>NC_087477.1:68063336-69311908 GCF_036417665.1 Passer domesticus
GCAATGTTATCTTCACTCTAATCAATATTTTTACAAGTCCCAGAGCACCAAAAAAATGCACAGACATCTAAGACCATAATCTTTGGAGCCAGATACTCTTCTGCTCGTGACCACACTCACAGTGGTTGTATGCCATTCTGAACTATTTGAAGTGGAAGGCTTGCAAAATATTTTAAGTATTTTCAAACTGAGAAAGATTTCTAAAGGAGTGTGGCCATCTTCCAATGTTAATAAAATTCTCATTTCTATAACACATAACCCTGAGCCACACAGCCCCTTAAGTTCCAAATTATTTCATGACAAATTTGACCTACTGGGTTTTATAGGTCTAACACAATTTTAAACACAAAAAAATAACAGTGCACTCTACACTGTGACTATTTTTAGAAACACTTAAGACAGTCACAGCTGTTTAGGTCTTGTCCTGCTTGCAAAGAGCTTTATTTTTCAAATTTAATCCAACAATCATGGAAAATATCAATAGACAGTAATATTAGTAAATGTATTATGCTAGCATATAATAACTTTATGTCACATTTGCTTTTCAGAGATAGTAAATCCACCAACACCACCAAAATGAAGCAAATATTCAGATATGATCCATTTACAGACCTTAAATTTTGAAACAGAAAACCCAGAAAGAAAAAAGTTACCATTAAAAATCTAGCGAGCATTAAAAGTTAGTTACACACACTATAAACACAAAAATCATGTCTCTGAGATGCTACTGCATAATCAGATATCAAAACCAACAATTTTAGAAAAACTACATTCAGAAAAGTGGGCAGGGATCCCCAAAGTTTTAAATTAGTTTGTCTTCTGTAGAGACTTATTATTCTAACTGTACATGAAAGAAGGGGAAAGGTTATGTTTCCAAACCATAATAAATACTCAATATTCTAAAGAAAAACTACTTGTGGCATTTTGGCAAAAATACATAGGCACATTCCACTGTATTGAATCAAAGCTCCTATCATATGAGCTCCTATCATACCATTTACACAAGTTTATCTATTCCCAAGACTTCAGTAACAATAAACATCTTCTATATTTAAAAAATGTTTTGTGTAAATAAAATATCTAAGACATCAATCTTTGCAATAATATATCAGATGTTATTCTCAATTCATTAAGTGAAAGACCAATATACAACAGTCATATTATTTCAGGAATTATTATTTATGGCTTCCATTTATGGCCAAAAAAACAACACTCTGAAGAAATATTGGTTAATGCACTGGTCCAGACTTCCCAACATGCCTGGTAATTGTATAACTCAGAATAATCTATAGAACTCCTCCTTTGTTCTCCAGCTCTTCTGCTTTTCTCCTGTGCACATAGAATTTAAAGCATCTGTTCTTTTCCTTCAAGAGCTCCTACAAAGACTTTAAACAGCCTTTTTCTCCGGTTTGTCAGCTTATTCTGGAAAGTGTGCACACTCAGCTCTTTTCATTTGCCACCCCACAAACTGCAAGTCACCTCCCAGCCTATGTTCACACTCTCCAAATAAGACTGGAAGAAAATATGTTCACATGGTTCTTAGTCAGGACAATCCAATAGCTTGTATAAAGTTTGCAGTGTTATCAGATAACCTGAACACTGTTCTGAAATGAATAACAATAGAAGGCATTGTTAGGCCTTATATATTAATTATATATAAATTAAATATGAATTAAATATAATTTTTTCCAAAGAGGATTTCCTCATTATTTCACTGACTGATAAAGCTATAAATAAAAAGACAAATTTTCAAGGCAGGTTATAAATCTCTGCTCTGATATTTTAAACATACCCACTACCATTATGCCTACCCTAAAATCTCCTGCTGATTACTCAAAACAGCTTACTAATGACAGAAGGGAAAGAGAAATGCTTTGGTATGGAAGAGGTTTTTCCAAGCGCTCGATGAAACAACACAAGAAAGAATGCCTTAAAGAGACATTGGAATATGATAGTTTCTTGCCAGTCTGGAGGAAAGGTCAATCTAAAAGGGCATAAGGACAAAAGAAATGAAATATTGCAGTAAAGTATTGTATTGTCACTGAGGACATTCATGAAAACTTTGATGAAAAGTCCAGGAGAAGTACCAAATTTCAAAACAAGAAATATGTTTCTTGTATCTGCTTTGTTAGTTAGTTTGGGTTTTCGGATAAATCCTCACTGTATCTTCCTGCCTATGGAAGAAGAGTCCTCATGATAAGGAGCCATTGTAGGAGGGTTGGTAATTTGAAAAAAGCAGAAAATATAGACCCACAGAACTCAGCTTTAAAGCTAGGGCTTTAATGCCTAAGAAAATAAGTTTGGGTCACACTTTAGTTCAGGCAAGAGGAATATTGGACTTGCATAAAACCCCACTACAGATATGCCAACAACCTGAACTCCTATGAGTCATGGTTAGGAATGTTTATCATTCATACAAATAGAAAATACTGTATTTCTGATTATCCACAAACTTCTCATTTTCTTCTTCTTCTAACTGAACTAAATGTCTCTAGGGCCCATAACTGGAATGATATAAGTATGATAATACAATGACATATACCCATGCTTTAAATATTTTTTAGAAATTTATGATACACTTTAAATAATAATGTTGTTGCATTGACTCTTTGATTTAAGCACCACTATATATCTTTCTCTTCAAGACTGAAGTAACCCAGATAGGTTAGGCAGATTGTAAATAGTGTGGGAGGGACCTGAAATATGTTCAAAGTGGATCATCAATAGTCAGGTTTTAGATTCATTATCATCTGACCTCAAGCTCAAAATTCATTTTCTTTTCAAATTCCCCAAGATATTTAGCTACAACAACTAAAAACATCCTCTTCTTTTTTTGTAATGGATGGAAAGAGAGCTAGGATAGACCAACACACACCGCCCCCCGCCCCGTCCACACACACACACACACCCATCCTCCCAGTGGAGCATTAATCTAGTGAGCATTAAATTTTCAACTAATAAAAAAATTTGTATTCTCTTATCTGAATAGAAGGGATCTGCTATAAAAAAGGCAGATGCTGATAATAAATATAAGAATAGACAGGTAGGAAACTGAAATTCCATGGACAAATGCAGACAGCAAGAAAGAGAAAAGGAAGGAAAATGCCCCTGCAAGTAAGTTTGAATAATTTGGATATACAAAGCAGATCGTACTTTGCACTGTGCAGCTACCACAGCAGACACTCTAAAAGCAGAAAAATCCTTGTTCAGCCTGTAGTAATAACCCTGTTAACATTGGCCTTGGGTGGGCACCCTGACAGAAAATGGCACTGGCATCTCCCCTGTTTAATTGTCCAGTGCCTGCCATTTGCAAACCTTCAACTTTTTGTTCTTCAAAACTACCCTGGCTATCAGTACATTTTATGTGGGAAAGCAGGGGGAGAGTAAAGATGGAAGATAGTTTTGCAGTAAGTAGACAGCACTCTGGAGCTTAAGCATGTAGCTGTATGTTCATGTCCTAGACTTGGGTGAACAGATAAATTCTCCACATCTCACACTGGATTTAGTTCTGCAGATTGAAAATAGCTGCCCAATTAAATTCCAATGAACCATGTTCCTATCAAACAAATTCTGCTATTTTTCTGAGTTATGCTACTAAAACACAGCATGAATAATTGACTGTGTCCTAGTTCATAGTAATACAGAAGTTTGCACACATCTTGGTGCAGTGTCTGCATCCCCCTGGGCAATGCTTAACACTTAAATCATCACAGATTTCTCTGAAATTGAATGACTATTTCAATACCAAAAAGTGAGGTTTTCTTCATCTCCAGGAGGTGGGAGATGAAGTGGGAGACTATCCAGATGTGCAGACTTGGTCTCTGGGACGTCTCCAACATATAATTGGAAAAGTACCTGCAGTTAGGAATGACTGCTGGAGAATGATCATCTGTGGGTGGCTGAGGTGGTTGTGATGGTATTGAGAAACAGTCTGAGCACCAGTGGAACAACAGCTCACTGTGTAAATATTATTTCATTTAAATAATGAATAGGAAATTATGCAGAACATTTGAAGATATTCATCACTATGGCAGTGGCAAAGTCCTCTCCTTTCCATGTTACCAGAGATTTCATTAATAACACCTGAGAGATTAGCAAGCAGAAAACTTTATGTCAAAATTCTGAATTCTTTAAAATATTTTTTCTCCAGGAGAGAAAATAAATTCAGCTTGAGAAGAAAAGTCAGTTACATATAGTACCAGCATGATTCCTAGCAAATTATGTAAATAATTGCGGGAAAAAAATAAAAATAAAAATCAATTCTATCTCTGTCAAAACTGGGAAAAAGATTTCTCAAACACATAATCACTCAACATAAGACACATGGTTTTCTCCTTGAGGTCCTAGGTCTACTGGAATACACTGAGGTTTGCCATAATACATCAGAATATTTAGTTTCTCTGTGTAGTGTGTTGATTTGCTTATGTTAGTACTAATCTTTCCTACAGAACAAGGTAACACTGTACAGGACACAAACAGGTCTCCAAACCATTCAAATCATATGCTTCATTTTATTTCATTGGACTAAAATGGCACCCTAAAATGAAGAACATTCTCTTGTCACCTGGTTAAATACAAAAACTTAGAAGCACATTTCCTATGAAATAAATCTAGCTTTTGGTAGGATTGCAACAATTATTATAAAATTGGATTGTATCTCTAAATCAACTGTTCTGGCCACATACCTCAGATCTTAATTTTATGCCTCTAAAGATTTGGAGAAAGTAGAAGAAAATATGCATGAGTTAATCTGACATCTTAAAAAAAAATGAAACTAAATGCAAAAAAAAAGTAGACAAACAAATAAATATGGTATAATGAGAAGAATTAACTCAGCTTTTGTAGTATATTATTGTGCCTCAAATTTACAGGAGCTCTTTGAGAAATTGAATAACATGGGAGATGTGGCTGACACTATTTACCTGTATTTTTAGAAAGGTTTTAACAAAATTCCTCAGCAAGGCAGTAAAGACAGTAAGGCACTTGGAATAATAGGAAAGATATTTTTTTAAGATGCTTGATTTTTTAAAGGAACATAAGGACATAAAGAATACCAAGTTTTTAAAAAATTCTTCTGTGAAGAGAGTTTTCTAGAAAACATCAACAACCATATGGATATTTGTTTTATTCAGAGTTTACAGCAAGCTGTGGAGATACTGATGAAAAGATGACCAACTTTGCTGACAATGCTAAATTATTTAGCATTATCAAAACAATAGCCAGCTGCAACAAGCTACATAAGGTTATCATAAAGACTGCTTGTACTTGGAAAATATCCAAGGAATATCAACAGCCACTAATACAAATCAGCTATTACTGTGGCGAGTCTAAATTAGCCATGTTCACACAAAACAGAGTTTTGGGAGTCTTTAACACATCTATACAAGCTTCAGCTCAGTACTCATGAGAGCTCATGAAAGCAGCAGAATAGTAGACACAGTTGGATAAGGGATCCAAAATAAATGTCTCTGAATATTGAATATAGTCCTACCTCCCCACATCTGAAAATGGACTCTGGAGAGCTAAAAAAGATACACAAAAGTGTACCTAGGAGAATAAAATGTTATCATTTAAATATAGAGATGAAAACTACTAGATAGAAAAGAAATGCACATGAGATTAATATGATGAATACTTATAAAATATTGACTAGAATAAAGTATACCAAGAACTGTTCTCTGGTTCCCATCATGAAGGAACTTCGATGACTTAGTTATCAAGTGTCAGGCTTAAAGCAAACAAAAGGAAACACTTTTCACAAAGCACATAATTAAACTGTAGAACTCATAGTTACAGGATGTTGGAAATGTCAAAAGCTTAGGTGTGTTAAGAAATAATTAGAAAAAATTGTATGGAAGAAAAAGTCTTCCAAGGCTATTCTATAATACACATTAAAAAAAAAAAAGCCCATTTCTCACTCACAAAGTCTTGGAGTTATGATTTGACAAAAGTCAGAAACAGATGCAGGAATATTTTATTTTCTGCTTGGCCTGTTCTGTTATTCTCTCTCAAAGCTTTATCTATTGGCCACTGCCAGAATACTGGTCTACTTAAATCTTTGTATTTGTTTCTGTATTTATGCTCATCACTGTTTCACAAAGGGTTTTCCTTTGATCTTCAAGATGACTTGATAAGAAGTAAACTCGCTAAATTAAGAGCAGTGATTATTCTGCAAAGGTATTTTTGCTAGAGATACTTGGGGAAGCCATCTTCTACCCAACTTAAATATCTATCCTAATTCAGCGGGAACACCCTTATCATTTGTGGCAGTCTCCAGGCAGCTTTATCTGACAATCTGTACCACATAGGGGTCATTGCCCGGGCACCCTGTGACATGCTTTTCTGCAATCTATTTCTAAGTGCATCTCCAAGCACTGATTTTGGTTTTCAACAAAATAGTTTGGATCAATCTAGGAACTTCAGCTGGCAAGCTTGAGTTTAAATTAACACAGCCTCTCCGAGGGATCAGACCCCAGCTCCAGAAGAACTTCCATGAATACTGGGTTCACCTGCTTTCTGAGCTGGCAGCAAACAGTTGAGAATAATCAGGACCTTATTAGGCATTTCTCTCTTGAGCACAATGAATTATCATTTTGGCATCAAAAATGAAGCCAAAAGCTTGGCCTTTAAGAAATCAGCTCATGTCACCTGGTATTGTTATGCTTACACAGGCTTCTTGAGAGAGGTTACAGTTAACGAAATTTCCACACGTTTCACAAACAACATGTTTTATATGAATTTCTAGACATTTTACCTGTACCTGTTTAGCAACAAACATTGTGGAAAGGTGTGATTTTAAGGTTTTTGTGAGATGTTAGACCAGAGTTATCTTGTATCAGAGTAACATTACACAATGTGGGTCAATATTCAGTTGCTACAGGAATAATCCACATTATAGAACTACACCACTGGCACTTAGAGAGGATGTAACTCAGACATTAGCCTTACAATTAATGTTAGAATTCTTACTTTTGTATTCAGTCACATGACTAATATAGGTATTTATATCCAGACGCTTTGAGGCTATTTCTTCCCAGAAGAATATTATAAAATGCCTTGCTTGAGTAACACCCAGAGCTCTTAAATGTGGGACTGGGCTGAAACCTCCAATGAAGTTATACAAAATCTGAACTATACAAAAATGGGTCAGGTTGAAGATATCCAGCAACATTAAGATAGCCAGGCTACCAAGGAGATTAAAAGTTCACAAGAAGTGCACAAAAACACAAGCATAAAAATAGCTGTGTTCCTAGCAGAGTGATTATACAGAGCTCATTTGTAGGCTGCAGACAGATGTTCATCTAGCAAAGAACAGTGACAACTGAAGTTATGAGCAACCCTAAGAGTTTCCTCCTGTCTGTTCCTGAGAGCCTGCCAGTTCTGCAGCTTCTGGGCATAATGGATCATATGAGAACCCCATAAGGAGTCACAGCAGTAATAAACAGCTGATGAAGGCATCTGAAAAGAGAACTGACTTTGCCTGAAGTGGATAAGGCAAAGCTCTCAGACTCCTTTGTCCAGCAGAGAATGGGAATGGCAATGTGGGAATGGCAACTTCCAGCTGGCAGATTATAGGTATGGAGAGCTGAGCACACTAACATCCTCATTCATCACTGGAAGACATCTTCTTGTGACCCTAGGGAGATTAGACATTCAAAATTTTTTAGAAGCTTAGTTTTTTTTCACCACCAAGTCACATAAAAGGTGGGGCATATGAGAAGGACATGTTTGGATGTATGCCCTTCATGATATGTAAAGAAAGCTTGAAAATTTTTACCCTCCTTTTAAAATGAGAAAATTCAGTCTTTGCCTGTAGACTAGAAGCAAAAGAATAATTTCACAGAAGTCAGAAATGTGACCAGAGAACAGAGAATAGTATTAATGCAAAATCTAGTATTTAAATATTTATGATTATTCTACCAAAACTAGGGGAAATTTTCCATATTACCACTAAATGTATGCATTACATTTTGTAAGATTACAAAAAGTAATCAAAAAAAGAAGACATGCCTGTTTTCACTAATTCTTTGTAAATCACACAGATTTAATCCCTTGTGTTTATCCCAGATCTCCTACATTATCCAGTCTCTACAATAAATGCTGAAACATTCTGAGGTTGCTTAACATAATTTGGCCAGCGCCTGTTATCACGTTATAAAACTGAAGTACCTCAGGAAAACACAGCCTCTTTTACAGTAGTACGGGTTGTACTCGTCCTACAGTTATTTTATACTTAACCTTCAAGCCACCATGCTCTAGGATATAAACCAATCATCACTGACAGAGATTAACAAGAAATTTCCTCTACAGGCAGAGTATTTCATAAGTGCTCACTGCGGGGATTCTTGCACTTTCCTCTGAAGCATCTGGTAGCGGCCATTGTCAGATGGAATAATAGCACAAGCAAGCTGTTAGTCTGATCTGGAATGGCTCCTCTTGCACACTAAAGCTTTTGTCCCTGATCTGCCTGTACGTTTTCCCTGCATTTTGAAAGAGGCAATACAGATAACTTCACACTTACTGCCAGTTAATTAGCAAATCGCTTCATAATTTGGTTGAAAAACAGTAACAGCCATTGCAGAGAATCATAATTCATCTCAGATATCATATGGAAACTCCAGGTATACCTCCAGACCAGCTTTTGGAAATAGTGTATTAAATAATGAAATTGAATTTAAGATACATTTCCCAAGTGTTCCTGGAATTGTTACTGTTCCCAGAAAGAAGACATTATATAAATATTTCTTCCATTGAGAGAATAACAGTAAGTAAACAAGATTAACAAGAATTACCTACACACAGTCTCAAAAACTTTTGATTTTCACATGTTGAGTTAAATAAAATACGAATTTCTTCAGCAGATACCTGAATAAAGAATTAATATTCTTTTAAAGCAGTTGTCCATACCATTAGTTTCTTAGGAATAACCTTGTTCCTTGAGGAACATCTCACATCAGCATGCAGAAAAAGAGAGATACTCATTTAATATCACATTGTGTAAAAGATGATAAAGCTATTTGTGTGCCTCTAAGAGTCACATTCCTATTCTATGCTGATTCTGATTTAATTGGAAATACTGAGAAGTACTGTGAAGAAAACTACAATTCAAAAGTAGCCTGTACACATAAGCACATACATAGATAAATGTACATTAATATCTATGAGTATTTCTGAATGCAGTTTCTGTGACTGAAAGAAATAGGCTTACATCACAGAAAATCATATTTGATAACAGATATGAAGCCAAACTATTTTCTTACCTGTTGCAATTCAGTTCCTAGTTTAATGAGGATTCTTAACATACAGGTCAATTACTGAAATGAGCTTCTAGTAAATATTCCAGCAATACAGTTTTTAAAAACCATGAAACATTTTGAAGATGAATTAATCAGTCACAGCCCAATGAGTTTGTTGTTCTGATTGCATCCAGACACTGAGGGGGTTTTTATGAGACCTGTCTGGGAAAAACAACTTATTTTGACCTTTTAGTACTTTGAAAAAAAACAGTATCTTAGATACTACTGTAGTAAACACTGGCATCTATACAGGAACTAACACTGCCACTGACAAGCAATGGAAACTAATGATGGTTTTACAGTGTGGGTACAAAGATTGCTCAGCAGTGGCGACAAGAAAGCTCAGCTGTGTTTTGCTCCCTGGCACTCATTTGGAACCAAAGTGTTAATGGAAAGCCCATTTTCATGGAAAGAAGTAAAGGACAAGATTGTAACACTTGTTTACTGAAATTCTGAGTCCAGTATGCTGCCTGGCTCAAAATCTGAGCCAACATTCTAGTATAGTTTGGGTTGGATTCTTCTTGCAATGATTGATCAGAACCCCGAAGGTGGCATTAAAGCACAGCTTGTTTCTAAGTTGCTTTTTGCATCTTTAAAAATGCATCAAGTTTTGCACATGTGAAGCATAAAATAAAATTACCTGGAAAAAGCAACACCTAAAGCAGATATTTCCATCTTCCTAATACCAAACAATTGTATTAAAATATTAACCTGGTGGAATTATTCTACAGTGCATCAAAGGATGTTATATTAATTTCATTCATTATATTCAGCTTGAATAATTTGCACTGGGAGATTTGTCTTTATAAACGTATTGGTGTGTCATTTATCCTAATCGACCTGGCATTTAACTTTCTTTCCCTGTAGTTTATTAAAATGTATTGGTATTATGCAATAACCATGCACTCACATTAAAACAATGTATCAAGATATCAACTTGGAATCTCTCAGATTAGAGTTGTGCTTTACATGGTATGGATGATATTAAAGACAATCACACACTGCTCAAAGAACTCAGCGTTCCTCTTAGTATTACAGTTATTACATACAGAAATATAAATGTCCACAATTGAAAAAAAAAAAAAAAAGAAAAAAGAAAAAATTACAGCAACTTTTTCATTTCATAAGTCAAAAAATTTAGTGTCATTTCTTAAGATCATTATTTTAGGTCTCTCTACACAATGAATTTTCAAAGCAATTTTATCTGTATTTTTTTAATGTTCAATTGAGTGAATTTTCTTCCTTTAAGATGCATATACTTGTAATCATATGAATAAGGATTTTTCTTCCTCCCTATAATCCATGCATTAGCATTTGTAGCCCTTTTTGAAGTGTACTTGTTTTTAAATATAAGGCAGAAAAAATTCTGTGTGTTCTAAAAATGTACTTGGGAATGTTCTAAAAACCCCGAGCTTTGGCCTAAACTCATTGGATATCACTGGCAAAATTCATTGATGTCTATAACAGGTTATGGCAAATGTTTTTGAGTCAGGCTGTTGTGTTGCACTGAGAGGCTTTCAATCCAACATCAGGCCACCAGAAAAAAATTGATTGAATATAGAATAAATATTTTTTTATCAAATATATGTGAATATTTTTTGTTTGTGCCTTAGGTCATTTATCAATCTATTTTCCAAGTGTTTTCCACCATACTTGTCACACTTAGAAAAATTTATTTTAAATGAAAATTGATATTTCTGGATATTTGTATCAAACACAGATGTGAGCTGCAACAGAAAGACACAATGCTATAATTCTCATTCCAAAAAACAATGGAATTTTCGTATTTGGTTCCCTGGGTGGAGAGGTCAGCCAACAACAAGCTTTCTTAAAAATCCCACCTTGATGGACTGTGCTTTAAAAGAGATGTTTTGAAAAGTGCCAAACAAAAGTATCTTTAATGCTCCACTGGAGAGAAGAAAAGATTTGTCTGCACATGGAAATGGAAGTTCTTAAATACTCATCAAACTGTCTGCAGCACAGCATTCATGGAAATATTTTGATTATATTTTGTGCAAGTTTCAGGAAATTTATATGTCCTCCTGATATATATCAGTCTACTGAGCATAGACTGATACCACTGATTTTGTAGTATGATATTTGTTTTTTAAAACATAATTTCCACTAGGGTAATCCACGTATTTAAAAAATGGCAGTATAAACCACAAGGGAGAGTAATATGGCTCAAAAGTATATTAAAAAGGTGATACACAAAACCAACCTTCTCATAAGTTTCTGTGTTTTGCAAAATTAAAAGGAAATTTGGAGCAGGAGTGCCATACTATAGCTACAGAAATAAGCAAAGTTCATAGTAAACTTTTTCAATTCTCTGCAGTTCTGTGCTGAGGTTTGAATGGAAATCCTGCCATCTTGTGGTCACGGATTTCTCTACAAGACTCCATTCGACAAATTAATGCTAAATGTGAATTACAACACAGTTTTTGCAAAGACTCATTAAAAATAAATTTATACTTTAGCAACTTTAGGATTTTTTGATAAAATTTAAATATTACTTATTCATACTAGTACAATTTAGCTCAGTAAAATTTTGCACAGCATGTTACCTATAAAGATATTTTCTCTTTCTTGAATGTTTATTCTATACATTTAGATGATATATGTAATTTTTATCTGTTTAATATTCACTAATTGAGAGTCTTTCTCCATGATAATTGTCTTGTTTCTATGTATATTTAGCTGTTATATATAATTTGCTATCATGCAAGATGCAAATTTCCAAGCCAGCTTCGCTGAGAAAAAAGACTCTTTTAAGATGCAATAAGTGATGGTGATTATAGATTATGAGCTTAAATTGCAGTAAGATTTGTAAATCATCACTCACTGCTGTGATGTAGAATAATACTAGTTCTTGTTCCACTCCAAGGGAACATACACTCATAAATAATCTCTGCATGGGATGATGAACAGGATGGTGGCTCTCCTGGTATGCCCTGTGGCAGTCTTGTGGCAGTTTGCTAGAAATGAACACTTAAAAAGTTCTGAGGTAAAAGCCAGAATTCAATAACTACTAAAATAAAGGCTTTTGAACCTGCTCAGTTCACACAGAGATCACACATCAAGGTCATACAAGAGAACACTGAATTTCTTGAGAACAGCAATTTTCCACTCCATCTATCTTCACAATTCTCCAAAACTCCTTTCCACCATCTGTTCCCCAAACACACTCCCCCAGACAGTAACAGCTTTCCTGACACCCTTAGAATGTCTCAACCCAGATTTCCTTTTCTGTCTCTTTGACCACCACTTTCTCAGCAGTTCACTTCCACACTTTCCACAGCCTGCATCTTTCTTCTTGCTATTTATGCCTTCTTTTTACATTTACTCTTTTTGAATTTACACCACATTCCTAAAATGGATTGAATAAGTAACTGCAAGTGTGAGGCACAATAAGGCACGAATTCATGGGAGGCTGAGGCGAAGAGGAAGGAGACAGAATGGTGAATGAAATAAAACTACATATGTGGGTGATTGTTAGCGTGAGGAGAAAAGTAAATCAAGTAAGGGGGTGGATGAGGAATGAACAATCATAGCTAAGCTGGAGAAGAGCAAAGAACAATTAAGGAACACTCTGAGGAAAAAGAACAGAGAAGGAAACCTACTCAGAAAGGTTTTGATGGAAACTTGGAAAAAGGAAGAGAGGGAATTCAAAGGAACTTGAATAAAAACTGAACAAAAATAAAGTCACTGAACGCAAATAAAAAATAACAGTAAAGACTTTGAACTAGGAAATACTACAGGAACACAAATCATATAAATAGATGAAAAAAAAAAAGTAATCTAGAAAATATATTGGATGTTCACCCCTTTCATTAAAATAACTTTGTCTCAATATTAAACTGAAAGGAAACTGAACAGAGGTGGGGATTTGGCTGGGGAAGGTGATGAGAGAAACCCTTACATTCCTCATGTCATAACTCATCTCCTTATACCCCTTCACATTAGCTTATCTATCTACCCCTCCAGATAAACCCTACACCACAGACCAAGTCCATTCTTGGCATGTATCTTCATCATTCCTTTGAAAACCTGCTCACTTCATGTTTGATATGGATTTTTTAACCCTTCAAACACTTTTTTGGGGGGGAAATTCCTTGGAATTATATCTTTCCCATATTTTAGAAAAAAATAAGCAATTTTTCTGTTAGGTAGATGCTGTTCTTGAATTTTTATTTTCTTGTTGTTTGTCTATTGTTCTTAAGGCCATTTTTAAAGGGAGAACTTTTCCTGTGTTTTAAACTGACATGAAAAGAAACTGATAGGATCTATTTCATTTTTTTACACCTTTATCTGTGAAAAGAAACAGCAAACACTGAAAAGTAAGCAATATTTTTTTTCTGACTAAATATAATCTATTGGATAGATTTGGATGCATATCTAGGCTCACATACACATAGAGAAAATCAGGTGACTTTCTCTTCATTGTTACCTTAGGTTATTACCAGTTATCTCCAACAATGGTATCATCATAACAAAGTGGTGTAGCCTTCAAAACAGTCTGCACAATCCTGCCCATGACCTTTGGGTAATTATTCAATATCTGCATAGCTCTTCTGTCATTGTATCTCACACTAGCTACAAATAAGCAAATTTAGACATCTTCTGCACATACTGCAATTACTGTGTGCCTAGGACAAGGACACCATTTCTAGGTTTCTTTAGAAGCAAAATCCCTTTTAAGAAAGACAAATAATTTAACCAAATTATTATTTCAACCGTATGTTAAGATAAATACCAAACTAACAAGCTTTGATTACAGTACTTCTAGCCTTCTACAGGTCATGATGGATTTCTAATCAATTTAATAAATGGATAGACAAATTATTTAATGAAAGCTCTGTGTTGGCAGTGGTGAAGTGGCAGAAATTTCTACCTCTAAACTTAAAGAATAAACTGGGAAAAGCAACATTTTGTCTATGTGTAAGTGAAGAGCAATCCATAGAGCAATGTAGTCATAAAATAATTTGTGGAAAACTTTTACTTACTTTCTCAGTTAGACTGCTTAGACCGTGGGACTCTGAGAGCTGTTTTCTACTGGAGGTTGATGGGATCCATCTGGAAAAGAAGGGAAAGAGCATCTTCAGTCGCTGGCTTGCCAAGCTGGCAAAGAAGGCTTTAACCTAAAATTGAAGGACATGGAGTGGTAGGAATTGGGGTAACAGCTTCAAACTGACAGAGGGTAGGTTTTGATTCACATGAGTACAAATCCTTTTTTGTCAGGGTAGTGATGTGCTGGAACAAGTTACCCAGGGAAGCTGTGGATGCAGTAACCCTGGAAGTGTAGGAGGCCAGGCAGGATGGGCCTTTGAGCAATCTGGTCTAGTGGAGGCTGCCTCTACTCATGGCAGAGGGGTTGGAAAAAGACGCTTTATAAGATCCCTTCCAACCCAAAACAGTCTGTGATTCTATGATAAAATCAATTTTTTAAAACTAATATTTATAAAACTCTTTCCATAAGGATTATTAGACATTCAAGCAACCTAACCTGAGGGTTAGCTCTAATACATATGCAGAGCAATTCAGAATAAATAATTTTACTGTGTCAGATTATTAAAGAATATCATTAGCATTTGTAGAGGAAAAACAAGCTAAATTATGAATGCATGTTTAAGTGGGGTAAAAATGTTGCTTTTAAATTGTGTCTCATGAGGTCATGTTGTTGAATAACCAACTCTGAACATTTTCTACTTAAGGACATCATGTCAAGCCTATTATCTGCTAAAAGTGCCTATTAGAGTAAATGTATTCACTTACATGCTTTAGATGTTGTAGTGGGGTCAAGATTTAAAAATAACAGTAAAGGTATATCAGTCATAGCACTTCAGAAACCTTGGAACATATCTTGAAAGCAAATAGAGAGGTAGCAGAATCTATGAGTTAAAACATTGAATCTATAATTCGCTTGATATTAAATCAAGCCAGATATATACTGGATTAAGAATGATTAAGGCAATCAGTTTTTTTTAAATATCATCTCTTTACTACAATAAATTTTTTTTAAAACAAGACTTGTCCCTTCTCTCCGTTATCAAACATTCATGAGTGTTTAATATCTGTACACTTGCAATCATCTTTGTGGATAAAAGTCCATCTGGCAATTTATGCAATAGTATCTAATGACAGGACATGTCAGGGAATTTGATCTAATTTAGACTGAGCAATCTTGTTCAATACTGTCTGTTTAATAACAAAAACTGAAGTTAAGTCAGAGGTTATTATGTATAGCTCACTGAAGAGAGAAGTGCCATTAAAACTAGGAAATATTAGTTCTTTTCTTGGCTTTGCTACTATTCAATTTAGGATTTAGAGTAAATAACTTATATGTATATGTATAGGTACAGGTATAGGTATAGGTATATGTATATAACTTACATGTATATGTCTATAACTTACATGTAAATGTATATGTATATGTGTATGTGTATGTGTATGAGTGCAGATTGAGATCCATATATACATTTACAAAATGTAAATACAAGGTGTGTAAAAAGAGGATTCTTTAGAATGCTGAACAATCTTTTAAAATCCTTTCAACATACATCCTAAAGCAAAGTATTTCAAGGAATACAAGACACTAGTTACCAATTGAATTCTGAAAGGGCCTCAAAGAAATTAATTTATATGACTCCCAAATATTTCATTAATCCAGAATTCTCTTAGGCAACAAGTAAAGAATAGATTGGGTGTGAAGTGAAGACAACACAGCTAGATTTCCTCACAAGGAAATGAAAGGCATGTACCTCACTAGGCTGAAAGCTCCCACGTTTCTTTTTTTTTCATACAAAAGTTACAGCTATGAACAACTTTAAGCTCAGGTCACTTTCGGCTACTCTTTCTTCTCAAAAGCAGTCTGAAAATTCAGTCTTTTATTTTCAGTTTAGAAAGTATCATATCTATGTGTGTGTATTTCCAGAAGACATGCAGAAACCTTACTTTAAAATCCATGTTTCAAAACACAGTGATTTGTTGCTTACATTTTTAGTAAACAAATAGTGACACTGATTTGCATCTGAACAAGAGGAAATTTGGAATGTTAACTAAATGGAGCTTGCAAGTAGAAAGGTTTTACGTTCTTTTCTCTTTTTTTCCCTCCACTTATATTTTTGCAGCCATCCCAGGAGTCTATAAATAAAACAGAACAGTGGTATTGCTTTGGCAAGTGAAAAATCAGATTTCAAGAAGGACTCAAGATCAATAGACTGCTATTTTGTCGATGAAGCCTGGAATATTAGTCCCAGAAGGCCAATATATATCTTTAGATGGAACTCCCAAGTTTTACTTTCTTCATACCTAAAATATTTATGCATATACATGATACTGAAAGCTTTAAAAGCATTAATTTCGATCTGTATGGATTAGGAAAATGTCAGTTATGCTTTTCAGTGAAATAATACAGATGATTTCACATACCTAGAAACAAAATTCCATAGAAATATAAATTATCATGGATCTACATGACATCGAAACAGGGAGTAGTGTAACATTCGTTAAACAATTAACAAAGGGAGGAGAAGAGAAATAATCGTGATTCAGCCAGTTTTTATAGATAAAACAGAATTAGAATCTGCCAATTCCAGGTGCTAGGTGCAAACTCTGCCTGCCACACAGCACTTCTGCATGAGAGAAGTCTCCAGACAAGCTTTCTTTCCAGGGCACCACAGGCTAAAAAACCTTCTCCATTACAAAGGATATAAATTTACCAGTCTATCTGACATGGCCAGTGCACAAGGACTTTCATGAGGTTTAGTCTTACTGCAAAGCTTTCCACTGTGAACTCCTTAGAGCACAGCCCTTGGAGAAGGAAGGTAACACAATACTTTTATATTACTGCACTAGTTGATTTTGCCTCCAAAAGTGTTATCCTTGGTGTGATGTGGTCATGGCTCCCTCAGTGAACAGCAAGAGATAAGAGAATTTAAATTTATTAGGGCTGCTTAAAGCTACTAGAAAATAAATAAAATAATAAATAGGCAGCTATGACTGCCATGAATCGAAAGGTGTATTAAAGCATACTTAGCATCTCAAAATTTCAAGTTTGTGATGGCTATGACAGTATCTTAATTCTAGTTACAGTGTGTAAGTAAAGGGGCATAAGACTACATGGGTCGGAAATGTTACTAATAAGTTAGAAAAACACCTTTTGATATCTAGAAAATTTGTGCTGACTTTCCATCCAGATATTGACTTACTTGAAATTTGTTGTTACCATATAGAAGGAGACAATCTAAAGTTAGTTTTGGGATCAACCAGAAAACTAAAAATAATGGCAATTACTTCACCTAGGTACCAACTGTATAATTCACTGGCCTCAGTAGAGTCTTCATCCAGGGATTCTCCCTCCAGCTCTGATATATCAGGTGGATCATCTGTTGCCACTGGTAGATATATATATATATAGATATAGATAGATGATAGATAGATAGATAGATAGATAGATAGATAGATAGATAGATAGACATAATATTGTTGTTTAAAGCACAAGAAAAGGTATCTTGAGGCTTTGTTTTAAATAAAGTGTGCAAACAATGGTGTTTAAAAAGCTATCTTTCATGTTCACACTGCTATTGGCATGGCAATGTTGCAGCTCTGTGGCCGTTTTTAGCATGCACAGATGGGTCAGGCACTTTTATTGACCAGAGTTTTTAAGCATTCCATGCTAATCAGAAGATGATTGGCAAAAAACACAAATTATAGGAGGAAGTTTTGATTTTTTTCCATGATGAATGATGCACAGAGTTATTCTATTATGAAGACACACATTCTAATATGACAAGCCCCATCATCATCATCATCATTTGATGCAAGCTAAATGACCAGGGAAAGTGAACCTGAGGGCTAACACAGATCACATGCTACAGGAAGATGTTAAAGTTTACTTTATAACCAGAAACACCAAGCAGCAAAGCAAGAGTTATGACATCATTTGGTGCAAGACATGCTAAAAGCAGACTGAGTCTAAGGACAAAATTATCTCAATTATCTATGACCTTCTGTTATGGTTTAAACTCAGCTGGCAACCAAGCACACAGAGCCACATGCATTCTTCACCTCCTGGGACTGGGAAGAGAATCAGAAGGTCAAAAGAGAGAAAACTCATGGGTTGTGATACAGACATTTTAACAGGTAAAGCAAAATCCATGTGCAGAAGCAAAGCAAAAAAAGGAATTCATTCACCACATTCCACAGGCAGGCAGCTGTTCAGGTAGCTCCAGGAGAGCAGGGCTTCATCACATGTAACACTGACATGGGAAGACAAATGCCATCACTCTGAACATGTCCTTCCCTCTTCTTCTCCCGCCAGCTGTATATGCTAAGCATGATCCCATAGAGTATGGGATATCCCTTGGGACAGACCAGGTCAGCTGCCCCAGCTGTGTCCCCTCCTGACTCATTGTGCACCTCAACCTACTCACAAAAAGCAGAAAAGGCAAGAACTGCCCAGCAGTAACAAAAACATCTCTGCATTATCAACACTATTTTCAGTGCAATTCCAAAACCTGGCCTCATGGCAGCCACTATGAAAGAAAATTAACTCTAACCCAACTAAAACAAACACACCTTTTCCTTGAAGGAAGGGCATTGTGCAAGTAAGTTTCTTTTTCTCATTCTCATGTCAGATGGACCTATAATTCTTTATAGTAAATTTCTTGTTCTTATATTTCTGTATATTAAATAAACTGAGTAGAAACCTTGTCCATTTTATTCAGTTACTGATCCAGCCTTTTGTCATAAGTTCTACTTGCATTATTTATTATAATTAATTGTTACACTTTATTGAGAAATTTTTTTCTAAGGACAGGCATAATCCTTGAGATTCATATATCTTGATATTACAAGGATCATAAACCTTAAATTAGGAAAGGATGGGCTAATGCACATAAATTGCTCTCGTGTACTTTAGGAAAATCTTTAATTGTTTCTACCAGATTGATGGTGTATTTCTGATATCCATCTATCTGCCACTGATGCATTTACTCATAGCATAAATTAAACAGAACTGTTTATTCCCATAGTTGTTATGATTACAAATTAGCTCATGCAAGAAATCATTTCAACATGTTTTTTACTCAAAAATTGGAGAACTCAAGAAGGCTAGGTACATCAATGACAGTAACCAAGTTCCTGCTCTTAAGACAGGGAATTATTTTCTTTAGTCTTCACTTAGTAGAATCATTTGAGGAATATAAAATGAACAATTCTTCTCCACTGTTCTATTGCTATACTTTCATTGTAAAATCTTCTCAGTTGCAGCAGAAAACAGAGAAATGGCAGAAAAAGAAACAGAAAATATAAGTCTTGAGTTCTCAGTTTTTTCATTTAACGTTTTCAGTCTTAGCCATACAACACAACTTACACTGTGCAATAAACACAACAGGAGACACAATGCTGCTGGAACCATTTAAAGCACTACTTATTTATGGTTGGGCTTCAGCTGAGCCTTCAGCTGCCTGCCAGCTTTCTGAAGGATTTGCATCTGAGAAGTGAGCTGTACCTGCAGAAAACATAGATTTTAGGGATGTGATAGTGAAGGATGACAGTTTAAACACAAATTATTTCTGTCAATTCACTTTTAAACTTTCCTATCTAAGGTGATATTAACTAATCTTTTCCACGAGGATCTTCTTTGGCTCCAATCCTACTAGGCAGAGTATTACATTATTTTTATGTTTTCAGTGGAATACAAATTTCTCCCTAGCCTCTGACTTATTTCAAAATATGTGAAGCAGACACCCTAAGGAAAGTAAAGAAATAAAGAAATATCTTTCCCAGTACTTCACTAGATGATAAAGTAAATTAAAAAAAAAAAAAAAAAAAAAAAAAAAACAAAAAAAAAAAAAAAAAAAAAAAAAAAAAAAAAACAGGTCGATTTCAAACACTGGTACATGTCAGCAGAGCTCTTATTGGAATATTAAGCAGGCATAGTGGGTTTTTTTTAGAAATTTGTTTTTACTTAGAAGAAAATATTTTTGAAAAAAATCATTATATCTGCCCATTTATTTAATTAAATTTACAAAGCTCAGTTTTTCTATGAAAAGTTAATTGGTTCAACAATTTGCAAACTACCTCCTCAAGAACCCTCCTGCAAATTAAATGGCTAATCACACCACTTCCTTCAAATAAACCAGTCTATGGAAGGCTAGCATGCCCTTTGCATGTTAGAAAACTAGTGTTTTCTCCTGGCAGGACACAGCAGGGGTTTTTAATGGGTCACCTACAAATGCCCTGCTGCACTCTCCACACTGTTTGTTACCCAAGGACTGTCTCTATCCAACAGGTCCTAAATTATATCAACTGCCTGGGCCAGGGAAATTCACCAGGACCTGTATCAAATCCATCTCCTAAGTGGACAAACTCAAGCCTTCACCCCATGGAGCCCCACGTGGAATAAGATACCTGTGGGGCCCTTTGGCTCACCCTTGCACCAGGCATGGTAGCAGCTTTCTGCCAGGGCTAACTTGGCAGGCGTTGCTTTTTCCTTTCTGTGTTAAACCACATTCTGGTCAGTATGTTCCTGAAAAACAGGTATTTTCAATGGTGCAGACAGGAGAAAAAAATAATTCCAGCCAAAAGAACTTTTCCCCTGTATTTTGGTATTTATTTTCTCTTTGAAAAACATTTATCTGGATAAAAATAAAGATATTTTTGCAGTAGTGATTTTAATTTGCTATTTTCTCTCTCTCACTTATATAAACACACTGCTGTAAAACACTGTCTTCTGACAGCAGAAATCAATAGACTCTTCATATCTTAAAAACCATCAGGTAACACTTCAGTGATTAGGGGATTGATTCTGTTGTGCTGTTGTCATCTGGAACAAGTGAACTGAAACCAATGAATTTATATTTCTGTAAGATCACAATCCAGCCCCCTACCTAAGATGTTTTCCCTTTCTTCACAATCCTATAATAAGAAAAAGGGAAAAAATGCTTCAACAATATTGCAAATGTTTATTTACAATTTGTACACCAAAAGAACATATCTTTTCACAGAGCAAAGGGCTTCAGCAGAGTACTCACACCTCTTTCTCTTTCAGCACATGCACATATATATTTACATTTTTAAGTGTATAAATTTCTACACGTATACAGATATGCCTACACACATTCAGAGAACACAAACACACATCTCCAAGAGCACATATCCACAGATAAACAATCTAAAATTTTAAATATAAATATCTGTCATAGAATGTAATGAATATGTAACTTTTTTTTCTTTCCTTTCATCTTTTTAAATTTTTTTCCCTGTTCTGGAGCTCCATGAAAAGTTTAACATTTTCTCTGTGTACAAGACTTTTCTCCTTCACTATTTAGAATAAAACATTTTGTATTCAAGCAAATTCCCTATTTTTCTAGACTTTCAGATACCTTTTAATAAAAAAAAAATTGTCTTAATGGGGATTTCTGGGTAATATTAAATTATCAAATATTAAATGTTAAATTTGTAACTGCAGATTTTTTTGTTTAGACATTCCAAAGAAAAATAGGTTTATTAGTGAAAAGGGAGAAGACATGATGTCTGGTTAGCTAAGCATTAAAGAAATAAAAATTAGATTTCATACCACCTAAGAAAGGTCAGTTCTTTAGCCCCTTGAGTGTCTTTTTAATATCCAACCACCTCATAATTTTTACTTGCAACTTTGTTTACAGCTCTTATTCATCTCTACTGATTGCAAAAAGAAAAAAAAATCCAACACATTCCACCAAGTCCTCAAGCGTTCACCATGCTGCCTTCAATAGATATCCTTTGCCTGGAATAATTTGCTCTGGTGCAGTTTAAAATAAAAATAGAGAAGATGTTGATCACTTTATTCCAAATTTTATTTGGTCACTGAAATCTAGAACCTCTGTGTCCCCAATCACTCTCAAGTTCCAATTTGGATAATAAGATAAAATGCACTCTGAAAAAAATACCTTCTTCCCCCACCCTACACACACACAGAGTATCAGTTTATTTGCCCAAAGGCCAATTAATAGAAATGTGAAATTTAAGGATGTTTCCATGGGGTAGCCATCTGTTTTATGTTTTATTATTTTCAGAATACAATTTTATATTTCAGCTTTATGTGCATTGGTTGAGATTTATGACATTTTATGTAACTGTGACCCATCATGATGAATATTACAGATGATGATAGGCTCGTTAAACACATCTCATTTTAGTCAAACTGCAAGTGGCATTTTGTTTATATGGTTCATTTCACCAACAAATTAGATTCCAAATTGATTGCTTTCTGGAATGACTTTGTTCATCAATTTCTAGACTAGGCAATTACAAAGACTATACTAGTAATTAATAAGCTTCTGTATCAACAATGTTTCTAAACTGCTTGACAGTATTAGTGAAGTTTACTGGAATTCAGATGTTAAATTTCAGAGTCTATCAGAGCTTCCAGAATTTTATAAAATACCTCACAGACATATCTTTTCATAGTGCAAAATCAAAAGCCTAACACCTAATACTGAGATAACACTCTCTTTTCCTCTTAGCCTTATTAAAAAGGGAAAAAAACACATTGCACTTAATTTGTGAGCTATTCAAATAAGAAACTCAGTGTTGCTTTTTTCATTAATAAGTGAGAAGAATGATGGGGCTTAGAACTGAGTTTTGATTTGCCAGGGAATTGGTGAATGGCATTGGTCAAAAGTCTAGGATTTGTTTGCATACCAAAACCTAACTTAGAAAGAGCAACCTCAAGAAAAATGAGCTTGAATTCCCTGGAGTACAATCCCACAGTGAAGTCAGCACTCTGCCTCTGATCCCTAAGTGAGGAAAAAATACTTCTGAATGTGCCTTGCAGAATACAATGTTAGTGACTGTCCCAAAGTCAGCTACAAAGCTCATGTCAGAGTGAACCCCAACTGGTGTTCCTGTTCTTAGCATGTTAAATAAGGAAAACAGCATTTTCTCTCCTACAAGGTTGATGTGTGTCTAATAAATGATTGTGAGGCTATCATGCATCATAGCCACATACTCCATCTAATTAATTTAAAATTCATGTTAAGTCTTCTAATAATAGACTGTACTGGTCTGGGCTGGGACAGAGGTGATTTTCTTCACAGTAACTCATATAGGGCTATGGTTTGGACTTCATCACACAGAAATGTTTTAGCTGTTCCAGCACTCACAAGACAGATGACCCCATTTATCCAAAGGATACTGCATTCCACAGGGTGTCACACTCAGCATATAAACCAGGAGGAAAAAGGAGAGGGGCATCAGGTTCAGAGTGGCAGCATTTTTCTTTCCAAGTCACGGTTACTCACGATGAAGCCCTGTTCTTGTGGGGACAGCTGAACACCTGCCTACCCATGGGAAAGTGCTGAATTAATTAATTGTTTTGGTTGTTTGTAACCTTCTAATTTGGTTGTTTTTAACCTTCTAATTCTCTTTCGCCTCCCACCGGGGGAGAGTGAGTGGCTGTGTGAAGCTTAACCAGCAACCAGGGTTTATCCACAACCAAGGTCAAACCTACCCTGTGCCCCAGATACTTTTTTCCACTATCTTTACAAAGCTGAAGTGTTACCTGATGGGCCTCAAGACTTCAAAAATACCTTTATGGGATAGATGTTAGACTATCTCCTATTCCTTCATCTGTGCTGACCAAGACCACCTTCCCAGTTGTGGGACCAGGTAGATTGTCTTACAGCATGTTTCTAGGGCAGGTATTCCACTACATGTCACCACAGAAAGAATTATACCAGCTTTATGTCCAAATGCCCAGATGATTTCTAAATTAAAATTTTGAAGGGCTATTGATCCGGCACAGGCTATTAACCCAGAAAATAAATCAGAGCCTTCAGGATTCAAGATAAAAATTAAGAAGGGAAATGTAACCTCAACTTTCTTACTATTTAACAGAAGAGCACATATTAAGCATCAGGATTTGCTAAAAAATTAATGTAAATAGTTCATGTCCTTGCAAGCTATGAATATCAGGCTTGCTAGTGGCAGAAACTATTAAGCCAGCTCACAGTATGCATCTCTGAATAGCTGAAGTGCCAGAGTATGGAGAAGAGCCAGCACCTGATGAAAATATAAATAAAACTTTAAAATACTCTAAGGACTGCAAAGGCCTCAGGTGAGCAATGAGGTGAGAGAGTAAACCAGCAATAACACTAGCCTAATACACACTTTAAGAAGCAATAAAAATAAAGAAGCCAGCAGAAAATGGAAGCCTCAGGTGTTCAGAAACTGCAAAAAGACAACAGAAATGCACACACTTGTATCTTTGATGCTGTTGAAGAGGTTCAAGTGTCGACATTGAAGACTACATTCTCAGCAACTCTTGTCAAATTCTGCTTAAAACAGATGATTGAATGTAAACAAATGCTATTAGCTCAGTTTATCATGCTCCACTTTCCCTCTGGACTAGAATTTTCCATTGTATTTAACAACAATGGAATGGCACATACACTGGAATTATCTTCTGATTTTTCAAATTCCTTCTGGCTAAAATTTGGAGTTTAGCCCACTTTAAATCCAAGCAACTAATATCCAGGCAGCTCAAGCCTTTTTTGCAGCTGCTGTTCCAGGAAAAGGAATATCATTTTTCTGACCATTGCTCTGACTTCTATAATTCTCAGCTTCATTGAGAAACTCAGTCAGTCACAGTATGCATTAATGTAAGTACCTGAGATATCTGTCTATCATTCAACTTTTGTTTTTTTTCCAGGAAACATATTTCAAATCCTCCCTAAATAACTAATCAAAAGCTAATTGATGGATTTTTCACTTTTAGCCTCCTTCAATTTTGTTCCAGGTTTGACCTTTGAGTAGATTTGCACTTCATACTAAATATTATCTCTAGGCTAATAAACTATAATAAACTACATCATCTTTTTCAGCCATAGATAAGATCTCTAATATTCTATGTATGAAACATACTGACCAACAAGAAAAACCGAGATTAGTTGCTATCATCATGCAAGAATTGTTTCTGTTTCTTCAACCTTAACTTAAAAGGACAATTTCTGCTTAAAAACAAAATCCTTTTCCTTCATTACTAATGGCATTTCAGGTTTATACAAACTAAACTCATGACTATTACAGCAAGTATTATTAAAAGATATATTCCACTTGGCCTTAATCACTTGGGTCATGTGGAAGACATAAACCAGATTAGGAAATAAAATGAGTTCAGCTTTCACTTAGATGAGAATGTATTTCCTACATCACAAAAGTTTATTTTACATGCTGTATTAGCTGTTTAAATAGACTCAGTGCATATACTGTAATGAATCCACATAAAATACACTGAGGAATTAAAGGCTCAGAGTACTGGAATTAAAGGTTCCATTATTTTTCAGGTAATTTATTTTGCATCACTGTATTATAAGATTGAGGACAGATGCTTTGGCCCTTTGCCTCAACTTTGCAGACGGTTCACCTTATTTATGTGAATACTTCCTATAAATCCAACAAGTCCCAAGGGCATAGTTAAACATGCACATAATATTGCCGGATCAGGGCCCTCGCCCTGATTTGCTGTGGGGTTTTTTTCCTGTTTCTGTCCGACTCCTTGTTTTTTAATTATCTTTCCAGATGATTACTCCTGCCTTGCAAGTCCATCTCTGTGTGGGGCCACATATACACCTAGCAGGTTACTCCTACCTATTTCTGTCTGGTCCCATAATCTTGCTGCTTCAAAGCATCCATAACAGCTCCCTACCTGGAACTCACCTTTCCGGAGACACGCATTTTGTTTAATTTCTCCTAGTCCTATACAAAATATAGACAAATGTTTTAATTTGACAATATTTTATTTTAAAGGAGAGATTTTCTACTTCATCTACATCCTCTACATCATCTACATCAGCAGATGTTAAATACAATGGTATCCTTGTTTACTTCAGCAAGATTTTTCACAGCCCTTTCAATTACCCTTCAAACTTACTACATAATCTTGTTGAGGCATCTGGGGACTGGGTAGTAGTAGGAACTAAAATAGAAGCAAAAGACTTTTATGCTATTTCCAATCCAATTTCCTCATACAAATTGTCTATCCCTCCATTTCCATGCTTGATAGGTTTTCTAGCCACTTTTGAGGGCAGCATTACCACAAATAAGAGGCAGATGCATTGTGCGTATTCTGTCTCCACACTATAGACATTCTTTTGCATCATTTAATTGTTACAAAGACTTAGCAAGGTCAGTGTATTTTTTATTAAAGCTAAGAAAATTATTTCTTTTTTCTTACCCTGGTAGATGGTTCCATATTGTTTGCAGAGTAGTCCATTGGCAGCAGGAAACTGTCACAGGTTTGATTTTTATCGCACTGCATTAGCATCAAAGTCACATACTTTTGACTTAGTAAATGAATAGGAAATAACTAAATTTGTTGTAGCCTTGGCAATGTCTGTACTATTTCTGGCTAAGTAAATTAGCCACTGTCTGCCATCTTTTAATACAATATTTAACTGAGGCCAGGAATTTTAGAATTTTATTTAGTTTTCTAAATACATCTCCTCACAAACATGTTGTAATAGTCCCTTTGTCCTGGCCTAATTCAAATACAATTATTTCCTCTTTTTAACTACTTCCAAAGATCTACTTTGCTGCCCATGGCTAGGTTTTGCCCAAGATAAAAACATTTCATCTATAAATTGCATCACTGCTGTTACATCAATTAATAAATACTCCATTTGGTATTTAGCTGGGTAAAATTATCAAGCTACTTGCAGGGAAATAACTAGTTAGCAGTATTATCCAAACTTATTTGGTCCCAGAAAAGTGGGCAGATATGGAAAATAAATAATGTTGGTCAATAGGACTTAGGAATATGGACATTTTTTAATACACTTGTGCTTTTGGAGCACAAGACAAAAAAAGGCATTTAATTCATAGCATAGCCATGTGGCATTCCTGGGTTAAAGCAAGCCATGTTCAAGGATAAAGGGAAGCTGATAAGTGCAATTTTTTCCTTGCTTTTCCACCTGAGAAGAATCAAGAAAGAAGCAGCTTAGACTGTAGGTCTGCCCAGAAAGTCATTGGCAACCAACCTTTGATTTCTTTATGTACCCTCTTTCCAAAAGTGGTTTGGGTTTTTTTAATATAACCTTTCAATAGACTATTGATGCATAGAAAGGTGAATGTTTTAGACCACTACCATCCCTAGAAAGTGTCAAACAAATATTCTCGTTGTCAGATCAGAATTCAGCCTTTATGACATATAAGGTGTTGGATGCTCAGGCTTACAGCATTATATTGCCTTGGGAAAATAAAAATTTCCAAGATTACCAAAATAAGAAACTAACCCAAATATGAACTAACTAAACAATAAACTAACCCAAATATAAAATAATGGTCTTATTTTCAGAAAAGCTGAATGATATGGACTTGTTCTGGACCAGGTATTACTTCTGAAAATATTCTGTAACTTTCACAGAAAGTAAATCAGCACTTAAGAGACTGTATGGAATCAGACCATGTTTACACTTCTAGATCTTTTGATTTATGTTTCTCTTCCAATCTTCAGACAAAACAGTTGTTTCATCTGTCTGTATCTTAAAGTTTTATTCCCTCTGCTAAAAATATTTAATCTTAATAATTTATTTCAGAAAATAATTTTTTATTCATCATTATAAGGAAATTGTAGAGTCTATTAAACACACTAAATGTATCTTCAAATGTATCTTTGATTGGCATCAAATTCCTTAAAATTTTAATGACATATCAGAATCTTCCCCAGATAGATATAGCTAGAGAACTTACAGCTGAATTTACAGATCCTTTAAGGATGTAAATCTGCCTTCATTAAGAGATATGGAATATAACAAGTAGACATCAACTCTGTTCAGAAACAAGGTTTGATAGCTGCATAGTACATATGAGCTGGAACACTTCAATAATGAAAACAAAAGCATTTCAACTGCCACAATGCTGACAGATTCCAGAAGTAAACATCCCAGTGTTTTTTTCATCAGGCAACTCTAATATTCCATGAAGGAACAAATTTGTGTTCTTAAGACACTCTTCCCTAGTGAATACTAAATACAACATTCAGGATTTATTGATTGCTAACATTCCACAGGGCATGTATGCTGTTCAGTGTGCCCAGAAGTCTTAGTTTTGATTGATCCAGTCTGGGGGATGTATTGAAGCTGTAGTTTTCTCTTTGGCTATACACTCAACTTTCCTCTTTGTATTTGGAACAAGTTCAGAAATTACTTGCTTGACAGTCTAGACAGAGCCAATATCAGCACTTTCTGAAAATAAACATAATTCTTTTATTTCCACTCAAATTTGCAAAGCTCTGCAAAGAATTCCCAAGCATATGTAGCAGGAGATCACAGCAACCAGCTTTGTTCTTGTAGGACAAGGTATATTGGAAGTGTCTGTTAAAGTGTTTGTTTTCCTGAAATTCCCAGTGGTATTTATCCTTTGGAGTGGGTTTCACAGGAAAGTGATAATTTCTTTATCACTTGGCAGCCTTTTCTCAATTATAAACCTCTTTCCCAAAGATAAGTTGATATAGCTTGCATTTGATGTTTATGGGGTAAGTTTCTCATCTGAGTAACACCACATCAAGGCAGTGTTATTGCACAAGCCCCTTTGGCTCCAGGTTTACAGTGGTATGAAGAATGTGTCCAAGAACTGTGGACATTCAGCAGTGACCATGGTCAGAATTTCAATTTCTCTCATTTCCTTTTCTTTCCATGACACTTAACTCTGCAGAATGCAATGTGGTCCAAGAACTTTGACCCTACAAGCAGCTTTTGTGCAGAACACTGTGCTTTTTTGGAACCTGACAGAACTATTAACTAGCTGAGGTAAAAATTGTCTTTTTGAACACAACATTTAACAAACCAGGCTGTTGTGATCATTGCTCAAGGCATACGTGGCACATTCAAGACTCTTCTCTGCTACTTAAATATTTTTAACCTGCACATGGAGAGAAAAAAAATCCTCAGGAAATATCTACACCACAAACTTTTCCTCTCCCCTTTTCATTTAGTGCATGTCAGTTTATTAATGTGGTAGTTACCACCATACTTGGAATGCGTCTTGGGGATGCTTATCACAGTGTTGTTATGAATCAGATCATAAATATCATCTCCTAGTCCTACTTATTTTCTGTTCCAGCCTCACCAGTACGGAGTCTGGAGTTGCACAATGAACTGGGAGGGGATACAGCTGGGACAGTTGACCCCAGCTGACCCAAGATCCCCAGGAATTCCAGCTCCAGGTCTTGACCTTGCACAGGACAGCTCCAAGAGTCACACCATGTGCCTGAGAGCATTGTCCAAATGCTTCTTGAACTCTGCCAGGCTTGCTGATGTAATCCCTTCCCCAGGGAGCCTGTTCTAGTGCCCAACCACCCTCCTGATGGAAAACCATTTCTTAATATCCAATCTAAACCTCCCCTAACTAAGCTTCATTCCCTTGGGTGCTGTCACTGGCCACCACAGAGCAGAGATCAGTGCCTACCCCTGCTCTTCCCCTCATGAGGAAGCTGTAAGTGCAGTGAGGTCTCCCCTCAGTCTCCTTTTCTCTAGGCTGGGGAGACCAAGGGACCTCAGCTGCTCCTCATACAGCTTCTCCTCCAGAGGTGTCACCATCTTCATGTTCCTTTGGGCAATCTATAATAGATTTATATTCTTCTTATAACATTGTGCCCCAAACCACACACAGGACTCAAGATAGGGCACACTACTGCAGAGTGGAGCAGTCAGGTGAATATAAAGGAGAAAGTCTTGAAGTGAACAAGAAGGGAAAACAGTTCTAGAAAAAATTGTTAGCATTCAAGGAAGAGGAATGTGCCTCATCTAGCATGAGATACAAAGGGAAAGAAACCAAAAGAACCACACCGGTGACTGGACAACATGAAAAGGATTGAACAGCAAATCATGAGCCTTGTACCTTCCCAAAAGATCAGAACTGGTCATGTGCAGTGTAAAAAAAAGTCAACTGCATTAGAAGTTACTTGATTTCAGATCATTGATTTCTATACTAATGGAGCCTGCTGAATTTCAAATGTGTTTCTGATCTTTTGATCTTTTCAACCTTTTGTTGTTGGGCTTTTTCCATTTTCCAAAAGGAGACCAGGTCTTTAATTCAACTTCTTTCCCAATGTTTATTGCCAGACAGCCCAAAGCTATAAAAGATGCTTTTCCAATCAATGAAAATGTTACCTCTTTGGTGAATCTGTAACATTAGCAAATTAGCTTCAGGAATTAAAAAAACTACAGAAGAAATAGAAGAAAGCAAAATTGTCATGTTAAAAATTTACCATGGTGCTGAACCATTCTCTGTCTGACAGCGAAAGGAAAGAAGCACTGCAGAGGACAATGCAGAAGCTCAGTGTTTGCACAAGAGTATTTTCTACTAAAACATACATTATGGTATAGACCTTACATTTCATGAAGAAGACTTTTATCCAAATGTTTCCTTGGAACAATCTATTGTAATGCATTTAATCTAAATTATTTGTGTAACAAGAGAAATGCAGAACATTAGTCATGTTTCCTCTTAGTTTTCTTTGCAATTATATGAAGCTTGCTTTTACTGTCTCACACACCCCTATAAATCAGAAGTAAATTCACTGATTTAGCTGGAATTCACTGGAACGAGCTTGTATAAGTAAGTGAAGAATCAGATTCTTTATACTTTAATTCATTGTTCCTGCTTTCTTTCCTTTCCTGCCTCCCATCATTATTTTAGCCCAGAGGTAACTAAGGTCAGCATATTTTTGTTGCAGCCTTGATCACGGTTACATCTTCTCTATATTTATAGTGAACAAGACAGATCAAAGAACTCTAAATCAGCTACAGAAATAGCTAAAGCTTGCTTAAACAACAGCTGAAAAACACTTTGCATGCACTGTTTGACCTAACCTCAACTCTGCCCTCAAGATGGATGAAGAAATGCAGCTTTCTGGCTGAACAACAAAAGAAATGGGAAACATTTACCAGCACAAAATATAATGGTAGATGGCGTACCACGTTAATTTATGAAACATCAGGCTTTTAGAAAATTCTCTGTAAACCAGAAAACAAACATGAGAATCCTCAACTTGAGAAGAAACTTTTTATTTTTCCCACAAAAACACAAATGACAACTGAAAATTGCTGTCTCATTTCTCTAGAACCACTACCATACCAGAAATCCTGGCTACTTGTAGGTAATGGTTTAAGTTCACTTTCTCTCTCAAGAACTGCTCTTATGTACACACATAAGAAAACAAGACAATCCTTCAGAGGAAATGCTTCCCTGACATTTTGAGCACAGTGAAACCAGTAGATGAGGCAAATGGTGGGGTCAGATCACAGCATGTTCATACATTGCATGACAATAAGGTAATTTGCTAGTCCAGGCTGACCTACAGTTTGTTTGGGGTTTTTTCTTGTTTTAATCCTGAATTACTATTTACAGCAATTACTTATAAAAATTACATCCATTTGTTCGTCTCCATTTCCAGTGCATGTGTGAGTAACCCCACACCTGAATATTTGATTCATGTCACATTCAAGCACTTCAGAAATTGCCCCCTCATGCACCATCATAAGTCAAAACATGGAGCCTTTGGAGGGCCTTGAGTCTGTTGCAAATGCAAAACCAAATATCCTGAGGAGTATTCTTGGCTTTCAGGAATATTTCTGCAGGACATACCTCAAAGGACACGCTTAATCTCATATGTAGACGTTTTTCTCATACCTTGCTTATCCTTCTGCAGAGTATAACAACACAAGGATGAGATGACAGCCTTAATCATGGATTTCCCTTTCAGGCTGATATTATTTTATATTTTGAAGAAATATCTGCTTCAGAGTAGAATATCTATAGTCTGTAAATCAAATCTAGATTTGTAATGGGGCTCTGAGAAGTCCAAGAGCCAAATAGATTTTCCTTCCCAACGAGATGTTCCAGATCCAAGTACATTTGCTGTTTAAAGTACTGAGCTGACACTGCTAAATCTACATCATCCAGCAGAAAAATCAAAGACATTGTCCAGTGGCAAAAGCATTTGGCACTTTTCATATGGGTAGCTGAAATTCAGTGATTAAAGCAGGATTATTTTTCTGTGTGTTTCGTTATACATCTTCAGCACAAAGAAAAGTAATCTGAAAGCATCTCTCTAGTGATCTTGGATTCACCATGTGCAGGAACTTCACTATTAGTATTTTTACTGCCAGCAAAATCACACTGTTGGATATATACCATACGTCTTTGCCTTGGGATCTGGGAAACAAGTTTAGGGAGCTTTCAAATGCAATACAAAGCACTTAAAGTCTGTTTGCTTAGCATCTGAATATAATCACATAGTTAGACTTCTCATTCAATTTGCAACTTTACCTATAATATTATGAAGAGAAACAGTTTCTGTTTCTTATCTAGCTTACTTGTCTTCTGTGCAATGGTTTATATTCAGAGAGCAGCCATCTGATGATAGAATATTAATTGCTTTTTTTTTTTTGTAAGAGTTTTTGGGACACACATGAATATGACACAAGAAAAAAAAAAGTAAAAAAAAAATTGTTCTAAATGAAAACAAACCTGCCTTACTAATTTATAAGACAAAGTCTGTTAGGAACACAGAAATCAAAAATCTCACTTTCAGGCCTTGAATCTTATTTCATTGGAGTAGAGCACCTAAATTTGTTTGATTATATTTAGCTTGGTTTTACAGATCAGAAAGGAAATGTCAGGCAAGTACTCTAAACAAAATATGAAATTTTCTGGGTTTGGATTGGCTTCTTTTGGTGGGATTTTTTGTTGATTGGATAGGTGGTTTTGTGGGGTTTTTTTGCCAAAGTAAAGCTCTCTCTTCACAGACTCACCTAAACGGAGAATCATGAAACCTTTCTTTTCTGCCCACAATGTCCTAATTCCCTGCCAGATTCTGATACTCAGTTTGAACTCTATTTGCATTTGGCCCTTCACAAATGTTTATTTTGTGTGAACAACCAGCAAGCTTGTAAAGTGTGATAGGCCTACATATTCATCCATCAGTAAAAATGGACAAATCACACTCTTACTGTCAAAACTGTAGAGAAACAAGGCTGCATTTTGCAAGAATCAAGTCCTTAAAATCTACTGCCTCCTTAAAGTGGTAAGATTCTGGTTCTTCTTATCATTTCACTATCTAGAATGGGAAGAAGTGACAGGAGACACAGAATTTTTTTTTTGAATTTTTTTTTTTCATCTTCAAACAGTGCTATACCACTGTATGTGTAAAGCCACATTAGAACTGGCCTATTTTATCAGGGAAAGTCAGGGGAAAATTCCTTTATCGTGGGATACTCAGCATGCTGATCATATGAGAACACTTGAATCTGCCAAACACCCAAAAATATTTCAATAATTAGTTAAAATCAACAGATTTAAAAATTTCCAACCTAGATCCTGGAAAATATTATCAACTGACTGCAAAAAAACTGCCATTGTTTAGGATTTTCAATAACAGTAGGATTCCATTCTGAAAAGTACCAAGAATCAAAGAAAATATTCTCATTCAATTCACATTTTGGATGCAAACAATGACTGTAGCTTTATGCCTGCTACGTAACAGGACAGACTGAACAAGTAAAATGCCTCTAAAGCATTCAGAAATTATACAGATTTGCACTGCCGCCCTTCTTCTGCCCAGTACTTCTTCATATACCCGTCCATGAGCTAAATATTGCCTAGTATATACAGAAATTCATGAAAATTTAGAAAGCACCTTAAAACACTAATTTTCACAATATAGGTCATCATTGGTCAGCCTATTCTCAATTTTAAGAACTTGTATCATTTAAAACAAATATTTTGCCATGCAAAATAGACGAAATCTCTGTGTGCCATGAATTTTCCCCAAAAGGAGCTACAATATTCTTCTACCAAAATATATTTATTTTCCCTGCTTTTCCCAGAATATCAACTTCTATATTTTTTTTCTTTATTTAAGGACCTGTGCTGGGCTCATCCAAAACAGAATGGCCAGCAGGTGAAGGGAGGTGATTCTGTCTCTCTACTCCACTGTGGTGAGACCCCACCTGCAGTGCTGCATCCCGCCTTGGGTCCCCAACACAGGAAGAACACAGAAGTGTTGGAGTGACTTCAGAAGACAGCCATGAAGACGATCAGAGGTATGGAGGATCTCTCCTATGAGGAAAGGCTGGAAAAAATGAGATTATTCATCCTGGAGTAGTAACGACCTTGGGGTGGCCTAACTGGGACCTGCCAGTACCTGAAGGGAGGCTTTAAGAAAGATGGGAGAGTCATTTTACAAGAGCATGTAATGACAGGACAAGGGGAAATTGATTTAAACTGAGAGTATGTTTCAGGAAGAAATCTTTGCTGCAAGGGTGGTAAGGCACTGGAAATGGTCACCCAGAGAAACTGTGGATTCCTCATCCCTGGAAGTGTTCAAGAACTCATTGAATGAGGCTCAGGGTGATCTGGTCTAGTGTGTCCTTGCCCGTAGCATGGAGGTTGGAACTAAATGATCTTTAAGGTCCCTTCCAATCCAAGCCATTATATGGTTCTTATTCTATGATTTTATGACAGGCTTGTTTTCCTTTCCTTAAGGAGCTAGAGATGTTTAGTGAATGAATTCAACAACTGTAAGGAATCACTACAAAAAAAAAATCCTCAGTTTTCTCTTGCTGGCATTTTGCAGTGTGGTTGAATGCCACATTGCATAAGTAACATATTACCCTGAGAGTGCCAGAAGCTATTGAGGTATCTTTCATTTTTTGTGTCTGAAGACTGTGACTATGCCCTCCCTCCTTCTCACTCTTTTATTTGTTAAAAGAAATTCATTCATGTGTAAGCTCACTACCTCTTACCTCCTATAGCAGGATTTAATTCTACCATGTCACCTTTGCAAATTTAGGCTTCAATTTTCCAAGTTTCTGATAAAGTATTTTATGTGGCAGATGTTTCGTGGCTAGCCAAGTCTTCTGCCAGCAGTCCGTAAGAGCATCATTTTAAAGGGTACAAACATTTTTAACTTACCTTTGCACTCATGGGAAACTGGAAATAATACTTAACATGCAGGGGGTCTACAGGTTTCATTGGTAGCTTGTTTTTCAGACATACAGCAAGTACAGCAGTGTCAAGGTGCCAACGTAAGTTACTGTATAAATAACTTCTAGCACTTTAGTCTGCATGCCTGTTTAAAAGGAGACTGTACACCTTTCCTAAAAGACACTGCTTGGTTTCTGACAGCAAGTACAAGAGATTATACCCAAATACAGAAATGTGCTACTCTGGCTTTAATCCTCTTTTTTTTTGATATGCAGCTGTAGTTTTAGGCAATATGATGCAGAAAATGGGCTATGCCAGGTGTGGTAACAACAATAAAATGTTTGAAAAATATTTATTGTAAATTATTCAAATGTTCTTCTACCATCAAATGTTCAGAACATTAACATATTTCAAATGCTAAATAGTTGTGAGTGCTTGGGACATAAAATCATTCATTAAAGGAAGTGACTGAGGTCATCTGAATGTTGTTAATTATGGGATGAATATAGCAGTATGCATCTTCACATGATTATTCTTCAGTTATTGGCCATAACCCTGAGTAGGGTTGAGTATTTTCAACTCAGTTTACTAAAAGCTGAAGCACAGGAAGTGAAGACAACTCCTGGAGTTGTTTGCAGAAGGACAGTTTGTTCTGGTTAGACCACATGTTTTCTCTCAACTTGCCTGCACAAGGACCTACTAAATATTGTTTGCAAGAATGCCAGGAATACTGAAATAAACTCAATTGCAACATTTTTCACAAATTACATTTTAAATACTATGTGTTCTCACAATAAGTAATCTTTAAATACGGATCTATAAAGACAACTTAAAACAATTGCTACATATAAAGGTCTTGTTTCTCAGGTGTCCACCTTGTAAAAGATGTATGGCCAAGAAAGAAGCAGCAGGTCAGACAAGGTCCACACTCATATAAAAAAGATATTTTACACAGAAAAGGTTAATTCCTGCTTTTCTTTTTCAGCATTTGCATCTTTCCTGTAGAAGTGTCTGATTTAAGCATCTGGGAAACAGTTCTAAATGAAGCCTCCTAAGGTTTCTCAGTCCATCTGATGGCCAGCAGAGGAGGTTCCACTCCTCCACACTGTCATTCATTCCACCCTACCAGCTTACAGTACAAAGCAAGCAGCAGCCATCCACCTGCACAGGCAGGGGAAGAACTGACCCAAATGAGACAGCTGACATGATGTCAGAATTTTGATCTGTTCTTGATCCTTTCTGAGGTTTTATCACAAGGAAGACAAATGAGTGTTCCATCTCTCCAGAAGAACTGTCTGGGATGGAGGCTAAATTCTGAGGTGATTGCTAGTTGATGGAGGTCAACAGGCTAATACATCTCAGGAGCTTTCTCCTTTAACATTTCCATCTCTTTCTGTCTTATACTGTACTTGCTTTCAATACTTACAACAGGACTGTCAGACTTTTACTAGTTAGAGGGAGGGACTGCATGTTTCTTTTCATTCTCTTACTCCATTTACTTATTCAATTTTGTGAGTTATTCCGAAGTTTGACTGTGAGTTTCTGCTGTTATTTCCTCCTGCAGAAAACTGTAGGACTGCATACTGAAGTGAAATGGGACAATCCCTCCACTACAAAAAAAGAAAGCCTCAGATGCATTATTTTTCACATTCCAAGAGTTTTCAAACAATTTAATAATGTCAGATTTAATTACTGCAACCCACTCTTTGCACACAGTGGTAGACATATAGTGAAGAAAGGCTCTGAAAACCCCAAAGGCCATGTAGTCCACCTTCACAAGCAGATGGGTATCAATTCTGCTGATACATATGCATGAGCCAGCAGAAGCATTGAGCTCATCTTTGACTGTAAGAAACACTTGATATCTTTAGTATAAATTTGAATGGCTGACTTGCACTGAGCATCCAACTGCTCTGTGCTGTACTGTCATGTTTATCCCAGCAGGTAATGTAAGGCTTGTTCAGGAAACATGAGTTGCAGCCACTCTAACATAGGTATAACTATAAAAGGTGGCATTCTTCATAAAATTCATATTGTCACTCCTCACTTTATCAGGTGAAATGAGATACTATTGGTGCACCAGCTTATCTCTAATGAAGTAACAGTGTGTTAACAGCATGGTACTACTAACAAAGTATGTAAATAAGTGCTTACATAGTATGTAAGTATCATCAATAGCAGTTCTCATAACTCACTGGCAGCACGACTGTACTTTTGAGGGACAGTGCAAACACAGAATGGACCAAAAGTTAACAGGTTTTAAGGCCACTATTTAAAAAAAAATTAAAATATAATAATCATAAATCCTACAAGGGTGTTCAGTAGAAAGCAAACAGGTATAACCAAATTTTCCTTTACAACAGTACTATGAAAAGTATACTGCTCACTTCAGAATTCATTAAAATTGTACATAAATATGTATTGATAATTAAGGAAAATCTTGTATTGAGCTGAAATCTAGCAATTTTGAAGATTAAGAAGATGCTTTAGGTTTGTTTGTTTGCTTTTCAGACAAGAATAATCCAGAAAGGAATGGAAGTGGTATTCCCTGAGCTGTGTGCCACAGAAAAAAATCCAGCAGACAAATGTAGAAACCAAATATCAAAGTTCTCCCATGGTCAAAAGAATGGAAAAAATGCAGAACCATATTAGCATCTTTTGTGGCAGCCAGGGAAAGGGCAGGATGTTAGGAGAATACTCTTTGTGTTGGTTCATTCAGAGCTGATTTTCAGACAAGACTGGTGAGATTTGATCTCATGGAGCTATGACACTCAGTATGAGTATAATGATGTGTTTCATAATCTTACCAGTATAATGGACAAAATGTAGTAAAGTTTAAATGACAAATCAAAACCCATATGCCAAAAAGCATACAACATAGTGGAATACTAAAGAAAGTAGTCCTTAATGGGATAGGAAAGTATAATACTGTGAAAAAGGGCTGCAGAGAGAAGAACTATACCTGAACATAACCAGGAGCATATAAATAATTCCTTGATATAATACTGTTTTACCTTCTTACTTCTTAAGGGTTTATTGTGATATTTCTGAATTGCTTTTGTTAAATAGCTTTTATATATGTCAAAATTTCAATTCACCATCCCTGTTCAGGAAGAAAATAAAGTTTTAGAACACTTTAGAATCTTATAACCATTCATAAATTTAGAGCAAGTTACATGAAATCTAATCTTTGATTAATGAAGATGGTAAACTGTAACAGTATCTAACTGCACTTAATGAACCATTCTGGGCTCTGAAAGTTTTTATGCAGCCCATCCTCAGAACTTAGGTAAAGGTGTCCTGATGACAACAGTGTATGAAGAAAATTGGAAAGATACATAGCAATTGAATCAATACTGATGCTGAATGACAAAAAATGGCAATGAAGCAATGAATTGTGGGGGGTTTTGTCTTGCACTTGTATTAAGAGTTTGGGTAAAAACTCTTGGATACATCTGTAAATAATTAAATAACTTCCACTTTTGTTTCAGGAGAAAAGTCTGCAGAGAAGTCACATATGGCAGTGAGAACTTATAGCAGGAGCAGGATACTTATATTTTCTAATGTTGAGGACACAATGCAAGCTACTCTATACTGACTTTATTAAAAGTTGCCAACGCATGATAACTCTAGAAAATTCTGTATACCTTGCTTGGTCATTAGATATGGAAAAAACATGGGCTTCTCCTTTGTATGCAGCTGTTATGGAGAACTCTGCTCCTAAGTTATGCCTTGATTATTGGTATGGGTAATGAAATAAGATATTGAAAGAACATTTAATATTTACTAAGTACTCCAAAATGCCTTGTATGAAAGTTGTGAAAACTCCTGAAATACACAAAACAAGATTTTCATACAGAAAATTTTGGTAATATGGATGACATCATTTCCTTTCTCTTAGTTGGAGTGCTTAATGAAAAACTTCCAGTGAAATTCAGGTAACACTTCATGATATCTTCCAAACTACCCTCATGGTTCAGCTGAGAAAAGTCATGATTATCTGACCAGAAACATAGGCCATGCACAAATGAGCTAAGAACACTGAATCTGGTACAGATGTAGTGTCTGAATGCAGCAGCAGAGCTGAGCAAAGAGTGAAGCTGCATTCTGTGCTTTAGGTAGTCATGCGAGGAGCAACGAGTTGGACTCTGTGATTCTTATGGGTCCCTTCCAGCTTGAGGTGTTCTATGAACTTGGAATGATCAAAAGCTTCACAAGTTCCCAAACATTAATCAAAGATTGTTTTGAAGCTTGATGCATATTTTAATTTAGCTTAGTTTTATCCCATATAATAGATTAGGTCCTCCCAAAAAGAAATGTCTAATTTCCTCTCAGCAAAGGTGGTGTTGAAGAGGAGTCTCTGGGCCCATAAGCAGCAGGTGTGGATAGAGACCTCATGTACAGGTGATAAGGACCATTGGTGCCCACAGAGCATTCACAGCAACTATAAGCCATTCAGACTCACAATATCAATTACACTGTAGAAATTAAAAACAAAAACAAAACAAACAAACAAAAACCACAAAGAAGAGAAGGAGCTCAATGTTAACTGTAACTCAATATTACCAGTGCTGCACAGAGTCACAGGAGGCCTGTGAAAACCAGACAGATCAGATGACAACTACCAAGCAGTTGCTCAGTTGCTTCATATGTCCAAACTGGTTGTACAAACCTTCATGAACTTTTCTGTTACAAAACATCTGCTAACATTATACAGGCACTGTTTGTGGAATTATTTAAAGGTCAAGTCTAATTCTGCTGAAATGCATTGTGTCCTTATGTGATGTAGCTCAGAGTATATTAACTCACTCATTTTGGTTACTTGCTTTTGTATGGGGGCATAAGGGCATTGAAGGAGCTATTTTCTTGAGTTGTCTCAAAGTAAGGATTCTTTTTGTCGGTACATTGGATGGAAAATTCCTGGAGGAAAAACCTGTGCAAGAATCCACTTCTGTTAGAGTCCAACAGGCAGCAATCTAGTACTATATTACCTTCAGCAATTTCCTTAGTTCCTGGGAACTGGCTCATTATTTTACATTTTGGCACATAAATATAGACTGGAATATTTCTTTGAGATAATTCCTGCACCAGAGTAGTTGGCTCTGCACTCCTGGCAAAAGTCTAAACACTGTAGTAATTCCCTGAAGTACTGAAATACCCACTTAAGTGTGACTTTAGGAATTAGCTCACATAAGCATATCCCAGTTTACAAGGCCCAATATATCTCTCTGAAATCAGAAATCTGTTATGACATCACCCAGATGCTCTGGCCCTCTTCCTTTTCCTGAACTGAAAATGTCATTAGCTAATCAAGCTTGAACCTTACTTCAAAACTTGAAGATATTTCATGACAGGATTTGATTAGAGGAGGAATGGAATTCCTTAAAACCTCTTTTTTCTTAAACTTCATGACAAGTGAATATACATATTTCATGACCACTGATTCTAGACAGTATTCACAAAAGACATTCAGATTATTTTTTTCTAGGGATTTTACAGCCAAAATCTAACACTGCTTAGGGAATTAATCCTGTCAAATCCAAAGTACAGACTCATTCTCTAATACAGCATGAATAAGTTTATTGCTGACTTGATCTAGATGCAAACAAAATCTCATCAGGGCAACTCCAGTTTGTATTTCAACAACATTACTGGATGACCTATTGAGTACTAACAAAAATGAAATCAGAAAGGATCATGTTTTCAGAAAAAGAAAAAAAATTTAGAGCATGGTAAAAGCATGTCATAGCTGGTAATTCCTTTGCTGTTTACACACAACACAGACTAAAAAAAGAGATCTAAGGAATGATGCAGAAGTGTTAGCAAAACAGCAGTTACATTTATAAACAGTCAGAGGACTTTGTTAGTTTCCATTTTTTATTAATATAAACTGGGGTAACCATATAGATCTTCACATAGTAGTTGTACACTAGCAGGCAAATTCATCCATTTTCCAGTTTTACAGCAGAAAAGAAACAAAATCATAAGGAGTTATTAATTATTGGATAAGATTTCAAGTTTCTTCTACTGGAAAAAATTATATGCCAGAAATTCCTAGTGTAACTTTAGTCTGTACTGTGGGCCAGAGGTTCTTCCCTTAGATAAAGTCAATGCAGAACAGATTAGTAAGGGGTCAAAGACATGGAAGGCTCTGAAAGCACTTGATAGTTTCTACCAGTACCTTTCCCCATCTGCTTTGAAACAAAAGATCTTCAGCCCTGTGAAACAATGATAGGCCACTATATCAGAATACTGCCAGCAAAGTAGACATCAGGAGTTGGGTTACTGCAGACCCTGAAATGGTGGCCAGCCCCAGGAAACAGCCTAAAGGGAAAGGAATTGCCTCCCACATAAAAGTATGCACAGCTTAACATTGAAATATTTAGCATTTCAATAACCTGACTAATGTCATAATTGCAGAAAAACCCCAAACATATAGCACACATCATCAGACATGAACAGCAAGCAGCACAACTTGCAGCTGTTTGAAAAATGCTACCCATGGCAAGGAACCAGGATCAGGAGATCCATTACCATAAGAGTTGCAACAAAGCTAGCGGACATTCAAATCAAATCAAGCTAACACAACCATTGTAAGACCAAATACAGATTTCTGTGGTCTTTAGGTATAATTCCTGGGACACCCTTTCAACTCCTGCTGCATTTTTCCATTGTGATGAAATTGCCTCAGCTGCTGTTTTAATGGGGTTAATGCTAATGTTAAGCTTCCTTTCATCACTTATCTATAATTAGGATGGCTGTTATTCTATGGTTTCTGTAGAGCCATATGGTTATCTAATGCTAACAAGACCTGCAGTGCTTCAGTTTCTGTATATTGCTTCCTGTCTGGCTTCTGGTTTCCTCATTTTCTGCAGCATTTCTTGGGTTGTCTATAAAAGGAAGGAAAAGGAAATCAAAGTCTGTGTTTATTGTGCTTCCTGGAGATTAATATTCCCCCATGAATATGTTTGACAATATTTCAGCCATGCTTGTCTTGTTTTTCTGCAAAATATACCCTCAGAGCTACAAGGAAAACTGTCCAAACTTGCTCCTGTGTATTTGTCAAAACATTACTTGTTTTATTTTACTGAGTTGCACCAAGGGAGTACCACTTAACATTTCTCAACTGATGCTGCCACTACAACAACAGAATTTTTTTTTTTTTATGTCACAACATTTTTTGCTGTTGGTTTGCAGTACTACCCAGAAGGAGTTGGGCATCAGAAATGTGCAAAGAGAAAAGATATTCCTAGTCTAAAAAGGACAAGACAAACCTGAGGTAAGAAAGGAGGTACAGAGTGGTCCCAGAGGTGACAGGGCCTGCTGTGGTAATTCTGTGTTAGAAACACAGTGGTTTAACTTTTAAAGAAGGAAAACTCACCACACATTTTGATATTCTGTTCTCTGCCAAGGTTGGCAAGGCTTTCCACTAAGAGAACACTTTCATACTTTCATATAAGGCTTTCTTCCCCCCAAAAAAGTCACAACTGTGGACATTTTATAACAAATTCTCTGTTTCTTAGAAACAAGTTTTTCTCATTTTGCTTTAAAACTCGATTTTGCTTCCTGTTTCCTTTGGGTCCAGTTTTTATTGTTTCAGTGCAGCAGTTTCAGTGCCAATGTCAACAGAAAGACAGGAGAATTTCCAGTTTATGACAGGTCTGACAGTCATGTTTCCAGTGCTTCTAGTTAGAAGCTGAACCAGTGGGCCAGCTCAGATGTTTTTGCAGTGAAAACATTGATTGAAGAAAGAAAACAGACATCTTGGACGTTAACAGGAGCCTGGAAAGCAAACACCTCACATGAGAAATAACTCAGAAAATGACACCATTGCAGAACATGGTGATTCATGGTATCTCAGAGCAGGAAGTACTGGCTTTAACCATGCATAAGGTTAAATCATTCCAAATTTGGTAGCCATCTAAAATTGTGCAATGAAGCTGAAGATTGAGTGGAATATTAAAACAGAAAGGGAAATGGGATAGTCTTAAGTAGAAATTAGGACAGCCAGAAAAGCTATTGCAACACATTCGTCTGGATGCACAGCTGTATAAGTAGCCATCAGTATTCCAAGACAGACTTCATCAAGATTTCTTTTTACTGAATACAATAAATAAGTTTCTGAAAAATAAAAATATAGGAATGCATAAAATCAAATTCTGACTACCAGGATTTTTGCTGATTCTTTTTATGTTCAGAGAATTTTCAAAGAAGAGTAGCAGAATTTAGATCCCACTGAATTCCAGTAAATTATGACTTTGCATAGTCTATTTCAAAAACAATTCTTACAGAAAACTCTATATTTTTGTCCATATTTTTTTGTATTTAAAGAGACTGATTAGAATACACATAGAAGTGTAATATTGTGCTCTACAAGACAGAGCTTCCCCCCATCACCAGCCCCTGAAATGGATTGAGTTTAATATCAATTTTAGGTACTTGGTTTTGCCTCCTACCCCTCAGTACAGGAACAGCTGTACTATGTAACATTCATCCTTGCAAGCAGAGCTGTCGTAGTTTTTCCAGCTTACAAATGGAGGATTTGGGCACAGAGTGATTAAGGCACATATCTTCAGCACAGGCTGAGACATCTGGCCTTTGGGACTGCCTTCTCCAAGTGTTTAAAAGTTACCCAAGGCCACACAGGTCACCTCTAAGGGCAGAAAGGAACTGAACTTGAATTTCTGAAGTCCAGGCTAGAATCCTTCGCTTTCATCCATCTTCCCTCTTAAAACATTACTTTTGGCTCAGAATTTTATATTAAGAATTGTAAAGCAGAGTAGCTCTGAATCCCCCATCTAACAAAAGGAAGTTTCTCTACAGGACCACATTAGACTGTAGGTGAGAATTCTTTTGTCACTGTAAAATACTGGGAGAGATAGATTCCATCTCCCCTAATTTCATTTTTCATAGAAAAAGTACATACTATATATAGATTGGCCAGCAGAAAATTATTTTTAATGAGATTTTTTGTTATTAAAAAAAATTGCCACCACATTGAAACACAGTAATTCAAAACTAGATACCATTTTGTAGTCAAACCGAATATTTTTCCTCTTTAGAAAACTTTAGTAGTTGAGACTATCATGGCTGTTGATAACAAAACCAAAGAATAATAATAATTCTAAAGTTGAACAAATTAAACAAGAACATAAGTGAGGATGTTTTACAGTAAACTGACAAATGTACTTTTCAACAGCATTTTCACTGCAAAAAAAAATGAAATTCACAGTTTGAGTCTCCTTCTAATATGTAATCAACATGCTACTTGTTTAGCAGACCCCTTTACTGAATTTTATAATGATGTCATTTATAGCACTGACGCCACAAATTTACCCTTACTTTGATTTGAAGAGAACAGGTTTTACAGTTTCTAAAAAGGGATTAGAAATCCTGCAGATTATTGAGCGCCATCTACTGCTTCATTACTTCTTCACACACCAACTGTGCTTTGGAGCTGCCCAGTCAAATTGAAATTCTATTCATCAACTAAAGCAGAAATTCAGACTTTGGATTTGTTTAAAAAGTGCACTGTATTGTACCCAAAGTACAGTGCTCTCTTTTTTCAACAATGGAATAAATTTTACAAGCATTAGAAAACAAATCCATTAAAATAAAAATAGTTAAAGGTTAGCATCAGTCTTTTCATTAGCTCAAATATTTTAGTACTGAGATAATATAGGTCCTTAATTCTTTTCACACCACTAAATGAATGGAAATATTTGGTACTCGGAGGGAAAAAAAAAAAAAAAAAGGAAAACCAGAAAAATAACCTACCAGATATTAAGCGAACAACAGCTGTATTCTAATGATTATTAATATCTAGGGATTCTTCTTTTTTTAACAAACAACAGCTTAAGTAACTAGGCACATTGCAATATCATGTATAGTTCGGATAGGCTTCCACCTTCCTGAACAACTTATAAGTAATTTTTCTTCAAATTGTCATGAATTTGCACAAAGAAAGCGATCAAACAAATGCCAAGACTAATGACCTATATGGATTAATTTTTAATGCTCTCTTTCACCAATAGTTTTTTTTGCTTTTACGCTTGCAAATTGTTCATAGAGTCACTATCTCTCCTTACAAAGTGAGGAGGAACACAAGAGCTAAAAAAACTCCAAACCAAGGCAAAACAAAAGACATTCCTCTAGGCTTACTGGATATTCAAGTTGTCATTTGCTCATTGGCCTACCTATTCTAGCAGTTCAATATCACTTGATGATCTACATGGCCAGAAAACAATCAGCTGTGGGCATCATTCAGTTTTCCACTCTTTAACTTACTAGGGAAATTAATTTTTTTTTTTTTTTTTTGGGTGTGTGTTCTAGTAATATCACATGCTTCCACTGCTTTTCATCTCCCATTTATTCACAGCTGATAATCTTACCTCTGAAGTTAATAAAGAGAGGTGGGTGCTTCTAAAAGACACTCTGTATCATACTAAGAGAGGTGTTAAATATTCAGCAAGTTTTATGCATGCATTTACTAAAGTTTTTACTTGAGTAAATTCACAAAGACCATAGTCTAGACTATACCTTTGAGCATTTTTAAGAGCATAGATGGGGCAATTCTCTTTGAACAGCTGACAACAAGAAGGCATGTTATCTTAAACTCTAGTGCTCTATCACTTAGAACCAAAAGGGTGAAGAGCAACAATAAATGTGGCAAAGCATCAAGATCCCATGTCCAGCTGCAAAGATGAGAATGGGTCATGGAAATGGTGAAATTCATCATCAGAGCAGTTCTCTCAGGCTCTTACGGAGAACACCTCCAAACGGTGTCAGCCTCTCTCAGTTCCAGATTTCAGCTGAGACAACTTTGTGTTTACATGGTACCATAGTTCAAACTGTGGACAGCCTCAGATAGATACAGGAGAACTCAGGAGGAGACTGAAAGACTTTAAAATCAGGAAAACTGGTGTCTGACTGCTTGGTTCTTTCCACACACCCTCACACAGGAAGACTCCAGCAGCAGCTTTGGAGGGGAGAGTCTTCCTGCACCAGTGCTGTACAATGGAGGTCAGCGTGGGTGTGGGGGGGGACTGCAAAGGTCACACAGGTAATACAGAAAGGCTAGTGTGGCAAGGCTGAGAGCCAGCTTTTGGCAGCTCTAAGTCACACAAACAGGCTCACCCTAGTCTGTGCAGGTTTTCCAGCACTACTTAACAGCTGGCATTACAGTGCTGGCTCATATCCCTCTGGGCCATTCACTGTACATGACAGCCACTCCCCTTTGCAGTATCATAGCATCCCACTCTTGATAAACTTTAGATGGGAACTACAGAGATTAACCAGACTGTCATTTTCTAAGCAGGGAAACAGCAGAGTTTGTGTTACCCTGTAATCTATAACACTTAATTTAAAAGCATAACACAATTGCCAGTGTTCAATCAGAGCTTTCAGCTCTGACTCTGACTTTGGACTTCAAGCTGGATAACTTTTCAATGGTTACTCTGAATGAATACAAGTTTTATGTATGAAATAGTATACACACTGCAGTGTTACAGCCCCAAGCCTTAAGTGTTCATGAGTCAGACCTCCCATGAGCAATGACTAATCTTGAAACCAGTGTGCTTTGTTTCTCTTTTATATATATAATTTGGTGTTTTCATCTACCTTTTGATTTATCAGGAGCTTATTCAGGACACAAAATGTTTCTACCTTTGGCTTTTTTACTGGGCAGAAAATTCCCACAGGGGTTCCGCACTGGCTGAGATCCCAGACAGCTGGGACCTGAGAGGCTCCAAAGACCTAGTAAGGGTAATTTGAACATCTATGCTGACCTCCTGATCCTTCAGCCTAGCCAGATGGCTTGGATGTGGACATGCAAGAGGCAGCTTGGAGCTATTTTAACTCCATGGCATCATAAGACACAGTGGTGCTTGCTGGCCAGTAACTGTTCAGGCTGGAAAGCCACTACAGCTCCTGAGCTCTGCACAGACAGAGCCCTGGCAGGTGCCAAGTGGCACCTAAAGCCACAGTGGAACCTAAAGAAACATTTCACATTCCAAAATCTCAGTGGAGGCAATCTGAACACCAAACTACTGATTTCCTGCAGAAGCCTATCCTATAAGAAGCATCCATATATCTGGGTAGAGAATAAAAATTATTCTAATACTGCTGAGCAACTCTCACTCTTCAAGTTATGTTCAATAGCTCTTACTTACAATGGACATCACTGCCACTAGAAATACCAGCACAGTCAAATAGATAGTGATAAATATATAATTTTCATTTGTGGACAAGCTTAGTTTCGAACACTTTTTCCTGTTTAAAATTCTGAAAACACAATGTAAGAGAAAACTAAAGCAGTACTTTATACTAAACAGAACCCAGCTGCTCCACTAGGGACCAAATCTCCATGTAGGTGAAGATTCAATCCTAGAGATAGTCCAAACAATAGTGTTCTACTCATATTCATAAACTCTACATATATACTCAAATACAGACACCTCAAAAAACATGTTAAAAAAAAAAATTTTCTCCTGAAAACTTCACCTGAAAGACGCAGACAGGGAAGGGCATTAAAGACGAAGTGCTCTATAAACCTGCCACAGATGTTCCATTGTTTCACTAACTGCAGAGTTAAAGCCTTATTATGATAAAGTACAGTCAGAGAGTGTTCATACTAATGGCAGTACAAGTTTCAGGGGACAATCAGAGTTTAGATTTTTTTAAGGAAACTGTTTATCCAAAATGGAAAATCTATTTCGCAGCAATGCTTGGCTTTGTCATCAGTCAATTTTAATAATGGAGGCAATTGAAACTAAAACATCATTCTTAAAGATCCTCAGAATTTGAAAGCCCTGCTCTGAAGTTTCTTAGATTTATTACCTTAGTCCAAGATGAAGCCAAATATACTATAATATATTTTACTCTGAATTACATTTTCAATTTTAAGCAAATTTTTCAATCTAAGCATCTTCCCCTTCCTTTCTCCCACATTCTGCCTGAAAGCTTATGGAAATAAAACATCTGAAAGATCAGGGGTCATCATCTTCCATGTCTGCTATGTGAAGTGTACATACCAATACAATTTCAATAGTAGACCTGTTATTTAAATAAACCTTTCTTTAGATGTTAAAGATAAATGGATATGAAAGTAAATAATGTTTACTGATAGAAACCTGAACAATGGACTAAGAAAATAACCTTGAAAACAAACAGCCATAGAAAATGTTTGTTATGGTGAGCATTTTTTCTTGGTGACAAGCTTTTATTCCAGTTAGGTGCCTCATATATTTTCTGCAATTTCTATTATGAATTTTTCCCCCAGTTTATGTTCTGTTTCATGCTCTTTGATTTCAATCCTTTCCAAAAGATCTTTGACATTACTGTATTGTTTTGCTGCTAATATATTAATCCATGGCGCCTTTACTTTGTATAATTTTAATCCAATCCAAGAATGACAATGAAGCAGCAGGACACTTAAGACATTTCTTTAAAAGTAATTGGCACACAGAGAATCTCCCTAGTATGAAACCAGCTTCCTGGCTAGGAAAAAAACAATTGACTTTTTTTTTCCTATCAGAATGTTTTTTCCCATACAAGGCAATGTTTCTTCCATATGGATTTTAATTCCAGTACATTTCTGGTGGAGTTATACAACTTTTACATGGCAGGAACTGACAAAATATTAAGGAAGCATTTGTAAAATGCTGTAACTACAGTGCAAAATGTTTCCAGAATAAATGGTCTTAATTGCTATTCAGTTTTAGTTGTTTTAACTGTGGTTTTTGACAGGACAATAAATATTCTTAGGAGTATTGTTCCATGTGCTGACACAGAGGAATACCCAAAGTATTGAAGTATGTGCCAGTATTTGAGCTGCATGTGGAAATAACATCCATTAATATTCTACACTAGGGTATAGAATATTAAACATGTCCCTTAAAAATTAGTCAGTTAAAGAGCTAATGATCACTACAAGATGCCTAAAAATATTGTGTATTTTATACATATACAAAAGCATACAAAACATAATATAGTCCAGATATCATTAGCTGTGAACAATCCTTCTGCACTTTCATCAAAGTTAGTGCTAGTCACTAAACACATTAAGTAACTTACACAAACTCTGCAAAGGAATCCACAGTGTGCCAGTCAGCCTGGCACGTTCCTGCCCAGTGCCCATCCCACAGCAGCAGCAGGAAGCTGGGCAGCCTGAAGGCCGTGACCAGCCCTCAGCACTGGGCAGGCAGGGCTGGGGGGACTGAAGAACAACCCTCTTGTAGTGTCACTGGGGCAAGGACTGTCAGATTCAGGGGACTGAAACAGAAACCTGGGCCATGGGCAGACTGTGGAAACTCCTAGCCAGAGATTGCAGAGAATTGTTAACACCAGGTACACACTCAAACATATCGACAAAAATATGCCAGTTTTTGAAATGTGGGATAACAGGTGAAACCATGAACTGTGACAGTATTTTGAAACATGCTGAGTGAAACAACACTTTCCCTTTCAGCCACAGTGCACATCTGGAGAGCCATGTCTCCCCTCAGCAGAATCATACAAGAGCGTAGCAGTGGCAAGCCATGCATTTAATAGCTGAATGATTAAATTCCAGGTGCTGTTGTTGAGCAGACTGACACAAAAAAAGGTTTTTCAGAGGTTACAGTTGTTGAAAAGTTACAAATATATTTGCATTGATAATGAAACAATACACTGCAAAGAGGAAACACATACTCCCTGACTGGAACTTGACTGAATGATGCTAGTTGCTCCTCACAGTTCAAATCTGTGTGTCTGTCAGTAAATACTGAGGGGTGTAAAACCTGGTGACTTACTTTATTTGCAATTCATATTTTATGTTTTGTTTTAAAATCACACAATAGGATAGCAAGGAAGAAGTTACTCTGATCACTTCATCAGAAGTCAGGCAGACCCTCGAGAGGGGTCTAAAGCCTACTAAACATGCTAAAGGTGAGAGAGACTTCTTTGTTGGCAGACAGAAAAAAGGCTAAGGGCAAAACTTGTATTTTCTCTGAGGAAAACCAGGGAATCTGCTTGTAAAGACAGAAAATATAGAGTCAAAAGAAGACAGAAAGAAGGAAGTTTTCCCAAGATCAGAGACAAGGCTCCATGTAGTTTGCCGCAACTACAGAAATCTGGGAAAGTTAGTCATCAATAAATTCAGACATAAGGGAAAAAAAATACTCTACCAGGACTGAGCAGAGCAGAGAAGGGATCAGTTTTCAAAACCTTTATTTTAAACTTTTCCAATCTGTCTTTCGTATAAGATACTTCACCCTTGAATTTCAGATACCTGTATTTGATATCTTTTAACATACTTACTTTAAATTAAAACTGGAACAGACTTCTGGCTAGTGCCAAAGTCCTACATCAGGGTACTGGACAAATGAATATTCAGCAAGCAAGAAAAATATAGGCTGCCTACTAACAGATGACATTTGCTGAGTATATATACAGCCAGGGAATTCTGAGCAGTGGTGTGCTAGTAGCAGAATCTCACCAGTCCACGTTCTGAGAGTGCTGGTGTCTTCAGAGGCCATGAAGAATCAATCCCTTTAAGCACAAAGTGTTAAGAAGTTCAAAGCAATCCTTGAACTTTTGTTCTTGTTGTCTTCTGTAGTTTTGGCTGTTCTTTATACAAATCTGTCATCACAGCCACCAGGCATTTTCATGCTCTAGGTGCAGAGTCCGTATACTAAGGTCTTTGTGGACTTGCACCTCTGAAATAAGATGTGTGCCTTAATTTCTAAATTTCACCTTTGGGTATATAAAATATGCATTTGTTGAAGATTTTAAAATATAACAGTAACCTTTACTGAACAAAATGGGTAATCAAATAATATATATACAATGTTTTAAAATAATTTGACATGTGCTGCTTGGATGTTTTATGGTTTTGCTAGCAGGTGCAAATGATGACTTCAGATTCCAGTTCCTTACTGCATAGAAATCATTGTTCTGCTTCCAAACTTGTTCTGGGAAGATAAAATTATGCACCTACATAATATTTAACACACTGAATATTTCTTAGAATCTACTGGACTTTAACTTAAAAAGCAATAAAGAGATTAAAAATATGATGAAAGGTGGGGATGAAATTCAAAATAAGTAATGAGATTCCCTGAGATTCCATGATTCCTTCAGATCCCTAACACTTCCACAATCTACAAATTATGTAGCTGCTACATTTTTATGTGGATAGAACAATTTGTATTCAGAACTCTTAACACTGATTCATCAAAATAGAAGTCTTCTGAACACTTAAATATTGTCTGACCTATTAATCTATTGATTAAAAATATTTAAATAATTATTTGTTATGCAACAAGATTAAGTAAGAGTTCACAGTTTTCAGGGACTTTCTTAATACTGTTATGTTTAATAGTGTTTCTTCATACTTCTTTCTTAATACTTATCTATAATTTCTGTTCACATAGCACCCGTAGAACAAGATTGCACTAAAAACAATTAAAACAGACTGAAATATGATACCAAATCTCTCTATGACTATGGAATATGAATATGGAACTGTTAAGTTCTTCTCCAACAAGCGTCTGGAGTAAAACAAAGTAGAAAAAAATATAAGCCAGCTTACTGAAGCATTCCTCTGCAAAGGGTTTCAGCCAGGTTTCATTTCTTTTTCCAGCCATGTTTCTTCTCATCTGAAAGCTGAAAATGTGCCCAATTCTGCAGCTGCAGTCACAATGGTAAATACTTTTGTATAGGACTCATTCTGCTCATCTGCTAGTATGCACAGCATAACTTTAATTCTCTTTTGCAGAAGGTTAAATGTAGAGATTGGAGTCAAAAAAGGTAGTCACAGAGGCCCAAGCTTCATTTGCTTAATAATAAATGCTTGTCTTTTGATTTGCAAGGCTACCTACAGCTGCAGACACCATAGGATAAATGACAAGAGGCATCTAACCCTCCTAACCTTTTGTCTATAGACCCATCAGCTGTTGGGCTGCCTGAAAAATGGGAAATGAAATGGCCCTTTTGGGACATCATGACTTCTCTGACTCCTGGCTTCCATGTAGCAGCTACAGCAACCAGAGAAAACGTGAAGTGTACCCTCATTACACAGTCTGAGATTAAAGGGGTATTACATTGTCCTTTTATCTAACACCAGGACTATTTAATAGATGTATTATATTGCATTGGCAAAAGACATAGGTTTTCATAGGTTTTATCTGCCAAACCACAGGCTTTAATCCATATGGCTTACTCTAGCCACAGAACAGAAACACCATGCAGAGCCAGCATGGATACAGCCAAAGCATGGATGAGAAATTTGCCAGACATTCAGCAACCACAGCATCACAAAAATCAGAAAATACACACTCCAGAGGAGAAAGTGTAAATCGAGAGTCGTAGACCTTTTAAATATTTTGTTAAGTCTGCACAAGCAACAAGTCAAATTTTGCCACAGTATTTTAATAAATATTTTTATGCCTTAGGCATGTCGGTACATGCCACCTGCTCTCAGTAGCTGGGTTAGCAGAGATCTGTAGAAAACTGAGTGTTGATTACACAAAGCTCCTAGAATAAGGCAAAACTTCTTCAAAGACCTTATTCCATCTTTAGCCAAAACATGGCACATACTGTTTCCAGCATTCCTATCCTGCCCTGATGAATTATTTCAGATTTAAACTCTTGGATTTTACCATGTACCTTATGAAATTCATTGAAATTTCAAAATAAATATTTTATTTCAAATGAGAGCATTCAAGTGCTTTGAAAACATTCCCTTATCTTCCCAGTCTCTCATTTGGACAAGATGCTAACTGTGAGGAGAACTTAAGACTAAACTGCAGAATATCAGCTGATCTTTTAAGGTTAGTCATTAAAAAAAAAAAAAAAAAAAAACACAGCTTCTGTTTCAATTTCCCATTCATACTGCATAAAATAAATTTCATTACAATGAATTTTTTCCATCCTTCCCCAAACATCTGAGTCAATTTTTCCTCTGTCCTTCAAGAGTCTTCATAGGAAAAAAAAAAAAAAAGGGTGGGGAGAAATCCTGCTGTATATTTCTTTTTCTAACAGCTACACAAGCATAGGATTCAACGTCTTCAATCTAAACAAGTATTTAATTCCCTTACTGATAATATGTGAAGATAGGTTGCAGCCTACTACTCAGAATTATCAGTTTTCTGAGCAGCAGCAGTAGCCCCTGTAGCATGTATGGCTTTGAGCCCCCTTTCAAAAACCCAAGGTGCCAACATAAGCCAAACTTTCAGGATTTTGAAGTTGGTCCAGCATGCCTATGGCCTCATTAAACACTGTCCTCAAGTCCAAAAAGGCATTCTTCCTTAGAACAACAACAAAACAAAAATAAACAAAAAAAATTTAAATCCCCACAAAAGAGCCCTACACAACAAATACCACTCATCAAAACACAAAACTCCTTTCTGATCTAAAGAATCATAACAGGCCCTCCCAATGAATCTTTTCTCGAGATAAAATTTGCCCTGCTTCTGTAGTCTGCTTTATCCTAAGAGATTACAAAAGAGTCTTCTTCAATGAAAGCTCAGCAAATTCAGTAGCCCAAATGGGATATACTTTCCAATTAAGGATTAGCATACTTAACATGAGGTTGTCAATTTCAATTGGCGTGACTCAAACTGAAATGTCATCCCACTTGCCATCTGCTTTATACAGATCTAGTCTGGAAAGCAGCAGAGAAACAGCCAAGAGGCTGCTACCATAGAAACTGTACCACAGACAGTAAATGTTACCTAGAGAGCTCTTAAATTTTTACAAAGTATTGTACCAGTGACTTGGTACTTGAGGTGTGATCCTTTGGACAGACAAGTTTAGAGAAGACTTCATCTAAAATGCAGTATGTCAAGGCAGCTAAGATTTAGAAGATAGAGGCCTGAAATGAAAACTTTCTAACTTATAGCCCAGAGGCAAAAAAAACTAGTATATTATTCATCTATTTTACAAAGATTAAGCAGGCCAAGAGAATATGTTGGACTATTTTAAAAGGCAAATTCAACTCTTAGTTATAAATGTCCCATTTTATATGGCTTCCATTTAAATAGAGTACAAGGATAATTCATAAGAAAGAACTACCAACACTCCTGTCAGGAAAGGATGTTTGTACTCATTGTGATACATTGCATTGTTCATAATCATAGAATCAGTAAGGATGAAAAACACCCCTAAGATCATCGTGTCCAACACTGCCCTGTTCACCACCAAATCATGTTCTGAAGTGCCACATCCACATGCCAAGTACACTAACCTTGCCCAGAACCCATCTTTAACTCATTTTGCTCAACATCAGAATCATCCACATCACAACGTCCAGCACCCAGGATGACTAGTGCCTTCAAAAGATATTAAAAATTAAGGGATACAAAAGAAATTAAGATTAAGAGGTAAGTTACAGTATATTTTAGATACTGGGGAATGAAGAAGAAAGCAAAGCAGTTGGATGACTTTTAGATAAGCAGACCAACTTTAACCAAGAGCTCTGCAGTGCAGTACTAGTGCACAGGACATGTGCCCAGCTAGTCCTAAGGGCTTAGGGGGCTCTCCAGCATAGACAAAGAATTGTTGAAGCTAAAAAAATGCAATAAATTTTGGTTTTTTGAGAGAGAATACCATTCACTGCTAACACAGGTGTCATATTCTGAATGACAAAATATGAAGCTGGGGAGAATCAAAGTGAAGAAATGTACATATAGAGAAGGGATTCTTCAGCCTTGAGCAAGAGTCTTCCAACCCACTCCTGAACGTTTTACAAGCAAAATTCAGTTGCCAGAACTCCTATCCAGTCTTCTTTAACATGGCCACATGTTTCTCCTATTAGTTTTTCCTTCTGCCTGTATTTAAAGATTACAGTAACTTCTCAACTAGAACTCTCACGCAATTAACCTTGCCAACACAAATTCTGTCAAGCCATCCCATGCTGAAGGATTTAATGCAAAGCAGTCACTTCTTACTCCCTGGCATACTATGTCCTTTCTGGTAATGGAGTCCTTGTATTTCTTTAACTTGATATTATCAAAATTCGGAGAATAATATTTTAAATTTATTTTGGAGCTTTAAAGTTTGATCTGTGCTCTTCAACTTGAAAGTTTTAATCCTTGATGATTTGAATTCTAGTCTCAATAATATATTTCGTGGATTAGTGTGGCTAGTATATGGAAAAAAACAAAAGTTGTCTTATTTGTCTTATTTGATTTGACTTTTTATATCTAAGGGGGGGGCACAAGTGTGTCACATATAGAAAAAAAATAATACTTATATTTAAATATTAGTTACTGCAACATGATAGTGAAAGTACTTCCAAACAAATTATAATCATATTATTAAATTAGAATACCTTATTTTGAAAGACATCACTGCCACCAAAATCTCTACTTTTCTCTTGAGAACAAGATATTAATGAACTAATCAAGTAATTTTGTGACTTGAAGTCTTTACTGGGATTCAGACAGAGAATAGATTATCAGATACAGAAGATAGATATGACAGATAAAAACAACAGGCACAATTATGACAGAATCATTCTTTACTTAGGAAGAAATTCCTTACCTTAGGTAAATTCCTCACTGTAACGTAGAGTGAGGTATGACAGCATACATTGTAATCAAGATAACCAGACACAGAGTATCACCAATTTCAGAAAGCTTCAACCCTACAGAGTAACACCATACCACTTCAGGAGGCTTCAAGCACCTGCCCTTCTTGCTCTTAGCCCAACCTTTTATCCCCTTCATGTTCAAGCATTGCACCGGTGTGCCCTCTGTTCCCTTTGGAGGTTGGTCAGTGCCCCTGGGCACTCCATGGCTCATTGCTGTCAGTGCTGCTCACCTGCTGCTCACAGCTGTGCCCACTGGGGATGAGGCTGGGCTACAGCCCCACTCCCAATTCCCACAAACTCTGTGCCTACAGTGAAGCACTCCCACAGGCTGTCCCATCCCTGGAAGTACTCAAGGCCAGGTTGGATGGGACTCTGGGCAATGCGTTCTGGTGAAAGATGCCCCAGCCCACAGCAGGGAAGTTGGAAACCAGATGACCTGTAAGGTTTCTTCCAACCCAAACCATTCCAGGATTCTACAAAATAAAATTCATAGCTAACACCAGATAGAAAAGACAGAAATTGATTGCACATTTTTCCTTGACAGGAGATTGTTCTGGTAAGTAACAAACAAAATTAACACCTACATTGTTGGATTCCACCAAAGTCAGTTGGAATGCATCTCAAAGACCTCAACCATGTATTATTACAGTCAGCTGAAGTTGCATTTTCAAGCAGGTACAAGATCAGTCAGCAGATCACAGGAACAATGAGAGATAAAAGTTGTCAGCTAAATTCAAAGAAGATAATCCAATCCCTCGGCACTAGAAACCTGACACTGAAGGCCTGAACTTTGTAAAATAAATTACAAAGTTCTAAAAATCTAAAGGTGCCTGTTTGTCCTAGCCAAAACATGTAATGAACTAGCATTCACAAGTATTCTCAGGAAATTCCAAATAATGTGCCCCAGTGGCGTTGCTTGTGTCCAGTCAGCATGCTCAAACTGTATGAGGCAAGATGGGTGTTTAAACTCCAAATTAAAAAACGTGATTGATATTTTGAATTCAGGATTGCAACATAAAAGTCGCACCCACAGGAAAACTCAGTTTAGCTGGATAAGTTCTTCAGTCATCCCAGGACCAATTGTATATTTTAAATCCCATTCTTTTAAGATTCCAGCTTTCATACAAGATATTTTTATTAGCATTTTTTATGTAAAGCCTGACCTATCAGGCAGGTGAGGAAATAAGCCTTTTCCTGGTGTTGTTCTCCCTTCGGCCACAAGATCGCGGTGTTTTCCAACTATTCCGAAAGGCTCCGCAGCGAGGCCAAAGCCATCGCCACTCGAGAAGGGCCGGGTTCTTCAGGGGGGACGTATGGGAGTGATGTTATTCATACAATCTCTGCCTTGTTCTAACCCCCTAAATATGATTTGGTATCTATCATAGAACTTTATTCACAGCTCATTGTAGCAGGTAAGTAGCTATAAAGGAAAGCCTTCCCTTAAATACTTTGAAAGTAACATCGGAGAAACACGCTCACTGTGAACTATTTTGTCCTCTCCTGTGTTCTCTACCGCTCTTTTTCAGTCTTATGTTCATGATTTCTCTGAGAAGCTCAGCCACAGAATCTGGTTTAACATAAATCATAGAAATGAAAATACAAGGAAGATTTTGCTGAAACTAAGAGATTAAAGTTATCAGTAAATAGCCCTGTGGATTTCCAACACAGACTCAGGAATATAGAAAGGTGATCATCCTCTTTCCCCATCCCTTCTGTCTCTGTCTCTTTTTGTTGTTGTTTTTGCTGTTGTTGGCTGGGATTTTTTGTGTCAGGTGTTTTTTAAAGAATTCAATATTTCAGAAGTTTCAGAAGTCTTTTTCAGAAGATAAAGATTTTCTGAGGGCAAGGGGGAAAAAAAGAGCTTGATAGGAGATATTTTTCAAAAACATGGAAGCATTCTGTACGTGCTGTATGTGCCCGTTGGGCATTTATTCTGCTCAGTTCTTAGAGAACTAAATATGCAGCCCCTTCCCACACCACAGCTGTGCATTGTAAAGGCTGGTTGCCACAGTAGCAGGGGTTGTCATACTGTTTAACCTGAGGTACAGATTCTCAACAATCAAGGTGATATTGAATAAAGACATGTAGATCCACTGAGAAAAATCAGTGCATCTGGTTTAGATTTGCATTCCAGATAACTTTAGAGTAAGTATCTCACATTCTTTCCTTTAGTATTAAAAAAAAAAAAAAGCACAGAGAGGACAGTTACCTCACATAGTGCATAAGCAGCATAAACTCTTTGCTCCTCTTAGATCAAACTGAAGAGCTTCAGTCACTGTGTATGAATTCCTGGAGAAATGCTTATAGCTCTAGAAACCCGATTTTCAGGAACAAGTTGTACTTACAGCTGCCACACAAAATGTCCACACAGAGGTATCTGTTCACTCTGGAACCAGAAGCTGCAAAGCCCCTTCTATGGTCATCCTCATTATTTCCTTTAGCAACTGTTCCCTTTAAATAAGTTATTAAACACTTTCCATACCAGGGACTGGAACCAGGTGTCTTAACCCACAGGCTAAAGTGTTATTCACATCTCACACTATCTCTTTTAAGGAACATGAAAATATTGTGTACAAAATGACAAAGTACCACAAAGGAGAGGCTTGAGGAATCACGCTGTTGATATACTGTGTGATTGATGTTGATATGCAGCAGCTGCAACACTTACATGAGAATGCACATTCGCTTCCAGCTTACACATACTTTCTCAAATTCATGGAGATACTAAATGGGAGTAACCAATATAATCTGTGTTAAGTGGAGTTTAATTTTTTGTTTGTTTGTCTTAGCAGTTTATCTAACAAAATATTACATTTTGGCAAATACAACATTTGATATAAAAAGACATTCCAGTCTCTTTATTTAAGTGTGTAGAAGTATATACCTCAGAGTGTGTTTTTTTTTTTAAGTCATGACCACTCAAATAAATAGAAATTGTCTGATTTGAATACAAGAATTTCACAGAAAATCTTCACACCATATTTAATTACTTATACAAAATAATTTCATTATATATTATTTTATATCAATATTACTATAATATAGAAAGAAATTAAGATTTATTGAAGCAAATTAAATTATGGTTGAACTGATATTTAAAATAAATTTCTATTTAATTAAAATGCAACTGCCTATTAAATACAGCCTTACTAAATATAAAAAATATCCCCACACAGTGAAAGGATGTTTTCTACTCATTCCAAAACTGAAGTCACACTGAAAGAAGAAAAGAGAGCTCAGATTTTCATTTGTAATATTTATACATTGCTAAGGAAACCACATACAACAAGCTACACAAACAACATTTCCAAGATCAAATTTATGATTATACAAATGCATATAACTATTCTGATATTTACAAAGCATTCTAAAATGCTTCTTTTTGCATTAATCTAATCCATCTGATTGCTTCCATTTATAACAAAGAAATCCATTCATTCTGTACCCACATTAAAAAATAACATTTCTCAGACCTTTTCTTTCACATTTCTAATTTAAAAGTCTTTTATTATGTATCTCAAGTCTTAAAGTGTTAGTTGACCCTACTGGAGAGGAAAAAGGCGGCACATGGAGAGTTAATCCGTTTTCCATCTGAGACACGAGCGACTGCATAATTAGTTACACCCATGCTTTCGCTTGTGCCTGTGCTTGGAAACAACTGGCTCTCCCATTTCACCAAAGAAAGGCTCCCACATTAATTTATAATGTGAACAAGTATGGGTGAGAGGGAAAGCGTGTGTGAGAGTATGAGCAGTCATTTCTCCATGCTAGATTTGTTTAGATATGCAATAGTGGATAGCTATTTGCTATTTGTCATCCTTTCTTTTAATGTTTATGCTGTACAGTAAAATACATTTTAGGATATTTGATCCCTTTTATGTTGCAGTTTGCCATTTTTTTAAGTTTAGATTAACAACAGGGAAAAATGCCATTCAGAAATCCACTCAAGCTGTCATTTTTTGCCAAACATTGTATTTTGTGATTCTAATTTGTTAATAACAGCAAGCTCAAGACACAACCAAGCTAAGTCAACTACTGAAAACAGCAGTTTAATAATATTTTGAAGATGCAGTTTCCTTAGTTAGCAGCACAATGGCTTTTAAGCAGTTGCTCTCTTGAAAGAGTTTCTTTGAAATAAGTGCAAAATATCATACCTGGAAAAGTCACAAGTGCAAAAGCACCAAGGCATTCCAGCAAAGAAGCAAACCATAAATATTCTTTAGGTTTCTGCCATACAATAGTTGTTGTTTGTTTATAGTTATTTCTTACTCTGTAAATGTCAGCTCTTTGGAAAGAACTGCAGCTACCACAGTAAAGCTAGACCTGTCATGGAGCAGCATTATCAATTCTTAATAAACAACAACTGCTAAGCAAACTAAGCATGAACTCCCTCTCCACAGTTATATCAATCAATCTGACAGCACAGAGGTATGAGAAATTCTGCCTCTCTGTCTGCAAGGAAAGAGAACAGGTACTAATTTCCTAGGATCTCCTTACCTGATTTCTATCAGCAGCAATGGAATATTTAAATGGATATTCTTTGTTCCTCAAAAGTTAGTTACAAATTGTCACTGATCCCTATAACAGACTTTCAGCAACTGATGATAATGTTTTACAGAGAAAGTTGGTACAATATATTTTAGCTACTGCCATGCCACTTCTGCTTTTCTTTTCTTCTTAAAAACCAATTGCAATGTGTGGGAACTTTTTTCTTCTATTTGTAATGTCCTTTAGTGTCTTTCCATAAAACACTTGAAATCATATTCACTTTTTCTCTTCTACTTATTTACATTTTTTAAGTTATTTATTGAAAGTAAAAAATAATTTATTATTACTTGATAACCTACTCTGGGTCTAGATATTAATCATTCTGCCCTGAACCAATTTATTTTCTCTTTTGGCATTGCACTTTCTGCTACTGTTGTTTCATTAAAAACTTGCCTCCAACAAAATGCAGAAACTCTTCTGCTTTCCATTTCCCAGAGGGTGACCTTGGTATGCTCCGATGTCATCAGTGGGTGTTAGACATGACAGTCCTAACCATCCAATTCTTTCACCTTTGCAAGACTTGAGGATCTTCACTAAACATCAGAGCATCACCCCTAGCCTCAGGCTCCTTAGAGATAGGCGTGGTGAAACTAAAGCAGTGGTTTTTGTAATGTGGAAGCTATGGTTGCATTTTTGTCTTAAGAAATTCCCACCATAGCACATCTATGCTGTGTCAGTACAGCTGTTTGTAGAGAGAGATACTAAGTAAAAAAACAAAAAAAAGAATCCATGCATTTGTCTATTAATCTATATTTATATAGAGATAGAGAAATCCCATGCATATACACACACTGATATGATGTAGAGAGGCAGATCTTCCCTAAAAGAGCATTGTTTCCAAGGCAAACATCACTACATCTTAAATCATTTAGGATGTGGATCATTATAACATTCAGACAACCAGACCTGTGGAGCCTTTGAGGTACAGTGTAACACACACTTATTCCAAATTTAGGCTGAAATTTAGAGTCTCAGAACAGTATGTTTAGATATATGGTTCTATATAGCACCTTAACTGATAAATACTTTTTGGATAAATTAGACCCACTCCCATCCTTACTGAGCCAATATATATTCAAAAATAATTCTACTGGGAAAGGGCTAATCTTGCAAAATTTTTCAAGCTTTTGCATCTGAGAGTCCCATTGGAATCAATGGGAGTATTCATAGTAAAATTCAATGCATGCAAAAAGTGCTTTACTAGAGAAAAAAATGGCATTCTAAAGTAGATTTAAACCATTTTGCTTAATTCATGAAGCAAGTGCTGTGGTTACAATGTTTCTGTGATTTTTCTAATAACTGTGTGGACAGACAAGGCCTTTATTTTATAACTTTTGGTGTGCAGCACTCAGTCACTGCACAATGGGGAAGCTTTCTGCAAGCATGTGGTCCAGCTGCCCACCACACATTTTGTGAGCTAGTCATGATATTTTGTTATATTCCATTACACAGCCCTAGCTCAGCCAAATTAAATTTTGTCAATATTAAGCACCCAAAGAGATCCAGAGAAATTACATGTACTTCAGCAGACAAATCACTGTGCCTCATGGAAGCCTCTTCCTACAGGAAAAGCTGTGATTCCCAAGCAAAACTGTTATGGTTAATGCCACTTAGGTATTTCTTTATTTTCTGTTTAAGACAAAATTGAAGAGAGAAAAAAAAATTCTTTCAGGTAGATTTATTTACTCATGGAATATTTTGTAACTCTGTTAACTATCAGCACATGCAAAACTATTTTGTCAGCCTGTCTATTGACAAAGTCTCATACTGATAACACTGAGTTACAAATTTGAAATAATGTTCCTTTTCGTTTTTATCCTTTGAAAAGTATGTTTTCAGAAAGCTTTCTTTTAAGTCAAGTGACAGAAATAAAAAGCATCCCAGTGGTAAATTCATTCCACTTTTAAAGGAAAAATGTTTTAAGGAAGTAGGATGCTGTCTGCAAGATGCAGCATAGTAAGGTCTCTCATCCAGAGCCTAATCTGAAGAGGCTTCAGGAAAACTTTTTTGCCTCTGGTAGGGCCTAGAGTGGTAGGAGAGTCTGCTCCTGGTCAGACTGTGCCTGTAATAACCTGCAGATTCACAAATCAGCTGTAAATCAAATGCCTCAGGGACAAGTCATGGTCCTGAGAGGAGGAATTTCCTCTGTCACAGGAATAAAGTTAAGAGGAAATACTAGATTTCAGAGATTTTCTTCTTCCTTCAAGTTAGCTTAGCCAGGTTCCACGAGTTTAAATCAAAATGTCCTGAGCAGCAGCAGCATTATTTCCAGTTGAAGGCAGATGGATAGTTTGCACATGGATGGCTGCTGAGGCTGAAGTCTAGCACTGGAAGCCTGAAGTCCCTGCTCAGGCACGCACACGCACACAAAAAAAAAGCCATACAGAGGTTCAGAAATTTTTGGTAAGCAGTGTTGACCAAGAAATACTCAGCAAGACAACTCTTTGCATATCTTTGCATATCTTTGCATATCTTTCTAAATAATTATCTTAATTTGTATTACATATTGTACTCTAAAAGGACAGAATGCCCCTTATGAAAAGCTGGTCTCAGCTTTGCAGAGCTTTTATCTTCTGCTGTTCCTCGCTTAAACTTTTCAGTTATTTAAATTATATTAAACTGTTGAAGTTGCATTTAATGTGTAATAATAATAATGTATATATTTTTTGTCCTCCTTTTGTGTTAAGAAACAAGTTTACAAAACAAGCAAATAGAATTTCTCAATTTTTGTTGCCGTTCTCTATTTCTCTTGCAGTTTATATTTTAAAAGGACAGAATACAAAAAAAAAACTGAATAAAAATACTCACTATAACAAAAATCTTCATTAATATTCTGAATTTCTCTTTCTACAGCTGCAACCAGAAATTTTAATCCCAGAGAGCTATTTCAGTACAAAGTGCAGTAATTAGCTCATAAATGATCAGAATCAAATCCATGCCTGGTGTTTTAGCCTTTTAAATAACAGGGAAGGAGTGAGGTTTTTAAATACCATTTTTTGCAAGCCTGCTGAGAAAACACTTTTTGCTTATTTTTAAGGGCAAAATCGCCTTACTGTGTGGCTTGTCTGTTTATGCTATTTTTAAAAGTTCAGGGGAACGGTAATGTGTGAAATAAACCTTACTACGAAAGCTATTCCACTAAAATGTATATTTAAATTTGATCTGTTTACTATCTTTTACTCCCCTTCAATTGAAACCAGACAGTCAACCCAGCTCTGATGTAATTTGAATTTAAAACAATTTAAAACAACACTTCCATATATTGAAAAATAATTCACGAGACATGTACATAAAATATGCTAAAAGGAATGCAAAGTGACGTTAAGCAGACAACTAGAAATTGCAGAATTAGATTAATCTGAAAAAAATAATTTCACCTCCCTTTTCAGTAGGCATTAACAGAGAGTTTTAAATACTTGATAATATATTACTCCTCCCTAGTCCTTCCTCAGCACGCCATGCTGAGGGGACCAGAAAAGCATGTCACTCTCTCTTGTCCCCAGACTGTTCCAGCCCCCAGCCCCACATGGGCAGCTAATTGATTTTCAGGCTTGCTCTCATTTCAGACTCTCCTTTCAGCGTCATTAAGCTCCTTCCCCTCATCACCTTTTCCCATCAGGTCTTTTTTCTTAAACAAATAAAAATCAAGGAGCTACCCTGAACTGTTTGACAGCAGAGAGAGAAACTCCCAGTTCTAATATCTGGACTCAGCTGACCATTCCAGATCATTGCTTGAGCCAATCTTGTAGTTTGACCAGATTTGGCAGGGATCTACTTTTTCCATTCATATTTCATTTCCTTTGAGATCTGTTCATTTCAATGTGTTCAAGAAATTGAGTTAAAATGCAAGAGCTTGAAATGTAATAGGAAAGTATAAATGTATGAAATAGACTATGTGCACAGTTGTTATTATAGTTGCTTTCAGTAGAAATTAAAGGTATTTTTATCTACAGATTGCAAAAGGAAGAACAATTTCTATCATTTAGGTAGTCATGCAGAGTGTTTAGATTTTTTTCCCACACCTCGTGTCCGACTTTGATGTCTCAAATCAGAGAATTACGTTTGTTCCTACATGCATTTCAGCAACAGCATTTTGGGCACTGAAATATTTTGGGAATTATTTTTCTGGGGCTGTCTACTAAATCATTCTTTGTATTTTGTAAGACACTCTCAGTTAAATAAATTATTTTTAAAATAGTCTACACAGTAATGGCACAGTAATTTCCCAAAAAGACCCAGCATAATGTAAAATATTAAATAAATATAGCATTAGAAACTTAGATATTGAAGCCTATTTTGGATTTTACTGATCTGTGATTTCCTCTTATATCTTTTAGAAATGTTGAAACAATTTTAATTACTTTTTTTCAAGGTCAAGCTCAAATTATGAGCCCTCCCTAAGAGCATGCTATAATATGTTCTTAGCTATTTCACAAAGCTGTCATCCTCTGAGTTTCATTCTTCAATTCACTTATTGCAACATGGCTTTATTTCTTTGTGATGACATTACAATTATTCATGTTTTAAAATCACAGATTTCTCATAAAATCTTCTGATATTTACTTCTTAATGGCATTTCTGAAATTCAACTGATATAGCAGAAATTAATTTGGAAAATATACAGACCTAAATTAAGCCTAGTCCACTTATTTCCTAGGAAGTACATTCATCATTGGCAACATAGGATCACCGTGATAAGAAAACTTTCAAAGCCATGCTGGACAGCACCAGAGAAAAGTGGAGAAGGAGGAGGATACACTCTATTCTTCCAAGTTGCACAACAATATTCCTAGCAAGCACAGCATGTCTGCTGACTCCACAGATATTTCAGAAAAGAACATAAGCAGAGACAATGCAGAAGATGTTATGCATTGAACCGTTGTGTTACTTACTAGTTCAAATTAAATGTTTTGATGGTTAAAATTATGTAGCATATAGAGCTCTTCCACGAAGTTAATTACCCTGATTGCTCATTGATTATCATAATACCTCCATCCTCAAAGCTGTCTCTATTCCAGAAAGCTTCCATCTATTCAAGAACACCTAATTTTATATAATATTTATTATCCCAAGCTTCCATTGACATGAATGCAAAGGTAGACCTTTGTTTTCACTTTTAATGTGTGCAAGAGCATAGATTCTTCCCCTACTCCAAGAACCAAGAACCTAGTCCTACATACATATGGGATGAAATTAACTATATCTCAGCAAGTAAAAATTGTATTATTATCACCATTTTTGAGGTGAAATCTACTCAAGTTGTATTTGCAGAGTGCTGAAAACCTGTAAATACAGGTTCGACACAGAGATGCATCATCAATGTATCTCAATACACTTCAATACAGAGATGCATCATCATTCCAGCAATACACAAGCCTCAAGGAACTGAAGCATGGGCACAGTCTTTAAGTCCATAGGAAGTCTCATTGAAGATCTGAGAAAAAAGACTTCTGAAATCCAAATTGCTATAATGATGCCTGTCACAGCTAGGCACCCTGTGGAAACAGGACCTGGCACAGCCATTCATCCCATTCCCATACATCACATGGCTTTTCATTCCAGACAGTGTGGATGAAATGGAGCCCAGTGCTCCAGTGACAGGTAAACCACATGTCCTCCCTCAGTCATCACAATCTGGTGCATCAGCCCCAGCTCGTGTGTGTATTCCATAGTGACTCTCTGGCCTTAGCATAGAAATAGAGAGAGTAAGACCCTAGACATAAATACCATTAAAATAAAAGATGAAAAGGCAATTATATTATGCCAAGGATGAATTAGACTGCTAACTTGCTCTCCTGTGTTAACTGTGGAAAACTATTACCAGTTTTGACTTTTCCCATCTGTTCTACTCCAAGCTTGCCGAAAGGCTGATATTCTGACAGCAATCTGAAGAACAGATTTGCCAACTGTTTCTTTTTTAAAGTCCACGTTCCATATGTTCTTATTATGCTTCTTTTTATTGCTGTGAAAGTACACAACTAACTAGGAAAGAAAAAAGTTTGCTGTTTTCCAAAATTATAATAAATATATGTTTTTAAAAAAAAAAGTTTACAGAACAGATCATTCAAATACTCTTTTCTCTTTTCCAGAGATGTGTCCTTGTGTTATTATAGTGTATATTTCTGTCACTTATAATGATCACCTGCTGAATTTAACACACATTATGTCTCATATGTATGACTTACAGTCTCTACTAAACAATTTAATTATTTAGAATAGGTGTTCAGTAGAACAAGAGCACAGGGTGAGAGCTCATCTTCTCTTTCAAACAAGAGTTCTAAATATGTGTTTACTGTCCAAATTTAAGAACAAATACATCTATTGCTTATATGGGGAAACTATTTCCACCAGCATACCTAAAATAGCAGTTGGTCTTTATCACAAGAGTACAAAAACCAAAAATCTTGAATTCTGACCTCAGGGTAACCATGCAATCCTATGTAATAGAAAGCATGATCATGAAATCTATGTAGCAGTTGACACATTAGTACTGATTTTATATCCACTGAGTTCTCATCAACATGGAGCAAATCTCTAAAGCTATCATCCATCAGTATAAGCCAGAAGCAAGTGAATAAACCACCAGAGGAAACCAGTGGAGTTTCATATCCATTTGCAACAGTCTGACTGACTTGAGGGCCAAAAGAAGACAGCAATCAAAAATAAAATTGTTGGAAGTCTGTTCCATGATACTGATGACAGCAGGCACAAGCCAAGATTTATCAGGAAGGAAAAACTATGGAATTGGGTATTTTACATTTGCTCACCTGACTGGTTAAGAAATAAAGTCTTACTCAGAACTCCTTAAAGTCTGAAATAGAGGTACCAGCCTTCAAAGCTGAAAAACACAGAACTGTGGTGGGCAGGGGTTCTGATTGTCATCTAATACAACATCCTGCTCCAAGCAGAACTAGGGCCAGCACTTGATTGGGTAGGCCAAGGCTTGGTGTAGCCAAACCTCAAATACATCCAGAGACAGAGGTCCCATAACTGGTCTGGTAATGTCCCAGTACTTCATCTCCCTGCTAGTGTAAACCATAATCTGTCCTACCAAGAAGAACCTGGCCCTGTCACCTTCACAGCTACCCTTCAAATAGTTGTAAGCAGATGTTAGATGGGCCCTCATTCTTCTTTCCACCAGAGTAGAAAACCAGAATGACTGAAGCCAGATCCTTCAGTTTCTCTTTGGAGATGTTCTGCAGACACCAGAGCTTCCTGATAGCCCAGATGAATCCTCTTCTATTTCTTCATGTGTGTTTTGAATGTCAGGGCCCCAAACTGAATAAACTTCGAACTTTTCCTGAGTGGCCTTTCCAGTGACAAGTAAAGAGGACAGCAAGCTTTTTGGACTGGAGTTCATCTCCCCAAAATTCAGCCTGGTGTACTGCACAATTTATTCCCAGCAAGAGCATGTTGTTTGCTCATTCAGCCTGACATCACCTGTAACATCCCAGGCCTATTCTGCAGATCTCTCAGCCAGGCAATTCCCAGTCTGCACAGGGTAATTCTGCATAGGGAAAAAGAACTTTCCAATTTTCCATGTCGAACTTTGCAGGATTTCTGCAGGCACAATTCTCAGATTTATTCAAGCGTCTCCACACTAAGGTGTTGCTACCTCAGTCAGCTGTTTTCCCTTTACTGACATGCTGAGGGTACACTGTGTCACCATTCATAACATAACACCACTGAAGGTCATTGAAAAATATGAGTCTAATATCTGATACAGTCATTGCTGAACACCCACCAGACCTTAAACCATGGATTATTGCACTTCAAACTTGATGGTCCAGCTAATATTCTTCTAACAGTCCCATTATCAAGACCTCACTTCTCAGCTTACAAAGAAAAATGCTGTGGGACATGGTGTCCAAAACCTCCTGAAAGTCAAAGTGTATCACATTCCCCACTCTCCTGTCATGCAAAGAACCAGTCATATCAATAGTGAAGACAATCAGCTTGGTCAAGCATAATATGCCTTGGCAAATCTGTGTTGAGTTTCTGGATTATGTTTTTGTCCTTTAGGTTCTTGTGACTGAATTCCAATAACTGCATGATTTTCCCAGGGAATGATTTTTTTAGGGCTTCAGAATTGCTCTAACATAATAATCACCTTGATCAATTAGGTTATTATCCTATTCCAACCAATAGTTTTATCACTTCTTGGCTTGAAAATTAATCCTTTGCTGTACAGGTACCAATCCAATCTTTTTTTCTCTCAGCCGGTCTAATTATTTAATGGATTTACATTAAATTAATACAATTATTCTCCAACTATATTTAGCTTGAGCAGTTTTGCTTCAAATTCAGACTTGGAAGAAAGATTTACATGACTATTAAAGTCTCTTGCAGCTGTATTAAGAGGGTATAATAAATATATATCATTGTTTTACAAAATTAATGAATTTTTTTAATTATCACAAGTATAAAAACAATATTATTAATATATAAATACAAAAAAGCACTAATTCACTGTTTGAAGCTAAGAGAATTCATTTCCAGATTGTTAACAAGCTTGTTAGTTAAAAATAGGCAGTCAAACTCTGTCATCATTATAATTATTACATCAATGATATTTCATTTATTTGTAAGAAAATAGCATTTGGAGTTGCAAGCATTGTGATCTTCTTTTATACTCATAACTGAAAGCTCTCAGAGAAACTACCTATGTTTATTTCCATCCAAAGCCCATTGTTTTCTGAGGCTTTGGTGCAAGTCAGAATGACCACCTTCAAAGTTTCCAGGTTTGCTTAAACTTCTCTAAACCTCTGGCCCCACCTTGTCTCCCTGTCTGGGTGCACAGCTTGGGCTGTGATGGTTCTGGCATTAACCAGTTCAGCTGATTTTTCCAAAGAAAAACATTTTGCTGTTAAGATCAGCTTCCAGTCAAATAAAAAAAAACAAAAACAAAACTCCTGAAGGCAATGGCTGGGAAAAAGTAGGCAAGATTGTCCACACTTATCTTAAGAGTAATACAGGCTTAGAAGCCATCTCTAACATTTATGTCTCTCAAAATATTTGTGAAAATATTCTTTAACAATAAACTTAAAATTGATCTCACAGATAAGTCTGTTTATGCTAATGGAAATCTGCACAGTTGAGTACAGCTCTCTCAAAGGGAAAGAAATAAGCAGTGTCAATAGCCTTCAGTTTTACTTCTTTACATTTCTTCATTTTGATTAATTCAGAGTGGCTGACTTGTTTCTCAGTTCCATTTATCCATTCTGACATGTATTACCTGAACTGCACACAAAACATGCAAAATTCTAGACAGAGGAAATCAGAAGCTCAGAAAACAAGGATTTTGAGATAAAATATGTGACACACATATGCAACCTGGAACTGTAGATTAGCTGAAGGGCACTGTCTTTCTCTTAAACCAGATAATCCATTTCTTTTATGATTGGCAATAATGTTGATTATGATCTGATTAATGGCCAATTTCATGATGAGAACATTATTCAAATTTATAGTCATTTGTTAGTAATGTGGGCTATCAGAAAGCAGTGCTCTTAATTATGCTGCTGCTTTAATTGTATAGTTCTACAGTGCTGATTGGAATTGTCAGTTTGTGAATGTGATTATTGCACATTAGCACTAAGTATGTAGTAATGTTCTTCTAGTAGGATATGAAGGAGTTGTGTTCTCCCTCTTGATTCTACCATATTTAATTATTGCTAGTATATTCTTTATTAGAAGCAGATGGGCTGTTCAATGGTAGCAGCTTTGTACTGTGTCCCTGCACAGTCTGCACTGTGTCACTGTCATCCAGACTGACGAGTTGGGATTGTATTGTTGAGGCTCTGCACATAGTTACTGATTTAAATCCAATGTAATGTAGCTGGCTGCAGTTGGATTTCCAAGAATGTTCCAAGAACTGAAGCGCAAACAAGAAATTACGTTATTGATGCATTTATTGGTATGTGTTCAGCAGACTAAAAGTTAAACAGTAACTACTGTAAGACCTTCTGCTCCAATCTAACATTATAGTACCAATGTTTTTCTGGAGCCAGTTTAATCTGACCTTATTTTCTAAACGTGTATTTAACCTGTGCACTTCAGTTCATTGTCTCCTTATCTGGACTGTGCCAAAATAAAAGACTGCTCTGATAGTTGCTGTGACTGCTGGGTGGCAGTGCTCATACCAACCACTGCAAACACTTGCTAGCACTATCCATTGTCAGTGCTACAGTGCAGCTTTTAATTTAAAACTATTTTGATATATAAGGAGCACAAACCAATGACTGAGAGTACATAATTTGTTAACAAACACGGGGTAGATGCTTCCCTCCAACAGGAAAGATCATAACTGACTGAAGTATAACTAGGAGGACTGGCTTTCTCCATCTCATGTTTGCACCTGCTGTATATTAATATCACCACGTGACAGCTCTCCTTGTGAAGTCAACAGAAGTGACCTCTGAGATGCCACAAGGAACCTGCCCACCAGTGCTGCTGAATCATTTCTAGTTAACATCCTGTTCCAAGGTTCAGAACATAAAGGATGTGACACAATACTCTTAATAATTTAAAGATCTGATAAATTTTATTAATGAGAGAAAATAGTGTCCAACTGTTCTTCTTCCAAAGACTTTTCTTGCAGAATGTCATGGAGAAAACATGATAACACGTACTGGTTTTCTGACAGTTTCAGCATTATGGGGTGCTTCACTCTCTGAAAGCACTGGGTTTTACCTCCAGAAGAATTTTTACCTGCTTTCATCAGCCCCAGATGGCAGGTAGCCACGTTCCTATGCTAGCACAAATATTTCAGCAGAATTTAATCTTTCCCAAACGCATTAAGTTGCTTTTTATAAATAACTGATCAGCTCAGTGTGTGCTTCTGCTGTTGGATGCATAGAGCCATGGGCAGGTCCCACACCCGCACTCCAAATTGTCTGGAAGAGAGCCACCACCTGCCCAAAATCCATCAGCTACATTAATGCAGGACTGTGCCTGAGCTGATAAGTCCTGCTGAGTGCCCCAGCATTAGTATAATTCTGTTTTCCCAGCAGCTTGTTTTTCTTTTAGTGAAATATCAGATCACATGGGCTGATGATTTCATTATTTACTTCACAACTGAAGTAGAGTTTAATGTCTATACAGAGAGCTTATCCCAAACAGAAGCTTAAATAGCCAATATAAATCTTCTTCAAAATAGTAATAATGAATTCAGCAGATATGTGGTAAACAAAATTAAGGATTTCATTCCACAAGTCTTTTGTTTGTCTTTAAGCTGACAAACAACATAATTTTGCTGTTCCCAATAACAAACCTTAATTGATAGACTTCTTCCTAGTATTTTATTGCAAAAAATAAATGTTTGCATTTAATATCATGCTGTCATTATCTTGTTTCCTCCACAGTGAGAAGAGTTGTCTGCTTTCTGCAGGTGCAGAGGACCATCTCCCCCCCTTATCCTTCCTATCAACATACACAATGATCACTAGTTATTATGCATAATTACATGGTTGCATGTATTAAATGTTGTTATATTGCATGACAGCACGTTTTAACAGTTAAGAACTTACATCTCAGAACTCTTAGTTATTTTAGTCACATTTTGAAAAGCAGAATCTTTTTCCTGGAACAAAATGTGATTTTAGCAGAAGTTAACTTAGCTAATGAACTATCTGAAAACATAATTAAATAAGTGGAGAAAAAACATGGTTTTCTTTTTGTTTTTTTTTTTTTTTCTTGTGTCACCATCTGGTTCACTGGTAACCTAGAAACTAGATTTATCAGCTGCTAGCTACCTGAAGCCCTGGGAGGAGCTATGGGGGGAAAGGAAGATTAGTGCTCAGTATTTGTTTTAACACAATATGTTATAGATTTGGTAAAGCTAGTACTGTAAAGCTGTATACAAAACCAGAAATTCAAAAGAAATTCCAAAATTACCAACTCAATATTGATTTTTAAAGAGATTACTATTCTGAAACTCAAGCAGTGCAAAGCTTGAGATGCAACTTGATTTCTCCTTCTATATAAAAATCCCACATTTGTTTGCTGATACAGGAAAATCTGAGTTAAGAGTGTGCTAAAAAGAAAAAATATTTGAAAATGTGTAGGTGTCTACACAAGACATCCTAAAAATTAAAACTAAGAAAACTAAATAAAAGAACTAAGATTTTTTTTAATCTATTAAATATCTCAGAATTTCAACCATCATTTGAAGTTGAAGGCTCTTCCCTGGTTTTAATCACTTTTTTCTGATGTGAATCAGAATCACTTTTTAATCACTGTCCCAGGCCTTGGATCTCTGAGGAGGGAGAGAGTGGTAAGACTACTGGTGAGCTTCTTAAAGCACAAGATCTACAGCCATCTCCTAATCACATTGGTGTTTATTATACTACATACATTTTGGAGAATTAGGGTAAAACAACCCATTTAAAATTTCCTGGGCGCATTGTCAAAATCCAGCTTATTACGATAGGTAATAGTAGGTACTACCAAGATACTTTTCAAAACAGGATGAGAGAAAATATAAAAAAGGCAACCACTGAAAATTACAGATTTGAACAGTATTTCTGTTTAAAATAATGGGTTACTTTTGTTCTTACATTCTACCATTTCATTTTACACTAAGTATTTCCAAACATAACAATACACATTTAAAACTTAAATAATCTCTCTTGCACACGTATATGAGCTATTGATTAAAAACACATTTGTCCTTTTCTTTTTTCTGTTTTTTAATGTCCCTAGCCTTGGAACAGATTGTACGGTGTTCAGATAAGATTATGTTACAATGCAGCTGTAAACAGATACCTTAAAAATGGGAACACTTCCAGGTTACTCACAATTAATATAACCAAGGGTTCAAACGTTTTTCTTTAAATTGAGAAAAGTATCAAATTATATTACAGTTCTATTATCTACAAATATTTATACAAGATTAACTGTTCAGTTTTATATTTCAGTAAGCAAAGACTGCAAAGGGCCAGCTGCTGGAAATGTGTCTCAGAACACAAGTGGGCTGTAGAAGAGCATTTACAAGAGCCTCCAGTGACACAACAAAGGGAAATGGCTTCAAACTGCACGAGAGTAGGTTTTGATTAGATATTAGGTAGAAAATCTTTACTGGGAGGATGGTAAGGACCTGGAACAAATTGTTCAGAGAAGTTGTGGAAGCTACATCCCTGGAAGGGTTCAAGTTGGAATGCAGCTCTGAGCAACCTGGTCTTGTGAAAGGTGTCCTTGCTCATATCAGGAGGGTTGGAATGAGATGATTTAAGGTCCCTTCCAACCCAAACCATTCTATGACTCTGTGATTCTAAGAGTTTGTAAACCTTGAAACTGTAGTGAGTTCCCCAAATAGAGAAGAATTATATATTATGAAGTGAATATTAAGGTGAGTTAAAAATAGAATCAAACCCAGAAAGCTAATCTATATTTGGTTCCTTGATATATATATATTTACATATTTGTATAAATGCACAGAAATACAGGAAATCTTGAATCTGCTCATTTATGTTCTTTTTATACAATTATTTTTGGTAATTGGCATTAAGTATTCATTTAAGCTTCATTTAAACTTGGCATAAACAGAAATCACCATAGTTCTGCTCCCAGTTATGTTACCAACTTGCTGCTAAAAGCAAAAGAATCTTTTAGTTGATATTTTAGATTATTTGTATCAAAAACATTTTAATTTCTTTGGGCTTGCTTTCAAAAATTTTCATGAGTTCTCACTAGAAATTCTCAAGAATAGTAAATTTTCATTCCTTGTATTCACAAAGGTGTAAAATAAATATACTGTTCTTTTACTATGAACTTACTCAACATAAAGTGGACTATAAGATTTACATCTATCTCTCCAGACATCTAAAGAAACAAATTGTGACTGCCATGACCAGTCCTATAATGAAAAAACCAGACCTTGAATTTCAAGCAGTAAGCCAAAGTTATTGAAATTGTGAGAAAGTTATTAAATATATATATATAAATACATACATACATATATATACGTAAAGAACACCTTTACAAATAATGACTGTTCACACATTTTTTTAAATGGGAGATCAAATTCTATGTGTAATGGATTACATTATTACATTACATTAATACATGTTCACATCAGAAATTTGTCTGCAGGAACATTTTAATTCTTGAAAATTTCTCTTAAGATAAGTTCTCCTTCTAAACATAAAGACAAGCATAAATATCTAAATGAAAGCATCCAAAATGTGGGTTCAATTGTGTGTTCAAATATTTTGCAAATTTTAAAATGCAGTAATCTGGAATTCATCTGCATGTGTTTATTCTTTAATTGCAAAAAATTTTGTCCCATTTCAGAGAGAACTGTGCAGCACCTTTCATTTGGGTCTCCCCTGCCAGCAAAGACATCACTGGTCAAGGGAACCATGTCTCAGTCACTATAAGAGTGTATATTACAGCTAACTTATTGGAAAAGCTGATATTAACTTATTTCATTTACCTCATCTAATCACTGAAATACCCAGAAAGAACCTTATTAATCATAGAGAACAACAACAAAATTGGTAAAGTTTTCCTAAATACACCAAGTCATATTAGAATTTTAACTTCTTATAATTCCCAATAATTTTTAGCTGTTCAGATCACTCTGGAAGTGATGTGAAAGTGTTAAGAGATGTTCTGGAAACATTAAGATTAACTAAGAACTGCAAATTTTGTGTGCAACAAGATCTTTGCTAGCTAAAGTAAAAGACATTCAGATAATTTTTCAGATAGTGAATCCCAGGAAAGTTTTGGATTGAAAATAGGCATACTTATATATATGAGCTCTAAATAATTTCCTATCTAGGCCTTCTGTATTTTCACTGATTTCTGTGGTTTCCTCACTCAGTTCTTTTGCTCTTTTTTTCCCTCACTATTAGCTTGAGTGGATGATTCATTGCAAATGACACGAGCTATTCATTCTTCTGCTGCATGTTGGTATGCACCAATTACGTATTGTAATTTATTTGTCATTTTAAAATAACCATGTTTTTGCAAGTTGCATTTTTCGGTTTTCAGGGATTTTTTTCTATACAAGTAGCTCACACAAATGTGAGCATTGGACACTTAACATTTCAAAATTCAAACTGTGTTGCTATGCCACAGGAAAGAAAGAAAAAGGCTTTTGTTTCTATTCTTGGATCTTAAAAGTATAAAAATGCACTGGCTTGAAGAAACCAGACTTCTTGGAAAGGGAAGTGTTTAGAGAAAGATTGGGGGAAAAAAATTAGGATACAGGGAATATTACAAAGAAAATTAACTGTTATATTTCCAGTTATCCAACTGTTTCATATCACATGCCGTTCAAATGATCATAATAAATATGAATGGAAGAGATTGCAGATCTTCATTATCTACATCAGTTCTATTAAACTTAGGATTGCAAATGTTTGGTCATCTATGGATTTCTTTTAAAATTAATTGTGGAAAGCAAAAGAAGAAATGAAAATCAGCTGTTATTATGCTTAGATTTGCTATGTAGGCATGTGATAAATTTAAAAAATCATATACAAACATTTTACAAGCAGTTCTACAATTCCTTCTGGACACTTTAACAGAAAAAATAGATAAATTTTTATATATGCAATAGCTATATAAACACATGTGAAATACATATAACAATTTTTTTCAATCATCTCATAGTTCAGTTTAGAAAAGGCATCTCATACTTCAGTCTAAACCCATTACTTGTTGCCTGCCCATGGTGGCTGACCTGAAAACAGAAAGCCCAAAGTCGAACCCCAGACCTCGCCTTCCCATGGAGCTGCTCTATGAATGCCAGTTCCATTAGGCAGCTGTAGGGTCAGGGAGAAATGTGTGGTTTTGGAAACACAGTATGTCAGTGTTTCCAAAACATTTTCCTGGAATTTTTTTTTTTTCTGAAGAAATTTTTCTTAAAAAAATGGAATTGTTCCAATTTGAATCTAAGCCAAATTAAAAAGAAAAACATCTACAAATCTGTGAACTGTGAAGCCAGTTATGCAGCCAGTCCTAGTGCTGTGGAGAAAGGCTTCTTTCCAAATATTCTGGTGACACCATGGTCTGATTCCTATTCTTTCTTTACGTTGAATCTTCCTGTTTCATTCAACAAGACTTTCCCCTTTCTTAAAGCTCTTGAAGTTTTGTATCAGGCAGTTTTCTAGCCCCTTAACCACTCCTTCCTGCCCTTGTTCTTTGTTGATGTAATTTATTTTTTAACTTAACCTCAACTTCACTGGGCAGAAGAGGACTGCAAGATCATTGGTGAGGATTGCTTTATTTTCATCCGTCATCCTTTCCCTGTAGAGAAAAGCAGCCCACACCACCCTTTACAGAAGCATCACAGAAGCCCTTACTCACTTGTCATGAAGTTTATTACTATTACACAGGATTTCGTGCTTTCAGCATTTCACAGGTTTACTTTTTTTTTTTTTTAATCCCTGTACACCTACCTGAGGAACTGTTAAGTCCCAAAGACAATAATGATGTGACAATGATCTGACTGATATAACAATATATCTGACTTCAGCATTGCTAATAAACCTTCTTAAACTTTATGAATCCTTTTGTAAAATAATGATAAATGCTAATACTGTTATTTTCCAATTTGCTGAAAGTCATTTTTTCAGAAAAATTTATACTGATACTTAACTCCATGATTTTGTCCTGAAATGAAGTCACCAGAACAATGCTGCAGCCTGAGAGGGGTGTGCAGCTATGACAAACTTAAATAGAATAAACATCTCCTAAAGAGATATTTCTGTCTAAGCAGACATCCAAGAAGGGAGATCTTTGAATTATTGAGCCTCACTGCCATCTGAATTCACACAGGCAGGAATTTTTTTCTATTTCAAGTATATTGCAGGGTTGTTTTCAGTGACAGGTAGGTACATAAATTCCTTCTGTTGCTTTCAAAACTCCAGTCCACTTTTCCCTCTCTATCTCAAGCAAAAAGGTACAGAATACAGAGTGGGGGGCAGCTGAAAATAACAGTCTCAGGAGCAGATAATGCTGAGCACTGTTTAACATGATATATGCCCTCAGACTGACAAATTTTAGCTTGTGGACAGGCAAGTATATTTCAATGTGAAATTACCAGTTGAAAATGACAGTACGCATTATTTAAGAAAGAATTTTATATATTTTATTGTACTCCATAATGTAGTCAACTAAAAGCTATTATTCAGCTTTCAGCTAAAAATCTCACTGCCCAAAACACTAGAAGTCTGCAACAGATGTTAAGTTTCTGCCCATGTCCTGTTCTGCTGGCTGCAATTCCTGTAGTCAGATGGCTCCCTTTCAACTCCATTCATACGTTCCAGCAGGTCATACTTTGTGAAGCCTCTAACAACTAATTAAAGTTTTATTTCAGACCTCTAATAGCGCAATGAATAATTTAGGGAGAAAAGAAAACATTTTCTGGGAAAGCATTAGCATAAGATTCAGTGAAGTTGCATCACTCCTTCTGGCCATGTTCAATTTTAGGAAGATGAAAGAAGTGAAAACACTATAACTTACTGCCATACAGGCAGTTGCAGTGTCAGTTTGTATCTTGCAACACTTCTAAATAGCTTTTCTCCTAAAGAAATAATCAATTAGTATTGAGGCACATCTGTAGCACAACAAGATATTCTGCTTGGAACTTGATCAAAATTACATTTTGCGAATGTTATCTCATGCCTGTATTACTTTCATTTGTATCTACAAATAAAGAACTTACAAACTTCAAATCCAAATTCCAATGGATCGGTAATATGAAGTCGGAAAAATTTTGAAATAGACGTCTCCAGAAGGAATCTTAGACTTCCAAACTTGCTTACTTTAACTTGTGTATCCTTAATATCTCTGGGTTAAAGAAACCTTTGTATTGATGTCTGATTGCCAGGAAATTGTTTGGATTTTTTTTCCTGAGTGCAAAACCTATTTAAGCATTCCAAACTGCACCTGGCTGTGGACAATAGGAAAAAAATATCAGTCAAATGGACTGTAAAACAAACACAGGGAAAAAGTGAGTAAGAAACAGACACAGGTAGGTATTAGCTGGAAAAAATGCACCAAAAATCTATCTAGCTTCTATGTTACTATAATATAGAAGTCTAAAACTGATAACCACAATAGAAATCTATAAGCAGCTGGGTAAAATTCAAAATTGAATTGCATTAGCTCAGCCAGTGGGAAAGGCACCACTTTTCAGTATTCAAAAAGCTGGGAGAGATCCCCTCAACCCAAATCACTCCTCTTCAGCTGAGGTAGAAAATCTCTTCTCCCATTGTACCATTAATAATAAAGGGGATGGCACTTGATAAGAAGATGAATATCTACACTTGAAGAAACCATCCAGGAGTCCCCAGTCCTGCCTGTTCTTTGAGATGTTCTTTGAGACCTGGCAGCAGTCTGCTGTGTTTTGGACAGTGTTGGAGGTTAGAACATTGAGCTCACCTGATTGTGAGCCTGTATTGAACAGGCTGGCCTTGCAGAACTTCTAATTGGCAAAGGGGAGAATCTCAAAGAAAAGTCTCCTGTAAAACTCCTGTAAATTTACTGATCTTAGAGGCCACATATATCTGAGGTCTTTAGCTGTCTGCAAGTTATCTATCATGTTTGGGTACATGGAAAGAACAAGTTCATAATGTACTCCAAATTATATAAACAACTGATGTTTTTGTGTTTGGGGGTTTAAAAAACAGATTCCAAAATGTCTTTCTTCTCCTGCTTTCCTTCCAAGATTTTAGTTTCCTGGATCCATTTTTCTTCTGGGCAAAGGAACCAGACTATTGGATCTAGCAATTCCTTAGATCACTACATAATCTGGAATGCACAACATCCTACTGAGCATTAGGCAGAAGTTATTAATTACATAGGTCTTAAACTAATTTCTGGATAGTTTTTTTTTCTTTATAGACTGAAGAGTTCTGCCATTATTTATGATTATTTGGCATTGCTGCTGGAAAGAAATGGGATGTTGGCAGATCCTATATATAAACAGATGTTTCCAGCACAATGACACTTGAAATCCTGATTTATTCAAGAGAATAATCAATTCTAAAAGCAGCTTCCATGTGAATAAAAGGTCCCCAGAGTTTAAAATTTCTGTGTCACCACCATTTGGAATTTTAATGCAATACAATGAAGAAACTAAAGCAAATTAAGACAAGCATGGTATTCACAGCACAATTTCTATGTATATATTAAGAAATTCCCAAAAAATTAATTGTATAAACTTTAGGTAGGTGGTCAGTATACTGAGGTTCATTTCAGTAATAACATTGCAAGACACAGTGCAAAGAACAGCTTTTAAATTCCATATAAAAAGCTGAATTTGTTAATCCAAATGGAGCCAGATTTTTTTTCCAAGAATGTCATCAAAATGTGCTTCTTTGAAAAACTTGCTGACTTTAGAATACATTTAGAAAGCTTCTGAATATTGCTGTCCATTTAAAAAGTAATTTGTTTCCTTGAAGTTCCTAAAGAATAGTCTGACTTCATATTTCTGCAGGTGCCTTTGATGTGAAGAAAAAGCCACCAGGAAACCAGGAACAAGGTGTTTAATCTGTTTTACCATAGATATTTGACTGACATAATATGAACATAAATCTAAAGCACACATCCTGTAACTTGATCAATTTGGTTTAAGTTTCTTCCTTTAAATAAAAAACAAACAACAAGAATTGAAATATTTTAACAAAGCCATCATCAAATTTCCCAGCTTTTACTAGGAAAAGAACTAAATCAGGAATACTTAGTAGTTTCTGCTTCAATAGTAGTTAATTATAGCTGCATCTTTACTGAGGCATACCAAGAGTGAAGAAATATTCTACAGATATTTTTGGCTCTTGACCTCAGCAATTTAGAGAATGTTCAGAACATGCTGAAAATTTTTCAAGTAAAGATTCCAACTTGACTGTTCTTATAAATAACACAGGTATTTTTTTGGCAAAAATAGTGTAAACTAATCTATGTACCCTTAAACTACACAAATAGTGTTGTTTCACATATGCAAAACTAAAAATACCAGCAATACAACTGCTGATGCAAAAGACAACTTTGTTATTCATAGTCTTCACTTTTTTTTGTAACCAGTGTACCTGAGGAGCACTGGGGGTTTTTCTATTTAAGGGAAAATAATAATGATTTCTGCTGGTTGGTTCTTGACTTCCAGTTATTATCTCATTTAGGCAGAAGACAGAGGTCATGAAAAACCTAAACACGATGTCAGCTGTGGAAATCTTTCTATCTTTACCATGATGGCCCAGGCTTTGGATAATGGTTCCTTCTGGTTTGTCTCTCAATAAACAAAAAGCCATTCCATCTGCCTGATGGCTTTAAGCATATAAAGCAGCTTCTCAAAGGTCTCTGGCTAAAGCCACAACAAAATCCTTTTATTTAGCAATATAAGCTTATGTGGCAAACAAGACTTGAACTTTTGGATCTTCTCTATGTTAGAAAACTTAAAAGAGTAATGTTGGTGTGTACTTAAATTCAGAAAACACTCCTGATATTTATGTCCGCAAATACTAAACTTCTGAGACCATCCCTTCATTTTAATTAGCTTAATTCACTGTAAGAGATCTTATTAGATCCAGTTTTAGTACATCCATATCACTCTGTGATTCTATGGTTTTTACATTCCCACTAAATAGTTTCACTTGCAACAGTCCCCAGATGTAACTAGCTCCAGACAGAGGAAATATGAGCATACAATGGTGTGGATTGGAAGGGACATTAAGGATATTGTAGTTCTAGCTCACTTGCCAGGGGCAGGGACATCTTCCACTAGATCAAGCTGCTCAAAACCTCATCCAGCCTGGCCTTGAATACTTACAGAAATGGTGAATCCATAACTTCTCTGATCAACCTTTACCAGTGTCTCACCACCCTCACAGTAAAGAATTTATTTACAAATTCTAATCTAAACCTATTCTCTACCTGTTTGAAGCCCCCACCTCTTTTCCTGTCACAACAGGCCCTTATAGAAAGCTCTTTTCCAGCCTTTTTGGTGGCTTCCTTTAGGATTCCCCTTTTGGGAGGCTGTTATAACACCTCCCCAGAACCTTCTCATCTCTAGGCTGAACAGCCCCAACTCTCTCCACCCATCTTCATAGGAGAGGTGCTCCATCACTCTGATCATCTTCATGGTCCTTTTCTGGACTCATTCCAACAGGTCCATGTTTTTCTCGTGTTGTGGCCCTAGAGTCAGACATAGCGCTCCAGGTGGGGTCTCACCAGAGCAGAGTAGAGGGGCAAGATCTCCTCCCTTAACCTGCTGGCCACTCTGCTTTTGATGCAGCTCAGGTCATAGCTGGCTTTCTGGGCTGCAACTGCACATTGCCAGGTCATGTTGAGCTTGTTGTGAACCAACATCCCCAAGCTCTTCTTCCCCAGGCTGTTCTCAGTGCATTCTCTGCCCAGCTTATTTATGCTTGGGACTGCCCTGACCCAGGTCCAGGACCCTGCACTTGGCCTTGCTGGATTTCATGAGGTTCACATGGGCCCAGCTCTGAAGGTCCCTTTGGCTGGCATCCCTTCCCTGCAGCATTTTGACCACGCCACTCAGCTCAGTGTCATCAGTGACCTTGCTCAGGCTGCATTCAGTCCCTCTGTCCGTGTCACCAGCAAAGGCCTTAAATAGTGCCAGTCCCAATACCAAACCCAGAGGAACTCCACTTGTCATTGAGCTCTACATGGATATTGAGCCATTGACCACAATTCTTTTGAGTGCAAACATCCAGCTGATTCCTTATGCAGCGACAGGTCCATCCATCAAATCCATGTCTCTCTGGTTTAGAGAGAAGGATGCCTTTTAGAGCAATGTCAAATGCTTTGCACAAGTCCAGTAGATGACACCAGACTCTCTTCTCTCAATCAGCAGTGCTGTAACGTCATCATAGAAGGCCACCAAATTTTTCAGGTGCAATTTGTCCTCGTGAAGCTATGTTGACCATCACTAATCAGTTCTTTCTTTTCTGTGTGCCATGGAAATGTGCCATGATATAAATTAGAGATTTTTTCTTTTCAATTACTACAGTCAAGTTCCAAGGACATCATGCACAATAGGTACTATATAGTGGTCTTCTCTCAAGAAAACACTTTAATTATTGGTTGCTGGCAGAGATCCAATGGAAAGCTGGCTATCATTACTGGCCAGAGGCTCTCATCTAGTTAATTCATAAAAGCAATGCAAAGTGGACAAAGCAAAGTAATTATAATTATCAGAAAAAAATACAACAATGATAGAGCTGGTCTTTGCTCTTCAGAAGAGATGTGTTCTTTTGTTAAGACAACAGTCTTGTCTCCTGTGTGTTCACACAGATAGGCTAGAGCATGTGTGAATGCTTAAAAACCTTTTTTTTCTCGGCAAATAATGCTTAGCAGGGAAAATATCATCTGTTTGGTGTCTCTCATTAACCATAAATTTGAAGAAAAACACCTGCCTTCTAGCACAATGCCTCTGTGAGTATTATCTATATACACCTAAGTATCTCATCTGTATGATATTGATAAGGGTATCTTCATCTGTTGATTCTCAATGAATCAGCTATTTAATCTGGTACGAGATGAAATAAATTGGGTGAGTGCTATTACCAAGCCTCCGTGATTATTGTGAAACAGTAGTAATACACATGCACAAAATCATACAAACAATCTTATATGCAGCAAATATTAGAAAAAAAAACCCAACCAACCAACCAAAAAAAACCCAAACAAACAAAAAAAAACCCAAAAAAAAAAAAAACCAAAAACAAAAAAAAAAAAGAAATACTAAATCCCTGGGAAATTTTAATTTTGTGCAAGTACAATGATCTCTCCCTTACCTGAAGAATACACTGTATCTAATCTCCTGTCCCCTAAGATGGTAACTGGTGAGAAAAGAGCTAATTACATGAAAGCATTCTTGCCACTTAATAAGTGTGCCTCCAGAGCTGTAGGGAGAAGTGTCACCGGCTGTGGAAGGACGTCCCCCACACAGTAACTTTATCAGCTTGTATAAGCCTTTAGAGGCACCTCTGAGAACATCATCCTACGGATGGTGACTACTGCACTCCCAGCACAGTCCCTTGCAATGCCCTGACTCAGGTGCACTGACAATCGCTGCCTTCCAAGTAACACAACCCTGACCAGGTGCAAAATGCCACAGAATTCCCAGTGGCAGCGATTATGGTTTATGAAGAAAGGAGATGAAGTCTCTTCTCCCAGGACTGGGTGGCTTGGACTGCTCCGCACAATTCTCTTTTGTATGGCCCTCGCAAACACCATGGAATTGCACTGGTATGTTTTGCTTTCTGAAATAGTGTGTGCTCTACACTGGAATTCAGGACAGAAGAAATGTTTTACCTAATAAGAAAAACTGCGTGGTTTATCCCCTACGTTTCCAAATTAGTTATTTTATTAAGAGCCTGAACAGATTTTTCACAGATAAATTTTGTTAAAAGGAAAAAAAATGGGGCAAGTAAATTGCAAAATGCTTCAAACACCTCACAAATTTAACTTTTCACACTGTTGACCTCAGCTACCACTAATTACAATTGCAAATTTTCCAGTATTGTTTTATATCCTATTAAGGAAACAAGTTTCCTGTCTTTCAGAGAGGAGGTAAAGCAATTCAATACAAAGAACAGAGAACTAGCCAACCATCCCTGACAGGAAACAGAAACTCTGAAGCTCCTTTTTAAAAACAAAAATTCTAAGTTTTATTTCATAAAAATTTTGTGAATTTTTATTGTCTGATTTCTGTGTTGTCTTATTGTTCTATTATTCCTCTTGATGCTTATTTCAGATTTTTTGGAAACTGATTTTCTGATTACATAGAAGTCTGATAGTTATTTGAAGCATCATGTTTCATATCCTTTCTTCCCTATCAGAATTTTGTGATGTTTTAGTAGAATACAAACACAGGCCCATTTTCATTCTTTTTCAGAATTATAGACCCTGGTGAATCTTTAGCATTACCAGGCATCTTTCTTAATTAATTTTCAAGGCAATGTGAATCATTCATTCTTTGCTGTGAGTTCATGAATTATGTATTTTATTGCATACTATGCTCAGTCATGTGATTATTAATATCTCTCACATGGTTCTTAATCATTCAAGGTTGTCTTTTTTCCTACTCAGATGAATAATTTCTTCTACTCCATCCAAAGGTTTTGTTCTTCCCTGCAGTAGTTGGAACTGCTCAATATCCTTTTGGGCTGCAGACAGAGGTAGCCATGCAGCAGATCCTTAGCACCTCCTGGGGCTACTAAGGTCCTTTGGCTCCTGAGGTCCACCTGTCCTGACTGTCATTGATGCCAGTTGTCAGGGAAGCGCTGAGTTCTTCCTAGGAAGCACACAGCAATTTGAGGATTGGCCCCAAATATCCAAAGGGTTGGTGCTTGTGCTGTATCTCTTTGATTAAGATACCAGAGATGTCCCTCCTGGCTGTCACGGATACTGGCAGCAGTAAGTGCTCTATAGGAAGCAGCCAAAGCTAATTACCAGTTTTGAAACCCACCCTCATTTTCGGAGTCTGTTGGGGTGACACTGGAAGAAGTTCCCTTTGCTCTCTGCATGTGCTCAGCAATAAGACAAAATCTTCTCTGCCCTGAGGCCTGGGAACATCTGGGGCAATTCTGCAGCCAGGGCAGAGTCTCCCCACCCTTCTCCAGGATGAGCAATACATTGCTTCAGATCTTGCTCCCACCTTGCCCACCCACCATCCAGGCAGTTTTTTCCACTCACTTCATGCCAAATTACAACCACAAACTTCATTTATTTTCACGTTGCTAAAATCTTTGCTGATCCAGCAAGCTTTGGGCAACAGCCCTAACAGGCTAACAAATACAAAGCAAAAACTCTTTTTAAAAAATCTGTCTAATGCAGTAATATTTAACTAAGTATGAGTGTATCACCTTTATTAGAATTAACAACTTCAGACAAGAACCAGAGTATCCCAGGAAAAGTGTCATTTTTTTGCTATTTTGTCTCACAGTAGCAGTAACAGATCATTTTTTAGAAATTTTTTAGGAGCAGGAATCACTGAAAAAAATTATCTCTTTCCACATTTTGAGGCCCCAGTTAAGGCCCAGAGCAGCAGCATATTTTGCTTACTGGGAATGTATCCCTGCAGATATAAATTATATTTTTATTATGGAATTTAAAGGAAAATTTCTGAGAATTTCAAAGTTCATGCAACCAGGAAAATAAAAATCAGTATGGCAAAGGAATTCATAGTTGATTACTAGAGAGGAGTAGAATGTGAGAGCTCTGGGGTTTTTCCCCAGATATACAGGTTTTAAAATTTTTCTTTTCTTCAAAAACAGACAATAGTAAGAAAAAAAATTATTTCTGGAAAAATTCTATTTTTCACATTTATTAAAATCATCCATAGATGCAATGTGAATTTTGTATTGGAATTTTACAGGCCACATCACATCTAACCTCTGGATTTGAGTGCAGGTGTCTCACATTATTAATTTAATCCTCATGCAGGGCAGTCAGACTCCCATACTTGTTTGACTTCAGAAAAATGAATATTCTGAAAAACTGAAAATGTATCAGCTAGTTCATTAATCAGTGCAATGAAGGACCAACTGAAATGAACATTTTTATTTATTCATATATTTTGCTGAGTTTTAACAGAACTGCAGAAAAATACAAAATAATAGAAACTAAAATGGGGCACTCTGCATAGAGGGAAGAAAGGTGAGGTATCCATCTTCCTTCTTCAATCCACATTTCTCCCAGAGAGGGAAGATGATATCCTTCTGCAAAGAGAAGTTCCAAAGGCATTCCTATACATCCTTAATCCACAGACTTCTTGTTCCAAATACAACCATAATAAAGTGACAATCAAACCAGAGCTGGATCATCTACTGCATTGTGAATTTTGTCCTGTAACAGTAGCAAGGTCTATGTAGACTGGAAAATGCATTCATTTCATACTGATACTGTTTCCCAAACTCTTGAACACAAAATCTGGGCTAGAAATCACAGGACACTTCTAAAAATATCAAAATTGTAGCATTTGGACAGCCAATTCTGCAAGAAGGATAAATCATCCTTCCCAAGAAATTACAAACAAGCTTGGATGCTACACAAAAAAAATTACAAAACTATGTGTGATGTGTGGATGCTGTTGACCCTGACAGAAACAGCCAGTACAAGATAGCAGTGAAATGATGGCATAGTGTCACAATGTTGTGTCCTGATCCAGCCCTCGGCCTCTCTGGGCCAGCTCTTTGCCTGATAGCTGCTCTGCAGAAAGCTAAATCTCTGCTAGAATGATAGGATCCCAGTGTTATTCAGGCTCTGTTTGACACAGTAGTGGTGGACTGAGGAACTCAGTATTTTAGCATTCCAGCTGGACAGCAGATATGAAATATTGACTTAGCCAGCAAACAGGTCATTACAGGGACTGTCCCAGGCTCTTGCCTAACCAGAGTGGATTTTGATAGCTACAGCTCTGTCTTTCATTTTCTTTCTGTCCATTGTTTGATCAAGGGCCTTTAAAGCTAAGTCTCTGTGTTATCAGTTTATGAAATGGGCCAGTTAGTTAGGAAATTCATTACAGGCACTGCTATTAAGTGGTTTACCTCTGCTTGAGTTTCTGCAGTCTGTTAAATGTGTGCTTCCATTTATTCCATTAAATGTACTCTACAGAGCTCGGTGCGATGGCCACATGGTAAAAATACTATGCCATTTACAAAAACAATATGTCATTAAACAGTAATAAATATAAATCTTTCAAGGCAAAAGGAATCAGTGTCTTCATGGTACAGTGCAAGTCTGGTAGCCAAAACAACCCTGCACTCAAGAGACTTACTTTGAAAAAGGCTAATGAGAGAAAAGGTAACCTCACCCCAAAACTGGCCAAAGTATGCCTTGGAAGAAGTTAGTTTGCCTCTTTCACCTTGACAGCCTCCATTAATGCTTATATTTCAATAGTTCTGACTAAGATGTCTGCCCAAGTCTTGATGCAATAAACATGTTTTGCTCTTATATGAACTGATATCATGCACATCACTGATTATTCAAATAACTCCAAGGTGTTTTGCATATTTCTGTTTTAATGAGAAGTGCAGTAATTTTAGAGCTATTTTCCTCTTAATGGAGGCAAACCACTTGTTAATATCATGTATGGCATCAACTGCAAATATCATATTGCTGAACTAAAAGGCTTTAATGTGTTAGACCAGTGGCCAAAGAACCAGTCTCCATGGCAACTCTATATTAAGTTTCCCTGCTACAACAATTGCAAAGACTATTCAATCACAACTCATTTCAGCTGAATTCTTTTATATTTCTAAATGGCTCTCATAAATATTACCACTTCCGACATTTTGTCTTAGCTTCAGGAGAAAAGAAAAACATAGGAAAATGAAATGCCAAATAAAAGGCTGACTTTGGAAACATTACTATGAGTCTATTTTACATCCCTAGTCTAAATAAAACATTAAAAAAGGATCAAAATAAAGATAAAACTAAAATTTAAAAAATAAAAATGAAAAATTAGTGCAGATATGTGTAAAATTTTAGATACAGCACCTACCCACAGAGCCCTGGCAGACTCCTTCAGCTATTCCTATTAAGATTTTATCAGACCAGTTATTCACCTCTGAACTTTCACCATGTATCTGGAGGCAGGTTCTCCTTAACCAGCAAAAACACTTTTTTCTCTTATCACTGAGTGTCCATACCTACCTGTGGACAGCAGCTTTCTTATCACATATAAGCAGAGCCATCTCTCAAGCTGCTCAGTGCCTAGCAGGGGTCAGCAGCTGGAGCAGCAAAGGGAACAAAAAAAGTGGAAAACACCTAGTTGCAACTACATTCTGCACAATGCCCCTTTCTATTAAGAGCTTCTCCTAAAAGCTTTTCAGGTCCATTTGTAACTGGATATCCAAACACATGGCTCTTTCGCATTTGTGGGCTGACCAGAGCTCTTTGCTGGTCAGTTTTAGAAGTAGTTTGACTGATGTGAATAGCCAGTACTTGATTCTGGTGCTGAATTACTGCAGCATGTAAGCAAAGAAAGAAATTGTGTGTTCCTGGGAAACCACCATTTCATGCAAGTGCAACTTCCCACCAGCTGAGGCACCATGAGTACATCACAGCATGGCTCTAATCTCTGCATTGATTCCCCACTAAAAATAGGCAAGTGCACGGTGCCATCCCATTAATTGGACTCTGCCACAGGACTGACCTTTAGAATCTGAGATCACCTCTCTGTCTGTGACTCCTGTTTTCTGTAGATGCTTCTTCCCACTGGAAGCACAAGTCAGTGGTTGACAGGCACAAAATTGCCACAAAAGATAAGATTTTGGAAATTTCTACAGAAAATTAAAGCAAACACAGAACTTCAGCTGCTTTCAGAAATAATAATACTTTCCACATTTCCCAAAATACGTTACATTAAACTTTAAAAAAAAATTGATCACTGTCTGTGGAAACAGCAATATAGAGCAAGAAAAAAATTACTCCTGAATATTCCTTGAGTGGCTCAAACATATGAGCCTTTGTAAGAGAGCCTACACAGTCATTAATACAGGTGCACACTATAATAATATAATCTGCAAAATTTCTGTTGTGATTTCAATCATCTCTGTTTCTCAATCTCAGGATCAAATGAGTCCAAAGCTTCAGAGCAACAGCTGAAGTGGACTTTATTTCCCATAATTTATGGAAATAACTTACTTATTTTCCATACTATTAAAAATGCTAAACCAACATAATTTTGCTTCTTGCGGAGTAGAACTCCCACCCCTTCTTATACAGGTACAAACTGCTAATAATTATCACAAGTATTGATTAAGCTGTGGTTTACTGTGGCAGATTTATTCCTAGGTCAAAGCCCTATATTAATTTAAAATGGCAATCAAGTTAGAACAAAAGATCTGAGAATTTTAAATCTATTCTAACTTCTGGTTTGCTTATAAAACATACAGACAGGAAAAAGGTTTGTGGTTTCAGGTTTCCATTAAAATACTTAGCACATATCCATTTGTGCTTATTTAAAAACCCACATACTTTAATCTGACCATCTCTGAAAGACATAGGTGGGATCTTTTTCGTTTCCAGGCCACATTTACTTATTTTAATGAATTGATACTACGAGCAGCAACAATAACATCCTGAAACCCATCAAGCATCATATGAAATTAAAATTTGAGCTTGAGTCATTCTGCTTATCATTACTAATCTACCAGTCATTATAGGTATTTCTCCTTAATCCTTCTTTCCTGTAATATCTTGAGGTTTGACTGCAATATGGGGGCAAAGTCATTTAAAAACATGAGACACCAAATGAATGTCTACAGGTAAAATGTCTTACAGCAATGAAGTGTCCATTTATTTTAAAAGCAGGAAGGTTTAATAGAACATTACTGAAGCTTTTAATCATTCCTCAAGATATTTCAGGCCTTTTCTCATGGGAGCCTTACCTGCAGGGATTCCAGAGCTAAACTGCAGACAACCTGCTCTTTCAGAAAGGGTTGAGGTAGTTCATGCTTAAATTAAATTGTAGAATCCTCACAGCAATAAAATACAGTTACAAGAAAAAAAAAAACCAAAAACCATCACTTTGCATAAAAGCCTTTGTCTTTAACCACTTTCAGTAGAAGATTAGAGGTTTAATCATAGTAAATGGAGGCAGGAACAAACCCCACTTCCATTGGAGTTAAAATGGCTTCAGAGGGACCAAAATTTTGCCATTCATGATGTTCACATCAGAACAACACATTTCAGTAAAGCTCTTTACCTCAACACCTCCACGTTCTACAGACACTCCTCCCAAAAAGCAGAATTTATTAACCTGAATTCAGTGGCTCAGTAAGTATGTCTGCACTGCTTTTGAACCAGAATTGAATTATGTTCTCAGAAAACAGTCCCACAAAAGACAGTATTGACAAAAGCTTAATTAAACATATCCATGATCTACTTTGAGTGCACATACATAAAATGAGCAAAAGCACCTCCTTTTCTCTGCTTAGCACCCCCTGGGAAGCAGCACCTTTGCTAAAAAAGTAAACTGGGCCTATGCTAGTCAGCTCATCTAAAGTCCAGATCATTTCCCAGTCACAGAAACACAATTATATGTGCTAATAAATTGCAAATAAATACAAATAAATGTCCTTAGCATACTACTTTTTTTGCCAGCTATTTCCCAAACAGTTCTTCAGCACAGTTCAAGAGGCAGAACTTTCCCAGAGCCATTCCCAGATGGCATCATGGAGGTATTAATCTACAGGGAAGAAGGCTTTCCCTCTCCCCTTAGCCACCAGATACAGGGCTGTTCTCAGCTATGCTTCATTTGCTTATACAGATGTGGCCTTTGAGGCCACTCAAAGCAGAAGGTTGCCATGGCAAGTGGTTGCCACTCAAAGCAGAAGGTTGCCATGCAGGTGGTTGCCACTCAAAGCAGAGGTTTGCCATGGCACATGGTTGCCACCCAAAGCAGAAGGTTGCCATGGCACACGGTTGCCACTCAAAGCAGAAGTATGCCATGGCACATGGTTGCCACCCAAAGCAGAAGGTTGCCAGGGCAGGTGGCTGTGCTGAGCCAGCCCAGTCACTCTGACCATTGCACAGTGCCAGCTCTCCTGGAGGACTCTTCTTTCTTGCTCTGAGCACAAGGCTCTTCAAAATACCAGGTCCAAGCGGGTCCCCTTTTGCTTTTGGCCGGGGTCCCCAGATTTCCAGGATATCATATTTCCAAGGACTCTAACCAGAGGAAAGTGTCCAATTGTTCATGAGAATAGTCTGGAACAAAGCCATTGTGCTTACACTGGGGACCCACAGCCATACAGGTGCACCATATTCTTCCTCACCAAGATTCACTGTTACCCTGTCCCTTTTACCTCTACTACATAATTCCAGGGTTTCCACTTATTTCAGGATGACTACCAGATAGCAAACTCAGCCACACCTGGTTTTCTAGAAATGAAAACATACAGTAAAAGAGCATTGTAGCACAAATTATAATGTTCAGAGTATTGTATTTTTACATAAAGCAAGAGCAATGTCTCCTACTTATAGCTAGATTATATAAGATCTTTCATCATTATTTATGCCTTTTTAAAATATTACTACAGGTGTCTCTTAGGGGTCAACAGTTAGCACACCACAAGCTGAGTATTCTGTAAGCAGTTTCAAATAAAGGTCCTTTCTCCTGTGATACAGGTGAATAGTTAATCAGCTGAAGTCAGCACATCCAGAATATTTACTAAGCTTAATGAACAGTGATTTTCAGGAAGTATATTTTAATCACTAGATTGCTCCAAATGTAATTTATGACAAAGCTGGTAAATATAATTACACAAACAACTATGAGGTGAATTAATACATAATCGCATTCATAAATGCTATTTGGATTTGAACATTACAATATATTTCAAACACACAGGGAAATTACCTAAACAAGTAAAGCACTGCATTTTTGTAACTTCATTTTTATTTCAATCCTTCTCATCTCCCCCTAAAGCTTTCTATAATTACAAAATGCACTTTGTGATTAGAACACTGTAAATCACAGGTTTTATATGGTAAAAACAGTGCTTCCAAATGCTCCTGAAATTCTTTAGATCATGTACACTATCATTTTATTTTCTGGATGGGCTTAAAGCAAAAATCAATTTTAAAATATTTTTCAAAATCCCAAATTTAGAAAGCAATACAGAACATGACTGCATGTGTACATACGTATACACAAAGATTCCTACTCACGCAAGACTCTTGAAAGCTGTCTAAATACCTGAGCTGGCACAAAACAGTGAATAAGCAGGTCCTATAAGATCTTAGAGCACTGAAGATGCAGAGTATTTTCAGCTGCAGGGGAAGTCAGCAGAGAAGGGAACTTACACATTTCAGAGGAGAATGTGAACACTTCAAAGACTACTGCAGTCAGGAAAAATGAAGAGTCATACAATTTTTTGGAATTACTTCAAATATTAGAAAGGAACAGAGAAAACTGAAAGTGTTTTAAGATGATTTGGGGGAGCTTTTAAAACGCTGAAAAATGCTCAGGTTTTCTTTTTAACAGTAGGTTGTAAATAACACATGGCAAATACCATGATGAGTGTGAGCAGTTGCTCTGCAGGTGTTTTGGTCATGAAACACTTAAGAGCACACCTCATCTAAATATCACTAGAGAATGAGAGTCGAAATTTAGGTGGATGTGGGACTGCCTAATGCAGAGGTGACCCACCAGCTTCCTCAGAGTGCCTGGTCTCCAAGGGGATGCAGCCACATCTGAGACACATGAGAGCTTCTGCCTCCCAGGGGGAGTTAAATTTTTGGGCATTCTACCAAGACACCACGGTTAAACAGATGCCAAGGCCAAAGTGTGCTGTGTTGAAGCACAGGCCACGTAAAGACATTACATTATTTGTATGATCAAGGTAGACCAATGCAGATTTTATGACATGAAGATTAATGGATACATCCTCTAGCTTTTCCCAGCATGTGAACAATCCTCTACAATTTACTGAAGTTAGAATCTTCATTCTGCTCAAAATCTTCCCTATTTTAACAGCCCAGTGTTTAAAGAGATTGATCATAACCTAGAATGAAGAGTTTGCTCTATGTTCTGCATAGGTATGTGCACATAAACATTCACAGTTCAGATAACACCTGGGTAACAGATCTAGATGACCTTATTTTTACAGTTTGAATTGCTTCAGAGACCAATTTAATTTAACTTTATGTATTCCTCCCACAAGCATTCTTACTTTGAATTCATTATTCCTTTTTTCTGTTTTGTTTAACCACTAAATAAAAATCACCAAAAAACAAATGAATAGAGTATTATTCATCCAAAAGACATTTTCCATACAAAGAGAATTTAATTAAATTAGATCCTAATCCAGTTAATTAATGTGCAAACTATGCTCAGACAGCCCTAAAAAGTATTTGTTCCATAGTCTGGGCATCCATTTAAAAGCATATCATAAATCATTTCATTTTGCTTGTCTTCTAGCAGTAATAATTACAAAACCAGAGCACATTTTTCTAGCTGCTATTAATACTCTCCAGGAAAAGTAAGAATGATTATCCCCATTTTACAGGTGGGGAAACCTATTTCCCATTTCATTAATGATCCCCTCTCCCTTTGCACTTCATTAAGTCATTCACAGAAGTATAAAGAGAATCTGAAATAGTGTCATGATAGTATTTGTAGCATGTGCAGTTTTTCATCAATTTGCCCTGGACTGACTGGCTTCAGTGAAGTGTTACATCAGCTTTGGGAACTGAGATACTGAAGTCTATTAATGATATACACATCTACATGTGACTAAATACTACTCCTGTAGAAATATGGATAGGGAGAACTCCTTACTAACTGAAGTCTCATGAATGACAAGCAATGGAATGTCAGCTACTTAATTTGTAAGATTTCAGAAAGCAAATGAATAAGAAAAGCAACTTATTTTATTCGCCGGAATGTTTTGCATTTTAAAGCTACCTCTCAAAACATTCCCAGCCCTTAACTTAGTGTCTAAGATAGCAGATAACTTTCTCAGCTAGAGAAAGTGAAGTGTTTAGTTGATTGCCCCCTTACTCAAGGTAAAATGTCTCTCCTGGATTCAGCACATACGCAGTTATGCATCAATTCCAGGAAACATTATCGTTAAATAATGTCTGAATCACAAGATAAATTCACCAATTGAACTTTCTAGTTATTTTAGCTCTTTTAAGCAACTGAATTGCTAACATAGCTGTTGTAACCACAGTTGGTTTCTGTTATTTCTTTGAGTGACAGCCGTAAAAATGTCACAGTGACCTTGGAAACAGGACTAATGTGGTAACACTGTGGAAGACAAAGGACACTGAAACACAGAGGCTGTTTTGGACGGCTCCATGGCAGACACATTTGTGCCTTTATACTGCTTTTTACAACTGGCGGGGGGCAGGGGGAGGGGGTGTGATATCAGATTTTACTTCAAGAGTCTCTTATTTGACACCCATCAAGATGCAGTTGAAGAGCCAAGTGTGGTGCAGAAAAGGGATTACTTCATTTTCAGGGGAGTGTGTTAAGGAATACACACCAGCCTTCAGGGAAGGAGGGCATTACAGCTCCTGCCAAACTGCCTTTGGCTCTGCCCACCATCCACTCTCCTCCCACATCTGGAATTCTCAAAATCTGTTCTTCAGACCTCTCGAGACCTCTCCAGAAATCCCCTCATTTATACTAGAGGCGTTTAAAATAAGATTGAGGAAAAAATGTCACTTATAAAACTCTGGCTTAGAATTACATTCTGTATCATCTTTCCCAGTTTTAGGCATGCTGTGTCGTGACTAGAAGATAAACTATTTGGGGTACAGACTGTGTTTATGATATTTTTTATACAGTATTTTGCATGCCTAGGAGACTTTATGCAAAATCCATGAAAGGTTTGTTGCTACCGTATACTATAGTCTATTGTGGTAGGATATGTTCTAATGAAATAAACATCTAGTTGTTGGGATATTTTCATTTCATAAGGACGAAGTTTTGAGAAGTCATGTTTCATTCTTATTCTAAACAGGGAGAAATGTGACAGAAATTTTATTTTTAAAAAAATTTAGTGCCACAATATGGAATCACATTTTTCATTAAATGCTTTTTTTGGGATTTTTTTCCCATTCTAAATGTTCTGAAATAGTATAAAAATGGTTTTAAGAACTCTTTGAATTCTTAATAGATTTCTCAATTTCTATCAGAAAGGATTATCCTATAGCCAACATTATAAAAGCTCAGTAGTGAGGACAGTAAGACTGATTGATTTCACCTTAGGTCATACAGTGACAGCAAACTCCTCTCAGAAAACAGAACATTTTCCATAAAGTCACAATGTAATACAAAGAGTACATTGGCAACATGAATGAATACATCTGCCTGTGTGTTTAGTTTCTTGCTGCCGTTTCTACAATTATGTGGTGCAGGTACAGTTCTGAAAGTATAAATTGGTGAGCATCATTAGTAAAATGCAGTATAGTTTGTAAAAAACTCAGACAAATACTGACAGTTTAAATCCAGCTGTTACAGCATGAATTACCTTTCTAGAGCACTTATCTGAATACATTTATAATCCATTTTAATTGTAAGATTAGCATTTGATGTTTGATTCAGTGTATTTGAACTGTAGTTTAATCATCTCTTAAGAATTATAAATGCTTTACAGAAAAGAAATAATATATTGGGCAGCATTTTATTACTCTGCCACTTCACTCAAGATTTCAATGCTTCTCTAAACAGCACAAGAAAAATTTCCACACATTTCCACACAGGGCCTCATAAATGGAAGTGAGAGAGGCTGCTTGTACCTGCCATCTGTTCTGCAAGTTGAAATCCTCTTAGTGTAGTGGACTGAGATACCACCTTCCCCCTTAACCCGCAAGGATCTCACGGTGCCCAATTAGTCTGTCTGGAATTACTCAGAAGAAATGTGACCTTAACTGCATTGCTAAGGTCAGTCCTGCATCACTGTCACCTCCCCAGGCAAGACAATTTTTGAGTTACAGAAAAACTTTTTTTTTTTTTTTTTTTTTGCATGAGGGAAGTAGGAAAATTTAGGAAAAAAAAAAAGAAGAGAGAGAGAAATTCAGAGTGGGAGTAAGACGAGCAAGGGTTAGGTATGGGAGGAGCAGTGAGCATAAATATGGATTGTGACAGACAAAATAAAGTGAGGAAAAATTAAAAAGCAAAAGAAAAAAAAGAGAAAAATTAGATTTAAAAAAGGAAAAGATAATGCAGCTAGTGGGAAAATTACATTAAAAAACAATCTAAGAAAGAAGGGAAGATGTCTTTTCTGTCTTTTTCCATGTGTTCTGTACTCTCTTTTTAATTCTATTAGTCAAACATTTAACCAGACTTCTAGCTGCTGAAAAGAAATTCCCTTCCAGTCTCAGCTAATTCAGATTTTTATTTTTTTTACATTTAGTTAGGAAGCTGGCAAAAAAGAATAGAATATCACTAATCATACTAAAAAGTTTTGCTTTGAAAAAATTTCCTTCGGATCATAAACATTCTCTGCAAAATACATAGAAAATGTTGAACAATATTAATTTCTAGCTAGGAAGGAAATGCAAATCATTTGTTTTCTATTTAAATTAGCTCTTAATTTTAGTATATAGTACTTATCATTAGTATTCAGTACTCAACCCTGCATTTATTGATTCAGGAAATTATTTTCAAAGCAACTCACATCTCTGAGGATTTGTATTTGGACATCACCCTTTTCCCATTTTATTCTTTTTCACCACTCTCCCATTCTGTCTGCAACTCAAAGGTAAACAGAATTAGGCATTTGCATGTCTTCTACAGTTTTCCACAAGACAGTTCAAAAATGGTTACATCCTTTTGGTACCACTAAGAACTGAGATTAACAGATCCAAAAAATATGCTGTTGTTTGTTTGGGGTTTTCTTAGTTTGGGAGTCCACATCTCTTCATGCTGATATCAGCTGCAAACATTCAGTAACACAAGATGTAAGAAGCCCTCAGGGACTATTTATAAACTTACTTATTAACTCTGGGATGATTTAACACCACATTTTAACCAAGGTAGACTAGTTCCAGTTAGTTATTTACACATATAAATCCTAATCATGTTCGAATTGTACTGAGCAAAATGTCTTAATTCAACTTCTGTTAATTAGTTCCATGGGCTAATTTTATGCCATACAAATAGCTGTTTTCTATTAGGCTTATTTTTATAGTCTTTTTTATTGTGACTGAATATGTTCCTTTTTTTTGTTCTATTACAATGCTATGCTCTGCATAGCAATACTAATCCATACTGTTATATAAATATAATTTGTAGCCTCTAATTAGGACATTTATGTCACTATGGGCAGCTTCATAAATCAATGTGTCATCATCCTTATAGTATTTTCTGTTAAGCTTCTGGAAGTGTTATGCGTGGAAGTACTTTTATCTCTATTTACAAAAGCAGAACTAAGTTTTTGTCCTCACCATGTCAAGAAGCTCAATAAATTTGTAACCATTCTCCAGCAGTGCAGACTTGTAGACTAAAACAATTTGTGCTTTATTTTTAAACAGAGATCCCACAAAAGCTGATTTTTAGAAATGGTCTTCTGCCTGTACTTGCTCCCAAGCCAAACCTCAGAGCTGTTTAGAAAGCTGCCAGTTAGCCCAAAACAAAAGCACAACAGAGAAGACTTGAACACTTGCGTGAGTTAAATGATATTTTTTTGGCCCTGGCCTGCCTAAGTTTTGCTAATACAGGATTAGGTGAAGAGAATAGGTTTTGATCTTTACCTAGACAGGACAGGATTTTATCCGAGACAATGCAAGAAAGGTAAAATGAGAGAACATAGGGTGAAAAGGATTCTGTTGCTGTTGTTAAGAAAAGACCTGTCTTTCTCTTAAGACAAGAGGTGTGAGCCCTGCAAGAAACACCAAAGTGCAACTGGAGGTAATTGCTAAAATGGGTGAAGCAAGAGAATTGGCTGGGAAACAAGGAGAAAGTGAGGATGTTACTCTTTTATCCATGGTTTAAAAGCCTCCCAGTATAGGAAGGCTGAGTGGCTGAAGCAAGAGCAGCTACTTCCTTCAGATGATCCTTAAGTGCTTTGGCTGGAGTCACATCAAGTTCCTTGCTTTTGCTGAGGTTAACAGAGCAGAGCTGAGTTACTCCATTCTTCTTTTTTGCTGGAAAGATAAATTTTTCAATTATGAACATCAAAAGCTCTATTATTTGGTGAGCTGGCTAGCAGGGAGCAAGGCCAGCCTATACCGCAAAGTTTTTAAAACATAATAATTACAGACTGCCTTGGTTTTATTCAGATCTTGGCTAAAAGTAAATTCAAGTTAAAGGTACCCCTTTCATGTTTTCTTAAAAGCAAAGGCAAAACCTAGCTTACATGAATCAGTAGTTAGACTGAAATCTGGGCCTAGGACCCTGGTAACTGGGTTATTGGAGTTGTATCAATGCATAGATATTCCTTAAATCATATCTATTCTAATCATTTGCTGCCTCAGAAGGAAAAGCCTGAGTCTATTTTCATATGTTATACAGAAATACTCAAGACAGGTAATACTCAGAATAAACCTGTATCCTCTTTTATTCCTTTGTCATAAAGGTCAAACATTACTCTCATAGATTAAATGCCAGCCTAATAACTGACAGAAATGATGGGCTGGACCTAACAAACACAGCAAATGGAAAATAATGTCAGTAAGACCTGGAGATGGAGTTAATTAAGTTAACTTGGAAAGAACACTGAGAACCCTGCTACCAAGCTGCCAGTGATCAGCCATGTTGTGATAACAGCACACTAGAGAGGAAAGGTAATCTCAAAGCCATTTGGTCAGTGGAAAGTCATCTGCTAATTACAGTCATTTATGGATCACAACTTTAAGTATGACTAACTAGAGACTCGAGAAGTTGATCCCAAGTATTGACTGTTTGTATCTCATTTGAAAATGTCCCAAACCTCATTCAATGTGGTGCATTGAAGATATGGAATCCAGACCAAGATCAACTGCACAGGGCCAGATTAAATGCAGTTCTAATGAAAATAAAATAGATCTCTTTATTTGTACAGGAGCAGTGAGTAGTAGGATAGCTATGGATTTCATCTAAAAGATAAGTGTGATTAAAAGGTTCAGTATAAGGATAAGCCATATTTATTCCTATTCTGCTATTTTTATTCTGAATCTAGCACACAAAAGAAATATGGAAAGTAGCTTAACTAAAGCATATAGATAATTTCAGTAAACCAATCAATGACACAAAAAAAGAAGCTACTTTTGCTCCAGAGATGTATGAGTGCTACATAATCACACAAAGTAACAAAGAATGAAAATACATTCCAATTACTTTTTCTTTACATTCGAGGTATATTTCATTTGGACTTTCAAAACTAATAAAGCACTATACCCTGTGTTGCACAAGTGGGACTTGGCAATATGCTATATTGCCATCTGGTTTTGTTTATCATGTATTTTAACTATTAAACATTTATTGAAGACCTTATTGGTTAAGCCATTCCTCAATAATTGCAGTTATTATTTATTAATCATAATACATCTACATAATTAGTTTGGGGCTCCTTCTGGTATCCTTACTCACACTGAGTAATAATTTACTCCATGATCTACCCCAATAAAACAAACCACAAATCTGGCTAACACTCATCACAAATTTGGGAAGCAGAACTGATTTTCCTGTGGTGTTTCACAGAGTGTATTAAGTTGAATAGACACATACATGTGCATGTGTGTGTTCGAGTTATCCAAAGTGCTGAGTGGTTTTCTGCTTAATAATTTCAGTTCAGAGGTGTATATGTTGCCAGTTTTTCTGAGATAATAAATTGGCAGGAAAGGCTTGTCAAGATCTATCACTAGTAGGGATTTGATCTGTGTTATTAACTCACATTCTAAAAGACAGGTGATGTTTTGTTTCTTAAGATACTTCATCTGACACCTTGTTCAATACCAACCTCTATCTTTGGTTATTTTGTAATAACCAAAGTCTAAGATTCACATCATTCTTTTTCAGACAGAACAGTACAAATTTGTATAATGTGAAGATCTGAGCATTGGATGACTGGCTATATTTAATCATCCTAAACTGAAGAGAAGAATCTGCCATTAAGATACATCTTAATTAGTTTCAAGGAAACTGTTATTAAGCCTCCCATTAAAGAAATCAAATGTGTCATCAAAAAACTATATCAAGTAGCTTGACTTAATATGATCAGAAGCTGAATAATTTTCAAAGGTGCCTTCATCCAGTATACATGAGCCAATGAAAGTAAAGGTAATAATGTATGTGTTCAGCAGGAAAAGAACTTGACATTGCACAAGCAATCAAGGCAGAAATTATTCTGAGGAAAAAATACAATATGCCACACAAACCAGAGCTCTTGAGGAACAAGACATCAGGTCTCTGCTGGCTATTTTTGAATAAGGAAGACATGTCACAGTCCTTCCTAATGAGTCTGATCCAGACAAGAGATTAAATAACCCATTTTGTTACCTCAGACTGGGAAAACTGTAAAGGCCACATCACTTCAACATGTTTATGACATATTGGGTTTGTGTTTTCATATATACATGAGAACCTGTGGCATTAGAAAAAACACAAAAGTTTGGTTTTTACTTTCTTTCAGTTCTTGATGACAATGATGTAAAGAGTCTTTTTTCATAAAGATTTCAACTGATTTTTTTGGGTTTAGCATTGGCTCTGCAATTCCAATCTCAACAGAGCCTAAAAATTCCATCAAGACAACATTTTAAAGGGATAAATATGTAGTTAATCTAGATTTATTTGATTTGTACACATTATTAATATCTATGTGGCCAGAGAACCAGGAAGAGATGTAAACACAAAACTGAGCCTGGAGTAGGTTTTCAGTACTCTCTAGGAAGAGCAGTAGACGGAGTTTTGTCTGTATTTAGAATTGTGACCCTTGACCAAGGTTTCTTAGGGGGAATTAATCTAGCAGAAGCATGCTGGAATTAGAACAAGTAGATGAGAATAATAGCTTGCCCTTAAGGATGTCTTTTTGTTTCCAGAGGTAAAATTAGTTTTCCTTTCTTTTTTTTTTTTTTTTTATTTCTCATCATCACTATTGAAAAGCATTGTGTGTGCTGTATTAACGCTACAAGTTATACTTTCCTTTTGTGATTAACACAGATGGCAAAAGCAAAAATAAACAGAATTCTCAAGGGCTGTAAGCACACTAAGTATATTTTAATTCATTTTTAGCAGACAAGGAAAGTTTTATCACAAGCACAAGAAATTTTGCCTCAGCAGAGCAGAATGCTTCAGTACTCAAGCAAAATGTTTTGTGGCAGCAAATCAAAAAGTATTGCATAAAACTACTACAGTACAACAGAATTAAAACTATTTCTCTTTGACTCCCAGTCAACTCTGATGCAACTTCTGTGACAAGTTTCTTTAGCAAGTTGTTCTCCTCAGTAAGACATCTAATCGTGTAAATATTGTAAAGACTTTTGGAATGAAAAATTCTGTGGAAACTTTATGAACAACTTCATACTCTTTTTCAAGCTCTACATAAGTTTTCTACTCGTTGAGCCTTTTTTTAGCATCTACAAGCTATAACAAAGAATCAGTCAGTGTTCAAAAGGATGGCAAATACTAAATTCAATTTAGAAATTCCATTGTAGCACCTAAAATGACACCTCATAACCTAAAGACTTGCAAGTTTAGTAGCTAAACGTCCTTATAGGCAAGATTTATGCAGTCCCATCTTCTCAATAATCTCACATCCTTGGCCAATGTATTATAACCTTCAGTCAAGCATGCTGGCCAGCACTATAGGTAATTCAGTTGGATGTTACAGAATCATTTTGTTTAGTTGAAAAGGGCACAAGAATTGAACTGTTCAATTCTCATTCCAGGGATTTCTAGTAGGCCACAAAGGATGAGGCTGGTTATTTAGTGTTTAGTGCTCAGTGTTTCAGCTTTGCAGCACATGAAAGAAGAGTGTCCCAGTGCTAAATTTAATAGTCTGGATTAGATATCCCTGGTCTTGCATCCTGATCAACTGTAGGTTCACAACATAATTTGGGGCAAGACTCTTTGAAATAGAGTGATCTTGTTTAACTTCAGATGCTGAGAAGTGTCCAATCTATATCAGATATCAAGATTCCCACCCAACAGTGCAAAAAAGGGATGCATCTCCAGAGAGAGATTTATTTTGTTCTAAGAGATTGCTGAGAGAGGCAGCAGTGGTATTAACTGACCTTGTACTCCTGATGCCTGCACTGATACCAGCTGGCTGCAAACGGAGGTGAAAGTTTAGGATTTTGCTGAGCTTTGAATAACTGTGTCAGGTAAAATAGATTTATCTATGCTCAGTGATCGAGCCACCAGAGAAGTGGGCAGTCCTGGTGGCTCTCCAGCAGCACAGACTGGTTGAGCTATCAGAGAGCAGAGTGTGGCCAACTCAGTGTGGGCCCCGTGGTGGCGACCTCAATGCAGACTGGCACCTGAGAGAGGACTCTTCTCTGGCAGCTTCACAGCCCAGGCTGTTTGCCCCACTACCAGTGCCCACCATGTCTGGTTCTTGAAGGCAGCTTGTACAGGTGTTCCTGAGCTCCAGCTATGCCAGCAACAGCAGTGCAGAAGGTACTTTTGTGAGTACTAAAGACACTTGGGAACCTACGTCTTTGTGCTTTATCTGTCCACCTCATGAAAGGAGAGTAGGACTCCCCTTGTTTAATGCATGTTCTGAATACAAAATGTAAAAAAAAATTACATTTTTAAATACAGTCATTACAGTAATAACGGTAAAAAAGCTCAAAAATATTCCTCCATTGCAATTTTATTACAATGGTTTCTATATAGAGACACTTTGAGAAAACAAGGTCTTTTTTCCCATTCCTACATGTTTGTTAAAAATTAAATAAAAGCCGTTTAAAATATAAATCACAAAAGCAGAATTTACTTTGTTGAGATATTTATTTCACATATATATGTGGTATTTGCTATGAATATTTTCTTTAATCATATTTTTCTACTGAAGTTTTTTTTTAACAGTGTTTAGAACATTAGAAATTTCATGACCATTTAATTTCTACAGAAGAAGGAAAAAAGAGGAGTACTGCAAAAAGCTTTGGTTTTGTAGCTAAAATTCTTAACTATGAGATTTTTTGCATTCTGTTATATGAGAAATTGTTGAAACCATGTGGTTAAAGACCATTGTAATGCATATACACCAGAGGGCAGAGTAAAGGCCACTTAACTTAGACATTTCCTGGCTTTGAGTGCGCAATGCTGCAACAGGACAGTTCAATAGGGAATATAATATTTTTTGCATTTAATAGAGGATCTATAATTCAAGTCAGCAGTAGCTTCTTCCTAATTGCCTTGTTGCCAGTTGTCATCAGATGTTAGGCTAAAGACAGAATGATGTGTAACAGAAATGTGCTGCTGCAATAAGGAGGAACATGAATTGCCCTTTGCAATAACTCAGTAAATCAGAGCCAGCCATGAAGTACTTGTCTGTCTCATACTCTATCCAGGCTGTCTCAGCAGAGTAAGAACTGCAGGAACTTTTTAAAACAATGTTGTTTGTTTATTTTTTTCTTTGGTTTTTAGTTTTTTGGGTTTGGGGTTTTTTTTTGGGGGGGGGGGGCTGTGGTTTGTTTGGGTTTTTTTCATTTTGTTTTGTTTTTTTTTTCGTTTTGTTTCAGAGGAAAGAGCAGGAGAAAAGTTCAAGCTATTCCTGAAGTGTCATTTCCTATCTTGCTTCCAACTCAGAGTGGTGCTTAATACTTGAAGTGGTAGCCAGAGCACCCCAGATTGATAATCTAATGTGATTGCAGATGTAAAGTCTACAATCTTAAAATCCACATTTCTAAACAGGCTTGGGATAACCTCATGTTCAAATCACTTGACTCTCTGGCAACTATTTTTTTAAATTGTGACCATGTTTAGAGGAAAATATAAATCAATTTCTCTTTCTTCTGTTGAATATTTGTATTCCTGGAAAATTAATGTGAGTTATTCAGGAAAGTAAATAGGACTCTGATTCAGAAGGATCAACAGAAAACAAAGGAACAATTCCTGAATCTATTATTTAAAAATTCATGTAAAGAGTTTGTCTATAATATTTAAAATAAAATTTAGTAGCAGAACAAATCTCTATTTCAGAAACAGCTGACTTATGACCAAGGTAATAAGAGAGGAACTGCATTTTAGAAGAGAATCTGAGCTGTGATCTAAAAGTCCCAGTTGTATCCTCTCCTTATAGCTGACTAATGCAAAATCTTACATCTGAATGCACTTTATTTTAGGTTGAACAGTTTAGTGCTCACAGCTCTTCATAAATATCAGCACATGTTCTTCTGTTCTACTGGATAATGCAAAATTGAATCTGAGCAATCAAAGGTGTTTTCTAGAGCTGTAATAACTTCATTTTAATAGCATTGCATTCTGTTATCTCAGTTGTTTCTAAGCTTTTACTAATTCAAACTGAACATTCTTGACATGACATTTCCCCTGATATACACCTGTTTGTTAGAGGAACCTGGTCAATTATTTAATTGACATAAGCTGTATTTTTACTTAATAGGAAAGAACATCTCCACTGTCTACTGTCATGTTACATCAATTAATTTGTGTGAGAATTTGGACTGATTTCCTCAGTTCTGCAAATGTTTTTCCATGTTTCATTCTGCTTTTGAAAAGCATAATAAGTTCTGTAGGAAACACTAAAAAATAAGAGTGTTTGCAATGTTTCGTGTATGTGGGCACATTTGTACAGAAAGTTTGAAACACTAAGTCTGGGGTGAAGCCCATTAAAATCACTGCTAGTTCATGCATTTTTTCTATTTCTTTGTAATCAATCCTATGTAATTTTTTCTGTTACAAAATTGTGAGGTCCATAGAAAGAGTGATCTTCTGTTTCTGTGTAGATATATTGCTGGTATTTTTTATCTCAGGATGTAAAAGGGCTACATCAGAATCTCCCAAACTGTAAATTATCATCCTGCTGTTCAAACTTTGTAAAAAATACTGTTGGCTCTCCACTGAGAGTGCAAGCTAAATTTGAATAAGGTCTCCATAGGGCATAATTTAGAACACCAAAGATGTCTGCCTTAATAAACGGCTGGTTGATTTAACAAAAGGGCGCATGAGATCAGAATGACAAATTATTTGGGCTAAGTGAAAAGCCATCCTTTTAATTTTTTTTTTTTATTTTTTTTTTATAAAATAGAATGGCTTGGGTTGGAAGGGACCTTAAACATTACCTAGTTGCAGCCCCTCCACCATGGGCATGGACACTTTCCACTAGACCAGGTTGCTCAAACCTTGAGCAGTCGAGGGATGTGGCATTCACAGCTTCTCTGGGCAACTTGTGCCTATGCATCATCAGTTTCACAGTAACGAATTTCTATCTAACATCCAACCTGAATCTACCCTCTTTTAGTTTAAAAACATTCCCCTTGTTGTACCAACATCTGCCCATGTAAAAGGTTGCTCTTTCTCTTTAATAAGCCCCCTTTATGTTCTGAAAGGTGACAGTGAAGTCTCCCTGGAGCCTTCTCTTCTCCAGACTGAACACCCCAGCTCTCTCAGCCTGTCTCCATAGAAAAAAAAAAGATCAGAGGCTGCAGTCTTCTGATCATCTTTGTGGCTCTTTACATTAAAATGAAGGTATGGGGAACCTTATCTTTTCAGTCCTTTTACTTTAAATGTACAGCACTCTTACAGATTTTGCCTTTCAAAACTCTACAACTTTTACAGGTTTTAGAGAAAAGGTCAGGATTACATTGGAGCCCAAAGTCCCCACCACCACTGAGTGTACTATGTTAAAATCTGAAATGGAACTTTTTTTCTATAAGAATTTTTCTTTCCATACAATTTCACAGTAAACAAATACAGCATCAGAAGGCAGAAGGAAAACTCAGTCCCAAAATCTGTCATTCTGTTCTGATGAATTTTGCCTGAGAGTTTGGTATAGAAATATGGGAGATGTTGCAATTCCATATGTTTGTATTCAGAAATATAAAAGATCTTAAAGCAGAAAAATGGGTTTTTTTCTTAAAACAAAGCAACACTACTTTCTCAACCTTTGTTCCCTGCTTCCCGGTGAAGGAAAATAATGTTTCAAGATAGGTTCAGCATAAAATATCATATAGCCAGTTTCTCTCCCTGCAAATTTCAAGATAAATTTTTTTAGAGTTCTGTTCCACTTTGTATATGTGTGTGTTTTTGGACCTTTTTGGGTTTTTATCTAAACACAACCACGGTACAGATAATTTTCTTACATCCTATATGGACCACAAATTGAAAAATTGGTCTCAAATAAATCACTAGTGAAAAGTGCTGTGGTATGAAATTCAATAGAAGAAGCACTTCTTTTCCTAAACCTGCAGGCCAGAAGTAGAAACAAGAAAAAGGGGGAAAAAACCAAACCAAAACAAAACCAAAAAAAATCAACTACAAAATAAACAGGACTCACAGAGATGAGAATAAATGAAAACAAAATAGCCTAAGCTGCATTTTATCAATACATCTCCACACATGGAAAGTGACATAGCTATTTATAGCAAGCAGTCCTTTCTCTTTTCCACCAGGTTTTATGACCAATAATTATATTTCATAGTCAGAAGTGTCAAACTGTCACAAAGCATGAGTCCAGACCTCAGAAACAAAGTACACTGCTAGTTTACATTTTGGCTAGGCAGAGGAGTTTTTAAGCCTTTTCAAAAACTGCAGGATAAGAATCAAGCCCTGCTTTCTAGAATTTCATACTGTTCCACCCCTACCAGCTTTCTGCCATTATATTATTTTTTCCTGGACTACTGGCATCCAGGGAGAACCTAGAAAATCTTAGAGGCAGCACCATTACCCTTGTGTGCACAGTCTGTCACTGTGCATGTGCAGAGTCCTCTCCATCTGTAACCAGTTCTCCAGTCATTTAAATAACACAATTAAAACAGAGATGGCTGGGCAGGGCAGAAAAAGGATCTGCTTCAAGCTTTCATGTATATTTTTAAATTCACATCAGGCCTACTGGGCATCATCCTCCTCTTTCTGCAGTACTGCTGCACAGTTCTACTTTGCAGGCAAAGACTACCAAAAGCAGAAAGACTCAAACAGCAATTTCTTCAGCAATCTCTCCCTAATATCCCATCACCAAGAGAAAAAAAGAGAAAGCCTGTGGAAGGCTAAGTGAGTCTGTTTCAACCCATTATAACCCTCCGAAATGGCAACTCACAAGCAGCCAGTATAGTTTGTGGTCCTCAGGGAGCAACAGAGGCAAAAGAAAAGGCACCCAAGTGAATGTTTAATTCTTCCTCCAGCTTTTCTGATATTCAAATGGACAATCAAGAGTCTGGAATCTCAGATGTGTTCGATTTAGAGACAGATGAAATAGTTTTTGCACTGAAAAAATAATCAAATAAAATTGTAAACACTCATGCAGCAAAGAATCACTGCTGTTTATTCAGAGGCTTGTGGAATAACATCAATATCTTGCTCAGACTTAAGGACCCCCTGCATTCCTCCCTCAGAAACATTAGCAAGAGAAAAAAAGACAATGATTTTTAGAGACAAGAGCCACAATATTCTTGGCAATTACAGTAAAATTACAATAAAAGTGGGCAAATTTATTTCAAGTGTACAATGTAATTGTATGATTGCATTGATGCTAAATGACATTATTTTGTCTTTAATTTATAATCAGTTTATATTTAGGCTGTGGGTAGAGAGGAAATGCAACCTTTTTGTAATTTATTAAATACATTTATTGAAAAAGCCCAGCCCAGATTTTGGCAGCCCTCTTAAAGGTCAGTACAATTATTTTTAAAACAATCACAATATTTATTGTTAGCACCACTAAACTGAGAACCAGATTGGCCCTCTCACTGCTCAGTATCTCAGACCATGCCTTCTCAAAGAAAAAGATGATCTTTGCACATGCCTGAAAGGCTGTTGGTTGGGGGAGCCAAGGCTGAATGACGCCTTGCTCTACAGTCCTGAGGATTAGCACCACCTCCTCTACCCTATCAGGGTGGCAATGTGTTTGAAAGTAGTAATAGCCTGCAGGCTACTGCTATGAGCAGCATGTCTCAAATACAGATTTCAAAGCTCCTTACAAAGGATTATCATTATCTGCATTTTACATACAGGAAACAAAAACATTTGGGAAGGAGATATTCTCTGAGGATGAGAACAGGAGAAGAAACATCACCTCCTTAGTTATCATGCATACATTTTCTGTTAGGCTAGCAACTTGAAAGCTGCTGGAAGCCCACTGGAAAAAAACCAAAGAACGTAATTTAATGATTTTAGTAAACAGGCAGTTTCCAGCATATTTCAGTGCTGGAGATAGGATTTGATTGACTGAGTTTAGTCAACTTGTATTAGTTTACATAAATGAATTCAACTGTTATCCACAAGTGTATAACTGTGTTATACATATAAGTGTATAACACCACTAAAGTGATGATTAGTTACAAAATCTTTTATATGCAGTTTCTCTACAAAAAGAAAAATTCTCCCCCAAAATCTACCTGTTCTCAAGATGAAGTTTTGTTCAAATATAGTTTTATAGGTCCTTAAATCTGAGCAAATATATATTTCTGAAATCAGAAAATCATCTTTATAAGTGTCTGGAGTACACCTTAGCTTTGGAGAGCAGGTTTCCTCTACAACTTCAGCAACTTCAAGGAAATAAACAACTGTTTAGATATTAACTCCAGGTCTAACCCAAGGAAGGAAGAAAGCTAACTATGAACATAACTTTCTCTAGGAAAAAATCCTGACAACACCAAACCTTTTTTGTGCTGGTGAGGTATAATACTTAGGGTGATCTCTGAAGTCCTTTCCACCTCTAGCATCTCTACTTCTGAGAATTTCCAAGGAAATTTGTATGCCAGTACTTCAAATAGGCCACAGGAGCCAAGAGGAAACTGAATGTTTTCTTAATTTATCTTTTTTTTTACTCTTTTTTTTCTTGATGGAGTGAGCAAGATATCTTTTTCTTCAATATTTTTTCACCTATTTAATTTTTTCTATTTGTAGAGAGCAGCTCTATAGTTTATTGACAAAGCCAAAATGAAGATGCAATGCAAATTTTTGCACATCCCTTTAGCATTGAAGCATGTGAACAGTAGTGCTGTAGGTTTCACTTCCTTTCCTTTTTCTACTTTGCCTGCAAAATAAAAGGGTGTTTGTCACATTACAGTTGCCATAATGGAAAATGACAGCACAGAGGTTGGAATGTCATTGTATTACCATGGCAATAGACAAACAGTGCTTATTACTGGTAGTTTTAAGGTTTCACTCAAGTATTAGAGGCACTTTTTAGTTCTTTCTTCCTGTGCAAACACATTTTAGTGATTTTTGGCTGGCTTCATCCTTGCTGGCTCAATCGGGTGCAAATTAAATGGCAGTTCTGTGGGCCAGGAAGCTCTCCTGCTCCATTGAGAAATAAATCATCTTATGATGACAGACTTCATTTTCACTGCCACCCTTCCCTCAGTCATGGCACGGAATGGTATCTTTACTTTCAGTCTGAGGAGCATACATTCATGTGGCTCCACTCCTGAGCCATTCAGGTTTCTGAAAGCTTAAAGCAGAAGTGAACTAACTTACCCTTTACTTGCCACATCTGACAATTAAAAGCAATGCTGTAACTTTTACTCAGTAATACTTGGGCTACATTTTAATTGACATACTGCCCAAATCAAGACAGATGCTTATTTAACACACTGGCATCTTAAATAATTACTTGAACTTCTGAATTGCCTATACTTACATTGATCGCACTTAAATGATTTTCTTAAGTGAAATGTAAATTATCCTATAATTACAATTGTAATTGAGGATTTATCATAAGAATTAGAATAATGTAAGAGCCTTGGGGAAAAAAAATGATCCTCCTGTAAGGCAGTCAAATTAATTAGGAGGGCAAACAGTGCTGTGATTTGACTTAGATTCTGTAGCTAATATTCTATTAATATTAATTTCTCTTTAAGAAATGTTCCTGTTTTATTTTCACCAAAGCCAATAAGGTTAATTGTTGGGCATTTAATACCTATGAAGTCCTAGTTTGAAAGGTTTACTGGAATAAATTAGCAATTAAGTATCACAGACCCATTTACACATTTCCCCCAACCTTGTGGGGAGGAGAATTAGAAAGGAAAGGTAAACTTTATGGATTAAGAGCAATTTAATAATTGAAACAAAATGTTGTTGTTATTGTTAATAATGACATGCCAATAATATTATAATTAGTAAGACTGTAATTATAAAGAGACAGAGCATCAGACTGATAGAAACAAGTGATGCCCAACAGAGTTGCCCACCACTCACAGCTCAGCCTCTTCCAGCCAACACCCATATACTGAGCGTGATGCTGTGTGGTGTGGAATATCCCTTTGGCCAGTTTGGGACCTCCTGGCTACACTCTCTATCAGTCTTCTGTGCAGCTCCTCACTACTAGAGCAAATGACACTGGAAACTCCTTGACTCAGTGTAAACATTTCTTAGCAACAACCAAAACATCACTGTTTATCAACATTATTCTCATACTAAATCCAGGAAACCCAGCACTGTACCAACTACTAAGTAGAAAAGGCAGCCCAGACCAGACCAGGGCTAGCTCTCAAGGTAAATTTTCCCATAATACATGAAATCCCAAGGAAAGGAACAGTACAACATCAGTTGTGATAGAAACATCTAATCACAGAGTTGAAAGAAGTCTCATACATTTAGAAAGTGTCTATGATCTCAGCCAGAATCAATTATCTATCACACCTGACCAGTGTGTCCAGCCTGTTCTTAAAATATTCTAGTGACAAAGACTCATACTTACTTCCATTCTAGTATTTCAGAGCCTTGGCAAGTTTATTCTAATACCCCATCTTAACCTCTCTTGCTTGAGATTCATCTTGTTTCTGCCACCATGGGGACAGAGCACAGAAAATCCCTTCTTTACAGCAGCCCTTACATATAGAAGTTTCTTTCCACCTCACTTCATAGTCCTCCTTTCCACAGGCTAAGCACGCCCAATATTATTATTGACTCTTCCCCCACATGTCACACTTGCATGCCAAAGTCTTGGTAGTGGTGGGCAGGAGGGGATAGCGGGCTGGGGAGGCAGGGGTGGTGCTGCTGGGTGGCTCCTCTGAGATGCCAGAAGCTGCCCCACTGTCCAACAGTCAGTGCCATCAGCCTCCGAGACAGATCTGCTGCCCACCAAGGCTGAGCCCATCAGCAATGAGGGCAGTGCTGCTAGGATAATGGGGGGAGGGAAACAACTGCACAGCTGCAGCAAGGAGTGAGAAGGTGTGAGAGGAATGACCCTGCAGGCACCAAGGTCAGTGCAGAAGGACAGAGGGGAGGAGATGGCCCAGGTGCCCAAGCTGGGATTCCCCTGCAGCCCACAGTGAAGACCATGGTGAAGCAGCACCTGCAACCTGCAGAGGACTTGCTCTGGTGAGCAGGTGGATGGATGCACCTGGATGATGCTGCACTGGGAAGTACAGGAAGCCTACCCCCCCTACCATAGGAAGCTGGAACACAATCCTGGCAGGACCTGTGGAGCCATAGAGAAAGAATCCCCTGCTGGAGCAGTTTTGCTGGCCAGACTTGTGACCCCACAGAAGATCCACACTGGTGCAGTAGTAAAGGGTACACCCCAAAGGAAGAACCCATAAACCTCTTCATAAAGAACTGCAGCCTATAGAAAGGTCCCATAGTAGAAAAGTTCAAGGAGGACTGTCTCCTGTGGATGAAACCCAAAGGGTTCCCAAAGGGAGCCTAAAGGGGCTCCAGGGGAAGAAATTGAGGAGGAAGGAGCAGCAGAGGCAATGTTTGATGAAGTGACACTGCAACCCCTGCTCCCCTGTGCAACTCACTGGGATGAGGTAGAGAAATCCAAAGCAAAGTCAATCCCTGGATGAAGGGAGGGGTGAGAAGAAGGTGTTTAAAGATCTGGTTTTATCTCTCATCATCCTATTCTGATTGTATTAGGAAGAAAGTCAATGAACTTCCCCAAGCTTAGTCTATTCTGCCCATTACAGTAATTGGTCTCCCTGACTGCCCATGAACCTGTCATACTTCTGACCCCTGTCCATGTAAGAAAGGGAGTTATAGAGCAGTTTGGAGGGAACCTGATGTCCAGCCAGGGTCAAGACACCACAACCCTCAACAACACTTTAGAAAATCTGAATTCATTGTTCTTTCAAATACTTTGCCTCTTTCTTGAAAACATATTCCCCAGACTGTGTTCAATATGGTGCCCTACTAGTTAGCTACGTTAAACCTTTACTAAGATTTTTTAGTTAATATGAGCAATCACACATAGAAGATTTTCTCTCTCTTCATCACTAGATTCTTTCTCTCCCTTTCTTTGGATTTAATGAGTAAAAAGCTGTCAATATTCCAGTATGATATCTGGTCAACATCTGAAAATACACCAATGGGGCAGCATGTTCTCAGTGCAATCTGTGAGCTAACGAGTCCATGTGTTAAAACTGGAATTTGTGAAATAGGCGTACAGATTTTGACCTGCATAAAGGGCAATTAACAAAATTAATTATATAAACCAAAAGAGAAGTAAGTTTATGAAGATCAAGTAGGAAACTAAAAATCAAGTTCTGGTTAGAACAGAACCAGTGGATGGATGTACTCAGAGATGATGGCTAACACCCTAGTAACCAGTTTTTCATACTATATGAGGCTAAAAACCTGAAAGAACCAATCAAAAGTATATTTACTAAAATTCAATGAAGTAGTGAACAAAATAAGGAATTAGAAATGCTCTCGGTATGAACAAAAGTTCAGTCACAACTGAATGAATCACATTTGAGGCAATGGAGATTGAAACTCCCCACAGGTCTTGGCAATTAACAAATATTCTGATCCACTTCCCCCCCTTCCCACAATAAAGGCCTTAAATAACACACCAGCTCATCATTTGATTTTTTTCACCTCCCTGAAATAAATACCTGCGGATTTTGCTTAGTTTTGAAGAAAATTTAAAATAAAAATTTATTAGAAGAGAGTTATTTCTCTACTGTGAGTCAGAATACTCCATCCCAAAACCCCCAATCACAGCAACTAGTCTGAAAAAATATTGCATAATTAATTCCAATAAGCCACTTAATAAACCTAAATTTCAAATAAAATATTGACTTCTGTGATAAGAGATTTTGAGATGTGAAGAGGAGTCTACATCAAAGAACAACCATTTTAAGCTCTTTTCAAACTCGCAAGAATGTAACACATTGCATACATTCAAAAGTAATAGCAGTTTTACCTTTGTTGAGAGTTTGGTGATCTCTCATAGGTCCTTTGTCCATCATCATTACTGTCTTACTCCCCCACACACTGCAAAACCTTGTGGTCACACAGCCCCTGCTATTAATGCCAGAGAAGCTTTCCCATCTTCAGCCCTGAGTCCCACCAGGTGCACGCTGCAGCTCTGAGGATGTTCCCATCTGGGAATATTTTAAAGCAATTGCTTCAGCAAGCACTATCTCATCAGCTGCTAAAAGGTTTCCACTCTGCCCTCTGCAGCATATTTACCTCTATGGAAAGGGACCACTGGAGTCAGTTGTAAGTGCAGCTTTGCCTCGGGACTCCCAAGGGTGGCAGGAGACCATGCGGAGCGTTGGGAATTCACTGTCCAAAGCTAACCCTACAAGGGGCACCTCAGACAATCATTTTAGTTCTGAAGGCATGGATGTGAATATTCAGATGTGAATTGTGATGTCTGCTGGTCTGCCCTAATAACCAGTGGTCATGCTCAGCTGCAGCAGTTTGATTTCTCCTGGAGGTGGGGATTAATCGCTGAATAAATTAGAACTCCGTGTTTTGACACAACGCCAAAAATGATGGGTCCTATCTCTGGCTTCAATGCAGTGCCTTTGTCTTGCTTGGCTGCTGCTTCAGGCACTGAAGCTGCTTTCACTGACTGGTAATTTGTCTAAAGCAAGATACTCTGAGATGTACAAGGACTTAGAATGACCCTTGAAGGATTCCAAGGCGGGAACAACAAATATGTCTCTGCTTCTCTGTTGGAAGTCCCACTCCCTCAGGTCTGAGAATTATGCTCCTTTTGTTTATTAAGAGAGAACAATTGGTTTGACAGGGAGACCTCACTTCACTGACACCTAACACTATTGATATTTTGTAGATTGTCATTGTGGGGAGTATCAGAAAAACAGTTAAAAGGGAATTGGCTGTTGGAAGGATACCACAAAACACTAGAAACAGTATTTGTTAGTTCCCAGCAACTGATTTTCTTCAGAACCAAAGAGTGAAAAGTCTCTGTAATTACTAAATACAAATATTTACGTTATCCAGGGAATTGCAAATTCCCTTTAATTGTAGATAGCAGTTTAGATACTTGAGGTAGAGGAAGTAAAAGATAGAGGGAATGAGATCAGTCATTACAGCCAGCTCTCAATCTCCCATCCTAAGGGAAATCAATCTGCTGTGCACACAGGGGCAGTACAAGGACAGTTTAGCTAAAAACTTTCAAAATGTTGAAAATAAACCAACACTTTGTGGTATCAGGCTCATTTGAAAAGTTATAAAGTAGCACCATAGGTTCCTACAGAGGAACATTCTGTATATAAGCTTGTTATATAAGTTTGGTCCACAGAATAAGTATGCAGGTTCACCAGGCAAAAATTCATGTTTGCAATCAATTTACCTTCCTTGAAAATCCCCCTAGCAGACACACTTCAGTCATATATCTGCCATTTGCTTTCTTCTCCTTGCAAACTCTTAGGCAGACAAAATCCCAGATTTGAAGTAGTAACACACCTTGAATGCCTTAGAAACACAAAACCACATAACAACCGAAAGGAAGTGTTCTGCTTCAGGAAGATATCCTATGCTTAGGAAAGACTATTTTACACATACAAAACAAACCAAAATACTTTTAAGAATGGAAAAGTTAGTAATTAAATTATTTTAAAAACAGAAGGGATTCTGTAATTCTGATTTAAAAATTAGTGGAATTTCTTAAGAATACATAAAGTAATAAAATAGTTCAAATGCTAATAAGCTCTTATTTCTCTGGAACATAAAGTATGAGCAGAATTCCCATCTGGTTAAGGTAGAAAACATGGGGATGAAGAGAAACACTAATTATACATTAGCTCAGTAAAACTAATTCAGGTGGGACTGCAGCACATGAATAGATTAAATAAATATTAGTGTTTTAAAGGATGGAAAAACTAGTAAACATGTAATCATTTTAAACCCATCTGTGTGATAGGAGCCTGGATTTGTAAATGCTACAGTAAAAGGGAAACTTTAAAAGAGATGAGACCTGGTCAGCCTGCATATAGCTGATAGTCTGTTTTCAACAGCAATTAAGCTGACCATAAAATCATTAGAAAAACAGTGTAAATATCAACTGCCAGGAGGTACTCCTGGGGAATTTCTGAAAAAGTGAAGCAGTAAGTATTCTGGGGAAAAAAACATAGTTTAGTTATCTAAAAATGCAAATTAATTTAATAGAATGGAGGTGTTTGATCATGACAAAATGGAAATAATTTTAACATTAAATAATTATAATAATTAAGAGATTCTGATTCAAATCTTTAACAAGAATAAACCTTACAGCTCTAGCAAATTTGGGGATAGATCATGGCTAGGTAGATCAAGGTTAGAGATCTAAAGTTCAAAATTTGGTTTTGGAAGAAAACAAATATTCATTCTTTTCACAATGAATATTGTTTTGTTCTTCAGAGAGTTCTCATAATTCCCACAAAATACTTACAAAACAAAATAATATTCAACAAGCTGAAACATCAATCTTTAGAAGAAATTAGCCATTTCAAGCAAATCTGATAGTGGAATGTCAGCCTTTGTACCCACACACAAAGCTGCTGCTCCCCTCTATTCCTGAGGTTTAAAGAATGTGCTATATATACTGTATATAATTCAAAAGCTGTCAACATTGTTTTCACTTAGAAAGACAAACATGTTTCTGGATTTTTGATAAATGCCCTATTTTACTAAATTAAATCAGAGCATATTGTCATAAACAGGCACTTTTAGGATAGGAAAAATGCACTATTATGAAAAACTTTTTTTGTGTATGTGGCTACATGCTTAACTTACAGAACTTGTCCTCTGGGAGTGCTTTTAGTAATTTCTTTCACGGTATCTTTTTGTAAAATGCAAGTGATCCCATCAGGATATGTAGGTTAGCACTGAGGATATCAGACAGACTTGGTATTCAATGTGAAGTTTGTTCTATTCTTCAAAATTGTGTCTGTGCAACACTGCATAAATAACAGACCTGTAGTTTTTGAGAACCCCATAGAGTAGTTTTGTAATAACCCTTCAAATTTGATTAGAGATTCAATATTTGTGTAATTTACGTAGCTAGAATGTCTTTTAGAAAGACATCAAATACTGATTTTGAAACTATAGGTAATGGAGAATGTATGACTTTGTTATTAGAGGATCCCACAGTCAGTTATCTTCACCTGAAGAAAAATATATCTACATTTAAATAGGGACTGAACTTCAGACTTTGAAATAAGTTGTTCCCTTGCTTTGGGCTTCTCTTGGATCTGCTTTTTTATTGTTTGCTTAGGCAGGATTGAACCAACACATCATTACAAGCAAAATTCATCCTGAGAAATTCTTCCATCTCCCACCCAATCCCTTTTATTCCCAAGAAAATGGCTCTTGTGCAGGTACTTTCAAAGGACTAGTGTGAACCCCACTAATACCTCATCCAAAGGCAAGGCAGGGGACAGATCTTGCCCACATAGGACTTAGAGTATCTGCTGTGTCTCAGCAGTGGCAAAAAGGACCATGAGTTACCTCTCTCCACCCTCCTAACTGAAGGGACAGAGGCATGTGGCACACAAAGGAGTAACACAACATTGCACCATCAGTACCCCCAGGGATTTGGAGATGAACATTCCTGCATAAAGGGTCGTCTCTGTCCAGGCACAATGTCGAGGCAGGGAAAGGAGCATGTGTTTTATAGGAAGGTGTGAGATATGAAGGAGAAGGAGAGAGATGGGCTTCTTCCACAGAGCCAGCTTCAGCAGAGCCAGTGCCATGTGCTGGTTCTGCTGTCAGCATGTCAGAGACTGAGATATTATGGTTAATTGCTTAAACAATGTTATTAAGGTCTTTTTTTCCCATGATGGCAAAACTGTATAAAGAAGCTGCAACCACCAAAACTCACCCCTCCCTGAAGATGCCTCCTGACTAGAGCTTTGGGCTGTGAGTTAAGGCGAAGGGAACCTGAGATAAAGGGGCCAGCATTGTTCAATTATCTCAGGTCTAGGGAGAAATAAACAAGGCTGAGGGAGAAGAATGTATCTACAAGCCAAACCCAACAGCTGCCCTGAAAATCAGCTCTGGATGGGTTCAGGGTTGCACAGACTCCCCCCTCTGCCAGCCAAGGGGAAAGGAGGAGAGTTTTGGGTGTGTAGCATAACCCATCCTCCATTACATAAACCGGCTCAGCTGTAAAACCCTCATCCCCACAAGGCCACATCCATGGGACATTCATGTGAGGGGCAGCTGAGGGGGTGTCACAAACTATCAAAGACCCCCAAAGCACTCCCCAGACTCATTCCTGAGACCTTGTACCAGAGTACTGCATGTGATGCACAGTGAGGCAACAGATACAGAGATTGTTGCAAGAGATTGTGTCAAACTTGTGCCCACTCCAGGGGAGGTATCTGGGTGCTCCCACCAGGTTTGAACATATATTAATCCATAAGACTCTATTTTTTTTTTTGGGGGGGGGTGGCACTCAACAGTAGGAAGGCCAGATTGAGAGAATCAATGGAATGTGACTGGGATCCGCAGAGTGGTGATATTTTCTACAGAATCTGTTACTCTCCTTCTCTCCCCTTACCTCTTTTCTATTTCTTTCTCTATCTCTCTCTCTCTCTCTCTCTCATTTCCTGTTAAATAAAAACCATACCACTGACTTTGGCATATGGTCTCATTTGCACTTTAATCCGGGCAGAGGCATCACTATAAAAATATTAATAACTGGATCATAAAACCATGTCCATCAGCAGAGAGGGCCCAAACTCATTTCCATCACAGTCCTTCTGGGGAGGAAGACTTCCTTTGCCAACATTGCTCAGTGTCTGTTACAGATAACAACTGTAGCACTGTCTCACCCAAAATGAAGGAAAGTACTGGTGCTGACTTGCAAGTGGAATAAATTTTCACCATTGTTTTCATAGCTTGCTATGATTGAAATAACTACTCAGTGTTTTTCCTGGAAATTTCCAATGTTTATTTAGGGAAAAACATTTAAATAGCTCAGATGGGTAGGAATCTTCCCACTCTAATACTTTCAATGATTTACTTTCCTATCTAGATCTTCTTCCCTTTATTGCTCAGGTAAATTTCAAACAGCAGTTTTGGCCTACATACAGCAGATAATGCATGTTGACTCCACTTCTGACAAATTAATGGTGCATCTTTGGTAAGACACCATTTTCTGAATATTCATTTTCTCAGAGGGATTGGATTCATTCTGCTGACTTCAGCAGCCTTTGTTCAAAACCACCAACTACCACTATTATCATCTAATAAATGTGACATCAGGAAATTAGGGTTTAACCAGTTCTAACTGATTCTGTCAACACCCAACTGACTAAAAGAAACTCACAGAGATATGTGAGATGACAAAACATTTCAAATGTTAATAATTTGGGACCTTAGAATGTCTGCTGCCAATGAAGTAAAATGGCATGTCTAAATAGCTGTAGAAAGAAGGTGTGGGTGGGGGGAGGAAGAGCTCCACAAATGATAACTAACTTAGTGCACTAAATCCCAAACAGAATTGTAATTTTGAAATAGATGTGAAGAGGAGAAAAAAAAGGTGCAAAATCTTCTTAATGAGCATTTAAACACCAAGTCCCCAAAGCAAGAACTGAATCTACAAGGGCAAGTCTCAGCGAGCCAAATCTTACTGACACCTTGCTGTCTTCTAAATTGAGGTGACAAGCTGTCTGCCCCAGGGAGAACAGCGAGCCATGAGCTGATGAAAGCAGGGAGATATACCAGATATCACTATGCCACCATGTTCTAATCTCTTCTGCTGAGTATCTCAGCTCTATACCCCTTGGATTTGCAGAGGCGTCTCTAATTCACAGCCTGTTCAAATGCTGCCCTTAATGCTTCTTTTGCCTTTGATTTTCAGGAGTTTATAGTAGCTCATATGGGTATGATAAATTCTTACTTAATTGAAGAGATATGTAGGTGGTTTGTAATATAGATACATGCTTTAAAGAATTTTCCAAGGTACTTATACAGGTAATTGCCAATGTCTACTAGAAAGCATGAAGCTTTGCATTGTCTTGAAACATACACTTGTTTGAAAATCTGGACTGTATGTTTGCTGAGGTCACTTAATGCCACACATTAAGTGTGGCTCTGTTTGAGGAATTAAGTCTCAAGTGGGCTGTGGGTTTTTTTCTGTAGCTGCAACAATATGAGAGAACTGGGTGCAAAACTGAAATAGAGATGTTAATGAACCTCCTGGTGATAAATCTTTTAGGCCAGCTGGTCATTTAGGCTCATTTCAAGTTGTTCTGCATACTCACCAACCTTTCAAAAATGACACAATCAGGACATGTTTTGAAAATAAAGACATATACTCAGTACAGTATCCTTAATCCCACAAACCTCCTTGCAGCCTAGTACATCACTGGGCTCCAGAGCAATTGTAAATGGGAACCCCACCCAGGCACAAATAAGTCTGAATCGTCTTCAGAGAATAAGCCTAAAACTGAGTTCATGCCCACTCCCCAGGGAGTGGTGCTGCAAAGGCTGTCTCCTGGTATAAAATAGGCAGTGAAATAGTTCAGGCAATTGGAACCATTAGTCACTACACCACTGATTCAAAACCCCATGAAGATTCAGCAGACTGAAAGAATTAATAACTTTGTCTTGAAAGCTCATTTTGACCATAGTTGTTTACAAAAGCAAATCTTCAAAGGCAAATGTTGGACTGTTTCAGTTGGTTTTGATCCTTTATAAAAATTATTTATAATTTTGATTTCTTTTTCAAATGCTTAAAAATGTTCATTATGAAAATAAATATAGCTCAGCAGGATCCTCACACAATATGTTGATTACAATTCTATGGTATTTATTTAAGACTGAGAGAAATGTCCCTGGCATATTGCCTGTATCTTTCACTAGTGTCTACAGTCAGTACAGAGTCTGCATAAATGCAGAGGTTAAAAAGGCTAAATTTGGGTACATTTACTTTCTGTTTTAATTATTGAGGAGAAGACAGTTGGTCACTAGTGGCTGATAACATTCTTACTGTTAAAGACCCTTTTATCTCACACGGTAAGGAGAGACTTAGCTTTTTATATAAATAATCATCTCTATATAATGCTAGGGTTTTTACATACACCATATTTTGCATTAATTTTAATCAAAAACAAGTAACTATAATACCAATACAAAGTGACTATGCAAAGATGATAAATTACAAATTATTGATAATTAAATAGTACATATGGCACTACTTCAAAGTATTTATATTTATCATTAACAAGAATCTGGAATAAAAAGCGATGTATGGCAATCCAGACCTATTATTGTGTTAAAATAATAGCTTTCTTTCATTAAATTATTAATAGAAAAGCTTATAATTTAATACAAAAATATTTAATTTTTTAGTGCTTGATCAGTAAGTTATGAACATTACTTTTGGTACCTTCTTGCATTCTTTTTGTTCTGACTGTTACAGTACATTTCATGTGGCAAGTAACTAAAATTTTTCAACATTATGATTTACAGTGTTCCATTCTATTGGTAACCTGTTAATTGAATAGTTTGCCTATGTGCATGGCTAAGGTGTTGTGGCAGGTCATCACCTCTTTTTAAATTTTTTTAGTCATCTCTCACAGGGATAGATTTCTAGAGTTTTGCTGGGAAAAATAATTTAAATATGAAAAAATCTGATTTTAATAGAATACATATTTTGACAATATTTTTAGTTTTAATAGACGTAAAATAAATTGTGTTTTCCTGTGTGAGATCTAAGAGACAATCCAGATTTCAGAATGTCATACTACAAGTTAAAGTGTAATAATTGATGTGAATCTGATTTTCAGAAATGTTGTATCCCAAATCATACCAGTTTGGGTTAATAAGACCAGAAAACTCATCATTTTTCTGGGGGAAAAAAAAATATCAATCTATTATGTAGATATGCATTTTTAAATGAAGGTCCATAAAAACCTCATAAAAGCTCAAGAATAAAAAAGAAATTGAACTAATTCTGTTAGCTAATTTGCAGTATGGACTTTCATTGTAGCTAATAGCAGAAGAAAGGTTTTAACATCAAACAGCACCGGGTCTATTCTTATTTATTTTATATAACACCCTTATTAAAACCTGTCATGTTGCAAGTGAAATGAGTGAATGTTTGTGTATGCATCTGTGTAACAATGTGCAATAATAAAGTTGTATCAATTTTGTACGTGCTTGCATGCACTAAGTAAATCTCATGATCTTTTTTTGAAAGGCAGTAGGGTTTCTAACATTTTTGCTTTTGAATCTGCAAAGGCCCTTTCCCTTTCTTCATTTCTTACTGTCTCTCTCTCTCAGGTGAAGGACATGAGGGCATGCACATTGCTGACAGGAAAAGCTTTGCTTAATGCAAATAAACAAAGCTAAAGAATCTAGAGGAATACGTCAACACTGAAACTACGTGCATTTGCTTTTTGTGATTTTAGCACCAAACTGATGAAACACTGGAGCCAGCAACTGGAGTGCAGAAAAGAAACAGATCAAGAGCTTTTCACATGGAAAGATTGCATTTGCCCAGGTAAAAACAGTCTCCTGATACTGCTGAGCCACAGCGTAAAGAGAAAATGTAATTTAAACAAGTGAGAGCAGGTGTATTTTACTCAATGACCTACTGCCATGGTTCCCATTTCTTAATCTTTAAAGATAAATATATCTATTTGTTGGAGGACAAAAGAATGGTCTTGGTATAAGACAATATGACATACATTAACACACAGTAAAATATTGTTTATGTTACAGAAAATTCTTCATACACGTGAGAATGCACATATAGGAAATCTGTCATTATAAATTTTGTTTCCTTACTTGAAAAGAATGAAAAATCATAACAGAGCCAAGATATTTCTATGCAGGGGTTTTAAATAAATGTTTCATCCAAGAGAAGCAATCTTTCCAGTTTTGTAAGTCATATTACAAGCCCACATAAAGGGCAACTGCAGACACCCTTTATTCAGCATTACGTTTTATCATCATTGTGGGAGTTTTGCCACTGCAATTCTTAGGGTTCATCCCACTTCTAAGCAGCCATCTCCATGGCTCGATTCCACATTGCCACAGAGATCACTCCATCACAGGCCAGCAATCTACAGGAAAAGGAACTGACAAATGGGTTGGCCTGGCTCAACAGCATTCATCTGGGAGAATTCCTTAACATTTTCCCATGGAGGTTCAGATCCTTTAAATTTTTTGGATGCTGACATTATCTTCTATAGAGAACTATATTCATGAGTTGTGTGAGCTCTCTTACAGGAAAACCCCATGAGCAGATGCAGCCAAAAGAGGGGCTGCTTCCTACAAGAAGCAGCAAGAGCCTCCAAACTCCCCACAGTCTGAACAGAAATGCATACATAGAAGCCAGATGGTTCTAAGCATGGTGTCAGAACAGACCAAGCTTTGAAAAGAATCCAAGGGAAAGTTATTCCACTATTTTCTTGGAGTATTAGAGATATCTTACAGATACACTGAAGAAAATTATTTGACTGTCCCTCAGCTTTCTCTTTTCATCCTGTGCAGTCTTAAAAACACTATCACTAGCTCATCTTGTGAGGAATTCAAAGCAAAAAGCTGTTTTAAAAATTAAAAAATAGACAAAGGCCATTAAACTAAAATTTTGACATCAACAGGCCTGTATGTATGAGTATCGGGCATCAAAGAATTTAAACTAAATAGTATTTAAACTATCACCAATATATCACATTAAAGCAAGAGTTTATGTTATGAACACTACTTATCTTTAGACATAAATATACTTCTTGATCTCCACATTATCCTATAATGACCTCTTTGAACTTCTTTCAGCACCATCTGGAACCAGAACACATAAATCGTATGTCTATGTTTTTATAATTTTCATATGCAGCAAATACTTTCTATTGGTACTGGTACCTGTGGTACCAGCCCACAGATAGGACTTGATCATTTTCAGGTCCTGTTCAAAAAGGAGAAAGCCTATAAGCTGGTGAATTTATTCATGTATTTGGATATTTGCTGGTAGTAAATAAACAGCTATTTACTGAAATAGAGACAATATTTTATATCACCAATTTAACAATGTAGTATTCTAGAATTCTAGCCAGGAAACTATACCCATCCTCCTAAAACTAAAAGCACTCCTAGTCCTCTTGAAAATATAATGTAAATAATATTTGCCAATACAGTAACCTACCAATTTTCCTATGATTCAATTACTGGTTTTACTTGTTTCACAACATGGAAATGCTTGGCTTCCAGCAGGTTCTATTATTCAGCACAAAAGAAGACAGGAGAACATGACCTGAGCAACATGCTTACCTAAAGGCTGATCTTGTTCCCACTGAATGACTTCACTAACTGTGTCAGTATCTCATGATTTGAGTCATGTTCTATCCATGAACACTGAAGAACTGTGTGCAGGAAGGAAGTAGCACTCTCTCCCTTGGGAAACCTGACAATACAACTTTGTTTTGCAGCTCTCGAGCCTATCTGAACTGGCAATCCTGGAGTAAGTAGTCCCACTCCCAAAACATCTGCCTGTCTGCAGGGGTATGTTCCCAAAACTTTTCTTGGATTTTGGCATGTGATGGACCCAACAAAAATAAGACATGATTTTTCAGTGCAGTGTTCTGATGTATAAGCTGAAGCCAAATGACCTTGCAGTGGCTTTACATCAATTCCAGTCAAGGGGAAGGGGCCAAAGACAGGCAGGGGAGAGGGACTGCTGCTTTCAGAGCCAGTCCCTTTTCATGTGAAACCTGTGCTAAGATATAAGAGCTACCAGGGTGTGATGTAGTGGCAGTACCCAAAGCTGGGACATGTCTAGGTCTCCAGCCTCATGACCTAAGTGCTTGGAGGAGAAACAACGACATAAGTAGTTGTGAGAGGGTGAGAGAACCAGACCAAGTCATCTGTGTTTTCAGTACCTTGGTCATTTGCTGAGTGGGAACGTGCCTAACATTTAAATGCTTCCCTGAGCTGCAACCTTATGAACTTCAAAGAAGGGCTATGCTGGTGAAGGAAGTTGAGAGAGCAAGATGCACAAAGAAATTATGTTGTCAGCAAAATAAAAGAAAAAAAAAAAAAAGGCTTTCTATCCCTGATCTTTTTCCACAGGGGAATTCTATATTCCTGATTTATTGCCAGTCATGGAGTCGGCTGTAACATTTAGCATTTACAACCTTGTGATGGCTGTTGTGCCAAACTTTTCAGAGCAGAAAATGGAAAGAAGGACTGACACAAGTTCCTCTTTCTTTTTCTCTTCTTTTCCCCAAACACCCAAACACCAGCATGCACACCAAAGACAATTCAACCAATTCAACCAATGACATTTCTGTATTGTTCATAGAATTAGCGTACCCACTAGATTTTGCTGCTCTAATTATCTGCTTTGTTTTCCTCTGCCTCTGATTTTCCTCCTTACCAGATCAAGTGTATTGTCATGTACCATTTGCAATTGCTGGAACACAAAGCAGTAGCATACATTTCCTAAAATTATATATTTACTGTAAATGTACCAGCTTTTTAGCATGGGTGACAATGATGTACTTTAGCTACAATCAAGACCATCAACAGATTGTACTGCAATCTGTCACACATTCTCAGGAGGAAGAAATTGGCAACTCACTACACTGAAGAACAGTAATCAAGCATCTGGAATATTATAGTACAAGTAGATTTTGTATGATCTGACTAGTTGAAGCAATTTGTAATAATGACTTTTTAAAAATGAGCTTGCCAACAAGAATCTGCAACAAGCTTAGGCTCCTATTGTCACCAGAATGGTTAATGATGTGACTCTCTGATCAATAGTATCTCTCATCTATTTTACTAAAGACACAGTTCTAAATTATTTGTAGTTTAAATAAATGCATTTTAATTGAAAAAAAATTAACTCTTGGTGTTAATCAAAAGTAATATTTTCATTCATGCCTAATGCTTGGGAAGAACTTTAAGAATGCTCAGTAAGCAAAACATTTGTGTCATTTTCTGCACCGTTGGCAAGTAAAACTTAATAACTGCTTTCTCTCATGTGAGGAAAATGATATATTGGACAATCTGAAAAAAAAACAGAAAGGCTGTCAAAAGTAATCCAAAGGGGGAAAATAATGTCCTCTGGTCTCTATCACTCTGAGATTGGACCATTACAACAGTTCCTTTTGTTCAAAAGAAACCAATAAGAAAAGAATGAAATTAAGTCTGAATATGATGTTTAATTCCAGTTATTAATGTTCTAAATGAAAAACTCAATATAGGGGCATACTCTGACAGGGATCCCAGTCAATAAAACTGCTAAGATACTTCTAATGTTGTACCTGTCAATCACTAACCAAAAAAAAAAAAAGAAAAAACACCTTAAAGAGAATACTATGATTTTCTTTCAAGACAAATGTTTTAAAAGGGAGACAAAATTACATTCAAAAGTACCCTATAAAATTATTTTAAAATTATTTATGTACAATTATGTTTTTTCAAACATACTTAAAATTATTCCTACCTTCTAATTCTGAAAATATGTATGCAAAATGAGATTTAAACCAAAACTTTGGGGCAGTCCTTATGAAGGCTACAGTTTATGACTAAGGTATAGAGTTAAGAAATAAGTCACTTCAAACCAACAATACTTATTAAATACATAATAAGATTAATTAAGTAGATTTATTAATTAACTAAATTAATCAATAAATTGAATAATTTATTGCTACATTTTAAAGCAGAATAACAAAGCCTTAAAGAGCAGAGCCTTAAAGCCATTGTCTGACCCAGTTCTCACAACCAATTGCACCTTGAAAGCAGAGGACTGGAAACAGCTGCGGGCATGAGCTATATGAAGGAATAGCTCAGAATATTCACTCAAGAGTTCTTGCTCTTCATCTTTCTTATTATTCTTCTTTTTGAGCCCACATCAACTTCTTTAGACAGTCAATCTGGTCCTAAACCTGAAGATCCGTACTGGGCCACATTATGCTCAGGAGTAGAGAGCTACTATACCTTTCCTTCCCTCTGCTCCAAGAAGTGAATTCAAGTTTCTCATAATTTCTGTTGGTCAGAGTAGGTTGAAGGAAAAGTCATACTCAGGGATGTTAATTTTCTTGTGTCCGTACTTGGAAGTGGCAAACCTGGCAACAGACACACACACACACACACACACACACTACCAGATTACAAACCTTTAATGTCTCCCAGGTTCAAGAAAAACACCATCTATAAGAGATTCCTCACTTGACTGTTGACTAACTCATTCACAGCTCACTATTCTAGGCACCTAGGAAAGCAGATGTGTCTCTGACCAGGAGCCTGCCTTACACCCAGCACCTACCCTCATATTGTATCTCCTGAATTCTGCAGACCCTGTCACACCTATTTCACAGCATCTGTTGATCCCTCTCAAAAAATCAGTGGATCAGTCTCATCAAAAGTTCAAGCTACAAGAACACCTCTGAAATCCTCCCTTGCTTTTCTTGGAGCTGTCTTAGTGCTGATGAGGGGCTGCTAAAGATAGATGCAGTTTAAGAAGCACCACAGCTTTGAAGGGTGCTCACTCCTCACTTGAGTTTAGCCTAGCTCAACTCTTATTGCTTAACTAAGCTTTGACAGATCTGCTCTTACTGGCACATGATCCCAAAGAGGAAATGGAAACCCTAAATCCTTATGAATAATCAGGCTGAAGCTGGGAAGATTTCAGTCATGACACTGAGCCTAAGGGAAGAACAGAGCCTCAAAGATGATATGATGTAGAAGAGTGACACAAAAGCTCCTTTGTGTTCACACACACCTAGAGAAGGCTTACTCCTGAATACCTGGAGTTATCTGGAGTACAGATTCCTGCGAAATAGAGTTAAATTTACTTTTAAGTCTTGTTTTGAACAAGGATAACACCCTGGAAGAAGAAAAGTAGCAACCCTCAGACCTTTCAGTTTCAGCCTTGCTTTTACATATTAACATTGGCACACAGCCTGACTAAGCTGCAGGTACCCTTGTTCTGAGCTTTCCTCCTCCTGCTTGTGAGCACTCCCCTGCTGTTCTGTGTAAGTGTGCCACAGGGTTCAGACTCAGAACACCCACCACTGATTCTGACTAGGAGATCTCACTGCCTGCAGATCTTCAGGGTGCTTTGTGGAAGCTGGGGGGAAGTGGGGATGGAAGGTGAAGCAGCAGCACATTGATTACATTGGTGGAGACATAGAACAGTTATGCTGATAGAGGAAAGAGGGTCACCACAGCACATCAGGGGAGTCAAACTGCACCTAAGGGCTTCAAAGTGACTGGATATGATTCCCAGTATGAACACAGACAATGTGGGCAATCTGGCAAATTCCAGGGGAAGTGATGAGAAGGATCAGGCAAATAAAAAGGAAATCTTGAGCTGAGAGGTAAAAAAAAGTCATATGTAGAGTTATCTCAGAACAGAGAGCAGCACTAGAAGAGTTAGGCCAGTCCTATTTTGAGACTGGAAGCAGAAGACAAAAAGACAAAAAGGCTGTGGGGAGATGGTGGAGCAGTATGAGGGTTTTCACATATAAGAAGGAATGAGGAGCTATAGTTCTCCCATTTGGGAGGAGGAGAAGAGGAAGAAAAGTAAAGACAGCTGGAGCTTAAAGAGTGTGAGAAAAAGAAAAGGAAAAAATTCCTGAGCCAGCTTGCTGATTATGGTGTTAATGCTGTGATTCCTATGGCCTTGAACAGATTTTAATGGGCTGAAATGTTTATTCTGAATTCTGTAAAGCAAGTACTTCTTGATGTGCTTTTCTGATGTCATTAGAAATTGGGTCACTAAAATTTACCAAGTACTTTTAAAAACCAAGTCTTTATATTAATTTTCATGGATTTATTATATGTTATCATAGATTAAAATAAGTCTTGTTCAATTTTATTTGGAGGAGATCTCACTGCTATTAATGAATTTCCATTGCTCAGCGTACTGAAACCAACTTAAAATATTTTTGCATGCTCCAAAAATTACATAAATATTTCCCAAACCATTTCATTAGCATTTAGAGGGAAAAAAACAGAAATTCATTTGAGTTCATAGTTAGTTCCTTAATACTCTTTCATTAAATGACCTCTAAAATATTTTCCATGCACAATTTATTTCTTCACAATCTAAAATTTAACTGCTGTATAATGTTTGTTATTAAATATTCACAAAGAAGGAGAGAAGGAGGAAGCTACTTTTTTAATGTAATAGTTAGTAAAGTGTGAATACGAAAGACTCAACCCTATGAATGTGTTTGTTCTTTAAGTCTTTATGGGCAGGACAGGAAAATCTGACAGAATATTGCTTAAGAAATGGACAAAGGAGTTATAATTTTTTTGGTCATTTTATGATATATTCTTTCATTCAAGAGCCAAGCCAAAAGCAGAATTGTTAACATCTCTCACACGATTTTCCAAAATTAGTTTAGAAATGTGATCTAAATGTGGATATTGTAACAGTTTTTCCATTATGTGTGAGTGTACAGTAAAGTAGTAATAAAAACTCTTTATTTACACCATAGCTCAAGAGTCCTGCTTACACAGGATATTTTCATCCTATTCCATTTTTAACAGTTGCAAATATAATGCTGATTCTGCAGTTGATATAGCAAAAGACAAACCATGCTCAGCACCATGTCAGCTAGTGGTACTGAAACAGAATACAGCTTCAGTTTGAGAGCATGGTATGATTATTACCAGAACTTGTCCTTTGCTACACTGCCTGAAAAATCCCACCAAGATCTGTTAGCTGACTTTAGCATTAAAAATTTGTATTTAGGGATGATAATATTTGCACTCTTTCAAGCTGTATTTCTTTTACTCAAATAGGGCTTTCTCCACCAGAAGGATTCACTGAGTTTCAAAACTGAACCATTTTCTCATATTTTATTAAGAACTTTGGTATAGTAAGATACCATCACAACTCTCTGAAATGTGAACTTGTGGTGTTTTTACATAAAATAAATTCCTTAACTTTGCTACATTAACTCTCTATTAACTGAGAATAAAAAAAGTAGAACTATCTTACTGTTCCTGGTGTATTTTATTGCCAATTCCCCCTCTCTTCTGACCACATCTTCCCACCCACATCACTGAATGTGCAGTGAGGCACCCAGGCCTTAGTCACAGTGCTCTGCAAGTGTTGCTGGCCTTTCACTTCTGCTCTGCCTTCCTCTGTCACCCTAATATATTATCCTGGGGAATCTAAGCCAAAATCTGTCCTCAGACACAGGAAGGTAAACCTGAAGGCACTGAGCTGTGAGTGCTGGCTGACATTTGTGCTGTCCCCAGCTGCCCTGTCTCAGCTGGACATCACCCTGGAAGCTGCGGGCTGGGGTCCTGCAGGGCAGGAACTGGCAGGGACTGGCAGGGACAGTCACTCATGAGCAAAGCACCCAGATAATCGTGTTAGAAACTCTGTGAGTCACAGCAGAACTGCTGCAGGATGCCAGAGCAGCAGTGGGATCCATTTAGCTGCTGGAATGCCTAAAACACTTAAATGATGGGATAATTTACCCTCAGTCTTTCTGCTACTAAGCTGTGGCTCCTTCCTACGAATAAAAGAACACAAGTATCAGCAAGTATCGGCAACAGTAGCTCTGAAACACTTTAATAGCAGATCACTGCCTAAACAGTTTTAAGGGTTTTTTTCTTATATGCTTCTTTTATTCTATAGTGAAAACACTACAGACACTAAATTCATAGCATTAGTGGTCTGCAGAAAGCACAGAAAACCTATGCTAAATCCTACTAGAAACATGATAAAAATATGAAGCTTTCCAAGATACAAAATATATTCATTAGAAGGTCCCAAAATTCAACTGATGACAAAAATATTCTGCTTTATTTATAGATACAAGAATACAAGAAATACATGTATCAAAGACTTGTAGTATGGGCCTTGTTGTAAAAAGAACCTTTAAAAGTAGTAATCGTAGTCCTTCAGTTCTATATGTTGCATCAGAAAATGCTTATTAATTTGAATCCGGAAAGAACTGACCTTGGAAAGCCTGTAAAAACACATGCAAAGAGTTCAGAAAATACCAAAGAATTCATCATAGTGCTTTGAAATTTAAAAATTACTCTTCCTGAACTAAAAATAAGTTTAGGTAATAGAAAAAAAAATGTTTTTTAAAACCCTACATCCAAATAGAGAAAAAGTATTTGAAGCTATTAAATAAAGCATTTCAATTTACTTGAGCTGACTATTTTCCTCATTTTTGGTTGTGAAGACTCTGAGATTTTCATATTGCATTCCTTTCTTGAATAAAACATATTTCACACTCCGAAAATTGCACAGAAAAAAAAAAAATCACTTCTACTCTAAATGAAAGTCCATACTTTAGAGAAAAATCTGGTAGCTGCCTCCTTGGCCTGGTGAGGTACTACTGAAACACTCTGGGAAGCTCCATTGTACTGCAGTGCTCAGAACAGTTCAGCTTTCCCTGACTCTCATTGTTCTGCCTTCACCATGTAAAGCTCTCCAGTTTCTTTGTATGACTACTTAACAAAAGCAATTATAAAGAATACTATTCTTATTCTTCAAGTATTCTTCAGGCAACAGAGGTTACAATAACTATTTTTTTTAACATGGATGCTGAGCAAAAGGCCAGACCTTGCTGCTCCACAGCTCTGGAAACAATTGATCTGCTGGTTCTTTCTGAAAGGATGCAGCTTGCTGAAGTAAATGCAACATTCCAAGGCTCAGAAGTACAATTGGCTAGTACACATACTACCTGTGTGAGTACCTCAGTGGACCCCAGCCTTCTGGTGATTTATGTATTTTTCTTGTGAACATGCTAATGAAGATGCTACGTAAGGATAAGTATTACAAGATGCAAAACAACAGACTCACTGAGATAAAAATACATCCATCAATGCAATGTGTGAAACTGCAAACTGCCTTGAACCCACTTTGTGAAGTTAATCTAAAATAATAAATGCAGTATTTACAGTAATTATTAATCTTAGAAAGGTCACTTGAAGTAGTACTGAGGAAGAGTATTCTTGTATCAGAGTGTCAAGAGTCACTGGGATATTTGTTCATATGACATGTTTTTTTCTGGGAGGATCTGGAAAGGTTATTTAATAAACATGCTGATAGTGCATTGACAATGTCTACAGTGTCTTTTGATCTCTTACAGTGGAAAATTTTAGCTAAGACTTTCATTACTAAACTTATGTTTTTAATGGAATGCAGAAATATTTCATGAGATGTATAAATAGCATGTGGCACAGATGATACTGTGGAACCTTCAAACTTGGTGCAATTGCTGAGAATTACAAATTATAGATCTGATGATGGAGAAGAATATTTCCAGACCTATAGTCCTGTGCACTTGCTCTTTTGTTATGCATCTTCTCACCCACATTACTTTTGCGGAAGAGGTGGCTCTTTGTACAGTACTCAGTTTTGGGGCTAAAGCATTCATTAATGAAGGAGGTCTTCCTTACTACTATCAGAGCTGCTCCTTTTTTTTTGCTTTTTCCTGCAGTGCACAGGGACAGATTCCACAGCCATGGAAATTGAATCAGTAGGAGTTGATTCAGGACATTCAAATTTGATTCTCCAAAATGTTGAACAGGCTAGCCCTTATCCAGTAATTTATATAAATAACTGTTTAACCTCAAACATATTAATAATTATAGACTTCAAATAAAGCTTTACTTTGCATATGAATATAAACTCTGGTTAATTTACTTTAGTGAGAGCTACATAATCTAGTGAGAATTTGCTTGTTGTATGATAAAAGCCTGTAGCACTCATTTAAGTACTGATTTATAAATCTTTAGTTGATTGTGGCAAACCAATCACTAATCTGATGGATTAATGAAACAAAAGAAAGAAAAAATTTATTTACTTAAACAATTAAAGCTCTGCCTTGTAATTCAAGTCCTACTGGATTTCATATATGTTGAACTTTATTAAATTATGTCCTCAGTTATTTCAGATTTTCAGTCTTCTGGAAATGAAAAAAAAACCCTATTTAAAATAACATGTATATAAATGTAACATGTATATGTATATACACATAAATATGCTGTGTATATAATCTATATATCCACATTATACATACATATATAATGTGCATAAACATGTGAAGCATATTTACCTGCTATATATGTAGCTGTTTCATCTAATTCTTGGCAAAATAGAAAACTACTGGTCAAAATGTAATTTAATTATTCATTTCTGATTCTTTTTCATTTTGTAACATCTTCCTTAAACATAGATGAGAACTGATAGTATGCTGTCCTGCACAAGATAACTTGGTAAGGTTTTTGTACAGAATATGCAAGTGTTAGGAAAAATGTGCTGACATTCCAGGGAAGCCTTTGGTGATGTAGCCCTTCTTCCAGGGCACACAATCTCTTCTATCCATCAAACAAAAAAAGTTTGTGCTACCTCTACACAGAGAAAGCTTCTACCTCATCTTATAGAGAACACCCAGCCAGAGAGATTTCATCTCTTTTGACCCCTTAACACAAATTTGTGTGAACTTCATGCTTTGCAGTTTGTTTGAAAGTGTAGGAAATATGTTAGAGTTCTGATCAGAAACAAGTAAAGAGTGTATATGCATGTCTAGAGCAAATGTTATCAATGTCAGGCAGGATATTTGGTTTGGTGTATTCCCAGATATTTGTATCACCATGTTAAGTTTCTAGTATAAAAAGTATTATTAGATTCCTTAAAGATGGAAATGGCTTCTTACATATGAAATATCTTTGCAAATAATTCATGTCATCCTTAAGGGAATGACTTTTGACAGAAATATGAGGAATTTTTTACTGCAAGTTTCATGTTTTGCTCAATTGTAAGGCAAAATATTTAAGGGAAAAATAAATGCAAGCATATGTCATAAAAATTATAATGCCTTTAAAGGGAAAAATCCTCTGCCTAGATTTGAGTAATTCTTGAGAATAGAGAAATCCACCCTAAGTGAAATGACAGCAATAATTATAGTTCCAGAAACCTTCATTTGCAAATGACTTTTGATGAAGAAAGTGTTTCATAATATAGACACTCAATAATTTGGTATTAAATGTGCCTTAAAATGCAACTGTAAAAACATCTAATACCTTTTTTTTTTTTTATCTTTTAAGCCAAATCCTTTAAAGTCAATACCTTGAAAGTCCTTCACACAAAGCTGATTTCCAAAGAATCCTGAAACAGTCATATTTTTCTTAGTCAAGTGTTCACAAAGCCCATTATTTCTGCAGAGATGAATACATAGCAAAAAATTAAAACAACCAACTGTCCTGTTTCAGGTGGAAAATTACTTCATGGAAATTTTCTTTTAACTATTATAAAAGCTTTGAACAAACTTACTAACCTCAGAAGACACCACTGTCTAATTACATTCTCTCACCTTTTCTGTTAAGCTCTGTATAATTTTGTTTCTTTTTCTCCTCCTCCTTGTCTTTTACAGAAAGTACATATCTCTTCACACCTTTGCCTACTCATTTTTACCACAAATACAGTTTTTAATAAAATTAGTCATTACTGCATTACAGATCCAAAGAAATCATCACCTTTACCATTCATCAAGAGGCAGTTGTGTGCAGTTCTCTCATCATTATGCCCACCTTGACCTATGCCTACCTATTTTTGGATTTTTTCCACTGAAAACTCTATAAATGCACCAATGTTCAGTAGATTTTTAACTCCTCTGAATAAAAATATTTATCAGAGATTGTTTTTTTTCCACCTTCTCTGACTTTAGACAATTAATTCAGATTAAACACCAGAGATGCACAGCTCTGAATAATTCTTTGAGCAATGTTTTTCCTAATTGTCTGAAGTCCATGTGGTGAGGGGTTACAGGCAATGTTTGCAGTTGTGTTGCAAACCAAGACTTAGTGTCTGGAGATGAAAAACTGTTTTGTCTCCATCTTATTAATCTGAAATTGTCAGAAAATATTTTTTTATAAGTGCAAAGAGTAAATCCATATTGTATAACTTTTCCATCCCAGTGTCATAAAGAAAGATTAGGTAATATCCTTCATTCCCAGAGTTCTGCAGCCACTGTTTTATAAAATGTATCAGACAATGTCCTCAACAGAAAGTCTGAATTTTCTCCACAGCTTCAATACAGGATCAGGTCAGTCTTTTCACTGATATTCATGGATTCTTTCAATTTTTTACCTCCACTTCAAAGTTTGTGGAACACCACTCACATAAAGACTTACAGGAGTGATAAAATCACTAATTAGACAGCCTGACACACAGCTCACATTCCCATATGAGCCCTGAGCAACATTACAATTACTGTGAACTCAGAGATGAATCTGGCAGTATTTCAAGGTGGAACTCACAAGTTCATCTGCACTGAATCTCCAGAGACTCTGAACAATTAATAATAGTGATTGTATATATTATCTGCAGCAGACCAATGTCTTATTTTTCAGTCATCTGAAACATCACAGAAGCTAAAAGCCACCCTACTGTACCAATGCTATTATTTCCTGGTTGTCCTCCCTCACTGGAAATTATCAAGGCTTTAGAGCCATATGGGCAATCCTTCAGAGATCCATACCCTCACTAACTATCCTGCCTGCAGCTGAGAATCCCTTGTAGCAAGAGGGAAACCACTGGGAGCCCAACACTACCCTGCCCTACTCTGCCCCAGCCTATAACATCTATTTTTCTCTCAAGACTTGCACGATGTCTCAGTGCCAGCTTCTGCCACAGTATCTTCTAAGATGGAAATGCTGTAAATAGCCCATTTGGAGGATGCAATCAATTGAAATGAAGCAAGGATGTGTCTTCTATTACATCTACTGATACAGTTGAAAAAAAACCCCAAGCTTTAAAAAACACTGATTGCTTTTCAATTAAAACTGAGAATCCGTGTTTACCATAAATCTATGCAAACATTGTTTTCTGTGACCTGACAAAGAGTTTGCCTTTATGAGCATAGATCTCATGCTAATTTTCTCCTAATATTCAACATTTGGGAAAACTGAGTCATTCATCTTTCAATATTTCAATTGTCCACTCTCGGGTTTTTTTAATTTGCCTGTACTTGTACATATATGATATTTATAAATATAAAGGTCAAACTTCTTGTAGTTCACATCTTCTGCTACAGAATTCTAAGGAAATAACCTCAATTACTTTCTGACCATGTCTTAAACTAACATAGCCTTTTCCAAAAACTTCTCAAAATATTAGACAATGACCAGCTAACAGCAATAATCAGCAGCAGCTGTAATTTGATGAGCAATTTTTCTAATGTACTTGTTTTTAACAGATTTCAGTTGATTAAAGCAGATGAACATAACTACGAAGTTGTGATATTGAAATGTGAGAAGTTCTGCACTATCAAATTAAAAATAAAATATAATTTGTATGTTTTATGTCGTAGTTCAAAGAATCAGGTAAGTATTTTTATTATTATTTATATAAACCTGAAAATGTAATATTGCAATTGTGGGAGATTGAGCTTCTGCTAAAGCATAAAAAAAACATAATTGTCATAAGTAAAATCTGTGGAATGAGAGTTCTCCTAAAATAGTAATTAGAACTTGCCAATCAAAGTCACCTAAACCAAAATAAGGTTTATGAAAAGTAGATGATATCCTTATGTTATGGAGAACACAATTTCCTGCAAGCAATGAACATGGAAGTAGACAAACAGACCCTTCAAATGAGTTTTCAACAGCTGCACTACAGCTACTTAGCCAAAACAATACAAACCAAATCATGATCCTGTACTTGAAAGAATATGTAAGACAGTAAAGGGAAAGAGAAGAAAACCCCTTGGCTCAAAGAACACTTCATAGGCACAAGGCACAGAACTGCAGCAGGAAACACAAAGAGCCTTGTTCCAAATGGTTTGGTTCTCAATCACTGTCTTGACAGTGTGATGCCAAAAGCAGTTGTATCATTTAAAACATTTTTTTTAAAAAAAAGCCTCGTGGTTTAAAATTTATGTTGATATCACTTAAAGTAATAAAAATACAGTCCAAGCTAACAAAAAATGGGAACATAATCTGAGAGAAAATAAATTGAAAAAGATGGAATTTACAGCAGTACTGCAGGGGAAAGTCTATATCAATACATGTTGAAATTAACAAGGAAGGAAAAGAAAGATAAAACAACTGGGGAACAGTTTGAGGTGACTTTCTAGGTGGATATTTTTCTCATCAGATTATAGAATATAGCTAATAGACACCAAATTTTGACCTTATTCCAAGGAAAAGATCAGTATCAGAAGAAGTTCATCACTTTGGGAATCAAAGAACTAATAATGCCATGTTTCTATTGAATATAAAATATGCAAATCTTGGATATTTTGTGAGAGAAGAGTAAGGTAATTTTTCCTAATGTAAGAAATACATTGCATATGAACTCATAGCCACCCTTCCAAAAATACTATGTACACCTGTGCATGTTCAATTTACCTTTTGGGTGACTCTTTCACTGCTATTCCCATTACATTCCATAGTCAACATGCTGAGATTTTGAGACACACCTGTGTGTGTGTGTGTGTGTGTGTGTGTGCGCGCGCATGCATGTACATTTCATGATACAGATGTTTTTAGGGTCCTTACAATAAGAATTTGCATCAATGAAAGTGAAAAAAAATCATGGCCAAAAGATCTGAACAACTATGGAAAGGACAAAAATTGTTGGGCTAAACTTATAAATATGTAAATGTGGACTGTGTTAGGGTCAAAAGTCACTTAGCAAAAGAACAAGACTGAAACTGTCACCTATATTCACCATTTATAGGCTTAAGTCTCCTGAAGTCCTGCCTAAAGTCTCAGTTCACTGATGAATATTATTCCAAACAGTACACCTGAATAGGAGCATTCCTGGCATAGTTCCAGCTAATCAAGCAATCCAGATTTCTCTAAATGACTACAAAACCTTCAGGATTATTTACACTTCCATCTGCACAATTTATCATCTCGGATTTCATATTTGCTTCCTCACATCAGTGATGAAATGCTGAAAAAATGTTGAGCCTAACAGGAATCTAAAGAGTACCTCTCTAGGAAACCCTCCGTGAGAGGATGGTTCAACATTGGCAAGGACCTGATATCTGTCAGGTTTGTTTGAAATTATCTATTTCCTTTAAGTCATATCAATGCTGATAAATTATATTCCTATTTTTCATTGTTTTATCAGATAGCACATTTAATTATATTCTTATTTTTCTATGGTTTTATCAGATAGCACTTTTCACCTTATTTAACTTGGTTTTGTTTTCAGGATAACAAACCTCTTTTGCCCTTTTGAATTACTGGTGCAAATAGGGTTGGTTTTCAGCTCTATGTCACTTCCTTAGTATTCAAATGTTTAACAAGTTCAGCACTAGCAAACCAGAGACCTTAGCCAGCTCTATTCAAACTCTGTACTTCAGTTATTGACATCAGCAGTGGTATCAGCTCTTTTTCTACGAGCAGGCCAGAAAGTTCTTCTTTGTTCTTATGTAACTCTTACACATCAGCCTTTCCAAACGGGATAGGAAAATCTGTTGAACATTGCCTGAGACATTATATTCATTTTAGCTATCTCCAATTTCATAATGGCGTATTCCATTAGCAGAATCTCCTTTGTTCCCAATGTAATTTTTAAAAAACTAAATTTCTATTAGCCTTTTTACTGGCAGACATGGCTTTTCTTCAATTCCTATTTTAGTAACAATTTTCTATGGTCTAGATTGAAACTCATTTTTCTTTCTCGCCTTTGCTTTTCTTGGATTTCACAGACTGTTTCTCAATTTCTGTCATCTCCATTTCATCACTGATAAAGGGTGAGCTTCTAAGAAAATTCTCTTACCTGATACAGAATCATAACTCTAAAGATTTTCTGATCATTCTCTAGATTTAATAAAAATCCTTATTTTTTAATAATTCTTTCTTTAAAGAAGCCAAATTATTAAAGTTCAGTCAAGTTTATCTACTATAAAACCTTCAAATATTGCTATTCCATGGTGAATTCATGCTACTGCATTTGATTTTAAAACCTCATCAGTGCTTAGAGTTTCTTGCACCACACATTGTCTGACATTTGCTTTAACACATAATTACAGTTTTTCCTCTACACATTTTATAGTCAGATGTTTTCCATTTTTATTAAATGGTTTTTAATAGATTCCCTTTTGTGCCTTTTTTTGTTAATGTTTACATGGAGTTCTCTATACTGTGCTAGAGGTACAACAGTGGCTTATGTGAATTTAAGCAGTAATTCAAGTGAAAGGCAGAGAAAAAGAGGTTGTGTGCTGAACTCAGCAGTTCAGCAAGTGTCTGTTACTGAAAGTTCTGCTATGATACCACAGCTTTCAGGCATGGATGACTAAAATTCAGCATCAGAATAAAGGATGTAAAACAATCCATGCAGCAAAAAGATTTTTTCTTGGAGGCATTGATCAGTAACAGAGGGATTTTGTTTTTTCAGGTGCCTGAATATGGGTTATGCTTATATTTTTTTTAATATTATATTGAAAATTGTAAAGGAGCATTATTAAGACATTCACTTCCAGACTCTAAAATTTGACATGGGTTTGTAAATATTTCATGTTGTTTTCCAAGGGAAAATTAAAATTCATCATCTTGATGGACTGAAAATCCAACATCATCCCACACATTGTCCCACATCCTTCTCAAAAGCATTGACTTTGGCAGGTTTTGACCTCAGCTCTAATGATTTCTGCTCCTTAATGGAGGGAGAATTTGCTTCTATGGAGTGCTGAAGAAATTTTAAGGGGGAAAATATCAGTACTGAAAAATAGGTAAATATGGCTTTAGCTGGGTATTTCCTCTTCCTTACATCTGTGGGGTGGAAGTAGCTGTTCCATATTTTAAAACACATTTTCAGTACAGTTGACAAAGCTTTATCACAGCTTGCATCCATCCAATCGTTATTTTTCATTAATTTTAAATACAACTTAAGGAACAAAATTTATGCAGAATAATAAATCACAAAAACTGTGTTCCTTCTTAGCCAGAGAAAGGCAAGAAAAAAGGTTTGCCATTATTTCACAGGCTGTAAAACTGGTTTACAAAAAGTGTAAGGAGACTCAGATACTCTATTAAGATATCTTCTATAAAACCAGAATATACTGATTTTTACTATAATTCTTTTTCTTTTTTCTATTTTTAAGGCATCTTTCTGAGAGCTCATACTTAGCTAAGAGCTTGTTCATCATTTTCATGACAGTACAGACTTTTTATTCTTTCTTCACCTGTTGGCCTATGCCAAAAGTTAGAATCTCATGGAAAGTCAATTATTATTTTTCTTTTAATAAAAGTGGACATTGTACACAGTTTTGTTCTTACATGTTTAATAAAAACTGAATGCTCTAATAGAAGGTATGATGAAGGCCCCACACGTGTTTGTTTTCACCTGCTTGACTCCAGCTATCAATTAGATCTCAAAGAAACAGCATGACTTTGGCAAGTGTAACACACAATTAAACTGTTCCAATGCTCCTCTGCTCTTACAGACTTATTTTATTTCAATTAGTTCTTTAGATTTATAAATAAATGACATGTCTTCTCCTCTCACACCAGGCAATCAGGGAAACAAAATCTAAGCTTAATTATGCTGTGCTTTCCTCCATCTGCAAACTCTTTTAATCATTCCCATTCCAAACTCTATTGCTATGAGGACTTTGGTAACAATAAAAATTAGTTTTGTTGTCATATTTTCTGGACATTTTGTCAGCCTTTTGTTATAGAACCTTGTAAGCATAACAAAGATTGCAGCTGTTGAAAAGGCTGACTTCATACTGAGAATTACCAACAATTATAAACTCCTGTACTTCACATTGTAATAATTATTATAGAAATTCTACTTATGTCATTTGATGTCAAAGAAGGGTGAAATCCATGCTGTGGTTTGGTAAAATACGGTTAAAATGTCAATTAACTGCGAGATACAAAACAAACCAGATTTCTATGGTTCCCCTGCTCATGAAACTACTTTTTTAAGTCCACAGTCAACTGATATTTACACAGATTCTCAATTGTTGCTGCTACTGATGCAGAACTTGGTTGCTTGCTTGCTGCCCTAATCTCAGAAACAACAAAACAGAGATACACTAATCCCAGGAAAACTCATCCAGAAACAATTCAACTTCTTTCATGTGATACAAAGACCAAGACTTTAACTCAGCAGCCCTAATTTGCTCCTGGAGAATAAGCTTAGTGCCTCAGGACTGCATTTTGAAGCACCCCAGTTCCATGAGAGCTTTAGATGGGCACAGCAGCATGCGAATCGCAGAATGTGAGCAGGTTGAAGCCTAGAATCCAAGTTACCCAGGGATGTGATCAAAAGACATCCAATGTACCTGGAAAATCCAGTGTTGACCTTTGGAGTTTAATAAGATTCATAGAGCCCAAAGTATGTTCCAAGTAAATAAAAAAATTTTTTTCTTGTCAGCCATATTCACAATATTCACAACACTGACATTTTTATGCTAGCCTAGAGCTTCCTAGCTATATGTTTCCAGAATAATCCAGAGCTGACAGTGGTCAAAACGCCAAAAAAGCAAAGTCCATTACTATGTTTGTTGCTAAAAACATATATTAAAGTTACAAGTAGTGATGCATATTTGCCAAAACTATCACTATTTATTTCTATTCTGTATTTATACCGAAGCAGAAGAAGATGTTACATCCCATATGATGTTAAGGATACAGTAAAATTTACCATCTGTTGACAAAGAAAGATGTGAAGGAGAATTTGCTAAAATTAATGATTGCAGTTAAAGCTGAACATTTTATATCCAAGATTCCCACAACAACTAGCTGAAAAGCTCACTGGAATAGTCTAGGGTTATTCTAAGCACTAGGGTACTCTTCTAATGTCAGACATGAGGGTGCAAAAGGAGAATCAGGGATTGCAGGCTGCCAATGCCAGCTGTACAATAGCTCCCATTTTCAGGAAGGTGTGGGCAGGGGTTTGCAGTACAGTTTGCCCCTCAAAGTATTGTGCATGGAATTGTGGTGAGAACAATCAGGAGGGAGAGTGACCTGAATGAGGGGTTGAGGTCACTTCAGCCCCTGGTAAATCATCACAGACAATTTTTAAAAGGACTGGAGAGCAGTAATATTGTTCTGGCATTCATGTAGTATTTAATTTATCAAAACTCATGCTTCAGGGATTCAGTGAGTCCCTTAATTACATTAGGAAAAAATTCCTTTCCTTTTCTCAGCAACACAGAGCTGAGAGATGCATTCAGAAGAAGAGATTTTTTTATATTTTTCTTTAGTACTTAAGATATTGGTGAACAGAGAAGTTTACCTAGAGAGGTCAACAGGACAGGTCAATCAGCTTTCTTTGCTGCTGTACAGCCCACTTTCTCACCAAGTATGAATGAAGTATTCAGCTCAAAGGATTATATCTCTATCACTAGATTTGGAAAGTGTAAACTTCTGCTGTTTGCAACAGATCAGCCAGGACAACCAACATGCCACTGTTTAGTCTCCTAACATTTGGAATGATTTTCACTGACTGAAGTATTTGGATTATAGCGGAGATAAGTATGTGACACAACAGCCTTTGACATGCAGAAAGTCACACTAGTTGATTAAATGGAATTCTTTGGCAAGCAGATCTGCTGAAAACTCTGACTTGCATGTTTTCTGCTTAAAGGAACAGATACAGACTTGACCCAGCAGGGATGGATTCCTGGGCTCAGATGAAGAATATGTGTTCCTAGAATGAATTTCACAGATGACTAGATCACTAGCAGCAGACATTCAAGAGATAATATAATTCAACAGATAAGCTTTATTCTGTATGATAGGCATATTAAGAAGAATTCATCTGCCTGAAAATATGTAAAAATTTTAGATGCTGTAGAAATTTGAGTTATCGACAGTTGACTGGCCAGTAGACTCATCATGGTCTGCAGCTGAAGCCAGAAGCAATAGAGAATTTAAAATGAAAAATGTGTTTGGACAGATGAATAGCAATAGTTATCAAAAGTCCTTTTTACAGTCTTAAACTGTTTGAGCTTTTAAATTGTCTCACTTTTTGTTAAGAAAGAGACAAGTTTTTTTGTATGCTAGAAATAGAAAAGGTGTAAACATCCCCAGCATCAGTTTTTATTTCTCTTAGTTTGGAGTTTCGTATTGAAAATCAAATGGCTAAATTTAGAAGATGAAATCCACGCATTGAAAAACTGCAATGGGCTGCCTAAATTAAGTCAATTAGTTGGGGAATAGACCTAGTTTAAAATATTGATGTAAATCAATTAGACATCAAAGGACATGGAATTAAACTGGACTGATACAGTCACAAGAAGAAAGGAAATATTTTGGCGGGTTCTTGGCACGGATTTATTTCTGCTCATAGAGCCAGAATTGTGAAAATGTGGTGATGCCATAATAATAGACTGGATTAGATCAAAAGAACAATGCCTTTCTTTTCAAGGATAGAAAGTGTCCCTACAAGCAGTCATTCTCCACGACTCATGAAAGTTTAAAATTCTGAGTTAGTCACAAGGCAACAAAAGGAAGCCTCCAGCAGTAAGTTATGATCCCTCTGTTTTTCTTATTAGCTACTCTAACAAATTGCTCCAAAAAATACAACTACTATATATGCCACAGCAAAAGCACAGTGGGACAAACACTGAGAGTGACAGAACCAGGAGGTTCAGTTAACATTGGTCATAATCAGTAAAAAAAGTTGAGGCCAGACTTGCAGGTCCTGTCATGCTGCTGTAGAAGACATAGAGTGTACCACTGTAGGGACTCAATAAAGAAGGGAGATGTAAGGAAGCCCAGGTGTCTGTATCTTGTTTCTTCCCTTCCACTTAGAGGGAAGAGGACAAATAAGTCCAGCCTGACAAGTCACCAAGCAGATCATTAGCCACTTTTCCACAATGTTGTCTGCAGGTTTGTGAGCAGGTAAGGAAAGGGCACTTCATTTTCCTTTGTGCTTCCATTCCTCATATCTCACCCTCTCAGATTTGCTGCATGACAAAGGAGATTTTCTACCTTTCTGGTGCTCTTAAAAGAGACTTCCTTCCTTCTTTGGTATATTTGGATTCTGAAGGAGAGAATTGCCCCTCCTTTTAATTTTCTTTCTCCACTTTCTGCTCTCTGCCTTTACTATTGCTTCCATCAAGACCCACGGGCGTTGTGGTGTTTCTGTGGGGTCTCTGTAGTGCTTCCAGTCCAAAGACCAAGCAACATCTTTGTAATCTGTGCCTCAGCATTGCATAAATAAGACTTTTAACCTGTGAATGCAAATGGGGTGATCCTGTTGATTCAAATGGCCCATATTAACAAATCATATATAATACAAATAGACCTTGCACAAAATCATTTGTCCTAGCCACTATTTACACTAACATTCTTCTTTTTTTTTTTTTTCTTTTCTGAAAACACAGTATTTGTCAAAGGAAAAATAACATTCATCTAAATTGTGATTATGGAAGATAGTTTCACATCTGATATGGTCAACCTTTCTATTAAAATATGAATTAGAAAATGATAGCCGTAAAATTTCAGGTATGTTTTTAATATTTAATTTAAGCATTTCACATCCCCTAAATCATAGTTTACTTTGTAAATATTTGCTAATCTGACAATACACGTACTACCAGCCTTAGGTCATAACTCATGCAGATAGCAAAGAGGACTTTGTGCCATTTTATGATGTGACTCCTCCATTTAATTAACTCCTTTAAACTGTTAATATCAGACTTTTTTCCCCCCTAGCTCTCTTGTTTTTGCTTGTGTGACTAAAGAGCTCTGTGTGCCATTCAGCCAGCACAGGTTGGCTTCTTCCCTCTCTCATAGCAACAAAATCCCAGCTACCTCTGAAGTGGATATGCTAAATGGGAGGGATTTCACATCATCTGTTGTCTTTCTAGCTCACACGCACAAAATGCCACAGTTCTGCTCAGAAAATGTTTTTTAGCAACCATTCTGCACGTGACATTAATCAGTCTGCTATTGATGACCACATCTACATGGTAAAAAAATATATCAAAAACGTAATTAATCTGTTTCATGACGTATGATATAGACAGACATTCTTTAAAAATATATAAAGAGCATTAACCTTTACAAATCCACTTGCTGATCTTGTTTAAATAAGAAAGCCACATTCTTCTGTGGGTGCTTCACTTAGAAAAATACTCGTGGCTAGCAATGTCTTGTACCAATACATTACGCATTTATGTTGAACATTACAGCCAATATTTTTCTGACAGAGTTTATACTTTTTGCTAACACTGGGTTCAATCCTGGTCCAGTCCTGTAACCCCGATTCAAATGATTTCATGGGAATAATATCACTTATTTCAGTAAACCTGTTTGCATTTGTACTGTTCAATATCCTGTCAGCTTGCCGAATCAGATCATTAGCAAAGATAGATAAATGTATTCAGCCTAGACAACTTGCATTCTCCTGTTTCTAAATAAATGGGCTTATCCTGCAGTATAAACAGCACTTACTTTTCTCAAAATTTTAAAGGAATTAACATGGTCAATATTAATCTCTTTATTAGGACATCTGTTATTTTTCCATTATCTATTTCTAAATTTTGTTGCATGCCCTACAATTAGAGAATGTTCTGTTGCTTAGTTCAGCAGTAAAAAGGATTGTTTCTACAAGTCACAAATGCAATATCTCCAGACCAGTTCAATGAGCTTCTGAGTTCCTTTAACATCAAATGAAGCACCATTACTAAGCAATCAGAGAGCATTTGCTAGCCCTCAGTAGCTCTTACTCCATGAGACTATTTATGACAACAGAACTAAAAGTGAATATAAGCATCTGCAGAGTGACAGCTTTGACAAGCAGTTCTGTGAAGAGTATTGCTATCACAACACCTTACTCCTCAGAGAAAAGGCAGGCAATGTGGTGCACTGCTGACCAAGCTGCTATGTTAATAATAGAAGAATGATTGAAGTTAAGAAGGTTTTTTGACCTAATGTTAAAAGGAAAAACTAAATACATTGCCAGTTTGGTGTAGTAATACTGACTAAAGCCATTTACCCCCATTTGCACCCATCTACATTACTGTAGCAATTTTTCTCTCCTTTTATCTAAGACAAAATTCTGTTTTGATAGTCTTGCTAAAAGGGAAATATGAGAAACAGAAGGTCTGCAGCAGCTGAAGAGAAAAGGAAAGATCAGAACCTTCAGTGTGACTGCAGTGTGCATTGCCTGAATTTTCCTTCCCATCTCCTTGGACAAATAAGAGTGCTTCTAGTCTAGGTTACCATAGTTTCTGGTTTCCTTAGTAACCCACCCTTTTGAGAGCATTCATGTGTTTGTGTCAGTAGGAAAGAGTGTGAGTGGGTCTAAAATGGAGTACAAACCTCCCAAATTTGGAGTGAAAAAAATTCCAAATTTTCTCCTCAATCAACAAAAAAACCTCTTGGGGATATTCAAAACTCAACTGGCCTCAGAGTATGACAACCTGCTCTGAGGACAGGAGTTGCATTGGATCTCCAGAATTCCTTTCCAATCTCTGCTCTGCTGTAACTCCAAAGTTCTGTGAGGTGGGTAATGACTGGAAAACTGCCTAAATGCATATTACTGAGATCTAGAAAAGGCCTGTGGTTCGTGTAAGGAAGCACATGCTGTTTCACAAAGCTAATACTTTTCTAAATAGTTATATAGTATTTGAGAACTTAAAATATAAGTGACTTTGAGGGTATAAAAAGGGAAAATGGAGAGGGGAAGGAAGGAAGGAAGGAAGGAAGGAAGGAAGGAAGGAAGGAAGGAAGGAAGGAAGGAAGGAAGGAAGGAAGGAAGGAAGGAAGGAAGGAAGGAAGGAAGGAAGGAAGGAAGGAAGGAAGGAAGGAAGGAAGGAAGGAAGGAAGGAAGGAAGGAAGGAAGGAAGGAAGGAAGGAAGGAAGGAAGGAAGGAAGGAAGGAAGGAAGGAAGGAAGGAAGGAAGGAAGGAAGGAAGGAAGGAAGGAAGGAAGGAAGGAAGGAAGGAAGGAAGGAAGGAAGGAAGGAAGGAAGGAAGGAAGGAAGGAAGGAAGGAAGGAAGGAAGGAAGGAAGGAAGGAAGGAAGGAAGGAAGGAAGGAAGGAAGGAAGGAAGGAAGGAAGGAAGGAAGGAAGGAAGGAAGGAAGGAAGGAAGGAAGGAAGGAAGGAAGGAAGGAAGGAAGGAAGGAAGGAAGGAAGGAAGGAAGGAAGGAAGGAAGGAAGGAAGGAAGGAAGGAAGGAAGGAGATCAAATGTCCTAAAAAAAAGTTTGGTAATTACCAGATTTTGCATCATAGGTGTTTAGGAAATTTAGCAAAATTTGAAGCTAGAGCTGGAAGGATTTCATTTTTATATGAGAAAAGGTACAGCTCCTTTCACATACTAATGGGAGAAAGATAGAAAACAAGTACATAGACAAGAGTGATATGGAAAATGGAATGGTTTTAGGAAGACAAGAGCATAAATATTTATCCCATTTTTTGTTCATATTTTCTATTCTTGTCCCTTAACTGTCATTTCCTTGTGCTGTTGATGTGTTGCTGTGTTTTTGAAGGCAGTTATGGCAAAGCTGCTGTTACTACTTTTCTAATTTTTGGCTCCTATGCCAATGCTTAATTTATAGTAACAGATTGCAAAATACAATTGTTGATATTTGTCTAACTGATTTTCTGAAACAAAAATAAAAAATAAATATTTTGATCAGAAATGAATGGTTTGGATTTTTTTTGTAAGAGTTCCTTTGAAAGGAAATTGAAATGTTTATATATTGTATGTGAAAGAAGCATCACTAACAGCCTTGTTCTATATACAATAAAATACATATACATCTTTAATTGGATAACCAGTTTCAATAGGTGGCTTCTAATGAGCTATTTGCTGCACTTCAGAGGTGATTTATTGATTGGCTTTGATTGATTATTGATTATCAATAGGAGCTCTGGCCTTTGGTAGATATTAGTCAGTTTACTGTCCTTAAACTATCTCTGATCCTATCTTTGTTCAGCATTTCATTGCCTTCAATCTTGCAAAATATTTACTTCAGCATAAAGAGGAGAACCAGAATAATAATGGTTTGTGCCTGTTTTGTACCTATTATTCCCATCAAAAAACAGCCATGGCCTTTTCCTTCAGATAAATATCACTAAAAACACATGGGATGACAGAGCACCACTTAGAGGTCTGACTCAAACCTCAGTAAAATCAGAGGGAATATTTCTATTTAATTTCATAAACTTCAGATCAGATCCTGAATAGCCCTGGCTCTATATTAGAGTCAAATACATCTCTCTCCTCTAAGAGGCTGAAGTGATTCCCTAGTGACTTCTAATGCTGTTTTTGAAAAGTAGAAAACTGTCAAGAGGAGACTGCATAATAACAAAGAAACAATTGAAAATACCATTGCCACACTTTACTTCTTAGCTGCTGACCACAAGATTTAAGATTCAGCTCAACTGAAAAAAAACCACAAAATACAAAGCAAAAAAACTAAAGGAAGGACTATGGCTTGTATGTGTCCTGATTCCTGGTAGAACTTCCCTCTTCACGATTAAAAAAGTCTGGATTGTAGAGCATACTTATAATTTGGGTATCATTCTCGGTTTGCAGAAAATGCTCATGCATTAAGTAGAATTCTTTCACCATAAAAATAGTAGTATAGCACATTAATGCTACAGTTAAGATGAATATCTTTAGAAAGATACATATTATTCCACATTACTACATTTTCTTCTTGGGAAAGTGTGTCCCTTCCAGATGCTGATGTTTAATATTCAATAAGAAGAAACAAACAAGTGTTACTATTTTCTTTCATCCTCTCATTTCTTCTTTTACTACTACATTCAAGTTTCATATGAAAAAAAAATAATGAGCATTCTTACAATAGACAAAAAAAATCACTGAAGCTCAGTTCACCTATTAGCAACCAGCTGTCATAATAAAAATAAGTCTTTCCTAACCCAGCAGCATGCATAAATATGATAGTAGAAAGTCATGAATTGGGTCACATACTCATTACAATGCCATATATTGTTATCATATTGTTTCCATCTGATAGTGTTTAATAGCTCATATAATCCACATCACACTTCACTTTCTTTCCACAAGTGATGTGTCCCCCCACCCCAATAAAGAAAGACATTAACTGGAACACTGGGTGACAACCTCAACATAAAGCTTGAGTGACAGAGGCTTAAATAATCTCTGAACATACAGGGTGCTACTCTAAAACAGAGTTTAGGTAAAATGATACAGGAAACTGTTCATTAACACGGCTTGGTATTGAAACTTGATCACAAAGATACTTCATTGCAAGGAAAAAGAGCTTAGGGGATAATGGGTTTTTATACATGATGGCTACTTTTAACAGTTATTCTTCAGTGCTAGGTACAAGAACAAGGATAATTTTCAACTATTGAATTAAAACAGCAAGGCTGTATGACACCACTTTCAGCAGAGGCTGTCTGGTAAGATTGTTGGAGAACCATTTAAAAAGGTGCCTCATTCTGATTAGTCTACTTTTTTCTAGTAACTTTGTACTTTGTTCAGATTCAGAGGCAAAGAAAGAAATGCATGTTCCTTATTTTGACCCCCAGTAACCCACTGGCTTTGTGTTCTTTTCTTTTACAATGAGAAACACTGAATTTCTAAGGTACTATTAAATAGATGCATTGTCAGTAACGCTATGAAAACCCCTACTCTTATACAGTTAATTAGTCTCGTTACATTAATTGAAAAGCATTCAGAATGCAGAAGTGAATGGAGGGTGCTCTGGGAAGGCAGCCAAGCTTTAGGGGCTGGAGAGAGCGATGTGCGCTGGCCGTGCCTCCCCTCAGCCTGCACCGGGCACTGCCGCCGGCCGCGCTCCCAGTCCAAGGGCTGCTGAGGAGCCCTGTATTTATTTCAAGCAATCACATTTAGTAGCGGTTAGAATATGAAAAAGGTGGAAGGGGAAAGCCTTTTAAAGACTTTCAGCAATTAAGAAGCAAGGAAGGTATCTTCTTGCACTGACCATACTGAGTCATTGATACTGGCTAATTGCTCCTCAGGAAATAGCTGTGCCATCTTGCAGATGTTGGCAATCCTCAGAACACAGTTTTGCCCTTTTGGGTTTTGGGTTTTTTTTCCTCCTGTTCCTAGTTTGGTTCTTCGAAAAACAGAATGTTAATAAAATAATGATGGGTTGTAAATAAAAAAGGTAGATCAAATATTCTGTTTATACATAGATACTGAACTCTGCAGTGCAGCAAATAGAAAAAAAAAAGGACTAGGATGAAAACATTTTTAAGAGCTGGATGACTCAATGTGAAGACATGTTTGCTCAGCTCTTTATGAGCTCCCTCCCACTCTAGAAGAAAACATAAAATACAGTAACAAAATGCCTTATGATGGATTTCTCTTACTAAAAGGCAAAAACTTAGAAAACCATAAAATTAGGAATTATATGTAAACTTGTATTCTAGTTTCTGGAAAATTGAATTGCAGTGCACTTAGCTTCAGGAAAATAAATGTTTTTGTAGTGGATGGCCCTAGACCAAACTCCCACCCAGCAGCTCTGTCACTCCTTTTCAGCAGTCCAGGGGGTGAAAATAAGAAATATTCCTGGTCTAGCAGAAAGACAGCGATATTGTTTAACAGTTTGCAACACAGACAAGAAGGACTTAACTTGGGAAAAATTAATTTAATACCAATTAAAATATACTTGGTTAGAGAAACAAAGACAAAAGTCTAAACAACCATCCCATCCTTCTTAAATATGTTTATCTAGAGGCTCTCTATCCGTGGCTAAGGGACTCAACTGTGCTCTGCTATGAGCTGGCTGGAGGCAGATGGGATGGGTTGTGTCCTCCCCACAGAGTCACTTTGTCAGGCAAAACCAACAGAGTGTTTGGTTCAGAAACATGACTAAACTTAAATATGAAAGAACATTTTCTGTCATAAGGAAAGCCTCTTGTTTTACCTTTGGAGGTAAAAACAAAATGCTCTGAGTCTGCTCCAAGCCTGGAGGAGGAGACGGAGGGGAGGCCTCATTAGAGCCTGCAACTTCATCATGAGGGGAACAGGAGGGGCAGACACTGATCTCTTCTCTCTGGTGACATGACCGAAGGGAATGGCACGGAGCTGAATCAGGGCAGGTTTAAGGTGTTAGGAAAACATTCTTCATCCAGAGGGTGGCTGGAACAGGTGCCCCAGGGATGTGGTCACAGCAGCAATCCCGACAAGATTGGACAATGCATATGGTGTGATCCTTGGAGCAATCCTGTGCAGGGTTGAGTGGGACTTTGATGATCCTTGTGGGTCCTTTCCAACACAGGAGAGTCCATGATTCTACATTATATGAAGATTTGTGTATTTTTTATATTCTTGTGATAGCAGCTGGTCCAAATTCAACCCAATTGTGGATTGAAAGTTAGTAGTAGCACTTGATTTTCTGACAAATACAATAGCTCTTCAAAAAGTCAGATCATTTGCTTTCTGGAATATTTTGACAAGAAAAGATTCAAAATGGATGGAAAAGATGGAAAAGAGTCAACTCTTTTGGGAAATAATGCTTTCAAACAGAGAAAGGTGTTGTTAGTCTCATGGAAAAGATATACACCTGGCGGCTCTCTTCTTTCTATCATACTATGGTTGGACCAGTAAATGTATCTTTCCTAAAAATACTACCTTTTTAAATCACTGCCGAGTTCATTCCCTTGTCCTGAATACCATCAGGTTTGTAAGATATTTTAGTTATCAGGACTGTCTTTAAATGCTGTAATTCATCGCTGTAGTATATTTCTTTTTCTGTTTTCATCTCATTTTTCCTCCCATATGTATATCATAAATTACCCTAATTCCAGATACCTTATTAGAGCCATCCTTATTCAGCCATGTGCATTGTCTTTGGCTTTTTCCTACTTTGACATTTTTTATTTTTTAACTACAGATCGTTTTGTGACCTGAGCTCTTTTTGTGATAATAGCAAAGAACCAGGAGCAGGGCACGCATTTTTCAAAAATTGATGCTTGAATTATTAACTGCATCTCTATTCCCATGTGCAGTGACAGTCAAGTAGAAAATGGAACCTGTCTATAATTTAATCATAGTACATACAATAATAATTAGTTGTCATTAGGACCCCGATTTTCACTGTGATGTACAAGCGGAGAAATGCCGAATTCACAGAAGTGAGGTGTTATGTTTTGTGCAAAACTGCACTTTTTATTTATTTCTAGTGTTTATTTCTGGTGAGGTTATGTCACTCTAAACATTTAATTGCACACAGTGAATACGTGACACTAATTATAATACACTGGTATTATAATTTAAAGAACACTGGTATTATAATTTAAAGAATCCATAGCTTACAAATAATTATTTTTTAAAGAAAATCATAATAGTGGTCATATTCTTGAAAAGAAATCAGAGACCATGTTCTTATTTCTAAATGATTCCTGTTTAAATTGTGTGTTCATGCTACTATTTTGTAATTAAATGCCAGCGTCTCAGCTCTCTAATGTTAGAAATTTGTTGATTACTACAGATCTTTAAACAGCACTCAGGCACATATTGAAACAGATTGATAACGCCAACTGGATACAAAGTGGGAGTGTTAAATTCTGCTGCCAGTTTCAGATGCTTTGAAACACTTTGGGAGTAGAGATCTGGTGGCTCCAGCATGATGACTGTGCTAAGCACTGTACACATATATAACAAAAGGTGCCTATCTCCACCAGCCTACATCCAGTGCAAAAAAAGAGTCATGTTGACCTGATCAATACTCAAGTGACACAGGGCAAAGGTCATAAACACAATGATATGAAGATATGAAAAATTCAAAGTCTAATTATCATGGCTATGCAACCGAAGGACTGACAGGAAAGATGTCCAGAGTCTGTTGAAGGACAAGTGAAAGTCTGTTTGTGGCACTGTGTGTATGCAGCCTGGAAAATGCCAGAAATAACTTTAAACATATATAGCTTGTACTGAACATGTGGTGCTACTAATGACTACATTTTGTGTACATGTTTTGCATGTCAATAAATTCATTAACCATTTTTAAAGGCACATAGTGAAAATGATAGCCTATGGGGTTTTGTTTAAGGAACTGATTAGACATCTATGAAAGAGAGAAGTAAGCTTGATTCGACTTGCTGGACAGCAGACACTCTGGTGCTGGTGATGATTAAGCAGCAGAGCACTCAGTGCTTTTCAGTGGCTGTACAGCCTTAATTAAGAAACCCAGGAGGTGAACCAGGAGTTGCTTTAGTCAGTCTTTGTGGCTGGGCAAGGTTGAGAAAATCTGGTTCCTATGAAAGTTAGGATTCAAGGTAGACACTGGAACAGTGAGAAGTACCCTCTGGAAGAGCAACCTGCACATTGTAAATGGCCACTCGTTCCCAAAGAAATTAAGAGGTACTACTTCTCAGGCCAGCAGAGTTTTCCCTCTCAGTTGAAGAACCCTGTTCAAGACCATCTGAAAAACATATGAAAAAATCCTGTCAGATTCAATACTGCACCCCGCCATGAACATACAAATCACAACTTAAAACACAGGAACTTAATTGCCGACAATCTCACAGCCAATTTTGCCACAAATTGCAAATTTTCACTACGAAAGGATTTTGTAAGGCCTTAGCTCTCAAACTGATGCCATGACATGAGACTTGCAGTTTTCAAGTAATCTAAATAAGTATTTTAGGGTGCCATAGCTGCAAGCATATTCTTGAATGCATGACTTGTCCACACCTTGTGGGTTTGTAAACCAAAATGCAGACCAGTTATCTACAGACATGCCTACCCTAGTGCCAATGTCATACACCTGAATACCTTTTTCTGCTCCTTACCAGATAAAACTTTTGTCTGAATTCTTAATAGGACCTTGATCCAGCCCTAAAAGAAGGAATTTCTTACTGTTCAGACTAAGCCCACCAAGGCCGGTGTCTAGAAGGAACCAGCACGTTCCACTCACGTCTGCTACAAGACAGGATTTTGTCCCAAGTAAAGAAGATAAATTATTCCATACCTAGTCTTTTTTATTAAATGGATTTGCTATAGTATTCACCTACTGAATTATACATTTAAGTCACACTAGCCCACATTTTTTTTAAAGTTACAATTTTTTTAATTTGCTTTCTTTCTTCTATTATACTTACAAGGGCCATTTAATGCTTTTGGTAATAAAGAACTTTTGAACTACATTCAGTAACAACTTGGTTAAAACTTGTAGACAGAACTTGAGCTCTGCACACCCCAGGCTTTCTCTGCTTGTGAAAGAATATTCACAAGTCAAAAGACAAATTTGTAAGCATTACACTCCTGAAAAAAACCAAAAATTTCAGGTTTTCATCAAGAAAAAGCCCTTTCTCTTTCATGTAAAGATTTGGTTTTACACCTGTCACACAGGACTAAATGTAGCCTCATTTTGTGCTCCACCACAATATATTGCCAGTTTCTAACACAGCAAAAGTGGTTCTAGATTTAAAAAATTCTATGCAAGTTCCCACTACTAATGGCACTCCTTATGCCATTCAAAAGTGGTGTACTGCTTTATGTAGATGTTTAATTTCTATTTGTAGTTACTTAATGTATATTTAGACATTAGATGGCACTTGTCTAAATTTTAGATGGTATACTTAGTCTGTATATCTGTAAAGGTTCTGAAGAAGAATAAGGTATGGCCAACTACTCACAGAAAATGTTACTTCACATTAATCAGCACATTATGAAAACACATAAGTCATTGCTTAAATTCCTATCCTGCTTGTATTTGGTCCTTATAGATTACATATTCTCAAATAGAATTAGAATAATGTCTTTCTTATTACCTATTTCTACAGACCAATGGGGTGTTCTGAAAGCAGGTTAAGGGAAACATGCCTTCCAATGTTTGGAATAAGACTTTTGCTCATAAGCTGTGTGCATGTAAACACTTTAATCCAGGCACAAAAATAAACACGTAAGTACAGACCACTCTGCACATGAAAGGGTAACTTTTTCCATGGCCACTGAAAACTGAACACACTGTGTGATATGTTCAGCAGAACAGCCCTCCAAAGAGTCCCAGAGTGGCAGAAACAGAACATCTGTGAATCCAACATGCTAAACTCCAACAGAGCACTAACACAATATTTAAGGGCACCTCTTCTCACCGTTCACCGCAGGAAAGGAATCATCCCTTTCATACCCTTAGTCTGACACCTAAAGTGGTTCAAACCCATAAAAGGGTTGAGTTCCTAGTTCAGTAACCCAGATCATCTTGATTCAGCTTAGATGTTCCCTGTGTGGAGCATTTTCACTGAAACTCTTACGCTGCCCAGATGTTGCCAAATCATATCTTTTCAGCCTTGCAGACCTAGCTCAGTTTCCAGTTCTATGCTTTATTTCTAAAAAGTTTGGGCCAGGTGGAAAAGTCTGGCTGTTGTTTCGTTCATAAAAAAAGAGGACAGAAGAAAAGTTGCCACTACTGCATTCCATAATAAACACCTCACTTCTTGGCTTCCAGTTGTCTGTAGTAAGACTTTACAACACCTTGAATAGTCAATGACCTCTCAGAGAACTTTTGTTACTCTGTAAACACTGAAACAGAAAAGCTATTATAGTCATTCCAAGTTCATGCTTATGTTAAATGTCCTCACACCCTTCTGAAGTACAATATATTCTCCAAAAACTGTGTTCAGAGCAGGGAAGAGTATTTGAAAATCTGGTATGAACATCTGACACCTTATAATCTATATTTTCTCTAAACTAACAATCAACACCTTAAACATATAGCAATTCAAAGTCAAAATTTGATAGATATTTCGAATACTGATAAATTCTTTTCCTCGGTGATATGGAATCCACTAGTGCAAAATAACAGCTTTGTCACCATGTAGAACACACACCTTTTTCATCCTGCCTAAAAGGCAATAGGTAGAGCAAACAGAACAATACCAGAAGCTTAGAAAACTAAAAGAAAATGAAGGGGAAAAAAATCAAGTTCCAAAACTTTATTTTCAGGAGCCCAAATTGAAATCAACCAAGTATTTTTGATTTTTTGGGAAGCCCCAAATTCACTTTCCAAAGACTAGCCCTGTAGGACAAAGTATATGGGGACTTCCTTATCCATTCAAATTCCTTTGAAAAGTATGGGCCAAAGTTGGTTTGAGTTTTCTTAGCTCTTCAGCTAAGCTGACAAGTCAGTCGCTCTTCTGAAGGAATACATTGTAGGATGATTTGAGATTGACTTTTCCTGAAAGCCAAATCAGGGTCCAGCAATGAATTATATAAAACTGTTAATGTAGAGCTTGTATAACTAGTGTATAACTATTAACTTGTGTAACATGTAGAACAGTTACATCATCCTATTTTGCATCCGCCTTTTTGTATTCCATGCAATTAAAGACAGTGGCATGAAAAGACCATCAAACAGGTACAGAACAAGTAATAATAAAAGGTTTTATGGCCATAATTCTGGGAAGAGTGTGTTCCTCACAAAGAAGTTACGCAACTCATTCTTAGAAGTGACAATAAAATCTTTATTCCTCTCATTTCTCACCCTTTCCCATCCACACACAGAGCCACAAATTTGTATGATATCTTTTGAAAAAACATACTTTATCAAATTTTCAGATTTGGAGCCTGTCATCCACATAGTTTTATTCACAATTCTGTATCTGTTTGAGGCTTTTGACAGCTTCATATACATACATAAATATATGTAAGTTACTTTTTTTTTGTCCTACTCTTTTTTAGGTATCAGAAAAAAACAGTTTTAAAATATTTTAGGTCAGGTCTGGAAAGATTCACTGCTAAGTCACGCTGTTCTAAACATACTGTCTTGTAAAAGAACATACTGGAAACTTGTGGATTATTATTTTAAACTACTAGGATTCCAGTCTCTCCCAAAACTTTTAAAGCATTTGCAATAAACCTCCCAGCTAGACAGTCATCAGTCATTATATCAAAACAAGCATTTTTAGAGATAATCTTTTTAATCTATTTTGAAGCCTTGCATTTCACAACAGAGAACACAGGATGATCTAGTAAGGCAGAACATAAACAGCCAAACAGTGCTGCAGAATTTGTAGGAATTTCTTGGGTCAGAGCAGGCAAGCAGATTTCTAACTGCCACATACTATCTTCCTCTGGAATAATAACCATGGTTTCTCTCTTTCACAAAGCACTTCAGATTTACAGGCTAAGTGCTTTTTTCTTTCTCTCCCCACCAACCCTGCCCCACGAGGAAATAAAAGTCACAAAATTAAAAGGGGGTTTCTTGATCAGAAAAATAACAAAACCAAAACTGACAGGATACTGTCAGACATTTCCATGGAGCTTATTACAATAGCAGGTACAACTTAACAAAATCCAAAAGAGAATTAGATATTGAGGGATAGTGTTTCTGACATGTATCAATTAAAGATACTCCAAGGCATTTGACTGAAAGATCCAGGCAAAAAACTAAATTTTTGGGTCAAACCACCTCCTGTGCATAAAAGGTTAGGATGGCATCTAATGTGCAGGGGAAAAAAATTACTGCAGCTGCTTGTTGAATTTTTTGGAACTGTTCTTCAGTCTATGCTACCTGTCACTGGCTATTGGCAAAGTTTGGCTTTGTTTTGGTTTGATCCAAAGTGGGTTTGATCCACTGTGTTAATTTCAGTATATACATTCTGTTGTTTATTACATTAACAACATAATGTCATTTCACAAACTAAAAATACAAAAGTGCTACCTAGTGCTACAAATTAACAAAGCTGGAAAAAGCTGAAACAGGATTTCTTAGTTACACTGTTAGATTCCTCTGAGGTAGCTCATAAATTTGAGACAAAGACTTTGCCTCCTATAAAGTCTGAAAGGCGTAGGTGCCGCCTTCTGTAAATATTAATAATGGCTGCAGAGTGAGTGCCACAAGCAAAGGGCACTCAGTCACACAGAGCCAGCCCAACAAAACCCTCCCCACAACAGACCCTACTGCTTGTTCTCAAACCTACATATAAGATTGTAAATGTAAGGAATATTCTGTACATTCCACAACAACAGGTGGATTAAAGACTGCAGTTACTCCTACATTGCTATTTTTGCATTTTGATTTAAATTTTTTTTGGCGCATTTGGGAAAGGTTTGGTGTGCTTTAGTGCATTTGCAGTGACTGCCCCAACCCAAAGTACATGACCATCTTCTCTAACTGCACTCTAAAAAAATACTCTTTGAACATAAACTGTTTCAAGAATCATTTAATCTCTTTCAAAAATCAAAAATAAATAAAGAAATAAATACATAATGGAACTTTTAAATCACTGTAAAAGACAGCACCCAAAATTCTGCTAGCAATCTGATAGTCCAAGCAGGTGCCTGGCAGAGATCCCTTGTGCCTTGCTTCCCTGGATAATGAGGACACAGGCTCAGGAATGGAACACAAATCAGCCAGGAACAACCCAGGATCCTTTCCACTTTTTTGCTGCTCTGTCACTTTAAAATATCTCACAAGCATACACTGTCTCAAAAGGCAGCTTGAAAGAGGCAGAAATTGCCACGTGTGTGCACTCTCCTTTTGAATCCAGGGCAGATCAATGACTGTTTATTTACCCTGAGCAAAGCAAGTGATGGTTTTTCCAAATTCTAGCAGACAAATCTCCCATCACTGAACCAGGTGGGACAGGTCACACAGAGCTGGGAGTGGGCACAGGACTGGAGCACGTTAGAAACCGACTGCCTTGGTCACCAAGGGAGAACAATTACTTAATGACAGCAATTTACCCGTTTTACAGTTTGCTGTGCTAAGGAAATATCGCTTGTGACAGTGGAAACATATCAAGCCTTAACTGGTAATTCAGCACAGAAAATCTGAGCTACTACTTCTAACACTGAAAATCATGGAATTTATTTCAGTTCTTGAATAAAGTTTTAGATACCCACTCCTAAAGAGAATTGCTGGAAAGTCTGGGACACCAGTCCTTTCAAATAACCAGAAGTTATGGATTATTTTTATATTGCTTCTAGCAGTTATTAACTTGATGCTAGATTTTTTCTAATGATTATTCCCTGTGTGCTACTCATCTTCCAGCTGTGAGAGTTATTTATTTGTGCTGTTTTCCTAAGCAACAGCTAATTTCCTGCTGAAAGATCATGCATAGGCAAGGGGCTATCGAACATGGCTGAAGTCTTTCAGTGCAAAAGGAGAGGACATTAAGAAAGAAAAGGGTTATTGAAACCACTCAAGGCTAGATTAATATCTTCACCTTTCCACATTAAATGAGTGCCTTTCAATTTTGTATAATTATCTGTTGTAATAGGAGTTCAGAAACAGGAAAAAAAAATATTACTCTTTTATATTTAAAATCACTTAAGGAGAAAAGACAGGAAGGGATTTGGTTTAACAGGTAACGAACTCACAACAATCATTAGGAATAATGTCACTGGTGCACAGGAGGGGAAATCCCAGCTATATATATTTTCCCCTATTTATGTATAGCTTTGATGATTTCTCTAAGTAAAATGAAACAAATGAAAATCAAAATGTGAAAGAATCAGTAATTAAACTAGGGGCTTGATTTTTGATTTAAAAATTAATTAGCCCAAAATCTAATATTAAAAGGTTTTTACAGTTGGATAACTTTCAGACTAAAAAACACTAGAAATCTATCACTGCTTTCTGACCTACTTTCCATGGCCATGGCTAATTCAATCTTCTTGCCTTTCATATCTCTGTCTCTGCCAACAGACAGATGAGCAGTGGAAGAGCAGAAGAGGCAGGTTGGGTTAAGAGGGCAGATCAAGACAAATCATTACAAGCAAGAGACTGGAAGTTTTCAGAGACCTACTCCCAAAATAAGCAGACAATTATTCTTATTAGGATGAAGTCAAAAGATGTTATTATCACAAATGTAGTATGTCTCATAAATCACCAAAAAGTGTTCATGTAAATTATCTACGCCAGGATAATGTCATGCCTGAAATGATTATACCACTTACATTTCAAATCTAAATGCTACAAGAAGTTAAACAAGGAAACTGAATAAATAGTCGACCTGTTGAAAAAGAAAGAAACATCAGAAATTAGAGGGGAAACTGAGTACTTCAGACATTTGTTACAGGAATTATTGTTATTTTGCTTTAAGAAATATGTAAAATCATAGGATGCGAAAACCATCTTATAAACTCAGAAAACCTACTTTTTATTTCAATTCAACAACTTTACTTGGCCTGAACAACATAAAAGAATGCTTTTCAAGCTAATTGAATTTTGCTCTTTCTCCCTAAGAAACATTTCATATGTCCCAATTTCTATCCTGAGCCTTTCCACATTCATTTTACTCTGATTTTCTAAGTAAATTAGGTTTAGGTAACAGTACTGTCAATTGACATCTGTACTCTAGGTCTTCTGATAGCTTTTCATCCCATGACTACATTAAAATACAAATTTAAAGATATTCATTTCTACAAATGTGTCTGCTAATTGAGAGCTGTATGAAGAAGGCAGACTAAATTGCATGTCCCTATTTAAAGCAAGACTGTGTAACTCCAGCAGTTTCCTGTTTTACAGGCAGTGTATACATGGACTAAGCCAGCCTCTGCATGAGCTGCTACGTGCCCAGCCAAACATGGAAGTGATTTAGGAGTTAGAAGAAAAGGAGGGGGAGAGGACTGGAGTAATGGTGTAACAGCACATCAGCATGTTCTGTGAGATGAGAAAGAGAAAATTAAGACACTGATATGTTGAAAGCTTGTTTCCATTAGTACCATCCCTGTGACTCTTTCTCCCCCTCACATTTTTCAGTATAGCTCCCAAAATGAAGTAGTCATTATTTTCACACTCTTAATTAAACGTTAATAAACTGGTGGTAAAAGCTGCATGAAAGAGATTGGGTAGGTAAACTTCAGTTTTTAGGAAGGTTCAAAGAGAGATACCTGGCACCAGTAACAAGTTCTTGATTCCGAGGATCTGCATCTTCTGACCTTGGCCCAAATGTAAAACAGGCCACACTCCACATTGATCTATGTCTACAGTTCCTAAAAGCAACCATCATGCCTTTTCATGCTTGCTTCTAATATACCCATTGTCTACAGGATTAATTGCCTTTTTGAGATGGACATTTATTCACCATTGAAAACTGTATTTGGACTGCAAGAGATATAAACGTGGAAGGAGTGTCAAGTCTCTCAAAGAACATGCAGATGTCTTCCCAGTCCCATGCTGTGTATACACTGCTGTAATCCTGTTTTAAAGAATGTGTTGATATTTTTTTCAGCCTTAAAGTGCTAATTGGATTTTGTGGGTTTCAGCTATGATCACAGAAACATACAGGGCAACTTTCAACCAACAGTCCCAAGCTTCACCCTCTTATTCTGTTTTCTAGTGGAGCTGTGTGCTCCTCACCACCATGAAATAACAGCACCTGTATTTTCATTTTTATAATTTCACAGAATTTAATCGGTAATTCTTTGTTCTTGCCATCGAATTTCCCTTTCAGAAATCCATTAATATGGGAAATTAAAAATGTTTCCAAAATGCCATTCTCTCATTTGTTATATTCCTTTTATAATCCCCTAGAAAAACAAAACCAAAACCAAACAACTGCACAAAATCACCTCAAAAATGTGAATAAATTGGCAGAAGAAAAAATTACTAATTTCAGTGAAAGATTTTTTTCCATTTGGAAAACACTATGATGATGATGATGAATTTTCAGCCAATTCCAGGTGATGAAAACACAGGTAAAAATACAGAGGTCGTGCAGCTCCATGGTTAAGGCTGTATGGTCTGCTACACCTTCAGCTAGATTAAATATACTAGGCTTCACAATTTCACAATTACAAATTTGAAAATAGTAATTCTTCAGAAAATGGGAGAGCCAGACATACCATTTTTGTGTTTAATCAATAAATTCAAAAGACTGTATTCTGCAGTGTTCTGGCCACACACAGAACAGGAACAGAGAACAGGCAAGTGATTTCACTGCAACTTTCAGTTTCAGGGCTGCTAATGAAGTGTATTTCTCTCAAGAACTGGAGGCATTCTTTGTACATAACACTGCTATAGATTTTCTCTGTAACATATATTTTGTGAGAAAATATGGTTAAAATATCTGGAAACACTTTTGGTAACATTAAAATTATTACCAGGAAGTGAACACTTTATTATAAATGTTTTAATGCTTTTAAAAATTATTTCTTTATACCATAGAAGATTAATGTACCTAAAGAGACAGTAATGTACCAGTCATTCAGAGAGTGAAACTTCTCAAGGCATCTAGTAAATCTAATGTAATATTTCTGGGCTTTTGCTTTTTTTTTTTTTTAACCTGAACTGTGAGGTAAATGTATGTGGGATGTTGGTAAAATATTACATAGCCTAATGACTAATTTTATCTATGTTGAGTAACCAGTTCATGCTAAAAGGGGCTTAGTTGCTGTGAGCACAGTTGTTCATATGTATTTGCAGAAGAGCAGCCTGCAACATGGTGCTTTTAGAAAAGCAGGTTCAACCAGTGAAGAATATGAAACACATATAAAAGGAAGTTCACCTTTGAAAAAGTAGTCTTTCATAGCATTTTTTAAACCAAATAGGATTTTGGTTTTGCTGTTATTCAGAAACAATGATTATTTTTTCAGTTTTCTGCTTCCATCCTATTTTTAAACCTTTGAAGCCATACTTTTGTAAGAAATGGAAAAAATTACTTCCCTCAGGATAAGAGGAAGAAATTTGTCTGTACATCTACACAGTTCAAGCTCAGAAATATATGACATTTATTTATTTAGTTAGTTAGTTAGTTGAAATATCTTACATTCTATCTTATATGGACTAAAAGTACTGTCAGAGGACCTTTTTAAAAACAGAAATTTTTCATATACTGCAATATTGCTTCAATGGTCTTCTAAAAAGTGTTTTAGAATTTATTTTATAGTTTCAAATGATACATGCTTTTTATAAGAATGTAATGGAATATTTGATACAAAATTCTATAGTTCTCTACTGAAAGGAATTATGAATCTTCAAAGGTCAGCTATAAATATCTTTTCTAATGCCTTTGTGACTGAAAAGAGTTTCCTAGAAATGAGTATAATCTTCTTCTAGATTGTCTTTTTCAAGGAAAACATAATTTGGTAATTTCTATTTATTAAATTGTTTTCTCTAACTCTCTTGTTTACAGGTACTCTGCAAGGTTCATCCTGTCATAGCATAGGAGGAAAAAATAGACCTGTTTGAAAGGAGTAGCTGGCATCATTGCAAAGTGGACTGAAAGTATATGAAGACACACTCCTAATTATTTTTTATTCCTCAAGTCCTCAGACTTTAGATCCCCAGGATACCAAGGTCTCTCTCATGGCAGTAAGTTGGACTTTTCTGAGAACAGGAATCACCCTTCAGGTGAGTATGATATGCACAGTTATTCAACAGCAACCAAATGAGGATAGATTTCAATGTCTTCCCTTCAGTCTGACTCAAAACTACACAGAAGTGTAGGGCTTTTGCAGCTTTTTTCCCCCAGAAGAAGTAACACAGGTAATCAGTCGACCCGAAATTCTTCCTTTTGAAGATCTACCAGCATTAACTAGTGCTCAAAGGCTGTGTAATAAGCAGATATCAGATTCAACAACCTGACAAAGAATAGCATGAAAATAGAGCCAGAAGCAAGAAAATACACCTCAAAATAACAGAAAATGCAAGCATTGTAAGGGCTGAGTAATTACTGACCACCACATGATGCGAGACACAGAAAGGAAACTCAGTTACAAATGGACCATCCAGAACCAAAGAAGTACAAAACACAGCTTAAGTTTTCAGTGCAAGCAGTGGGATCTAACAAAAATAAAAAAATAAAAAAAAAATAATAAAAAAAAAAAAGAGTGACTGTTCCTCTTTTTCCTAGATGCCTTTGAGGCATCCAGCACACTCAGCTCTGTTACAGAAATCTGAGGATTATTTCATGTCAAAAAATGTCTGGAAGGAACTGAAGAGTAGTAATTTTAAAAGAGTGCTAAATGCTGACTTTCCAGTGCTCAAGTCAATGCAGCAATAATTTATTCTGTCTGAACTGTTGCAATTATGAATATAACACAATGCTTCATGTCATGATTCCCCAATTAGTTTATTTCAGTATAAATCCACACTACTCTTAAGGGGGTTGAGCTTGTCTTCCCCTTTCCTCATTCCTGTCCCCTCTCTGGTGCTAGCACTAGCACTTAGGAGAACATATGGTGCAGCAAACAGATCTCACATCCATGAAAATTGCAGTTGGGGGTTTAGTCTTTAAGAAGATCATTGCCAGATCTAATTCACCTTGGAGTTCGATGCATGTTCAGGGCTGCTTAAGGGAAGGGGCAAAAATAAACAACTAAAACTTTGCTGAAAATGTATGGTAATGGTAGGTAGGCAATGTAAAATTTTAGGTAATAGGGAAACCCTAAAAATGGGGCAAAGAAACTTTTGCCTACTGTAGCCTTGCATAGGAGCAATGACAGTGATTCCTCAGTTATCTCTCACAGTTTCTTTTTCTTCCTGGCAATTCATATATTTTCCTGTTATTTAAGCAATTCAGCTGCAGTAATAATAATTATTTGAGCATCATTAACTAATGAGAATAATTATCTATTGTCATCTTTATTAAATCTGTCCTTTCTCTTTGTTTTTGAATAGTTATGCTTCTTACAGTATTTCTTTCCCGTAAGTTGAATAGGATGAGTTTATTTCCATAGTGTCTGCTAACATAGGATGTTGGTTTAATAATTATAGATGAAATCCCTGTACAAATTAAATCAAAAGCATCTCTCTTATTGAATTGCCGCTCCAATTAACCCATTGCCTTCAAATGCAGGAACTCTGCTAGAAGACCTCCAAGCCTCCATTCCTTTCTGCCTGGCAATCAGCATCTTGTGCTCTAACTTGCCCAGGTCCATACAGATTTTACAGTTTCTCTGACCTGCTGTGAAGGGAGTTGTATTTCCACCCCCCACACACGGAGATCTCCCCTAGCTGCCCTTAGACCAATTTAAAGGCACATGGAGAATTTGGCAGAGACGATTGCAGTGCAGTGAATGGAGCCACTGTAGTTAGTAAGGGCTTCATGAACAAGCCCATATTACAGTGTCATAACATAAATATATAACTAATTAACTAAATAATGAAGGGGAAACAAAAACAGTTTCTAATGTCTGGGGAGTTATAGAGCTTATAGCTGAAATACCATCTTTAAATAAATATTTCCTTCTGGTTTTGTTAACACAGGTTGCTTTATTTTAATACACATTTATGTTAAAATCAATTATAATGTATATTGGTTTTTATGGCCATAATTTGTATTTTCTGCCTTATGTGTCACTCACTCATTAGGTTCCTAAATAACAGAGAACACACTTAGTCAGTTGGCATTTTCCAGTGTTTTAATTGCCTGCTGTGATATAATTATTGTGACATTTTGGGATGTTTTTAACATCCTGAATTAAATATTCTGACATCCCACAGAGCACTTCATGAAAACAGTCAAACTGTATTCAAGTCATTAGGAGTCTACAGTTGTCCTTTAATATTAAAATTATTTTTGACACAAAAAATGCAGATAAAATTAAAGTGCTTAACAGCTTATATCGTATGTCAGTTTTCATCTTTAAAATTTTAAAATGTTATTACCATATAATGAGCAACTGTGGAGTTCAAAATATCACATAAATTTGTATTTTATTTTCCTTTTTTAAAGTAGCTTTTAAAGAATGTTAAATAAGAAATCTTAACTACAAAGCTTAGTTTTTGGTGAATTTTCACAGCATAATATCACACAAATGTTTTGAAGAATAAAATAAATATTTTCTTCTGATTATTTTTTCATAATAGCTGTGAAATACTGTACATCTTTAAAAATTATTTTACTTGCCACAAAATAGTTCATGACAGAACATAACATGCCTTGACTTTCAGATTAGGCTACATTTCTGCAAACATTAAATATTTAATGGGTTAAACAATGAGAATGACATATGTAAAATAAGATGCTGCAAATTAGTTTCTAACAATGCACGAGAATCCTTAAGAATAAGATAAATTTACATAACAAACAGCCATTACCCTGTCTTGTTTTTTTCAGCCCTGTTTTGCAAATAGTTTAGAAGCTTCGTGGTAAGTGCTAGGACGGGAATAGGAAAGGTTTTGGCAACCACAGAACCAAAAAGGTCAGCTCGACACAGCCCTCCAGTCCAGCCCCTCTGTCTCTACCAACACTGCTACAAAAATGTGCAATCTCATCAGGGACAGAAAGGGAAGGCAGGAGACTGAGGGAGGGGGTACTGCACACTGGCAATCTCCAGATTGCACCTGGTCCCCAAACTCTCATGTGCTGCCTTCTGCACAGCACTGTATTGAATTGCACTACAGTCACACTGGAAAACCAGGCATAACCTGCCACTTAAATGGCATAGGTGAGAGAATGGCTCTAAAGACACAAATTGCACAAGTCAATGTTTTAATATATACCTAACATTTCATTTATACTTACAACTGATTCCCCAAAAACTCAAATGAAATCCTCAATTCATATTCTCACATTTTAAGGAAAAACAATTACTTCTTCTTATCTTAATGGCAAACTTAGCTAGTGTATGACATTAATCATTTAAATTTTGAAAGATTGCCTGTATTTTCCTGATAGAGTTTTAAAATAAGTGTATCTCTGTAACACTGAAGTAATATCCCACAAGTTTTAAATGCAAACCTGTGTGTTTTAACTAAAAATATATTGGGCTACTGAGTGACCAAGGTTCCATGCAAGATGCATGGAAAGACTTTATAGTTTGTGTGGGAAGACAGTAATTGGCAGAGATCCAGAACAGAAACTAGAAGTGAGGAAGAAAATGTAAACACTATATTTGTTGGCATCAATTTGATATCAAGAATATAGGAAGTGAAGTTCATTCTGTTTCTTAGGCAGAATACAGAAAAAAAAATCCTCTAAATCATGTCAATTATCTAAGTGACGAAGATGGCAGTATTGCTGAGCACAGTGTGTGCAAAATTAATGTTCATTGTAACTTTAGTGAGAACCTGGAGAGACAGATAGTGGAGATACAACCAGGGGACAAATTTGCAGCAAGGATGTTACTTATCTGTATACAACTGCCTGTCTGTTCTGAGTTATCGCTTACTTAGGTGAGTACTTATTTACTTATATCTTTCTGATGATTCACATGGACTTGAGTATCCCCCAGTGTACTAACTACACTAAAATTCACTGAAACAATCACAATTATATGATCAAAATCTTCAATAACCTAGCTGGCATTTAATGGTGACACACTGTCCACACATCAGCTTTTATGCAGGCTTGAGTCCTTTTCTGTTCAAATCACATCTTCACTTTTTATATGTCTTTAAAACAATTTAAATGAGTTAATTACAATTCCAAACAGCAGATGTGTTTAAAAGTCAGAGGGTTTGCACTAACAGGATATCTGAGCAAATATTCTGCTAATGTAAGAGAAACTTGCAAAGATATGGAACCAAGAAAGTAGGGATGAATAATAACATGATTAAATTAAGACCACAAAAATTGTGTTTGCATTTATAGCCAGGAGCAGATCACCACTAGTCTTATTTTAGTCTTATATTGAACCACTTTTCAATATGTTATAAGACCATGAAATTCAATGAGACCAAGTTCAAGGTCCTGCACGTGGGTCAGGGCAACCCCAAGAACAAATACAGGCTGGCAGGAGAATGGATTGAGAGCAGCCTGGGGAGGAAGACTTGGGGGTGTTGGCTGATGAGAAGCTCAACATGACCCAGCAAGGCCCACTCACAGCCCAGAAAGCCAACAGCATCCTGAGCTGCATCAAAAGCAGCATGGCCAGCAGAGCAAAAGTGCTGTTAAATGCCAGATGCAAGACTTTGAAAATATTTTCTAAAAGTTTTATGGAATTTTTTTATTGCAGGAATATCTAATAAATATTTATGTGTTTATATGTTGAAAGATGCTAAAAGAACATCTCCTCACTGTTTTACAAAATAAACACCCATTTAACAAAAAACCTTATTGCTCTAGTCACTGAATTCATTACTTGCTCTGAGATAGTATGGAGTTACTGTCATGTATTTACTCTACATAGTTCTATAGTTCTTCAAAGAGTCAAAGATCAAAGTCCTGAGTAAAATAATGCTCATATTTCAACACCATCAGCAAGGTATTGCTATTACTAAATTGGCTCATTATCTTTACTGAACTAGTATTATATGACATTAGCATTTTAGTTTAAAGATTACTGTTCTTAAGCATGTTTCCCACTCACTGCCACCTACTATGCAACACTTCACATCATGGTACTGGTTTAGAGACCAAAACCTGCATTCGGATTAAAATAAGGCAGAAGATATGTACCAGAAGCATGTGTAATAGTGTCCACTCCTGGCCAGACATCTAGGCTGGGGGACAGGTTACTGTCCAAAGAAAACCTCAAAAAATATAAATAACACAATATAAGACACAATCACCAGTACTAAACTCTACAGGTTCAGTGAGGAAAATCTCTTGCTGAAATGAACATAAATAGCCCTTCTGTCCAGCAAAATACTATAGGAGTTTTGCTGTTTATAGATACAAACCATTTAAACCCAAGATTTTTAAGAGAAATTATAAAAACTATGCTGAATGAAACAGATGACAGGAAGTTTCTCTCTTCTTATGAGGTATATAATAATAATTTAGTGGAACACCAAGTGCTCCCTTGCCAATGGTTCACCTTCTAACTCTATGGGTTTCCCAAAATATCTAGTGATAAGCCATCCTTGAGACTTAAGCTGCCAGGTTATCTCTGACAAATCCTTCTTGACAATGCATCTTCACCTCTTAAATAAAAAACTCAGCAAGGTGATCCAACTCCACTCTTGGTTCCAACTGCAGGAAATTAAAACCCTGTCTCTCGGGAAATATCTGTAACCATGAACCTCTCTGGGGGATTTGGGGGAGAATGTGCCCTCTCTCCATACTACTGACACTGTGACATCATGCAGAAAGGAATTTGTTATAAATTGGATCGAAAAGGGAGAGCCCAACTTTAACTTACTGATTGAGACATTTCTATTAAAGGCAGGAATACTCAATAACAGTCTGCAGGTTGTTGTGGCTGCCATTACAGAAAGTGATTCCTAGAACTGATTTAAAAAACATTACAACTGCATTTTCTGAAGGGCCTAATCCTGTAGTAAGTATTAGGTATGCTCTGAGAATACCTCCCAGATGAAGCTGCTTAGAGGATTTGGTAGAGAAATGGTTCCCAGACTGCTGCCAGACTAAGGCAGAACACAGGAAAAATCCCACGCAGGACAAGCACAAAAAGAGGTGTCTGGACACATATACACATTAAAAGGAAAAGAAGCAAAGGAAGTCAAGTGCACCTAGAATGAGACAGCTACTAATGAAGGCCTTTTGGGATCATACTTTAGGCTTCATAAACTCTTTATTTGAGTTACTATACAACTCCTCTGATTTTGAGGTGTAGTAGTACTCTCCCTCCCAAAGGAATAGCAGTATATTGGGAAAATAGAGACAAACAGAAGGAAGCCTACATACTGCAAGCTGCATAACCCATCAGGCTTTACCAAGGCAGCTTGAGCTCTGGCAGGCAGTCAGTGAACTCACCCGAGTGGCAGGCAGCTGTGCTTACAGAACATTTCCAGCCCCTGAGCACGGCCTTTCGGACTGGCCCAGATAGCGCTGTGCTCTCTGCGGTCAGCAGGCGTAGCACGAAACCAGTGCAGGAAAGAACTTTTGGTATGCACTTAAGTTCATAATTAGGCAAGTGGGTAAGTGGATGCCTGAAGTTAATCACCTGCCTAAGTGCTTTCCTGAATTAGAGCCATACATTGGTACAACTGATAACTATATCTTTATGTAGACTCCATTTTATAATTCTACACAGTAGCAGGGAAAGAAAATATTCAGGTCAAAGGAAGTGAAATGAAGCTGAGTAAATTCTATTCCTGCTAATTTTGTTAGCTTTTTTCAGTGCTGTCACACCAGTTGGAACTTAATTTAGAAATCCGTTTGATTTTTGTAATTTGAGATTGATATGTTTCTTAGCAATAGCCTATTTATACAAAAACATTTCATTTCCCTTTTGCTTTTTGTTTTCCTTTATGTTATAACAATTTGTACCATTTCTTACCTCTCTTACTAAACAGATACGGTTGTTATGTTTGCAGTAATTCTAACCATAATTGTGCAGTGTATATGTTTCCTGTCCCTCACCCCAGTGAGAAGCTTTCTCAGTAAATATTTACAAGGACATAATTTCAGTGCAGTTTAATTAAAATGTAGATTTTTAAAAAACTGTAAATGCATGCAGTTGATATTATTAAAGTGTATTTAAAAATCATAATAAATAAGAAAACATGAGCTAGAATTACTATAATCCTATTGCTCATTATAAACAACTGGACATTTATTTCTGAAAATGATCATTCAGTATGGATGGAATGTTCTTTGTTCACTAAATTCATACAAAAACACTTCCACATCTTTGTGTTCACTAAACATTCTCCAAAATGTCATAAGAAGTAGAAACAGCATTGTTAGCTGTTCTAAAAAACTCCCAGGTTTCCATAAATGTAATTTGTTCTGCTCACACCAGAACTGACATACAGTTACAACAGTTACAGCATCAGCAAGGGCACCTATTAATCCATAGTTTGATCTTTGCTCTCTAAAAATTGTTGTTCAGGTTGTTAAGTACTCACTGCATTTCATTTCAGGGGTAGAGAGCTGTCCCTGTACCTGTTATATTGCAAGTTTTTTTTATCACACTTTTCTCCAGAAAAAAAGATACCATACATAGCCTCAGACCTGCATAGTTTAAACAAAGCTTTACTAAACATTCACCTTGGAAAAGGTAACAAAAATGGTTAAAGGATGACAAAACCCCCAATTATTTTGCAGATATAGAGCTGAATAATAAAGTAAGAACACAAAGATATTAATTTTTACCTGCAGTCAAGTAAGTTATGATGGAATTATTGGAAGAGCAAGCAATTGTCCACATAAATATTTTGTCAGGACCAAGGCTTTCAGTAATATCAAAAAAAAACCTACCCAAATTTCCCCTTTTCTTAAAGTCACCCAAAAATATGACAGCTTTATAACCCCTAAAAAGTAGAACAAACTATATCTGTAACAAGTGCAAATTCAGAAATATTGAGACATGCTTAAAAAATAGTCTGAGAACAAATCTCTCCCCTACCTGCTAAACCCCTAAAGGCTACAACCTTCCTTGAAGTTAATTTTTCTTACTCAGAAATTCCCCAAACTAAATACAGTCTGTACAAATGCCTCAACAAAGAAAAAATATTTCTATTTCCTATAAGACTTGAGTATTTGAGTATTAATGCTAGTGCATCTTAACCCTAACTCTTTTACAAATTTATTTCCTGTAGAAATTCACTGTGTTCTCTTCTTCAGACTCTTTCTCACCCTCCTAAAAAGGCGGGAGCTTTTCATATCAAGAAGTAAGGAAATCACTTTATTACAATAATCCTATTATTTCACACCAAGTCTTTCTCCCAAGTGAGTATGGTTAACTGCTCCCAGGGGAATTTCCCCCTTCTGCCTATGGACTGAGCAGAGCGCAACACCCAGAGCAGTAGAGAGGCATCTGTTCTCTCTGTACCCAGTCACTGATTTATTAACAAAGAATACCAGAGAGTAAGCTGTGTACAAAAAGTTCAGTTGACTATCATAATAGGTCTGGTTCTAGCTCTCAGCTTGGGTAATCAGGTTAGATAAAAATAACCTTTGTGTTCTATTTTGTAATCTGAAATGCATCTCTTTTAAAAGAAAGGAAAGAAAAGGAAACAGATATTGATTATAGCTGTGCAGATTTCACCTGAGGTAATTTTTTTTCCAATGGCTGCTAGGGGGCTAGGTATTGGATTTGTTCTGAACGCAGTTGATAATGTAGAGATGTTTTTGTCATTGGTTGCTGGCTGGGGTGAAACCACCACAAGCCCTAATTTAGGGAGTGATGAGCTTGTGTTTTGCATTTCTCAGCTCTTGTACTGGGTAATTTTTGAATATATCTTCCTTTGCTCTGATTCTTTTGAAGTTAGCATGTTACAGGGGCCTTTTAATTCTGTTTTGGGTTTGCTTCATTGTTTTGTTGCTTGTTGGTTTTTTTTTAATAATAAATTTGTTGATACTGCCTAAAAGCCCACAGTATGTGCTGGAGATAGGAGCATTAGTTATGTCAGAGGCAAGCGAGCAGATCTTCAAACAACCTTTCCATAAACTCAAGAATCTCCACTTCTCCTCAATGAAAGATGCAAGAGGACCAGATCACTTAATATTTTGAGGAAAGAAGATTTATAAGTCATCATTTCTTAAGCAAGTTATATCAAAATTAAAAGAAAATTTTCTAAAATGAAACTTCCAGAAGCTTATGAAGCTTAGAGGTTTGTATATCTTATACCAAGAGGATTCCTTTACAACCTCTTCCTCTAGCTATTCTTGCCTATTGCTTGTACAAAGAAGCTCTATTTCTTCTCAATAGGCAGTAGGAAAAACTGTCATAATGACCCTTTCTTTGCAAACTTTTCTTTGCTGCACTAGTAAGGCCCCATTAATCCATGGCTAATTTTTTTTCATATTTATAATAAGGAATGTGAAGGCAAAAATGTGTAAGAATATGTTTCAACATTCCTTTCTTTTGACTTCACTTTTCCTCCTGAGCTTTGCTTGCATGACAAGGAATTGCTGCTGGGTCTTGTATGTGTAAAAAGGGATATTTATGTGTGTGTGTGTGTGTGTGTGTGTATGTATATGTTGTTTTGCTTCTGAGAGAGAAAAATCTGTTGCAGGTGATCTGGATTCTGCATGGAATTGAACTGTTTCTTCACCTTTAAGGTGTTTTTGTTGTTTTTAAGGTTACAAACTGGCATTTTAAGGAAGCATAGTGGTTGAGAAGGATTTGGTTTACATGCATTTCTCTGCTCCATAGCATGTTATTGCTTGGCTGAATACCTCTGTAACTAAGAGGAAATATCTTTCCAGATGATCAAAAGGGTGACCATTTTCCCACTGTTTCCCAACAAACTCCACCACTGCTTAAGATTCGATCTTTAGATAAACCTACTTCCTCATTTTCTCTGCTCTGGTCAGAGCACAGATGTGCTTCCCAGAGTAAATACTATAGCTGCAGATGGTATAGCAAATTGCCATGTTGGATAGAACAGCTGAACATCATATACTGTCACTGTGAAGGGTCACTGTGAAATGAAAAAGAGAAAAGCAAAATCAAATAGTTAAATAGGTGCATGGTGTTTGGTGACCAGTTGAATATCCATGCAAGGTCTTATCATAATGGCAAATCTGAGTTCAACTTTCTGCTTCATTTGTTTCTCCAGCTTGCTTTTTTTCATGCCTTCCCCTTGGCTTTTGTCCTCGACTGTGTGTATATTTATCATCTCATCCTAGATATGGTTCTTGTATTATCTATTACATAAGTAACAGCAGCATTATTTTATCAGCAAGCTCCAAGGTTTCACTTCTAGTGAAACAAATAAAATGTATCCCAAATAATATATGCTGAAAAGAATGGTGATAGAATTTGTATAATAATATTGAACACTTAATGATGAACTCTCTTCCTATCGAGATATCCTTGGACAACATTGATTTGTCACATGCTGTGTAAGACTGTTTATGACAACTTTGATCAGAAGTACTCAAATTTAAGAAACAATTAGGCCACAGATGGCAGTTAATCTAGTCTTTGACTAAATTAATTGGTTTCATAATTGGGTACACATGGAGCTCTTTAAACATTAATCACAGTCCTCTTAGATATCTTTAACAAGAGAAAGTATGGCTGTTCTAACCAAATGCTTTGTGAAGCTGAAAATAACCAGGAAGTGTTGTCCTAGGGAAAAAAACCCCAAACCTCAGAGTGCTGTAATTGTATTTAGTTCTGCAGAAATAAGAAACAGCAAGATGAGAATTGGCATGTTTGGTTAAATTTAAGAAACATTTTGTAACTGCACAGAGGTAGGAAATTTGTTCCTGTTATCCTTTCACTGGGCACTGAATTCAAAATCAAAATTGATTTGTATTTTAAAAGTTTATGCAATTTCTACAATTAGTTTTCTGTTACATCTCCTCCAGTTTCACAGACCTGTAGATAAAATAATGAAAGACTAGAGCCCACTTAAATTATCAACAACAAATGCTGTTGCCTTAAAACATTCTGAGCACTTCCTTTGACTCTCCAGTCTGATGGAGTATCTCACTAGAATCTGTATTAAGGCAGCAACACCTGACTGACGAAAGTTGAGAAAAAGCTGATTGTGAGAATGCATAAAGGGCTAAGAATATGAAAAATAATCTAAATAGGAAGAGCTTATTACAAAGGTATGAAAAGTACTCATTACAAAACCTCGTCAGCCAAATCTGATGAAGTGATGGTACAGCCTTGGCTTGTAAAAATACTTGTGTGATATTTAAGTGGTTAATTTTAATTTTTAACAGTAAAGCTCTACAGTTAAGACAGAGTTTCAACCTTAAAAAACAAGACATTGTCAGCTCTAACACTAGCATTACAAATTCTGTTATTTCTTTAAGCCCAAGACTTAAGACAGGGGCCTCTTGGCTTTCCTTTGAAAGAAACTGTAAACATTTCAGTGCAGAAAAGGTTGAAAACATACCTTGATTCAACCCTAAGCAGACAAGAACAAAAATGCAAAACAGAATGTAATAGACGAGAGAGAATAGATGGAGAAGGAATAGATCTGAATTGCTGTGGCACTGGGCCCAAACTTGAAGGAGAGGGGGCATCGCTTTGAAGTGCTGCACACCAGCTTCTCAGCCATCTTGTTCTGCACTGTGGGGAGGAATTGCCTGAGAATATAGATATCTAGCTGTGAAAACATCATTCATGGCAAATGGTGGAAATGAAATTTTAAACAAGAGGAGGAAAAGGAAGAAACCCTCTAAATGTTTGGGTTTTATGAGGAAGTTGCCTTGCCTAAGACAGAGAAGGAAAGGATTACTTCTCTTTGCATCTCAATCCATGAATACGTGAAATGAAAAGGCTTTTTCAAGGATGATCAAATTATGGGAAAAAAACAACAGAAATATCACACTTTTTCTCATGATGATCTGCAGTAGATCCTCTCTGCTGTCTACTTTTCTCAGCAGGAATCCAATGAGGAGCTGTTCAGTTTGTCATATTCAGCCTACCGTGACTTTGGTTTTTTATTAGCTGAGGGGATTAGTTAATGTAGTCCTAAAAAGGAGTACTTAATATGCATCTATACTAATTCTATTCCTTTGTTTGAATTAGCCTAATACAAAAACAGTCTTTAAAATTAATGTGAAAATGGTAAATGTAAGAAACTAATAACAAAAAACTGCTTGAGAAATAACATGAATGACAAAAAATTCCATGTTTGATTTTAAAACCTCAGTATGAAAAAAAGGAAAATAAGAGAACATCTTGATTTTGTTGAATTAAGTGCCTTTACAAAATAGAAATGTTATTTTCAGTACCTTTGCAGCACTACTGAGATTGATTATAACCACATGAAAAGATACTTATTGAGAACCAGCAGACAAAAATCCAAATATTTCAAGAATGCAGTTATGTGAAGAAATCTAAGGTCACAGCAAACGAAACCCCACAAGACTGATCTAGCTACTGAAACTGCAGTAACAACCTTTTTTTTCCAACTTATTTTGGATTTGAGAAGTTATTTTACTCTCCCTGTTTTGCTAAAAGTATAGGAAATTTCATACACAATATTCCTTCTTTTCTTTTTTTTCTACTTTTTTTCAATTCAAGAAGTTTAGCTTGAAAATGAAGATACAGAATTGGTAGGAAAAGAGGGAAAGGGGAGATCAGTGGGGGATTCAGAATATAGCTTAAACCACATGCAATTCAGCTAAAAGAAAGGCTATACATAAAATTGATAGGATGAAGCCTAAAGATGTAATAAAAATAGTTGTTCTAAATCAATCCATGAATAGTTCTCCTTCAAGAGGCAATAATTCTGCAAGTGATGTTACAGGAAATAAACTGCCTTACCCAAGTGACTACCACTTGGGGGCTGGTTAGGTTGGTTATAAAATTGCAGCCTGGAAACTGCAGCTGGAAAGAGGTGCAAAGGACTCCAAAACGTGAATTTCTGCAGTAAAATCAAAAACCTGCTACATGCATACACCTTCCTCATCACTGACCCACACTCCTGGGGAGATTAGAAGAGACCTAGGAGATGATACCCTACGCTCTGCTTCCTTGCAATGGCTCTCATTGGAGCGGAGCAGCCAGCTTGAGAACTGGGTGTTGCTCATGGAATCCTTCATTTATACTGCAATCCTTCAGGGGGAAGGAACCACCTCCTGTGATGCTCCACACATGCTGCATCTTGTCACATGCTCTATTGGTTCAACTTTCATACAGGGAAACCTACCTAGTGTGACATTCCATACAAAGAACAGTAGGTTTTGGGGAAAAAGTCTTTCTTAGCTTAAATAATAATTGAACTGTAGCGTGCAGAAGTAGCAGTCCTTGTCTTAGGTACTGTAATTGTAAAAGTCATTCATGAAGACATGAACAGTTCTTTGTCTTTTCAATTATAACACAAGTTTGGATTACCAGGGCATTCTCTGATGGCTGGCTCAGAATTTCATGTCCATCTCTAATATTAAGCCGCAATTAGTGATCTATTCTCTCTGGATTTAATAGCAGTATATTTTCAGCTGCAGAGTTGCTCTGGTGATGGCATACTTAAATTACTTGGCCACATGGGAAACTTTAGAGAGAGTGAGTGACATTACTTGACTGTGTGGAACACAGGATAACAGTTTAAATGGAAGGAAAACCAGCCATATTTGATAGATAGTGCTATGGAGACACCACTTAGGAGTATATATTGGATTTTACCTTCCCTCCAAATTTAATTTTAATAGTCAAATAATGACACGTTAAAACAGCAGTGTAATCTACAGCAATTTGTTATTTTCTGGCATTTCAAGCAGAATGCTTCCACTGACACACCTTTTTCTGCCAGACTAGTATTGAAACGAGATATATTATCCTCATAAGAACACTTTGAGAATAATAAATGTTTTTAAATAGTACCAAACAAAAGTTTCTCTTCTACTTATTTTTTATACTATAACATCATGGAGTCTTTCATGTAGTTGCATATTAATATTTTATTTCACCTTACAAGCCTGTGTTGTTTAAAGTCCCTTTTTTTTGACCTTACTGACCACTTTGAGGAATGATTCTATAAAGTGACATGATTTTACTACAATCAAGTGTGCTCAGCTCACCATAGAAGTTGTGTGATGTTTTTTCTAGCTCTAGGAGTTTGTCTAAATACAATGCAGCCTCCATACATGCGTTCCCTTGTGTAGCAGAACATGCATGTGATGAGACCATGGCCCTTTGGCCCCTGTACCACCAGATCCTTAGTCTCTAAACAATAACAATAAACAAGGACCTGAAAATAACCTATGAAAATTTCACTGTATATTCTAGAATTGTATATAATGGAGAGCTCTATTCATGTTTTAGTTACCCACATAAAACCAAGTGCATCTATTTTATAAACATTTACTGTAGAGTTTCATTATAATGTTGGCTTGCTACAAAAAAGGCAAGTTTGATATATGGAAGTGACATCTCTATTTAACTAAAATAGCTGATATAAGTAAACAGGACATGAAGAATATTGGTGTTCTTGAAAGCCTGCCTGCTTTTCACTAAGCTAATTAGATGATGTGATAAGAGCACATCCGCTCAGATACAAACTTTGTTTTTTGGTTGCCCTAAACCAGTACACCTAGGTAGATGCTCACAGATTTAAGAGCACTACTGCTAGACCGCAAGAATCATATTCCCATTTTTTACCTTCCTATCCAAAGGACATAGATGTTTATAAAAAATGGTCATCTGCCTGAAATAATCATGTTTCGTGTACTTAGAATTAGGTCAATAACAGGAACAGAAATACAGGCAGTAGAATCAGCTAGTGCCAATGAGAATCACAAAAGCTGACCCTGTAATAAGGAGACAGAAGTATTTTTAATAGTATAATCTACTGAAATACACAGTCTTTGAACACTAAATATATATCCTGAGTTATACCCAATATGTGATGTGATTTGGGGGGGTTTTCCTGTGCAGTTCCAGGAGCTGGACTCAATGATCCATACAGATCCCTTCCAACTCACAATATTCTACACACCCTGAAATTTCAGGTGTAAACAGATAATTTCTTTCTTCATCTGTAAGATATTTGATATTAAATTATAGTCTTATCCACCTATCACCATTTGTAAACTATTTTGCATTTCATATGAGCATAGAGATATAAAGATGTAAACCTGGAATGCTTACAAACTGTACTTCTTCCTGGTGATCCAAAAGACAGTGAGGAGACCTGAAGTTGCCTGACTCTTTGGCTCTGTTAAAAAGCTCATTCTTCCATTTGTGTGTGAAATGGAAACTTTTCTAGTTGTTCCTATTAGAGTGTGTTCTTTCATTTTCCCTTCATTTCCCTTCATTTTTATTTACAACTGATGACAATGCAAAGAAATGTTTGGAGTTTAACTTTCAAGGCTCACAGGGCCCCTAACCCAAATATCAGCAATATCTGGATTATGAACATATTTTTGTGTATCTTCACACTGATTGAGGTTGTCATGAAAATTCCAAGTCTAAACTACTAGATTAGGGATAATCTTTTTCTCTGGGCTGTGCTGCTTGCCACCACAGACACAGAAGTTATAAATAATAGGCTGGTCCCTCTCTCACAGCATTCTTGCTGTACTGCTCTACAGCTGCTGGTCCAGCTGCCTCTGCTGAGGGAAAAAGAATGATCATGTCAGTGTTTATGGTGAAACATCCTCTAGTGTCATTATTTCCACCCTTCTATTTTCTGCTGTAGTACATCTTTCAAGTATCAATGATTATCTGCAATATTCATCCATAAAGCCATCTCACAATTCATCATTTAACCCCTTCTGTTTTACCAAAACACTGACAATTTCAAGGTTTACTAATTGCATTCATGTGAGAGAGGAGCTCACCACTGATTGCATCTGCAGAAGGCCTGTTACAAGGTTTTGACCGTTCAAGTTAGATTCTTTTAATTACACTTCATCATACACCAGTTTCCATAAAGCAGCACTTAAGTGACAAAGAGCCATGAAAAGTTGTCTGTACAGGAGTAAATTTCACCTTTGGGGACTAATTATAAAGAGGTTTTGGTGATGAACAATTTTGCAATATTTCAATAAGATAGTTAAATCTCCCTAATATGTTCAAAAAATTAATAAAAAATGTCAGATTTTAAGGGTTGTGGTATCAAACTGTAAACATCTCTGAGTGTTTTAATTTCTCTTTACCCCCAAATTAATATGAGATGAAACAGGAAGAACAGCAGTAATAATTCTTGTAGCTTCAAAAAAATTGTACTGGATTTTGTCTCCAGAGCCATTTCTAAGTAACTGGCACTCTGATCCCATAAAAATTAGCTAGGACATGCAGCTAAAATTAACTAAATTGAAACTACCCCTCACTGCTTCAGCTTCTGCCCTCAATCAGCCTTGGAGTTTTGAGCCAACCCTTGTTCAGAAAACTGGAAATGTTTCTATAAAATAAAGTACAAATCCACATAAGAAGTAATCTCTTGGCTTGAAAATAATTTTCATAGAGTAGAAAACCCAGTACTATTAATGTAAAAATAACATCCTTGAAAGTTTGATGATGCAGGATCCTTGGCTTACCTGGTTCAGTTTTGTTTGGAAAAATAAAACATCTCAAAGGGAGGGAGTGGTCCAAAACTGGTCTCTACAGCATATCTTATTTCTAGGCAGTATTTTCAGAAGGAATAAGAGCTCAAAACCTAGACAACTACTAAAGTTCAGTTAGAAATGCTTTCTTTCTCCTTTCCTCCTCCTCTCTGGAATCTGCCCACCAAAGTTTTCAGTTTTGTTACTTTTTCTTTTCATGCCTAGAGAAGTCTCTCAAACATGAGAAACCTTGAAACTGCAACAAAAATAATGTTAATTTCCCAAAATGAGAGGGGGATGTAGCTCCTTCCCTATTCTTTATTTAATCATAGAAACTTCAAAATAGAACTCTTCAGATGTGGGACATTTGTGTCCCTATGAAACTGATTCACATCACATAAGCTCAGGGATTCAGTTGAACACCATTCATTTAAAATTCTTTTGTGTTGAATTCACTAAGCTCAATTACCTGCTTTACAGAAGTGATAAAGTTTATTTTTATGAAATTTTTTTACAAAAAATTATGTCATCTGCCATCTGTTCCCAAAGTTTTGTTTGTCCCAGCAGAAGCAGAACTGAACTTCAGGGACCTCTACAAGCAATCCCTGAATGTGCCCTTCACCCATAAAAAAAGAACATCTTTATGAAGTTCAGAAGGAAATGTCCATCAGGTAAGGTTGGCAGTAGAAGCCAATTCACGACAGATTTGTTTTTAACCAGTCTTATGGCAAAAAAAAAATATATATATATATATACAGGAAGGATACTATTAGTTTGAAACTTTTCTGTTATCCAAATAAGGTTACATTTTACTTTGTGTGGGTTTTGTCTTCTCTGAGTTACCTTGGGTTTTGCTATTTATTTGAGGTAAGACTGAAAACTTTTGATGCTGTTTGGAAGGCCAGTATGAGACCCAAGGTACTTGCAATAGATCTGAGGTGAAGAAAGAGACTGGTAAGTTGCTGGTTATTTATTGCTGGCTGCATGATGAAAACTTAGAGGAAGCAACAGGCTACCTTCACACCTGCACTCCCAGTCTTGCCATTCCCCTGACAGGCTCCACTAAAAGGTGGTCAGGGCTCCACTCCTACATAGCCTTGCTTCTTAGAGTCTACAAAGATCTGTAGAGTGATTAATGAGTGGGAAATCATTTTCCCTTCATTGTTCAAACATGAAGCTCTTCTGCAGTTTTCACACAGTATTGCTCCTGTTAACTCTGCTTATACTCTAAAACAAGATGAAAATTGGGTATAGATAGAGTGATTTGGCTCTTTCCAGCCTTGCACCTTCAACCCATATAGGGGAGTAAAGGGATAAGCAATGGTGCCCTGTCTTTTCTATGACCTTATTAAATGCTGTATTCTATTACAACCTCCAAACAGAAAATGTAATTCCTTGCTGAAATGACACTACATACAAAGACTGGTATGTGAAGGGGAACATGGGGGAGGAGGAGGCACTCAAAGACAAACCAGGATCTGACAAAACTGCAGATCTTGGTTGTTCTGTCTAGGGAATTGAAGACTGCTAATTGCCCTCTTGCAAGGCATGGGTAGCGATTGTCACATTAGACGGGAGAGCAGGGATATGTGTCTTGCGCTGCAGGCACACCACGAGGGTGACTGCAGAGCAGCTCTACCGCCGGTCCAAGTGGCTGTCAAGTGCTCCAAGTAATCCAGTCTGACATTTGTGTGTTAACTTTCTTGCAGTTACCTTAATCTGACTTCAGTTTGTAGGTTGATAGTAAGCCTTCTCAGGCGTGCTCCCAGATACTGAAGTGATTTAGTCCCTAGTTTTCACGCTAGTCTTTTCCAAAGGGGTGGTGGGAGATAACGCTGCGGTGACGCCAGTCCCGAGCAGACCTCCCTGTCCAGCTCTACATGACTAACACCCCCACAAAAACTGGACTGAAAGCAAAGCGGTTGAAAACAGACTGGTGAACTGGGCAGCAGTTCTCAGAGAACTTTGAAAATCTCCCTACGGAGTGAAGCTGGGGGGCTGCCTCGTAAGGCACAGCGCTGTGTGACAGCCGCGCCCGTGCGATGGCGGCAGGGCCGGGGGGAGCGAGCGAGCTGGCGGCAGCCCCGGGGCAGGTGTGGGCGAGGGGCTGGAAGAGGCGCCTGAGCCAGGAGTCCCGCTCCAAACAGTGCCCAGGACAGACTGTGGGATGAAGGCGAGAACCGCGCCGGTTTTTGAGGTGTTCTGAGCCCGGCACTGTGAGACGCGGGGCGGTAGAGCCACTGGCAGGGCCGGCTGCGCTGCCCACCCGGGGAGAAGCCTCGGAGGCGGTGCCGCTCCCCTCCCTCACGAACTACAGCTCCCGACGTGCCTTGCTGCCGCCTGCCCTGGCCGGGCCAGAGCAGGTGGCGCGCTGCCCTGCGGGAGCTGTAGGCCGAGAGAAATCGATGGGCAACGGGACAGTAGCGGCCAGGGAAGGGTATTCAGTTCTCGGCCCGGTTCTCGGCCCGGCCCGCGGTCTGTGGGGGAGAACCGGGGCCCGGGCAGGGGGGGCGGCGGGGCGGGGGAACCGTGGGGAGCGGGGACGCGCGTCAGTCACCCCGCCAGGCGGCGCGCGCGCTCCCCGCGCCGGATGCTGAGGGGGAGAAGGGGGTGCGCGGGCGCGCGCTCGACGAGGCAAAGGGGGGTGGGGGGGGAGGGAGAGGAGCCGGGGGAGCGCGCGCTCGTATGTAAATGAGCGGGCGTGAGGTCAGAGGCAGATGGAAAAGGGAACAGAAGGAATGGCCGCCGCGGCTCCCGCTCCTCCTGCCGCCGCCTCCCAGTGCCGGAGCCCCCGCTGCACGGCGGAGCGAAGGGGAGTCCGCCGAGAACTCGACTCCTGGCGGCACAGGCTCATGCACTGTGTGGGTAAGAGAGGGGGCGGCGGCGGCGTGCCCCGGCTGCAGCGGGGGGCACCGAGGGGCGGGGGACGGGGCGGCGAGCGGGGTCTGAGAGGGGAACGGGCAGCGGGGCGGGCGAGGCTCTCCGAGCCCAGATCTGTCGAGTGGGCGGAGGGGGGAGAGCGGGGATGGAGGAGCGGCTCCAGCGGCTTTCTTGGAGGGTGGGAGCGGGGACGGGGTCAGTAGGGGAGAGCGAAGGTCCTAAGCCGCCTCCGGGCAGCAGAGGTTGGGTGTTACAGCTTTGCCTGGGGCCGCTGGGTCCCTCCCGACACCGCCGACCGAGACCCGTTCTCGGCTCGGGTCCTTTTGTCTCGGCTCCTCGTCGTTCGCGCGGCGAGCGCCGGTGGCTGCCCCCCTCCTCTCCTCCTCCATCGCCAGTGCCTGGGGGGCGGAGGGGGGAAGGGAGCCCGCCTCTGTGTGTGTGTCTGCGTGTGCGTGCGCCTTTAAGAGAGAGCCGCTCCTGCACTGACGGTTGGGATTTGAAGTTTTCCCTCCCCCTGGAAGTTGTCATGGCGACGGCAGCTCTCCCCCCGCCCGCCCCCGGGGCTGCCCCGGTGGCTCTCGTGCCGGGAGGTTTCCCGGGTCACGTGGCTCCCGCGCGCGTGTCCGGCTGCCGGGGGCGCGCGGGCACCGGCGCCGTTCCCGCCTGGAGGAGCCCCGGGAGCGGGGCTGCTCCCGCTGCGCTCCGCCCGGGCAAGCGCAGCCTCCCCTCCCGGCCCCGGCCCCTGTCAGCGCTGGCGTTCGGCACGTGTGCCGCCCCGGGGCGGCGGGCGCTTCGCTTGGGTTTTTTTGTTTATTTGTTTTTGTGGAGGTGGGGTGCGAACGCTGAGGCCAGGAATTGTCTGTTTGTATTGTTTCGAGAGTCGTTTCCCTTCTTGGGGAAATAGAATCGTTGATCTTCAAGTAGAGCGTTAGAGTCGGTGCCGATCCTCCCCGATGGCTGAGCGGGGAAACACATCTAGCGTGGCTGGGAGGGAGAGCAGCGCTTCATTCAGTGTTTCCGCGGGCGCTTGGGACCAGAGCAGAGTAAGAAGGGAATACCTAACAAGCTGGCATACCTGTATTTACAGGCAATTAGCACTAATCCACTATCCCTGGATTTTCTGCATTTTTCAGTAACCTGATAACTGCTTCTTGATCTTGCTGTGTTGGGCCAAGAGCACTTGTAAACACCTGTTATAACACTTGTATATATGTTAACATGCCCATGTATGTTTGCAGTGTCTTTTTATTCCTCCAAGTCACTGTTTAGAAAATAGCGTTTTCTAAACAGTACTACACTATATAATGCTTCTAATAGAAAGAATGCAGTTTAATTAGAATATACAGGAGAGCCAGTTTATTTGCATAGGTGCTGTGATAAGGTGTTAAATCTGAGGATGGATATCTCTCACAAGTGGCACTTTCAGTGTTTGCCTGTTATTTAATGGCATTTCACTTAAAAGTTTGAACTGAAATCCCAGAAGTCTGCCTGACAGTGGATGGCCAAAGGAGTCTTCTGGTGGTGATTGTATACTGCCAGATGTGTTTGAGAAACAGTTCACAGCACAACCCACACTGAGAAGTGTAAAGAAATACAATAAGTTGAGTCCTCTACTGGGCAGGTCTCCTGGGTTTAGGGAACTACTTCAGAGTTGCCTTTTGGGTTGGCCTTTCATTGAGAATTGCAAAATGCAGAACTGTCATATAATTACTTACATTTTACACTGATTGCACTATGGTTGTGCTTCACATTCAGCTTTGTCTTATTTAGAAGAAAAGTTAAGGGTGTGATTTCTTTGTATATTCATGAGGAGAAATTCAGCAAATAGAAAGGAGCCCTGAAATTATTAGCAACCGCTGAGGAGAATGGACATAGGTTATGGTTTAATAGTTAGTCAAGAGCTATCTCAGTTAAGAACTGTTACCTGGCAGGCCTGTTGAGCAGCCCTTATCAGAGAGAGAGTGTAAACAAAGTGGCAAGAAAGTGAGTAGTCAGGATAATGGAGGTAGAGTACGCTTAACAGGTTTGGGCTGGGGGTTTTTTGTGGGTTTTTTTTTTTTCCCTTTACTTATTTGAAATTCTGTTGCATTAAATTCTGTAAAATACCCTCCTACAATAGCTAAAAATAACTAATAAAGTAAAAATGGTTAATTGTTCTCACTTGCCAAAGTATTCCGAAGGATTTGAAGAGTCTAACAAAGTTAGTGTTACCTGAACAATGGCTGGGTTGATGGCTGAAATGGCAGCGTGGTGGAGGAGGGAGTTTGATGGATTTGGCTCTCTTCTCAAGAGTCATATGTGTGTAGTAAAGTGAGAAAAACAATATGGTAAGGCAGTAGACCCCCAGTTGTTGAACTTTTTGGATGAACAACTTTATTTTGACATATTGTGTCATTTACTGTATTGATACTAAATTTGGTATTGGCATTTCCATAGTATGATTAATTGAACACTGAAATAATGTATCTGTCAAGGATTCATCATCTACTTTCTTTATGGAAGTGGTAAACTGAGCCAGAGATAACACCTCCAAGACAGTGGTTGAGGCTCACAGTGAACACTGTTCATATTTACAAGAATGAGGCTGAAATAATATTCACTGCAGGGCTAGTGATGGTTAGGGACTTCTGCTTGAAGGGCTCAGTTGCTAAATTGTTCATTGGTCAAAGCCTGGTTGCAGATTTAGCTCTAAAACCCATGCATATATGTAAAAGCTTGGGGTTTGCCAGCCTGATATGTTTATTTGTGACCTGCAGAATATGATTTAAAGTCTCACGTCAAAATGTTCAAACACTTAAAGAATTTGAAAATAAAAAGAAGTGATAAAATTTCACTGAAAATCTGTTTATTTGGTATCTAAACATACTTGAAGGTACAAAAGACTCCACGTGGTAAATGAATGCAATGTATTAACGGAAATTTGAAATAGGTGTTCAGTACAAAATGTCTGTTCAGCTGGAAATCTTTGTGTGTGTTATGTTGAGCACTGACATTCCTAAGATGCTTAGACTTGTGCTTATTGGGTGTTCCTAGCTCTTGCATGACTCGATCAGAGTTCAAAACTAGATGTTCTTAAAAAGCACCTGGAGATCTCAGTCTGTTGTGTCCTTACAGCTGTATAGTATGTGCTAACAGGTATTGCTTATACTTATCAAGAGTGCTCCCTGATATGTTTTGGCTTAGGTACAGTCTTTGTGGCATAACACAAAATATGTTAATTGTAAGTTGTATTTATAGAAAAGTGCTAGAAAGCTCAGGATTTAAGTACCTGAGTTGGCCAGTAACTGAGTTCTGTAATGGTTTAGATTGCAAGGCATTTTATAGAGGTGAATATCAGAAGGATTAAAAAGTGCTCTCTGATGCTCTTTGACTAGAACTTTGTCATGTGAATTGATTAATTCCATTCCATTGGATTGAGAGGCTTTGGCAGTATGGACCTGTAAGTCTAGCTTTGTGATCAGCCATAAAAACCAGGATTTATGCAGGTTGTTTTCAAGCAGTAATTGATCCCACTGCCCAATTTCACTTGAACTTCATAGGTAGAGTGTTGGCAAGTACTTTGAGTTCCCATTACTTTCATGATTAGGCACAGAGGAGAGACCAAGTAATGGCTGGGATGCAAGAAAGCCTGACCCTGTGCTTGAACCTTTTTGTTGTGTTATCACAGTAGCCTGTGGGTGAGGTTTGGAGCAGTAATGTGGGACTTTTTAATGGAAAGTGCCAAGTAATTCCAACCACGGATGTTGGAATCTTGCTAGGACCCTGCAGTGTGTTGTGAAAATATATCACTGTTTAAGTAAAACTTTCATTTTCAATGAAAGATTAAAATATTGCTACTTTTTCTAAAAAAAAAAAAAAATACATTGCTATTTGGGGGAAGGGCAGAAGTTTTACTGTTCCTCTACTGCAGCTCAAGGGCACACATTTGACAGGAAATAGCCTTGGTGTTGCTTTCTTATGAAAACTGAAATTTGATCAAAGTGAAAATCCATTTTTGTATGCTTATGAAATCTAGCATACAAATACTCCTTTACTCTTGTTAAAATTTTTCAACCTTTTTTCCTTCAAAACTAGGATACATTAGTGCATCTAATTCTGTTTTGATAGATCTAGACTTTCAATTTTTTATTTTGTTTTAGTATTTGAACTTCTGCTCCAGCTTACTATTTTTGAACAAGCTGTCTCAAAAGTGTACTTTCCAAGGAGAGGAATTCCCCCCATACAAAAGATTTATAGCTGCTTTATTTGCTGGTATCCCCACACTTGCGACACTTCTGCATTAAATACCTCATCTCTTTATTCCCACAATATGCAGCAGTGTTCTCACTTTCCATGTGGCTGTAAGTACTTTGCGGCAGGATAGTGTCTTTTTTTTTTTAATACCACCATGGTTTTAGGTAATTTTCTATGGTTGCCATTGCAGTAATGGGAGAACCAGTTATTTTACTGTATTTATCTGTAATGTTCTTTTGTATCTACTGATGATAGTTATGGTGGTTCAGTGCTCTGTCACCTGTCAGGCCACTAACAGAAGACATGCAATAGTGACTTCAGTATGATACCTGCTTTGAACTCTTTTTCTCCCTTGGCACTCCTAAAGGTGCACACTAGCCCCTTTAAACAGCCAACAAGCCTGCTGTGGCCATCATCCAGTATGGTGAGCAGTAATACTGGTGTAAGGTGTTCCTGTGGATCTCTTGTGCTTTGAGCTGTGATGTGAAACCCTTGGTGTGATTCCAGCATGAAGCAGATCAAGGAAGTAATCTCAGTGTTACTGCAAATGTCGAAAGAAGAACAGGAATTAAATCTAGATCTCAATCACAGCACAGGTTCACAAGTGGTTTTTGATGAAATGAGGGCAAGATGGTATCATGTAAGGGAATAGCTCAAACTAGTGTTACAGAGTCAGGTGTGCAAGTGGGCACTAGTATTGAACACGTACTGTGAACCACAGTTTAAGACTGCAATAAAGTGCATTGTCAAGTCCCATGGAAGTGTTACTAGAATGGAGTAATTGCAATTCTGACTATATGTTCATGCCTCTTAGATACTTGCATCAGCACTCATTGGACCCCTGTCTGATCTGTTTTAACTCATTATCTGCTCAACTGGCTGTTGCAGAGTTGGGGATTTGCAAAAAAAAAATCTGATAGCTCCTGCTGCTAACACAAGGATGGGGATGGGCCTTTGCAACAGAAGCAGCATGGGTAATAACAGAAAGGAACCACTGGGTTGGTTTAGCTGACAGGAATGGAACACAGTTCTGAACATACCATCTCAATTTCCCCTGGACAAAACAGGTTAACAAAAGAGGAAAAAAATGGTCAGTGTGTATATATAGGTCATTGACAGTTGCTGCAGTGTATGTATTGAATTAACTGTCTTTAGACTGAAGTAAGGGAAAACACACGGGATTTGTTTTGTGTTGGACTACCTTTGTTTCAAATATGCAGTGTTAAATCAGTTTCTTTTCTGTATCCTCTCACAATCCATTTCAACTCATCAGCTTTTCTCTCAGAAAGAAGTAATTGCCCACTGCTGTCATATGTTTTTGAAGGGCTATCTTACAATTGACTCTTGAGAAAAATGTCTATGTGGTGAAAACAGTGCAAGAAAAGTTAGATTAATGACAACCAGAGATTTAGTTGAAAAGGCAGAGGGAGGAATTCTGTGTATTTAGCTGTAGATGCAGTACTAGTTCACTGATCCCTTGAGAACCTGCAATTGTATAGGATCTGTGGAGCATAATTTTTATGAAAGATGAAATTGTTCCTGCTGCATAGACTAATTCATGGATTGTGTGGCATGCATGCAGTGCTTGGTTTGAATTCTTTGCACATGAAGCAGAAATGTGTTGCTGGGCATGCAAGCAGATACACATATCTTCAGTAGTGTTGATAAAACCTGTGATTGTTTTTGGTGCTCCCTATGTCTAGCTGCTGGTATGTGGAAGCAGTTCAATTTTTAAGTGTTCCAGGAAGTACTGTAATCTTTGTCAGTGTTTCTAGGCATAGCTTGAACTTTCTTGTTGTATGTTCTTATATGGTAGCTGTTTACTTTTTATGTGCTGATAGAGAGCTGAGAAATTTAAACTCTGATTTTCTACTTTATAGGCACTGAGAATTTCCTAAGCTGGAACTTGTGTAAACCAAAACCATGGAGTGCAAATAAAGTCACTGCAACTCCCTCTCAGTTCTTCCCTTGATTTGGCATTTAGTAACTGTGCACTCTAATGTTCGAGGTTGGTAACTTTCAGGGGATTTTTTTTTTGTTGATGCATGACACAGTATTGTTGTTTTTCTTTCTGAACTCACTGTACCTACCTTCATGATTTATGTTGACTGGTATGAGCATTCATTTATTAAACAGTTCAACAAACTAGACTGTAAAACTAATCTACCTTAACACTAACCTAGAAAACAGGAGGAGAAACGTGGCAGGAGGAAGAAGAGGAAAGAAAAGGTCAGATCTAGTTTAACTTGGATCAGTTTTCCAGTCAGGTTTACAGTATACCTGTTTTTTTTCCCTTGAGTTAAGTAGCTTTACTGGGGAGAACAAGGCTTCTGGTTTTTAGCCACTAATTATTTTATCAACATTTTTGGGTGTTTGAAGTGTGTAAGTTGGCTGGAGAGTGTTCCGAACCAACAAGACTTGATGAGAGAGAATACAGTACCACTAACAATAAATCTTTCCACTTGTTCTCCCTTTGTAGTAGAACTTGTCTGGTGTAACAGTGAACTGCCCTTCTGTTTTAAGTTAGCCTGGGAGGCCTACTGTAAATTTTGTTGTTGTTGTTGCTCTGGGTTGGTTTTCTGTTAGTTGTGTCTCCTGAACTGCCTTGCTATGTGAGGGAAGGAATAATAGGTATGTGTTCTGCTGGTCAGTTACCAGATCAGGGTGTGCTGTTGAGGAGCTGTATTCCAGCTACTCTCAAATAGCTAGGGCTTGTACTGCCTACAGCTAAAACAGGAAAAAAATGAGTACCTCTTTCCTTTTTCCACCCTTGCCTGTTTTACTTTTCAGCTACATTATATGGGTGTTTTGAGTAGATGGTTACAATGGATCCCTTTTTCTTGACTATGACTCAAGTATCAGGGCTTCAAAGTAAATTGTTGTTCTAACCTTTCGAGTTCAGTCTGTTTATGTAGAGGTCAGGCAGAGCTTTATAGACTTTACTAACTTAAAATTCTTTGTCCCAGTTAGAGCTACTGTCTTTTATGTTATTCTTGAACTTTGCTCTTTTCAATGTGCTTGGTGGGAACTTTGATAAGATAAGCTGGAACGTTAATAGAGGTTGTAACAGAACTGAATTGCTGTGGTTCACATGTAAAGTAAGATGGCATTCTAAATTTGGCTATCATACATTAGGAAAAAAAATCCACAGAGCACAAAACCAAACAAAATCGAAGTCAAACACAACCTTGTTTGGGGATATAAAGTTATATGATACATCTCTTCTTTTTCCACTGCTAATCTACCAATTTATGCTTCCATTTACTACAGGCATAAAGAAGCCAGGAAGAAGTAAGTGAGGGCAGAGTAGAGAAGATGGATGGTAGTGGCTCATCTGTTTGAGCATGTAAGGGCACAGAAGATGCATTGCAAAGAGCAGAGAACTCTGAATCTGCAGAAATGCACTGAGCTGTGGAGACTGAATTCCTTTTTATGGGGTGTGGTCAGCAGCATGTCACTCTGCAGATCAAAGAGCCACGTGTCAGGGGTTTTTTTTGTTTCCACTTCTGGCACAGTCCGGGTTCCTGTGTAGTATCTTGAGAAGCTGGATTAACCCCTTCTTAGATAAACATCCCATTCATGGCAAAATTCTTCTAGCATCTCGGTTACTGCTCATGTGTCTGGTTCTCAGCATCCATCCAGGCTTGTATCCATAGCAGCATGTGTTGTATTGCAGGAGTGTGAGTTGGGTAAATGTCACTAGATATAATTCTTTCCTGTTTAAAATTTTTTTTTAAGTTTATTGGTAAATGAAAGCTCACTGAATTTGTGACCTCTTTAACCATGTTCCTTGCTTTCAGTTTCTCTTTAACTTAGTAGGGTCCTTATATCCAATTATGAGACATCCTCGCTTTTGTGGCACCTGGGGATTGATTACTCATGTTAAAAGTGCTGTTCAGTGGGAAAAATTACTGGTTTTCAGTGTGTTTTTTTGTAAAATGTTGCTAGTTTATTTTAAAAATGCTAGATTTTCAAATTTTAAGTATTTATCTTCCTCCTTCCACAGTTCCCAGCTTCTTCAAATCATCTTAATTAAAGAGTAGTTAGTTAGTCTTACATGTGAATAATAGTTCTCACTGTTATAATTCCACTTTCATGGAATTTTATGGAATATTTAGCTTTATAAACTAGTTTTAGTGCATTTTTAGTCTGATGAGCCACTAAGAAGTCAGAGGGCAGTGTAATTAATCTAGGGTTGAATATGCTCCTCCTTTTCATAACTATTGATAAAAAGTTTTGTGTATCTTATTTAAAAGTTTTATTGTCAATTTGAAAAGCACTATACCAAGGAATTAGTATTACTGCCATATATAATGTAGATTATAGAAGACTACTTTAAAGGAGCCCTGCTTGTGATTACAGCTGGCAGTTTGGTTCAAAGAACAGAGTGTGCCACAGCAAGGCCCAGCTAAATGAGAAGATCTGACTTCACTGAAGTGTAATCTGGAAATGGGGGAGGATTATCAAATGGCTACTGTTTGGTGACCTTAGTTCAGATGTAGGTCATTCTGGTGTTAGCCACTGATGAGGGGGAAGAAAAATAGAATCTGGGTTTTACTTCTGCCTATGGGCTTGAGTGCTAGCTGTGACAAGCTGTTTCAAAAGTTTGTGCTATCAGCTAAATGATGCAGTGATTGTGGAGTTACCTCTGATTCTGGTACATGCTCCTTCAATTTTCTTATTCTTCCTGGACCATCTCTGTCCTTCTTCTCAACTTTCATGAGTTGTATTTGACGAAAAACAAGCTTGAAAGTGATACAGTACAATGGCTGTTGGGGAATTAAGGTTTATACACTCACTTCTGCCATTTTGAGAGGTGTCCCTACCCACAGCAGGGGGCTGGAACTAGAGGAGCTTTAAGGTCCCTTCCAAGCCTGTTCTATGATTCCTGTTTACTTGGGAATTTTGCCACCTCTTGTGTGTTGCACTCTGTTGTGGCTTTTGAGCTCAGAGATCTTCCTGTGATATTTAGAGAGTTTCAAAGCTGTCCTGATTGAAGTCCTGCCACACCTCTTTCTGTTGATGCCTAAATCATGTTCAGTTATAGGTGTCCTGTGATCTATCAGGAAGTGAGATCCTTTGGTCAAAGCAATTTCAACTGTGCAGCTCTTATTGGATTCTTTGCTTCATTGCAAGTATGTTCCTGCATGTCATTTAATTAGATGTGGAATGAAACGTCATTTATCTTTGAGGCCTGCATCATACTCTCTGCTGATGCAGTGAGTCAGAACTTCCAGTGTACTTGAACGCTTCTTTTAATTCTTGATTAAATGTATTAGCAAGGTAAAACTTACTCATAAGGAAATTGTCTTCTTGAGGCTAGACCATCTCATTCAGCATTACTTGTTCTTGTCTTCCCCATTTTTGGTCAGTTCTGTGCCTATTTTACATGCACAATACCCTGCAGGCTTGACGGAGTTTTGCCTTGAGATGCCAGTTGATGTTTGAATTGGTTAAACCATGACAACACATCTGTCCTAACTCTAACTGATGTATATGCCATAAGCACTTAATACCAGTCTGCTCTAGTGGTGTCCAAAGACATGCACTCCTGTTCCATGTCACCAAGCACTCACAGCTCTCTGAGGACCTCAGAAATGTGAAGTGGCTCTTGATTTTTAGCCTTTCTCATTTTATTTAGGTGCCTTACTGCAGTTTGCATTAATCCCTGCTTTTTAAACAGCAACAACAAACCTACCCTTAAACTCATATTGGCCTTCCTTTTGAAATGCCAGATATTATACCTTCTCAGAAAGAATTTCTTCAACAAGATCATCAGGCTGGTTAGAATATATTGGAAAGTACCTTTATTTCCCATCTGCATCCTTTTTGAAGTCTACTGACTCCTAAACAAATGGGTTCTACCCTAATGAAATAGGATTTCATAAGAAGATGGTCCATTTGGAACTTGTGGTGTCGTTTCTTATCTTGGAATATTGGAATATTCCAGAGGGCTCTGAGCTTGGTGCTGATGTGAAAAACTGCACTTCAGTACTCACCCTAGATCAGCTTTGTGCACAGCCCTCAGAAGCAATGGTAGGTGATCCCTGGGTCCTTTGCACCTCACTGTATCACTTGAACAGAACAGAGCTTTTTCTTAAAGCTAGAGCTTCTCCACAAAACATCAACATTTCACTGGAGAATTCATATCAAAGGTAAACTGCTTAGTCAGTCTTAAAATAGCAGAGTTTTTGAGCAAGTGTTTGTCAGTAAATCAGTCATGTCTAAATTACTGGTGTCACCTCTGGCAAGCACTCCACAAACCTTCAAAGAGTGAACTGAAAATTTAATGTATCATAGATTTCGTATTTAAGTGGTCAATGCTTCCTGCAGTGTTACACTTCAGGAGAAAAAGCTGTGAGAGAAACACACTGTAGTATGACCTGAGGAAACTTGCATGATGAATTTAGGTTATTGAAGTCCGTGGTATTACTTGCTGTATGTTTCTCTTAATTGGTGACTTTAAGAATACTTGTCCAGTGGTTCAGGATGGGGTTTTGCTGGCCCACAGCTGGCTTTATAAGGCCTTTACTCCAGGCTGTCACATACAGTAGTAGTTTGACAGCTGCTACTTGATGTAACTTGAAGTAATTTCCCACTCCCTCATGTTGTCTGAGGAGATCCTGACATCTTTTCAGGCTGAGGGATCGAATCATTCCCCTTGTCTGCCTCATTCAGCCACCAGCTCGAAGAGCCAAAACAGCCTCTTCTACTGTTGTTTGTGAGAGCAGTTACTTGGTAATGATTTGGATGGTGTGATTGAAGAGCTGTAACTCTCCTTTGCTCTGTGTGGTGCTGCACTTCCCCACCTGCCTTAACTGACCTGGTTAAGTGGCTTTCAGGGTAGTTGCAAACTGGATACTCGGCAGCTTCATGCATTCAGCATCTCAAGCAGCAATCAGGCATTCTCTCCTCTTTCATTCTCAACCTTTTTGATAAGTAATAAATGGGTTTTTTTGCTCTTTGTATGAGAGATATGAGTGATCTTGACCTATGAGACTGATTTAAGAAATTTGGTACCGGATAAGTAACTTGTATACTAAGTTTTCCAGAATGCTGGTACTGAGATTGATCTGTTTCCTGGAGAAGTTTCCCTCTTTCTGGAAATGCAGACTGTGATCACACCTTTCATTTAAGAAATCCTATTCATGTATTCTTGACCCTGCAGTTCACTTAGCTTTCCTAAGTGGTTGCAGTTGTCTTTCCAAATTGTTTCATTTAGAGGGAAGAGTGCTCTACTTACAGATCAGTACTGAAGTTTCTTGTTTTGTCTTGCTTGAGATTTGTGGGAAGCAATGGGTTATGGCTGTCTTGGGTCAAAGAAACTCACTAAACTGTGAGGGGAATAATGAACTTTGCTAAAGAGTCTGCCTTTTCTATTTATTGTATTATTTATGGTTCTTATGGAGAAAAATAAGTGAACCCCAAAACAACTGATTTGAATATATTTTTCTTTCAGCTGCTTGATCTTAATACAGAATTTGTGCTGAGTTGGTTTTTTAAGGAATGAAATAGGGACCTCCACTTTTTTCCTTGTTTGCATAGTATGAAGTGAAGAGGTATGTCTTTGCAGACTAACAAAATTTAGTAGTGAAAATTACTGTCTGGAAATAATGAGTATTTGCTTTTGCCAAGGAAAAGACAGTGCTGGAATATGGAAGGAGCAGAGTGTTTCTAAGACAGGATAGCTACTGTTTAAACCCATCTGCCTTGTGTAAGAGCTCTTGTCTGTTCCCAACCTGATCCAAGTATTCAGAATCTTGCCACTAGCTACTTAAGAATGTATCTGGTTTTCTTTTGTGCTCTGCTCCCCAACTCAGGTTGGATAGTTGTTAGTAATGTGAATTTTATAGAGTCTAATCAGAAATTTAATACAAAACTGTTACAAAAATCTCCCAGTAAATTCTCATATCTAGTATATGGTTGAATTTCAGTGCTGTATGAATTCTGTTCCACTGCAGATGGGTCCAAGTCCCACACTTTGAAACTTACCATTTTCTCCTTTATCTTGTGCCATTGAGTGATTGGGAGAAACTTTATAAAAGGTTTTTACAGATGCATCCTAATTACTTAAAGAAAAAAAAAGCCAGACCAAAAAAATAAAAACCAAAAAAACTAAACCCCAATCATACCTGAATTGTGTCAAATACTAAAAGCAAATCCCAGAGACTTTTTCCTGTTCCCTTCTTACATGTGACACCTTTTATGTAATGGAAATGCCCAATGTGAAACTAAAATTAGCGTTTAAAGTCTTTATTTCTGTATGTCTGCTTTTCTGATCTCCAGGGGGAAATGAAATTATTCAGCCTTCTTAATCAAAAGTTAAACAGTTGAAAGCTTCTGTCTATTCATTTCAGTGTATTCTGCAAGTTCAGCAGATGTTGACTTGAATGATGCAGATTTGAGGTTGGTTGTCCGTGACCTGTGAGCTGGGATGCTCTATGTGCCTTGAGCAATGACATCTTTTCTTCTGTTCACTGAGCATGTTTAAGAACTGGTTTGAAATCACAGTTTAGCTAAGTTCTTTCAATCTTACAGGAGCATCTGAGGCACTTGCAGTTTTAGCCTTGAGCACCAGAACATGTTTTTTAGAGAAAGTAAGCATAGTTAAAAATTTTTATTTCAAGTGAAGTTTTTAAATAGATGGAAGTCAGTTTCTTGTTAACATGTTGCTGGCTCTAAATTTTGTCAAATTTGAGAAGGCAGATTCTGTTGGATTTAAAAATGGTGGCTGGGGAGATTGCTGGTTTATTTTTTTTAACTAGGTATTTGTAAAAATAAGCTGTAAATTAAAGGTGAAAATACATGGCATAGGTATTATAAAATGCAGAAAAGTGAGTTTAAGAGAAATTTAAGAAATTAACCACTATTAAAAAGGTATATTCCAATAATTTCATTGTGCTACTAACATTTTGGTACTTCTAGGATTACTAGAATGTTTTTTAATGATCTGGTTTCAGCATTTGTGTTAACAATATGTTTGAAAATAAAGATTTTGAAGAATTCAACGCTGAGATTTATAGAGTTGATAATTCACTCACTGTGTTAGCTTGGTACAAGAAGCCATTCCTTCTGGAGCTTCAGCGGGTAAGAAAAGTGGCAATTGATTTCAGTTGTCTAGTTGCAGGATTTCAGTCAATTTCAAACTTTCTAAAGAATAGAAATGGATAAATAGTTTCTCAGTAACAAATGGTTTCTGAATAGGAAGAAGATGAATCTGCTGGGAGAGATGAATGACTTTTTTCCAGTTCATAATTTCAAAGCTATTTGTGGGAAATAGGTTGTTTGAGTGACACAGAAATTATAATTGGAAAGAAACCTGAAAATTCCCTTGAAACTGAATCTCTTCTGAAATTCCTCTTCCTTGTAAAACTTAGCGTCAGGCAGCAGTTTCATGGAATGCTCTGAAGGCTTGCAACTTCATTAGCTTGCAGTAGACACTTGGTGTAACACAGAATCCTAAATTTTAGTTTCTCAAAAGCTCATCAGGCTAGAAATGTTCTGATTTTTTTGGTTTTTTTTTTTTTTTTTTTTTTTTTTTTAATTTGTTTGTTTGTTTGTTTTGTTTTTTGGGGGAGGGTTTGGTTGAGTTTTTTTCCCTTTTTTTGACTCAGTGTACTGGGGTTTTCTGATAACTGTTTTTTCTAAAAGCTTTTCTTAGTGGAAAGCCCAATGTTGTTTGATTCTTACAATCCAGGAAGTGTGCAAGACCTGTTTATTTGTTAGTTGACTCCTAGACTTTCTCCCAGATGCTGGTTGGATGTGTGATACTGCATAGTAGGAAAAAAATGTTGTGACCTATTCATTGTTACAGACTCGCTGTGGACTTGACTTTTTTCTGTGGTTTAGTGAACATCTGACTAGGCCTTCAAGGAGCAGAAAAGAATTTGTCTAACAATTCTAAACTTGTTTGATAAAATAGCCAAACTTTTTACTCCTCCTGTAAATCTTAAAATTATTATTAAGAAACAGACACATGCTTTAGGCACATGGTTTTCTGAAAGTGACAGTTGTTTCTATGTCGTACTCTTGGGCATTGTTCTCCTCATATTGTAAAAGACTTAAATTGTTACCAAATGAGGAAATCATGAGCATTTTTCCAAGCTGGATGTAATCTTTTACAGTCTCTTCCTCCCTCTGAATTTCCTTCTGTAAGGATACAAGCTATGAACTGGTCAAATTATTGCTAGTGCAGTTCTGGGTAACAGTTGGTATCTAGCTAGCTCTGATGTAGGGTCTTGGAAAAAGAAAGGCAGGATAAGCTTCAGGCTGAACACCAATATTCACACCAATTCCATATTTAAATGTCCCAGTACAGCAGCTGGGATTAGATTACTGTTCCAAGAGAGTTTTTAGAGAGAACAGAAATTAAGTTTTAGTAACTGTCACTTGGAAGCATTTTTCTCTCTCCCTATTCACAGAGCAGCATAGTCACTTCTGAAGTGTCTTCCTTATGCCTTTTGAATTATAAATAACACAAGTCTCTCAGAATATCTGGCTGCTACATTAGAAATTAAATCTACTTTTAACCTTGGCAGTGTCTGAAGGTACAGTAAAAGGTGTCATGTCGGGCTCTCCTGTTTACAAGTCTGCAAGGACACATAGCCATAGAAGATTACTTGGGAGAATGAAACTGCTTCTCTTTTTATTGAACCTCATTTTTCTTGCTGTGGTTTATAAATACCTGAACTCTAAGTTGATGCTAATTGCAGTCTTTATTTAACCTACAAAAACTTCCCCCTCCCACCCCTGTTGGCTGCCACCCTTTTCTTTAAAATTATGAACAATTGTGGGGGAGGCAGGACATTTCCTCTTTTTGTTCTGCCTCTGAGGTATGGCCAATGTCAGTCTCCTTTGTATTCAGCTTCATGCTTGCAACTGCTTCATGTTACAGCAGGTTCTTTTGATGTACATAGTATTTTTCTGAAACTATATTTCATCACTGTCTTCATCCCCTCAATAAAGCACAGCACAGAGAGTTGAAACCAAGGATTTTTATCCTAAGTGAAAAGTAAGCAGTTAGAACTGGCATGGTTCTGTAGTCTCATTTCAAGTTTTGGTCACCCTGTCTTGCTGGCAGCAGCAGTGTCCTCAGCTGCATTAGTTCTTAGAGTCAGGATTTGCAGAGAAGGAAAAGCATCATTTTAGCTATGGTTTGGAATTTGTATTGGAGTCTAAATAGAGGATTTCCTCCCTTTCATTTTGGAATCTCTGGTATGTTGGTTCCTGTTTGCTCAGGGAACTGAATCAATATGGTAAAGAAAATGAGTGTTTTAAGTTAAATGTTAGGACTTTCTATTATAAGAGAACTTTTTTAGTGCTCTAAGCAAGAAATGGATTCAAGCTAGACAACATATTCAGCAGAAGCCGCTGCCCTGCTCCATTCCTGTGCAATATCTGTCCTAAATTAAGTCTCAAGAATTTTTCTGCAAGAAAAATGGGTTGATTTTTACCTGATAATCTGTCCAACACTTTATCAAATAATGTATTTTAAGAATAGATATTCTGTAGTGATGTTACAAACAGGAAAAATAAAATGTTTGAATAAAGATATAATAATTTTTCCTTCTGTTGTCATACTTTGTTTTGAATATTCTGTCTAGCAAGTTACTTTTTTTGTTTTTTCTTGCCATTTGTGTAAGTGGCAAAAAGATGATTGAGTGTTTGATTACTGGTTTGTGTGTTTGTATTTTTGGGGGTTTTTTTCCTTTTTTTTTTTTAAACTCAGTGCTTCAGTTGTTTCATACAATAGTCAATCCTTTCCAGATTGTTGTGGTAGTAAATTTGAAAACAAATATATAAGTAGAACCAAACTAAAACAAACCACAACAAAAACCCTGTGACTTTGAGATTTATATCAATATATAAGCAAGACTAAAATTATTAATCCTTCTATGGTTGGGGGGGAACAGTGGGCAAAAAGGACAGCTGCTGACCTGTTGCAGGAAAGGAAAGGCAAAAGCAACTGACACAGATGTTAATGCTTAATTTTAATTTCTCTGTCTGTTAAACATACTGCTTCTCTTCTATAAAATATTAAAATAACTCTCTTCTCTACAGAGTATTCTCCTTTACCAAGCTGTAAGGGAATTTCTGCTTATATCCTAATGGTGGGATAAAGGTAACTAGGTATAATAAAAAAATTGATGTAATTATTTTATACCTTTTTTCAAAATTTTGAATTAGAGCTATAGAAAGGTGATAAAATATTTTCTACATAATTGAGAGTGGTTTGATATATCAAAGGAGCTTGATGATGGCTGAGTAATAAACACATACTCTTGAAGGGTTTGAGTTTCTGATGTAATTAATTTTATTTTCCTGTCAGTTGGAAGCAAAAAATGTGCCAGAGTTTGGAGCAGATAACCATTTTTCAGGTAAACCTGTTCCTTCTGTAGTGGCAAATAATGGTGGACAGCTTCCAGGTGGGCAAGCTGCACCTGGAAAATATAGGTGTGTACTTCAGAAGGCTGTAAGTTAACATGATTAGAAGCTAAAAGATGACTGAACATGAGCTCCAAGTCCCTTTCCTATGAAAGAGATAACTTTTAAGAAAGGCAGATGACCTTTTTAAGTAAGCCAAATCAAAAGACTGCTTCCTACTCTTGCACCTGTATTAATGATAAATAATATTTATCAGTAAATATTGAAGCACTATTGAGGGAGAATTTGAAGAAAAGTGAGAGATTTTCTTTCAGAGAAGCTGCAACTGATGCTTTGTCTGCCTGGGGTACATTTAAAAAGAAAAAAATAATATGTGACAAAACCAATGAGGCAGAATTCTGTCTGTGGTGTGATTGTTTTAATGCAAGGTAGCAGTCTCTAAGACAAACCACAAATCTTCCCCCAGATATACTCCTGTAGTTATACTGTATTTAGGGACAAGCTAAATAATACAGTCATGAAAATGTGCAGAATGAGAAGAAGAATTGAAGTTTATTTAGATACAGTACTATTTTGAATTACGTGCTGTTTTCAAAAGGAATCACTTTTCAGGTGCATGAAACAGGGCAATGTTACAATGATAGTGGGGGAAAATCCAATTTATTTTTCTCATGGTAATGTCAGTTATGTCAGCGAGTTTTAGCTCAGAACTTTGTGTGTTGTACCTTGGCATGAAGCTACTGCTGCTTAAATTAAAGGGTGTATGGGGTGAAGGGGGCAGGTAATGGAGGAGGTTGGCTTGTTGGTTGGGGCATAAGCCAGTGTGCAGGATCTGTTTTTCAGTCCTTACTTGTCCATAATTTCTTTCTAATGTGATTTTAGATTCTGAAACTCCTCATATAAATTATGTAGTAGTCCTCACAGATCAAGAAATACCAGCTCAAAATATAGGTTGTATGACTTCAGAATGGGATCAGAATTCATATGTCAGCTATATAAGTGTTTAGAAGCAAATGCAGAAACAGAAACTGAACTCAGGAGTTGCTATCAGGTCCCTTTAACTACTGGGTAAAGTACCAGTAGCTGTTACCACACCAAAAAATAAAAGAAGGTAGTTTAATGCTGTGTGTGGCAGTACAGTGCTCAATCTCATTAAATGTAATCTTATTCTTTGGATTTTCCTAATTATATTTTAAAGACCATTTATTAAATTCTGCAACCTTTTAAGAATTGAAATCAGCAGTTCTGAACCTACTTTCACATTAGTTTTGATTTAAAAAGCAACAGTAATGGGCTAAACTCCACACTGCTTAAAATGTGCAATTTTTTTTCTTTAATTTTTGTGTTCTCTGCTGAGAATATTAAATTCAAAAAATAAGGAGGATACATGAATCTTCCTTGCTGATGTTTGTTACTTAACAGGGGTGAGGCCTGATTTTATCTAAGAAGCTAAATAACAAGTGTTTTGGACTTCAATAAAAACAACTTGAACTACCATAATTCTGATGTGATTCTTGGTATAGTAAACCACAAAGTGAAGGGTGATGGAAGTAAACTTTCAGGCACACAGAAGTTGTGAAGATTTCAACATATGCTGCTGCTGACTTTCTTAGGTGGATTAATAAAATTGTGTTTTACAGAGCCTCAAGGTTCTTTTTTTCCTACAGGGCCTGCAGAGGCCGTAGTGCTGAAAGTCTCATTTCATTGGAGTACAAATACACGTGCATGCCCTGTCCTTCAAAGCAGTGTGAGCAGTCTTACCCTGTGCCTGGCTGATGATATGCTGGAAAAGAAGGGAGGAAGCAGAACTTAATTTGCATGCACCCAGAATCTTCCAAATTCCTTAACACATAGAGCAAGGTAGAGAGGACAATAGGATCTCATCTAAAGGGAAACCTTTCACATCAGGTGAAAAGTAGAGCAGTAACTATGAATCAGCTGAGCAATCTTGATAAGCATCTCCCTCTTTCATTTAAATTTTCTCTATCCCTGTAAGGGTGCATTTATCTGCTGTTTCTGGTATGCATCCAGAGGTATGAATAAAACAGTCTTTATGGCTTAGAAAAATATCAAACCAGAAGTGAATTTGTTTAGAAGTATTTACACTTTTATCTTTAAGCAGATGAACTGATAAAAAGCTTATACTTTCGTAAACTAGAAAATCTGCAGCAGATCAGAGGAGGGGAAAGCAAGTATAAGCAAAAGGTTCTTTTAGGTGGCTTACTGTGAGGTCATTAGTGTCACTCTTATAGTTTGTACAAGTTTTGTAAGGCACCTCTTGAGATTTAGTGTTACTGTATTCTAGTGCTGAGTAAAAGAACAAACACAAATGCTTTAACATTTTAACTAAAAATGGTTACATTTTAGTAAAAATGTCCCAAATATAGGCTTAAAAAAGAAGTTTTGTAGCAAAAGCTCTAGAATTGGATTACTTCTTAAACAGAAACATGGAAAGGGGAAGAGAAAAAAGACTAGTAAAGAAACAAAAAGACAAGGGGAAAGGAAATATACAAAGTTAGGAGAATCAAGAAATTAATGTGACATAGAGTGCACCAAACCTATCAAAAACTTTTTAATACAACTTGTGCATATTTTTCTGTTCCTTTTCCCAAGTGTAGAGTAAGTACTACTCCTATCTTCAGACCCACCAAGTGGTATATTTGAAAATGGTAGTCAAATGTCAGCTTCCATTTATTGCATGATATTTATTATTTTCTTAGCTATTTTTCTAACATATAGTCTGAGTCATTCAAGTTTTTGAAAACATACTTGCATTCTCTGTTCACTTAGAGGATGTGGCGAGGGAAGGAGATGGATGTTGAATTCAACTCCAAGGCTAAAGTAACAGTTTTCTCTCAGAAATTATGGATATAAAGCTTTTGGAAGAACCATAGCCAATGTGTAGCTAAACCTGTCCAACCTCAATTTGTATTGTATAACTGTTCAATTACTGTATCTGTTCAAAATTAATGTAGACCAACTTTGCATTACAGTTTCTGTGAATCTTCACTTAGTGATTTTCTCTAGGGTTAGTGCAGCACAGACTATCCATTGCTTCCACAGTTGCAGGGACTGCATGGCCACTTCTGAGTTTCTGAGTGCAGGAGGCTTTTATAATTCACAGCCATGCAGCAGCTGCTGAGGAGCAGGATGAAGAAAGGCTGTGTCTGGTCATGAGGAAGAGTCCCTGTATATTACTTGAGTACCTCTAAGTGTATATAAATTGCACAGTGCTGGAAACGTCCATGGAATGTATCCATTTAATTATTAGTCTGTTTTATTCGTGACAAAGAATTTTGCAGCCTGAACTGTTCATATGTGTCACTCTCTAATGTGTAGATAGGCTTCAAGATGTTTCAGACGCTAAGTAGTTTACAGTGATAAAACATTATGGAGAACTTTATGATCTAAGCTTTGTGAAAGGCAGCTTCTCTTTAAGATTTTAAATAAAAAGTTGTGAAGAAAGCGGTCTTCATTTGGACTTAATAATCCTGTTTTGAATCTGAGTAAACTGGTAGAAACACTAAGCATACTGGAATTTATTTACAAAGTATTATTTTTTTGAATCACTCAGTGGTAGTTGCCCTTCATCTTGCAATTCTTTGACTTTATGAAATAGTTAGTAGGATAACTCAATAAAAACCTTACCATAGAAATCTCATAGGCCCATATGAGACTTCTTTGGTTTAGACAAGACAGTACAGAATCCCATTTCTAGTTCCACTGTGCTCCCCCTGTCTTGGGGGAGGGATGTAAATCAGTGACTACTAAGCCTACAGAAAATTACTCAGCTATTCAAGCTCCTCACTTCCCTTGGGATCCTGCATTCCATCTCATGGCTACAGTGGCCAGGACCACTGTTAACTGTTACATCGCTGATTATCTCTTTCTTAATGATGAATAGTAGTGCCTCCCCTATTGAGCTTGTCCATCACCTTAGGCATGTTTGTCCTCCAGACACCTCAGAATCCCCTGAGTGGCTTGTGCACTGGCATGTTTTATTTCCAGCATATGTGTTGGTGATTGTGCAGCTTTTTTTTTTTTTTTTTTTGTTTGTTTTTGTTTTTGGGGTCACGGTTTTTGGGGGGTATTTTTGGTTTTTAAAGACTTCATCGACTTACTCCTGATTTACGGTCGGCATAGTCTGTAACAGATGTAACTATGATGTTCACCTGAGTTAATCCTGACCTGTAGATTTTTAACTGTCGTGTAGCCCATTCCACACTAAGGCTCCACTTGTTTAAGTTAAAATCTAAGCACTCTCCTTGACTCTCTCACTTCCCCTTTCTTAAAAGCCAGTATCCATCCACTGCAGTTGTGTGAATTGTCTCACCAGTGAGATTGTTACGTGCTGTGGTGTATTGCTGGTGCTTGCTTCCTCTGCTGAGTGGGTTCATAAACAGCTACTTAAGGTGTGTCCCTGCTTATGCCGCTTCTTCAGGAGGACTGTAAAGTCCTTGTGTGCATTTGCCCTCTCTGCCATTCTCTTCTAGGCTTCAGTCTCCACTTTCCTGACAAACATAGTTTGAAGACCTCATTATGAAGCAAGCCTGTTGGCAATGATGATTTACATTAACAAACAGATCCTGTGTTTCTCCAACACTCTGTTTCTTAAAGGATCCTAATGTCATAAGAGCTGAAGTCCTGCCTGCAGCCATGTAGTCACTTGTTGATCCCACAGGATGTTTGTTTGCCCTAGGAAAGCCTTTACCTTGGATCAACACCTGTGATCTGTTATTTATTACATTGACAGCCAGATAAGCCATAAGAGTATCTCTATAATATTCTGGGTTTGGACCAGAGCAAGAGCTGAACTTCTGCAACAGCCAGTCTAGCTGCTGGGCAAAAGTCCCATGGGAGCCTGCAGTTACTGTCACCTATTGCTTCCTTTTGGTGGCCTTTGCTGTGATCCATGGCATATATGCCAAACCTGACAGAACCTGTTCCTGGGCTGTTTGCCTTTTCGGTACACAAATAGGTACTGATGAAAAAAGAGAGCCCCCTTCCTGTTGTTGGAGATCACAGCTTCAGCCGACCTCCTTGTGGGAGTTCCTGTCCCATCCCAGCCCCGAGTGAGGAAAGCAGCATCAGTGGTGGGGGAAAGGTGGGAGGGAGAGTTAACCTAGGGAAAAAAACCTATTCGCAGCTTTATTCAGAAATACAAACCGTGGAAGCTTGTAACTGGGTTAAGAGACGTGCTCTGTCACAAATTTCTACTTATGAAGACTGTTGGAGGAACCTGTCTTGGATTTTAAAAGGTGTCAGACAATAAAGAAAGCTGATTCTTTCTACATGAAGATACGATAAATTTATTAGAGAAAGAGGGAGTTTGACAATTCAGGGTATTGCAAGTTACTAGAGCCAAGTGTTGCTTTTCACTTTGGAGCTAGAAAGTGTCAGACCTCAAGTAACAGTTTTGGAAGACCAGGTTTGGAATCAAATAGGCAATCAACCACCATGAGACAGCAAATTCTGTAAAACTTTCTTGAAGCAAATTTTTTCGAGTAGTGAATCATTAAAATACAAGCAAAGTGTATTTCTGACTGGTTTCTGTAGGCTCTTCAGGTTCTGGAGCGTTACAAAGCTGCGACTACTGTTCGCTTAAGCATACTGACTCAAGAAGAAAAACAAAGATTTATTGAACTGCTTGTGTCCAGATGGTTACATTTTAGAAAACAGTGCCAACATTCATTCATCAGTACTAGAAAGTAAGATACATCTTTATGTTTAGGTTAAACTAAAATTGTATCAATTCTGCTGAAAGGCGGTAATACTTTGTGGAACATGGAAGTAACACAGGTGCTTTCTGGGAAACTTTTAGCCTAAGGTCTGGAAAAAGGTTCTCTTGATGTTCTTAGGTTGTATAAGTAAGTGTTCTTTTAAAAGAAGGCATCCGATGTCCAAACGTGAGGAAGCAAATGATTGGGCAGGGTAAGTCTGTTGTGGTTCCTTGGAGAAGTTCTGTAATACTTCAGAAGAGAAGCAGCCCTTTGGATGGGTAGGATGGAATTAAGCTTGGTGAATTAACAAAGAAGCAGGCTGGTGTAAACTTTCCTCAGGGTTAAGAGAAGAAAGAAAAAAAAACCAGCAACTCCTGCAGTGTGCTCATTGCCATCTTTAATACGAGCTGTGTGGAAGTGTGTGTGGAGGTTGCATTTTTCTTTGACAAGCTGCTGTTTACAGAGCTGGGTTTCTGTGCTCAAGGTTTTGCATAGGTAGGAGCAGGTGGTAGGGCAGACAGGTAAGGACAAAAGTAAAGGCAGAAACAGGTACCACCCTGCACAGGGTGGGAAGGGTTGTAGGTGTCCAAAGACCAAGGAGGTTTTGGGTGCTGACTGGGATGGTAAACAAGCTTCTTGTTGTTTGATTGATGAAGTCCTGAAAGATAGGAGTTGCTGTTTGCTCTTCTGAAATAAAGCAGGGTTGTCTCCAAGTGCTGCTTCATTCATTTCTTTACCCAGGGACAGTAATTTGGCAGAATGTAACTAGCTGCTGACCTAAAATGGCTTACAGTGTGTAACGTTAATAGCAATACACATGGTGTGGTTTGTATTTCTGCTCTGTTGTGCTTTGAGGACTGCTACCTTAACTCCAGGCTTCAACTCTCTTGCCTTTTTTGTCCATAACCCTTTGGAGCCAGAAGAATAGGGAATTTGTGCAATGCTAATATGATGTGAATTTATATTACATTGATTCTAAGAGTTGCTGGATGATGCTTTAAGGTAATTTTTAGTGTGTGCCTGGGCTTTGGGCTTTTTGCTTTCTAGTTTTTGTAGGCTGTGTAAAAGATGTGTGTATATATATTTGTTAGAGGGCGGTGGTTTTTTAATTTAATTTGTGTTGTCTCGTGGTACTATATTTAGTACAAAGAAAAGTGGAAAATGAAATCCATATAGTTCAATATATAAATCCATTTATATTCAATCTCAAATACCAGATTTGTAGAGGTTGTAGTTGTTTCACAGTATAGTCCATATATTAAAATTACTTTGCAATAGAAATTTTAACAAAATCTGACTTGTCAAGCTGAACAGCTCCTATGTGTTAAGATAGCTTCCCTTGTCTGCTTCAAATATGGTACATATTTATTCTTCCTTATACTAGTGTACATATGACCTAAACCAGAAAGTAAATATAACATTTGGGAAGGGAACAGGATGTTGTGTTGTCCTAAAAGACATCACATGATGAACAAATTTTGTGATTCTGAATGTTCTTTGTTGATAGAAGTTGTTTTCTGATGATTTTGGTATCTTTTATGTGGTGTGATGATAAAATAGTCTTGCAAAGTTGTGGTCTAGCAAAATACCTACAGACAGGCCTTTAGTATAAAGGATGAGAACCTTCAAATGCTGCTTTGAATTATCCTCTTATTTTCAAATAAGCTTATTATTTGGAAGGAGAAAGGGGGGAAGTTGGAAACTGTTTCTGTATTGAACAAAACTTCTGTTATATTGATGCTGTAGATTGTCATCATATTTCATCAGTTGTCATGTGCTTTTTTTGTGGGTTTGCGGTTTTTAAAATTTTTTTTTATTTATCAATCATCTGATTTGCTCTGTCTCATCACCCTTACTAAAGTATTTAATTTTTACCAAATACCTAGACAGACTAACTGGTAAATCTGTAAAATAATTGGATTTATATAATCCTCCATTTTAAAACATTTTTTGTACGGATATAGAGGACTAGAGAGCACTGTCATGGTATCAGAAGCAAAAGTAGCTTGCTTTTTTCTATTTGTTGTGATATTAGCTTGCTAAGATTATGTAGTTTCAGGAGATCATGGGAAGTTTCTGATCTGTAAAGTTTTCAATTTTTTTATTTTCATTTTTTCCTCTCTCTGTACATGACTGATTCTCAGGCTAAGAGAGAAACTCCTTCACTTGCTTAGAGCTATGAGGCTAATCCTCCCACCTTTAGGATTCTGTGGTAGTTATTTTAAGTCTAATGAGGTTCTTGGGGCATGGCTTAATAGGCTGATTGTGGGCAGATGGCAGTTGCCTTGTCTTATTTTTATCTTCTAATGCTATTGAGTAGTACTATAGTGGAAGGAGTAAATATTTGTTTGATAAATGTAACAATTTTTGGAATTGCTCATAGAATTTTGCTTTCTTTTAAGAAACTTTTGATTTACAGTTTTAAATGTTTCTTTTGTCTCCAGGTTTTGAAAGTATTTTAGAAGGGCTTTATGGACCAAGGCTACGAAGAGACCTCAGTTTATTTGAAGGTAAATAAGCCAGCTTTTAGTGCAATGACTTTAACTTATTGACTTTTCTTTTAGCTAAAAGTAGTTTCAAGTATCTATCTTGAATTTGAAAAAGGAAATATTCCAGTGCTTTTCTTTCCAGTGTTCATTTTTTCATTTTTTGTCAATACTGTGCCTAAGCAAAACACTAGGGAGAGTGATACATAGGTTTTGTTCCCATACAGGGGAATTTGGATTAGCTAAGCTTTTCTGCAAAAAGTTCTCATGTAAAAGACTCACTCTTCTGGAATACTGCATCTCCTACTTTGTTTTTTGAATATCCATTAGAAAGGGCAGACAAGCTGCTCAGCTTCCTATTGACATTAATTGGTAAAAGGAAGGTAATGGATGCTAGTTTGGTCTTGTAGTGGTCAAGAAAGTTTATGATTTTTATATATTCATATTTTTTTACATCTTTATGTACATCAAGCTTTTAGTTTTTATAGTTTTTGTAGTACTTTATATGTATATATGTATGTATACTATATATGAGCATACTATATACTATGTATATATAGTATGTTCAACCATATATGTATATACACACCTTTTCCATTACCCTTAAAAGACCCAGCATTAGTCCAAATGGGTTTAGTTTTGCTGGAATAGCTGTGAATAACACATAAGTCCTTAGTTAAGTATGGAATGATTTATCTTTGACAACCTGGGGACTATAGAGCAAAAATTTGCTTTGCAGTGTTGAAAGAATTGTTTTGCCAGGTTCATTTTATGACTTAAAAAAATGTTACTTCTGTTATGAAACCTTAAAAATGTTCCATCTAATTCTCTACAATTCATTGTCTGATAGTGTAGTTTGTAAGCACATCACTTAGTGCTAGTACATGAGGCAGACTGGCATGTGCTGTATGTCTTTGCTTAGAATACTTTTGGAGCAATTCCTTTAACTTGTTTATGTTTTTTTTCCCTTTCATAATGTGCAAGTTCCTTGGCCTGTGTCATATGCATAACACGGTATTTTCATGGGGAAGGGGGGAAACGTGGAATACTACTTGGCTGATGCTTTCAGAATATTTTTTTCTTTCTCAAACTAGGCATGCCACTAATAAGACATAAAAACATTTAAGAAATATGTACAGTTGGATTAAAGCTTGTTTTCATGACTAGTATTCTCATCTGCTGTGATAAGAACATTTGAAAAGGAAACAGGATATTGTTATAAGTGTGCAGTATCTCTTTTGTTTTTTTCTATTTGTAATTTCAAAATGTTGTATGTATTGAGCTTTACACTGATTAGTAGTTAAAGCTTTATTTTTGTATGAAAGGGTTTACTTTTTTTCCCTTTTTTTCTTTTTTTTTTTTTTTCTTTTGGTTAAGAAAGCAGAAAGTACTGAGCTAATGAGGTAGTGGCCAAAGTCTAAGCCACTGTAAAGTTTATATTGCTCCTTTAGGGTTCATGTGTGCAGGTATTTGAGCTGTCTTTAACCTTTTACTTATTTGCCTCATGCAGTTGAGGATTTCTTACCTATTTAAAATGTGATACTTCCATTGCTTTGCGTATCTTTGCTACTTGATGGCCTTGTGACTTTGTCTTGAAAATTAAATTTGTGTTTATCTAAAATGCAGCATCTCAGAGCTAATTTTTTTTCATTTCTGAAAATTTTTGTCAGTAATGTGCAAGAGTTCTTCAACAATTAAAGCCTATTTCCATGTCTGAGGCATCTGTAAAATTTATTTTAGTTCTTGAGACAGCTGCTCCAGAACTGCTGGTAGGTTGGGATGCCTACCTTACCTTACTGTATTTTTGGTTCGTTTTTCAGATATAGTATCTGTAACTTCAATAATGCCATGTGAAATGGTTTATATTGGTACAGTAGAGGTCAGTTTTATCATTAATATAGTATGCAGGGCTGTTTCTGATTTGAAGTCTGAATTTTGTTTTAAAGATAAATACAGAACTTTCAAGTAAAATTTGTACAAATTTTTCCACTGTCCTACATGCCACTTTTCATTTCACAGGTAATGAAACTAAGATACAAAGTAAATAATTTGCCTTAGTTAAAAAATATGGCTGCTAGAAGAACACATGTTTTTATACTCTGAGCAATGTCTCTGAATTACTGCATCTTTTAGGCTGTTTATTTTCCTCATCATAACCACTACACTAATACTGTCAATGTGCAATATTATGGCTCATTAGCAGCAAGATGTGTTTCCTCAAACATACCTCAAGAAGTTATGTAGCTTTCTTGTGCAGAAATATGTGAGAATTGGCTGAAATGTATGCTGCTTAGATACAATAGCATGTAATTCTCTTATGTTGTTGGCTTTATCTATTGTGACATGAAAAAGATCAATAATGTGCATAAAATGTAACATGATTGATATATTTCCTCCTTAGTTCTTTCTTGAAATAGTATTTGATCTATAGATTAAAATATTGTATTATCTTAAGTTACTTGAATGAATAATAAATTTCAATGAAAATTCTAAATGTTAAAAGGTAGACTTCAGTTTTACTAGACTATTACACTTTTCCAAGAAAATACCTTTGAAACATTTTTTTATGTCTTGAAATTCTTTTATATGTAGGTTTTACATTATACTTGTTAAAGTGTTTCTTGTCACCATTATTCAGCACCAGTTTGTTATCCTGACTGCTTGGATTCTGCAGCTTCTGGCTGCAGAGGGGTCAAGTTCTGTATCTTGGCGTCTGACCTTGGTTCAAGCTCTGAACTGAGGCTTCTTATGTCATTGAATCTTTAGGGCTTTCTAATCCTTTACTCATACCCGTTTTCAGCTCAGTAAATTCACATATAAATTGTTATGTTTTACTTCTACTTCTGGATAGTTAGCTAAACTGTCAAAAAGCTGTTCCTCTAATCAGGTGGCATGTGTGTATTTTCTTTTGTACACACAAAAGAATTATGTGAAGATTATGTGCTGGGGTTCTGGTCTCCTAACCACTGAGGAACTATGTCTTGTTGGAAAAAAGCAGCTCTCAATGCTCTTTCTCTGCCAGGAAAAAATAGTCTTTATACAGGACGAAGGCTTTTCTTTTTTCTTATGTTCTTTTGGAGTATTTCTATTCCTAAAAAATTTTATTAGAAAAAAAATCTAGTAGAATTGGAGGTTTTATGAAATTTAAAATATGAAGGACTTGAGAAATACTTCAGCTGTTTTAATGTACTTATTAGGAAGCAGTAGCACTGTATAAAAAGAAAGGCAGTGATATGTTCAAAATTGTCACAAATAGCTGGAAAATCATTTGGGACATTATTGTAATCAGAAAATACTGGTAAGTAAGAGATTAATTTTTTAAGCTATTTTGTGTTTAAATTTACTAGACAATTATTTTGTATTTTGAGATAGAAACATGGAATCTCTTCAGTACTACAGATGTCTGAAATAATTTACTTTATTTGGTATTACTTCTTAGGAAAAGTGGTTTGGGGAAACAAAGATGTGAGCCTCTTAAGAAATGTAAAAAAAATATTTTTTGTCCAAGTTCACCATTTTGTTCTTAATAAATGGAAATAAGTGTAACAGCTTTGTGCTAAAGGGTTTTGGTTTCAAGTAATGGTCTGTGCTGTATTTAGTATTAAAATTATTTTTGCACAGTCTTAGCAACTTTTTTCATGAGCTAGCAAGCATTATAGGTTGTCTGCAAATCTTTCATCATCTGACCCCAAACAAGATAAAATGGGGAGGGAAGATGATCCTCATCCTAAATTCAATGCAGCTGGAGGAAAGCTTGCTCAGCTTACAGTGCTGTCTGTGCTGCCTCTGATTTTTCTAGAGAATATGGCTGCCTATCTGTAGTTAAAAATTTCATACTGGTATCAGGACATTTCCTGTGGTGGTGACCTGCGACTGTTTGTCTGGCATTTGGTGTATCTTGCATATTATCTGGTATCACTTTTGCTTAGCTCGCTGGTAGACTTAATATGTCTTGTACATGATTTATACTGCTTTGAATAAAGGGTTTAGTGTTATGTAGAGCTGATATTTCTCAAGGTTTGCTTTTTTGGCAATACACAAGGGTTGCTCTCTAGTTTGACTTTTACCAGTGGAAATTCAGGATTCCAAGGCAGAAGAACTTCTCTGAAAGTATAAAGCCTGCCCTAGACTTAGGTGTAGAATCTCAAGGTTCATAAATAGGGTGTTCATGGTTGCAAGGAAAAACATGAACTTGTTGTGAGGGAATAGTGTTGTTTTTATGCTGTGGACATCCTAAAGGAATAGCTCTAATAGGCTGGGACAGGTAGATTAATTCAGCAAAAAGGACTCATTATCTCTTGTTACTGTCCAGCCAAGAAGAATACCATGTCTGTTTTTAAACATCAGCTGTCCGACCTGTAAAAATTGCTGCTTTGCATCCCTGAAAGCATGTAATACAATAATACAGAATTCTCTTCTAAATCAGTTTTTTTAGAGCTGAGCACACTAAATTTAAGTAATAATATGGAGCTACTTACATTATGTTTGTGCTCAACTGAAGAACCTTTATTTTTCAGAGTAATTTTAGTCTTATTTTGCCTTTTAATAACATATTTGAGAAGAAGTAAAAGCTCAGCAGTTGTGGGAAGAGGGTGGAGGACAGTGACAGACAGCAGACAGCAAGAAGAGAAGAGGGGAAGGTGCTCCAGTCACTGGAGCAGAGATTCATTCCCCTGCAGCCCTTGGAGAAGACCATGGTGGAGCACGTAGAACCTGCAGCCCATGGAGGGCATGTCGGGACAGATGTCCACACTGCAGCCCATGGAGGACCCACTGGAGCAGGTGGAGATGCCCTGAAGGAAGCTACAGCCTGTGGAGATCCCATGCTGGAGCAGGCCTCCGTCAGGAGTTGCAGCCTATAGAGAGGAGCCCATGCAGGAGCAGGTTTTCTGGCAGGAGCTGTGGGTCTGTGCAATGGTCTCTTCCTGAAGGACTGTGCCCCATGGAAAAGACACATACAAGAGCAGTTCATGAAAAGCTGCAGCTGTGGAAAGAACACTGGAGCAGTTTGTGAATGCCTGCAGCCCATAGAAGAGACCCCAAGCTGGAACAAGGGAAAAAAGAGAAGGAAGTGGCAGAGAGGAACTGTTATGAATGAACAGCCCGTTTCCCATCTTCCTTGCACCGTTTGGGGTGGGGGAGGAGGTAGAAGAGTCAGGAATGAAGGAGTGAAGCTGAAGCCTGGGAAGAGGGGGTTGTAAGGTGGTTTAGTGTTTTCCCTTTCTTATTATGCAAATCTGTTTTTATTGGCTATAAATGAAATTGATTCTCTCCGAGTCTGACTTCCCTGTTACAGTAATTGGTAAGTGATCTCCCTGTCTTTATCTTGACCCTCAAATTTCTCCCCTTGATTTTGTCTCCCACCATCTTACTTCCTCACCCCTGCCCTGCTGAAGAGGAGCAGTGAGAGCATCAGTGGATTGGGGGGTTGGCAGCCAGCCAAGATCAGGCTACCATCATGTGCTCTTGAAAGCAGATAATCTCAAGAGCCTCCCTAAACAGAACTGACTGTAATTTAATGGTATGGAGAAAAGGAGGAAACATACCTGGTAACTAATAATGGGAGTGAAAAAGTTGTTTAGGTTGTGAGCATATGAACAGGGTGGAGAAAACCTTGGTGTTGTAGTTAATCATATTTGGATTCACATGCCAAAACACTGCAGCTGTAATAAGGGCTGCTGCATAACTAGGATACTGTAGGAAAAGTACTGCCTGCAGTGTAAGAAAGTCTGGTGTAAAGGTAAAAGACATCATCTTGAGATCTTGCTCCCCATGTTCAGGAAACAGGTGTTCAAGTGAGACTTGTGCAGAAGAGATGGAGTTGAGTCTCATGAGGAAAAGCAGCTGGACTAGATTAGCCACAAAATTAAGTGTTAAGGGGATAATGAAAGTCTCTGTAAATTCATCAAGGTGCTAAATATCTAGTTATTGTTCATGGGTACAAGAATAAAATTGCCACAAAAGCAAACTGGAATAAGTTGCCATGTGCAATTTTAAACAAGAAATTAAAAGCTTTGTTTTAGCTACTAGCACAGATGGTTTGGGGAAAGTTCTAAAGTAGCTGGTGTTTGTGAAGAGGAAGGTATTGACTGAAAACTCTTAATTTTGAAATGAAGCTTAGTTTAAGGAAGGTAGATTATGTGTCTCCATTCAGTAGAAGACTGGACTTGATATAGGCAATGTAAGTTTAAGTCCTGCATTCCCTCTAGACCAGAGTACCTTTTCTGATAAAACATATACAGGTACATTTCTAGATGAATCAAGTGCTGCAAGTGAGTATAAGGCTTGCCTATAGTGGTTATATCAAATAAGTTAAAATACTATAAGTATGATGCATATAGCTTACGTGGTGAGGAGTCTATGTCCTAATTCTTAGCTTAGTTTATGACAAGTTTGCACACTTCAGTTAAAAAGAATGATGTCTGCAATGCAGTATTCAGATGCCTCCAGTAATTATGACAGATAATCAATTGAATGACACAAGTTCACCTTTTCTTCTAAGGAAGGCACTCTGTTATTTTTAAGTTGAGCTGTAAAAGCCACACAAGAATTTGAAAATATCTGAAGTATTGAATATGACAAAATGCACTGTACCAATAAATATATACCATAGTAGTAAGGGAATTTATTTAAGAGAATTTTAGGAAGTGTGTGTTGTTCTCAAAATCCATTTTTGCTTGTTTAAAACATCTAGCTTTCTTTTCTTCCTTTAAGACTGTGAGCCAGAAGAGCTAACTGACTGGTCTATGGATGAGAAATGTTCCTTTTGTAATTTACATAAAGAAACAGCCAGTGTAAGTATGAGCGTTCTATTAAACATTATTCTACTCTCCAACACTTAATTTTTTGGTATGAAAGTAAGAGTCAGAGAATTGAATTTTGTAAATAAGTTAATTCCACATTTTGACTCAAGGTAGTTTGATTTTAGTGGTTCTAGTCCATTCAATAGCTCAGTAATTTAGTTGTATATTTTACTACCAGCAGACTAACTTCTGAAAGATGTTATGATCTTCATATTTTTTCTAGGATCGTGCATCAGTTTTCGGTTCTTCACAGTCAACGCCTACAGAGGAACTGTCATCTCAGGGCCAGTCCAACACTGATAAGATTGAATGCCAAGCAGAAAACTATCTAAATGCACTCTTTCGAAAGAAAGGTAATAAAAACAAGTCTTTTGTATCATAAACTATGACAAAAAAATCTAGAAGAATCAAGTTATTCAGGGTTAATTTTGCTTCCTAAGTAATTTTTATTTATCTACTGAGATGTTTCTACTCTTTCTATTTTTTATTCCTTTGGTTTTCCTTAATCTTTTTTTTACTTGAATCACCAAATGAAGTACTACCCTTCCTACTTGCCATTCATTTTCATCCTCTTGCAATACGTGCCATTCTTTTGAATCCCTGTTCATAAATTGTATTGGATTTTTCTTTTTATCATGAGCTGCTATTTTGCTGTTTGTTTTCATACCCCAGGTATTATTCTCTGGAATCTAAAGCGTGTAAACATTTTCTGTTCTTAAATTCTCACTTCTGGTTTACGGTGGGAAACACATTTTAGGCAAGAGAATGTGTTTTGCAGATTGAAAAATGGAATTTGGGATCTTCTTGCATGAAAGCTGCTTCTTCAAATACATCCAAGTTGGAGGTTAAAACTTCTTGTCAAAATGTAGTACTTAGTAGGTCATTAATTCTTTGACTGTTCTTATTCTTTGCTCTATCATCAAGTTAGAGCAGTACATGAGTGAATGACAAACCAGCTTAGTTCATGAGCGTTACTTGTTTACTCACTGTCCACAAAAGCAGAAATACTAATTTTCTTCCTCAAGTTCTTGTGAATGAAGTTACTGTGAATGCAATAACTACAATTTTCATAGATTTTTCTTCGGTTTAGTATGTGTGTGTCAGAATAGCTGAGTATGGCTAGGGTGACAGCTCTCTCTTGCTTTTGACAAGAGTTAAAGTCAGACACTCTCTTCTTCACATAGGTGGGAGAAAAAAGCAAAGTTAGTTTCCTTCCTTTTAAATTGCTGTTACAGGAGAGATTATTATGCCCTTGAACCTGGGGTATTTTTCTGTACAGACTTGTCTACTCAGTCTACATTTTGGTTTTTTTTTATTTTAAAGAACTGAATGGAGTGCAACAGCGTTTTGAGTGCATCCTTTGGACTCGTGGCTTTCTTTCAAACCAGCTATTTTCCATTTGAAATAAAATGGCCAATGAAATTGGCACCTCTTTACATCTTGAAGTCTTATTATATTTTCATCACAGGCCCAATTGTGTGGCATCTCCCTAGGCAGATGTTTTAATTCCTTCAAATTTCTACTTTGTCAGATCTCTTCTTGGTCTTGATGTGTACAATGTTATTCAGTGTTTGCCTGTTTTATGCTTCTGCTGCAGATGATCTCTTTTGATACTACTTGAGAGGAACTTCTGTCATGGGAGAAGTGAAACTTGGCATGACCTCACCTTAGTGGAGTGAATGACTTCTAAGTGAAGTTTTTCACAAAGAACACTTGGCTTTTAGCATTTTCTTTTGGTTTGATCTGCCAGATCAGTAATGCTAGTTTAAAGAGGTTTTGTCTACTGAAAAATGAGACTTCCAGTTGTTTTTGTGATTCTCTGAAGTACTTCTATATTTTTGGGTAAGAATTTACTGAGAATGTTGCTTCAGTTCAGGTTTTAGCAAAGTCTTTAAAGTTGTTCAAATTACGGGAAGTGAAAAGAAAAAAAATCAGTAAAGGGCATGTGAAACCAATTTATGAGGTATTCAAGTAACTGGTTTGGATTTTAGGAGGAAGATGATGAGTTTTACTAAGAAAAACCCAAGTTTGCTTTCTGAATTTTTGTAGGTTTTTCAGTTCAAGTATCAACTTATGAAGAAAGGAATAAAAAAAAAATTCCAGTAATTGTTTAGCTAAGGAATAGTTCTTATACCTGGTCCCAAACCAGATGTTCTTTCATTGTTAGAAAATTGTAGAATTCTTGGCTGGCTGTCTTTAAAATGGAGTAACACTTGTTTGGATTGCAAACTCCTAAACTTGCTGATTTAGGCCTCTATGAACAACTTCTAAGACTATTGAGGAAATTAGAGAATTCATTTCTTCGTCCCATTAATCTTTTATCTTGAAGAAATTAATATATGGCTTCTTTAATTTGCAGACTAGTTGTAAGGGGTTTGGCTGTGGGCTTGGATTTTGTTGGGGGTTTTTTTGGGTTTTTTTTGTATCAGGAAACTTGTTCAGAAGATCTCAAAACATGCAGCAATGATATATTGTTGCCTAGAGCACACAGCCTTCAGACATTAATGTATGACTATTTGTCTGTAGAATCTGGGACAAAAGATGATAAAACTCCTGCCAAAATGGGTAAACTCTTGAAATGCTGTAAACAACTAAGGTCTTCCCATTAGGAACCCAAATTCACTATGTATTAGTGAGAGACCAGTTTTGTAGTCTAAAGTTGTCTGTAGGAAAGTCCTGTGCTCAGCAGACACGTCAGCAAATCCAAAGTCCTTCTTGTCATCAAACACTGATTGTTGCCATTAAACAATGTGACTGAAACCCAAATGCTTTCTTCCCAAGTACGACATCTCTCTTTACCCTTTTGGTGGTGTAAGCAGAGTAGACTTTGATGCTTTACCACTTACATAAGTTCAGCTATTTTTTGTTAAGGGAAAAACACAGTATGCTCAAAAAATACATATAGGTCTTTTTATACTATGAGTATTATAGAGTGTGACATGTGATCATTGTTGAATCACAGTTGTTTAAAAGCCTGATCAGACATTTTGTTCATGGGTGATTAATTTTATGTATTTCTAGTTATACACATTGTTTGTTCTTAGAAGCTCATTTTTCCATGCAATATTAATGTGACCTCTTTAAACAAAACCAAAGAAAAACAGTAGTGAATCAGGTTCTATCTTCAGTATAGATGATCCATCAAGAGATGACTCAGACATGAGAAGCTCATGTAGAAGTTAAGGAATTTATCACAAAATTATAGAGAGGATGTTTGAGATTACTTGAATCTTTTCAGATTCTCTGGGCTGCTCTGCGAAGTATCTTCAATGTCATGTTTCCCATCCCAAAGTAATTTTCCTGTAAGCTTTTTAAAGCTCTTTACTGTTTCTAAATGTCCTTGTTATGTTGTAAAATATTTCTATTCATAAATATGGCTTTCTTATACCATACCATATACCTGAATTTGAGTTCTCCTGTTCTTTTCATAATTTTCTTTCAGCTGCATAGCTGTCACAAGCTGGTAATGCATCTTGGACAATGTATATCTAATTTAGCAAACCTATCACAATGTAATCGTGCACACATTTTCTCAGACCAAAACAAAAGTGTTACTTTCTGAGATGTAGTTTTGAGTTGCACACACTACTTCATCCAAAACCTGCAGTTTCTTTTGATTATTAATCTTTAGAAATCTAATTTGTTCTTTCAAAATCTGTATGGTTTTCTGTAATCACTGGCACAGTTTGTGCAGTAAACTTCTGTGACAGCTTTGCTGTCCCTCTTAAACTTCATCGGGAAAGAATGTTTAGTTGGGTCTTCACTCCTTTCTTAAGGGGATGCTTTTTGTGTTCACCACCTACCTGCCAGTGTTATTCTCTTCACTGATTCTGCATTTCTTGATCATTTCTATTACATTTACAAGGATTCATAGAAATATGAATGGATATAGAATAGTGAACATTGCAACCTGAGTAGAAGAAGAGAAAAAGGTAGAGTGTTTATGAGAACAGAAGAGTTAACTTACTTCTTCTGTTTGTTGGTTGGTCAAGTTAGCTGAACTAATAATGATATATGCCTCAGAATAAATAGTTGTATTCCTGTTGTAACATGCTGATGACCTGACAGCAACCTGGACAATTCTACAAGTAGAACTGAGAACGTTACTGGGACAGTTTGGTTGCTGTTGAGGTGGGGTTGTTAAAAGAAAATGTGGCCTTTTTGTGAAAAGGGGAGAGATGGAGTGAATTTATGAAGCACACTGAAAAGCAATCATGTGTTCTTAGTCCTGCTCCTTGCACAACTAGATTGCAGGTAGAGGGGGATTGTGATTCCCTGCTGCTTTTCACTGCCTTCTGGCATTGTGTCAGAAGACAAATTAAGTCATATGGTTGAGTTTTTAGTGAAGAAGTACTGGTTTTCAATAAATGGAATATTGTTGTGAAACAGTATTTTGGGAGCTTTTAACTCACTGTTCATTGTCCTGACAATCACATCTGTCACCATAGACGTTGCAGTCTGGTAATCACACATAGCAGATGTGCAGAATAGTTAACAGTACAGGTCTGAACGGTTACAAGCTCATGCAGCACATAAACTGAGGAAGTATTAATCCCAAATGTGAGCTTTGAATTAAAGTAAATCATTGCAATTAGTCATAATTGCATTACATAATTACTCTCTTCTCTTCCATTCAGACTGTTACCGTGACAATCACAAGCAGAAGATATCAGATTACATCATACAAATTCAGTCTTCTTTTATCCTAATAAATCCTAGTAATATCAGATTTGCAGACCTTTAGAGACTGTTCTACTGGATTTAAATTATACATTATACATGAGCTAAATACAGCTGCCTTGTATTTTATAACAGCTATGAAAAATGGGGGTTTAAACAGACGTAGGTATGCAAATCTAAAACTTTGCAAGTTTTTGCTATAGTCACAAGTCCTAATAAAACATCTTAGGGAAAAAACTTGTTCAGGTCATACCAAGTATATCTGGTGCCATCTGCTGATAACAATTAAGAAATATTTGGTAGTGATAGTAAGTTCAGAATTCTAATACCTTTCTTGCCCAAAATACGTTTCATTGTGTTTAAGAATTTTGTATGGCTAATTACACATGTCTCATGTGTAGTGGAAAATTACCACTATGAGTCACAGAATGGCTGAAGTACTTTCCCATGTTGTGTGGATCGGACTGGCCAATGAGGTACTGGAGAGCAGCACTACAGAAAGGGACCTGGGGGTCCTGGTGGATGGAAAGTTGAACATCAGTCAGCAGTGCCCTGGCAGCCAGGAGGGCCAGCCCTGTCCTAGGGGCATCAGGCCCAGCATGGCCAGGTGGGCAAGGGAGGGGATTGTCCTGCTCTGCTCTGAGCTGGGGCAGCCTCACCTCAAGTGCTGGGGCAGTTTGGGGTGCCACAGTATAAGAAAGACATGAAACATTGGAGAGTGTCCAAAGGAGGGCAACAAAGATGATGAAGGGTTTTAAGGGGAAGCCATACAGGGAGTGGCTGAAAGTCACTTGCCTTTTTCATCCTGCAGGAGACTGAGGGGAGACCTCATTGCAGTTACAACTTTCTCTTGAGGGGAAGTGGAGGGGCAGGATCTGATCTCCTCTCTGGTGATCAGTGACAAGACCTGAGGTCAACCTCAGTCCCAAACCTGTGCCAGAGGAAGTTTAGCTTGGATATTAGGAAAACATTTTTCACCAGAGGGTGGTTGGGCACTGGAACAGGCTCCCCAGGGAAGTGGTCACAGCACCAAGCCTGACAGAGTTCAAGAAGCATTTGGACAATAATCTTAGGCACATGGTGTGACTCTTGGAGCTGTCTTGTGCAGGGTCAGGAGCTGGACTTCGGTGAGCCATGTGGGTCCCTTTCAACTCAGGATATTCTAATTTTAGGACAGGGTCAAAGTCTTTACAATGGTGCGTAGCAGGATAATGACAGACTGCAAACAAGTTGAAATGAGAGGTTCTTTTTAATGTAAGGAAAAATGAGGACAGACAAAGCAGTAGCACATGCCACCGAGAAGTTGTAGAGTCTCCCATCCATGGAAATATTCCTTACCTAACTAGGTAAAATCCAGAGGAACTCACTTTGACCTCAAAGATGACTACTTTGAGTACGCAGTTTTACTAGAGACTTCCCAAGGTACTTCCACCACGATTTACAAGTTAATGATTTGCATTACAGAACAGTCAATGTGATAGCAACACTATTTGCACTTCTGGCAGATAAGTTTAGTCTACCTGAGTCTAACCCTTTTGATTGAATATATGTTTAGCAGCAAGAACACTTCAAATGCAACCCAGGAGCCCATCTTTCAGAGTATATGCTCTTAGATTCACACACACCACCCCCTCATCATGTTACCTTTTTAGAGTAAAATAACTTAAAATCTATGAACTAACAATAGCTGCAGCATTTGAATATATAAGAAGTTCTGCTGCATTTATTCTTCACAGGGAGTATTTGGAAGTCATTACAAAAAATTAAACTAATTCTAAAGAAATTATTATAAGAACAAAAATATAAATACTTTATCATTCTTACTAGGTAAAAGATTACTTTGCTCCTAAGCGAAAAGCTGACTTCTCCTGCAAGTGTCTAAAAGCAATATATGCTTGACTGTTACTGGTGCGAAGAGCCTAAAGTAGAAGAGAAGGGCAGTAAAAACTTGACAGTTCTAAATTAGCTTTGCCTTGCAATTTTATAATAATTGATGCAGGGAATTATGATTAATAAAGAGAAATCTGTTCCAGGCTGTTGTGTTTTCCTGCTAATTGTAGGTCGCCTGTGCTCTCTGGTCTTCTGCTTCTTAAAGGTACAGATCACACCAGGATGTAAAGTAATTCTCCCATTTGCACTGATGATCACCTGCAACCCAGAAGTTGTCAGAGAAGTTTTTCTTGTGTACATACAACAAACTAATTGCTCTGTATAAGTAGGGTCATTCCAGACCCTACTCGGTCTTGATAATGTTTTTGTATAATTTATTTTCTGTGAGTTTCTGATTACAGCCAGTCAAGCTAAGTTTTCAAGCTAAGCTGTTGATCAGTAGATTTCATTGTCTGGAACTACCATTTCCCTGTCATGCAAACAATTTTCTTCCTAGATAATTCAGTTATTTAATTTAATCTCTTAACTTTTCATATTCTTTTCTTGTATTTTGCATGTGCATTGGTACTTTACATCTATTGTCTTACTGTTCCAGTATTAGTTGTTGAATTTTTTTTCTTTACTTCTAAGTGTACCTCTAGGATGGTAAACTCCAGTTGAACATTTATTGAGTTTGTTATTTAGGAATCAGGAATTAGGTATGCTCTGTTTATATTGCTGTGCCTGGAGGTTACATAGTGGGGAGAGATCTTTGTCAGTATCCTCCATCATTTAGAATTTTACCTCATATCTCTCTTCAAGAAACATCTGTCAATTTTAGGTATTTTGGTAGAGATCTAGTTGAAAAGATTGTTGGAAGATAGAGCTTTAACCATAAGCAGATTTGTTTTGTCATGCCTTGGGTAAGTTCTCTTGAAGCCAAGATGTCTTAAAATTGCTGGAGCTCCACCGTACCTCATCAAGCACTGTGGAGAGGCTGGCCAAAAGGTCTTGACAGGAAGCATCTGAGCAGTGAGTCAGCTGCCCTCTCGTGTGCTATAGACAGCAGATCTCATAGGTGCAGGTTTGTAATTCCTTGCAATGCTCTGTTGGTGAAAATGAATTCTCAAAATGGAGTATGTTTTAAATAAACCTGAAACAAAAACAAAAAATCTTCCGCTCATTCATCCTTAACCTGAGCAGCATTCCTTGATCAGTGCTACCAGTCACAGTCTTGATAGGTGATGGATAAAACTTCATTAGAATAGAATGCTTGAGCAAATATGCCGTGTGATCCTCCAAACTTCCTATTAGGACCCTTTCTATGTACCCTTTGCATGCAAACATCTACCCATCCCAGCCCTTTCAGTTTCTTCACTTCCATGAAAAAAACCCTCATTTATCATCTATTTTATTTGTTTCAGATTAACTTTATTATCCCAGTAACTACAGAACCATGTCCTTTGGTATTTCCTCCAGGCAATCAGAGCTCACCTAAAAGCTAATTCTTGTTCATTGCTTTCACACTTGCTTTAAATCCCTCTCCCTTCTTGATTGAAAACTGTTTCACTCATTACCTATGAACTCAAGGATGGGTAGTGGTAATATATTGAAAAAGGATATTTGTGTGGAGAGGAGTGTAGAGTTGAAGGAAAGAAGGACAAGTGAGGTAGTGAAGTAAGTACTACTGCTGCCAGTTTAGAGGAAAACACAGATCTCTGAGTATGGTCAATTGTACTTGTCCTGTGCAGTGGTGTGTTGCAGTCATCAGTGCAGTAGCACAGCTTACTTTAAGTTTCTTAATTACATTATTCATGCTAAGTTACACTTACATTTTTTTCTGTTGCTTCTATCTGGATTCTTTTTGGTGATTCACAGTTACAGTTTCAGCTATGTTTTTCAGTAAGAGGTTAAACTTTTTTCTAGCTGATACATAGCATTAAAGTAATATATATCATGTTTGATCCTTCTTTTTTGTTCATTTCTGAAATGAGATACTTCTTTCCATTAAAATGTGACATACACAAGCAAAATATAGAATATAGTTAGTACACAAGCAAAAAATTAGGATGTAGTTAGTTTAGAATAGGAAATAAAGCTTTTCTTCCAAGTGTTTTATTGCTAGCACTTTGAAAATGTCCTGAAAACCCTGTAAGATTTTACAATAAAAACTTAAAACTTTGTTTGTATTCAATTGCTTGTATTACTACAAATTGTATGGGATATTTCAAGTAGCATCATATCAGTTCTGACATTTCAATCCTAAACCTACCGTGGGGATTATAATCTCAGAGTGGAACACATATCTTTTTGCTTTTTTTCTCTTTTTGAGACCAGTTCCTCAAAAGTCCAATTGTTCTGTGTTATGAAGAGGACTAACCTTTAGAACTACACTTGAAAATTATTTTTGTTATTGTTGTTGTTTATAAGTAACTTCTTTCTGTATTAATTTTTTTTTTTTTTACTTTCATGGTTTGTATTCAAAATTCTTTATTTTCAAAACTGAAAATGAACAGTCTGAAAATGAAAATTCAACTTACTTGCCAACAGTACAGATTCTGAGTCCTCTAAGTAATGCAACCCCACATACTCTTACTTGCATGCTGTGATAGGAGAAATAAGGTAAAAATTAATGATCTGTACTATATGTTCTTTCAAATGACTTCCAGTTAGGAATGCTCATTGAAAAAAATTGATAGAGACATCTGAATTAATATGTTCATTACACATGTACTTATTTAACACATTTCTGTGCTTATATCAAGTATTTATTATAAGAAAAGTAATTAAGTTTGGTTCTTAATATATCTGTTGCCTGTGTTTTTTATTTCTAGATCTTCCTCAGAACTGTGATCCTAACATTCCCCTAGTTGCTCAGGAATTAATGAAAAAAATGATCCGTCAGTTTGCGATTGAGTACATTTCAAAAAGTAGCAAAATTCAAGAGAACAGAAATGGTTCGTCATTTGAACCAAGTCTGATGTGTAAAAGTATCCAAATGAACCAAACGGAAAACTCCCTTCAGGAAGAACAGGATAGCCCTCTAGACCTCACTGTGAATCGAACTCAAGAGCAGAATACTCAGCAAGGTAAATTTCTGTATCTGATATTTATTTATTTTATGGTGTCTTACTCCCTTAAGAAATACATGTCCTGTCAAATAGAAACAGTTTTCATATTGTGTGTTAGCAGATAAGCGTTCTGATTTCTTAGTGCCTATGTTAAATAAGTGGCATTGGAATTTCTCAGCTTTGGAATACTGAATCAAAGTCTTCTCACCTGTGCTGTCACAGGTAACAGTGGTTCAAAAATTTCTTTGAAGAAATGGCTATCAAGAAGCCTGAGGAAGGAGAAAAAGATGCTGAGATTTCAGGGAGGAAATGTCATGCAGTCTCTGACAGCTCTTGAACACTTTGATTCTTTAAATACAGGCTGGTTAGAATGATAGGAAGAGAAGATGAATCTGGGAGAAAATTTCCATGCTTCATCCCTTAATCATTACAGATCAGTGCAACTTTCTTAACTGAGAGTAAAGGTAGAAAAATAAGGTCTGTCTCACTATCATTTCTAAAAAGGAAATAATTTCTTTCCCTCAAGGAATATTGCTATCCAAAACTGATAACAGTATAATCATAAGAGTGTTCTGGACTTTGAACTAGATGTGGATTAGCAGCAGTTTTCAGGAAGGGTTGTGACTGTCATGTGCAGCTGAAAGCAATGGCAAAAGCAGCTTTTGTCTTTTACAGATATCAGGGTCTGTGTTAATCCTGTAATACTGCAGACCAAAGGGAAAAGTTGACATGTATGTCATATACCATACTAAAAAAATTGAAAGAAGCCAGACCTAGGTTTTTTTGGGGGTTGTTTGAGTTTTTGTGTTTGTTTTAATATGTATTAGCAGATTTGGTATGTGTGTGCCTAATGATGCAGTCTTTAATTAGAGATCCTTGGCTGCAGGGAACGCTGATGGATTCCTCATGATAAATATACCTATTCTAGGCTAAATTTGAAGCATCCTTTCTCTCTGACTGAAAAAAAATACTAGAATTCTTGCTTTTATTCTGTATGGTCAGTGGAAATCAGTTCATGCCAGGGTTTAGTAAAGACTTAGTGGTTTAAATCGTGAGAAAATACCTATTGTACTTGGATGTAATTTTTCTACAGATGAGATACAGATTTTAGAGGTTTATAATTGGCCAGGTTGAAGCACATTTCTTTTGCAAGAGCAATAAAACATACTTTTTCCTGATATCAGCACTATAGCATGTTGCTTACTTCAGCAGCTGATCATTAATAACTAGTCTTAAATGTTCATGAAGGGGCAAAGTCCCCAAAGGCAGGTCCTGGTCATTGCTGAGCCCAAATAAATCTTTGAGGAATGAAAGAGAAGGCAGGAGGTGGGCAGGGACAGGAAGAAAGTTATGCTGCCACCCTTATCATAAAATCCATTGATTTTTCTCTAAGAAAAATCTAAAATATGGAAAAGTTGAGTTATTTAGATAATCTTTTTATGTCATTGGATTTTTTCATATAGTAAGGCTAAAGAACAAGTTTAGAATTGTGCACCTTCTGTGAAACACCTAAATCTAAAATAGTTGCTTGGCACACACAGTGTACAAGTTACACGTTAAACTATGTAAGACACTGCAGAGTCTCAGGGCTTAGACTGCCATGTTTGCTGGAGTGCTTTTTAGATGTTAAAGGTAACATCCTGCTGTGAAATTCAGAGATGCTGAAATGAGAAATAATAGTGGAATAAGACTGTATTTGGGAAAGGTGGCTTGAACATCTTACCTACAAGGGAAGTTGTATTGTGCTTTCTGTTTTCCATGAATGTGTTAGTTTTGAGCTATTTTAGCTTTTTACTGTAGTGATGGCAACACAAGCAAATAAATTCAAGATTAAAAATGTCATCTTGCTCTTTTTGCTTGCATTGTGTTTTAACTGCAAAGATTCATGAAAAAGTTATTTCAATTAGCTTTTGTCAGGGGCTGTGTATTATTATCGCACCCATCTCTCAGTTCTATACTTTTCCTGAAGACAGCTTGGTTATACTAAAGTGTCATGTGCTTATGGTAGGGAATTATGAAGGTTTTTTAACTGGATTATTTTCTGAAATGTATCATTCTTTAACACAGTATTTTGCTTTGGTCTGGAGACTTCTAAAAGCTGTACCATGGTTCCATTCTTAGTAATGTTTTTTAAATGTCATGCAATTCTCTTTAGTATTTGCTATTTGTAATTCCTGTTACAATTTTCAAATTAAAGTGGCAGTAACAGGAGGAAGTTGAAATTGCTTTGATGGATCCTCAAAGTTGAAATGTTTAATTCAAATCCTGTTAAGCAGATAAGAATCCAAGCATAAATTCTTTAGGTTCACTTTCTGCCTAGGCAGCTGCTTTGTATTTGCAATAGTTATCTTTGAAATGAATGATCTAACTAGTTAAATAGACAGTCTTGCTCCTTTACTATGAGAGTGATTCTTGGGCTTGAGAGGCAGGAGTAAACTTTCTTTTCCAGATTACTAGAAGCAGTGAGCTGATCCAAGCTAAGTGCTAGCTCAGCACTGAAAAGAGATTCTGCTACTGAAATTCTCCATTAAAGAAAGCTTCCTATTTTCCTCTGGAGGCCATCTCGGAAACCAAAAAATCCTTAGGTCTGACGCTTACAGACCTAATAGCCCTGATTTTTGGGTTTACATGGCAAGGTTTTTGTAGCTGAGGGTGGGCTGTAGGGTGGCATCTGTGGGAAGCTTATGTGGCTTCCCTGTGCAAGGCTCAGCCACAGACCTGCACCAGGCTGAAGGGGGGCACAGGAGCTGGGCTCATGGTGCTGCTGTGAAAGCATGGTTAAGAAAGTGCAAAAATGCTGGACAGGCAGAGAGAGGGGTCAGAAACAGCACTGGGAACAGTGAGGTGAGGGAAAGGGTAAGGGAGGTGCTCCAGGCACCAGAGTAGGTATTTCCATAGAACACGTGGAAAGGACCATGGTGGAACATGTGTTCATTGCAGCCTGGAGCAGATACTTATTCACATTGCAGCCTGTGGAAGACCCCACACAGGAGCATCTGGGTGTTTCCTGAAGGGTCTGTGGCCTGTTGAGAAGGAGCAGTAAAATTGCACTGACTTTAGCCTCCATTCTCAATCTTCCCAGTGCCATCTGGGGATGGGGGAAGATAGAGGGATTGGGAATGAATTTGAGAGCATGGAAAAAGGTAGGGATGGGGAAGTGCTTTAATTTTAATCGTTTTCTCATTACCCAAATCTATTTTAAATTGCAGTAAATTCATTTTCCCCAAGTCTGTTTTGCCTGTAATGGTAATTGACAAGTCTTTTCCCTGTATTTATGTTGATGATCTTCATCTCATTTCTTTCTGCCCCCCTTTGAGGACAGGGAGTGGTAGAGGGGTGTTGCTACTGGCCAAGGTAAAACCCATTGCGCCTCTGGAACTACAGCATTTGGTACTGAGTACAAGTTTAAGCACTGGCATGCAGGTATGTCCAGCTGACTCCTGACTGATAGTGGAGTCCCAGAGCGTGCTCTCCTTCCCTCTGCAGTGGAAGTGTGGTAATTTAGCAGGGTGCTTTCATTCCTGTGTATCTTGCTGGTAATCAGGGAATCATTTCATTGTCAGTCAATTAGCAGCAACTGTCTCCAAAAATACCTGTATCTTGCTCCTTTTTCTAATCCATGTAACTCTTACGACTGTCCAGGCCTTGATAACAAGTACTCTGCAAAGTGAAACAAAACATGTTTTCCATGCACTGCATCTAATGAAAGTGGGGGGTTGCTGTGTGCTTTTCCAATATTGCTTTTCTTCTAAACTAAGCCAATGAAGAAGCATCCTTGCAGAATGAAATGGTGAGTAAGAAACAGTGGTGGAATGTCCTGCAGCAGCTTATTTCCTTTTGTAGTCATGGGGTTGAGCTCTTTCAGGAGTGTTCTTAGCAGCAGCAAATTTGATACAGAGGCTTCTTTCACTTGGTAGATACAGGAGGGTTGACAGTTCTCAAGCTTCTAAGCAATGTGACTTTAAGAGTCAGAAGTAGAAGCAGTACCAATATGTAATCTGCAGGTTTAGCTGCACAAGCTTATTCTTGTTTCTGCATCTTCTGGAACCAAGATATCCAGAACCACATACTGATAGTGTGTAAACATAGCCAAAATATGCAAGAAAATTTTCATAATTCCCTTGTTTCATTTAGCCATCATATACTGGAAGACATCAAGAGATAGCTGGCAGTGTATTAAAAGAAGTGAAAACTTTACTGAAAATAAACTTCTTTTTCTTAATATCCTGGCTTGACTATATGTATTGGTGAAAATACTATGCATTTTGAAGATACATGTAGAATGTTCCCAAGATAAATTGTATGAGCTGTTAATATATTCAAGAAACAGTTTAATACTTTTGCCTGAGGAAGTCCCCCTGAAAAGATACATTTTTGAGAGGAGTAGTTGTTTTTCTTCACTGGCTGCCATGGTGGCTAACAGCCAAACTCCTTGTCAGATGTTGGCTTGCTTATTTCTCTCATGATGGCACAGGGGAGAAAATGGGAAGAGCAGAAAGGAGAGCTTATGAGTTAAGGACATGGTCATTGCTTACTACCACTTGCCATCATGGGCTAAACAGACTTTGCTTGGGAAAAATAATTTGAATATTGTTTGTTAATATTAATTTTTCATTATCAAATCAGGCAGTAGAAACAAAAAGAGTCATTAAAACACTGCCTTTCCTCCCTCATTTCCCAGCCTCAGCTTCACTCCAGGTTCACTTGTGACCACCACCACCACCCCTGTAGTGCAAGGGGATTGGGTGTGGGCTGCCCACACTCTGCACCTGATGGTTACTCTCTGCTGCTGGACTTACCTCTGCAATTTTCTCATCCTTTTTGTGCCCATTTTTTGTGTCCATCAGGCACTTTTCCCTCTTTCTTGAATACAGTTCTCCAGAGTTTCTGCCCAAGTGGCTGCTGGACTCAGCTGTGCCCTGCCAGCCCCTGCCCTGTCCTCACAGATACTGCCAGAACCATGCCCTCATCACCCAATGTATGGCTATATACTTTTAATCTGGCATTTTTTATGCTACTAAATAGCACTTCAAGTCAAAAGGGGCTACTCAGAGTGGTAGTTAAGAATTAATAAAAGGCTTTGGTGTTCCTACTGACAATTTCCTGAAAACTCTGTGTTCAGAAGCACAGAAAATAGCCAGCAAAAGGCAAGGCACCATCAGGAAAAGTACTGAAGACAAGACTGTTGTTTTGTTGCTACAAAACCCTTTATCTTGTGGATGAATAAGGTAAAGGGAGAGTTGTTATTTACTAAATCTCACTGTATAAAACTACGTAAGACTCTGAAAATTCTTAGAGGAAGAAACAGGTAATGGGCAGGTTTTGTTCAACTGTTCTTAAACATCAGAACTCCTCTGACAGGAGGTATTGTGTCACTGGGTTCACAAAGGCCTTAGATTTCACAGCTAACAGAACCAAGGCCAGAAACTAAAGCTAGAGTAGGCTGGGATAAATCTGAAATCCCTAAGCCCATGATAGCAGCTGCTAGGAGAGCAAAGAGCTGCAGGTAGTAGCCAGGCTGATGTGCTCTTCCGCAGTAGGAATGGAATGCTACCCTGCCTGGAGGCTGAGGACTGGGTAGAGTGGGTTATCTGATCTAATAAGACAGTTCATAATAGCTAATGAGAGATTTCCTGAAACCCAGAAAAAAATCAGTTTAGAAATCAATGTAGAAATACTAGTTGTAGGAACTCAAGGCTGAACTGGTTTCTGTTGCTTCCCCTTCCCCTCCCTGCCTCCCTAACATCACTAGTCTGGAGGAGTTTCAAATTATTGTGGTACTGGTTATTTTGAAAATGAACTTGGATCACACTTAGTTTCATCTTGGTATTGGTGCACCTGGTGATCTTGTGCTGAGAATCAAAGGCCATTCCTTTGAGGATAAGAATAATTTAATTTGCATAGAAATAGCTGCATTAGAAGACCATGAATAGCAAACCTGAATAATATCTAATATATTTTTGTATATTATCTAGTGTTATATTCCTTTTCTTATGAAGAATCACTTCTTAGTAGTCATGGATTCACCTAAAGAGTGGAAGTAATTTCATGTCTTTTATTAAAACCACCTTACAGAGTGCTTTTTCTGTTCCTGATACAATTCAGTTCCTGTCGAGAATTCTTGCTGTAACACCTGTTTTAATTGATTTATAAGAAATAATAGAAAGTTCTGTCTCAGTTTAGAGAAGACTATCCCTACCTTGCAAGTAACAAGCTTCCAAGATTCATAGTCCATCTGTAGGATGCCTCTTTGCAAACATTTTGATCCTGTACCTAATGTACCAAAGTGAACATCTCAACTGTGCATATACATTCATTTCATTGGGTAGGATTTCACGTCTTAGAGCTTTACAGAAAATGCTCTCATTTTCCTACCAGTTTGAGATGGCTTTTTGTGAGGGTTGTCTGTTGTTGGTTTTGATGGGGGTTTTTTTGTGGGATTTTTTTTTTTTTATTGGTTGGTTTGCTTTTTTAAAAATTCAAATGAGATTACTAAAAAAAAAAAAATCTATAGTCTGAATCTACCTGGTATTTTGCATGTATATCAAATTTATTGTATGATGTATTGTATGTATTGTGTTCTATTAGTAATTTTTCAACTGATTGCCAGCCTGGTGTTGTCAAAGCCAGTTCTGAAAAATCGGGAATGAAAATTATTTTCATTATGGAATCTTACAAGAGCCTTCAGATTTTGTTGATTTGTTGGAGCTCTTTCTTTTACTAAAAATCTAGCTAGCTGTTAGCTTTGCCCTTTTTTTTGTGAATTGGTGGAGAGACAATTAGTGTTCTATTGCTTGATAAATTGTCAACTTTGGAGTAGTTTCTTTTCCACTCATGTTTTCTAAACTTTTTTGTGATGTCTATGAGTGTCAACTGAAAATGGAGAAACTGCTGTGAAGGGGAGCACACAAGCACTTAGGAGAGGGAGATTGACTTTGTGTGACTGACAGAGCACAACAGATGAAATCTGCTCCACAGGACTCAGGGACTTTGGGCTGAGCTTGGGTATTCCTGGGCAGGCCAAAATGTCCATGTAGAATTTTCCTGTAGTCTTCTTAATTGGCTTTTTCTTCTGTAATATCAATGCATAAAAAAGGTTGATTAGCATTAGTTCTTTCTCTTTAAGATTTTGAAAGGAATGTATTCGGGTGAAAAGAAGCACCCTTGACAAAGGGCATATTTATATATATTCAGCCCCTAATGCTGAATTATGATGTTACTTTTTCTCTCTTTGACCTCCTTCAAATAGTACAAAATAGTTGTGGAAGACAGTAAAAAGCAATCCAAAACGAAAAATCTGGATTTGATTATTATACAGAATTCTATTTCTTTGCATTATTGGTGTAAAGGAGAGCTGCCCAAGCAATTTTCTTGACTTCTTATTTGACTGTTGGCATTTGAATGCTTCAATCATTGTCTGCATCTGAGGCTGTGGGAAAATATGTGCAATTGATTGATGTTTTAGAAATAATAGGCAGTAACATGAAAATGACACTGTAAATGCAATAAGGGGTAGTATAAAGGTGGTTATAGAGTTGAATGTTGAGCTACATGTTGAAACTCAAAATTGAATTCGCAGAGCTCAGGCACACAAAACAGCCCAAGTTTGAAACAGAGAACCAAGGAAGAAAGGTATGAAATTAAATATATTTAGGGGACTTAACTATAACTTAAATGTCATTGATTTTTTTTTAAGGAAAAAAAATTAAAGGAGTATTTTAACCATTGATGTTTTTAAATACTGATTTTTAAAATGTATATTTTTCTGTTTCAGTACTTTATAGACTTTAACAGCCAAGTGTAAATCTTGAATTTTGACATTTACCAGTGACTTGGCAGAGCAGACTCCCACCCCACTTTAGGTCTTTCCTTTTAATAATTTCTAATATTATTGCATATATGTGCAGGCAGCAGCAGGAGTATGTATACTTAAAGTGTTAGAACTCTATGTTGGGCTCAAGCTCTTTTCCCAGTCATGAGGAAGTTCCTGGATACTGGGAAGTTACCCAGTTACTGGTACCTGCTCATCCAGTAACCTGGTCTGGTGTCACTGCTGACCCTGCTCTGAGCAGGAGGTTGGTCTGGGGGCCAACCTTATTAGCTTGAGATCCTTATTAGCTTGAATAATCCTGTAAGCCTAGGATTTAGTTATGTCAAGTTTAACTTCAGCATCAGAATTGTGTGTTTGTTTACAGTATGTAAATATGAATAATAATTGTAATATCAAGTGCATTGTTTTGGTTGCCTTAAAAGTAAAAAGTGCAGTATAGACACGTAATTTTTAGGAAAGCATTCATGTTTGGTTAATACAGGTTCATTTAAATTTTGTTATTTCTGAATGGGTTTACTTTTTATTTTTTCTCAAGTTTATAAAAGTTTGGTGACAAATCAAATATATAAAATCATTTGCTGATGGCTGATACTGTTAATGGAATAAGGTGTCAGAAATTTTACAAGATAAAGTAGCACGCTAGAAAATTATGCCATAGGTGAAAATACATTTGCTGACAAAATCTCTGAGATCTTCCTTAAAACCACTGTTGTCATCACTACTCGTTCTTTGCAGGGGATGGAGTGCTAGATCTCTCTACAAAGAAAAGCGCAAGGTTGGAAGAACCAAAATATGATCCCTTGTGTTCTGAAAACTCAGTGTCTGGGTAAGCAATGTTTAGGACTCTCTTTGGCTTATCAAAAAGACAATCCAGGTTTCTCTTCTTTGGCCAGGCTTTATGTTCATAACATACCTGTATATACTGGCACACACATGTGGTTCCTATTTTGCTTTCAGAAGAATTTTTGTCACTCATAAGTGTGTGTCTATGTATATATCATATGTTTCATTTGTCTTTTTTCCTTTTTTTTCTGTTTAAAGAAAAGTTATCAGAACAATCACCAAACTTTAGTTCATGTTACTAAAAATTACATGAAAATTGATTACATAACACAGTAGAAGTAAGAGACTAGTAGAAGAAAATTCAAATAATTCTTTTAGAATTTATTTAGGGAACTTCAATTTTGGACAAAAATGACCATGTTAATAATTAGACGCAAAATCTTCTTCAACTAACATGAACAAGTTAAATGACTATTATCTATAATATTCCTTAATAGAGAGAGAGCAAGCGCGTGAGAGAGAGCTCTTAGTCATCATACTTATATTTACATCATGGTTCTGACTATGGTGTGTGGTGGCAAATGGTTAAATTTCTTTATTCAGCAAGGAAAATGTTATTGCATCTGCTGAAAGCTACCACAAAATTAGTGAATTTCTTTGTTTTGTTGGATTTTATGATCTTGGCATCCTCCCATCCACTAGCCATAGCAGGACCCTTTTTGTCACCTGTACGTCTTACAAATAACTTATTACAAATAGGACTACAGTAGCAGCATTTGTTAAATGATGTAAAAGTGCATTTTATTAATTTGCTGATATGAAAAACTTTGAAAATGGATGGCTTTGTAATTAGTGAGCTGTAAATAGTGAGTAGAAGTTTTTAAAATTTTGTCTTATTTTGCGAAAAATGGACTTGATTGTTAACTACAGCACTTTATCTTCTTGTTGTAGAAAGCCTAGTTTTGTGTAAGTCTGGGATGTTTGTGTGTAGTTATGTACCTATTGCTGCAAATTTTCTATAAGGGGGTTGACTCTTTTATTACTTGTTTAGCGGTAACGTCACGTTTCTACTAACAAAAACTCCTTCAGGATTTGGGTATTTAACAGAACGTTAATTGTATAATTAAAATTATAACAGTGTTGCTCTGCAAGCATGTGAACAAGGGAATATAGCAAGCACATGAGAGTATTACTAAATACTGAGCTAGGATATAAAGTTCTTGGAAGGGCTGCTGTAGAAGCCACGGTATGATTTTTGACACACTGTCCTACCAGAACTGTAACATTTTGCTAGGATAATCATTTAACTACCACATCTCAAAGGCTAAAAAGTATCAGAAGCAGTGATGTTACCGAAGCAAGGAGTATAATAAAGGAGTGGACCCTTCCCTTCCATAGCTGTGTGAGAGTCTCTCATACATCAGTTTACCATCGTTTCATTCCATCCATCCAGGAGACTACACAGAAACAGAGAGGACTATGTGGAAAGAAGTGCTGAGTTTGCAGATGGTTTGCTCTCAAAAGCTTTGAAAGACATTCAGTCTGGAGCACTGGACATAAATAAAGCAGGCATACTTTATGGCATACCTCAAAAAACTTTACTTCTCCACTTAGAAGCCTTACCAGCAGGAAAGCCTGCACCTTTTAAAAATAAAACTCGAGATTTCAATGATAGTTATTCATTTAAAGACAGTAAAGAAACTTGTGCAGTCCTACAAAAAGTAGCCTTGTGGGCAAGAGCTCAAGCAGAGCGCACAGAAAAAAGTAAACTCAGTCTACTTGAAACCTCAGAATTAAAATTCCCAACAGCTTCCAGTTACCTCCACCAGTTAACTCTACAGAGAATGGTCACTCAGTTTAAAGAAAAAAGTGAAAATCTACAATATGAAACTTCAAGTCCCACTGTACAATTAAAAATTCCTCAGCTAAGAATAAGTTCTGTGTCCAAACCACAGTCTGATACTGCTGGTCTTCTGGATGTTATGTACCACGTTTCTAAAACCTCCTCAGTCTTAGAAGGATCAGCTCTTCAAAAATTGAAAAATATCCTCCCTAAACAGAACAAAATTGAATGTTCTGGACCTGTAACTCACTCAAGTGTTGACTCCTACTTTCTGCATGGGGACCTCTCTCCTTTGTGTCTTAATGCTAAGAATGGGACAGTAGATGGAACCTCAGAAAATACAGAAGATAGTTTGGATCGTAAAGATAATAAGCAACCAAGGAAAAAACGTGGCCGCTATCGGCAGTATGACCATGAAATAATGGAAGAAGCAATTGCAATGGTAATGAGTGGGAAAATGAGTGTTTCCAAAGCACAAGGAATTTATGGGGTACCTCACAGCACTTTAGAATATAAAGTAAAAGAAAGATCTGGAACATTGAAGACTCCACCGAAGAAGAAACTCCGTTTACCAGATACTGGCTTATTTAATATGACAGATTCAGGGACTGGCAGCTGCAAAAATAGTAGCAAGCCTGTGTAGAATAATTGTTAGCAAATTGTTTTGTGTGTGTGTATGTATGTCTGTATACACACACTATGTGAGAAACACATATGCTCACTCTGACAGAAGACATGAAGTTATACAGTTCAAAAACCACATACATGCCTTTTGAAAAATAGTTTTATTCAGGGTTTTCACTGTGGACAGAATTATAGAGTTGCTCACTTAATTCTGATAGTGTGTATTTAATATAATCCATGTATAAATAGGTGAAAAGATTCAGGTTTTATTTAGTAGTCACTAGCATAAAGATGTTTTGGGAAAACAAGTATTTGTCATGTGAAGCATAATTTTTAATTGGTGGAGAACCACTTTACCCATTCAATTATCCATCTTATTATGGAAATACACAACCAAGGGTTAGCAGACTTTTACAGTTCACAGAATACTTGCAATAAATTGTAAGTAACTCAGATTATACACAGCAAGGGATTAAAAAAAATATATAGTTCCTCACAAGGAAGTGGATTTGTGAAGTATTAGTAGGATATAGTACATTCTGTGAAAGAAAAAAAGTTCGTTATTTAAATATCCAATACAAGTAAGAAAAGCATTTCATTACAAAAATGTGTGTTTAGCAGGCATAAACTGCATTTTTTATCATTTTAAGGAAATTTTGTTGTTGGTTTAGAAAGAAATTGGTGTTTACAAAGTGTACACTTATGAAATCTGAGAAATTACTGTAGTTATAGAATTATTAAATATGAAATAAGATGGAATACTAAGAGCATAAAATAATTTAAACTTTTAACATAATTTTCCTTTTTAGTTTGACAGTTAAGGTAACTTGTAAGGTTTAAAAAGAAAGTTGGAATGCAACTTAGAGCATGTTCATAATGTGCACAGAATGAGCTTGAGAATGGTTTGGGTTTGTTTTTTTGTTTAAACGTGCTGGTTAGTTGATGTTATGACTACTTAAAATTTATTTAAGGATTGTGTCACACTCCTATTGAAAAACCTCACTGTAACTGTAATATATTTGCTGCTGTGACATTTCAAAACATTTTCAGTTTATCAAAATGAATACCAAGTTACATGATCATCTTGCTAATAACCAAATTTGCAGTTCAGGGTCTTGATAGAAATACAAATATGAAACAGTGAAGCTGTTTTGAACTTTCAATAATATAAATTCTTTATAAATTTGGTAGTTAGAAGTTAGACAGTTCATTTTAAATAGGTAACTTTTAATAGAATTTAAGGGAGACCAATTACCTTCTTATTGCAGTTTTTACATGAATTTCAAAGTATTCACATTGGACTTTTTATCACACTTAATTTTTTTTATGTAATATCAAAATTATATGTCTATATATAAACGGGGGCTTGCTTCATACATTCACTACTGAACATCAATGCCCTTTTCCTCTCAACATGTAATTTTTTCTCTATGTATCTAATTTGACATAAAAAAGACTCTCCAACTTTTATACACATGGTGCACATGCACACATTTTTTCCCCCACTTAAATTTGCGTGTGTACGGGTTAATTGTAGAAATTAATTGGGACATTAGATGCATATGGGCAACATCAGGTAATGTCATTTATAGATAGACTTGCCATTAAATTCAGTGGAGAGCATACTGCAATACTGGTGGCAAAATCCAGCCCATACCTATTAACACTACTGAAAAATGACAACATCCACTTTAAAACAGAATAATCCTCTGAAACTGCACAACCAGTATCTCAGTTCTTTGGTCTCTCAGATCTATACTGAATCTTCTTCAGTCATTAAGGTTTACTTGCATATTACAGAATGAATCTCTCAGGCACATGATGATTCTTGGGGTGTCCTGTGCAGGGTCAGGAGTTGGACTCAGTGATCCTGGTGGGTCCCTTCCAACTCAGCTTAATCTGTGATTCTATGATTTTAAGCAGAACTGTACCTGATAAGGAGTTCGCAGAACAGCCGATGTCAGGGTCATCTTTCATTTTAAAAGAATTAAGCCATATTTTGTGAGGGCCAGAAGGATTAATTTGTGAATATATCCCCACTGAAAAATGCAGCTAAAAAAACTGCATTAAAAGTTTCAACATCTGTATTTATACAGTTTTACTTGCAAAAATCTGGGGCTTCAATGCATTGCCTAATATTTGTACCACACTGATGTTTTCTACTCCTCAGACATTGTTAGAACTTTGAGTCAGATCTTTATATTGAAGGCAAGTGACAGTACTCTTTTTATATCATTTAAAAGATGACCTGACCAAAAATTTAACAGGATTCATAAATCAGGGATCATTTTACTATTGACTTAACAGTACTCAGTAGTTTTGTATGTAATATTATAATTAATTTTCAACATTTTAGTACTTGTATTTATTTTTTGGTCAGAAATAGTAATTAAAATATTTTTTGATAGTTTATAGATGATACTCAACCTGTAAGTGTTTAAAGAACAGAATTATTTGTTTCTAATTATTAGGCTAACGTTTTAATTACACGACTAAGGAAAGGCAGGGAAATGTGTAAATTCTCCTCCCCAAACCCCTATGTATTTCATTAATGTCATTTAAATTATACATTTTGAACTGTTTTATAAATTCAGTTACCAGTCACTACTTAGTAATTGACAATTTCTGAAAATTCCTGTTTCAGCAGAATTTTAAATGAAGGCGAAAGCAAGCCCTACATGCTTTCTACTTATTTGAATGTTTCTCAAGTATTTTATATTAAAAAACAGTGCCTCTGTTTTTAGAACTACTGCTCAGTAAAGTTGTTTAAACCATTTCTGGTAGCTAATGACAATTTTATATTAAATTGTATATTAACTTTAGTGAGACTGATTTTTTTAGTTGTTTACAGTACAAATACTTGTATTTGTTTTTTAATTGCAGTATTTCCATTGTCGCAGTAATTTAGTAAAACTCTGTGGCTGCCTTGATTTTTGACAGATTTTTGTTAACAACTGATTTTTAGGCAATTAGTTATATTTATGCATAAATCAATTGCACTATAATTCATGAATTATTTATTACAATATTTTCTAATGAATTCCATGTATTTGTCTTGTGTTGTAAATGTACTGTAATTCTGTTTCTTCTTTGTGTTGTTATATTCCTAAATCTGATTGTATGAATTTAATTGTTTAGTTAACGTGTTTCTACGTTGTAATTTGTAGTAAAGCACTTCAATGCTTTTGCACATAAATTTACAACACTGATGTGTGATTGATTTGCTCATTCAGTAAAAAAAAGAAAGAAACAAAAACCTGTACACTGACTTATTTGACTTATTCTTGAGGCACAAGTTGATTAGCAGTGGCATAAGACCAACAACTGTACAAATCAAGCTCATAATGACTAATTTGCTGTGAGAATTTTATCAGAAATAGTAGCTTTAAGGAAGGATGTTTTCTTTCTCAGAATTGATTAATTACTAATGAGAATAAAATCAGAAAATTAATTTTCTAACACCCCCTTTAGTTAGCAGCTAAAAATTGCAAATAGTATATCGCTTTTTTGAGGTACTTATTTACTTAATAAAGTCAGAAAAGAAACATTTCTGTAAGACAGATTTGTATTTCTATAGTAGTTCCATTCTGTTTGTATGAGTACTTGAAACTCTGTTCTGTTCCAGTTTTGTTCCTGTTCCCAGTCTGTACAGTTCTTGCTGGAGTGATCAATCTTCTCTCTGGCTGAGACGACCGGGGAAGGACCCTTTTTGGGAGTCCTCTGATAGAGCTCTTCCTGACAGTTTTTGTGGAGGAGGCCAAATTTTACTTCTTTATATGTAAAATAATACACTGAAAGTCTGGGAATTAACCTTATCACGTTGTTGCCTTTGTGCCATTTTTGGACTCTAGGCAATCCCCACTCCATGTTACTAACTGCCCCTATGTGCCCGCAGGGAAATATCGTTCCATGCTTCACCTTGGTCTGGAGCGATCCAGGGGGTACCAGGGTAGCAGTGCATATTGATCCTCCCACCTCTCAGTTTCCTGCCCGCTCTCTCCAGCCATCTCTCTGTGTGTGGTTTGCAGGAAGTGTGCAGTTTGTCAGAGTGATAGGTCTTCCTTCTGTGAAATTATTGCTTAGGTCTTCTATCCTGAGGATAGGCTAAACTGCAGTGTGACAACACAAATTTAAAGAGCTATAGGAAGGTATTACAGGAAACTGAAGTATAATTCCATACTTGTATTGAAAAATTAGTGTGTTTAAACATATTGACGTCTCTGCAGGGAGACACTTCAAGGAAAAAGTGTTGCTTTAATGCTTGAATTTGTTTGTGTAGTAAACTCTGCTCCCAAGTGGTGGCTGAGTAAGGGCTCCATGTGTGTGTACAAACTCAGGAGATCGTTTGGACTGTGGTACTATTGCAGTAGAATAGATGAGAGTTGTCTTTTGTCTGTCAGCCTTAGAAACTAACTCATGTTAAGGGAAAGCAGATGATAGATGTCACACGAGGGTGGATAATCAGGAAAATTGTTTTATAAGAATGTGTGATAATCAAGATATTGCTTTATACAATAAATTGGTCTCCGCATAGCAAATTCAAAACAATTTTGAGGCCTGTGGATCATTTGGTCGCTCCCTTTGAGAAGGTTGTAAGGCTCCAGAAGTTTCTTTCACCAGTGAACAGACTTTAAATAGCAGTTACAGATACAGGTCCTCTATAGTTAAAGCTCTCCAGTGAAGCTATAGACACACCTTGCAACTCTAGACAGATGGAAAGGTTCTAGTTTAAAAATTCAGTCTGAAAAAATATTGTGCTATAGCTATCTTTTTAGCAAATTAGTACTTAACAAATTTACTCTGGTTTACAAACAGAATATGGAAGATGAAGACCTAGCAGCATGTTGATTTTTTTAATCTGGCCTTTCAAAACATTAATTATAATCATGGTGATGGGGAGGGCAATTACTTTTATCCTTAATTGTACTATTAGAATAAACTTTCTTTTTACAAGTGTAGTGATTTTGATACCTTGTGACTCCTGAATTTGTTGGAACAGACTTTTCTCAGTGTAGTGGCATTTCAAAAAGAGTCAAATCCTGACACTGACATTCCCTTGAATAATGCAGGTTTTAATTTAGATTGCAACTGCAAAGAGGTTTTGGGTTTTTTTATTTTTAAGACTTAATCATTTCAGATTAAATATTATCGCAGCTTCAACTAATACCATCACAATTATCTTATGCCTTTATGAGTTAGTATAATCTAGGTGCCTGATTCTGAATGTATACCATTTCATATGGAATATTACAGGAGAAGGAAAAAAACATGAAGAATTATTATGCACAGTTGGCTGGTTTTAAGCTCTTAACTTTAAAATCTGTCTAGGGCAGTAAAAACACAAGCTGGCGTGTAATAACTTCCAATAAGAAACTTGAAGCTAAAAGTTATTATTGATGCTTATAATTTTGGGTATGATTTAATGAATAGGTAACTATATTTAAATACAGCACATTAAATTTTAAATATGTTTGTTCATTGATCAATATAGTTGTAAAAAAATCAAAATGAAAAATTTTGGAAGTATAGGCTTAAATACAAAAAAATTACAGGGGATATAGCAGGGAACAAAGTTAGTGTCATGTTCAGAGTTTGGTGATATGTTTAAACTATACATACTTTTCTAAAACAGAATTCTTCCAACATTTTATGCTCATGCAATTGGTTTCAGTAAAACATTTGAACTAGGTGTTAACTATCTTTGATAGTTGCTATCCAGCAAAAGGATTTTGTATTTAATTGAAGAAATACCTGTATTAATTTCTACCATGGAAAATGTTCAGCTTTTCAGTATAAATGATTGATTAGGTAAGTAGTGACATTAGTTTTAATAATTTATAAGAAATTGAATAAATAGTTAAAGTAGTATTTTATAAAGTTGTTTTTTTTTTTGTTAATACATTTGAGAACAGCTGCTCAGCAGTTCTTTGATATAGGCCTACCCTGTTTTAAGGATATTTAAAGGATATTAGCTTTTATCTCAGAAATTACTTATTCCAGTCATGATTATCTTTTTTTCTGTTTAAGGAATCTTTGTGTGTGTGCACACACATGTGTGTTTAATATATTGCAATTAAGAGCTTGTGATGCACCACTGCAATTTTTTTTTAAAACTGAAAGGGAAAATTTTACCTGCAAAGACTGCTAGGCTGTTTTTCCATTTTCTGTTAGCTTGTTAAGTGTTCTTTAAATGCAGGTATAAAAATGTCTTTAGAAATATCTTTAAGTGTATCCTGAAGAGCACTCAGTACACTTGAGTATTTAAATATCAAAGAGTGGGATTCAGGAGAGATGGATCCATTCTTTTCCTCTGCCACAACCTTGAACCTCACTCATTTACCTTCTCTGTGCCCCAGTTAGTGAAATGAGAGTAATACCAAGCTTACCAGGTTCTTGGTGAGGTTTTCTTTCATTAATAGTTAAGATAGTTTGAAATACCAGAAAGTTAACATTGTTTTAATTACAGTTAGGTTCAAGAAGCTGTATTTCAAATTATTCTTTTTCCTTTAATTTTTTCATTATTATTTTTCTTATTGGTAGTTTAGTGCTATCACTGATAAGATGCACATCATTGCTAGTGACACTTGCAAGTATGATTGAATACTGCAAATAGAACTGTTTTGTAAACTCAGGTTTTTAGGCTTGAGTTTAACCATTATAACAAACATTAGAGATGGTGTTTTACTGTAATTTATATTTTGTTTTGATTTGTTTTCATTTTCAGTTCAAGCTCAACAGCTGATGCAAATTCAGAGGAAACAGCTAATTTGGAAAAAGGAAAATCAACATTAAACAAAGTTTTGGAGTCTTTTTGTTCATATCACTGGCAACAGACTTTGGCTATGTTAAAATTCCTATTACAGGATGAAAATGTTCCTATAGTTTGCAGTTGCAAGCAAACACATTTGGTCCACTCTGAAACTCCCAGTTCCCTTACTGAAGAGGATGTTCCCGTTCCATTTTGCAGTTGCAATGGACACATGCTGACAAAAAGGTGCTGTTTACAAAATCAAAGGCCAAACACTTGTTTACCACCTCTGTCTGTTTGTATTAAAGATTTCCATTCTTTGTCATGCCAAGCTGTAGCAATTGGATGTATTAAGACAATGGTGAACAAAGCATGTAGTTCTCCTAAGTATTGTGCTGACCAGTTGCAAAATTATAACAGGCATTCTGTGAAAGCAGCAGCATGTACATATTCAGCTAAGGACTGTGACCTCTTAAACAGCATTAAAAATTCAAACAGATCCCGCAGTCCATCGCCACCTCCACTATCACCTGTACACAGTAAAGAATTTGAATTGTCAGAAGGAATGGTTATGGACTTTCCAACTTTAGACAACAACAACAAGCTTGAAATATCCATCAACCAGCCTCCATCCCTCTTGCCAGCTGAAGGAAGCGAGGGAGAGTTTGCGTATGAGGGTAAAACATGCAAAGGAAAAGAGATTGATTATTCAGATGGAGCACTGGGATCAGCAGACCAGGAAAGCAATGATGGTTATATGAACTCTGAGAAAGGTGAACATTCTGCCATTTTTCAAGATTTAATGGACCGCATTAATGAGAAGTTGAAATCAATAGACACTACAGATCTAGCAACAAATCTTGTAAAACTTTCTAGCAGTGACAGGGCACCAGAAAATGATGTCAAATTAGGAGACTTCATAACTTCTCTTTTGCATAATGCTAAGGCAAGTGATTACAGCTTTATGGAATTACTTCGCCAACATGATAAACAAGTGGAAAATAAAATTATTCAGACAAGATTTCGCAAGCGTCAGGAAACTTTATTTGCAACATATAATTCTCCTGATTCACCAGTCATTCGACGACAGTCTTTGCAAATCAAGAGGGAGCTTGCAAGCCTTGATGAAACTCTTGTAAGAAAAAAGTCAATTTCTGAGAGAAATGCAAAGAAATCTACAAAAAAAATTGATAAAATGCATCCAAATAAAAGACATAGTTTTGCTGTGATAGAAGATGAGACTTTGCAACATCTTGAAAATAATCCATGTGTGAATTGCCAAACCAAACCAATGTGCTTTCCAGTACACCAAACAGAGTCTTTCAATCTACCTCTTACTGATTTTCAGACCAGCTCCAGCTTTTTAGTTCTCTCAGAAAATAGTGCTATTGCAGCTAGCCAGGCAAAACTCCCAAATATACAAGGAGATTGTGCAACCTTAAAAGAGACTGGTCAGATTCGTTTGGAGGATGAGAGTAATGAAATCTTGGGTAGAACTAAACGTAACATTGTGCCTCCTGGGTGGTACTCTGTGTATGTAACAAACAATATCATGTTTAGAAAGTCATCCAGCACAAAAAAGTCCTTGAAAAGTTTGGAAAAAATGAGAATAAATAAAAATCTTCATGCTGAAGGGTGCAGTGACATAAATATAAGCAAAATTGTGAGAGACGCAAATCTGCAAGTTGTTGTGGAGCGTTTAGAAGATACAATAAACTTATCCAGAAAAACTAGCAACTCATTGTTGGATAGTTACAAAATAAGCCAAAAATTAAAAGATAATGCTTATGAACAGGTTATGAACCCAGCTACTAGAAGGGGCTTACCTTTCACTCTGAGCGAAATGGGATGCACAGGACAAAGCCTCCTTCCACATTCACATGTGCCAAGCAGCAGTAAAATCAAAGCAATTTGCGTTGCATCAAACACCCAAGAAACTGTTATAGATCAAGAAATTAATGACGGCCTTTTGAAATCTCTGACCTTTAATTCAAGCAGGTCAGCTTCCAGTAATGGCGACTTGCATGTTACTTCTGAAGCTGGGGAGATCCCACCTCCCTTAAACTACTCTAGTCCTATTAAGCTTATGTTTGTCTCAGAAGTTAACAGTCATGAAGGAGTCAAATACACATTGACATCTGCAGCTGCATCTTCTAAGGGAAGCACAGATCTTTGTTTGTTTCAAGGGCACACAAACGCTTTGTTGGATAAACAAGCCGCAGGTGACCTTTCTCATGCAGTCTGTGTCAATGGTTGTGATTGCAGTGAAAGTGATACTCAGGAGCGGTCAGGTTGTGTTTATGCAGAAGCTGTTACAAGTTCTTGTCCGGTTGGTCAAATTAACATAAATGACTCAAAAAAAAATGATGAGGTTGTAGAGAAATCAAGCAGTAGCAGTGAATTAGTTTTTAAAAGAAAACCTGGTAGACCAAAGAAAATAGGTCCTCAAGTAGTTAAGCAGGTTAAGAGACCCATTGGACGGCCTCCTAAACCAAAAGTAGACATGAGTGGAAGCACAAAACCTAGACCTGAACTTAGCTGTGGTGGTAAAAGCCTCAAGTCTGATGCAGCAGCAATGGAAGACGTTAACAGCAACAAAAATATTACTGTGACAGTTGTTTTTGGAAGGTCAAGAAGAACTAAGAGACACGTTTCTGAAGGTAACCTAAATCTCATCAGCATTCTGCCCACACAACATATTGATTCTAATTTTGCCAATGACGCCAGCAAAGCAAGGCACAATGCAGAAACTGGAAATGCTTTGACTGAAACAGTAAAAGCCTTCCAGAATCCTTCTACTGAAAAGGAGGTCTCTGGTTATGACTACGTCAGGCCTATCAAGGGCAATCTGGCATCACCACATCCTTGCAGCAATGTCATACGGCAGATTAAGAAACCATTAACCACTGTTCGAAAACCTGGCAGGCCAGCAAAAGTAAAAATTTCCGGCATATCAGTGACTGTCAGTAGGCTTTCACCTCAGGAAAGAAAAGTGAGCATCAGCAATGGTTTGCCTCCTTTGCAACAGCAGAATGTGTTAGAAAAAAACATACCACAGGAAAGAAAAAATCAACTGTGCAATAATATGGGTCAAGTAAAGAACATACAGAAAGATTCTAGAGAGGATGGATCACACAATGTTACTACAACAGTGTCAAGAAAACGTGAAATTCCATCGAGACATTCTGCTAGAGACAGAAAACCTTCACTGCATTTTTTGCATTCATTAGCATCTTCTAGTGCATTTACTTGTAGAAGTGCCTTACTACATAAATCTTACAAACTCCATTTGAAAAAAGCTAAAGAGCGGAAAGAAAAACTTACACAATCAAATCAGTGCCCAGCATCCAGAGATACCTCAGAACAGAGAAATCCAGGAAATGCTAAAAAGGATCTTAAGGATGGTGGATTAGGGCCCATTAATGAGGTATCATCAGATCCCATTTTTTCGTCAAATCCCTCTCTCAGGTGGTGGCCTACTTCCACTTCAAGTGACACCTTGTTGGAAGAACTAAACAACAGATTTGAACAGATGACTAATACCTGGTTGAGAGTGGGGGGAAGTGAGTTTGACAAATGTGTACGTGAAAAAAGGGATCCCATTGAACGAGACTGTAATACTGAAATGTCAGACCCTTTAGACTCCTGCCTTGTAGGACTTGAAACATCACCTATAAAAATGCTTTTCCAGAAAAAGTGTAATATGAATGAACTCTGCACCTGGTTTATGCAAACTACAGAAACACAGTCTCTCTCTCTTGTGAGAAAGGCAAATGCTCGCAGTCCCATAGAAGTAGTTAGTACTAAAGAGCTAAAGATGGAAACTAAACAATCTGATCCTAGCACTTGCCCTTTCAGAAAGCACTTTAAAAAGTTTGCACTATCCTCCCCTTCAAAACCAGCAGGGAAATTGCAAATATTACATAACATGGTGAGGTCTCCAGTCTTAAGCATGAAAAGTAATTTCACTTTAGCCAGATTAAAAAGAAATGAATTTAAGAAGTTGCAGCGTGATAGGTGGGGACAAACAAAAAAGCTCTATAATCAGGCTCCTGGGGGCTGGAAATCAAAAAAGAAAAATCTGCAGTTATTTTGCCAAAGCCAATTGTTTAAGAGTACAAGTGGGGAAACCAATGATGAAACACCCAAGCTGCAGGAGAAAAATACGGTAGAAATCCAGCCCACTCAGACTTTGGTAGAGTCTCAGAATAGCCTCTTGCCAACTGAAAATGAAACCAGAGATGCATTTGTTCAACAGATGATGGGATCGTCTGACTTTAACCCACATCCTGGTTTAGCAAATATACTTAAGTCACATTCAGAGGCAAATGGAACAATTCGTTGCCAGCAAAATGTTAGAAAAGAACAAAGCCAAGATAAACTGTTTCAAAATACTTGGAAAGCCAAAACCTTTAAAGACTGTAGGATATTTCTGAGAAAAATCAACCATATTGAGCAGCACAATTCATTTAAGTTAAATAATGTCATTTATTCTCCTGAAGCTGTTGACAGTAAAAGCACTCAGGCCTATATGGAAGAAAAAAGACATCCTCTTTTAAGGTCCCATTCTACAAAACAAAATACATTAAAGAAACAAGAAAATGAAGTGGAAGCATCTAAAGGATCTAGTTCTTCTAAAGTGATTGAAAAGCTGGATGGCCAGTTTCACAGCAGAAAATTAAGTAGTGGTGTAAACCAGGACGATAATCCTGCTGGTAGTTCTGAAGGTCTTACTAGAATAAACAAAAGGAAAAGTCCACAATGGGAGACCACTGATACAAATTTAAGAAAAAGGCATAAGAGACAATCATGCAGTAGTGGACAAATGGCACCTTATTACCCAAAGTACCAAGTAGGTAAGTTCTTGTTCCCCACTTCATCTTAAAATTGAAATCATAAAGAATTGGAGAAGTCAAACAACTAAGCACTTTTTTGTTTATTGCATGTTGCTCATTTTAATTTCAGAAAAATCATGAAATCAAACATTGCATAACATCAGAATAATCCAGAAAGTGCAATTTTAAAATGTTTATAATGTTTTGCACCATTCTTTCAGCTCTGATAAGCTAAGCAGTATAGTTTAGACAGACAAGAGGTCAAGTTCTGGCATTCTGAAGTCAGTCACAACTGGCTGTTAACTTTAAAAGGAACACAATTTCATTCCATTGTGTAGTTTCTCATAGTGTGAGGAGTAGTAAACTATAAAGTGAAACATAAATTCAGTGCATTAGCATGTAGCTGGTTTTAAAAAATTCTCATTGAATTATTTCTGTTACAAATCTGTAATAGTTTTGTAATTTTACAGTAAAAGATAGTATTTTGTATTTCTGGAAATTATTCAGAGACTTATTTTAGAATCCTTTCCATGCCAAATGAAACCTGCTGACTCTAAGGGTTTTGCACGTTGAATCCTTACACAACAATTTAAAATGTAAAATTATTATTCACAAGTACTATATACGGTTGTTAAGCTAAATACTTTGGCTTGGAATCTTTTTAGGCTAGTGTGAAATTAAATCATTTTTTAAAGATAGGTATTTATAAATACATTCTAATACAATGGTGATCTCAAAAAGGCCATTATATTACTTAGAAAGAGGGCACATTTGTGTAATTATTTCTTCTGTTGGGTGAAGAGATATCCTTAAACAGAAGTCTTATTTCAACAAAATTACTAATGTGTGAAAACACAACTCCTGCAATGTGATTTAAGTTACTGCCTTTGTAGAAGCACTGTTGTATTAGCTAATCTGATATATTGGCCAAATATAAAAACCTTATTCAAAATATCATGTCAAAATTTTAGGTCCTCCTTTGTATTCTGTCTTTTAGAAAAGTATCTCTGATAATAAATGGAAAGGTTAATTTAAGTTGTAATATAAACAATATAATGGCTCTTGTATGCTTTATTTCTTTTGTGCTTCATGTGATATATAGAATTCTTCATATTAAGCTCATTCAGTGTAACTCTGCTTTTTCCAAAGTACAGCATTTTTTTATCTATGGACTACTCTTTTGTATTTTAATTCATTGATCTGGGGCCAAGCTCAGCATAAATAACTTGTTTTTAAGAAGTTCAAACTTTGACACAAAATTGCTGTAAAAAAAAAATTAGGAAAGGATAGAACATATCCATTTCTATATTACAAATGAAGAAAGAGCTCTCTCATACTTGTAACTCATTGAGAAAATGTTACATTCCAATTATATTTATCTGTAAATGTTTTGTTTCTATGGTAATGCAAGACCTATTACTGTGATACGGTCTCATGTTAGTTTTAATTGGGACTCAATTTTATCTACCTGATAACTTTCATCCTTTAGTTTTGGATTTTCAGGAAATCTGATAACTATTTTGATATTTTACATTACTTCATTTACAGTTTTTGTTATTTTCCCTTTTACTCATGGTTTCTCATATCAGTCATTGTCTTCAGAAAAGCTATGATCGGAAATTCATTGATAAAAGAAATGTTAAAAGACAAAGAATGATGATTCTGGAATTGTCTCCACACTTGTAACCCCCAGATCTTTCTTAGGGGTACTATTGCACTATCAGAGGATTGTCTGATATTGGAAGGATGTCTTGTTTTGCTGTGTTGATTCAACATTGTGTACTCCCTGCACCAGCCAAGGAAATCATAGAAACATTTTTAGTCTAATGTAGCTACTCCCTGAAAAGAAGCAACATGATTTCTAGCTGTGCATGCATGTGACTTCAAACAAAATTCCTGCATCTGGGAGTTAAATGCACATGAAAACATCATGTTTCGTTTATATGTTCTTTGGATTGTATTTTTGTTTATGTGGTATCATAAACTATATCATTGTTCTGTTGTCATGTTGAAATGTTGCTGTAGACACATTTATGGTCAGTATTTGAAGTTTTTCTTAAACTTTTGCGGATCTTGGGGTCTTACCAAATGTTCTTAAAGAGAGAGATGTTGTGATGCTGTTTTATTGTGAAACATTGTGGCAGGTGGGCAGAATGTTGTTGCCAATTTTTTTATGTACGCTTGGTTTTCATTAGCATGTGCAAGCAGGAATAAACAATTGAATTCTTACAGCTCAAGGTAGTGTCCAACAACCAGAACTGGCCATGCACTCATTGCAGCAACAGAAAAGAGTTAATTGCTTTTTCTCATTGCCTGTTGTATTCAAGATAAGGTGGCTGGTAGATACATGGGTCCATTTGAGGTTTGTTTATTCTTCTGAACTGTTGCTTCCACAATGCATTTGATGTGGTGAGGGGCAGTTCCCCTTTACTCTAAATTCATCTTCTGACAATTTTAATTTTTTTAGCAACACTGAAATGCTGTTATTCTCCATTGTGCAAAGAAAATTACATAAGCATGTTTTTAGGAAAGCATTTTTCTTTTCACAAGAGTAGTTTATTTGTAACACTGAAGGTCACATTAACATGCTTTGGACTTGGGCAAAAGGTTTCAAGAAAGCCAAGCTAAAATACAAAAAACTATTAATCCAACAATAAAACTGGGACATGTGAAATACTCCATTTTACAATCTTACAATGTACTGAATATTTTTAAAATCTGCTTCAGAGGGTGTGGACTTCATACAGGTGGAAAAGAAACTGTGAACCTTCTACAGTAGCAGGCACAGCTGACATCACAGACCTATGCTCTTAGCCTTCATATCAGGGTGGGAGTTTGCATACAAAACCTTTTAAAAATCAATTTCTGTCACTTAAAGCTAGGATATTTTCATCTAACATGAACTTTTTAATTTTGGACTTATATTTTCACTTTTTTTCAAGTAATCTGGAGTTTTAGAACAGATCTATTGAATTTGTCAGCAGAGAATATGACTTTTCAATTTTAATTTTTTATTATGTTTGAATGTCATTTTTGTATTCTACCTTAATGAAATCAAGTTTGTGCAGTACTTGAAAAGAAAAGTTGCTAATTTTTGTGGTCATTTCAAAGTTGGGTGCAAGAGTGAAGAATCATAACTATGAAAACTTTGGTGTTGTGAGTCTAGTTGGTCTTTTCATTGTGCACATAAAATAACATCTGTATTAATATTACAGACAAACATTTTCTTAAACTTAACTTCCATTGCTATAAGTTCACAAAAAAATTGTAAGGGAAAATTTTGTTAATTCTTTTTTACACGTCTGTGTTAGAATGGCTTTAATATTCCAGTCTTGTTGCTTATTTGTCTCATGGTAGTGCATTCTAGTCATAATAAAGCTACAAATAGGGATCACTTCCCTTCTACTGTGAAAGACCTGGTGACAAACAAGATTGGCTTTAGCAGGTTGTTCAGCTTTCATGAAGGACCACACTCTACACCCCTAATGAGTGACAAATATAAAATATTGGGTTAGGAAAAATGCAGAGAAGACATAGTGTAACAGTTATTAAATCTTTTGATTTTAAGAAGGCTCTTTTCACAAATGCTTTTCATCAGAAGATTACTTGGCTCTAAAATAAATTTCACCTGTGATGCAGAGTAAGCAGATACAAATTTTCATACCTGTAGTTTCCAGACAAGAAGTTACATTTTCACAGGCAGACATAAACCAAAGCAAGAGCATTAATAGAGAAATAAGAAGAATATGAGATGAATGACTGTTCAGAGTAAGTGGGCCATTTTTAATGCAGAAGTGTAAAAGCAGAAAGGTACACTTCATATATAGATGACTATACATGTGTAGTAAATCCTTACTCATTTAATGAACTTAATGGTCTCTGCCTCATTCCCCATGATGGAACAGCAGCTGCTCCCATGCCACAGTCTACTGCTCCATTTTGTTTTACACTCTGGAATTCTACTTGCCAAACTACATACTCTTCTTTCCTTTTCTTTTTCTCACATCATGTGATCTAGTGTGGGGTATGTAGGTTTTGGGTGCTGTTCAGTTTTAAACTGTGGTTATTTGCATATTGCCTTAGAGTATGCTGTTACTCATCTTCTTTTGAGGGTTCTGAGCTAAGGATTTTTACTCTTGCTTCTTTGAATAATGGACTTTTTAAAAGAACTTGGCTCTGAGGTCTTCACATTTCTTTACCTGCTAGGATACGCAGTTTTCTGCAGCTTAATGCCATGATCATTAAGGCTTTGTTTAGGATTTATATACCCAGTTTTATACCTAAGCTGAGGTGCTTTTTTCATCATTTTATTCAGTATTGTTTTGCTGTCTGTTTTTAATTTTACCTCTTCAAAAACTGAGAAACTCATGGTCATATTTTCCTATTTGTCCTTGGTCCTGAGGAAATGGCTAGATTTTTCAGCTTTCTTTAGGGAGTGGTAATACTAAATAAACATAGACTATAGCCTGTCTTTCTTTGAAAGCCTTTTACTAGAAGAGAAAATAGCAGCTTTCCAAGGCCTGCACAGAGCTTTTGAAAATCTGACAAGTACATATCCTTTTTAAAATTCTCTCTTCTGTTGAGAGTTCATGGCCTTAAAGCAGAGCTTCTGTTGTTGTTAGACAGAAAAGGAGGGAAGTAAATCAACAGAGCCTGTGAAGAGGTAACCTGTAAATTAAGTATTTATGTAGTCTGACCATGACCAGAGCAGATTAATTTTGCTGAGACAATTCCACATTTTGGTGTTGAAAATAGTTCAAGAGAGATGCTGTAATTCATAGAGACTTCTGTATTGTGCCTTAGTTTGCATTTCTCTATTGTTGATATGCTAAAGCTAGTGCTGCTTTTCTGTTTTCACCACATCTTTGTAAAGTGTTTTATACTGGAATCTTCAGTTAATTACATTCAAAAAGTGTAGATTCTGGTTCCAGAGTCGAGGGAGGAAATTTAAAATGGTGTGACATGACTGGGTTGTTGTTTGCATGTATTCTTGGGTAGATTTTCCTTTCCTAATTCATCTTTCACTCCTCAAAGGATAGTTTTAATCGGACCCTTGATGGTTTGAAATAATTTTCAGAATTTAAGCCAAATATAATGCTACTTTTATTCACTGTTCATCCTTTTGCTTGCAGTGTCCTTTCATTTTGCTATAATTGTACAGTTGTGCCTTAAAGATATTGTTTAAACAGCATTTGATACTCATAGAAATGTTTTTGTTATTTGGTAACTGGATATTAATTTAATAGAAATTGTAATTTTGCCATATTTTAAGGACAGTATTTCATTATCAAAAACCTTTTCCTCTCCAATGTTTTCTGTGGTCAACGGAAAAGAAAGGCTCTCTAAAATGTCCGTGAATCTTGGGTGTCGCTGAGAATGCTGTGTGTTTCTGAAAGCTGTTGACAACCTTCAGGTTCTAATTAAGACAGATATTTTTACAATTATCAAAAACTAATTAGATGGATATATCTGAAAGGAAATTGCTGAATATGAGAAGTTTAATATTTTAAGAGCAGCATTTTGCCAGTGTTGCCATGCACACCCCACTAGAGCATCTCAGCTTGGTGGGTTTGCCCTTGCTGGCACTCGGGGCAGTGTCCTGCTTCTTCCTGTGCTCAGTGTCACCTCAAACATGATGGTGGTGGTTTGGGGTGTGTGATCTGGATAAAGCAAGTTTATGGAGTCCTCATTAGCCATGTTTACTTCATAATTATTTAAAGATTTTTATTATTAGTTATTTTTATACAGGGATATGAGCTCCCTGTGAACCTTTCTAAGGTATGATTTTAAGAGAAAATCACTTCTTTGAAAAACTGCAAGTAGAACCTTGATTGAGATGACAATTGGGAAGTTACTTAGAATTTTTTACTTTATTGCTCACAAGGATTTTTTTAATAGAGCTTTATAAAAAGTGAGAAAAGTAAATCTTATTTCATTGCTAGTTAAATGAAAGATTAAAATTATTGTAACTGAGTTATAATTAATACATACTCCACACTCCTAACCAGGTTAGGACTCAATGTTTTGATTGGTTGCAGTGTAACTTTATAAAATAATGCTGTTCTTGAGACACATCTCTCTCCATCATCTCCTTTCAATGCATGAGGTATCATCTTGAAACCATCTATGAAAACTACAATTTTCATGTCTCCTTCATCTGTTATTTCTTTTTTTCCCATTGTTGGATTGCCAGCTTTCAGCAGACTGACTTGTTTTCTCATCTAAATGCTCACTTTATATTTCATTCTCAGTGATGAACTTTTTTTATTAATTACTCACTTAATAAATCAGATTAGATATGTTTTCCCTGCAGTTTTGTACCTTTTTGTAGAAGTAGGCACTCTTCTTCAAGGAGGGTGATGAGTCCAATTGGGATGTCAAGTCAGTGCACATCAGCTCTGCTCCTGTAGTGAGAATTGCACCTCTGCCATTGGTGCTCCAAGGCAGCTGCCTGTGCCTCTGTCCCAGCAGTGCCTGCCCTGCCCTGGGCTCCTGCTGAGCTGCTGTTCATTTCACAGCACTGCTGCTGCTCCTCTTTATTCAGACCCGTGGCTGAGCCACGGTTCAGACCAGCCAGGCCATTGCACACTCTTTATTCCACATTTCTCTGCATCCTGCCTTCATACTTTGCTCTCCTTCAGTACCAAACTGTAACTGATTCTCAGCTCATGCGTCAGCTTTCCTTTTATGCCAAGCTGTGTGTTTGTGAGTGCCAAAGGACATTCTGTAGAAGATGAGTGCAGCCCAGTTTTATTCCTGTTTTGATTTTTTACTGCATGTTTCTCATTGTGTACTTTGGCTGGTCCATTCTGTCTGGTCCATACACCTGCCAAGAGATTTTTAATACCACGTACAAAACGTCAGTCAGCTTCTGTCACAGATTTCTTCAAACCCAGGTACGAAAAGTCTTTTGTAAAAAGCCATACCAGATTTTTAATCCATTTTTTTTCGTATTGAAGACCAGGTAATTTAGTTTTTCCCTACAGTGTAGAGATATGTCTTTTCCAAGATCAAGATACTTAAACAGATTTCATCTTCCTATCTCCGTGCTTTTGGGCCAACAGCTCTGGATGATTTATAACTCTAGACAAGTTGCAGTTTCTGCTGCCATATTCATGGCAAATTGTACATTCTGTTCTTGTGGGACAGGTCAGGCAATTTTTGTTTCTTTGCATTTTTTCATAACTGAAAGAGGACCATTTTTTGATGCTGATTCCTCTCATGTTCCAGACATCAGTAAAGGCTGTTTAGATTATTCTTCAATTTCTTTGGAGGACAGATAATAGTATCTCTTGCTGTGTCAAGAGGATGTAAACCTTTAGTGAGAAACTTCATTATTTATGGAGGCAGTGTGTCCTTTTCTGTATTCTGTTGCTTGGTTTCAATCTTTCTTTACTATTTGATTTGTCTTTTCAGCAGCAGAAACTCACCTGACTTATATCTGCTTTCAGCTCTATTGGTTCCTTACCACAAATTAAATTTAAGCAGGAGTTCCACACTTTCTTTCAGTAGCTGTGCCACTCACCTCCTCTCCATCCTCCACTCACTGCCACTTGCTCCTTTCTGTCACTTCTGGGCATCCATAAAAGGAATCTGCTTCTGTCTTTTATCATGGTTTATCTGTAAGTGGGGCAGGTATCTTAACTTGGCTGCAGCTCTTTCTTCAGTTGAGATCAACTTTAGACCTACTTTTCTTACTTAATATATACCAGTAGAAATGGCCTTAAAATTAACTTAGTACTTAAAATAGTTTTAAAAGCATGAGTCTGGATTTTTGCTTGGTTTGGGATGTTTTATATCAGCTGTCAGGCCATCAGTAGTGTGACTACAGTCAGGTTTTTCCAAGCAGGTCTTATTCTTTATTTTCATTTTGTAGCTCAGGGTAGAATATTCTAAATTATGATTCTGCTAGGAATTAGAATAATGAGGCTTTCACATTTCATATTAAAATGTATGAATACATGAAAATTAAGATGTTCAGAGAAGTCAGTCTTCCCAGATGGATCTTGTCACAGGTTCCTATTACCTAAGTTGTGGATTTCACAAATACTCAGACATTATACTTGATGTTTTACTGACACAGGCCTGCCCTCAAAGTTGTCTTATTTCAAACTATTGAAATCTTGGTTCAAACAGTGGATTATTTCCCTGTACATGGAATGGAAACCTAGCTGAAAAAATCTTGTCTAGAAGCTGTAAGAATTATTTAAAATATATTTCTTGAAAAATAAATTCTTAGTTGAATTGTGCTCTCTTGTCTATGTGTAGTCTTTCATTTTGAATGCAGGGTAAATTTTAGGGGGGAAAAAACTACTCAAAGTTAGGCTTCAGTGTTTTTATTGGGGCACTTAGCATAATTTTCAAAACATTCATAATAATAATTTATTTTTTTTAATTTAAGAAATTTATTTACAATGCAAGTAAATATTTAAGAGCTATACTTAAGGTATCAATTCTTAAAATTTGGTTGTTGTTGTTACCTGTCTTTCTAGTTTAAAGTTCTTTTGATGTGTGTTTGAATAAATTCTCTTTGTATCATATTTGTTGCTGACATTTCCTATTTATCAGTTTACTACTTACAGCTGGTTTTAAATTACATTTAAGTAGTAGAAATCTCAGAAAAGGAAATTACTTATTTGCAAATTGCAAATTGCTGTTTGACCTTCCTGAATTGAGAAGTCTGGTGGGTTTTAAACCACCCAGGGACTGCCTCATCGTATTTCTGAGATGATCTCTCTCCATAACATAATTGCATTTAATGTCAAAAAACTGTTATGGATTAAAGATTTGAGCTCAAGTGACAGGACTTCCATAGCTGCATTCATCCCAGCCCTGAGATGGAGGCATTGTGCTTCCTCAGGACAGCCTGAACCAGCAGCACACGCTGTTCTGAGCCCCCAGCTCGCCTTACTGTGCCTTGTTCCAAACCTGTCTTAATTATGACTGGGTAGAAAAAAATAGCAAAAGCTTTTCTTCTGTTATAGTATGTTTGTAAGTCAAATACAACAGTGCTCATCTGTACAACAGGTGTTTAGGGGTTTTATTTATTTGCATACTTCTAGTTATAACTAGAAATCAGTTTTCTTTCAGGGGACTGATGATCAGAGGAAGGCTTGTTTCATGGTGGTGTCTAAAATCTAAGAATTCATTATGTGCATCATCAGATTAATGATGCTGCCTTTCAACTGTTGGAATCTTAGCTGCTTTCTGTTCCCAAGGTCTTTTAAGGCAGTATGCTATGAACAATTTGAGATCATAGGATTGTTTTTTTTCATTAAGAGGTTATATACTATCACCACTAGTTAATTACGCCCTAAAATTTTTTTACTTCTTCATGCCCACTTCAGTGACAGCTTACATTAATATTCTTCTTCCTTGTTCTTGAAGAATCCTGTGTCTTCTGTGGACTACTAAAGAGTCTGTAATACCACAAAACATGGCGATTCTTGGCAAAAAGATCACTGGTCTACAAAACTTTCTCAGGCAGGCTGCTTTAAATAATGGGGGAAGGAATGTTGTTGCTCTTTAGACTCGTCAACATATATTCAAGTCTGCCCTGTATTTTGGGGAGCATTAAGATGGAGCTCTGTACTTCCATGGCTGTGCAAGCCTGATTAATTTCTTTTTTAACAGAGTTTTAGTTCCTGAATTCTTCAATGAAATTGCAATTTAAACCTTTTCATGTTGCTTATGATCTGTTGTGTGTAATTTTCTGATGCTGACTGGTTTTGGGGAGAAAGTTATGTTATTTCTCTACCTACACCCTCAAACTGTTGCCATCCATTCCATTTGCCAAATGTTTACCTGAAAATGTTACCACCTGCTGTTCAGTGTTGCTGTTGTGCTGTGCTCTTTGAAGATGAAGTACCAAGGATAAGTACTGCTATATAATTTTGTCTCTGTGCAAGTTAAAGCTTGAGCAGTGTATTGGTATGTCAATATATAGATTCAGAAAAAAAGCTACCAGTTAGTAATGCTCTTTCACTGACAGGCCAAGGGTGCTCACAAATTCCTAGTTGCCTCTTCTTGCTGTCTTTCTCATTTATTTTCTATGTATTTCATTCATATTTCCTTCTTTTTCTTTTCTTTTTTTTTTCTTTTCCCCTCAAACCAAGAAAACAACTCTGAGTTAATCTGAAGAGCAAAATAAATTTTCCACTGTAATTTCAGTCTGGGATTATGGCTGACTTCTCTCCCGTCTTTTTGTCTCCATTCAGTTCACCTCCTGTCTTGGTATTCTGTGCTGATTTGTTTGTCTTAGCACTCTGGCTGTGTTAAACTCAGCTCTTATATCTGACTTTTAAGACTCTCAGAATATTGCTTATCTCCCCATCTTGCTTTGATTGATTTCCAGGGCATTTTTTTCTCTCTCTGATTCCCAAATGAGATTCTGTCCACACAGCTGAAATATGTTATTTCATACTACAGTGAGAATCCTGTCAGTAAATGGAAATGAGACATTAAAATTTTCTTTGTAAATTTCTTTGCTGCTGGGTTTTGGCATTGTGGAAAAAATGAGTTTACATTTTAGAGACAGTCAGTCAGACTGTGCATGCTTGGTTTGCTGTCTATTCAATATATATTACATTATCAAATCAGTCTCTGTTGGAAGTCATACTGAGGCTACTGTAGTCATTGTTGATTTTAACCTAGTGTATTCCACTAGTTCCTTTTTTGAGAAATTGAGAACATTTTTTTTTAATTTTGCTAAAGTTTTACAGTTTCTACTCAGTGTTTTTGAAACCTTTCTGTGAAAGCCCTGAGTCTGCTGTGTGTCACAGATGCTCTTATGCTTTCCAAGCTGCCAGTCTGCAATCTCTGCTGGCAGTGTTTAACAAGTGCAGTTTGCAGAATTTCTGTCAGACAGGAGGGTAAGAGCCAATTTGACCTTGCTCCCAAATAGTGGGGAAGGAGATGTTTTTATCTGTAGGTGTTGCAAAAGACTTAGAGAAACATAGCCCTGCAGTGATACTTTCATAGCTGTTTTACAGCATGTGAGCACACTGCATTGATGGCAGTCTCTGATGGGAAATGCTGAGGACTGACCTGACAGATTAGAGACATTTTTACCCATTCCTACTTTTTCTTTTTCCTACTTTTTTTCAACATGTTGTGACAGATTAACTCAGCAAATATATGAACTTGAGCTAGCCAGGTTTTTTTTTAACTTTATCATTTTCATACAACAACAACAGGTGTCAAATATCCTGTTTTTTCCAGAAGAACGTGGCTCCAAACTGCAGAGAAAACAAGCAGTTCAAAGAATATTATTTTCCTTTTGTACTTGGCAGCCTCAAATTTTCTGGTGTTGCTCTCCCATCCTGCCATTAAAAATCAGTATTTATAATAGTATAATGATGATTTGGGTAAAACTAAAGAAAGAAATGTGAATTAGCAAACAAAAATAGTTGTATTCAGGCAGTTTTAACAGGAAGTGTGCAAAAGAACAATGTTTTCTTTAGCACTTAGGAACATGGGGAGGCCACTCATTGCTTACTTTAGTAAAAGGCTGGATTCAAACCTTTCTATTTATTCCTTTTTATTTAATGATAGGAGGAAATGTTTGTGGAGAGAGAGATGATCCCTTTAGGCCCCAGCAGGTCTGGAGACTGAACTACACACAGGGCTCTCTGCCTAGCCAAGGAGACCAGAGAGGACCTGAGAGGCCATCAGTGTTACTCTGATCTGGCTGCTGAGATGAGTTAGGGTAACACAGGGGGGATTTGTTAGAAAAGCACAGGCAGTCCATCCTTCCTGCAGCACTGTCGAAAGATGGTAAATTCAGAGGTGATTCAGTAAAGGTGGTAGGGGAGCTGGGAGTCATGACACACACAGAACCACCCTGAAGTCATTGCTGACTGTTCCAGCCCCGTTGGTTTGGCGTGCAGCAGCTTCCAAAGACAGCTCAGAGCAGGTGAGAGCATTCCAGCTTGCACGGAGCCAGCAGCGTGTCCTGTCATCCTGCACAGCCACTGTGCCCATGTCCTCAGTGCCACTCTGGGGAAGATCAAACCTCTCTGAGACTGAGCAGGCCCCTGGCACAGAGCCATGGCAGAGCACCTGCTGAGGGGCTGCTGAATTTGGCTCCCCAAGACATTTTTTCAGATTGTTCTTGTTTCAGATCAAAAAGTATAGTTGCATTTCCATATCTCTTTTTTTTCTGTTTACTTTGTAAGAAGAGACAAGAATTATATGGATCACTTATTATACATTGTAAAATATAAAATCTTTTCAATTAAGCAGTAAATATGTTACCAGCACTTCATGACTATTTAGAGAAAAGGGCTAGGAAAAGGTAGTATAATTAAAGAGGAAGAAAAAATGCTGAATTTTCAAAACATATCACTAATTTGTCATACAAATTGTGGAAAAAATGAAGATGGTTTTCATATTTTTCACTGGGATTTGAGCACTGTTGTCCTGTCTTCAAATTCCCTAGAGAAAACAGAGCTATTGGATATTGCATGGCTGGAGTTTAGGATGTTCCATGTCACAGAAACACCTGTAGCTCACTTCCACAATCACATGCACAGAAGCTGATTAACTGAGTCAGTCCCAAGTGAATAAAAACAAAACAGATAATTGCTGGCATGGTAAACACATGGAATCAGAATTGGAAATTTTAACCTTTTTGGAGACCATTCTGTAAGGTCAATATATGCCTGTTGTCCTTTAATTGTTAAGCAATTAAAGGAAACTCCATTTTCTTACTGGAGTGAGTGTTGTCAGTGCAGAGCTCCAGGGGGCTGTAAAGTGGGGATATCCTCCAGACTCTCCTGAAATGGGCTCTGTGGCTTTTGGGACCATCAGGCTGTGTGTAACACCTTGCTAGGAATGCTTAATGCACAGTGGAGCTTGTGCAAATAGAGTGGAATAAAATTTAGAGTAGAATCTATTGATGACTGCAAAAATTCAGCTGCTTCTGTTTAACTTTATCCCTTTAATTACATTCTCTGTATTTTTTTACCTTGTTACATCAACAGCTGGAAAATAAATCACTACAGATAAAGGAATGAAAAGATAAAAGACTAGGTTCTTCTTGGTTAACAAATATACTAAAGCAGATCTCTAACCATATTACTTTCCACTTAATTTTTATCAAAGTAAAATTTTCTAAAATACTTTAACCTTTTGTGTTGATGTTACGCATACCGAGGAACTGGGGAAAAATTAACATTTTTCTATTCCTATTTTTTTGCACTTATTTAAAAAGCAATGTCTTGAGTTTCCTAGAGTTCTCTGAGAGGTAAATAGATCACCACATGACAATTATCAACACATACTCCAGTTCTAGTTTTACAAATTCAATCCAGCCTATTGCGCCTTGTACAGAAACCTGCACAAACCTAAAAGATGAAGAGTAGGACATTCCCTGACAGAGCTGAGTCCTTGGAAAGGGCTGTTTGGTGCTGTAATAGCACTCAGTGTTTTCATTTATAGTCCAAGCAAATGAGAAGAATAGCCACAGTTGCACCGAGTCTAGGATACACTGTTACCACCAGCAGTGTAGTTTGGAAAATGGCCCTTACCAACTCGGCGCAGTTCCCAGGTCCCACAAAAAACAAAAAACCTTTGGCTTTTCCTGTCTGGCACCTGCCCAGCATTCAACAGTTTATCTGTCTATTGCTTTAAAGACAGTAGAAATGCTGGGTTTTAAAGTACTTTGCAGGTATATACTATCACCAAAACCACCCCAACCCTTAAAGAAAACCAAACCAAAACATTCACTTAGCTGTTGGGAAGTAGTTGGAAGTTGTGTTTTGCTACATGGCCATGCCTGAAAAGCACAAAATCAGTAGGGGGTGAGGCTTCAGCTGCTAACTAAAGCCTTAACACCATCTTCCATCTGCACTTAATCCCATGGTCCTAAATAAAGCCTTTGACTTCCTGAGGGCAAAGATCCAAGTCTGAAGAGGTAGTAAACTTAAGAAAGTAACCTTGCTGATTGAAGTCCTGTCCATCATCTACACCTGCACTCCTTTTCCTGCAGGAAGGAAAAGATCAGAGCAACCAGAGGAAAAGGGCACAAGGCAAAACAAGACAAAAGATACAGGCTGAATAATGACACAAGGAAATGCAGAGCATGGGGCAGTGCACCAGTTTGGAGGGTTGGGAACTAGTGTTAGTAAATGAGAAATTTCTGTTTCACTGCCATATCAGCAAGGCACATAGCGTTGAGGGGTGCTTATACAAAATGTGAAAGAATTAAAACTGTTTCTCATGCCTGTGACAAACAACAGTGAATTGGCATTCTAGCTGTTGCCTAAGCTCTTTCCCTTTTGCTGTGACATTGGAAATGTTTTAATCAAAGTCAGTCATTGGTATTTCAGTAAGAAAAGCCTCAGGGTATAGTTCTACACTGACTGTGCTCAGCTACTCTGGTGTACTCATGTGATCACTGCACTACAGCACATTCAGTCCTCCAGAATTAGTTCTGATGAACCTCTTTTCCTGGAATGCAAGTAAAAGCTGTTTCTGCTGCTTAAATACTCCTTGGACAGGAAACTGTGTTCAGATAGGTTTTAGCATGATTACATCCTATCCTTAATTAATTATTTTTAGTACCTGAGAAATATTTTCAATTTTGTTATTCAAGAAATGCTCAAAAACTTTGAAAAGGATGGTGAGAAACAATGTATCACACACAGGGATAAATCACTGCAGGAGGTAGACAGTAAAATACAAGGGAAGTTTGAATTGAGGATTGCAATTGTCTTCTGAGTGCGTTTTATATCTTAATATATAAAGCACTCAGAAGTGCTTTAAGGAAGACATTTTTGATTATGAGGATGAATTGGATAAGAAACACTGAAACAGTGTTTCTTATCCAAACTGCTGCTGGTTGTCTATCCCTGGAAACATTCAGGATCAGGCTGGAAGGAGGGCTCTAATCAACTTGATCTAGTTGAAGATGTCCCTGTCATTGCAGGGTTGGAGTAGATGACCTTTAAAGGTGTCTTCCAACCCAAACTGTTTGATGATTCAATCCACACGTGTCCTAGTCTGCTTGGTGACCCCCGCAAAGGACTGGCTTTCTCTTCCTGTGTTACTTTTTTCCCTAGATTTAAAACAAAATACCATCTATATGTGAGTCCTTCCATGGCTGCACTAAATTAAGTCAGCAATAAAAACAAGCCCCAAACTCTTGCCCAGTTCCTGCTCTGTGCCTTTTCAGTAGTCAGCTGGAGATGACTGAAGCAAGAGCAGCTGTTCCTGCACCTCCTGCAAAGGAGCAGCACGAGCAGGAGACTGCCCTGGGACTGGCACTGCCAAGGGACAGGGCCTCAGCCATCCCCACAGACAAACCCAATCTGCACAGCACAGTCAGGTTCTAATCTCAGTGTTTCTGGAACATCGTGCACTAAAACAACAACAAAAATCCCCAGCAGAATACAGGATCTGCCACCACCTCATCTTGCCTCTTATCAGCTTGTTTGCAGGGCAAGAGGAAAGTGTACTAAACTTTTTCTCATTTTCTTTCCCTCTTCTACCCCCACTTCTTTTCTCACAGCACGCTACAAGTGAAAGTCTCGGAGCCGCAGAATTCAATAGACATGAACACAGAAAATGAACATTTGAAGTCCATAAAGATGTGCCTTAATCAGCCCACTGAGTGGAATCTGAGTTTTTCAGCAGCATCTCTCGCCAGCTGTAAAGTTTTTAACCAAAATCTCAAAACTGATGAGAACAAATAGATTGCAGCTGTTCTTGCACTATTATTTTGTACATTGTTCCTGATTTTTTTTCTGCTAAATAATAAGCATTTATTACATTGATCTTGAAATGATCTTGTGTGATTTGGCTTTATATACTACTAGCATTATTCAGTTTGATGTACTTTTTCTTTTCTAAATATGAAGTTTCACATCTGACCATCATGAAATTCTTGCAGTTCAAATTTATATCAGAATCGGATGTTCCCCTTTAATAGTATTGTGATTTTTCTATGTTCTTTAAATTTAACTATGGTTTCCCAATTTTATTTTTGTGCACGAAAGTTAATATATTATGTAATTTGTGGCATAGGTCACCATGTAAAGACTTATGATAATAATTCAAACAAATCTGTAACAGGTGGAGACCGACTACCTCGAAGCAAAGCAGTACAAAGGTAAATTACCTGAGGAGATCTCCTTCACCAACGGATTGAAATGTGTGGAAGCACCAGTTTGTTTCTGCAGTATGCTTTCATCTTCACTTACCTTGAGAACTTCTGTGACAGTGTTTAATGACCCTAATGTCTAAAAGAAAGACCAAGCCTGCTGGAGAATCTCGTGAAAGATTGTCATTCAACAAATCTGTATCTGCACTTTTTGAGGTTTCTGCTAAATGGTCTTTCTTCCCATTTGATTTTATGAATTTATGCCTGCCACCAATTAAAATGGATGTAAATGCTCTTCCTATTTCATTTTTTTCCGTGTACTTTGGAAATTCAATGTAAAATCAAAATTTTATCTCTACTCAAAGAAGTAGTAAATGGTTGTAGCTGACCACATTGTAGACATTCCATGCTTAAATGATCTTAGCAAGGTTCATGTACTTGGTTCATCAAAACTTTATTATTATTACAGCTATAAAAAAAGTGTTAGAATAAAACCATATAATATACTTCTCTTTTCTGGAGTCATACATTCAGTAGCTAGAGTAGAAGTTTCTTAGTTCATGATGAGTTGTCTGTCCTTTACTTGACAAGTACTAATTTTCCAGAAGGAAATTTCCTTGGAAGAAACTGTATTTTATAAAACAAAGGTTTTAAGGATTCACCTTACAAAAATGAAGATGTATTTCCATTTTACAGAGGTTTGTTGGTTTGCAGGTGCAATCCAGTAACTGAAAGAGATTGTTATGAATTCTGGTGGCACTAGATCCCAAGATGGTATTGAGTCACTGAAGCATTGGACATGATTAAAAGAATGTGATTAAAAAAATAAACATTCATCATGTTTTGAGCTGTTCAGAAAGTCTTTATGTATCTCAACTGTTACACGCATGTGGATTCTGTGGGGCAAGAAAGGCAAAAGGAGAATTAAAGGGGAGAGGAAGTGAAGTTGACTTCAGTGGAGTCCCACCAAAGCACAAGGATCAGTAGGGAGGCAGGCAGGACAGGAGTCTTACAAGCACTGGAGCCGACATGGCTGGAACTGTTTGTGTGCCCGTGGGAGGAGACACCACATGGATTTTCTGATTTCAAAGACACAGTAAATACCAGCACCTTGCTGGTTTGGACATGTCTCCCTCAGCTCCAAGCAAAAGCCTGGTTTTTTTTAACAAATTATTATTAAATATTATTATTCCTTTGCGTTTTCAGGCATAACCCAAGCTCACCAGCCCCTGCTGTCCTTCAGCCTGGAGAGCAACCAGCCAAAGGCCTGTTCTCAAGAGAAGCTGCTTTAGTGCATAGGCTGAGGACACTGAATGCACAAGCAAACAAGAATCACAACATTGGTTTTAAGAAACAAAAACTAGTGTGGGAATAAACATGGGATCTAAGTTTGATGAGTGACCACTGCTATTTTACTGTTATTTAATAGGCAGTCAAGTCTAGATCTAGTTCATGTTTGACACTTGTGTTTAGCCAGCAAAAGGAGGAATGACACACAGTAATTGGTCCAGAGTGACACAGAGGCTCTTTTTAAATAAATTAAAATATTTTAGGAATAAAATTTAAGGAATAAAATTTTATTCCTTAATTAAGAATCTGGGAAGTTAGGTACTTTCAAGACAGAATTAAAGTAAAAAACAGTATCATTTTAGCTAGAAGGAGTAATGCATACCAAGAAAAATGTTTTTCTTGCAAGGATGACAATTCCAAGCTTGGCTCCTTGTCACCTTTGGATGTATTCTTGCTACCATGTGTCCTTCTCAGGAAGTCAGCTGTACACATTGAAACTTTGATCATGAGTAATAGTGAACTTTGAGAGACAGCACATATCTGATAGTCCCACCTGCAATTACACAGCCATCCCCCTCCTGAAAAGGTCAAGAACACATCAAATTTTGTATTACACAGAAAACCCTTCCCTTCACAGGGAATTGAGCAGGCCATATACCCAGAGGGGCTGGAAATTCAGTGCCAGTTGCTGCTCAGGTTTCTGGTCTGAAAGGATCACAGAGTAAGTGTGGCATAAAAGGACATCAGGAAGGTCCATAGCGGTACACCCTGCTCAAGGCTGTGAGTAGTTCACACCTAGCCCTGTCTTAACTCCTAGGAAAGAACCTGCACAGGCAACCTGTTCCAGCAGTTTTTAACTTGTTTCACTGCCTTTTTCACCTTCTCTTCTGGTCTGAGTTTCAATTTATACCAATTGGTTTTTTTTATCCTCTCATCATACACAATAAAGAGCCAAATTTTATCTTTTTACTGGACACCTTGCAGGTAACTGGGGATTCTCCCAACATTCACAGGCTCAACAAGCCCAGCTTCCTCGGCCTCTCCCACTGGGAACTCCAGCCCCACACCAGCCCCAGGGATGTCCAGTTAGAAAAAGCCTATTTTATATTAACACACACCAGTGAAGCCACATCCACAGCAGAGGCATCCACAGACTGGGAGGCAAATTGAGGGAAACCTCATCTTTTCAGTCCAGCAATCCCAAGAGATGTCAGAGACAGAACCTGTATATGGGGCAAGGCACAACAGAACAGCAAGAAGGCAAAACTACAAAAGACAAAATTCTTATTCAGGAAGGCATGCCCAGAGGCCTTTGTGGATTTTTATTGCTCCTGCTTTGCCTCAAAAATTCATTTTAAGAAAAAACAAGAGTGGATTAGCACCAGTTGCTCAGAGTGTAATAGTGCTTAAAAAACAATCCGCTCAAGAGAGAAAGGATGAGAGAGAACTTAAATTAAAAAAAAAAAAAAAAAAAAAACAAAAAACAAAAACTGAAGCCCCAAGGAAGCTCTTACAACTGAGAAAAACAACTGCATACTTTGCCCATTTCAAGTATGTTCAGGCAGCATTCAAAGGGACAGAGAGCATCTCTGATCTGAAGTGGCTGCATGTACACAAACTCATACCACAACACAATTTGGGGATTTAAAGAGTTACCAAAGGAGGGAGATCAGGACCTCAAAATTGTGTTCAAAATTACAAAATTAACTTACCACAGTTACAGAAGCTTCTAAATAGAGCAAATACCAGCATAAAAGTGTGTCGTGGCATTATGCTGTTTAACAAGTTTCCAACAAAAACTGCAAAGGATGAAAAGCAACACAATCCCTCTCTTTCCTGTATGCAAGCTTGGAAATAGCATAATAGCTTGGACATTATGCTTTAGGAATACTAAATTTCACTTGTGTCCCCGAGTCATTCCTGAGAATTACCAAAGGCCATTTATAGCATATTTACCAATTTAAAATGCAAGTTCCTTAGAAAGCTGTATTTGGCATCAACAGGTGAGGCGTGCATTCGAGGAATGGAGGGAGTTTGCTGCCACTCTTCTGAGATGACCCCAGTGCAACACGGGCACGGCGCTCCCAGCACGAGTGAAGCTGCTCAGCCGCAGCCACTGCGAGTGAGGCGGCTGCATCTGCTGTCCTCTGCAGCTCCTGAGCGTTCTACATCTTCAACTTCAGAGCTACAAAAAATAACAACTGGACACTACTGAAAAAAGACACAACACTGACCTTAGAAGATTTCATTTTTTGCCCCTTCTGTGTTTAAATACTCCCTTCCTTACCAGATCTTATTTTGTACCACAAATATTTTTATGTTTTTTAAAAGCACATCCCTGATTCTGTATAACAAGGTCAGCATCAGTAGACTTTCAGTATGATTTGTAAAATAAGTTACTCAGTTTTACCACTTGACATTGTTTAATAAAGTAGACACACACCTACAGAAAGCAGAACTCCCAATTAAAACTATTTTACATTAACATGAATACTAAGTATCAGCTGAACAGGTTTTACTGTTATAAAACCTTATAAAAATGAAGAAAGCGAGTGCCATAAAGGTAGGTACATTCAAAATTGCTGCCATCACAAGCAACCACTCTCTGCTGCTGTTAAATATCAAAACAGATTTAACTATGGAATACTTAGCACCAACAGCAATTTTTGTTTGAAGACAAGATGCATTCTTCTCTATGAAGTAAAAGAAAAAACATCCAAGTTTGTTCAGGTAATATTTTAATCCATTTTTATTACATGAATGAGGGACTTTATATCAGAAAATACAAGAAATACAAGCATCTATTTTAAAAAAAACTAATATAGAAATGTAGAATTATAAATGATTCATATAAAAGGAGTAAATATGACTAGCAAGAAAAAAATCTTATTTTCAAGTCTGATGTTAACAAAGTTAACAACATGTTAACAAAGTTAACAACATGGTGTTGACAAAGGCACTTTCTTCTCCCGTCTTCACTCATCTGTTTCCTCATTCAACAGTCTAGAAAGATTCATTCGGGTTTTCTCCAGTGCCAAAGTTTTTGCTTGTCTTTGAGGCCTTGAACTTGACACTGGGACTGATTCTGGAATTCGATCACAACTGAAACATAGATTGTTTAAGAGTTAGGTAAAAAAGACTAAAAAAAATGAAGAGCTTTTACAGGAACAAACTTGAATCATGGTCTTAAAGTACAAAAATACTTCCTACCAATTAAACACTTTTTATTGTTTGAGAATATATTTGTGTTTTCAAGTGATATAGCAGTATCAGTAAAGATAAGCAAGTGATAAGGAGTTGCTAAATAAGCAAAATTAGATGGAGTCAAATTCCCCCAAAATTAGATGGAATCAAAGCAAACACATCAAATAGGCAAATGGGAGAGACTGACCCTGGTCACAATAAAGTCCACAATAAATTGATTACTTGCTTAAGAAAGAGCTGAACACAGCTGAAAAGTACAAAGATAATTTTGTTTTAATGCTTATATTCTGCAAGATCATAAGCAAAGAAATCCATTGTCTATATTCAGTTCTCAGTAATTTCTAGATCCTTGCCAACTACATGTTGGTCAACAAACAACAAAACTGTGAGGGGGGGAAAAAGAATTTAAATTAAAAAAATTTGTACTTCCACAGAACAGATTAAAAAAGGCAGAAAAAACTTAACTGGAAGAAGAGCAATAATATAACCCAAAAATATGATTTTTTTCAGCTAGAATATCTGTTGACTCAACACACAAAAGGGATGTTGAAAAAACATTACAGGCTCCTTGGCATAACCTGCCATTGTTTCAAAAGTACCAGTTCAAAGAAATGTTTTTTCCTTAAACATTTATCACTATTTTTGGAACAGAGGACATCAAAACATACATGTTTGGGAAAGAAAAATATTTGAATAAAACTTCCTTGCTAGAACAGACATCATAGTTTTGATGGTGGGGAGTTAAGGATTTACCTTTCAAGACCACGTTTTACACTCGTACCAGTTTTTCTTCTGCTCACAGACCTCCCTTCTGCCGCTTTCCGCTGCCCTAAGTATAAGCAAAAGTTTTTTTGTATCTTGATACCATTTATTTTCTTAAACTAGTTTTGTATCTACTTTTCTTCAGTGTTTAATATTGCATTGAAACATAGAAATATGCAGCCTGCATTGATAGAATATGGTCACAAAAAACCAACAACCAGAACTACACAATTTTCTACTTCTGCCAGAAACACCTGTACGTTACTGTCAATGGCTGTGGCTGGCTTGTCTGCAATCCTGTAGTCAGTCCTTTTTTCTTTTCTGAAATCTGTTATTGGGAGAGGCTAACAGCACAAAAATTTCCAAAGCACAAGCTACTTTAATCTTTTTAACAAATACAACTGTAAATCTACAACAGAGTATGAAGGGCTTTCCCATCTATACCTTCACAAAAAGTTACTATGAAATTATTTTATTAAAAACAACTAATATTGTAGCCACTGTACCTTTGCCAGTTTTGCTTCTTGTAGATCTTAATTTTGCCGTTTCTTTATTAACTGGAGTATGAAAAGCATCTTTATTATTTTCTGTTAAACAGAATAACACACATAGAACTCAAATTAAAACTTGATTTCATCTTAAATACCAGGATTTTAAATTTTGGCTGCTACATTAATAAGCCACACAAGTGAATCTCAATTTTTCTTTAAACCAGAAAGTAGCTAATAAAGCTAACAGGAAGTTTAAAATGTCACTCAGCTGTAACTCCACCCCAGCAAAGGTCAATAATACATAAACTATTCCTGACAACTGTTTGGCTCCTTCCACTGTGTTGGAAGCTGAGCAAGCAGGAGAGAAGATCAGTTTGTCTGAACAGGGACCTCTTTGTGGCGCTCAAGAGGAAAAAGGAACTGCAGGATCTCTGACAGCAAGGTCAGGCTGTGCAGGAAGATGACAGAGCTGTGGTTTGTACATGTGGGGAGAAGGACCGAAGGCCAAAGCTCAATTACCGTTGAACCTGGTCAGTGTTTTGTGAGATAGTAAAGAAGGACTTTTGAAAGTACAGTAAAAGCAGGAGAAAATCCAAACAAAACACTGGATAAACACTTGCTGAAGATGATCAGTCACCTGACTAACAGGACTAGAGAAAAAGCAGAGCCTTCAGTGCTTTATATGCTTGATTCTTTAATATTACTGATAGACCTTGAGCTGCCCAGTTCCCTGAATCAGAGGACCATGAGCATGGGAACAGTGATTTTCCATTTGAGAACACTGATATTGTAAGGGACCAGCTCCAACATCTGAATGTCTGTAAGCTGAGCATGAGCCAGCAGTGGCATCCTTGCTGGCACCAGAGACTTTGTGGCCAGCAGATCCAGGGCAGTGACCCTGTACCCAGCACTGATGAGGCCACGCCTGAAATCCCATGGTCAGTTCTGGGCCCTCACTGCAAGAAAGACACGGAAGTGCTGCAGTGAGTCTGGAGAAGGGCAGAGGAGCTGGGGAAGGGGCTGGAGCACAAGTGACAGGGGGAATAGCTGAGGGAGCTGGAGTTGCCTCCCAAGTCCTATTACTTCTTGTTTTCCTAACATCTAAACAACTCACTGAACTGTACACGTGCTACGGTACTACACCCCTCCTGAGTTACCTTCTTCATTGTGAGCAGTGTTTTCAGATGATGTGATGTCTCTTTCCTGTGTCTTTTCAGAGAGATCTATTTCCTCAGTTCTTCCAGAGTGGTTTTTGCCCACATTAGGATCCTTGGTTAGTTTCGCTTGGATCTTCTCAATAGTTCTTTGACACGGTTTATCTTCTACTTTCTGAAGAGCAGACATTTAATGTTAAATGCTACTTAAATTTACAACTATTTCTTTTATCTATAAAATTTCTCTACTAATAGGATTAGGTGAAATTACTGCGCAAAGGATGCAATGTGTGATATGAAAGTGACCAGTAAAGCTAAAAGGAGAAAAACTTTCTCCATCAATACTAGGCACTAAAATACCGTTTTTTCATAATTTTTTAAAGAAAATCTGAAAAAAATTAACACAACTGGACACAGTACAGCTACCACTGGATTATATGCCCATCGTGGATTCAGCATGCCTACCAACATTTCTATATACCATTGTGTTAGTTCTATATACCAATGTGCCACACTTCCAAATTTCAATTTTTTTCCATAATAATAAAAGCACCAAAGTAAAACTCTTGAAATCCTTTCCTACTTCATCTTAAATCAAGCATCCTTTTCATGTTGCCTAATGATCTTCCCATTATGCCATAATTTAGGTGCAAAATTTCAGCTGTTAATAATTAACTAAAGACAAGCTGCAAAATTGCAAGACTTAATACTGAATTTTATTTTAACTTAAAAATAACTACCCCACAGTTACCAAAAGAACTTACAGTACTGCAATGTATCAAGTCAGGCATACTGTTTCAAGCTGCTTATACTGTCTATGGTTTATGCAGTGATATCAGCTCAGATTATTGTAAATTATTCAAAAATTCATTTCCGAAACTGGTTAGGAGATAAATTCCAGTCATATGGTCATAGTAAACAAAAGGCCCTTCATTTTTAAGGGTATCAGAATACTCTACTAATGATTAAAAAAGTAAGAACCATGCTTTTTAGGTACTACCTCTTGAATCTCATCGAGCAACACCAGAAGATTCTCTGTAGAAGAGCTACTGAGTTCTAGAGAATTTAAAGCTTTTGCATAAATACGGACATCTGGTGCAGTTGGGTCTGCCAGGATTTCATTGCAAAGTTTCATGGCTAAAGTATCGTGCACTGTTAACTCCTGCAAAGGAAAGAAATCAGGTATCAGTAATTTTGCTGGGAACTATTTACAAGAGACAACAGTGAGAACAATCAGGTTTAAACAGTTGGCTAATTTTACACAGCAAACATCTTCCTAAAATACACTATTTTCAGTACATTCACCAACTGATTTTTATAAATATCTTTCACAATATAAACAATTAGCCATGTGCAAGTTCCTATTAACATTTTGTAATTGTAAGAGGGAGGGGAAATTTGGGATGGGGGGAAAGAAAAGGGAAGGAAAAGTGGGAGGAAAGTGTCAAGCTAAAAGACTTCAATACCTGAACAGGCACTCATTTAGTCCAACTGCTGACACTGGGAATCCCAGAGAGGCCCTGACAGGTAGCAGTAAACTAAGGGGGAGTATTTCCTAATCTGACACAAGTACTACTTTCGTACAGTTTAACACATTGTACCTGATAGTCCTGAGACTTCTTGGACTGACATTTCAGTCCACTTGGTCTGGTCAGGTCTACTAACAGTTCAGAAACATTACTGGTATCTACTTCAGCCAAAGGTGATGTTGCAGGAGCATTTAACAGTGTTTGCAGAGTTGGAAGATAAGCTTCCTCAAAGCACTCCTGGTTAGACCTGTTTCAATGAAGTCAAATATTAGTAGCATAATAAGGCAAAATCAGGTTTTCTCTTCCATGATGAAAGTTCACTGACCTGGTACATCAATCAAAGCAAAGTAGGAGCAGCCATTCTTGGAAGCAACAGCCAGCAAGATCAAGATATCAAAACTGTTTCATAGTACCATTTGAAATTTTAGCACATGGTATTTCAAGCAAGTTTTAAGTAACACTTCCTTCCTCTGAAGAATTTGAACATTCATCCTTACTACTGAAAACCCAATTGATATATATGGACATGTTCTATCTTGAAGGACAAGAGAAAAAAATTCCATAAATACATTTTTCTAATTCATTTTCATAGATTAATCTTATTTTCTGCTCATTCCTCCTTTCTGCTAGCATATTTCATTGGAGGTACTTCTCATTGTGTAAGAAAGCAAGGAAACCTGGCAAAAAAGTATGCAGTGGTTAACGGGATTTTTGGAAGAAATACTTGTGATTTTTTTTTCTCAGAAGAGTTCATAACTCCTGCCAAGCAAGCCTAAAAATCATGTTTCACTTGGTCGTGCAGCAAGTTGTCTAAAAGTGTGGTTCCACAAGACTTGTCAAAACAATTTAACAAGTAAGATGTCAAAAAGTACAAGGTACAGTTGAAGTGAAGCCTCTACTTTTGCTGATATTTATATTAACTTCCTGTTTGAACCCAAATAACTACAGGAGAAAACCAAGAAAGCAAGTAATGGAATTTTAAAATTCAGTGAGAGATCGGTATCAAATTTAGGTATGAGCCTCCACCAAATCTCATTTATTACCCAAATTCTTCTTTGCTGAATGGTAACTTTACAGACAAGTTCTGAATTACACCTGATATTTAATAATTCACTTCCAAATACAGCATCCATCACTGAAGACAGTAAATTGCTCAACTTAACTTTGTCTGCATCATGGATCATAAATGGTCCATTTTTTGAGACAGAAAATAAATAAGATTTCCTAACTAAACAGAGATTTTCATCAATGAGCCAGACTAAGACATAGGATTTTTTTCTCCACAGATTCTTCTGATTTTTGCTTAACACATATAACATGTTATTTTTTCAAGAACATCATCTATGAGGTGCCACAAGAAATTGCTTCATTTGCAAAATGACTTGGAAATATATGGGACTACTCAGGTGGGCAATCACTAGAACTCATAAAAAAAGATAATGCAATTCATAGCATCAGATGGCATTCACAAGTAAAAGATTATCAATGTTAAAAGCTTAAATTCATTACTCATTGTCAGAGATACTGGAAAAATATTAAATAAATCTTTCTGTTACTTTCATAAGAATTTGAGTAGGGAAACCCCCATTCTATAAGAAACTGGGTATTTTTCTTTGGCTTTTTTCTAGCAACAGCAAATACCACATTGCTTAGGTGTTTTTTGCCTCTTCAAGACAACTCCCCTTTGTACTACTCCTCTTAATGTGACAACATATAGGCCACAAAAATTTAATTCAATTTGGTTTGAAAAATAGGTAAGATAACGTAATACATCTAAATTAAAACTTAACTATAAAAAAGCAGATAAATGCTTAGTTTGTTCTAACTCAATAAAACCACTGGCAGCTACTGAAAAGTAAGCTTTCAGCAGCAGGTAAAAGGAGATAAGAATTGCTATTTAAGCTCTTATTCCCTTACATCTCTCTGCCTCTTTTGTCCAGCATCAAAATAAACAGCAGATTTGAATATGCTGTGAATTTAAATTGGAGTATTCGTTGGTTCAAAAACAAACTAAAAACAAACCCCAAACCACAACCCAGCAGCCTGCTGCTTTGATAACTGCTGGGCACTGATTATTTTCTTTTGAAGCATTCCTGCTAGCTACTTTTTAGTGACACTTCAAAGCCTACCTGTAGTGCTCAACACCATAAATAAGTAAAGCACATATTTTTAAATTAATTTTATTCAATGCCTTAGAGTTTCAATTGTGGGCTTAGGAAAGAAAAAAAAAAGGGAAGCCACATGGAAAGCCATTAATGGAAAGTCTTCAGAATGGCCACAGGATGAGATTATGTACTTTCAAAAGCAATAGGCATAGGAGACTGAATTAGATGTCTAAATCTAATTTGTATTTGTGCCATATTTGGTCTACTAGTGCAAGACCAAAAAAGGTTCCTAAAGCTGCTAGATGAATGTATATTGTCATATAACAAATTACAAAGAGCATTACCTATTTGTATAAGCAAATAATGGGAAGAAGACTCCCAGACAGTGTCGGAGCCGAGTATCCTCTTCAGTCACGGGATTATACCACAGCAGAACAAGACGAGAAAGGAGCTTGGCACTGATCAGCCTCCTAGAGAACATCAGTTTGGCAATGCCTTCTGCAGCTTCTGTCCTAAGTTCTGAATACTGAAGAAATATACACAATACACATATACACAACACACCAACCATAATGTTTTTCACTAATACTTTACTGTAATAGCCTATACCCTATCTTACCAATCACTTCTCTACATTCACATATTTCCACCTGCAAACAGAACGCAAAGCTGCTCAAGGGTAATCTTAACCTGGACCAGTGACAAACTTGTAGTCATTTTCTAGGACAGGTATTTTACTATTAGATCATTAATTTCAATTCACATCACATAATATTCCCAGGCAACCTAATGGGATAACAAGCCATTTGCAAAAACAATTTTAGAACAAAACTAAGGCAAATCTTATAATATTCCTTACCTCACTGTCTAAGAAGCCAGAAAGAAGCTTCAGAAGGCTTTGAACTGTGGCAGTCTCCTCTTCCTCCTCCATTGTTTCACTTTCATCCTCACCATTTTCAGTTCTAATGTGTGCACTGTCACTTTGAGAGTCATTGCCTTTTCTGGTTTTAAAAGGCTCAATTCCAAACAGCATTAGTTGATCGAAGATTGCCATTAAAGCACTGAGCTTTATCTTTATGTTATCTACTTGTAAAACCTAGGTTTAATAAGGAAAATAAATATATCTTCCAGTAGACCACCAATCTTGAAATAAGCATAATAAGATTTTTCCTTTAATAAGATTGATTATTTTGGTAAACTTCGTATAATACTTGAACCAATTTTCCAACTTTAGGAAGGTGTGATACAAATTTAAACCTGAATTTATAATACAATCTGGGAAATAATTTATCAAGTCACCTATGCAATTTGCACTACATAAAATCAAATTAATTTCACTCATGGAATGAACTGCCACGTATGAGATGTAATTTTATTGTTCAACCCATAAACAGACCCTGGACAAACAGTCTGTTTGCCTGTAGTAGCCGCAGAGTGTTAGACATTACAGAAATATAGCTAAACAAAAGTACAGTTTAATTAAAATCACAGTATGTAAAAAGACAACAGGGACCAAGAGAGTAATAAAAGTCCAAGTTACATAGGTTACTATATGTATTATAGTTCAAATTACATGCACGTAAAACCAAGTATCATGGGTTAGCCCAGAGATTCTACATCTGTTTAGCCCAACACCCTGCTTCTGACTGCAGCCTGCATAGAGATTGTGGGATTTAGTACCTGCAGAAAGATTACTTAACTCAAAAATTTAAGTTACTAAAGTAACTGAAATCCTCTCCAAACAAACATTTTTTTAATGTGACATACTCAAAGGCAAATTAAAAACACTAGTAAACGTTACTTTTTTAGGAACCCAAAGTTCTCCTACAACTGACAACTCTATCTTGTCTGAGCCAAGCACATCACTTCAGCTCCTGCTGCCATTTCTCTAATGTCTGCCTGAACACACTCTTAGAAAAGCACAGTGGCCACCCACACCTGACCCCTCAAATCCAGGGTCAAAAACCAGGGTTTACAAGTGTCATATTTGATATAAGTAGCTTGGTATCACAACAATCACAAAGATGGGAATTGTGGCTATTACAGCATCCAGCATGCTCCATTATCCACAGGTGTTTGGCCGTACTATTGTTTGTTGGTTGGAATATTGCTTTATGCTCTAGTTAACAACTCTTCCTTAATCCTTAGTATAAACATATTAATTATTCAGAATTTAAATCAGACACCCAATATCACAGGGAAGTATGCAACAGACGTGCATCAGACATATTTTTAGTTTGGTTTCCCAAGGAAAGCTTAGAGAATCCTATAGCTTCTCTTTTCTATATTGAGTAACAAATACATGACAGATCTCACCCAGGTTTGGAAGAGAAAGTGAGACCTTAAAAGTCAGGAATTCCTAGAAAATTTTAAGACAATGGGTGACCTTACAAAGGTAAAACATGCTAGTACCAAGATAAACAGGATCTTATTAGCCATCAGAAAAATCTACAGCAAACCACACTCTCCAGATCTTCAGAAAATCAAGAATTACTGGTTCTCAAAGAACATTACTATGTATCATAGCTTGTTATAGACACAAGACTAGATTTATTTGCTAAGTCACAAAGAGCATAGTTTAATTTTTCATCAGATATTTTACCTGTAACAGCAGTGGAAGCTGTTGTTGGGCGAATTCTTTGTTCTGTAGGGTACAGCAACCCAAACACAGAACTGCCATATTTCTCACAGCTGGGTGGACATTAGTTACACCTGGAAGTATCTGAAAACAATAATATTAAACTTTATAGACAAAATACATAAACTGAAAATAAGACACTTCTACTAAAATATGCTTACCCTGAAATTAGAAATAACTTATTTTGATACAGTATTGGAAAATGGCAACTACCAAATACTCTGTTTATCTAGATATAAACAGAAGCAGACTGAATATGCTGTTTGAAATCAGCAACAAAATAATAGCAAAAGTCACATGAGTGTTTTGCTTTGAGTTTGTTTTTAATAAATACTTGTTTTCAAACAGAACTGAGCTGATCACTCTGGGAAACAAAAAAACCAACACAGAACAACAAGCCTACACATTTCTTCATGAAAGACATTAACATTCTTGCAGAGAAAAAATACCCAGTTCCAAGTTACGAAATGTAGATGCCACTTTGGTGTATTTGAAAGAGTTTTGAGAAGACAATTGTAAAAATCCACACAAAAGAAAAAACAGACTAGATACAGTATGAATGCAATGGCATCTTTAACATTTTTGCATTTACTAAGGAGTTCCAGTTATTTTGTATTCCTACATACCAAAGATTGAATGATTTCATTAATGGTTGGACTGATTCCTTTAGAAAGAGACATGATCTTCAGAACCTCATAGCACATCATCAGACACTTCAACAGTGTTTCAGGATCATTCTTCAAGTTGGCCAGGGAAAAGAGAAAAACGTTATTAATACAAATGGTGGCTATGATAAGAATGGGGCCATTAATCAATTTGTCCCTACCCAAATAAACTTTTCCTGTCCACTACACATGTGTTGTGCAAGAATATTAATCATCATGTGTCTATAATCTATGATCCAAATAAATTCCTTTTTATGTTTTCAGTTAGTTAAGATTAAAAAGAGTAAGAACAAGACTGAAATTTGTTTTTCTAGAGCATACCATCAGCTTCTATACAATTTATCTTTTGCTAGAGCATACTATTGGCTTCTATAACTGCAGAAGGAGAATACTAATACCATAAATGTTTGATTTCAATTTTTAACATGTATTTGAGACAAGGACAAGCCACACTTTCTTTTGAAATTAAGAATAGATTTTAAAACATAACCAGCAATTAGGAATACAGAAAGGGAAGAGGACCTTCTCCACACGCATTTCTTTAATTTCAGCTTGCTCTGCTGTTTTTATCATTTCATTTTTTGTGTGCTCCAACTCAGTTATTTTCTCTTTTAATACTGATGCCCTGTTAAAATCCTGAAGAGTAATGCATTCTTCCAAAGCTTGTTTTGCTTCAAAAAGTTTCACTTTTATTTCAGCCAGCTGAAATACAAAGTAAAAAGAAAATTAATATAGTAACCTCTGTGGTATTAGCCAGTGATTCCCTATTGACACTAGCCAATATTAACCTACTATATAAAACTATGGATGATTAGGCTTAAAAAATATTTTTGTTATTAACTAAAATCTGCTCACCTTAAGCTCCCGCTTTCTTATTTCAGCAGCATCAATAGGCTGGTCAATTGCAACAATTGGCTCACGAACTTCTGATATAATTTCTGCAATCTATTGTTACAAACAGTATATTAGTGCCATTAATCGCAGTTCAGATATATATTAAGCATTTAACTTTTCCAAATTTAAAGTATATCTTTCTGAAAAAGTATTCCACATCCATGCAGTTCTCTTAGCAGCTCATTCCCTGTAAATAATCCTCAATTTGAAAACACAATGTTACCCTGAGCACATTTCAATCCCATTTTTTCCCATCCAGCTGGATAAGCAAGGAACAAGAAGACTTTAAGCACCTATATGAGTTAACAGGAAGGAAGAGAAGTATGAAACCTGGAAATCTACAGCATCCTCACTTTGAATGTTTTTGTCAAAATACTTTGCATCTAATACAATAAAGTATTCTGGAACAGGCTACTGAAGTGTAAACTTTCCTAGTCTGAGGACTGCATTTACAACACCAGTGACATCCTTAAACATAAAGGTCTCTTTATGTTTAAAGAAAACCACAAAATGCAGCTATGCTTAAAACCAAAATAACAAAACAAGGGAGAAGGAGACAATACTTAAATACTGATACTTCTTTTACAATGTTTCATACAGGCTGTTTGATTTATGGCGAAGACAGCGACTAGAAAACAAGCTTTTACAATTACTTACAATTTGAATCCTTCTGTCCTCATCCTTAACAATACTGAGCAACTTTTCAACAAGCACAGGTATAAGTGCTGCTGAAGTTGAAGGTGAAATGAGAATCTTTTGTAAAATAACTAGCAGACGCTTTCTGGATTAGAGAAAAAAAAACCAAACAATGATTGCTTATTCAAGAAAATGGAAGACATAAGAGTTACTATCCTACCAACCTGGGATATTGTGATGAAGACTTCATAATGCAGTATGAAACTTTTCTCCACAGCTACATTGAGTACCAAATGTATCTTCTTTCTTAGCCATGTTTGTCTTTCACTGACATTACCTGTTTTCACTTGACTAGAAAATGCTGAATTTTTAATCATATGTCCCTACTGTCCAAAGAAAAGTCATACCAGCAGAAACAGTACCAATACTGCAGAATGCTTTCATGGAAATTATCTGACTGAAAACTAAAAAACAAAACAAAAAAAAAAAAAAAATACAACTTAAACTATCCTGCCAGTCTGGCACACATTTACACATTCCACCGAGAGTCTGAAATTACTGCTCTGTTTCTACTATCATAACTGCAAGTTTTCACAGAATGCCTGAGATGGTATGAATTTTCAAATTCATTTGCTCTTCTCACTTCACACCAAAAGGCTGTTCACATTATCAGTTAACAAAATTTAGCCTGGCATCTAAGATTTTTGTAGCCTTTTAGGCCTTAGCAGATTATAGCTTAAAAACACAAGAAACAAACAGGCTACTTACTACAAGTCATCTGTTGTGAAGCAATAAGTTTTTCTCCCTTTATTTTTTACATACTATGCTCCAAATGAGCAGTTCTCTAATTTCATAATCTCAATAGTACTTTATGAAAACAACTGAATTTGTTTCCCCTAACAATGCTGAATCAGAATTAGAATTTATTTTTCTATAAAAGTAAGCAGATAATATTTGGCACAATGTTGGGACCAATCCCACTAAGGAGACTGCTTTGTAGTCCAACTAGCATTGGAACTGTATTTTGTCTGTTTGATCAGGTTCTTTCCCAAGCAGAGGTTCTATGCCTGCCCTCAGGCATGACTGTCTTGAGCTTAGTAACACAAATTTGATATTTAAATTTACCGTCCTCCCTCTTCCATGGTATCCATGCAGCCTATGTTTAGAATCAGTTGCTGGCCTATGAATTCTTTCGTCATCAGGTTTTCAAAACAATTAAAATCTTCTTTTTGTTCTTCGCTGAGAATTGGCATATTTTGAAGATAACTGAATCCAAACAGAACAGATATAGTTACATTCAGATTCACTGTTGGACAGTAATAAATAAGCAAATAAATAAACACACTCCAAACAAATCCAAATATTCACTCCTGCCCCACCCAAATAAAAAATCCCACTTTCTTGTCCTGTATAAACAAGTGGTTACATTAGGCACAAACCTTAAAAATTAAAGATTGTGTTCTTTTCATAGACTATTTTTCAGGAAGTTATTTATACCAAATAATGTACAGTTTCAAAATAATGCACTTAATTAAAAAAAAATCCCTGTTGTGAATGTAATACAATAGGGAACATAAAATGTCAAGTAATGCTACATGTCATTCCAGTTCTGTAAAAATGCATAAAGGTAACATCGTAGCAACAAGTGTATAGATATACCATTTTTCTTACTATTTTCTGCACATTTAGGTACAATGCATGTTTTACAAGTTCAGAATTGTTATATTGCCTACAAGACAAAATATAAGAAAATCATGAAAGTATACAGTGACTTGTTAATCTGATGAAATATGTCATCACAGAATAATGTGTTATCAGATACATTCAGCCATATAGTATGGAAAGTGTAATAGGTTTTTTCCATTTCTTTATTTTTCTAGACTAAATTGGTATTTTATCAAAATTGTATCTATCAGGGAGAGTTATGCACGTTCAGAAAATCTGGTGTGAAAGATCACGTACAAAATTCAATATACAAAATACAATTCAAATATTGACATGAGCTGTGAAGAGACGCTTTTTTCCACCTCACCTTTGTAGATACTTTTCAGTTAACAGCTTGTTATTTTCAGTAAATTTTTACAATTTCTTCAGATTTAGGAAAAAAAATTTTGCATGTAACTACTATTTAAGAAGATCTGAAATGAAAATTGTTTCTGATCATTTAATAATAATGTCGCCTGCACCAGGTAACAGTCAATATGGAAATGCAGCTCACAAATCTGCTTTTTTCTGAAGTCCCAGTGACCTGCATGTTCCTGCTCCTCCTAACCAACACTCCTACTGTGCACTGCACAATTGCACACCAGAAGACTGAGAACTGAAAATCTTACCTGAAACAACAGCTCAGCAATGAGGGGTTTAACAGTTGATACCATGAACAATTACTAGTAAACCTGATTAATTTTAGCCTCACCCTGAAGAGTAATGTAATTGAATACACTTTGAGTAAGATTGGATGAAAACAGAACAAATGTTCTATGGAAGAACAGATTTTTTGGAAAATAAATGTTTCATGGACTGTTAAATGAATAATGAATGAATAAATTTATACCCACCAGACTGGATATACATTTCAAAACTAAGGAAGCACAGATGCTTCTTTTAATAAATGTTTATGAAACATGTTAACACATTCCATACTGAAAAGTAGCAATGACTTCTTTGCCTTAACAAAACATTCATTTCCACTCTCCTGTGCCCTCCAGTTAAATAACTGTTCTGTAACTGGCTCATTTTGCAGCTCTGTCACTGCTTTCAAACATTAAGATTTTAGGAAGCATGCTTGCTTGAGCAGGCAAAAGAGAAGGGAAGTTTCAATTAAAAAATGCTTTTCTTAGGGACAGCAGAAAATTTTACTGTATTTTCACAAATGGCAACAATGGAAGAAATGTTAGTTTCTGCAAGCTCTAAAAAAATATCTCAAAAATCTTTTCAAAAAAGCAAAGAAAAGCTAAAATCTCTGTTCAAGCACAATTTTGGGTTTGAAGGATACCTGAATACTTGAATAAAAGAAATATTCTCTAATTTAAAAACAAAAATCTACTTTAGTTGTAAGAGATTTATTTTTAAAAGCAATGTACCTCAATAAATAATCTGCGTATATAGCTGGTTCTGGCAACACCTGTTCTAGTAAAACTTCACCTTCTTCACCTTTTGATTTTAGATATTCACAAAGACATCTCCAATATAACACATTCTCAGCTGTTAAATCCTCCAGTGGAATCAGCTTTCTAAACAAAAATAAACAAAGCAATATGAAGAGATAAATAAAAGTCTAAAACAATAAATACACAGAAGTATTAGAAACTAAGAAATAAATATTATTTCCTAAAATGCAAATAAAACCCTGTCAAAGCTATTCCCCACAGAATAGTTAAAGATCGAGAAAATCAACTGCCTCTCTCTTGAGGACAGAGCTCCACAAGCCATTCAGTACATTGCCCTTCTCAGAATTTATCTCAAGGCTGTTCACACCAGTTTGCAGAAACATTCTGCCCAACCCTTCAGACCTTCTAGAGTAACGAGCCAGGTACTTTATGAAACATTGCTATTGCCCCACAAGTCTGGAAAACTGAACATCACTAATCCACAGAAATGCAAAACCACATTAAAATATTTTTCAGCTTCTATGAATTGTTTCTTCCATTCTTAATACAAGATCTTGAGACAACAATGGAGTAGCAATCCTAGTATGTCAAATGCAAAATCTAATACAACATTTTCTCAGTAACCCTGTAAGTTCATCATTCATCTGCCATCATCCATCATGAGACCTCTACTCCTTTTTAGATACATAGTATTTTTCATGCCAAGCATGGCAATTAATCCTTGTTTTCAAAGCAGAACATTAAGTTGTGCATTAATTCTACCTCAAAACAGAAAAGACAGTATCATTGTGGTGGTACTTTTTACTCCCTTGAATCCCATTTTACTTGTAAACTATCAACAGTTTGGGTTTTGCTTTAGATTGCTCACATACAAAACAAAAAAACCCAGCCAAACACCCAAGGCAACACGTAGATGAAAGCTGATCATTTGACAGCTTCTCATTAATCTAACAGGTCTTTATTTAAAAGTAAATTTGACAAACAGGAATCACAGACTTTAAAAATCTAGCATTTATCATTCTGAAACATCATCATTCCAGCTGTACTCAGAAACTCCATACATAAACAATCCTAGGGTTTTCCATAAATTAAATTAATGTAAGCTTCATTACAAACTAAGTAATTTTACTTACTTTTCAAAATGTCATTAGTCTAACAGATCTGGCACTTAAAAAATTCTCAGCCCAGTTTTCCAGAATGGAAGCTTCATTTTGCTCAGGATAAAAGTCAGACCAACCAGAATGAAATTATTTTGAAGAGTGGTAGGAGTCTAATCTCACATGATAAAATTAAGTGACAAATTGTCACAGATTCAAAAGCAATAGCAATATCTTACTCTGTATTATAAGAGGAAATGCACAGTATCATAGGAAGTGCCTTCTATCCTGCTTAGTAGCATGACAGATGTTTTGAAATCAGTAGATGCTACATGCACTGCATTCCAAAGCTATAGAAGTGGGCCTGTCTGGCTTTAAAAAGCATCAATAGTAGTGAAATAACTTTCTTACAGTGGAAATGTGCCAGTACCTTAAGAGGTTAAAAGGAATTTAGTTTTATATTCTCAAACAAAATACTCATCTTTTGGAAATGAATGCTCTGCATACCTGCTATCAACGATTTTACAGTTCTGAACAATGTCATGAAGTGGAGATAATGAAAACATAGCATTTAGTACTGGGATGGCCACTTCTGGGCAGTTTTCTACATCCAGTCTATGAAGCAATTCTAAAACATCCCCTTCAGTGAATTGTAACCAGGCTTGAAGTAGCTTCTTCTTCATTACCTCCTTAACAGCATCTAATAATACAGGAATGCAAACAGTTTAAAACAAAGTTTAAAAAATATCAAATTTTAAACACACTTTCACAAAACAATTTCCATAGAAGTGTTTTTGCAAAAGAAGTAATTATACAGTTAAACTTAACATTACCTTAAATAAAAAAAAAACCCTGTTGAGCAAGAACTACCTAGGGAACACCCTTTTTTGAGGCAATGTAGTTTTTCCTCTCACAGGGAATTAAAAAAAAAAAAAAAACGCGTCCAAAAAACTTTTACATTTGAAGACAGCGTCTCAACCCAGAAAACCTACAAACCACAAACTCCTGTAGAAGAAATATTCAAAATCAGAATCACAGAATAGGTAAGACTGGGAGGGACCACAGTGCATCATCTAGTCCAACCTCCCTGCACAAGCAGGGCCATCTGAGAGCTCATGGCACAGGGCTGCATCCAGACACTTCTTGAATATCTCCAGTGTGGGAGACTCCACAGCCTCTCTGGGCAACCTGCTCCAGTGTTTGATCACCTGCACAGTACACAAGTTCTTCATATTCAGGCAGAACATTCTGTGCATCAGTCTCTGCTTGTTGCATCTTTTCCTATTGCTTGGCAGCACTTGGCTCCATCCTCCTGGCACCCTCCCTTCAGACATGGATGAGGTCCCCTCCCCATTTTCTTGAGGCTAAACAGGCCCAGCTCCCTCAGCCTGTCCTTGTAACAGAGATGCTCCAGTCCCAAATTTTCTGAGTAAGCTTTGTTACATACTTGCTTTGTTTCAGGAATCGGCCTCTTTTGGAGGCAGGATCCTACATGTGAATTGACATACAGAATTCTCATGCTATTTCAATTATGTGAATGGATTATGAAATTTACATATGACACTTTAACTCCCTACACACCACTGCCACAAGAAACAGTTCCTGGATCAACAAAGTACTATTTAATTAATGAAAAAAAGGATTTATGGGAACATCCAGAATGTATACATCATTAATGCATTCACCCCTGAAGCAGGGAAGTTGAAAGGCTAAGAGTCTGACGGAGATAAAAACATAGTAACTAGGAAGCAAAACAATTTTGCTCTTAGGCTCTTTCAGAAAACAATATCCAGTATAAGGGAAACAAAATCCACAGACACTGACAATATTTATCTTTCCTCTTATCTGCAACTCATGATAATAAATACAGCACTTAAATATAGTTTAGAGTTCAAAAAGAACTGTAAAAAGGAAGCTAGCAAAAGCTAACTTCCAGTCCTAAGGATAAGAAACCTCTCCAAGAAGGTGAGAAGCATAAACTAGTAGAATACAATACAATGAGAGTTATGCTGAAAAGCATAACTAAGCAGAATGTGGATTACGTATTCTAGACCTTATCGAACCATAAGCCCTTGTTCTGAAGCCAATATGGAAAAACATCCAAAGTTTTAATGAAGGTACCTTGAATGAGCAGGTTCCTTGCTTGTTGGCTCAGGAGTTACCCAGATAAGCAAATTCAAAAAACATATATATATATATCTTCAGGGTTACAGGATTTGCAACATTTGCAATATAGAATAGCCAATTTGGAATACAACCTATCTTACCTGGCAAAGAACATATGATCAGTCAAACTACATACCCTGGCAGATGTTTTCCCCTGTGATGTCAAGAAAAACAAAAGTCCTCAACAGCTGGGATGTAAAATCATCCTAAGGAAGAGACAGACACTACAAAAGTATCTGTCCTGGATCATAAAAGAAGACACTTCCTTATGCTGAACACATCAATGTCACTGAAAAACAGGCCACATAGAAACACTATACTTTCTCTTTAAAGGAATACAAGTACTTTTTCTTGACAAGTGAAGGATCACATGAAAAGTTAGGGAAAGTAGTTTCCTCCCTAGTCTGGAAAGATTACTACGAGAAATGCATTCACCCTAAGAAGTATCTCTCAAGACCAAGGATTATTGTGGGAGTGGTGGAGCCAGCAGAAAGCAGGAGCTAATTAGATAAAACAGAAAACTAGTGTATCAATAAGAAACAGTAATTCAGAACATGGGGTTTTCAGTGCTGGACTTCAGAAACAGAACATGGCAAACTTCTGTAGGCTACTACAGACTAATTCAGGATAGGTGGGGCAAAGTGACTAAAACTTCACATACAGAAGGAGGTGGTATTTTTAAGTGTAGTTCTACACAGCAGAAAAAAGGACTCAGCTGAGTGTCTCTTCCTTTCCTGTCAAGAACAGAATATGATCCCAGCTAGCCAAAAATAACAACAAATCAATAAAAACACATGCATACATGACACACCTTAAAGAGCTCTAGTCCCCAGTACTTCAGTCTTGTTTTGTGAATATCCAAATAAATCATAATTCTCACAATTCCCAAGCAGCATATCACTGAGCAAGGGAAATTCTCAGAGTAAAATTCAACTTAGTGCAGGCTTTCCAATCAAAGCAGGGGGATTACACATCAGCACTGAGTAAAACTGGTAGCTTCTATTGTAAAATTCATGCATACAATTGCTGCTGTTGGGGAAGAAAAAAAACCAAAAGGGTGTTCCAGGTAGGCAGGCCAAAACTGTCTTGCTCAGATGCAGGTGATGTTTTGCTCTTTTGGCAACACCACCCCACACAATTATGAGTACATTCTGAATGGCTCTTTCTATTGAGTGATACAGTACAAAAGACATTAAAAAGAATAAAGCTGCCCCATGGTGAAATGCATAAGGGTCAAAGATTCATTAAAAAAATATTCAAGCTAGTTAAACAAAAAATTAACCAGCTGAGAAGATTTCTCTCTGAAAGCACATAGGAAATATTTTCAAACTGATATTAATGTTCACATTTAAATTCTTAAATACATTTATTAGTTACAAAAATATTTGTAGTGTAACAATTTCCAAATACACTGAATTAATTACGTTTTTCTAATTCTGTGTTTAATTACTTTTTTTTTTTCATTTTAATAGCACTTGGTCCTGTTTTAAAGCTCACTGGCTTTTAGGTTTTTTGAAAGTGCAATTCTTTTCTGATTTGTTCTCTATAAGGGGCCTGGAAAAACAAAGCAGCAAGCAGATTTATATGTGTCTAAGCACTTCCTGGTACCTCATTACTCCCTTTGAGCTTCTTATTATTGTTATCACAGCTTTTGCACACGTCACCCCAACACAGCAGAAAGTATTCTCTCTTAAACATTAGTATTAAGATGTACTATGTATTGTACTATGATCTCTTACCAGATCTGTCATTAAGTCCTTGTTGCAACAATTTAACTCTCTGTGCTATTGTCAGAGCTCTCATGTGAACTTTTTCTGCCAAAACCTTAAAAAAATATTAAGACATTAAAATATATTTCCACATGTGATAACAAAAGATCCCATTACCTGACTAGGGTTTTACACTTAGATTTTAGCTAACCACATAAATCTAAACCACTACCTGTATCAACAGCACTGTATCAACAATTAACGATCAGGTCCTTGTGCATGGAAGAAAATGTACAGTAAAATAAACAATAAAATTAACACATAGCTTAGAAGCTCATCAGCTCTGCTTGAATGCAACACCTGGACATGAAAACTATCCTCTCTCTTTAGAGTAAGCAGGGTAATGAATACCTACAATAAATTACAGAACTTACTACTTTCCTTAAAAAGCCTACTAACACAGACATTCAGTTGAAAAAAACAATCTAACCTAAGATAAAATAAGTAGAAGACGGTTCTGTAGGAAAATATTGAACATTTTATTTCAAGATCTCCCATAAGATGCCTGCATAAGAAACAGACATGTTAGCATACTTTCTTACCTTTGCATGTAAACATGAGTAACAGTTGATACTTCCCAAAATTTCAATACCAAAACCATGCAATTTTTTACTACTTCTGTGGTCCTAACATCCACTATGTAATAACAGAGAAGCAAATTTGCTTCAATAATGTCACAAAATGCACAGAGAAAAAACAATACACTGCACACCTAATTTATACTGCTACTACCTGATCTTCTACAGACAAATTATATCACACAAGTAATTTCTATCAAGCAAGTTCTACAGTCAAGTTCAGAAGTTTTAGCTAGAAAACTTGTATTAAATCACCCACCCCCCTCAAAATTTTGGTAAATGAAAATAAATTATTTAACTGTTCTTAGTGTAAAGTGAAATATACTAAAAGATTTAAAGCCTTTTTCCTAAGTCAGCCTTTGAAATTAATGGTAAGTGATCCAATTTACCTCATATGCCAGCTTTCTGACAGCCTCCTTTACATCCATGGTGCGGCCTACAATTATTGGCAAAGTCCTTTCTGACGGAGCGATACACGACAGCACAGCACGTCTCACATCTGAGTTGGAATCATTTTCAAGCAACGTGCTGTAAACTGAAAATAAAATAGTCATAATAATGCTTTTATACGAGTTTGAAACATAGAAAAACAGAAAATACTTTTAAAAATAAAATTAGCAGCTGTTACCAAAACCCCTCTCCTGCCCCTGCAGAGCTGACAATTTAGGAAACAGTTCAGGGTCACAACCCCAAGATTTTAAGGTAACTACATGCTGAGCTGTGATGTCAAAAGAAATAATGTTCACAATCATAAGTAAGATCTTCAGTTAATAACTCCAAAATTTGCTGCTCTAGATCCCACCCATAAATAACCATTTTGCCATTTACTAGCAGAAAAATAAAATATTTGCAAATATTGGCTCTTTAAGACCTCTATTCACTAGTTGTACCTTTTCATTATTTTTTGAAGTAGATCTTCAAATTTTCCTATAAATGTAAAATTGCGATCTCCATTAAGCCTACCAAAACTCTTACAGTAAATGCCTCACATTCCTCACACACTTTTATTATATTTTTGAACCTTATGCAAAATCCAAAGCAACTATAAATTTAGTTCAAACATAGTATACATGAATTCATCTTTCTCTGAGACAATGATTTACTATGAAATTTTTGTGCTCCTAAATAAGTAACCTATAAACAACACATAGAAAATAAAATTTAAGAGAAGCTATCTTAACAACAGAAAACCCCAATTAAGTGATTCTTCACAAAAGGCAATACGTAAAGATTAATCAGGGCACAATTTACATACCAGCTCTGCTGGTACAAATGTACACTCTGTCTACCTCGAGGCAAAGGAAATGGAAACTTAGGCAAGAATCATACAATACACAAAGAAACCCTCAACTATCATCAAGGTCCCTGCCTTGTAGAGATGCTGATCTCTTCTAGAAAAGTATCAATAATCAAGTTTCAATAACTTGAAACAACAACAGTTTTTCTCTATCATCTCTACTAACAGTTTTGTACCAATTCATTGACAGTACCAAAGGGTCCTTAGAGGGCAAGAACTGAACAAACATATATTACAGCCCCACTCTAGTATACAACATATTTTCACAAGCCTACTTCTACATTCAGTTCAGAGCAGCCTGAGCCCAGTATGACTGTCTAGCAGATCTCTCCTAACAGTTGTATTTTTCCCCTTGAACACACGTAACACTTGCATCTTCCATCTCCTATAGCAGTTTCACAGTTCATGAATTATTACAAGAATACCCTCAAACATCCATTTATTCAATGCTAAAAAAATCCCAACTTTGAAATACTTTGAAGTAATGTAAATTAGACAAAAGAGGAAGACCAATACTACTTACTATTAACAACAGGGCAGTCTTCATCCTTAGGATCTTGAAGTCTTGACAGGGCCAAGACAGCTTGAACTCTCACACTTGGAAATTTATCTTTAAGTCTAATCAGCATAGCTCCATTAATTTTATCAAATAAGTCATCATCAATCTCAGCATTCTCTGGCATATTTCCCAAAATCTTATTAACAAGCTGACAGGTTCGAAACCTCACTGCATGGCTGTTGGCATTGTGAGACTTAGGGAAAGAAAAAAAAGTATTTTTATAATCACACTTTTCTCATTTCCAACATAAGGCTATTAATATGCACATCTAAGTGCCTAATATTCTACAGAATAAATGAAATATGCACTTCTATGTTTCAAAAGCTTTTCCAATTTAATTTTACTTTTAATCTCAAAAAGTCACAAAACTGAAAAGCAATTATAGCCCACTCTAGAAAATCAGCAGTGCCTTTACAAAGGAAGCAGCACGCTGACCACTGCAGTGCATTAGCAGCTTATTGCTCTGGCTCCATTAAACATTAGAAGAAAAAAAAGACATTAGCAATTGTGATTAGTTATTTTAGGCCTGATCCATAATCTTTCCATGGCAAATCGACAGTTTAGGAAACTGTAACTCTATTTGTGTGTTCATGCTGTTGGAACTGTGTATCTTTCTGTGTAACAGTTGCAGTAAGCAGAAAGGACTAATACACATGCCAACTACAGCTGTACAGAAGATCTTTTAATATTTTTGTTATCAAAGGAAGAGTATAAATTAATTTCCAGCACACTTCCACCACCTCATGCTTACAAATATACCTATAGCAAAGCCTATAGTGACATATCTGATAGCCATACAGGAGAGCTTTCATTTTTCTCAGAGGTCCAAATTTTGATATTCTAATTGTTGGATTATTGTGTGTGATGTGGTGAATATTTTTGTGTTGGGGGAATGGGGATGGTGTTACTTGTCAAGCACTAGCTTTGTTTTGCTTTCACTTTTTAAGTTCTAATTTGTATGTATTGTCAAGTACCAGCAAATTTTCCCCACTTCAAAAAGTTTCCATTTTCAATGTTAGAAATGTTAGACATTTAAGAATAAATTAACTGTACCTCAAGCAGAAATTTAAACACATAATTCAGAAGTAAATTATCTTCTTCTCCCTGCTCACTATCATCTTCTTTCTCCATCTCATAGAATGAAGTAACAAATCTAGCTGCAAAATTGATCACTCGTTCCACTGCTGGTTCCCGCCTATAGATTATCATAGCATACTTGAGGAAGTGAATGAATTTTTCATTAAAGTCTTCTTTATCATCCAACTGGGAAAAAAAGATCAAACCACAACAAAAGATAACTATCCAGTTCATCTTTCAAAGCTGTACCACAGAAAAATAAAGTGGGCTTACAACTGACAACTTCCAGCTGAATTTACATTTTTAAAGGGCTACAGCCAGCGGTCGGGGCACACCCGCTGTCGTGCCCTCCTCAGTGAGTATTTTGCTGTAAGGCACATTACAACCGCGGGGTTCCACCCGGCCGACAGATTTCAGGATGACAATAAACACCCCGTCCATTACACCCTGTGTCACACCCACATCCCGGCACCCACACACCTCCCCGGGCAGCGCCAGCAGCTCTCACCGCCGCGCCCGCAGGAGACAGCTGGGCTAGCAATAGCTCAGGGACCTGGTTTTGCGGCATTTGGGTGGGTTTTTCGGGGAGGCTTGGGGGTTCTTTTTGTTTGCTTGTTGTTAAGTCACGGCTCTCCTCAGGCTCGCTGCTGCTCGTTTGAGGGGAACGCTGCGGAGGCGGCCCCGGCCCCCGGGCACCAGCGGGGCACCGCTGCCGCCCTCAGCTCCCCCCGCGCCGGGCCGCCCGAGGGCAGCCGTACCTGAGCATAAGTGCTCTTCAGAGCCACCACGAGCTTCGCGTGGTTCTGGTGAGGCTTCTGGGCCAGCTGGAAGGCTTCCTGCACCTGCAGCAGCTTCTTTTTGGCTCCCATGGCCGAGCGGCGGCGGCGGGACCGGGACCGGGACCGGGACCGGCCCCTCGCAGCCCCGCGCGCGCGCCAACAACGGCCGCGGCCTCCGCGCGCGCGGCTTCAAACCGAGCGCGGGAGCAGCGCCCGATCTCGCGAGACACCCGGGCGGGCGCGCGCTCGTGCCCGCGCGCTGGAGGCGGGGCGGGGGCCGGGCCGGGGCGGGCGATGGCGGGCGGCCAATGGCGGCCGTTGGCCGGGAACGCGCGGAGCGTCGCCATTTCTACACAATCCAGAAAGAACCGGGTCGGAGGAGAGCTCTGAGATCTTCCAGTCTAAGCAGTGCGCGAACACTGCCATGTTAACTACACCATGGCACCGAGTACCACTTTCAGTCATTTCTTCGACACTTCCAGGGATGGTGACTTTACCATCTCCCTGGACAGCCCGCTCACCTTTCTCCTAGGGCCCACCCTGTCTAATCACCTGTGAAGGCCCACCCTGTCTAATCACACTTTCTGTGAACAAATTCTTCCTAATGTCCCAACCTTAAGCTGACGCATTATAAGACTATGTTCCCTGGTCCTGTATCGGGTTGCCTGTGAGCAGATGCCGACCCCATGTGGCTGTAGCCTCCTTTCAGGCAATTGAGTGATAAGGTCCCCCTGAACCTCCTCCAGGCTTTCCACCCCCAGCTCCCGCAGCTGCTCCTCGTGGGGTTTGTGCTCCAGACCCTTCAGGGAGGGCTGGGAGGGAGAGGGATGGGCTGGGGCCCTGCGGCTGTTCCGAAGTCCCTTGCCGGCAGCAGCCCGGCTGCAGCTGAGGGGACGCGGCGCCGGCGAGGGCTCCCAGGACTACGTCGGCAAAAGTAATTAAATGCGCCTGACAAGCCCGCCCGGAGCCGCTCTCCCAAAGTCCTCTCCGGACGTGAGCCCCAGGGAAAGCACAGACGGGTTCCGAAACCTGAGAAAGCTCAGCCGCTGTCTAAACCATGAAAGCTCATTGGAACTCCCGCTCTCCTGTACCCTCTGCGAGGGGCCCGAGAAGGCGGACATACGGATGCAACACCCATTTGTGCTCCTTCCACACTGAATCCCTTTCTAGTGGAAATTTCCCCCAAGTTGCCAAGCGTTTGTTGTGAACTTAATGCTTTCCCAGAAATCCTTTAACTTGAGAATAGTAAGAAGCCTCATTATCTCAGTATCTCATTAAAACCGGGAAAGATAACTGAGCTCAAACCCCAGAGCTGTGTTACTGTTGTGGAATGTACAGTGAGCATTTAATGACACAATTAACGAGAAACAAGGCCGGGGGTGATTAGCTATGGGGAAGCATTCTGAGCATGTATATATATATATATATATATATATATATATACACACACACACACACACACATATCTGAATTTCAGAGTTACAGACAACATTCAAAGAAGTGAACACAAGCCGTGGACAGCAGGAACTTAAGGTGTTTGACGTCCATACATGCTTGGGCTTTAAAAAAAAAGTGCCTGATGGACTTCAAGGGATGACAGCTATTTAATAAGGACAGGTGACAAACCATCAAATGACAATAGGTCAAATAGGCAGGACCTGGCTTGAAGAAGGGTAATTTTTGTCCAAAGGAAAAAAAAAAAAAACCACTAGGGGTCAGTCTTGTTCTAGATCTGAATCTTCCTAGTGTTATTTAAGAAGCAGATTTTAATCAACCAAATAATTGGAATTATTTTCTCCTTACAATGGTGTCAAGGATTATGGGATATATATGAGCGTATGTGAAGAATGGAAGAATGGAGGGCAGCAGCTGGAGACAAAGTATTTTCTTTTATAGATTACAATAAATTATAAAATAATTTAAATATATGGCAGAGGGCTTTTTTCCCCTGACATATCATACTACCATGCATTTGTGTATGTTTAAAAAAGATACCTCCATTTTAAACGTGAATTTTATGTTTTTATTAATTTCTAAAATGTACGGATCAGGCCTAATCACCTTCTGCTCCTAGAGAGTAGGAAATTGGTTCTATGTGCACAAACAGTAACATAGAATCTTACATGTTAACATTTTTTATAAAAGTTTTCATGTTGAAGAAATAATCACTCTACAAAACCACTATAATCAACTGCAAATCATCAATGACTTGAACATTTTTTTAAGGTTAAATTTTGTGGGGAAATACAATGTGTAACAATCTTTCTATTTAATGTATTTTTACTGGATAATTACCTTCATATAGATTTTTTCTTTTTCTGCAATAGAGCCCCTGTCTGTGGACAAGAAGATGCAAACAGGAAGATGAGCAGATAAACCTGTGTGATTCTTGTGGCATTAAAAACACAGGACAGTTATTTTAAATTAAATCATAATGCAAACGGAATGATTTTTGATTCACATGTTTAGCATCCCAGTTGTGCCTACCTGCATCTCAGTTCTATGGAAGAAGACCTTCCCTGGAGAATACCTCATAGTCCCTTACCACGGGTTTCATCTAGGATGTGAGATTTATTTCTTGCAGACTGCTTTAAATATTTCTGCTAGGCTTTGCATTTACAGGTAGAAATAGAAAATTCTCAGTAAAATTGATATTTCATGTGTAGGTAAATAACGTGCTGAAGTAGGATCACAAATGCTGGTCACGTTTCTGTGGTACCAGATACCTTGTTCAACTGACAGAAATGTTGCCATCATAGTTTTTACAGCTTACTTTAGTGCAGCCTTGACTGCACTGATCAGCTTTAATAAGCCCTGCCCTGCCTCATGTGATGCCTGAAGCCACAGCCTTTGCCTTTGGGCCCAGGAATCCATTCCAGCTCTGCCCTGCACCTTCAGTTCCTCGCTGAGCTAACTGGGGGGGCTCAGTGAGGACCAGCTGCTTCCTGAGGGGTGGATATAATGACTGACTGGGAAGGCTAGGATGTAATGAAGCCTCAGATGTTATAGCCAGTGGGATTTCACAGTTCTATCCAGCAAAGAATGATGAAATTCTGAACCTTGAATGGTGCTCTGGGCCCTGGAGGGTAATTGCACTCTATTAATTCCAGCTCTTTTTCTTGTCCTTTGAAGTAGTGACCTTATCTGCCATTATCTAATTCTCATGACTCACTGTTCTAGATCCTTTCTCTTTGCTTTGTTGGTCCTGTTATGTGAGCAAATACAGTGCCACAGGGTAAGCCAAACTTGCTGCATGCCAATTACTTTGTGGTAATATTAAATGTAGGTCATTGGATAAAAAATGGAAGTAGCAAAAAATGGAAGTTGATGCTATCCTGTTAGATGTTCAAGGGCTTTTATATCTGATGTGTCTGGTTGGTTCCAGTTTCCATATTTAAAACATAAACATAGTAATGCTTCATCCATAATCAAGCCTTCATTATGCAATAGAATCTGAGCTTGTGTCCACCACATTCCTCCAAAACTTGTATATATGAAAGTAAACTATAAAATTGCACATACATTTTTGAATTGTTAATGTTTTCTGTCAATGAGGAAATCAGTAGCTGTCCTGCTGTTTTTGGAACCCTGTTTGTTTTATGAGGTGGGGAAAAATTAAAAATATAAAGTATATATTAAAGTATAAAAATATAAAGTATATATAATATTTTTATATGTAATTATGTATAACATGGGTAATTACCCCAAATGCATCCGTGGCAACACTTTATATTTGTCATTTTTCTTTAACTCAATCCCAAAACAAGTTTTATTGGAAATAGAATAGTGAATTAGATGAGCAGCATAACTTTTATGAGTCTTCTGACTGTTATTTTTATCCTTATTTCCCTTTTATTTCACCCTCTTGTCAAAAAAAGAGAAAATGGTTCCTGGATTCTTTGTTCTGGGGTCAAAAAGCTACTCTAGTACCAAAGTGAATGTAAATGGAGATCAAAAATGAGGGTAGGGATTTAGGAATTGAATTAGAATCTCGAGGGTGTATCTTCCTTTACTGACACACTAAGTTGAGAGGTTTTAAGTAAGTTTTAGTAATACAGCTTTTTCATTTGAAACATAGAATCACAGGAAGGTTTGGATTGGCAGGGACCTTGAAGATCATCTAATTCCTGCTGCCACCCAAGCTCTGCCGTGGGCAGGATGCCACCCACCAGCTCAGGGCGCCCAGGGCCCCATGCTGTCAGCTCTGACACAGCATGACAGCTAATGACTAACTCTTGGTCTACCGTTTTCAAAGGCAAAGAGTGAAAGAATTGGGCTTTTTAATTGTGTTTTAGGAAAGCTGTCTGCAATGTGTTAAAGGTGAAAACTTATGTATTAAACATTGGCAACAGAAATATATTTTTTTATGTCTTGGATTTGAGGGTATGGCTCTTTTAACAGTAACTAGTAGCTAGTCAGGAGATTGCAGAAGTAATGTAGTCTGAGTGTTCAACAAGCAGGAGGTATGAAAAATGGAAGGCTTATAGTTCTTTTGCTCATGTATGTTTTTGAGTTGTTTTTTTTTTCAGAAAGAAAATTAGAACAGCAAAGCTACAAACCTGTGTACAGTTAATCAAAGACTTATAAAAACTGTATTGACATGACCACCTTCTCTCACAATTTTTTTTTACCAAAAATTAATGCAGCAATAATAATTCAAGACGCGTATGCATTTCCTGGTTAGATTTTTGATTTTTACTTTAAACTGGTTTTTCTATCTATTGCCCCAAGTTCAGACACGTTTTGTAATTTACTTGTGTTCCATATGATTCTCACAAAATCCATATTTGTATAGTACACATTTAGATTATGCTTTGTGACATCCTTCTTTTGTCTTCTTATTTATAGGTGATTCCTAGATCAGTTACAAGGGAAAAAAAAAAGCTAAATGCTCATTGAAACATTCTGGCATTATCTGCTGAAATTCTGTTCTTGATACTATGTTGGGTTTTTTGAGTAGTGAAACTAATGAACTTTAGTCACCTGTGAATTTATTTTCTGTTGTTGCATTTTCTGGTGCATGAGATCTGACTGAAACTTTTCCAGGGTTTGAAGTATTGCCTGAGAAGTCTTGTCTGGACTGAGAATGCTTCACCAGTGACAAATTAATTATGTTCTGCTAAAACACCATCTTGTTCTGTTAAACACCATTATGTTCTGTTAAAACACCATCTTGTACCAAAGTCTCAAGTTCTTTCCCTCTAATGCCCCAAAATTCATAAACAGCCTGCTTGAAGATATCTCAGTAGTTTATTCCTTTCCCAATATATCTGAAGATCTGTGCTTCTCTGCTCTGCCCATATAGGTGCCTCAAGTCTCTATCCACCCCTGCATCCAGGTCCAGTGTTTAATAGAACAACCATAAATGTTACTGTCCACCTGTGTGATAACACAGGTAACTTCTTGTAAGTACTTATAAAACCTTTTGCAATTTTCTAAATTTGCTTTCTATTTTCACTTAGTTTGTTCTATTTTTTCTGAGGAAACCATGTGTTAGGACTTTGCTCCAGTCCTTGCTCTTCTCTTGATTGTCCTAATAAGATTGTCAATTTAATAAAAATCTTACATTTAATTAAATTCCTAGGCTTTTTCTCAAATTGATGACCAGATAGAGAAGGTATTATAAAATATTAACTGAGTTAAACTTATGTGTGAGTACATGTCTTAGCAGATATCAGACAATTAGCAGTGGCATGTCCCTATGTCCTAGTCACAGTAGAAGTTCCAGCACTGTCTTGGACACTAGTGACAGTGAATAAAGAAACTGTACTTTGTCATTCCTTTGTGCAAGGATCTATTTCTCACCTTTTCTTATCAATGTTCTTTCTGGGCTAAACATCATTCCTCTGCTTAGCATCTCTCAGCAACTGTGATAATTTTCATTCATACATTGCATTTCTCAGTCTTCAATTCCTCTCATTCCTGGAGTGAAGATTCTTTCAGCCTCTGGAGATTTAGAGTCTCTCCTTTTCTCCTGGCAGTCAAGGGGTTGTTTTCCCTGTCCCAAGGTCTTATCTTCTTACATCTTCACAGCGTTCCTTCTCCCCACTGCCTTGTAGGTATTCTTCTGCCCTGATCTTTTCAGTTTAGGAGTGTTAACAGTTCTTTGTCTCTCTTTGCCCTCACCGAGGTTTTTCTGTTTTTCTTCTGCCCTACCATCAACTGACACCAGATAATCTTCCTTCTCAATTCTCATAGTCCTTAGGAAGCTCTTTTTTTTTAAACCCACCACTAGCAAAGTGGGAGCTTCTCACCCAAGAAGATGGCAAGAACTGCAGGAGATCAGACTGGAAAGCTGCCTGCCTTTCCAGGCAGAGGCAGCAGGGCAGAAGCAGCCTCTTGATCCCTCTGGCTGCAGGGCCTGAGGTGGAGTCCCCAGCATTTCCATGTGGTCTCTTGTGCAGTGACACATCAGAGGGGTGTTGGACAGCTCTTGGCTTCCCTCATCTGTTCTTTCTTCTTTTTCCTCTTTTCTACCTCTCCTACTTCACCCTACTTGGCCTTCTCCTACTTCTTCTCTTCTAGACTTGTTTAAACGTGTTCACCAAGTTTTCTTCTTGCATTACACTTCACTGTAGCATTTTCTTTAAAAAATCCTATTAATAGCTTGCCCTTTTTTGTGTATGTATTTTTCTGCCTTTTCTGTCCCTTTACTTATTTTACATGTCCAAGCCTGATCTCTTTGAAACAGTGTGCACATTTTAAAAAATAAATAAACAAAGACCTGTAATATTGTCAGTTTTCTTCAGGCACCTTTCCAGTGCATTTAATACAACTGAAGGGCACAGAGGCTCCTTGGGTAAGGCAGGCAGACCGGATCCTGGACACTGCTCCTGGGCTCAGCTGTGCTCGTGGGCCCCCCTTTGGCTCCCATTCTGCTTTCAACACAGCAGCAAAAGCTGAGCAAGGTTTTCTTCATCACCTATGGGCCCATCGTGGTTTAGAGAGGATTGCCAAAATAACAGAGCATATGAAAGGTGCCAACACTCTCTTCTCAGATGACCTCTGCAGTCCTTTGACACTTAAGAAGGCAGCATGATCTGATCTCAGGCAATCTCTACTACAACAGATCCCCGGCAATGTCTGTGCTACTGCCTCTAGGCTGGCTCAGCGTCTCCAGCGGGGAATTTGTAGCACCCAGCCGCTGGCGTCTTCTCCTAGCGGAAGCTCAACCATTTAAAGAGAAGGGGAGGGAAAAAAAATCCCAATCAGGACGCTTGCACATGCTGTTCTCTGCTTGCTCGCCTGGGTGTTGTGCTGAAGGACTGGGACATCTGCAGAGGAGGGGGAGCGGCGGCGGCTGGAGCGTGCCCTGGTCAGGGCTGGAGCTCCTCCAGGCCGGGGGCTGTGAGCACGGGGCCGGGATCGCGCTACCCGGAGCGTACGCAGACAGACGTGATTAAAATTCAAGCCTAATGGCCTCTGGCATAAACAACATTCATCAGCCCGGGACTTGCAATGGATCTAAAGCCGCTCGCAGCAGCTCGGCAGAGGAATGCAATCGGGAAATGCACGTGAAAATGTGCAAGAAGATTGCCCAGCTCACTAAGGTAAGTCGCGCTGTTGCGGACTTTCCAGGGAGGTGAGGCTGTCCTGGCCGGGGGTGTCAGGGAATTGTCTCCTCTGGTGCCCCTGTCCGAGAGGAGGGAAGGGAAACGGGTCCTCTCTTCTTAGGCTGTTGCCGAGAACGTCGCTGTGCACAAACTTCCCTGCACAGAGTTGCCCCGCGGGGCTGCAGCCCGTCCTTAGGGGGACGCCTGCACTGACCTGCTCTGGTTACCGTGCGACCATAACGGGAGGAGCTCCGCGAAGACGCGGGGTTTGTCTGGGAGCTGTTCACAGGGATTGATAGTATCCGCTTTGCTTCTAGAATTACCAAGACTGCAAGTAATTCGAGTTTTATAGGTTCTCAAGTAATATTGTTGCAAAGCTGCAGCCAACGCGTGGTACTACGGTACAATAGTACTCTGACTATTGTACTCTAATTGTTCCTGATGTGCATAAGAGCTACTTTAAATAACGTTTGTAAAAGGAGTTGGAGAAGAGACAGGACTAAATTATCTGGTATATTGTACTTAAAACTTTTAGTCAATAGTGAACTATTTGATATTTTCCACACCGTGTTAAGGAATGTAAATGTAAATATGTAGGAAATAGCAACTATCTATTAACCTATTCTTACGCTGCATCTTTGTCAGTGAGGAAAACCTATTTACTACCCGTGTTTACTAGTGCAGCTTTTACATGGTCTGTAACCTCGCTGCAATTAATAGAGACTTATTGGCAATGAAAAAACATTGACTTAAAATACAGGTCAAAGAATAAGAAGTCATTTAGATGTTCAGGTGAGAATGGCTTACTAGTTACAGTGCTATCATTCTCATAATAACTCTATGTGATAGTCTACATCATGTGCATCAATACATAAACAAGAGCTGACTAATTACATATACTTCCTGTATTATACCTTTTGTACTATACCAGTACTTACTTTACAGGTTCTTTGTATGTTTTAATAGAATTTGTGCACAATAAAATCGTTACTTTTGCCCATACATTGCATAATTTATTGCAGTAATTTTTTTCAGATGTCTTTTGCTAAATTTCTACTGTTAAAATGTGTGTGGCTTGATTTCTTTAGTTTTGATAGAATTTCCCCTCTAGATGCTTTTCATTTATCTGAAATAAAGATGATTTATACCTGAAGCTCAAAAAAATACTTCTGGAAAGCAAATAATTCTGTTTTGGAATGTGGCTTTTAAGAAGCAATTTTCTCTGCAATAACACTACAGTTACAGAGAATTCATGGCACAACTGGAATTTAAATCACATGCTTTCCCTTCTGAATTCTGTGTAGACTAATGCAGTGCCAACAGCAAGCCAGTAAGAAGCAAAATCTGACACCAACCAGATCAACTGAAAAATGGCTATATGGGAAATTTGTTATAGTAATTTTTGGCCTAGGAATTTTGAGAGCTCGCTTTTAAAGCTCTTGTTTTCTTGGTTATATTACAGTCTGAATGATTATAATAAAATCCCTTCTAAATTTAAATGGCCCATAGTACTTTCCTTTTTGTTTCTAACTCAGTATGCAATAGTGCTGTGTTGTTGCACAGCTGCAACTTCCTGTCTCAGTGACTGTAGATTTTCATTGATGAGGAGATAACGATCTCATTATTCATCCACTCAGTGTTGTGCCAGCTGAGATGAGTACAAAATATGTAAATTAGGTATAAGATATAGATCTTGACTTCCATACTCTTTGTTATATAGTCACTAGGGGCCTCCTCCTACTCTCAAAAGCAAAGAATAAGTGTGTAAAGGTATCAACAGGAACCAAACTGGGTGAGGTGATGAGTTCCTGTCCTTGCATGTAGTGCTGATGATGTCTTAAGGTGTTGGTTAGGGGAATACAGGGATCCAGGGAATTCCATCAGCCAATTTGGGCAGAGAGTCTGACAGCTGTTCCCATTCTACTGCCCTGCTATTTCTGGTTTTGTAGAGGTAGAATATAGGAAGTTTTCATACCTTCAGTCATGCATTTTTTCTGTTCTCCACATTTTTGGCTGTAGCTGCAAAAAATACAAACCTTTAGCAATATTTTGTTTGCTTTGAACCACAGACTACTAGGTTTTTTGTAGCTCACTTCTCTTGAAATGGCTGTATTTGTATTATATTTGATTGTAGTATAATTCTTGACTTTGTAGTAGTTATTAAGTGATACTAATAATGACATTCAAACTTCTCCATCAGACACTGGACCCATGGCATGCTGTTTCATGCTTCCCAGTTCTTTGTACTTCTGTATCTGTTTAGCAATGATGTGGAGTTGAAGATGCATGGTGACTTTTATAAGACTTGGGGTGTCACTCCCTGCTGCCTCAAGTTACGGATTTGTAACATCTCCTGGCTATTAAGGGATTTTCATGTTCTTATGGTATCTCAGCATACTCCTTTTTACTTGAAATAGGATGAGAAATTCAAATGAGCTCTTGAAGAAGAGTGTTGAGGATCAGCTTTCCTTAACAGAGGCAGTTTGGACAGGGCTGACAGGAACTGGATACACCACAGATATTCATGTTATTCAGGCTTCTTTTCAAACCTCTGCCAGTGGGGCTCAAACCAAACCTGCTGTTCTGGACTGCAGTTGTGAAATCAAGCCTAATATGAGTACCTAGAAAGGCGACAGTACCTGGTGATCAGAGAGCTACCTAAGCCACAAACTAGTTCTGTTTCCTTCTTAGAAACAAATTCCTGAATACCAATGGAGGGGTTTTTTTTAAATGAGAGAAAACAGTTATTCTCACATACTTTTTTCCCCTTGGGGTTCATCTGATTCCATATTGCAAATCTGGGAGCCTTGTTGTAAGACACACAATTTAAATTGCAGTATTACTGGTCACACAGATTGTTACTATAAAAAAAAAAAAAAGTCAAGTAGTCTGGCAAAAATTTTGTGTATATATGTTGGATACTGTGAGTTGTAACAGAGGAAGAGAGTGCTGATGCAAGGAAAAGTTAATTGCTGGTAAAATGCACTTGCAAATCCTTTTTTCCCTTAAGGGGAAAGAAATGTCAAAGGGAAGCAAGTGTGTTCCTCTTCCAGAAGCAGCAACATAGGCAGATGTTCCTTAATGACTCTGTGTGGAGCAGTTCAAAATGTTACATGTTCTGACTGCCTATCACCAGCAGTCACTAGGAGGTTTAGCCCCTCAGCTCAGTCAGCAAGGTAGAAAATATGACCATTATTCAATAAGCTTCAGGGGAAAATCAGCCAGAAAAGCAAAACCCTCTTTCCTTCATTGTTTAAGGGAGGGATGGCTAACTTTTGCTCTGTTATGCTCATATTTAGTTCTGTTAGCTTCACTCTTGTGGGTGGAGATTTGCCTAAGAATTTAGCAAGTGACCTGGCTCGTGTGTGAGGGCATAAACCATGTACACCACTGCAGTGTCTTGTAGCAGGGCTATATATTAGACCTTTTAACCCTTCCACCTTTATTTGTCATAAAGCTATCAGACATTTCTTGGTTTTAGACATGAAATATGATCATGATTTTAATGGCTTATTCTGGAAGCACCTAACAGCTGGGTAACTCTAACAGAGCACTTCTGTGGTCTACTCATATTCCTGTTGAAAAATGTGGCCTTTTCCACATAGTTTAAGTTTATTGACCTTGTTTGCTGTGATGTGTTAACAGTACTCAGTAACCAGTGCTTACAGTGTTCAGCTGCTGTGCAGTTAGTTATTATGCTACCAGAGCTCTCCTGTGTGCTTGAGGCTTTTTGATCTCATCTCTCCAGAGACATATTCAGTATTCTACAAAAATGAAACAAAATAGAATAGAATAAAAACTAGGATCATGCTTTTGGAGCAACAGTATTTTTCCTTTCAACAAGGAATCTAAAAAAATATTTCCATGTAGGCAAATAGAGAGAATCTATAAAACTGCTTAAATCATGTGCTAACAAGACCAACAAAATCAGCCATCCATATCCCCAAGTACTTTCTGATGTATTTGTTTTCATTATTTTTGTGTACAATTTGCTATCAAAGCTAGCATTATTTTTGCCTATGAGCTGACAAGAATAAGCAGGCTGATTTCTTAACTTGTCATTACTATGTTTTTCCTTACAGAAAGTTCCTCCCTAAAAACGAATTCCTGTATTATTAAATGTATGTGCAATGTCATAAAATTGTGTTGATCAGCTAGTCAAAAGCAGTATTAAAGCCATACTTCTATTAGGAAAATGCCTAGTATCTTATTTGGACAGCTAGAAATTATCATTTAAATTAATTCATGGGAGAAGAATGACATCTATGTATGGAATTACTTCTTTACCATACAAGTTTGTCACTAATTATACCAAGTTTGCAGAAAATCTGATGGTCTTAGTAACTGACAACTCAAGACGACTTTATAATGGAGAGTACATAATGAATTCAATCTCTTTATCAATGTGTACTGGTTAATGCTTATATACAACATGTCTTGCATTATTAATATGCAAATTAGAGGCAATAGGCAATAAAATATCTAATGATCCATTAATTGCACAAAAGAAAATTGTAAGCTTATAGCTTTTTGATGTTCTTTTTTTTTTAATGGTAATATTTAAAAGTCCCTTTTTCAGTCACACTATAATAGTACCTCTCTCCTAATATTTCCTTTAACCAGTATGTACATGCCAGTGTTTTACAATTGTGAAAATTATACCCAAATTAGAAGTCATTGCCAAGTCAGTTGAAGGCATTCTCATGTAAATATTTTGAGCTATGTATTTTAGTCTTTTGAACACTCCAGCATTGAATATTGTATATAAAATACTTTTTTCCATAAAGTATCATGTTCTTCCCACCCCACCCCCTCAGCTATCACATCCTCTTTAGTTAAAATATTTTCCATGTTTTATTAAAACAGCTGTAACATTAAGGTAGAACTCTCTCTGTTGCCACCTCTACAGTCATATTTTAAACACGTTAAGTGTCTCAGTGTTCTTCCTGCCTGTACACAAACAAACTGTCTTTAGTCTGGTTCTAAAAACTACTTAACCTGTGTTTTTAAGTAGGAACAGATAGACATGTGAGTTTTGGGTGGTTTTTTTTGGCTTTTGCTTAAAGCTGGCAGGAAGTCTGTGAATATAGTTAGAACAATACCAAGTCTGAGTTAATTTATCCAACCCCCCAGTGGGCACAATAATTCAATCTTCTCTGTGCTGGTTCAAACTTGGTATTTTTCTTCATGTGTATTCATTTGTCTTCCAAAGCTTGGAGACAGCAGAGCACACACAACTCTGTTACTGAGGAAATATTGCCTTTATTTCATAAAGAAACTGCAAACTGACTGACTGCTTTGAAATAGGGATTTTTTTTTCTTAAGGTAACGACCTGGGTGAAATTCTTCTGAAGGAAGATTATATTTTTAAAATGTGTTTGTCATTTAGAACTTTGTCTGACTTGTTTCTTAGGCACTTAAAGTAAACACAGTTTACTACCAGTGAAGTCTTCTGTTTTAATTATCCTTGGAAGCAAGAGCATCTGGCTGTGACTGTGCACTGATTGGTTGTTACTATATAACCCTCTTAGAGGGTTATAGAAGAGCTACATTTAAATGTAAATATGAGCCTGCAGTTGATTATTTTACTTTGTTTTATTCAGCAAGAGAGAACTACTAGAATTTGACAACAAGGCTGTTAAGAACTATAGCTAATACTTTCCCATGTTTTACAATGTTGAAATGTTTTTACTAAGATACTGATATGCTTTAGTATTTAATAAAAAGAATAAATTTTCTGTAGACTACAGGACATAGCAATGCAACTCAGGGCATTGCTGCTATACACTTTGCAGTCTGCTTCCACTTTTTCTGATGATAAATGGTGGTTAAACTTTCTTGGTTTTATGATCATTGATGCAATCCCAGAAGGTGTCCAGCATATGCTTAATAAGAGTATCTTCCTGAAATGGGAATGTGAGTAGTAACTGTATTCAATCTACCTCCATTTTACTTTTACAAAGGTTTGTGTAAAAATGTCCTGGGTACAAAAGTAACAGTGTAGTATTATGATGTATATAATTATGGAGCCCTTTTGCTTCATAACACTATGTTGACTTGGGGTTCAGTGATGCTGCTTGGAAAATGAGGAGAGAAACTGAAAGAAAAATATCTTTTAAAAAACACTCTGGTGAGGTTGGTCTGGGACAATAGCCTGATTCTGATGGTGCCCAGAGAGTTACAGGAATATGACAGGCATCTGGTGTTCTTGTCTAAAGTTTCATTGCCTTCATTGCTCTGTGAGATTTTCCAGAGACTGGCAGAGTATCTTAATACTTTATTGCCCTAACTGGATTTTTATTCAATAAATTTTACAATCACTTCTTGAATCTCTGTGATCTTTTAGTTGAATTTGCTTACAGCAGCAAGAACTTAAATTTTGGTGCCTGTAGTAGCAGAAACTGGTATTATAAATTCATAGATACCTGAGGGTTCTGATGGTTTCTTTTCTTAATTAGCAAAGTATCTAAAATGTGCAAAGAAATCTTTCAAATTTTAAAAAACCTCTCTGAGAATGCAAACTACAGGAGAGTAAGAATTTGATCCAATCTGTATAATGCTTTAGTTTGAATTAGGAAGAAACATGACTCTCTATGCTTGTCACAGATCTACATAAAGGGCAAAACTTGCAATAAATATTGTGTTTTAAATAAATTATAATATTTGTTTCTACAAAACTGTGTATATGTTTAGGAAAATCTCTTCCACCTCGAGCTGTAAATAAACCAACAGTTCTACAGCTTATATTTGCAAGACTTCTAAATACTGCTGTATTTAAAGTAAATACTTGGAAAGATGGGAATCAAGTGAGAGCTTACTTGACAAGTCTCTTTGGGTACTGTATTTATTGTAAAATTGGACAATGTTGTTTTATTGTAATCTGCAAATCAGAAGGTATTTTGGAAGCATAAAATTTTAGATGGATATCTAGAATGACTAAAAAAACCAACCAACCAACCAACCAACCAACCAAAACTCTTGAAAGCACTGAACTGCAATTCTACAATTTAGTCTGTAAATAAAGTCTGTAATTTAGACTCTTTAAAGTTCTTTAAAAGTCTGCGATATAATGAAACATTTCTCAAAATACAGTGTTATTTTGGCAGATGAATTCTATCACCACTGAATTTAAATCTGATTGATGAAATGCATTAGCTTATATTTTTGAAGCATAATTGAGATCAAACTTCTGTGAGTTTTAGATAGGTTTATATCCTGAAGAGCTTGATATGTAATAAAAACCTGACCTAAATTATCCATTAATTTCATGAAAATAAGGTCTTTTTCTTTTCTTTTCTTTCTATTAACACTGAATTGGTGACTTCACTTGTGTACTAAAAATTCACCTGATCTACAGTGACAACAATGGACAGAGGACATACATTTGTCAGACAGGTCCTCCACCTCTTGCACATTGTACGTCTGACGGAGTGGTTAGACAAACTTAGTTTCAGTAATTCTGGAGACATATTTGGTGTTTATACAACACAGATTAGTCTTTTGACTCTTATTGTAGTCAAGACACTTCCTGGACTCCCAATTAACTTCTGTGGCTCTACAGCATATTTTTTCTATGCTGAAATTATTGGTGCCTTTTATAGCACCTGCTCTGCTTGTGGAAATATTCTTGCAATATAGTTTATCTTCATAATTCTTAAATTGCTTAACAGTTATTCTTGTGGCTTATTAGAAACTGTAAAATACAAATGAGGGACAGCTGGATGTCTCTTTAGTAAAATTTAGGCCAGAGCTCATTTTATGTTAGATCACACTTGAGAGATTGGGTGCAATACATAAATCACTAAACTGCCATTTTCTGTGTTCGGTATTACACTACACCAAGCAGAAAAATAAAAAGGTAAAAGCCAGGGTCAAATAAATGTACCTGTGCCATTTTCTTGTATTAAATTTAAACTAAAGGCGGGAGGAAACAAGGGGGGTGGCAGATATAGTCAAAAAACTTGCCAAAATATATTAGAAACCTGTAGACATTTTATGCTTATGCTTTCTTGATACATTTACCATTTCATTGTATTTTTTGGACTGACTATAACATATGGTATATGTAGGAAAAGGGGTGATATATCCAAATTTGAACAATGTAAGATCAACTTGCCCTCTTCTACGGTGAATCTCTTGATAAGGCAAGCCTGAGGCAGATTCAGGAGAGTGAGACATTGCACCATGAGTTTCTGCCCAAGAGCCATCAGATCATGTAAGCACAGGTGGATTTCATACAGAGCCATTGGCTACCTTTGTGCTGCACCACCTCTTCCAGGGAGGTGCAGCACAAGGTAGCTGGGAGACTCTTCCAGGGTCTCAAGGGCTTTATTATCATGTATGAAAGGATATAGATTCACCATGAAATAAAAGAGAACCATCTGGAGCAAAATCCTTTTTTATTATTGTAGTTAGGATTCATTCTGGTGTGGGATACAAGCCATGCACCTCTTTGGGATGTTTGGAGTGACAATTAGTTTAAAGCTTCTCTCATACTACACAGGACTACATATGTGTTTATGTTATGAACAATTGCTGCAAATATTTGGATGCATGAAATTATTCCTGTGCTTTCAGGGTACCACAGAGAATGCAAGGAGAGGGCTGAGACTTAGTACTTTAGGTCCCAGGTCATACCTTAGAGCAGTATCATTTATCACTTACTACCTATGTATGAAATCAGCATAGATATAAAATGGGATCAGAATTGTAGCTAATTATTGCCTAGGCCTGTACCGTAATTGAAAGACATTATTCTTCATTCTTAGAACATGAGAGACTGATTAGAGTATTAATTAATGAATTGTGGGAGGTGGGTTTATTTTCTAGGAAGCCTGTGGAGCTGATGACAAAGGAGGCCAAGGGATAGAGGAGCCGTTTGTTTAAATAACTGAAGTTATTTTTGATAATTTCTCTGTCCTTTGCTTTTAAAGAGACCATTTAAGGCTGGCACGTTTATCAGTACCTCACTTTGCTCTGCTTGGCAAGCACACAAGATGAGTTCAAAGAAAAGTGTGAAGGAGATGATGCATGGAGTCACCTGGCATCAGTGAGCCTCTAGCAAACTTCTTCCTTGCTAGTAGTTTGTTTCCTTCCCTGCTTTGTGTAGTGATGCTGGGAGTACCCTGTTTGGCACCTTCATCCAGGGCCTCTTCTCAGTCTTTTGGTGTGGGGCTTTTTTTGTTTGTTTCTTTTGGTTGGTTGGGGTTTTTGTTTGTTTGGGTTTTTTTTGTTTGTTTTGGTTGGTTGGTGAGTTGTTGGCTTTTTTTTTTATTTTGTTTGTTTGGTGTTTTTTGTGGGTTTTTGTTTGGTTTTTTTTTTTGGTTTTTTTCTTTTAACTTTTTTTGTCAGGGAGGTTGTGTGTCTACTAGCTTGGGCCTGAAAGAAGACTATTTATGATCTGCTTTTCTTTGATTATTCTTAATATCATCACTCCACCTTCCATGCCAAATTGTCTTATTCAGCTAGAAAAGCACCCTTCTAGAACTATTTTTTTCATTATGATAGTCAGGTTCCTCTAAGAGTAGTATTTAACACTACTGTAGGAAGAGAGTAGTTTTTTGTTTGAATGATTTAACTGTCCTCAGTGTTAAGGTGCAGTTGAAAGTTTTCTTTTTCTTTTTTTTTTCTTTTTTTTTTTTTTCCTTTTTCTCTCTTTTTTTTTGGTTTGGTTTCTTTGTTATTTTATATCACCATAAGGAAAGTGAGAAAGGAAATTCTATTTAGATTTACAGCATTTGGAGGATAAACTAGGACAAATAAGATTCACATTCACTGCACTGTTAATATTCAAGTATATATGTATAATTTTTTTTACCAACCTGCCATGCAACACTCAGGTGCTATAAATTCAGTACAGTGTTTCCCAATCCATTTGGTTTTGGAGAGCTGTGAGGAGGCAGAAGCCATTGGTATTATGGTAGCAACTCCAAGAGCAGTGCTGTGCTCTTTTCATTTAAAGCTATTCAGTCTGTACTGTCAAATGATCGGTTTTAGAGCTGCTTTTTAAAAGCTGTTTATCAACACAGCTGTTAAAGGATTTATTCCACATTAGTGTACACTCACAATGTACAGGTCTGAAATAATTTTCCAGTATTTTTCCTTTCAGCACATAAAGCACCGGATTCATCTCATATAAGTCCAGTCTTCAAAATGAGGTATCTGGAATAGGAATATAGGAGCTATATTCAGTAGGGAGTAAAAGGGAAGGGTTTAAATTTCATAAAGTAGAGAGCAGCAGCCGTCTCAAAATTAAATCTTTTAAGAAGGTTAAGATATGGAGGAGGCAGTTTCAGCACTCAAGCTTGAAGATTAAATTTAAGGGCATGCAAATCAAAATGCTTCACTGTGGTTCTAGCCAGTATTGAACAGAAGTGTAGGATTCATAGATAGGGCAGGGTGGCCAGGTTCTTCCATTGTTTTAGATAACTCAACTAAGGTGCTGGTGGTAGTCTAACTACCACCTGGTAGTTAGAATGGCTAGTAGCTGGCTCAGTGGAATTCGGGAAACCTGTATAATTAAGTCAGATTTTAGAGGAATCCTGAACACAGCATAGCATGAGACAGGCCATGGTGATTTACCAGATAACTTTATCATTGAGTGAAAGTCTGAGTCACAAAGGTTGGATGTTCATTTCTGTTTTGATTAACTTCTGTGAAATACAGAAATATGACCATCAGCAGCATCTGACCTAGTTAACTGAAGAGTTACCCAACCTAATTACTGGTCATTCAGTGTGGAAAATGTGGGCAAGAATAATCTTCTTGGAGTTTTTATGTCTGTCTCCTGAATAGATAAGAACTGTTCATAGAATGATTTTAGCTAGTGAGATGAAGAAATCTGCTCAGTATATATACAGTATACTCTGTAATAGTATACAGTATACTCTGTATACTATTACAGAGTATACTGTAACTTTTTCAATTTCAAAGGAAAATGGTCAAAAATAACAGAGAGGAATTAATGGCTTGTTACCTAAGGCCCCAAAATATACCTACCTAAATGTACACTTCTTGTCTGGTATTCTTCTGAATTATGATGTTGTTATTCTATTTTGTCAAATGTTTATCAAGAAATATGTTTGGACTGTGTTTTGCATTTGTGAATTTTAAGGCTTCTGTACCTAATTCATTACTGCCAGGGAGGAAGTTGATTATACACAACATGTATTTGTGTATTTGCTTGCATTTGTAGTTCACTGAAATTCAATGTGTTATTCATGTACAGATAGCACAAAAAGTGGTTGGACATAGATAAGCAAATTCAATAATTCTGAAGACATCTTCAGAATCTGGATTTATATAACACATTGCAGGCTTGTGACACTTACTCTGATCAAGTCACTTACTGATCTGTCAATTGAGACTTGTCCTAATAAAGGCTTGAAGATTATAGGGCCACAACTCTAGCATAATTAAAGAATTAATTGTGTCATTGATTCTCTATTTGTTTATTTACCTACTTACTTAAGGCTATGATTTTCTCAAACGTTGTCTCAGAATCTTTTGATTAACTTCTGTGGGCTCAGGCCAGATTGAAAATATGTTTCAAAACTTGTGTACAAATTCCAAACCTAGATTTTAGAGCAGTAATTTATCCCTAAAAAACCCTAACCAACCAACCAAGTCAAAAACCTTCCTACATAATGTTCTCCTTGAATTAGATAACTATGTCCAGTAGAAATTGGATTACTTCCCCTATGTCGTAGTGGAGGTCTGAAAAGACAAGCATGTGCCTTTTCAAGACAGTCATTCTGTTTTGCAATTGTATGTAGCTGTAAATTTAAGTTGGGCATTTACTCTTCATTTCAGGCTACTTTGGGCTTCTAATAGAGTTTTCTTTTTGAAGCAGCAGCTGGGTGCTTGTACAACAGCTTCTCTGAGAGATGGTTGGTGTATGTTATGGTAACAGATGAAGCCTGCTTAGGGTAATGTGGTCTTAGAGTCATGAGAATTATTATTCTGCATTTTATAAAAGAAAATGAAGTGTTAAAGGATTTAAATCAGTTTGTTTTTTTTTTGAAAAATTACTTGTTTTCATCAGAGATGTGCTTGAATCTGCTAAAAGCAGTTTTGAGATTTATAGCTGTTACTGAAATTACGGGGAAAAGACCCTGAAACACATTGCCTGAACACTTCTCAGAATCAAGTCAAAAGATGCTTGCAGGTGGGTAATACCTACCCTGAAATGCTGACCAAACTGACTTGTCAGGAATGTGATTCCAGGAGTGCATCTTCCATGGTGTTTTGACTGGAGTCAGGAGTGCAGAATTTAATCTGCTTTTCATACTTTCATTTATATGAAGTGATTTTGGTCCACAGGAACTGCATGTCAGGAGCTCAGGTTTCACTGTTCAGATTTGTCACTACTGGTCCCCAGCACTTTGTTGTGCTAAAGGCAGTGTGGCTTTAGTAGTCCTGCTGCACTGAAGGTCAGATGAACTGAACTTCAAATAAGGAGTCAGTTAGCTAGAGAAGGGACCCAACTTCGTTCTTTGTATTACAGATCAAACTAGTGACATGAAGTGACAACTTAACTAGAATAAAAAAGAAATTTCTGACAATTTTTTTAAAAATACTGTTTGTCAACTTTTTTATAAGGTTTTTCAGTTTATAATTGTCCCTTCTGTTCCTAGTAGGAGAAAAAAACCTGAAACAACAAAAAGAGCCAGCACCACCAAAAAAATATTAATCTATAGAAGTAATTCTCTTTTAGTGTTTAACACCTTGATAAATTCAGTAACTGGATTAATGGCTATTGTTCACAACATACTTTACTTTTCTATTTTTCTTGTTTGATAGGTGATATATGCCTTGAACACTAAGAATGATGAACATGAGGACAGTATACAGGCTTTGAGAGAGGCTCATGAAGAAGAAATTCAAAATATTCTTGCTGAGACAAGAGAAACGATTCTCCAGTGTAAAAGCAAAGCTGAAGAAGAACAGTTACTGAGAAAGCATATTCAGGCCCTTGAAATTGCAGTAGCACAACACAAGAGATTGAAGGAAGAAGCCTTAGCAGAGTTAATATTGTGTAAAAAGCAAGCAGAAGAGAAGGAGTCAAGAACAGAAGAGAAACGAGCACAGACGGGCCTTTCTACAGACACAGCAGACACCACTTCAGGCTTTGAAAACAAACCTCCACATTTAAATCAGGAGTTTGATGGACTGCTAAATGAATGCAAAGCATTTAGAGGAGAAAATCTAGATAAAAAAGTAAATTTAGATGAAAAATGTAGTGTGGAAAGGCGCACTGTAATGAATGAGATAGAAAACCTGAAGAGCGAGAAACAGAAAACATCTGAAGAATATACTCAGAAAACAAGAAAACTGCAAGCCCCATGTGAGACAGACAAAGAGACCTTGAAAATAGCTATGCAGCAATCTGTGAGAGAAGAAAACTGTGAACAAGGAGAAACAGAACAAAAGAAGAGCTCAGAGACTGAAGAAGGTTTTTTGCTGCAGCAGGTAAAGAAGCTGGAGGCAGACCTAGAGGAGAAAAGCCAGAAGATAAATGAGAGGAAGAAGCATTCCCAGAAGCTGAAGGAGCGGATACAGGTAGAGCTAATCCCTATCTCTGCCTGAGAAAGTGAAAATTATCAATTCTTTAATATTTGGGAGAGGAGGATCTTTTAAAGATCATGTTGATTCAAATGCTTTTTAAGTAGTAAAGCAGTTTTAGAGGCTTAGAATGGAAATAGGAGTGATATAATGCTGGCATTTTTAAAGATAGAGTTAAGATGATTAGTAACTCATTAGGAGAACACTTTGAACACTATAATTTGTATTCCTTGAGGGAGGAGTGAAGTAAAATTTATCTGTTGGCTGAACTGAAGAAAGTTTTACGTTTTCTGTCCAGAAATGTGACAAAAACAACACACAGGCACTACTGCTACCAATGAGTGTTTGTTTACAGAGCACATTCTCCTTTTCCCTTATGGTTGCCAGTAGCTCAATGCATGGCTATAAAGAGGGTTAGATATGAGACCTGAGCTGGCAGGTTAGGAATCAAGTGTTTTGTATGACTCTTGCAGCAATGGCTTGTACCAGGTGTCATTTAATGAAGTGTCCTTTACACTTGTGAAGTTTTATGTGCTGAGCCGTGCAACTTTGGCCACTCACCTTGCACTTTGCCTGCCCGCCCTCACTGCTGTGTATCTCACACATTTGCAGCACAGCTCAACAGACCCTTCCTGGTTGCATCATGTGTCAGATGCAGTTTCAGAGGTTGGCATGTCATGGGAAATCTGCCAAACAGCTGCTTTTGGTACCTAAGTCAGAGTGCAGGAGAGATGCTGATGCACAGTGCTGAAATCAAAGCACCCAGCCATGCTCTGTGCTCATCAGTTCAACTTCCTTCTGATACTTTTGGTCCTTTACATCACGTAAACTCACCTACCTGACATGCCTCCAGCCCTATGATGGCAATCTTGTATATTAGATAAGAAAACACCTTGAAAGTCTAGACTTGGAGTATTACAGAATAACAAAAGTTGTTCCCTAATTGGAAAGAAGATTTTCTTCCTTTGGAGGAAGAGAGCCCCAGAATTCTGCAGGGAGCAGGGTCAGCCCAGTCAGCTGTGTTCTTCTTAACTGTTTTCACCATCTGCCCTCACATCTTGCTTGCCACTATTGTTTTGCTGATGATGCAGAGTTCTGAGCTACTTCTTTGAGGATGTTCTTAGAGGGAGTTCAGCCTTCAATACAGTCCCTACCTCTTTGTTTTACAAGATCAGAGGATGAATTGAATACACCTTTCCCAACATTATTCAGATTTCATTGTCTCAGTGTGTAGATCTGTAGCAGAACAACCTCTATCTTCTTCAGAAAAGTGAAGAGGATACAATGGATGGCAGAGATGCAATTTTTTTTAATTGAGCCAATCTGTAATATTTTTTCAGTACTAAAAGTATCCTGCCTCTGTAGAAGTTGGAAGCATTAGAGGAAAATAGAGAAAGGAAGATTTTGATTTTTTTGTGTGTACATTAGATGAGGTTCAGGGAAAATTAAGATTAAACACATGAAAATTTATGTGCATGGTTTACTCTTCTGATTTATTGTATAAGAAATGCGGTAATTTAGGAACAAATAATGTAAACTATTACATTATTTGTGGAAGTGGAAGGGGAATTACATTATTTGTAGAAGTGGAAGTAAGAGGATGGTGTCATTAGCAACTTATTTTCTAAATTCAGTTTCAGCTGGGTAAAACTGAAATATTTTCTGAAGAACATATGCTCAACTCATACATTTCAAATCCTCTAAGTCTGTGGAATGAGGCTGATTTACATACCACTGGAGCATATTGCCTTGAATCTTTGAAGAGATACCTTCAAACTAGGATAAATCTGGAAGTACGGAAAGAGTTAGACATGATGTTGATTTCTGTTTCTTTACAGTTTGAACAAAAAAAAATTTCTCCTTTCTAAATTGACTATTTTTTATGCCACCATTTTTTCAGACTTCTTTGGACAATGGCAGACAGGGAAGTGGAAACATCTTTTTAATCAGAAACACCTTTGAGCATTAGTAAATACTAGCAGGAAAAGCATTTTAAGGCTTAAAAGGTGAAAGGACTATTGATTCAACAAGATGAATTTTCCTGTTTTCTCCTTAGTGTATGCCAAGAGGTTTGAGACCTTTAGAGGAAAGGCATTACATTAGTACACATTTATTATTACTGCTGTCAAAGGAGAATACAGAGGTTGACAAATAACAAAGTCTGTTCAGTCTAGTTTTGGAAGAATTCTGGCATATATGCCAGAGGTAAAAGTAGCAACCTTACCTTGAAGTTTTGAGCTACAGAGAGTGTTAAATACTGTTAATAAATGAGGTTTTACTTCACATTCGTATAGGAAAAAGAAGGCAATTTTATCTGAATGAGTATTGCAGTATTATGCTAGACATCTGAAACTGCAACTAGAACTTCCAGAAATAGAACATTCTCTATGGTTCATTTTTTTTCCATTAGTTTTGGAAAGACAACTCCCAGCAAAGTCTGGACACAAGAAGTCCCAGCAAAGTTGGACACAATTTTTTTCTGAGTTTAGGCATCTGTATAATGGATTATGTTACAAACTGTTGTATTTCAGCAACTGAAAAAGCCCTAATTAATGTTCATTAACTTTTGGCATAAATTGTCATGAAATTATTAGAAGTATAACCTATTTCAAGTATAGGATAATCTCAGACATCTTTTGGATGGTAACTATTGATGGGTATTCACTTTACAATGATGCCAACTATGTGTGAGGGAAGGGCTCCACATCACAAATATTCCGGCAGCAGAGACAGTTTAAAGGTATGGAAGAGCAAAAAAAAAAGCATTTAAACCAGCTCTGTAGGTGATTTATATAATGGAACACCAAGAGAGAAAATGACCATTTATTTCTCATTACAAGAAAATTACATATGTAATAAATATAAAAGTAATGTCATGCATATTTTAGGATTTGGAAGTGTAGCTTAAGTGAACACAGCAAGAAATTCTGGGATCAAAATGTATAGTGAAAAAAGAGGAAGAAAATCTAAGTGTAGTCAAAGAGTGAAATTCACATCAAGAAAAGAAAATCCTGCATAAAGCAGGTAAGATGCTCATTAATGTCATTCTAAAGTATTTCCCATGTTAGTATTCACTGATATTGGAAATTCTGCAAGTTATTTATGCTACTTGAAATGTAAATTTTGGCACTACAGAAGATATGGAAGTTACATTGAATTCCCAAAGCAAAGCTGTTAAAAAAGTAGATGAACTGAAACATCAAATAACACAGCCGCAGCAAATGACTTGTACCAAAGAGAGTCAGGAAAGAGCAACTCTGAAGATGTGCAAGAGCTTTAACAGGTGATTTGCTCTCAACTATTCAAAGACATGGCATACCAAAAGTACTGAAATCAACATAGTTTTTTTTTTTTTTGCCATTGATGGCTTTATTGTACAGAAGTCAATCCTGTAGGATTCCCAGATCCCTGAGCTCATTCAGTGGAACACTGACTTGTGTTCATAACATGAAATACCTGAGTTCCTACAAAGAGAGCAAAGGAATCCTTGGGCTAGACCAGGGCACAGTGTTCAACTGCTACTGTAACCAAATCCTTAAAGAGAACAATGTCTAAGGCAGACTTTCTCTGCTGAGGTCAAGCTGGAACACTGATTTATTTATTTTTAAATATAGAAAATGGTTATTCTGAAAAGCTGTGCAGAAAGGATAGCAGGAATAAACTCAGTAAAATGAGGAATGTGTGTGTGCTGAGAGTACCCTCTGTACAGTATCTCCCCTTAAGCAACTGTTCAGCCCTGAATCTTTTCTACACTTTTTAGTTCTCTTTAACTATTGTTAGGCTGCCATTTAGGAAAATTGAACTTGGCATCACAGTCAGCAAATCATCTACTCTACTTTTTCACAGGACTAAGGATGTCCTTCCAACCTTGCATGGTTGGAAGCGAGCTCAAACTAAAGCTCAAACCAGAACAAAAAATCCCAAATAATTCCTAGACTGCAGAAGAGGCTTACCATCCTGAATCAGTACACTTCTACATTTTTAACTAAAATAAAGCCAATATTTTTCAATGGAGTATTGCCACCTAAATAGCATTTTCACTACAAAATATACTACTGTGACCCCAGAGTTCTACCCTGGGGATTTTTTTTTTTTTGTACAATATATCTAGTGTCTTTTATAGGCTATGGAAACTGTAGCTGTTTACAAGGAGGATATGAATAAAAGAAAGAACTTCCTTTGTAAAATCAAGCATCAGTCCTATAAGGAAAAGATTTGTCTGAAGGAATAGCTGTTAAAAGGAATGGTAGATCGTGTAACGAAGGCTACAAAGGAAATCAGGCCAGTCTAAAACTTCATGGAATCAGAAAAAAAAAATAGCAGAAGGTAGGAATGTTCTTCTATTTATAGATGCTTTAATTCATCTGGTTTTAATCTTATTGGTCACAGCAACATCATTTGAATTATGCTCACTGTAGGCACTTTGAATTAACATAAAATGCCAGGATGTTCTTGCTACAGAAAAAAAAAAAAAAATAGAAAAAGGAAAAAAAAAGGTCAGACTGATTTATTTCTGTGAAAGGCTCCAAAGACAGAAAGGTGAATTTATCCTTGATGGGATAAATGGCCTTCTTAGCAATACTTATCCTTGCATTCTTTGCATGTGGCAGTTGGAGTGTTTTATATAAGATTCTTCCTGAAGAAGAATGTATTGTGGGTCTTATTCCAATTTCTGAGTTAAGTTTTCATGGATTGCTGCTGTGAAATACTCAGATAAATTTATTTAATCTGAATTTTGCATTGATTAGGCAGAGGATCTAATTCTGCAAAATGTTGGTAAATTAATTCAGAGTGCATGTGTTACCAATGAAATTACAACTATTCACAATGCATACATACATACATAAGTATATATATATATATATATCCCTATTTAACTTTAGTCAGAAAGAAGGTTCATCTTGTAGATCCAAACAGCTTACCTCAGCAATACCTTTTTTTCAGTGTGTTTTAAGTGTTATTTTTGTTGTTGATGTGCATTAGCAGCAATTGGCTTAAGAGATTCTTCAAAGAATTTCGCTGTCATCAGAGCTGCTGTCTGTGACTGAATCCTTTGGCTTTAGGAAATTTGCAGTCTCTAATGTTTTTTGTGCAGCAGGAACCTAAACATGAGCTGAATTCTGTTCAAAGGGAGGATAACCTTGAAGCACACGTTTAGTTTTAAGCATGTGCTTTAATGATTAGTGGAGCTCACAAGTCAGTGCATGTCTTTGATTTGCCAAATTTGAGCATAAGCTGAGGGGTTATAAGTTGGGTTCTGACTCCTAATGGACTTCAGTGTTCATCAAAGATCTAGACAGAAAAAGAAGGTTGGTTTTGGACCCTTCTTGGTGCTAAGAATGAACTTCTACCCATTTTCTGCAGTTTGCACTGCTATAACTTTCTGAGTTCAGTGTTTACTTGAGAATAATTAACACTTGCTGACAAGTTGAGAAGTCATAAAAGCAAGCAGCTGCTGTCCCTAAATGTTGAGCTTCATAGTAGCTGCCCAGTAGCTCCAGTCTTGGAGACTAGGAATTGTGTTTAGTGCTGCCAAGAGAATTAATTTCCATGAAACTGCTGGAGTTTATACATTTATACAATCTTATTTCTCAAAATTTAACCTTGGTGAGTAAATTATTTTATCTGCATATGGAATGGCTCACTTTTGATCAGTATCTGAAGATACAGTCCTTCAAGGTACATAGTGAAGCCTCATGGAAATGACTTTGCCTTTTATATAGTGTATTTTACTTATAATTATCTTGTACATGTATTCTTAAAATTACACCAGGCTGAAGCTCTTCGTGTGAGTCGGATTGAATTTAAGTATCACACACTTCATACTTTAGAAAAAAGGCATACTAGCAGACATTTTTAAAAATATAAATAAATATTATAATAAATATCATTACTTATAAATATTACTTGTAATAATATCTTCTTATAGATTCATATTACTTTTATTATTACTTGTAATATCTTCTTAGAGATTCATATTAATTTAATCATTAAAATATTGAGTTAGTAAAACAAATAAAATTACCTTTTTTTTTCATTATTGATGCTGTTTATATCCTCGTATTCAAATGAGGCCTGTAACAGCTGTTAAGGAAGTGTTATATCTATTTTTCCAGACAGAAAAATTGAAATACAGAGAAGAAAGTCAGTTGACAGAGATGAAGTGGGAATGTTGCACCTGATTGTCACGTTTTAATCAAAAAGACAGTTACATCTGCTCCTTTTTGTACATGCAAAATTAAGCTAATTCCACCCTTGCAATATCTATGTATCTGTTTAATTCCATCCTTTAATTGCTACCTAAGTTTTACACAGGGGTGTGTGAGAAGGAGCTGTACAGGATGGGAAGGTGTTAAGTAGTTATTTTTTTCAGTTTCCTTCATTTGTAGTGCATGAAGACACTGTAGAATGTTTTTTGAGTGAGCAAATTTGCACAAATAGGAAGAGCAAGCACACTCATGAATTTGTAATGCATGTCACTTCAGGAAGTTTCTACAAGTTGCACATTCAGTCTTTCTACAATAAATAATTGCTAACACTTGCTACAAACAATTGCTACAAGCTCTTGGTCACTGTCTTGCAACTGATGCTCTCATTGATTTTTTTTAACTATTTCCAGCAACATGGCAATTTTATAACCCTCATTTTTTTATTATTATTTTCTTTTCTTTTTATTTCCTCACCATTATTTTCTTTATGGATGCTGTCAGATATTGCTTCCTTTGATTCTCTTTCCACTAATTGCCCATTAGTCATCTTGTTATTTATATGGCCAATGTATATTTATGGTTTTTGAGGTCTTGTGGGTGACTCTTGCATACTAAATAATTTTTGAAGATTAATACCACTCTAGACAAAACAGTCAGACTTTTCATGCTGTGCAGTTTTACACCTTAAGGAAGCTTTCAGTGGAAGATTAGGATAATGTGAGCTGTATTATCTCACAGTAATATTAGCAAACTGTTAATATATTTTAAATTAAATAACATGGATGACATTAAATGACAGTAGGATGTACTGTTGTGCACACTGCTGTGTTATCTAGGTTACGGTAGAAGAAATATGTTCTTTTTCATGCTGCATGTTTTGTCCCATCTACTGCTCTTGTCTTCTTTTTTTTTTTTTTTTTCATTTTAGGAGCTCCAGACACAGCTAGATGAATTTAAAAGAAAATCCGAGTGTGAACTAAAGCAACTAGAGAAAGAGAAAGAAGTTCTAACTGGGAAACTTCAAAACTCATCACTTGAGGTAAACTGGGCATAAATATAATGCAGTAATAAAAAGTCTCTTCATTTTTCATCCCATCTGAGAGATTCTGGATTAGATTTTAATGCTATTTGTTTGTGTCTGTCACTCAATAGAATATGCAAGGACTCCAAATAGAAATAACAGAAATAACTGCTTCTAAATATCTATGAAGAGTTTGACAAGCCTATTTATTTTATATATTACTCTTTGGAGATGTGCTAAGGTGAGGAGTTTGCCTATATCAGGGTTGCAGAGTGACTCTGATTGTTTATTTACAGGCAGAGTGAGATTAGAATCTTCCTTACAACTCCTGTTAATTTTCTGATTTGATTTAATGCATAGAGGTGTGTCTTCACTGATTCTAACCAGTTTCACTTCCCTCAAGTTCAGTGGGGATTTGCATGGCAACAACTCTGCAAAAGATGAAGACCTAGATCTTCTTCAGCTGACATTTGTAGCCTCTCAGTGGCCATAATAAATTCTTGCTGAGTGTTTAAAGACAGAGAAAGGACAGATAGGCTCATGAGGAGGCTAAGCAAAACATTGTCCTCCCTTTACTGCCTCCACTTTCCCACATGCCACTATTACCCCTTGGTGTGCATGTTCCAGCACTCAGGGCATGGGTTGTTTGTTCTTATTTATGGTAAGCCACGCCTGGTTTTTCTCCCATCTGTGCTACACTAGCTGTACTAGTTATGAGTGCAGCATGGTTTTTTTTTTTTTTTAATTTCTTCTCTAAAACATTCTGTTAACATACATTCTGTTATCAAACAGTGACATTCTGACATTCTGTCTATTTCCCAGTCTTACAAGTACAGAATTTAAGTGTAGTTTAATGTTCTGAAATTTCTGGCTATTTTTAAGTTTCATTACACATTTCTGCATGCCACTACCCTGTGAGAATTTTGGGTCAATCCAACCTGTGTTGGCCTATTCAGAGTGAAAGGTTTATGACATGAAGGTTTATTCCTCAGTTTTTGCAAATGCAAAAGATAAGGTCATGGGTAATCAAATTACTTTTCTTGAAAGGACAGTAAAATATGAAAGAAACTTGTTTTCTAACTGCTCATCCAGTCGCATCACAAGATCATGGTAAATTGGCAAAGAGTGATGGAAAATTATTGCCACCATAAACATAAATAATATTAAATAGTATGTAGCATGCCATATGTCATGTTCATGGAGCCATGGTAAATATGAAGATACCCTAAGAAACATTTTATTGTATCTTAGAATCTGACTGATCTCAAAAAGGAGGAAATGCTCCATTTAAAGAGAAATTTTGCATTTTTCTTGATTACTCCAAAAGTTACTTTCTGATCTAATTACTTGGCAATATTGCCAGGGTAGTGAAGTCATTTCAACTTGTAATAGTTTCCTGCTGTAGGTGCATGAATATTCACAGCCAAGAAAGCACCATTTACTATATAATATTATGTTTCACTTAGGGCATGTTTCCCATCTGGGAACCTTTGCAATGGCTCAGCCCAGAGCTTCCGCCTCAAAGGTTAGGCAATGTGCTGTTACTAATCCAGTTCTAACCTGGATACAATTTCAGACCTAAAAATAGCTTTCTTGGCTGCCTAAGACCTGTTTTTGGTTTGGCTGACATAGCTGGAGTACTATGCAAAGTAGACAAAAGAATGATAATTTCATCTCTCTGGGGTTGCACTTCAAAGTGGCAGAATTTCTGTATTAATAAGATTTTTGTGGATAAAGAAATCAGACTTGCATCTGTTTGGTCCTTTGGAAGGAAAGATGTGAGATCCTGTGTGGGTTGAATGCTAATTCATTAGGGCTCTCCAGTTCCTTGGTTTTGAGCTACAGGATCTCTTCAGCATGTGTTAGAGGATCTTGGTGCCACAACACAAGAAAAATATGAAGCTATTAGAAAGTGTCCAAAGGATGGCTACAGGGATGGTGAAGGGACTTGAGGGGAAGCTGTATGAAGAGCAGCTGAGGTCACTTGGTCTGTTCAGCCTGGAGGAGACTGAGGGGAGACCTCATTGCAGCCCAGAACTTCCTTAGGAGGGGAAGAGGAGGGGCAGACACTGATCTCTTCTCTCTGGTGACCAGTGACAAGACCCAGAGGAATGGCTTGAAGCTGTCAAGGAAGGTTTAGGTTGGATGTAGGTTTTTCTCCTAGAGGGTGGTTGGGCACTAGAACAGGCTCTCCAGTGAAGTGGTCACAGCTATCAAACTGACAGAATTCAAGGAGTGTTTGGGCAATCCTCTCGGGCATGTGGTGCAACTCCTGGGGATGGGGCTGTGCAGGGCCAGGAGTTGGACTTGTATGATCCCTGTGGGTCCCTTCCAGCTCAGAATATTTTACATTTCTGTTCTATTCTGGAATTAGAAGATACATAAAATGGAAGTGCAAACATCAGCTTGTCATGATACATCTTTGTACAATGCTAGCACAGCAATGCCCAGAGTTTTTATGAATCTTGAAGATTCCACCAAATAGCAGCCAAAGAACACAGTCAGAAATTCTTCTGGTCAGGAATTGCCACAACTTTAGGAATATTGTTTACTGTGAACTTAATTGAAGTAACTCTGAAATAAGCCTCAAAAACCTGTGAAATACAATTTATTTTGCTTTTACTTCTTATGCCATATTACTGTTTATGTTATGTTAGGTAGTGTTTGCATCTCTGAGATCACTTTATACAATTCTGGTAGATAAAAGTGAATTAGTAATGTAATTAAAGTACGGTTTTTTTCAAGAACTTTTGTTTTGCAGCAGGAGGACATTATAAAACACAAAATCCCAGAGTGTTGTTGCTTTGTTAATAATGAAAACATCCAAATAGATTCTGGACTGATGTGAGTTGGCAGAGTTTCATTGGCTTAAATGCTGCTTTACCAACTTAAGCAAATTGAGGGTCTGTCTATCTGTTTAGAAGTTGGGAAGCAGAAAAAAAACTTGGGCACTGCAAAACATTCCAGAGAAGGATTTTCACTGGTGGATTTGAAAACCTGTTTAATTGCAAGACAGGAGGAAGAAACCTGATAGGATGGAATTGTTTGTCTCTTAACCTCTGTTAGAAGTACAAGGATTCATAAGAATGTTGTTGCATGCCTGATATATCTCTGTATATGTTAATATGTTGTATGCCTGTACATCTCTTAAAAACTGAAAACAATGGTTTTAAAACTACTTTTCAATCTGATTTCTTACTACATTATGTTCCCAGCTTAGCCTGTTTCTAGTTAGTATGATCTTTTGTTCCATATGAGAAGTCCTTTGGGCTAGTACTTGTCTGTGAAGAGTGGGGAAGTTTATAACAACATGACCACAGGTGGAGTTTATATAGGCCTCTATTGATCTTTCCTGTCTAGCTGACTAATCTGCTTAAGAAGTATTCCAAGTAATGTTTTTCCTGTTTCAAATTTTTCCATTATAAAATATACAGCCTATTTTTCTGACACATTTTTTCAGTCCCTTTATTTTCAAGAAGCTCATTAAAAAATGCATACTTGAGTGTAGTGATGCTAATGCATGTTGTGTCAGCTGATAGGAGGGACTGTACAGCATTATGTCTTTCACATCAAAGTTTAGGTTTATAAGGAACTGCAGTACTGGCTTGAGTTCAATAGGTGTGAAAACAAAGTAGGTTTTTTGCCTGTAACCAGAAACCAAAGTGCCTCTGATTAAATCTTATGATTTACCACATATTTCTTTAAAAAGTAATAAAAGAAATTAATCATCTCTTGAAACAAAAGTATGGTTGGCAGGTGGCTCTGGCATCTGCCTATTCTTGGAGTGTATCCAGGCCACAGACAGATCCCATTACACAGATATATTAAAGACAATTAATGTTTTTCATTACAAATAGTATTTGGCAATCTTCACTAGCTTGATCAGGAAAATTGGAAAATTTGTTTCATTGGATGACACAATGGAAGAAGCCAAGAAACAACTGGATGAATAGTGAACTTAAACTCAGTCTGAGGCAGATGAAGCTAGGTGCTCTTTCAGATTAAATACATCAGTCTGTTGGATAGTTTCAGCAGAGCCTTAGGCCTGCCTTCTGGTTTGTGCCATATTATTGTGCAAATTGAACTATGGATTGTATCTATGAGATGGAGATGATTTGAAATTTTTAAAAAGTACTTGATGAGCAACAGACAATATATGTAAAAAGGTTGTCATTCTTTACTGAAAAAAGGGCTCCTTGCACAAAACAAGCATCATGCTATTTTTTCATAAGGCAGCACAAGCTCATAAAGTGTATTCAACTTTACATAATTCATTTTCACCGTGAATGCAGCTATTAATCCTGTCCTGCTGACTTACTTTTCTGGAAGGTGGCTCAGCTGAAGCAAATATTAGAACAACAAGCAAATAATTTCAAGGAGTCACTGAAGAAACATAATCTGCAGTCCAACAAAGAAAAAGAGAAGCTTTTGCAGGATCTTCAAAACACCATGAAAGAAAACCAAAATGTTAAACTGCAGTTGGAGGCATCACATCAAAAAGTCTTAAAAATGTTGGAGAAAAACAAGAATCAGGAACTCAAGGTCAGTTTACTACTTACTAATGTTAAAAAAATACATATATTCATGGGGTAAACCATTTAAGTGAGAGCCAATTATCAAAACTCAGTTATCTCCAATTAGTTTAATGATGGGTTGCTCTTGTTGCACATAATTAATTATTCTGTGTTTTGAAACCTCCTCATCATCAGACTGGGAGGGGTGGGTTGGTTGGTGGTTTATGGGATTTTTGTTTCGTTTTTTAATAATTTTGACATTTTAACTTAGGCAACATTGTGAATATATTATATCCTACAGTTAGGCTGTAATGAATACAAGCTCCTTTATCTGTGTACCTGCTTCAGAAATACAAGGGAATTTGGGAGAGTTTTAATAACAGGACTCAGTTTTATTATGTTTCATCCATTATTAATTTATACATAAAAACTTAAGAAGTATAATAGACACATATAGTGATGTGTATTACCTTATGTACCTTCAAGAAATCATTTCAGTAACAGGATAGCAAAAGCTTTTAAAGGTTCAAGTGAATTGATTTCAGTGCCAAAATGTTAATGCAATATACTGAAGTTCCAAAGACTGTTGCTGTCCAAGAATAAATCAACTTGAAAAATGTACACATGATTATGACATGGAGTCCAGATGTCCCTGTTGGTTCCCACAGTTTAGTACATTAACATATGAAACACAGGTAATAAATACACCCTAAGTAGAATTTAATATCTTGTTAATATATTCCAAATAAAATTCAAGTTTTGACAAAACCAAGCTGAAGGCAGTGAGTTGGTAAGAATGAAACTGAGGATAGGAGTTTGCTTTCAGAGCCACTACAGAGCAGCTGCTCCATCATTTGCAGTGTACCAGCAGTACTTCTAATGACAGTGGAAGCCTGACCCAAGAGTGATTCAAGGAAGGATAGATGCCTTTGTCTGACACACTATAATAAGTAATGGCAAACCAGTCAAATCTGGAGGCCTTTGTGTGATGAAAAATAAAACTTTCTTTCTAAAGTCAAATAGTGCAAAGATATCAGTGTTATTATTTCACCATGCTCAACAAATCTGAGGTGATACACTGATAATTTATCTTGTACCTATTAAGTGTTAATTTTCGACTTCAGCTCATTTTTATGCTTGCATTGATAAAATGTCTTGTAAACTGGTGATGAAAATTAAAGTTCTACAATGAAAGGCCAGTTTCATCATAGCATTACAAGCAAAACAACAATCTGATAAACAGGCTCCAACTACTTTTTTGGGGGGGACTTTTGCTTACAGGAGGCAGAAGAACGTTTGAAAAAGGAATTTAATGAGACTTTGAAGATCCAGCATCAGTCTCATAGGCTGGAAATACAAACCTTGGAAGAGAAAGCAAAGAAAGAATTACATGATGAACTTGAGCAGATACAAAAGCAGCAAACCCTGTTGCTAGGTATAGTGCCTCATGTCATGCACAGTTCCTACTGCTTGATTATATATGTGCTGAGAACCACTGACTTTCATCCCATTCATTTTCTTTCCCATTTTCTGGGTGCTCAAATCTTTATTAATTTCTTATTTCATACCCTGCAATTTTGACAATATAATCTTAATATTCTTTGTTAACCAAGCTTTCAATTGTCAGCAGCAAAATGTTGCTGAGAGAGTTGTATGGTGTACAGCATTCAAGTATGCATTATCAGGCATATTAGATCAGAAAATTATAATTAGTTTATGTGATTTTACTCTTCTTTTTCTATGTTGAGGTGAATTTTTATATGTGCTTCAAGTCTGCTCTATTGAGTTCAGTAGAGATCAGTTGCTCCCTTTGTACTGTTTAGTCAGTTTCAAAAGTGCCCAAAACTGTTTAGAACTAAACAGAACACTGCAGTAGCAAGATGTGTAATATCTCCAGGTTTAATCTCAGGTTATTAAAGCTCATCTATAATTTTTTTAAAAAAAATAAATAAAGAATAATTTGAAAGTATTTTGCATACAAACTGAATTTTATTCTTGGAGTTTTTCCACCAGTAATTAAAATTTGCTAGAAAGATTTCTTGCTTTCTAATGTTTATACTTTGAATAGATAGATTCTCTTCTTCAAGAAAAATTGTAGGGAGACAACAGAGATAAAAACTTTTCTCTTCATGTACTTGAAAAATTTGTACCTAATATACCCAAAAGCTGCAGTATATGACAGATGAGCTTGCATAAGCATTGTACTTCTCTAACACAACCAGAGCTTTCCTCAGTCTGCATTATGGCCCTCTGTAGAACACCAGCTGAATTAACAGGGAAGCTGAGGGGTTCTAATCTTCAAGGTTAGAAGACACAATGGTGGTGATGTAGTCTGGAGTACACCTGCCACAGAATTACCTCTCTGACTCTGATGTGGACTCATTGCTTTTGTAGCTCCATATCACCTTACTATTGCTCAGCTGAGTTACCTCCCTAGTAATAGGAGGCCATTATGCTTAATGGGGAAGGAGTTGAGGAACAAAGCAAAATGTAAGGAGTTAATGTTTTCATCTACATTCCCTGTATCTGCCTTCCCCATGCAGCTGGCCTCTGCCTAAATGACTGTCTGATTGTTACTAGGATCTCTAAGGATGGAACTGTCCGAGCAACAGACATCATGTACAAACCTAAAGAAGCAAATAGAAGAACTACAAATGGAGCTGAGGAGTGTGAGAACACTGAAGAAGCAACAGGCAAGGGACCAGTTTGTACATGTCATGCTGTGTTTAGCAAAAGCAATAGGATCACATTTCTCTCTCCAGTGATAATAAAAGTATACACTCTCTTCCAGAAATGGAATGGGTTTTCTGCCTTTACATCTCACTTGAAATGTTTATAATTTTTTACCCTGTAGGCAGGCTTTTTCTTTCAAATTAAAAACCAGAATCTACAAAAGAAGTAAATGAATGAATGTTACAATAAAATAAATTCTGTGGAGACTATAGAATATATTCAGGGACTTTTGATCCCTGATTTTGTCTTTCACATATGTAGCATGGCACATGTAATTGAAAAATCAAATCACAAAAATGTAATGCACACAATTCCAGGAAGATGTTAATATTAAAAATAAGAGTCTGTGAATAATTAAATGTGGCCTTTTTCTTAGGAAGGAAGTAGCCAATGCCAGATCAGATCTCTTCACGATGAACTGGAAAAATGTCAGAGTGAAATTTCTGAACTCAAGAGAGAGAATTTACTTTTGAAGGACACAATGGAGCTGCTCAGTGCTGAGTTGGAATCACAGAAGCAAGAAGCTGCACAGCTTCAGGATAGAGATAAACAGCATAGAAGGTTTGCCTTGAATTCACACTTGACAATGCTATCTAGAGATTCAATAATAATGCCAGAGTGAGTGGTGTTGTTCTAAGTGTGATGCATGTCAGAATCTTTCCTTTCTAGAGTACTAATTTTAGAAGCTAGAAATTTTGCAAAATCAGTAGTTCATTTCACATTTTCCTCCAGCCATAATAGATGCATTTGAACTAATTGTTCATTATATGTTACAGAAAAGTATGTCTAGTGTATCCCCACAGGAGTGACCTGAGAAAATGTGCATAATGTCAGCCTTTCAAAGGCACAGGAAGACATAAATCCCAAACTCACCGAGGAGCTATTAAAAAAAGCATAGAAGCCTCTGAGAATAAATACCAGGTTTTTATACATACTCTGTAGCTGAAACCAATGGACTGTCAGTTCCAAAGGGGACACTTGAGAATGCCATATATTCCCTGTAAGAGTCTGCTTTGGCTCTAGCAGTCAGCTTTGCTCTGGGGAAGTAAGGGCAGTGCCAGTGGATACTGACAGTGCCTCTGGGCTGATGGGGAGCCTGGTACTGTGAGAGGCTGTCAGGGCACAGGAAAGGCAAGGGGACTTGAGTCTTGGCCATCTTGTCTTAGTGTAGCCACAGGCTCGGCACACGTGGTGCAAATGGGTCTTCCCTTTTCTGTTCAAAAAAAGTGCAGAATCCCAGGATCAATTAGGCTGGAAAAGACCTCTGAGATCATTGAGTCCAACCTTTGACCAAACACCACCATGTCAACTAGGTGCCCATGGGCCATGGCACTTGGTGCCACGTCCAGTCTTTCCTTAAACACATCTGGGCAGCCCATTCCAATGTCTAATCATGCTTCCTTTGAAGAAATTCTTTCTACTATCCAACCTAAACCTCCCCTAGCATGACCTTAAAGGAGACAAGACTGGGTTCACTGCTTACTGCATTTGTATGGCTGTTGAATCCTTTGAAATTTCTGGATGAACGTACTAAACACATTCTCTTTGTAGAGAGACTGAGGCATCTGGTGTGTGGGTACCTTTCAATTGATTTTTGCAATGGCATAGAATGTATGCCCCTAACTCCACAAGCTGTATATATAAAAGGATTTCTGAAGAGTGTGCCCTTAAAGGAATCTTTTAAATGATGGCCCATATAGTCCAGAGAAAAGCACTCAATGGATGGAATGTCTCTCAGCAGACTGTCAGAGTGGCCAGAGTAACTTCATTCCTGTCTACCAGTCAGTAGATATTTAAAGAATGAGTAACATTTTTTTTGGGTTTTTTTGCCATTGCACTCTTTGGAGAGTTACTTCAAAGTGAATTTCATTTCAAGCTTTTGAAGCAAGATCAACAGAGAGAATTGCAAACCAGAGAGTTTCATTAATGCCCTCAAGCTATCTTGAAGGAATTTTAGAGCTTCTGTTCATGAAGAGAAGAATTATTCACGTGTCAGTGCTGAGGTCTAAAAGGCCTCAAGTGCTAAGGCTGCTGAGCTGGAGGATTTTCTTTACAGGGAATGAATGGTGTAGCTCTACTACAGTAAGCATTTGGGAAGGAAGCATTAATGAAAATTATGTAAGGAGAAACCCTTCCAATAAATGGAGGTAGGACCAAAGCACTGAAGTGGACTTAGGTGCCTGATTCAGGCTGCTCTGAAATTAACCCAGGGAAGACTTGAAAAACTAACTTGCAGCTCTTGTTTTGTTTTTGCCAGACTAATAATTTGTGTAGGGGAATAGTTAAATTGGTGCATATAAGCACTTGCTATTTTTACTTTTAACAATAGTGCCCCAGTCTTATGCCAGTTTCTTTTCTGATTTGAAAGCTGATAGTGGCTCGTTACTTGCATGTGACAAATTTTTATAACAAATTACTTAAAATTACTAGTCCTACTCTTGCCAAGTAAGTGAAACCCATAATCTGCTTGAAGTAACAATTCCTCTTTCAATTCTCTTGAATTGTGTGAATTCCACCTCCAGTACAGAACGCTTTTACAAGGATGAGGATAAGAGCAGACAAAGGTGGTTTTATGGGAAGAGAGAACAAGTCCACAAATGGCTCTTTTGAAGGAGCATATTCTACTCCTGAATATTCATTTCAAGGGATCCTTCTCCATTTTTTACCCTTATTCTTCTGCTGCTTATTTTATGCTAAGTGCCAAATTAGTCACTTCCATGGCTGTGATCTAATTTTAAGGGGAGAAAACTTTCATGGACCTTTTGGTCCTTCCTGAAGCCTTTCAAAAACAAGTGAAACAGGATTGGGAATACATTAAAAAGAAGATAGGGGAAAATGAAAGATAAGCCTATTGTCTTTTGTGAAATTGCAATTGTTAATATGCTGAGTTGAGTATGTCTATTTTAATTAGTAAACCATAGAACATGGGCTCTCTATTGAGTTAAAGTTTCTCCAAGTAATAGCAAACAAAAATCAAACTATGATTCTTCAATAGATGCCTATTGCTTTTGGGATTGATATTAGAATGCAGCGTTATGGTTAGACTTAAGAAAATATTAAGCTTTTTTTAGTTTTCAGCTTATGGTCTTAATCATATAGCAGTATCTTCCAAAATATATTGTGTGAAAAAGATTGATGTTATAGTTAAAAGCATTTCTACAACACTGATAGGCAGTATGTCTTGAAATGTATCATGAAAACCTCATGTTAAAATGCCAGATATTTCAACATGATTTTGCTTAATACAAGTAAGTTCCTATGGTACTTTGTTGTCATATTTTATCGTTAAGATTGATGTACAAACTAACCCTAGACAGAATAACAATAGCACCATTATATGGAATAGACCTTGAATTTCCTGAAGGGAGAAGGTCAAGTACTTTTCAAAATAATTTTTCTCTTCCTCAGTGTTAAAATATTTCTTCTCAGATTGCAACCAAAATGTCAGTCAAATCTGTAGGCAGAAGCCAGATCTTTGCCCAGTTAACTACCTTTGCAGTCAAAAAAACTCCTCAAAACTGCATGCTTTGATCAGTGATAATAAATTGATAATATTGAAACCTGAGAATTCAGACATATTTTAATACCAATGAAAGGCTACTGGTAGAAGACCTCAATATCAAGCATAAAAAAGAACTGGACATACTGAAACAAGATCACCGGAAGGAAATTGAAAACATAGTATCTGATTTCAGCAGCACTCAGGCACATCTCCAAGCAAAGATTTTCTCCTTAGAAACTGCGTAAGTAATTTAACAATAAACTCTGGCTCATGCTGGCAATGAGTTCTGTTTGTATTTATTATTCTTAGTACATACCATTTTTTTATTAATCATAAGTAAAATATTATAAGGATCAAAATAGAAGTGTATAGGTATTGTCTTTGCAAACCAAAAAGACCCAGCCACATTGTAATAAATTCTGGATATTGTTTAATCTAAAGCACTATACATGAAGTTTTACAATGCTAAATGAAAACTTGCATATAGGATCTAGAAATTCTATGAGGTGTAAAATCATCTGTGATACCAGAGGCCTCGATCCATGTACTTCGTTTTGTTCAGCAGAGCAGCATCTTTGAATAAAAGCTTCTTAACATCATTTTCACTCCCTTAAAAATTGCCAGGGAAAATGATGCTCATGTAAATAAATGCAGTTTGCAGGCCCCTGTGGATTTAAGAAGTTCTGTGGTGCTTCAGATTGAACAGGAGAGACCCCCTCAGAAATAATCCCTTATATATATCCCTCCTCTTTTTCTCTTATTCCAACTGTTTAGAAGCAGCAGACGTCCAGAAGAGAGACTTGGCATGTAAGCAGGCCTCTAACCTTTAAACCTTTCAGATGTAAAGATTTATCTTTTTATTCTAACTCAGAGATAACTCTAAGATATTAAGAGTCAGGGGTGGTCTTCTCGAAAATATTTACCCACACATTAAAAAAAAAAAAAAAAAGAAATTTAAGGAATTAAAAAAGCTGAACTCAGACTACAGGTTTTGACTTAGCAGGGTTACTAAAGCAGCATGTGTATGCAAGCCTGTCTTCATGAAAGTTACAGGAATTGAGTCATTCTAAGGATTCCAAAGTTACTGGGTCAGAAAAGAGAACAAATAGATGAATATAGATATGCATAGCTACTCTGACACTGATTTCTTTCTTTAGGAAACTAGACTGGCAACATAATGTGCAAGCTTGTTATTATTTTACATGAGGGGCTGGATTTTACATGGGACAGGTGTTGTGGATTAACCCTGGAAATTTATTTTGGAACTCCAGAAGATTCTATACCTCTACATAAACCATGTACAGGTGCCCATTTTATAAAAATCCAGTTTTATTGGAAAGGCCTGGCTCTGTCCCTGTATTTTAGACTTGGAACATAGGGCAGAGTATATCCAAGGTTTCTCTTGAACCTAATCTGAGCAAGTTTTATTCTGGTCTTCATTTTCTTTGGTACAGACTTAAAGAATTAGAAGAAAAGTCAAGAAAGTGGGAGTCCAGGCCTGAAGACACACACCTTATAAACTGCCTGCAAGACAAATTAAGTGAGAGAGAAGAGATTGTCAAGCAGCTGGTGGTAAGACTGCTTTATATGGACATATGTATTCCAGAATCTATTGCAAGGCTCTATTCACACATTGCTTCATTCTGGCTGTTTCTTTCTGTTCTGGAATACTTTGACAAATGTATCTTTCCTTACCAGCTTCCAACTGATACGTGTTTTCATACACATGACTTTGTTTCCCTTCAGGAAGGAAGAAAATGTCAGCATTCATTTTCAGCCAACACTGAATCCTACAGGAATCGGTCATTTTCTTTCAACCCTAATACAGCATGCCTGACTCCCTCCATGAAGGTAAGATGAGCAATGCAATTAAAATCACAATTTTAATTTTGTGATAGTTGATTTTGACATTTTGATATCAAATTTTGATCGTTTGATAGAAAAATATCAATAGTTTGATAGTTTTATTCCTAATTTGAATAAGTATTTTTGATAGTTTTATTACTATTTGGATCATATCAGGACAATAAAAATGCTATCCTTTTTTTATGATGTTATTCAGTAGAATTCTTTCCAGTGCCAACCTACAGTCAGTTGTTGAGCATAGGAGAAATTTATTAGAAGTATATATGCAACATAGATAACAGGTGTTTAAGCCAATATAAAACACTAGAACTCTGACATCAGTCTTCCATTGGGATAAGCAGAGCCATTGCTTGCAGATTTGGGAGTTGCTAATCGGAGTATTGCATGCAGTGAGGAAAATTAGGAATCTGTTTGAGTTGCTTGGGATCTGCCCTTTGTCATTCCAGCCCCTCTGCATGATATTTCTACAAATAGCCATAGAAAGAAGGGAGGTCAAGTTGGTGGAAAGCACCTTGACATGTCTAAAATCTCAGGGTCAAATACATGTTGTATTAATTGGATGACAAAATCCATGGATACAGCATACCCTGAAAATTTAATTTAAATGCCTATAGAAAAAGATAGAAATCTTCCTATTTGGGTGTACCTCATAAGGTATTTGGGAATGAGATATTGTTAAGGTTTCATAGAGTAAATTGTAAAAAATATGTATGTAATGAAGTTTTCTGTTACAATAAAAAGCAGAAGAAAAAGGTTGAGGTGCCCAGTCGTGTTGTCAGTGTTCCGAATTTAGCTTCCTACGCAAAGAGCTTTTTGAGCTGTGACTTGAGATCAAAAAGAAGTGCTCCTCAAATAACAAAATCTACAAGCTTAGACCGGAGTTCCGGCTGCCTCAGGGTGGGCTCTCCATCAACACAGTCCTCAGACAGCAGTGCTGCCACAAGGTACTTGTCCATTTTGTATGATGATAAATGAATTCATATTTAGAATCTTGTAGGCATTTCAAAGACATTTGACATGTATAAATACACAACAATGTAAGGTTCCTACTGTGCAGTGAACTCTGTGTTTGGTTTCCTACAGACAGGTCCAGAATTGTACTGTAAAAGTGGGCTATAATTCCTGCCCAGCAGACCTTATGCTTGCAACCCCTCCTGGTAGGGGAAAAAAGCCCAAAACAAACCAACCAAACAAAACACACACCGACACACACATCCACACCAAAAAAAAAAAAAAAAGGGAAAAGTAGCTCCAAGTATTTAACTAAGAATGTTGTTAATTTTGAACATGGCATCTTGGTAGATGTGGATGACATATTTTTATTTTAAGAGGTATTTGAATGAATCTAGGCCGATCATTTGGCAAAGGTTAGAGATTTGAAAACTGATTATCTTTGCTTTTTTTCTTTCTGAGGAGCTTCAATTCTTCAAATTTTTGAGTTATGTAAACGCTGTTCAGTGTTTTATAACATAAACGCTCTCTTCAAGAAATAGTTAAAAATGTACATAGCTAATATACAGTTAAAAAATCCCCAAACCTGACCACTGTATTTCAGGGCAAAATCCAGCCTTCTCAGCTATCTCCTGGTGGAGATTTAGTTATCCTGTGAAAAATGTGCAAGAGAATTCTTTCCTTGGGGGCAGATGGTGCTGACTGCTGACAAAAACAACCTGGGACACAGGGTTAGATCCTGCTTGGCAATTCCCACTTCTTTAAGATACAAACATGCTATGTCATGCCAGATGACTGCCAAGGCAAATGGGATTTCTGTTTTAGCGGGAAAAAAATGTGCAGGGAAAATGAGGGTGGCTTGGCTGCTACTCACTTAATTCTTTTAAATCAGTAATCATAAGTTAAGTCCTATTTGCTATCATATGTTTAAAAAATTCTAAATGATGGAAAATCAGGGACTATGTAATAGGATTGATTATAAATGCCAGGTAGCGTTCAGATAAATCTTTCTGTTTCAAACAGAGCTTTTACACAACATGTTAAATGCATAAATTGTATCTGGTATTTTTAAGAGTGAATTGCAGCTGCCATTCTCTGATTTTCAAGACTTCATATCCTTGAAGCATCCTTTTGTTTAGTTTTTTGGGGGTGTCAGGTTAAGAACTATGTTCAGATGTTTCTGCATAGCTGTTGAGCTCTGCTTCATGCTTTTCTTAATGTTACAGTCAGTACTGCTAGTCCAGTTACCTGGCTGGCACAGATCCCACTAAAACTGTAGCTGGCACCTTTTGGTCTCATCCATTCATGTGAGCACAGAACCATTCAAGGGATGATGAGTTTTTCTGGGAAAAGTATTACATGTTGATAAGATTGTAAGTAAGTAGGTTGGTGATGCTAATGCTTATTTGTTTGCACAGGACACATGGCAATGAACCACCACAAACCAAAGATGACCAAAAACAAGACCCTCAGCATCAAGAATGGTTTACTAAGTATTTTTCATTTTAAAGCAAACTATTTCCATACTTCTCAGAATTACTATAAAAGTCATTCCTGTTTTCTTTTTAGGGATGATAATCCAATAGATGATTTAACAGAAGAAAAAAAAAATTCTAAGTTAGGAAATACCTGCACTCTCTTACATCTGGTAACTATGGAGTTACAGGCATGAATTTCAGGAAAATGCATTTTTTTAACAACTTCTGTAAAAAAAATGAAGGACAAGTTTGGATACAGCTGTGTGAAAAGACTTTTTAATGAAGAGACTGTATCACTCCACAATTTCATTAAATATGGAATTTGGACTCTGATATGTTCTGTCAATTTGGCACCAGCTGAAAAAATATCTTCCTTCTGTACATTTATATGCTTGCTTCATCAGCTCTTTAAAGTAAGTTCTGCATATAATAATGTAATTTTAAAAGTTTTTAATGCTTTTTGTTAAATTAATTTTAAGCTGTACAGCATGTAGTACACCTTCAAAAATAGCATGTTTATAGCAGAAATAATTTCTGGTTTGCTTCATAAACTGTTTTATATAGTCAGCTATTTGCTATGTAATATTCCCGTTGAATTTCAATATATGTATCAGCCTGATAAATTAGGATGATGTGTATGTATGAACATTAAAGCTAGTAAATCATCCAATTTCTGTGTTTTTCAAAAGAGCTCTATGTTAATGCTGAAGTAAGTCAGACTTGTACAGTGAGTTCCAGTGATGACAACTGCACCCTTGTACCTTTTAACTCCATACTAATTTTATGCCCATATAAAAGCAAAGTGGGGGAATGACTACATTTATCAGATCATGCTAATTCATTGCTGGTAGGAAAGAACCCATGAAGAAGTTGACTCTTGGGTAATTAACCCATTAAGTGAAAAAGGCAGGAAAATGTGCAAGCAGCAGCCTGCTATTTAAGACAGGACAGTTCCTCTTCAGTTGCTTTGAATCCCCATTTCATTTCAACCAACAGGGCCCAGCTACCTAAAAAAATGTTATACATGCAAAGAGGTGTACGCCCAGCCTAACCTCTTCTCACCCCCCACAGCCAGCCAGAGCTACACCAACAGAGCACTGGCACTCACTTCAGACAAAACAGCCACTGCATCTCACGGGTGGTGCAAAGGTGGGAGGAAGGGCAGAACACTTCTACATACCAACACTTTTCATCCCAGTTATCTAGTATTTTTTCCAAGAGGAACTGCTTGGTTGGAAAAGTGACTTTGGCAGTAGATTTGGCAAAAAGGCATTTTTCATACTTGTAATCAAGACAGAGATTAAATAGCGTACAGAAACCCTGATGGGTACCTTGGCATCTGTGAGGATGGAAATGTGCAGCACTGTTTTCATTACTTTTCACCCACACTGCCCCAATAACAATAGAAATTTCAATACACAATTAACAATTCTTATTTCCAGGGTTACAACAATTAATTATTCAACTCTACCTCCCAAAAAGTAGAGAAGTGGATGAATTAAATTTATTGCTTAGTAATACAGAGAAAGGACTCTTTTGCTATTTCTGCTTACAAAAACTTTTTTGGCTACATTTAACTTACTAAATAGAGCACTCCAATAGAAGGTAATTCTGTATTCTGGTCAGTGGTGGTGATCCCACCTCCACAATGAGTGGTCTGTATTTTGGAGAAGGCATTTTGGAATACCTCTTCAGTAGCCCGAGAGTCAGAACATCAGTAATATGAGGCCTCCATTACATATCCCACTCTTTTGTGTGTGTTTTTCCATTTCAGTTCATCCTATAAGAACGAAATTTGAATATCCCAAGACACCTTTCATGAGGTGAGCCAGTATGGTGGGAGAGTGATAATTCACTTAAAAAAAAAAGTGATCTGACCTACATACAGACAATTCTATGAGTGTTTCTGCAGTAGTACTCATGGATAATTACTGGATCACAAAACATTTAAACATTCCAGAAAAATCAAACACTAATCTTTGCAAATATTTTGACCAAAGAGAGGAGAAAGCAAGGGCCACCCTCTCTAGAAGGAACAGGATGCATTCTGGAATACACACTTCTACCAGAAAGCACCCTGAACAGGAACTCTGAGTATTTTCCATTAAAACATAAAACCATTCCATATTTCTGTAATAAAAGAAGGAAATAAGAAAATTTATTTGGCTTGTTTTAACTACATTTGCAGTACAAATTACATTATACAAAAAGCATACAAAGAACACCATTGCTTTTAAAATACTGAGCTGTGTAAAACTGAAGATTATGTTTGCTTCATTGGAGCAGGAATATTTGCAGATGCTTGTTCCAGGTAAGCTAATGGACCTTGAGGCATTTCTGCAGGCTTTTTGTGCTGTACACTGATGTCTTCCAGGACCTGTTGCCAGTGTCGCAGTTTACTCAAATGCTTCTGAATTAATGCTTCTTTTCTCTGCAATTCATTTCTTAATTCTGAAACATCCTGTGGATGAAAACATTGTGTATTAGTAAATAGACAGTATTGAAAAGGATAACCAACCCCACATAAAGAGCATGTAACTTTTTTAGACATTGAGTTTTTGAGTAGAAAAATGGAATAATGGAAAAGTGTCTAATGATACAGAGGGCAAGCACTGTGAATGCACTAGTGCTGTTCACCTACGTCACAAATTTCAGAGATCACCATCCCCAGCAAAATCTGACTAACTAGTTTGTCTCTTCCAATGAATTATCAGCTGTGTTCCAGTACTCCACACAGCAGCAGGTATCCAGCTTCTCCAGGTTCATGATGAGAGTTATGATAACAGCCAAGTTCTACCACCTTAAGGTACAGCATCATGTTGAGAAACCCAAAATTATGAACACAGTGATGAACCTTATCTGATCTAGCACAGGACAGGACAGGTAAATTAACATACCTCTTTAATTACTTGTTCTGGTTTCTGGACTGATAGTTGCAGTCTTTTTTGTAGAAAAAAGCATTCAGTTTGTCTTGCAACATCCAGAAACTTTTGGATGCACTGATCAACACCTAAACATATAATAACAATATTGAAAGAACAGCTTCCAAAATAATAAGATTTCAGGCTGGTAATGGTAGTGGTCTATGAAAAACACTTTTCACAGTACCTTCTAGAACAAAAATCTTCAGACTATCTAAAAGAATGTATTTATAAACCAGTAAGTCCCTGTATAAGACAGTGCTTTGCAAACGTACAAGTGCAGGACAACAATTCCTCCCTAGTTTTATTTTATTTCTGACAAGGAGAAATAAAATAATTAATTGAACTTGCTTGCATGCCTAAGCAGCAAGCTCGGTGTAGGGTTCTCAAATATGCACTTATTGAGGAGAATATTCTGTCCTTATATACTACACACTACTGTTTTGGTAATAAAAGCTCCTCCATGCCAGTACATGAATATAATCAAATAGCCAGAAAGGAGTTTTAAAAAGCATTTATACCGATTTTGAAACGCCATTTGAGTGAAGTTTCAGAAAATTTTCAGGGACAACTGCACTTCTGAGGAGTAGTAAGGGCCACTTTTCAAAGTCCTGTTCATACTAATATTTATTCCAGCTCCACGGAAATCACTCAAGCCCTAAAGCAGCGCTACTGAGCTGCCTGGCCCGGCCCTTGCCGTGTCCCTTCACTCCGCTTCCGAATGCACCGCATCAGCTCCCTGGTGCTGGAGCGCGTTCACTGCACGCCAAAAGCGGCACACTCCGCCCTTCCCGCGGCACCCCGGGCATTCCCGGCTCCGCTCCTCTCCTGCCACCGCTCCCAGCAGCGTTCCAGCGGGAAGGGGCGGCGCCCTGCTCCCGCCCCGGGCTCACCGGTGCGGATCTCCTCCTGGTCCGTGCCGTTCACGTAGTCCTGGCTCACCAGCGAGGCGAAGCAGGCCTGCGGACAGGGAAGCACGGCGCTGAGCGGCTGCGGGGGCCCGGCGCAGGCAGGGCAGCGCCCGCCCGCGGCTGCCCCCCCTCACCTCGAAAGACGCTTCCAGCTCGTCCACCAGCGTGTTGTTGGGGTTGCGCGGCCCCGCGGGCGGCGGGATGAGGCCGGGCGGGCCGGGCGGGCCCGGCGGCGGCGGCCCCGGCGCCTGCGAGCCGAACATTCCGCCCAGCGCGCCCGCCATGGCGGCAGCGGCGGCCGCGCATGCGGAGGAGCGGGGCGGGAGCGGGGCGGCCCCGCCCGCTGAGGGCCCGACCCTCGGGCCACCGAGCCGGGGGGTCGGTGCCTCGCTCCTCGTCCACTGAAAAGGGTCTGGCACCATTCTCTTGGCACCTGTCTAAGAGATATTGTGTTAATGAGATCCCTGCTTAGACTTCTGCAGACTAAACAGACCCAGGTCCTGCAGTCTCTCCTCATAAGAGATGTTCCAGGCCGTCCGTCCTCACAGCCCTCTGCTGGTCCCTCTCCAGCAGCTCCACGCTTTCCTTGCATTGACCAGCCCACAACTGGACAGAGCTCTCCAGAGGTGGCCTCAGGAGGGCAGAGGAGGGGGGAAGGATCTCCTCCCTCAAGCCGCTGGCCACACTCCCATGCACCGCAGGACAGCACTGGCCCTGCTGGAACAAGGCAAGCAGAAACAGCAAAGCCATCCGCCCCAGAGGGACCCTCCTCCTCCTCCAGCCTTTGCCCTGCCTGCGGCTCGCAGGTGCGAGCCTGGGGAAGCACTGCTTCAGCATCACTTGTTCCACAACAGCATTTAACAAAAACCCACCCTAAACCAAAATAAATTCCCACCTCATGGGCTTGGATCTCCCAAATTGTCAAAAAAAATCACCTCAGGGTTTAAGCGTCAGGTCTGTTTGATGTTTTAACTGATTCTGGGAGTAATATCCCTGCTTGAAGGGTGGCCACCTCACACCAAGAAAGAGGGGAACTATCAGAATGACAAAAACCATGTGAGAGAAGGGCAGGTCCCCCTAAAAAACACAAACACTAACTCGCACCCACTAGTTTTCTGAAAATATACACTTCCTGACATGTTTATAACTTACTACATAATTCTGTGCTGAAGCCATGCTAATGCTGATTGCACAGCATAATTTCTGCCTCAGTACATACCAAAAGCCGTTTAGTTTTTCTAAGGAAAAAATGCCAGAATGGTGTTTCCATGGAAAACTTCGCAGAGTTCCCATTTACACCACCTACAGTTCACTCAAAACTGAGGTACATCTGTCATTGATTGTTTATTCTCAGTCAAAATTCACATCCAAATAAGGTATTTTTGTTTACAACAGTTATGCATATTTGCATATAAAATAGGTGTCTCAATAGTTCCCATTATCATGTTTTGGTATTAAATATTTCAGTAGTTCAAACAGAATAATTTTTATTTTGCTGCATAATAGGGTAAGGGATGAAAAATCTCACAGTCGAGATATTCTTTCCCAAGTAATATTTTATAAAATGCATTTTTAGTTAATTGCCATAGTGCAAATATGCTTGGGGCATTAATTTATGAACATATGATACCTTTTAAGATTTTTTTTCTTAAGGCAGAGTGGATGATTTTAGAACAAGTATTTTTATTTGGCATTGTGACTGTCTTGACTTAATCGAGCTGCAAACTCCACGAGCGTTCTCGTGGGCCGCCCTGCCATGCCCTTGCGGAGGTAGGGCACCTCGTCTTTATTTGACATGACCCCAGCTATATCCAAATGAGCCCAGTGAGAGGCAGTCACAAATTCCTTCAGGAATGCAGCAGCTGTGCATGCTCCTCCAGCTCTGTGGGAAACAGAAAGATGTATTGTTCCCAAAGCAATTCCAACATCACAAATATCAAACAAATAGGTTGAAAGAAAGGGGCACATGGAAGGTATCGGTTCATCTTACCTGCTGTACTTTCCAATGTTGCTCACATCTGCAAGAGGACAGTCTGTGACTTGTTTTGTGTAATGCTCAAAAAGAGGCATCCTCCAAACTCTGTCCCCTGTCAAAATGCTGGCCTAAAAAAAAAAAAAAAACAACTCATATTTTGGGAATGCCTTTTTCTAATTGCACTTGTGAGCCCTGTTTTCATGCATGCTTCTTTTTGTTTAGGTTTTACCAGTCTAAAAACCTTCAGCCCATTGGATATACACTGTTTGCAAAACAAAACAGGCAATCCTGCTTTTTAGGTACTTTAGTGTTAGCCATAAGGCACCATCAAAAAAACATATTTTTTTCTGTTTTTCCTTTTTCCTGACAATAGAAATCCTTTCCCTCAGAAGCTTCCTTCATCCATCGGACCTCAGCCACTCACAAGGCCTCTCTGAATTTCTGTATCCATGTTGTTAAGCAAGATCAATTATCTTTTTAACATGAACTAATTACTGCCAGTAGTCCAGAGTTTATGCATATGTAGTGAGTTATCAGAACATGCAGATCCCTAAGATGTTTGGTGTAGGATATTACATCTCAATGAAGAGCTAGTAATTAACAGTCAATATTATTTTCAACTAAATAGAGTACTGACATCATTCCTCTAAAATTTCAAAACATAATAACATCTCTCAGATTTGCATAAAGACTTTCAGTAGTCTACTGACTTTTCAATAAGACATATCACTGAATTACTATTATGATTTAACAATAATGCAGGTAACCTACCTCATAGAGGTGAGTCCAAAGCCAGGATGAATTTGTGAACACTCCAGCTGCAGCAGATCCCAATGCAACATCCATGGCACCTAAAGAAACACACCTTCAAGTTTATATGACAAAGGCAAAGGTGGACTTGAGCTATTCCTTGCATCCTAACTCCTCAAAGAACTTTCCATTTTTAATTCCCATTATCAGTAACAGGAATTTATCAGACTGCAAGACTTGAAGACTTTAGTATACTGACATTTTTGAAAGTCTGAACATCTTTAGAACATTTATGTATTCTAAAAAACCACAAGAAATCACAAAAATTATATTCTATTTTCCATGAAACTAAACTTTCTTGTTTCAGATTGATGTTTCTTAGAAATAGTTCTAAGATAATGTATTAAACAATAACAGCATCCTCTTAAAAACCATAGATATTATTATTGTCATATAGAAAATACAAGTGAATGGGCTTTTTCCAGTTTATAGACCTCTACAATTTTTGAGCTATTTTCTCTTTTGTGAATTTCACTTACATTGACTTATGCACATCATGTGTAAATCTACTTGATTAAACATTTAATTTATTAAAATAATCCTTATCAAAATATTAAATCATAGGATTAGATATTTATCTATTTGATGCCCCAGAACTGCTTATCTAATACCAACACTTAATCCTTAGTGAGATGAAAAAGAAAATAAAAGTAGTTTAGCAAAATATGTCAAAGAAATTTCTATGGGAGCCCTCCTTCTTCCTGCTTGGTGCCCAAGGATCCCAGAGAGGAATACTTTTATACAAGCTAACAATCTTAAAATCAGTTTCCCCTCTGTCTATTGAAATTTTCCACAGCATTTGAACTGGTAAAACTGATGGAACATAATTTAAGGCATTAGCAGAGAATCTATATAAGCATAATTATTTTGCTTAGCATATTAATTAAGCAACAGAGTAGAGTCCTGTCTGAGTTACTCTTCCACGTTTGCTTTTATTGCAGCTACAGTCACCTCACCCATGACCGCTTGTTAGTGAGTTCATGCATACAAAATTGCTGGTTTTAAATTTAAATTTACAACTTCATTATTATACAGCTGTAGAGATGAAACAATTAAAACACATAATGCCTAAAAGTATGCAAATTACACAAAAATACTTCAGTCAAACGAATTCCTGAGGAATGATGACGACTCTCCTGCCATCATGGAGGCCTGAGCCAGCTTAAAGTGGGAGAACTGGCACCGGCTGGGTCAGAGCTCAGGCACTCAGCAAGGCATTCAGGAACCTGTCTGGGCTCCAGTGTGCCAGATGGACTGGGCAGGACTCTTCCATGAACATGTCACCACCTCTGCATCACACAGGCCTGGGAGCTGAGAGGGTCCAGCTCAGAGATGGAAGAAGCACAGGGAAGCACTGTGCACAAGCACTGAAGTCTGTGTAGGTTTTCCTGCTCTTGGCTCCAGCTGGGCTGAGCCAACCCAACTTCCTCTCCACTGCTGAGCATGTACCCTGCACATCCCCTCCCCACTCCAGAGACACACAAGCTGTGCTCACTGCTGTCCTGAAACATGGAAAATAATCTCAGTTGCCTTTGAATTAAGGTGGGGTTTATATACACAGCACAACTAATCCACAGCCCAACTAATGAGTAACACAAAACTAACTTCAAAGTGAGCAGGGAAGGGACACTGCTTACCTGTTAATGTTGCAGCATTCACAATAGCCCTTGCATTAAAATTATGGGCATAACAGAGAGCATCAGCTAACAGCAGTCTTCCTTCTGCATCTGTGTTATCTACCTTCAAAGGCAAAATCAGTAAAAAACAGATAAAGTATCGTAAATGTGTCTTTCACTGATGTATTTCTCACATATCTTAAACAGTTGTTGGATAGAGACCCTAGAAACTTCAGATAATGAAAAATTTAGTCAAACTACACTGAAAAAAGAAAGAAAAAAACATAATATTGATATACAGTTATATGTAAAAGCAGTCTGTGGCTGAGGTAAGTCATCCTTCAGCACTACAACCTCCTCTGCATGCTGGGTGTGTTTGTACTGCTGGCTCCTCAGAAGAGCCTGGAGACTGGAGAAGTGTCTCAGGGGAGCACACGGGCTGCATCATGTGCTTGAAGCTAGCAGCACTTTCTTGCAGATTTCTTCTCGGTGGGGGAATACATGCCCAGTCTATTTCCCTCAAAGCAGAGGATGACTGAACTCAGTTTTCAGAGATGAATGTAAAGAAATGGAAGGTTCATCAAGTCAGAAGTGGCAGAATCACAGAAATTCAGACAAAAAGAAAGCCATCTACTTCTGCATTAAATCAGTGATCTACAGCACAATGGCTTTCAGTACAATTTAATCTATTAGATGAGTATGGAACCATTTGTAATAAATATGAAATATGTATCTTGGGTACTGATTTGGCAAGCTCCTTTGAACCAACAGCCCCTATGACTCAGAGTTCTGATTGTACTGAGCATTTTGGCAATGTAGAGACTGTAGTTACATCAGCAGGAAACTGATGTCTTACTCTGATGTCCAGATAGCAAGGAATTCACCTCAAGAGTCTGCTGGAAGCAATTAAAGTTATTTATTTGGACTTAGAGCCTGAATTTATGAGCATTGTAACAACCTCTTGTGCCAAATGAGCTGTTCCAGCATGCTCAATAGATGACCTTACTTTGCAGCTTTTCCTAGCAATTTATAAGACATGTCCCATCTCTTCAATCTATATTTGAAAAAATCCTACCACAGCAATTTCTAGTTAGTAACATGCTTCTTACAATTTTAAAAACAGTACATCTGCACTGCTTATCTATAAGTGATTTTTTCAAATCTAATCTGACTCCAGTCAACTTGGTTAGTTAAACCAGTTCACTAAAAGTACCCAAATTCCAAGTTTCACATGCATACCTGTATTGTTTTTCCATTCTTGGCTCTAACTACATCTCCAGGCTTGTTTGCCTTACCACTGGGCATATTTTCACAGAGGGGTGCCAAACCTTAGAGAGAGAAAAAGAAACGTGAACTACTAGTTTTTCTTCTCAGAAAAGCTGTAGAAAAACCCCACTTAGATAAAGTCCAAACACCTCCTTAAGAAAATACTACGAGTGTAATTTTGAAATTAAACTCAAAATCCAAATTTTCCCAGTTAATGGAAGACACATGGTCCAGTTTTCAATCAGGGAAACTCCTCTGCATGCTGCACCACAAGGCTCTCTCACATACACTACTTTACCACTAGGGTTTTCTTCTACATTTTTTCCAGACAAGTGATACCAGAGGTACAATAAATACTATTTTTTGTCTCACATATACAATTATTCACATGTAAAGGAACTTCTTTCTTTCTGCGGTTAAAAACTTCTGAAATAAACACTCTGAGCCATTCAAACTGTGCTCATTGTATAATGTCTAGAGTGGTCCAAGGACTTGTCACATAACTCCAGCCATACCAAGAACAACTAGAAATGAGCAAAAAACAGGCTCAGTGTCAAAACTGCAACTATGACTGGGATCATGGAATGAATAAGGAAATTCACTCATAGGGAAAGCGTGCACGAGGCACAAGGTCCACAAGTGGGGCACCACTTCTCAGTGGCATGATGTACAGACAGGCTGCGCTGCCAGCCCTCCCCACCGCGCACTCGGTGAGGAACGCCGAGGCTGCGCCGGGACACCGCTGCCCTCTCCTGGCTGAAGCACAGAAGTGACTAAATACCAGCTCACTCAAAGTCGAGCTTCTCAAACTAAAACTATTGCAGACCATGTTCCATGTCATTGCCAACTGGTCTTGCCACAGCGTCTGAATCAGCTCAATTAATTTTACCTCTGTAGAAAAAATAAACTTTTTTTTTCAGGAAAAAATATCATTGCACATGCATAAAGGTATCAGCAGACTGGTTTGGTTTTAGTTTTCTGCTGAGATATTCACCTAAGGAAACTAGAGCTGATCCCTCTTCCTGTTCACTTGTGGCACACACTTATAGAGGTAGCTTGGCACTCCTGACTCCTTTTCCTTCTAACTGCTTATACAGAGATGCACGTTCCTCCTGTAATGAAGGATCAGGACTTTTCAAAGACTCACTGGCAGTATCTTTATTGACAATCATTTCTCACTTAAGATGTGAAAATCATACCTTAAAAATCTTGATTTGGTGTTCTAATATTTTATTCAAGTAAAGAACAGTAATTTTTTCATATGCAAGTAAAAATGGAAGAGAGATTTAGCAAGGGAATGAGAGAAGTAGGTGTACAAGAGTCCATGATGTTTGTACATGGCTTTTACCATTGCTAATAATAGAAAAATACTCTCTCACAGAACCCTGTAGAACTAAGATTTTTGGATTCTCCATACAAAACCACTTACCAATTATGTTCAAAGGTAGATTTAGAGCTGCTGCTGTCACAATGGCTGAACAGACAGTTGCTGCCCCTCCCATGTCTGCTCTCATGGCATCCATACCCGATGATGGCTTCAGGGAAATGCCACCACTGAAACAAACAGCTCAAGTTCCATGTCACACACACTGGTGATGTTCTGTCCGTCAGTGTGTGTTAACACCAAATATCAGGAAATGCTAGACCTGCTGCTCCAGGTACTTCTACAACCCTAGCAGGTGTACTGGAATCAAGGTATCTGGGTTTTCATTTGAGATAAAAGTATTACTTCCTCCTAATTAGGAGACCATAAAAATCCAGGTAAACTGCAGTGGAGTAACTCATTGGTCTTCATAATAGCACATAATGAACAAAATAGTACACTTGGTAAAAATCAACATATGGATGGGGAACTGACTGATAATTCTTCAGCAGTATGTGACATGAAAAGTAGTTATAAGGAACTGCTGCAAAGAATGAACTATTTTCTATTTCCTTAGGCATCATCTCGATGTCCACTGACATACTGCAATTCTAAACAAGCAAATTCTTTACCCACAGGTCTGTTCAGGACAAGAAAAAAAAATACCACCTTCTTTATTTTATTTCCTTCTGAATTTCCTTCTTTCCCTTACAAGATGATGTCATATGAATTCCTGCTTTGGACAACTGATGTTGCCTTATTGCCAGAAAAGGCAGCACAAGCTACTATATAATGCAAGTTCAGTGGAATGGCACTGGAAGACATGCTGAGCAAAAAAAAAGGCATCTCCCTGTTGAACATGAATAGCAGGAAAGCATTTTGTCCCTCTCGTAATTAAAATATTGGCATACAAGCATACATACCTGTCAAATGTAACTCCTTTTCCTACAAATACCAATGGGGAGTCATCTGTATTGGCACTCCCTAAATAGTGAATCTCCAGAAAGATGGGAGGTTCAGCTGAACCCTTAGCTACACTCAGGAATGCTCCCATCTCTTGTGTTGTTATCCAAGACTCTGGTCTGGAATAGAAACATGTATTAGTTGTTTTATTTTTTTTCCCAACTGGACACTTCAACTAAGGTGATTTTTTTAAGATATCATGATTCTTGATAGTTTGTAAACAAACCATTTCATTTTAGTTAGTTATTTTGGAAACTGTAGTTTAAATCCAACCACTACTACCTTTTTTGGTGAATCAGAAAAATATTTCTTCAGTTGCTCTTTGATTTTTTGTTTTGTCTTGTTTAAAAAACCCAACAAAACAACAGCTTGTCTACAGTTCCTGCATCAGAAACACTGATCTTTCACTTGCCTGTGAGGCTGTAGATGCTAAAGGTATGTGAAGTAACATATTGCAGCAGGTTACATTTAGCTTTCTGCTAGCAAGATTTCCCCCAGTCTTTTGCTTTCAACAAAATAGCCTCCAAAACTTGCACAACCAGGAATCATTTCCACTATAGAACAGAAAGTAGAAATTCAGAGGCAAGAAGCACCAGCTGTGCAAATTCACTTGCCAGGGCTTTTATGGCTCCATCTCACATTTTTAAAAACTATTAAAAAATCCCAACAGTAACAGCAGTAAATAGAAGATGTTTTATTACCATATCCACACAAAAAAGCAAAGGTATGTATAAAACCCACTTGGGAAGAAAACAAAAGGTACTTAATATTAGCCCTCTGTTCACTGAGGCTTCTTTTCCCAGCACATATGCTAATTAAGCAATAACTGACTGCATGACTAATTGACAGTTAATGATTTTACTGCATCATAGTATTTTGCTTCCTCTGCAAACTAGCAGCTCACTTAATGCTTGACAACAGCCTGCAGTCTGGGCACCCCTCACACCTTTTCCCCAGACACTTCCCCTGCTTTTGTCATTTGAAGTAGCAAAAGGAAAATGAGATTTGAATAACTTCAGATTTTAATAACCTCAGAGGTATCTTATTTCACTGTTATGGTCCTCTACAATACAGAGGAATAATTTCCATGAAATTTACCTTATGTGCACCTTCACATTGCTGAAAGTTCTGAGCTTCTGTTCAATATGTTCAGCAAATTTGATTGGAGTTATATAATTAGCTGGAGCCTCCATAAGGTACCGAGCAAGATTCTGCCCCTCAGCGTAGATAACACCTTTTTGCCAGGCTCCCCTTTCAGCACTAAACAACAACAATGATCAGGATTATAGACATTTGCAAAAGTAAGAAAAGCATTCAAATATTCTTTTTCTTAAAATGCAGTATCATTAATTTGGAGAAATTAAGAATATCAGTTATCTTAGTACAAGGACTCTAGCCTAGTAACTTGTCTCTGGTTCTAGTCAGTGCCAAACAATTCAGAGAAAGCTAGGAGAATCCAAGAGTAGACAGATGGAAAATTATCTATCCAATTCATTAGGTCTTATCCTAATCCTTACTAATCAAAGACTGGCTTAAATCCTTAAACACAAGGTTTAATACCCCTTCTGAAGTTTGTAATCACGTTACTTTTAACAGCCTTGAAAGTTTTTATTTACCATTTAAAGTTTCCAATTCTGTTTCTCCCTTTACTGAAATATGGTTATGCAGGAAGAGTGGAATTTGGATCCCATTTCCCAGTGCACTCAAGGCACTTCACTAACTAATGACAAAGCAAGCATCACAGAGCTGCCTGTATAGGAAATGGGGAAGTCTCTCTAGTTACTTTGACAGATGACCAGTATAAAACCTTCCCTTTTACTAAGACAGATTACTTTATAAGTTATCACAAAGCAAGGCACTGAACAGGATTTTGCCTCTAAAAAGAGCAGGACAATGATAGAGGAATGCAGGAGGAATACAGAAATATTGCCTGGATATGGAAGGATGTAATTAAGAAGCAAAATGTCAGGTGACACTGAAACTGGCAAGAAGTGGGAAAGGTACCTAGGGGACTTCAACAGGAACACCATCAGCAAAAGGGAGGACAGGAATAACACTGTTCACTTGCTAAATGGTGCAGGTAACCTACTGAACACTGAGAAGGCTGAAGTTCTCAAAGCTGGCTTTGCATCAACCAAGATCTGCTTCCAGCTTCCTCAGTTCTTTGTACTCAGCAACAGAGTTTAAGAAAGAGGGGCACTCCTCATGACAGGAAGAGAGACTTAGGACTTAGCTTAAGGATGATGGACATACACAAGTCCTTGGTAGCAGGCAGAACACACCTGAGGGTTCTGAGGGAGCTGGCTGGCATCACTGCAAGCCTAGGCTCTTTCAGTTTGAAAGATGTAACTGAATGTGGTCCCTGATGACTGAAAAGGACAAATATGCACCTTTAAAAATGCCAAGGAGGATACAGGGAAATATATAAGCCAGTTATCCTAGACAAATTCCTTAGAAGTTTGTAGAGAAAGTAATTCTGAAAGCCATTTCTAGCTATATGAAGGACAAGATGGTCACTGGGAACCATATTTTAGATTTGCAGCAAATTCCTGACCAACATAAATGAATTCTGTGATGAGAGGGTTTGTCACAGAGGACCACAGTGGATGTAATTGACCTTAAAGGTCTTTTCCAGACCAAACTCTGATTTTTCTTGACTTTAGCTAGGTTTTCAGACAGAATCCTTGCAGACAAATTGAGAAAACATGAATTGAAGCAGGAGTGTGTCTGAACACGAACACATCTCAGAGCTGCACAGTAAGACAGCAACAGACAACAATCTCAAGATTCAACAAGGAAAAGTGCACAGTACACAAAGAAAAAAATTCACTATGAGTGTAGTTAAACACTAGAACACTAGAATTTTCAACTCAGGAGATATTAAAATGTGGACTAAACAAAGGCCAGGCTTTAATGTTGTACATAATGTCCACTTTATCCCTAATCCAAGTTGGAGCTGGACTGAATGACCTCCAGAAGTCTCTTCCAACTTAAATTACTATATTAAAAAAATTTACTTCCATAACTGGTCATAGGACCATCTGTGTTTTCAGGAAATGTTTATTTCATACAAATTTAATCAGTTTCTAAAGTATCTGCAGTGCTACAAAATAGGAAGAGTGTTTATTTTACATATAACTTATCAAGACATGCTTAATCAAGAGGCTTCCACTTTATTTCACTAACTTCTTTGTAAGGAAGAACTTGTTCCTGCTTAAAGTACATACAGGAAATTCCTCTCCCCTGCATGACAGAATATCCTATACCAAACATCTAAAGTCCACTCCAGTAATTGTTCTGAAACCAAAAGCCCTGGTTCTACTTTCTGCTCTCAGTAAGTGATGTCTGTTTAGAGAGCAGAAGAACCCAGGTTCCTCTTATTGCATTACACTCTGTGAATGAAAATATAACAAATGAACTATGTAAAGTATATCCATAGCACATTGGTCTGGTGTCAGTTAGCATTTCCCGATTCTCCAAAGGATTTATCCATTCATGGAATTTGAAATATCTGTTCTCCACAATTCTGGCACACAATACCACAGAAGTCCTAGTATATCACAACTTCTCTTCAGGTAGCTTTTACTTTTTATCCTGGTCCTTCTTTTCTGTGGAGCAGTATTTATTTACCCTTAGTCTCTGAATATGGCATTAAAACACATGGAACAAACACTATAAATATACTTGAGATGTAAAATACTTCAGGGAATTCAAACGAGTAGGAGTTAAGAGTACTGTTGTTAGCCCTATTTTTTCAGTTTTGTTTTTCTCATGCACAAACATACAGTTTTATAAATAAGCAAACAAACAGATTAATAAATAGGCAAGCTTTCCTTTGCCATCACCTTCCATGAAGCTGAGGAGTAACTACAGGCTTCTTTTTTTGCTTCAGCTCATTATATTCATGCAATCCAAGGACAGCACCTTCTGCAGCTGCTTGTGCATCTCCACAGGGGTCTACTTCCACACAAGGGATCTCCAGATCCTGGATCTGCCTGCAGCCAACTGAAAAATACAGCACAGCACAGAACTGAAGGCCAGCTATTGCACAGATCAGCTGTCTGAGGTGATCAATGGGACATTGCAAGGAAAAAATAATTTTAACTAGACATAGCTGAGTTTATAAGTAAGTCAGTCAAACAGATAATGCAGTAGAAGAATTAAAAATGCTAATGACCATATACTGGCAAATTCTTACTAAAAATATCACTTTTATGAATTATAATGGTGAATTATAATTATTAAAATGTTTCACAAGAATAAAAAAGGAAAGACCACAGTTATTCTGACTCTTAAAAGTTCATTCTATAGCAAAGCAAGGCTCTATCATTCTGGAGTGCTATGAATTATGACTATCTACAGGTATCAAAAATTTGTCATAATTTAGATTTTTGCCAAGAATATGACTGTTCTTTTCTTCCAGATGAGTTTAGATACCGTTTCATAAACTATGTATTCCATAAATTATTTGGGAGCAAAATAGAATTTAACTATGTTTTATGTCAGCTAGAAAGTGAACATTAATTAACAACGTTAATGGCAGCTACAGGCTAGCACTTTGGACAAACAGCTGTCATCCAATCAGACTATAAAGTCTTCAATGAGAACTGCTTATTTTACACACATAGATGCAGCAGTCATCCTTGATTAAGATAAGCCCTTTGTGTCTTCAACAGATAACATACTGAATCATAGTACTGATGTTGTGACAGATGTTGATTTCTAACACAAATATCTCAGTTATGAAATAAGTATGCATACTTAAATATATATATTTATATATAAAAATATATATTATATATATGTGCGTACTTAAGTACAGAGTGACTATAAAGTGAACTGGTGATGCTCCTCAGCCCCAAAATACGAATTAGATGAGTGCCTTTTCAATGTCACACTGTTTAGGAAAGTTATTTCATAGAAATAACTGCAGTTATTACCTGTCTTCAGATTTCATTTACATTCTTGATAACTCCTTGCTCACTAAGGAAAAATTTACATGAGTATCAGTGACAAGTACATGCACTTACCAAACCATGCAGTAAGTTGTGCATTTCAAAACAAAGGCATACCTAGACTTGGTCTTCAAAAGGGGAACATGCTGCAGAACTGCAATTGCTTTACAGACAAAATGCTTTAACAATATAAAAAATATTTAACCTGCAACAGCTGTACGGATGTTTTCTTTGCCTTCATTCCAGTTTTCTTGTTCATTTATTCCAGCATTCTTCTTACCCAAGCCAACTACCACCACACTTGGAAAATCCTAGATGAAGCCAACACACAAATGGATTGATTTTCCTCATTGTTACAGCACAGTAGAATTGTTAAAAAGATTTTACTTTCCAAATCAAATCAAGCATAGCATTAAAATAGATGCAATACTTTTTCTGTATCAGGCACTTTCCATTAAGAGTGCCTGCATGGTGCTGCTGTGCTGTGCTCCCAGTCATTTGTCACAGGCATACAAGTCAGTTATTCTGTTGTCCAGTTAATAATCGTGTGCAATGCACATGGCAGACAGGGCTTTATACTCAATACATGGTAAATCTGATACTCCCAAGGGCAAGCCTAAGAGTCCTTGGAAAGCAGATCCAGATTCCAAGCTGTAAGGACAAAACTTATCTGGAGAATCATAACCCTTTTTGGCACAGTACTATGTTCAAGACAATAAAATCACTTCAAATGCTCAATGTGTTAGCTCATCCCAGGAGCTCTGCTGGCAGGATTTGACACGTAGCAAACCAAAGTTGCACAGGGTTAACCTTTCCAGAGCTCAGGAAAACAATGTAGCACAGCAGACTACATGCTTGCCTTGTAAGCTGTATACAAGTGGAAGGAAAGAAGAAGTAATGAGTATTAAAGCAACCTTTTAAGAGTGAAGTCAAATTTGCACAAAGATCCAAGCTATATATGTGAATGTACATAATGTTCCTATAGCTCTTAAGAAAAAAGTAAGTTAATGTTAAGCTTTCCCATCTCTGTCAGCCTCTAACAATCAGCTGTCAAACTGCTACACTGAAGTCTTTTAGTCCACAAAATGCTTAAACTTGTGTTAGCTTTCCAGAAAATCAGTGATACCAGTTAACATTCTCCTGTCTTCTATTGCAGATATTTGCTACTCACTTCAGAGTCCATCCTGTATGCAGAACTGGGATAGTGGGACCTTCAGTGCACTCAAATCCCATGAAATTTCTGAGAGCCTTTTTACCAAGTCCGGTGTCACCTGCGTGGGGTGTCCACACAGGAATTTATACATGGTAGGCAATTCTCACTACAAATGGATTTATTTCAGATTATTTAAATAGCCTAAATGTAAGAATCAGTTGCTTAGAGAGAAACACCTAAAGTCACATCGCATACCTGCCTAGGCCTTACTAGGACTCCAAAAGGCACAAATCATTCCATGTTGGTCAGCTTCACACACGTGCATTAGTTCTATCCCAGCTTCTCAAATGGAACCAAAAGCCTGACTTTGAGCAGATGAATCCTCATCTCATAGCCTATTATGCCTGTGCAGGCAAAAGTCCTGCTTGAAGAACAGCCCCATAACTTGTTTTCAGACGTTTCAAGCATCTGACTTAAAACCTCTGACAAAAGCCTATGAAGGGACTACCTTGTCTTAGAAATGTCAGTCTGGAACTTTGCAGTTCTTTGCACCTACCAGTAACTCCTCACAGACTCACCCCTCCTGGACACAGGAGGCACAGAAGTCAGATCCAAAACAGCCATGCTTTAGCTCATTCAAGAGCAGCTATTCAGAGTACAGCACCTTTGGAGCAGACTTGTTCACATCCTCTCCATTTGCAGCACGTTGGAGGGAGTACAGAACTGTGCAAAAGGCTGTGCAAACATGGGCAGTGCAGAACAGGAGTTGAAACAGTCAAGAAGAGGGAAGAAGAGCCATCCATTTACACAAGCAGTGAACTCAGCATAAAATTAGATGTAAGGAAAAACTTTACACATCAATCAACTAGCATACAAAACCCCAAAGTTCGTACCTGATGCAAACCATGAAATACACGTGTTTTCCCTTTCTTCAAAGGTGGCCCACATCTAGGACACAAAAAATATTATTTCAATGCAGAAGGCCTTACTTGTGATCAATCTTACAGTACTGCATTTACTCCACGACCACGCAGTGTGCCACACATGCACTTGGATGCTTGGCTCTGTGCTGATTCAGAGCAGAGGACAGCTCCCATGAAATTTTTGCATGTTTGCTCAGTGATTGGTTTTATCATGGGAGCTCCCCTCCAAACTGTCAAAGCAAATAGCAGCCTGACAGCGATATGAACACAGACTGTAATAACGGAAAAAAAAAAAAGTCATTCCTACTGGTATTTGTAGGTACTTTGGTCCATTTCAGAAGCTTATCACACACTTACAGAGACAGAAGTGCTCTCAGCTTTCCAGACACAAGCCTATCAAAAGCATCTCCCGCACTAGTGAACTGGGCAGCACCATCGTCCTTTTCACTGGAGTAGACTCCCAGAACAAGACCCTGGAAAAGGGGTTAATGTAAACAACACGAAATTTAGAGACCCATCAGAGAGTAAAGAGTGTTCAAACCACTGCTACTTCTGTATGCATTTATCTAAGTTTTTGAATTTATCTCACATGATGCACAGAGTAACAGTTCTGTAAACCAGGATCAACTACTACAACTACTTTAAAGTGTGAAAAGGAAGCCAGATACAGCATAAGTGAACTTACAATAATTTTGCCGATCACATAAAGACTAAAACTCTTTCAATCAGTAATTTTAAGTACAAAAGTTTCTCCCCGCCAGCGCAGGCCTCCATTCTGCACACCCAAGAGAAGCGGAGGGAGCCGCACCGCTCCGGGGGGCACACGGGGGGCTCAGCCGAGCCGAGCGCGGAAGGGACACGCAACCCCCGCCCGGCTCCCCGCTCACCTTGCCGGCCGCGCCGCGGCTGTAGCCCCGCGGCGAGGGGCCCTGCGCCGAGCAGCTGCAGGCGCGGGGCACGTCCCGGGCGAGGCGGCGCGCAGCCCCGCTCCGCACGCAGGGCAGCAGCATGGCACCGGGGAGGGCAGCACGGAGCGGAGGGACGGGAAGGGAAGGGAAGGAAAGGGAGGGGAAGGGAAGGGAGCAGCGCGGGCGGGCCCGGCGCGCACAGCGCCTCATCAGCCGGCGCCGTGAGGGGCGGGGCGGCGGCCGCGGGGAGGGCCCGGCCGGAGATGGAGCGGGGATCCCGCGGGACGGGAGCTGGGGTTTCTTGCTGGTCCGGCACGATTGCTCGGCTTCACAGTGGATTTTTGTCCTCTCGTGGCATTATCTAGATAGGTGGTCCTACTTCTCTCACAGGGGTTCATCACAGATTTAGGCAGCCCTAGTCCGCATACTGAATACTTAATTTGCATATCGAAGATTAAAATGTAAATAATTTAGGAAAAATAAAACTTTATTGCAACGCACGTTATTTTCTACGAGAAAACTGTAACAATTTCAGGCTGAAATTACAGAAAGAAATAAAAATGTGGCAAATAAAAAAAAAAAAAAAAAAAAAAAAAAAAAACCCCCACAAAACAACCCAGTGAGAATGGCTGTGGTTACATTCTGTCAGGAAAATTCACAACAGAATGCAGGGTTATCACTGCAATATCAGAAGTAGATTTATGGTCAGCAAAAGCACTGCAAGGAAAAGAACGGGTTGGAGTTTGCTGACAGTTTCTATATTGTCACTCTGAAGAACATTGAACATGCACTGGATTTTAATTTCAGGTGATTGACATATTTTTTGTTTCTTTCCCTGCCCCTGAAGTGTAAAGCATAGATTTTAAGTAATTCATTTTAATATGTGACAATAAGACACCTTATGACAATATGTATAACAATATATATGTTTGCTTTTCCATACATCTTTAAGTGGAGTTATGCTGTTAGATAAGCAGAACATGGGCCTGTTCTCTAGGAGTCCATTGCACTTCCCAACTCACAGCTTTTTCCATGAAGTGGTGCAGGGACAAATATCATGTTTTATTAAGGTCAGCAGCACTCAGAAACAATGACTGAGGAAAATTGCATCCAATTGGATTTATCTTGTAAAAATACATTTTTTTAACATTAAACTACAATATTATTTAAAGAATCAAAGTGGTAATTCATTTTCAGCTTCATTTATTTTGGCAAGGCTCTTGGACTCCTTAGCTCCATAGCTTCTCCACATTCATGTAGTTTCTACATATTATTCTGTACATACAAATTAAGTGGGTATTTCTGGGATATATGAAATTGTCTTTAACTTTATGGAAAGACAGCATTGGGCCCATAATAGCTTCAGAGTTCTGGGTAGATATTATTCATAAATGTTCTCATCTGGGATTTCAAATCTTCCAAGGTAAGAAGTGCCCCCAGAGAAGTGCTCATTTCTACATGTTGAGCATGCATATGATCAGATACACTATGTGAAGCATAATACAAATGTGTAAATAAAGTAGACCACATATATCAAATTGCACATTTTTGAAATTAGTTTATGATGTACAAGGGAAAGCTGAAAAGGTCTAAGTGATGAACTTACCTATTGTTAACCCCAGGGTGGGCTTTGTAATTGTACATTTCAAATATGAATGCCTGCATTTAACCTTTTTTTCTCCAGACAAAATATCCCAGGGCAAATATTCCATGCATTGACCTATCAGTGTATCTTAGGAGTGCTAAAACTCAGACAACCTGTGCAGCTGAAAGTTTAATTTATCCTTACATCTGTTTCATGAAGTTTAGTTCATGCATGACAATACTTCTGTTCACTCTGAACTGAAAATACTATTTTCTCATGGGTCACAACACAGTCATTGGGTGATAATATTATTTGGTCATTCAATTTGTGCAGGTACAGTATCCCACATGATGCTTCATAGGTCTGCTGTAAGAGAAATCTTCTCTTGGACCTTTACTGCAGAGTATGCTCCATTCTTGAATTGAGCCAAACTAAGAAATTACAATGCTTATCAGCTCAGTTATCCCCTTTAACTTCATGTATACAGTGCATTCTACAGGTTTGCTCAGAGCTACCGTGACCTACCTAGGAATCCACTCCAACAAATCTTTAATCTTGTGCTTACCTAAATAGTCCCACGATTCTTATTCAGTGATATTGTTGGAGTGGTTTGAAATTTAGGGACCATCAAGCAGTTCACTATCAGTATAAAAATGTGTTGCTATGCATGCATATTAATACTACTGAAAAGCATTTTCACAGCAATCACTCAGTATGGAGGATATAAGAACCTGCTTCCTTCTCACTTCCTGAAGAGAATTATATTTAGTAAAAGCTAAATTACATGTCACAATATAATTCTTTCTGTACAGTAACTCTGTCTAAATTATACATGTTCATAGAACAATTACAAATGGCAAGTATTACAGTTTCTACTTGTGTAATTATGCCACACTTCAAGTTTTTCTACCTCAAAGCACTCAGAATTTTCTGGGAGAGGAAGGTGGTGGTACCACAGAGGCCCCTGTGGACAGTTTTCAGGGCAGTACTGTGTTGTTACCACCCAAGACATCTTTGTAGCCTGGGCTTGTTTACTGCCTATCCATGTACAGGCTATTGCACCATCTTTCTGGAATTGTGGCCCAGGGCACAGTCTGAGTGAAAGCACCAAGAACAATGAAGCAAGAGGGTGGAAAAAAATAGGAACTTTTTCTGCTTTATTGAGTCTCCTTTATACTAAAACTGTAACAGTTCTCTATACTCATCATAATTTTCCATCTATCTTTAATTTTTTTAAAAATAATTTTAGTGCTTCTGAAAAACAAAAGTGGCTGATGGTGTCTTGAAGAAAATAGGTTAGTAGGGCCTATTGCAAAGGCTCCCTCACAAATTTCTCCTTTATTCATAATCCTGCTAACCTTGCAGAGCCAAACCAGAGATGGTAGAGGCCACTGTATCCATTCCTAATGGTATATTCCATATCCTTTTCTCAAAAATATTCGCTCCTTGGGACCCATGAACTGGTTGAATCCTTGTCAAAGTTATGGTCCTTCCTAAGAAAATAACTTTTCCATCCATTTAGCCAGTTCTATCCATTTCAATATTGTTTCATCATACATCACTTTTACTTGATTTCAGATAGACTTAACAATTAACACAGTTATGAAGAAAATCAATGTGTCAGATTAATATTTTCCAGGTTATCTAAAAGCACTATTACCCTTAATCTGTTTACGTCCAGAAGCTGCAATAAAACAGTCATCCAGCAGCTAATAAATCTTTTTTCACAGACTAATAGCATCCCATATACTTTACATTTCTCACTTCTTTGCCTTGTGGTATTGGATCATTTCTGTTTTAAAAACATTTCATACACACACATTTAGCCTTTGCTGCCCCTTAACTTCAGCCTCACAGTTCTCAATGCTGTATAACACCAAAGATATGTCCTTCTTAATATGCTCTGGACAATTCTGTGAAAGTAAATGCCAAATATACATTCTTTCTCTTTTGAAATTACCTTATAGTTTGAAAGATTTGTGATAAGCATGTTGTCTTTCTAAATAAAGAAGACATTTGGTTTGATGAAATATTTTACCTTCGCTTTCTAAAAAAAAAAGGTGCAAATTTTCTAAAAACTGAAACACCATATACTTACTGCAGATATCAGTCTGTTTTGAGAAAAATGATATTTAGAGTATTTGTTTTTTGTTTTTTTGTTTTGTTTTGTTTTGTTTTACAGATATGTTAGTTGCTGGTATTGTAGAATGACATGTTTTCTTAGGTTTGTACATAAATCATCTATCCAAAACAAAGGCTGAAGAGCCAAGAAGCTGTTCCTGTTACAACAGTTCAGTTGACCAAAATAGTTTTGTGTAGCTTTGTTAGTACATGATATCTTCTGCTGTAACATTCACTTCTTCTGTTTTAGTCTTAATTTTAGGGAAATGAATCCCACTGATGGCTATTAGCAGCAAATTCACTGCATGTGCAGTGGCACTTGCCACACAAATCCAAAAACAGTCTTCGAAGCGTTCTTCTAAGATAACGAACCGAAAGACATTTTCCCGAAAATTGGCAATCCTTTCTGTGAGGTGATGAAGTTTCACAGCAGCCATGAAGCTGGTGACTCCAAGTACTACAAATCCACCTGCAACAAAATGAAGTAAGTATTCACCATTATCAAATCAAAACAAGACAGATCTTTAGTCATGCTTCAAAAGACTTAGTGAATACATCGCTGAGCACTATACAGAGTAGGGACAGACAAAGGCATGGCTTAAACACCTTCAAAATGCTTAGGCTTTATTGTGTGGGCAAACACACTTTTATCCATGACATAAAGCCTCAAGGCAGGCATTCATACCTCCTGTGAACTGTTAACTAGACACAATAAGCCAAGACACCACCTGGAAGTTCTGTTTTGATAGGTGTGAATTCACCGCCAACTTCATTGTATTCACAAGTATTTAAATCAAAGAGGTATTTCGTAAGGAAGAAAGGAACTTGTATCATTTCCTACGAATTGTATAATTTTCTATGAATTTCTATGACTACAAAAAAACACTGGAAAATTACTTTACCTGCAAGGAAGTTCCAAAGGCATGCTCCTGCTGGACCGTTAATAGCCCGGTAAGGAACTTTTATTGCGTTAAGAATGCAGAATCCAAAACTGACCAGAGAAAAGAAAATGGCCACACAGAGGAACATTATGATCATCACATGTAGGCCTGTATTCAGCTTTTTCACCATGTGTGGGAAAACTGTCAAGAAAAAATAAATTGTCTACTCAGTGTATTGGTTTTCTTGATGATGGTAAATATCACACTGTGCTGGTGCTTCGAATTCAACTTATATTTAAGGAAGACTGTTTTTTTAATGGAGATGTGGAATTCAGCTAGTTGCACACATCTCAGTTCCTGATGCTTTATTTTTCAGTGCATCAAACCAGGGATATTCTTCTACAGGAATAATCCTCTACACAGGATCTGTAAATAGGGATTCAGGCTGAAGTCCTGCTTATTTATCTAGCAGTATTAATGTCTTTATCTCTGGTGCTGTAGTGTCTGCTGCATACTTTCCTCTCTCTTTTTCACCTCTGCTCTCTGTACCAAACTGTACCAAACTCTGTACCTGGTTTGAGCTTCTCATTCCTGTCTCATGCTTTTAATCTCATCCATTTGAAGTCTAATAGTCTCCGTTTCCTTGTTCCCTTGCTGCCTAAAATAGTATCACCTTTTTCTGTGTTTATTTTCTCATGTTATTCTTCTTTTTTTTTTTTTTTTTCCCCTAATCCTCTTTTTACTGCTGGCTCCAGTGAGATCTGCCCTGATTTCATACATCCTAATCCCACAGGTCTGCCCTTTAAAATTCCCTTCTTTGTTTCTCATCTAGTGTCTCTGGCCCTTTTATGCTTTTCTGGGCTTCTGGCAGTGTTTTAGCCACAGATGTAGTAAGCTTGTAAAGTATTGCAGTCAGGTGGGCTTTAGGTGAAGCGCTGCCATGGTTTGCTACAGGCACAAGCTCTCCCTCAGCAGCCTGACACTTGTCTCTTGAGAACAGTAATTTTCTTAGTTCTGTCTTCACAAACACAGTTCCTTTGTTGGAGGGCCAGATTGGCCAGCAGCAGGAAATGTACACCTGAGTATTTAGTTTATCCTGCAGCCCTCTAGAATCAGAAGAAATGTGAGTAGGGAATTGTAGGTGATGTTGACTGACAGGAAAGAGAGAAGCTGGTTGAGAGGAACCCTAAAATGCAAGGTGATCAAGAGCAGACCTTCAGCTAGCATAGCACTGCAACTCATACATGTTCTGAAAAACGTGCTGCCTAATTACTACATTTACTACAAAGAAGGTATACTGTATTATAAACAAATAAATAAATTCCTACCTGTACTACATAACTGACAAAAAAACCCAAAGTCCAAACAAGCCACCCAAAAAGTAGGCAGCAATAGTTGGTAGATGTCACCATGAACTTCAGGCATATAATTTGATCGTGACAGGACAGAATTATAGTAGATCATGTAGAAAAAATTAATATGTACAAATCCCATACAAAAATTATGTGATTCAACAAATCTACCCTTTCAGTAGCTCCTTCTGTAGATGAGCCTGGTGCACAGAAGAGCTGCAGAAGACATTGACAAAAAGAAATCAGGGGAGTAATGAGGATCAGAAGTATATATGAGAAATGGGAATCCAAAAACTAGGTTGCTTTCTGATGAAAATAACTGGCAGTGCAACAACAAAGCAGATGGAATTAAGCCTCCTTACAAACCATCAGAGATATTAGGGTAGTTGTAAGGATTATTTGGTCTCTTTTCTGAGTCTTGTAGCCAAATACCAATCACCTGCCCAGTGAGTCTGGTTTAGTACACAGAAATAAGAATCCATGAGAAGGATATTGCCATGGAGACTCCTGACACAATCCAGCAGCATTTACTGTGCACAGGCAAAAAGTGTGGCTTCCACAGCTTGTTCTCAGGGCTTGACTCAATTGTCAAAACAGAAGCATCTTATGCCAGCTTAGGTGCCTTAGGACCATCCTAACAACCCTGTGGGTCTAACATACATGCTGCACTTGGATGGGACACTTCCAGAAGCTGCAGCTGGAGGCCAGGTGATACATCTTGAGGAGTACAAAAGAGCAAGTAGACACCTGTTAGGGCAATGGAGTCACTGTCCCAGTTAAAAGAGAGTGTGCCAGCCATAAATCTACTCTAGTGAATGTTAACAGAGCGAAAGGGGATGTACCAATAACAGTAAATTATTGTAATTTGAAGTTCTGAAGTGTCAGAGGTACTGCAATATTGCACCATATGATGTGTTAGCTTTGTCTTCATCTATGATGCCAGTGAAATCCATTTATATTGTCACATTCCTCATGAAAACTCTCACAGTTCTTGCACCCCAGTAAATTCAGAATGCTTGGAGATTAAGGGGGACATTCAAATAAAAAAAAAAAAAGTCAAGTCAAACTCAGAACCCCGAGTCCTGCTTACCATTGTGCAAAAGTATCTGCTTTGTGTATTGTTGTTTGAAAACAGTATTGTGAAAATATCAAACTCAGTAGAGTTAGTAATATATTTAAAAGGGAAAATCTCTGGAACCCTTGTTGACCAAAATGTATATTTGTGCCTACTGCACTTAATGTTTTATAGAGAATAATAATAATAATAACTATAATTATTACAGAGAATAATAATTTTAGGAGAGAATTATTACTAGCTTCAGTGAGAGCTCTGGTTGTCTAAGGAGTGCCAGCTCACATCCTGCAATTGCATATCAATGTACTCCAGAGTGACTGTGGAACATTATGCCTTCCACTCAGGTTGCACAGGAAAAAATCAGAAAGTTCATTAAATAGTCCAAAAAGCTGTACAGAGTTTTCCTCATTCTCTCTGCCGGGATGGGGTGAAAGAACTGGGCCTGGATGAGCATGACTGCTATGTCCATGTCATGAAGTTGCAGTTGCAGTCAGAGCTTGACCAGTCCAAATTCATCCAGTTTAACAACAGGTCTTGCTGGTCTAAGTTGAGGTTGCTCTGGTTCTTTTCTATATTCCCTCTGAAGTCCCACAGTCACACTTGCCTTCAAATTTTTATAGAAGTGCTTGTGTAGTTGTGTAGTCAGACATAATCTTATGGCCAAACAAGTATTTATTTTTATAGGCTAAATTTTTGGCCATTTTAACTTCTGAAACACCTCACCTCAACTACCAGAGCCATTGCAAAGGATGGGACAGGACAGGGTGAGGGTGAGACTGCAATAGCTTCAACTCATATTGGTTTAAGTTTCAGTAAATCTGTACACTGAAATAAAAATCTTCAATGCAAATTACCATTTTCACTACAGAACAGGATGCGTGAAATTTGGAAATCATCCAGAGTACAGCTCAGTGCTTTCAAGACCTCAAGAAAATCTTTTATGTTAAAAGGAATATGTTTAGAAGAGTTGCTACATTTGTTAAAAGTTCAGCAATTTTTGTCTCCCAATTTAATAGAAAAGAATTTCTTCAACATGTTAATAAAGTTAGCGATATGTGCTATGGTAGACATTTGCATTAGGACAGACAGAGAAATACAGAAATGTGTCCAGCTAAATAAATCTCTGCTTCTTAAAGGGAAAAAATCTCAGAAGAGTTCAACAAAGAGGCAAGGGCAGAGGCAGAGGAGTGGCAGAGCAAAACTTGGCATGGAAAAAGTCACTCAAGGGGTAAGTATGATTTACAGGGTTATCTCCAAATGACTTTCACCCCCTTCACAAAGCTAAAAGAAAACTCTCCATCTATCCCTAGGGATCTTTTTCCCCAGCTTGATTCTAGGATTACAGAATCTAACTGTAGCAAAAGGCATTCATGAAATGATAGAAATTTTATATTCACACTCCAAATGTCAAACCATAAAGACTACATATTTATTTAATAATACAAATTTGCATTCTGCAAGTTCTGTAAACAAAAAGAATAGAATGTTAAATTTGAACTAGATATTAGACTAAACATTCAACCAAAATTGTACTTACTTGTGAATTTGGAACGCCGCCCGCCCAAGCCACATTGGCGTATTTTGCCGCCCCGAAAGAGACCGTAGTAAATTTCTCCAATGAACTTGACCAGCTCTGGATCTGTGGCATTGACCAAATCAGCTCCTGTTTTGCAAAGGATCTTTCCAGTCATCCACTTTGGGATCCCCATTGCAACAACAATCAAGATAAAAGACACAAAACTTATTAGAGAAGCCAAGGCAAATAATGTCTTTTTAAAGCAGCCAGGCATCCTAGTGCTTTCAAGGGATCATCTCCAAGCCCTCTCTGCGGGAGTCAGACGTATTTCCCATTTTTCATCATGCTCCAAAATCCACAGCTGAATACCAGGCATTTCAAGATACTTCTCTTTGCAATTTGAAGGTCCAGTAATTAATCTGTATGGTTAAAAATCAAGGCAAAAAATACATTTTGCTGCAACAACATCCTGAAATGGTTGCAAGTAAGGGCTTCATTATATTGTAATGGGGTGATGCTTCTTTGTAGCAAGTAATCCTATCTCTATGGCCTGTCTAATATTTCCTCAGGGGTTTAATTGTCCTGCTCAAATGACATCAAGTTTCTTACTACAACCTCATGTGAAGAAAATTTGAAGAAGAATCCAGTTTATTGGATTATTTTTAAAAGTGGGTAAATATCTGTGTGCGAGGGACAAAGCATCAAAACAGCACAATTTGGCTGAAGGATTCTGCAGTCGCCTGAGCCGTGCTGAGCTTCCCGGCGCCTGCTCCCACCCAGCCTCTAAATGTCACTGCAGGCAGGGCAATCTGAGGGACGCAAACGATGGCTCTGCAATCTTCTCAATTCCAGCGGGGCGCACGAAGCCCCCGGCAGCCGGGGTGGCCGGGCCAGCCGAGCCGCAGATCGGGGCACTCATGAGGGGCAACTCAAGCGACAGGTGCGATCCATGAGCGCTAAAGAAAACCCGCCGTAATTGTCCGCCCTTCTACGGTTACTGCTACCCGAGTCCTGGCAGGACCTTCAGAAACAAGAATTAATTAATTCATTAAGCGACTAACAGCAGCAGGAGCCCTGGGGACTAGTAACAAGGCTCCTGCCGTGGCTGGGCCGAGGCATTGCGATTCCTCCTCTCTCTCCTCACTCCGCACGGCCCGGCCCAGCCCAGCCCCGCCTCTCGCACCACCCACGGCCGCAGCTGCCGCCCCTCGCCCGCCCGCGGGGCGGCCCATCCGCGCCGGGGAGAGCGGCGCCGGAGCAGCGGGCATGGCGGCACGCAGGGTGCTGGTCTACGGGGGCAGGGGGGCGCTGGGCTCCCAGTGCGTGCGCTACTTCAAGTCCAAGAACTGGGTAAGCGCCGGGCCGGGAGGGGGTGAGGCGGGGAGCCCCGCGGGGAAGCGGCCGGGCCGGGCGCTGCGGGGCGCGGGCCGCTAACGCGCCGTTCCTCTCGCCGCGGCAGTGGGTGGCCAGCATCGACCTGGCGGAGAACGCGGACGCCAGCGCCAACGTGGTGGTGAGAGCGACCGACTCCTTCCCCGAGCAGGCCGAGCAGGTGGGTCGGCGGCGGGCGCGGGGCGGCCGGTGCCGGGTGAGGCGGTGGAGCGGCGCACCAGCCAGCCTCCCCCGGGGGTGCGCGTCCCCTCGGCCGGGCGGTGCACGGAGCCTCCCCCGGGGGTGCCCGTCCCCTCGGCCGGGCGATGCACGGAGCCTCCCCCGGGGGTGCCCGTCCCCTCGGCCGGGCGATGCACGGAGCCTCCCCCGGGGGTGCGCGTCCCCTCGGCCGGGCGATGCACGGAGCCTCCCCCGGGGGTTTGTGCATCTCTCTCGCTGCTGCCCGCGGTGAACAAGGCGGCTGCAGGATGGGTCCGGCTCCACGCAGGACGCAGCAGCGCGGTCGGTGGCGGTCGTGCGGCCGTACCGCGAACCTCAAGGTCCTTCGGGTTCTGCTCGTCCCTTCTGTTTATTTTGTTGTAATTCCTTTTAACTGAATACACAGAAGGAGCTTGATCCGGGATATTGGAGGCTTAGCACATAAGGCTGTTTTGCTTTGTTTTTGTCTTGACTTTTAAAAGTCACAGACTTAACCAGGTGAGTTATAATGAAGATGGATAAGGATATCTTAAAATGCAGCATTTATTTCAAATACCTTAACTTAAAAATGTCTTGTGCATAAGTAGATGGCATACTCAAAGGACATGAACCTAAGCCCCAAGGGATCCCTAGGGGAATGCACTTGTTTCCACAAACGTGGATGTGGGAGAATTGAAGTCAGCCTAAAAAAGTAGTTTGCTTTATTCTTGGTAGATAGGGTTAATTTTTTACATTTCAAGTGCTGAACCAACTTCTGTTACTGATATACTGAATATCTAGCCAAGATGGGTTTTTTATATCTATACAACTCCTAAAGTTTTGGAGGAGTAACATAACATGTTTACAATACAGTTTGTAAAAGCTATTGGCTCTTCTTCACTTGTTGAGAGATGGATTGTTGCTATTTGCTTTGACACAGAAAATTTGTTACCAGCTGAGAGGTCTTATATTTGAAAGAGAACAAATTATAGATATCTAGAAGTATACAAGCTCAAATTTAGTGGCCAGGCTCAAACTGATGGTTGCACTCTACAGAGAGGCAATAAGGAGGTAACCTTTACTTGTTTTTCTTGCACTGTTATCAAAAGTGACACCAGTAGTCCTGGTCAGACTGGGAGTTTCATTTCCCATCTTGAACAACATCGTACTTGGAAGAGAAGCTGTCAAAAGCAAGTCAATAACAATTTTTGTTAATAATAGAGGTAAGGGTCAAGGTGTTTCAGCCCTGATGATCACTTATTTCCAGTGACATCACACACTCTATGGCTTTCATTCATCTGACTTTCATCTATAGGTATTTTCAAACACAGTTTAAAAATTTGGTTTGAGTTCATGAATCATAATTATTAATTTTCTATAGCTGTTTAAATTGCTGTGTCCTGTCCTCAGATACATAAGTAGGAAAAAGTAGCTTTAAGGCATTCACGGTGATTACCTCCTTACCTTATCAATTGAGTGTTTTCAGTATGTTCTTGTTCTTTGTGTTAAAGGTGACAGCAGAAGTTGGAAAACTTCTTGGTGAAGAAAAGGTGGATGCAATCCTGTGTGTAGCAGGAGGATGGGCTGGAGGCAGCGCCAAAGCCAAGTGTAAGCCTTTGGTACAGATGTGCTGGTGAAAACACGAATGATATCTGAGAGAAGTCCTTAAAATCTTTCTTCCTGAGTCCAGAAGAGGACAAAAACATAGAAGTACAAAATAGCTTAGTCACGGTGATTCTTAGGGTTTCTCTGAATTTTTGCTTTCTGTAAATTTGCACGGCACTTAGTTTCTTCAGTAATGTTTGTTATGCACTAATTTTTATCAGAAAGTTTTGATGTGCTTTCTGACAGAGCTAAGCATTGTTATCTGTGAGCTGATTTTTGCTGAGATTACCTGTGTCAGGCAAGGTACAAAACACCCATTGATGTTGTTTCCTAAGATGTTGCTTTATGCATAAAACCTCAGTTGCTTCCTGCAGCTCTCTGAGCTGTTTCTGTGCAATACAATATTGGAGGCCACTGCCTAATCATGCTACAGAAAAAAATCCTTCAGATTAAAAAGAGGCCTTTAAACATGTAATATTCATAATAAAATTTGTACCCACAACTGTAGAGACAAAAGAAGAAAAATAGCCTTGTTTTCTGTATGGAGTAATTCTGGTGAAATGTGTCCCTTTCTTCCCCCTTCTGGTTTGGCTGTTACAGGCTCAAACAGAAAGGAGATCCAAAAGACATAAATGAGTAGAAAATTGTAGAAAGCATGTTTTCATAGTGTTGTTGCACTCTGTAACAGTGAGGAAATCAGAGTTTGTTGTCTTCCTTTGGCTAATTTCACTAATTCTCTTCCTAATCAGCCTTATACAAAAACTGTGATCTGATGTGGAAGCAGAGTGTTTGGACATCGACTATTTCCAGCCACCTTGCCACAAAACATCTGAAAGAAGGTGGCCTCTTGACTCTGACAGGAGCTCAAGCTGCCTTATCTGGAACCCCAGGTAAAACGCTATGCACGACAGCTGCAGGGACACCAGCAGTTAGAGACAGTTTTTATCTGAGCATTCTTGTTGGTGAGGCAATAGCTTCACACCCCAGTTTCTTGTCATCTAGCACAAACGGGATCCTACTGCTGAAATGTGTAAGGAAAATGTGATTTTACAGGTAGCAATATTGAATCTCTCAAAGCTGTGGTACAAGCACATAGAGTCAGTATTTAAATAGTATTTGACATGCACTGGTGAAATGCACTTGGCTAGTATATGATATAGAAAGTTTGGAAGATAATGAAGACTAGAAGCACACAGCAATAGAAGTACAATTCTTAGACAAAGTTAAATTTCCTATTTGTCTTCTGACAGAGTCCTTAATTGACCAATCTTTCTGTTGGTGATGACTCAGCTGAATCTGATAACCATGCTTATCCTGTTCATGTTCTGATTCCAGTCTATGCTTCAAACATAGATAAGCCTGTTGACTGTTGGCTTTGTCCTCAGCTAACTATTTAATAGAAACTGTATTGCATTTTTAATCTTGCTCCTCAATCATGTTGGTCTACATGGAGGAAGAAATCTGGGAGCAATTTAAAATCGAAAAAAAGAAGGCACTGACACAAGCCCACAGGCAGCAAAAGGAAAGTTTGAGACAAATATCCTATTTCCCAAGCTTTTATTAGTGTCATTTCAACAATATTTTTAAGACCTAGATACTAAGATTTTAAAACATATAAAATTTATTAATATTCCTGAAAGCTTTGCCTAAAACTGTTCAGGCAAAAATATTCTATATATTTTCTAGTTAATGATTAATGTTTTGTTTATATAGTTTGTTTTTATGTCTGCTGTAGTCAAAGATAAAAGGTTTATTTTTGAGACTAAGCAGATGAATAATTCACAGTGAACTGCTGACTGACTATACACAAATGAAAACAAGTGAATTCTGGCAGATTTTCACGGTTTTTGTTTGGGTGGTCTTGGGAGGAAGAGACCACAACACAGGAATCAAAGTGATGAGCCTTTCTGTTCTGAACTAGCTGGTTTCAGCTGGTCTGGATTTTTCCAAAAGTCACAGCAGTGCTTTGGGCAAACACATGCAACTTATTAACATCAGGAAGAATTGGGAAAGAGTTGTTACTCAACTTTTGCAAATATGCCTTATTAGCCTTGTTATGACCGGCTGTTCTGGAAGAAAGAATCTTTTTCTTGTTTGATGTTAATGGGATTTTTCTTTTCCTGTGAGAAAAATCTTGCCTCACATACTGCAAACTGAAGAACACTGAAAATTATGTGAACAGTTAGAGACTAACAGTTTGACGTTTGAGAAATGTATCAGGCATGAAAAGGTTTCTAAGAAGAATTAGAATGTTTGATTTAGTCAAGATGAGAGAGGAATATGATACAGATGTGAATATTTTTATCATAACAATAAAATAAGTTAGCTAGTGCTGTCCATGGTTTCTTCTAATAAAAATGGATGTTATACAATACCTTTAATTACATTGTAGAAGTATTTCTGTTATGTTCAAAATACTGCTTTAGAAGCATTGGAAAGGGGCTGAATAGCTGTATGGGTAGGAAGGAAGACATTCAGTTGTCGTAGACCTGTTTTCTTAGGTACTTTTATCTGTGTCTGGACTTCTTGACAGACACATGACTTGAGACATCTGAGACCTCTAGCACTCTGGTTGTCCAGATCTTGTTCCTGAGCAGTGTGCCTTATGCTCTGGTTCATGCTGCTCTTGCAGCAGTTTTTGGGAAGAAGCTTTCTTTCCCTGCACATTATTTATTAATTGTCTACCATGGGAGTTGGGCTTTTTTGTGGCTTTCTCCACAGGGCCTGTCAGTCCTGGGATGCTGACCAAGTGAATTCCAGATTTGAGAGGGAAGTGATCTGTACCTTTTTGGGTCCAAACTCACAAGTATCTTAGTTATATGATGAAAATTAATAGAAGAGTGCCTTATTAAAGTCTATGAGCATCTTACTCTGTTAAATTTGTGAACTTAGCCCTGTAGGTCCCATACTTCAGGGTGCATTTGGATACATTGACTAAACATGCTTGACTTGGTAAGCTGCTTATTTCTGTAGTGCTAAGTTGACTGACTTCTGGATGTCTACTAAAGCCTTTTTATTCATATTAGCATTTTTTCTTTTAATATGCATGCTTTAATATGTTTTAAAATTCTGATTTTTTTCTGGCTGTGGTAAGTGGTCCTAATATTCATCAAACAGTCTTTAGTTTCTGTCATGTTACTGCTGATGTTGAGGGCTGTTCTGATTGTTCTCTCATTTGCCTGTTTTTAATTTTTAGGGATGATTGCCTATGGCATGGCCAAAGGAGCAGTGCATCAGCTTTGTCAGAGTCTGGCTGGTGCCAGCTGTGGGCTGCCATCTGGTTCTGCTGCAGTTGCCATTTTACCGTAAGTGGTTGCTTAGCGGTCTCTGCCTGCTTTGTTTAATTTAATTACTGCTGCAACCTAGAGCCACACAGATATGTTTGCAGTGTCCTATTCACAGCACACAAACAGCCTCTCAGACCTACTAACAGGAAAGGATGCATCTTGACTGGATGAACAAAGAGATGCACAAGTCACCCTAAAACGATTACATTCTTTTCTTTGCCTTTGCAAAACAGCAGTGGATGTTAGGATTAAAATTTGATTTACTTTTAATGAGTTTAACTGTAACCATGCATTAACGTGTGATTTCTTTATTTCAATATTAGACAGAACTGTAAAAATGAGATCAACTGTTCAGTGATGTTTTAGATTTAGCTCTGTGATAATAGTAAGGCAAAGGATTATTTGACATGCTTTCACTTGATTAAAGATGCTTCTTCATAAGGTACTGCATGCCTATGCTTGACTGGTAAAATTCGGTTACTTTGAGTACCTGTAAACCAAAAAAAAATTAGCTTGTATTTACCTGCTTTCATTTTTTTGTCAGGAAAGCTAGTACAAAGTAGATGGCCTAGTAGGTCTTCACTGTGTTTAATTTTATCAATTCTGTTGCAAAAATTGCAAGTAATTTTCTTGCCAAGTCCATATCTAGTTCAGGACCCAAAATGTAAGGGGTTCTTCAGGTCAGACAGGAATGGCATTAAATGTGTTTGGATAACTGACACCACCTTCTCCAGAGCCTTGTAGGCAGGCACACACCAAGATCTCTGGATTTTTGTGCATGGTGCTCTTGTGTAGTTCTCATACAAAACTCGGTTATTGAATGACTTTTTGAGAGGATAAATACACCTTGGATTGTCAACAGCATTTCAGTGAGGGTGTTCTGGAAAGTTAACCCTTGCATGTCTTTGTATGTAGTGTAAGTATGTATTGTCAAAGTCAAAACTCCCTGTATTTATGCACTTGGTCTCTCAAAAGCATGGATAGTAGTGCATGTGTGCTGGGCAGTACATGTGAACAGGCTTATTGCTGCCATTCCCAAACTGCATGAGAGAGGTGGGAGGGGAGCTGCAAGCTGAGTGATGGCTCTAATAGGCAGTTCCTCAGCTAGCCAGGAAGCTGGGGGGGTTCTTAGTTGGAGCCTTGGACATACATTGAAACTAATGACTCTATACACAGGGGAGGATGCAAGGGAAATCTATATCATGTGGTGTAAAAGTAAAGGACATATTACAGCAGTGAATTGAAGCAGGTGGTGCTCATCAGAAGCATGATATATAAATTAAATGCTTGCTTATCTTTTTTAATCACAGGGTTACCTTAGATACACCAGCAAACAGGAAATCAATGCCTGATGCAGACTTCAGCTCCTGGACACCCTTAGAATTCATTGCAGAGTGAGTATCTGTGAGATAACTAAACAGTTGCTCACTGTCCCTCTCACTGCTTCATCTCAGTGCCTGTTCTTTTTAAACAGCTGTCTTGGATTTGGGTGGATTTTTTTCCTCCATCTTATTGGGTATCTTTCTAAATCACTTCGGGTTTAATTGCACAGGCTTCCTAACTGGAGAAAATTAGCCTGACTTCATCAACTTCAGCATCTCTACATGAGTTATTCCAGCAAGGAAGATAGCCTTAAGCAGCTGGAAGCTGGAGAATTTCCTAAAGCCTGTAGACAAATTAAATTGCAGACAGCAGGTGCAGGAGACACCTGGCTTAAAGATAAACTGCAAATAAGCATGTCGACTTGGGTGGGATTTTTTTTTCTTCTAAACACATTTTACTGCCCAGTTTATGGCATGTTAGTTCAGTTCTCTCAACTGGCAACATTTTTGCTCTTGTTCAGAAGAATTTAGTACAGATTTTTTTTTTTTATACTATCCACTAAAACTTGTCATGAATGATGCTGCAAAATGCTGAAGCCTCAACTGTAGTTTGTGTAATGCCAGGCTGAGATTATCTGCCTTACTGTTCTCATTCCTCAGAGAAGGTGCAGCATGAGTATTGCCTTCTGCCATGTGATGGGGAGTAGCACAGTTTCTGTTGAGGGTGAACTCACATTTTAAGATCTTTTAGAACTGACAGTGGAATTGAATTTACCTACTGCTGATTGTTCAGAGACTAGTTTAGTTCTGACATCAGATTTCCTTTTTTGTAATTTTTTAAGGTGAATGCCAGAGATGGAAATGGTTTTAGTTGCGTCTGTTTAGTTGAAGCCTCTGCAGTTGTCTGATGAGGCTCTTTAAAATGGGCCTCATCAATTGAATTTAGCTGGTCTGAAAACATTCAGGAAAAGATGCCTAATTTATTGTGCTCCAGGGGCAGCTTAGCTAGATGTTGCAGTGTTGCAAATTAATTTTTTAAGTTGAACTTTTAAGTAATTTATCCTTGCAGGAGAATTCATTTGATTGGTTTGTTTTATTTCTAATTCCATAAAGTTTACCCCAGTGCTCTGAAAATTGAAAATCTCACTGAGCAACATCAGCATCTGTTGGCAACATCTGTATCTTGGGAACAATGCAGGAAATCCTTTCCCATGTGGCACTTGGATTTTGTGCCCTGGTAGCTCTTGTTGGATTGTGGAATGTTCCAACATGACAGTTGCTATGTGTGCACTATTGGAAAGGCTGAAGGACCTGTAAAATACACTTCACTCTCTCTAGTCTATTTTGAGGAAGGAGGTTATGTTGTGTTTTGATAAGGAGTCTCCTGGTCTGCTACCTAGAAGGTGTCCATCTTACTCAGCACTACTTTGGATGTCTTCAGGCTTTTTTCCTTCCCACTGAGACCACTTTCACAGTTAAATATCATAATGTTATAATGGCCAGTGGCAGAGTAATGAGTTTAGCAACTCTATTCTAGTCATAAAACTGTATTTCTTTTATATATATGTTATAAAAGCAACTAAAGTAGCTCTACTGTTCCCTTTTCTAAATTTTTTTAAAGTGGGAAAAAACCTAGTGAGTCTGACATTTTAAGTTCTTAGCCTTTTCTTTTGAGATATTTTGGAAATCCTGTGTGCTGTAATGCCCCTTGGATTTCTCTGGGCCCTCTGCACAGTTCTGAGGGTCTGAATCCTGTGATCACATCACATAGAAATCACTAGTGATAGCAGTAGGAAAAGAAGGAAAAGTAATAGGCTTGTATTTTATTCTTCCTGTCAATATACCTGATAGTAGTTGTAATTTTTTTGTTTTTCCTCACCCTCACCTATTTTATCTATTTATTTATTTTAAAACAGAACCTTTTATGACTGGATAACAGGAAAGGATCGACCAAGCTCTGGCAGTCTAATCCAGGTGATAACTACTGGTGGGAAGACTGAACTAGTTTCAGCAGCACATCTTTGATGTCAGTCACTTGAAGTGATGAAACTTCAGCAAAGGAGAAGCTGTGGAAAATCTGTCCACCAGTATAATTTGAATGGTCTTCTGTATCCAGTGTTTGTAGCTATTCCATGAATGGAACCAAGTAATATTTCAAGTAATATTTCAGTGCTGTCAGTTGTGAGCTATCAGCATTTGTTTACCAAATAATACCAACTTGTCTCTAAATGAAAGTTGCAGGCTTTAAAGCATCTAAAGTCTCTAGATGTCCTAATTCTGAGCATTATATGGCAATTCACCTGTTTTCTATCAAGTGGGAATTGTGCATAACTATGTCATGTGATTGAGTACATAATGGTTGGATTTTCTTTCTCTGTCAGTAATTGTTTCTGGCAATTTACTGTGGATCTTTCAATTTTCTGTCTTTTCCTGTCTGAGAATGTAACCCCACCCCTGCATATTATGTTGGCTGTAGCCATAGGCAGCACCACAGTCATGTATCATGTCCTAGTTGTGTAACACTTTTCTTGTGAACGTTCCACTTGAGTTAATGAAACTGAATAGAGATTACTCGCTTGAGAAGGAATTCCTAATTTGCCTTACACTTCAGAAACTGCTCTCAGCCCTACAGTTGTAGGATAAAAGTCATTCTGTCAAATGAATAGTATGTCTTTGTCTTAGTCATGATTGTTCTTGACTTTTTTGAAAAAGCAAAGTGCCGTAAAGTAGTAGAAAAAGCATACATGCACTTGAAAAATGGAACTTTTTGTGCTAAATAAATATATCTTGTTTTATGTATTGGGCTGTCTCCATTACTGTAATCCCAATATCTTGATAACATTTTAATTGGTTTAATTGAACATACAGTTCAGTTGTGGTAAAGGACTTAATTTTTTTACTTATTTAATTCTGATGGTACATGAAATGCATTTCTGTGTGTGCTGAAGATGTACTAACCATGCATAGAGGCAGGCCTTCAGTTGAGGCAAATGTTTTCTTAAATCCAGCCATGTTACATGGAAATACAGTTCAGATAAAGAGTGCAAGCATAAGTTCTGAGCATGGACTTACACGGAATCAGTTCTGTTGGATTTTTGGGAACATCTTGAAAGTAATTAAACATGCAAAGTTGTGTGTATGTTCTCCCTCTGCACTTCCCTGTTTTTATTAACTTCAGGGTTGTGTTGGGGAAGGATTTACTGCCGTGAGTCAGGAAACCTTACCCCTCTTCCCACTGGAAAAGCTCACACGTGCTCATGTTATTTTTAACATAGAATGGTTGTCTGTTTTGCTATGACTGTCTCTTTACTTGTTTTGTTTTGCAGGATGCAAAGATAGAGGGGAATTTTTCTGTCGTGTCAAACCAGGACTGTCAGTTTGTAAATCTGCTTTTAAGTGAAAAGCTTGCAATGATGCTGATGCACCAGCAGTTTGTACAGGCTAAGAGTACAGACAAAAACTGCAAGGGACTGCTTGGGAATGAAACTGTAAGATGCTACTCAATTATTCTGGAAAAGGGGGTGGTAGCTATCATACTACAAACTAAGGATTTGAAGGCTTCCCCTTGCCAAGCTAGCTAAAGCAGTGAATAGTGTTAAAGCATAATTGTGGATGCAAGACTTCTGGATTAACTTTCATCACTTGGCAGGTATGAGCAGAAAGATACAAAAATGACATCACTGAAGCTGGAAAGTGACAATTGAGGTATGACAATGAGCCAGGTGTCTGACAGGCTTGCTGCTAACAGTGAGAAATTTAACCTAAGGAGTTTGATGTTAAAGACGCTTTTTGTGGCCAGTTTCATCCTGTATCTCTCCAAAGTTTATTTCTTTCAGCTGTCCCAGAGATCTGGTGGTGCTGCAATGAGGAACAGAGATGTGTCTTTGTGTGGGTGTGTTCCATGTGGATGAGCTCTCTGTAGTGCTCCCACACTACTAATGGGGACTGTAGTCCTGTTGTGAAGAATTTCACAGAATTATGGCATGGTTTGGGCTGCAAGGGAACTCTGAAGATCTAGTCCAACTCCCCCATCAGGCAGGGATGTCTTACTGCTTGTTACAGAAATAGGTACATGATGAATTTCCACTCCAGTGTTGATGAGAACTTCTGAATTGCTCATATTTTACATTTATATGGCATGATTACCAACACTGTACTACAGAAGTTAGAAGCTTATCCTCCTTTAATTTAGGGACTGCAATATGTATTAATTTATTTTATATACTAAGCAGCTGAATTTATCATGTTTTTTACTTGGGCCTGTACAAATGTTGTCACACGAAAAAATTCATATGCACAGAGGCTGTTTAGTATTTTTCTATGTGACCTTCCTTCAAAGTTGCATCTACTGTTTACTAGGAAGGAAGTCAAGTAGGGTCTGGTGAAAAATAAAACACAAATCATACCAGATCAGTCCTGCTGACACTGCAGCCCACTTGCACTCAGCATTCTGGGTTTCAAAGATGTAATATTGTTTGAAAATAAATATTTCTAGAGTGAACCCAATGCACCTTGGTGAAGATGATGCAATTGCATGGTCCAGTCTACACACAGTTCAGTCTCCTCAAACAGGGATGGCTCTTGCACATGGCATCTGATACAAAGGTGCAGAGACAAAGACATGGCTTTGTCAGAAGGCCAGGGCAGCTGGGACAGGCCTGCTCTGTATGAAGGGGGTTTTTCCTACAGATTTAGAGAAAGGAGATTTTAACAGAGCACAAACAAAATAGGCTTGTACAGTAGAATATCAGTAACGTGGTTATAAAGCCAAAGACCTCTGAACACTGGGCAAGAGCCTGTTTTTGACATTCCAGGTGTTAAGTTGGGTGGAACCTGAGCTGCTGTGTGGACTGTGGCTGCTGTTCTGCAGACCCTGACTGGGTCCAGGTCCTTTGCTTTGCAGAACCTTTTGTTCATTTCAGGACTGAGTCCACAATGTTTTCAGAGTTCACTGGGAAGTGAGATTCACATATTTTACCAACAGGTTTAATTTATTTAGTTATATTTTCATGAGAAAATAATTTTTCTACCTGTTATCTAGTAAAAATTGCCACAAAATAAACATTTAGAATAATGCCCTGCTTCTAGGGAAAACAGAAAATTTTTCAAATACAATAATAGCAGAGTCATTCAGCGTGTCCAGTTTTACTGTTACCCAAAATTGCACTTTGAAATCTTTTGTTGAAACATGCTAAACAAGTGTGTTGTTGTTTGGGTTTTTTTAATAGTGGAATGAAAATTACTATCACAACAAGAAGTAGCATTTATTATCTTTCTTCTTCTTTTTATTGGCTCACTGGAAGAAAACAGATGGGGACTGTAATAGCATGTGGAGATGGTTGAGACTAACCCTTGCAGTGTTGAACAAGGTGAGAAGTAGGCAGACATCTGAAAGGCATTGCAGAAGTCAGTAGCAAATGTCACTTGAGATTTAGATCTCCGTTAATCTTGCACTTCCTGAAACGCCCTGTTGGGAAGGGTTGGCTCTGTAAACACGGCCGGTCTCGGCAGGGTCTGTGCGGGCTCTCGGCTCTGATCGCAGCCTCCCACGGCTGAGCCAGGCTGATCTCAGCAGTGCCGGCAGAGGGCAGAGGCTTCCACCGCATTGGGGAGATTTCCCTACTGCCAAGGAATGTCTTTTTATCAGCGAGGGTTTTAACCACGCCGCAGCCTCTGCTGAGAGGCTCGTCCCTTGTTTTTTGCTTTTTTGCCCACAGTCTGACCTTCCTGGCCTTTCCTATGCCGAGCACATGCAGCCTACTCTGTATACCAGTTTTAGATATCACTCCATCAGCTTCAAGCAGAACAAACCAAAAACCAGCAACAAACCACAGCAAACGCCACCACCACCAATACACAGGCACACATGCACAAAAAACCCCCACACCCCAACAACAACAAAAAAAAGAAGCCAAGGCTGTGAAGGGAGTCCCACATCAGGGTGTATCATTGCTGTTGGCATGTTATCAGCAAGTGGAATGACAATCAATATTCTGCAGCAGAGCTTTAAAGGATTGGACATGGTATGAATAGAAACAGGTTATTTAACTGCTGCACTGCACATAAGAGTATAAGAATTTCCTAACCCAAGCAAAAAAAACCAAAACAGTAACTGTTCAGACTGGTCTGTTATTAACAAAGAGGTGGAATTTGGAGATATAAAAGTTAATTACTATGGGGTTTTGAGTATTAAAGTTTTAACTTCTTTGCCTGTGAGATGCAGGAATGTATAATATTTTTATACAAAGCTATTTAGGAGGGATCAAAGAGTAGCAAGCCACACTGTGATTTCTATAGTTTAATATTCATTATCCAGTGCCTTTTGTAGATATGAACTACACCACTATTCTTAGTATTTTCCTTGTGTGAACTTCCTCTTAAGCACTTTCTAAGTACATACTTAGGATATTCTTGCAAGTGGAAGGCATAGTAAAACCTTAAGATTGACGCCCCTGGTTTCTGCTCCTGCTTTGGCTACTGGTTTGGTGGAAGACTTTGAATACATCTCTGTACCTCTGCTTCATATCCCAAATATGTATGAGATAATTTTGTAGTGTGTTGAGATCTATTGATGCATCAGAACATATGAATAAAACACAGTTATCTCAATGGGTACAATAATAAAAGCTCAAAACACCTTTTTTTGTTCATTGAACCTAATGTAAAATTGTGACCACAAGCAGCAGTCATATCCTTCTGTTACCACCAGTCAAATTTAGTGATTTAGAAAACAGAAGTGCTTTGTCAAAGATTGGTAGTTTGGACATCACTTACCTGTGTATCTGGTAGTGTATAGTGATAATTTCTCTCCAGTACAAATGGCATTAATTTTTCCTGACTATGACAGCTGGAATTGAAAAATAATTGATTTTAATTTTGAACAAACCAAATACTCTTTCTGTCAATGCATCCTTACATCTCGGTGAGACAGGGTTGAGATAATAAAAGAAATGGGCCTCATAGTAAATTCTGGATTAATATAAGTTAGTATGTTGTTTAGCTTTTTTATTTAAGACCATACACAAATATCACCTGAAAGAAAAGGGTTTCTTGGGGCCCCAGGAAGATTTTTTTTCCAGTTGTTGAGGTCCTTGATATCCATATGCTCGGATGTCGAGATTTTTTTTCCACCCTCCCTTAGAACAATGACCAGACTCCTAAACTGCCAGCTTCTAGTTTTCAAAGTCTGTGAATCATATCCTGGGCAGCAGGGCATAGCTATGTATGCCCGAAGTGCCTCATGCCTACACGGTTGCTCTAATAAAAAAAAATCAGTCCATAATCCAGCAGGGGTTAATGACCTACCTTATCCACATTACCTGATAAATAACTTTAACATGACTAAATTTTGCGAATAACATATTTTCTTTTTCCTTACAGCCCCCCAAAAACTTCCTGTTTGCAAATTCAGGCCTCTCTTCTACCAAAGTGTTACCCTGCAAGCCTTTACACCATCTGTATAGTTAGCATGTAGGAAACCATGCTATTAGCAATATGAGGTAACACAAATGTGTAAAAACATGTATCCTCCCCCTTCCCCAGTCTCAGCTTCCCTTGTTTTTCCCCTGTGGAGTAGTCTTTCAGACAAAATTTGCTCTGAGAGGTGTCAGGCAGTGTAGGAGGTTGGGATTCTGTGCTTCTAATGGTTTTCTCCTCCACTTTTCCTGCTGGTTTTCCTGTCCCCTGGTGCCCCTGCTCTCACCTCCTCGCAGGGGGTGGGTTGAAGGCTTATCTGGTGTGATCACAGCCAGGCACCATGTTCCTGCTGCAGAGGGGGTCTGTCTTCACCCTGTTGGTAGAGAAGAAGGGCATAAGTCATGCTTAGCATATACATGTCTTGAGTGCTGCAGATAAAGACATGGACATCATGTACAGCATAAATGGAGTGGGAAGGACAGGTCATTAATGATGTAGGAGCTGTTTAGCTGGCACGCACTCATGTATGCACTTAAGCATTTTATCTTGGTGGTTATTAGGAAGGACCCAGTGGTGTTTGCCTGTAAAGACAGAAGATGGTATGAAATACTGTTTGAAGGGGTAAGGACAATTTCCCAGCTGTGGGCTGCTTGCTGGGCACTGCATGCTGCAGGCACCTGGGCAGCACTGCAGCGTGCCCAGGCAGGTGGCTTCTGCAGCCCCTGGTCACCAGGGCTAAACAAATAGGTGGATTCAAAGTAACAGAGGTGGATAACAGTAGAGAGCAAGAGCTGAATTTTCAGACAAGGTCATAGTTAACTTTTTCATGAGGATCTGATACCTTTTGAAACACTGTTTAAAATTGGAACAAAACGGGAATTGTCACTCTTGAAGAGTCCACTGGTCATTTCCAGTGGGGGCTGAGTTTTCAAATTAACATTTTCTCCTTAACTCTTGGGCTTTTACTTAGTAACTTGCCAAAACCACTGGATTTCAGATAAGGGGATACACCTCCAATTTGTCGGACTTCTGTTTCACAGTTGTTAAATGGTTAAAGTAAATACTTTCTGTTCAGGAAAATATAATAGATGCATGTGCTGTTACATACATCTGCTACAACAAAATTTCTTGGGTAAATACTTTCAGTATTAAGACTTCTAAAAGCTGTAGCAAATTTGAGTTATATTCCAGCATTTAATGCATTAATTTCACCTTAACTATAGTCAACAGGGAACCGATGAAGACAGAGCAACTCCTTTGTGTATGACTGCATTATGTGGATTTCATGCAGAGACTCTGACTGCAGCTGAACATGTCATAATTAAGAAAATTCCTAATGTTAGGTTTTTTTCCCTATAATACTTTTTCGCTGAGGGTGGCATTTACAGGGTAATTTTGAAGTTCAGCAGGAAAAAAGGATTGATCTTAAGTAGTTTTGTTCCACTTACTCATTGTTAAACTTATTATTCTTTGTTCTATTCGTTTGGTTGAGATCTCAATCAAAACCACTTTATGTGAGGCATGATTCCAGCCACTGTGATTATAGGTTTCTTTGGATTGCTGAGCAAAGTGGAAGTGTTAACAAGAGAGGGTCTCTGATGTGGGTGAAGTTACACTAGAGCTTTAGAGCACAGTCTGTTCTGATGGAGAGCAAGTGGGAACAGCACTGGAGGATGATGGTGATACTGAAGACTGGGATAAAATAGATGAGTGAAATAAGAGCAAACATGGACAAGAGAAAGAAGGGGTTACTCTTCAAATTGAAGGTAAGAATACAGGCCCAGAACACCAGTATATGGCAAGAAGTGGAGTGGTTCAATGCCCCTGTTTTCATGTTGAATAATAAAACAAACCTAAGGTTGTACTAGCACTAGTTTGCAGGGTTTTGTGTGAAGATATCAACATCATACTGAAGGACCAATGTTTTAGGTAAAGAAGTAAATTACGTTTTTTCCCCCAAGAGTGGAAAAAAACACTCAAGAGAGGTGAATTTGAGTTAAGAATTAGTAAAATAAACATGAATTTTAGCAAAGTATTTTCTTCTGTTTTTGATTCTTTTTGTGTTCAGGGAACCAAGACTCAATGTGTTCTTTATGCAGTCATTAAAAAATACCAACCAACCTGGTCCATGTCCAATACAATTGAAATTATTAGCCAGGTGATAGAAAAAAATGCACCTGTTCCATCAGAAAAGATGAAATTTTAACTCCTGATTTGTATTTCCTGCACAAACAAGGTTATGCTGTATTACTACCCTCAGAAAAAAGCCCTGTGCAAGAGTGTTAGGTGGATATGAGAGTGGTTGTATGGTCACATCCAGAGGGAAAAGAGAAGGCTTTTTGAGCTAATTGTGCCCCTCCAGCACCTAAAGGGAGTTTACAAAAAAGGTGCAGAGAGACTATTTACAAGAGCATGTGAGGATAGGGCAACTTGAAGAGTAGGTTTTGGTATTAGGAGGAAATTCTTTAGGATGAGGGTGCTGAAGTACTGAAACAGGTCACCCAGAGAAGCTGTGAGTGCCCCATCCTTGGAATGTTCAAGGCCAAATTGGATGAAGCTCTGATCTCCTTGGTCTAGTGGAGGATGTCCCTGCCCATAGCAGTGGGGTTAGAACTTTGTGGTCCTAAAAGTCCCTTCTAATCCTGGCCATTTTGTGATTCTCCTTGTGGTAATGCAGACCTCCCACAGTGTCATGAATTACATTGTCTGTTTTCCAGAACAGCCTGCTGTTGTGATGGGAGCCTTCTCCAACCATACAAAATTAATATTAAATGACTATCAAGTATTTATTGATGGCCTATGTTGTGATTTGGATTAAAATATATAATGTGGTTTCACTAAACCTAGGGAAACAAACAGGTTTGTATTCTAGATCCTTCTGCTTGTACCAGGAAAAGGAACACTTGGGACACCACTGCAGAAATTAAAAACGTGGTTCTTTTCACTGGCCGCATCTTCTTGCTCCAAGAAGTTACAATTACTAAGCCCCCTTACAATAATTTACAGAGAAGACAATACCCGAGTTTGGGATATTTTATTTTAAGGAGTGTAAGAGATGAAGTTCAGTCTTCTTTCAGTTCTTTCCATTTTTTGGAAGACATTCAGATAGCTTGTCATAACTAGTATGAAATACCACATGGGGTAAGACTGAATGTAGCTATCAATGCTTCAGTGCTTGCATTGGTCATGAAACTGGCATTTAGGGTTCTCAGTGCTCTGAGAACTGTATGTTCCCTACTGCTTCTAACTTAATAACCTGAAGTTATAAAATGTTTCATGGCAAGTGCAGTGGAAATGAAACTACAAAATGTCCAGTACGTGGCTACTCACAATCGATTTTGCCATGTCAAGAGCCCCATCTGTGGAGCTCTTTGAAGCCAGTATTCAAAAGCCAACTTGTCTTCCATATACTGAAAAATGAGTGTTGGTAAATCAAACATTTCAGTTGTATTTTGGCTAATCGGATGTTTCTTGCCACAAATTGAACAGGTGTAGGACAGAAAAAGTTGATCTTACAAGTTTTGAATCAGATTGTAAGTGTTAAAGTCCCATGTGTGATTCTTTTTAGCCAGTGGCACTAACCTTAGGCATGCCAAAGTCAAACGTCTTCAAAACCATATACTTCTACCTGTACAAAGTCATGAAGTTCCTACAGACCCTGAACATGGTTTCGTGATATCCATTTTCGCCCAGTCGAACCAGATGTTTTCAGCTGGAATACAGACTAGTTTTAGATTAACCCAGATATGGCAAAGTTCAGGCATCATAGGTCAAGGTTCAGCCTGGGCTATTTACTCTACTTTAAAATAGTTTTAAAAAAATTGATTACAAATCATCTGTAATATTATCTGAAATGCCTCTCAGAGGCTCAGGGTATTCAGAAAGGAACACGACCAAAGAAGATATGCATAGTCAGTTAAGTTTTAGCTTGGTTGCAGTTGGAAAATAGTGTCTCAATTAGCATGCTTGTTTCTGATACAACTTCATCTCTTTCTTGCTCTTCTAGTGCTTGATTCTAAAATTCTTTCCCAAAGTGGCCTATACTGCTCATGGCTGGAAACAGAATGCCAAGACAGATGGACTTTGGCTGTGGTGTAATATACTAGGGTTTTTTTGGTTTGGTTTTTTTTTTCTGTTTATTTGTTTTGTTTTTTGGTTGGTGGTTTTTGATGTTTTTTGGTGGTTTTTTTGGTGGTTTTTTTTTGGGTTTTTTTTGTTTGTTTTTTTTTTTTAATCTCACTACTAAACAGACAGGGTCAACCTAGAAATTAGAATAAAGTTCCAGTCATTAGATCTATGACATTTTGGATCAGCTTTTTCAGTGGGATTAGAGGGAGATAAAATACTGTCCTGTCTACTAGGTGGAGCTTTTTACATTTGTAGGTATTTTGTGATGTGACCACAAGTGACATGAGGGGCAAGCCTTGCTAATCCTAGGAGGTTTCTTCATTCCAATGTTTTTTATGTAAAACCCCCACAACACTCTGCTACTTACGAGTCTCTTTTGCACCTCTGGAAACCAGGAATAAGGCTGTTTAAAGATGATGAGATGAGTGCTGGCAGTAGAGATAGCAACAATCTGCCTTTCTCTTGAGAATAAAACAACAAGATATATTCATTTGATGGCAGATGTCAAGTCATGGAAATTACAGATTAAAAATAATTTATGTAGGAAACATATTTTATATCTCTTGACTTCTATTTTGAAAGAGTGTCACATTAAAGCACCATCATATAAATGCATCATGGGAGCAAAGAATATGAGAAAGGCTGTGCACTAACAGTGACCTACATCCCGGGGCATACCAAAGCCTCAGCAACATCAGACAACATCTTCCGAGTGGCCATTTAACTGTCAGCCACATGATTTGTAGCTGGCTGCAGTAAGGACTAAAAATGTAGCATGTTAGATACACATTACAGAGGAAGAATAAAAGTAAAATAAATTGGCATCACTGAAATTTTTTTCAGATTTTAACTTGAAAGTGGGGAATTCCTACTCACACTAAAAATTTAATTGCAAACTGTTTATATAGGAAGAGTTCACTTTTTTTTCACTTCCTCTGAAGGAAAAAAAAGTGCAGATATGAAAAGCACAGGTTAAAAATAAGTAGCACATACAAGGGAACACAATATTGCAATTGCCTGTAGACTGTCAGCTCAAACAGAGATTAACTCTGAGCTAAGGCAGGAGACACAGCTACGAACCAGTTCTGGCCCTTGAGAAACTGCAATTATTTTGTAATTAGTGTCTTTTCAGTCTTTAAACTACTTGAGGTTCTTCTTCCTGGTTCTGCTTAGCCACTACAAACCCAATGATCAGTGGATTTCAGGTGTTTCTTCAACTCACACCCTGTAGTGTCTTCTCTTCCTTCCTGTGGTTTCATTCCTGCTTTGTGGAGTGCTGGGCAAAGTTGCACAGGGAGGGGGAACCATCAGCTTGGAAATGTGTTTCTGGCTCTCTCTGCTGAGGAGAGTGAAACAGGAATTCTGACGTGATGAAGCATCATGTCTGATGTGCAATCAGTACTGTTTTTCTTTTTTAAAAGGAAACCTGCTCTGTGTCCCAAGAATGGGGGGAGTAGCCATTGGTGTGTGGGCAGACAGTTCAGGGCTGGGAGCACAGACAACTGGTATGTTGAAGATATCTGTGGGAGAACTCGTAGACCACTGAGACCTGTAGACTGCTCTAAGAAATGTCTGTGTTATTCCTGTTGCTGCAGTAGGTTATTGCTGGTCATGCAGTATCTGATTCTAACAGTGTGTCTGCTCTCCCCCTGGAGTAAGCAGCAGTACTGTGTTTGGGTAGCATGTCTTGTCCTCAACAAGGACACTGGTTTTTCTAAGGTCAGGAGAGAGGATTCAGGGAAAAAAAAAAAAGAACTTCAGTAGTTAGAAAAATCCATTATCTACTTGCATTTCTCCATGAAATATTTCGGCTGTTACTGATGTTTTGAATGATGGCTTACAGTCATGAAGAGAACTGTTCCACTTCTATCACAGCTGAAGTGTATCGAAGGTCCCTGCCTCTAGTCCTTAAAGCCAGGCACTGCTCTGTTACTTTGTTGGTAGTTTTTTTAACCATCCCTCCTATTATTAATACCTTGAGAGAAAGGCAGCAACATTTTCTTGCCCCTACCATGCACGGCCTGGTCAGGCAAAGGTGAATGTAAACTACAGCCTATTCTGTGAGCATTATATTGCCCTCTAAGCCTGTATTCTTTGGGATGGAGGTGAGGCTTACTGGATGGTAGTTTTCCAGCTCCTCCTTTTCCTTTTGAAGATGGGAATAACACTGGCATTCCTCCAGTCATCAGGTACTTCTCCCATTCTCCATGATTTTTCAAAGATGATGGAGAGTATCTTAACAACATCTGCCAGCTCCGTCAGCACCCCTGGGTGCATCCCATCAGGGCCCATGGATTTATGGGTGTTAAATCTGTCTAGTTGATCTCTAATCCCACTGTCTATGACTAAAGGGAAGTCTTCCTTTCTCCAGCATTCCTCTCTTACCAGGACAGGGACTCCTGAGGGCCAGCAGTAAAGACTGAGGCAAAGAAGGCATTCAGTAATTCTACCTTCTCTGTTTCTTCCGCCATCAGGACACCCACCTGATTCTGCAGCAACCCCATATTTTTCCTAGTTTTCCTTTTGCTGGTCATGTACTGGTAGAAGTCCTTTTTGATTTCCCTTGCCAGTCTCAATTCCAAGGAGTCTTGGCCTTCTTCATCAGATCCCTGTAGTTCTCCCATTTGGCCTGTCACTTTTTCCACATCCTGGAAATTTCTTTCTTCTGTTTGAGATTTGCTAGAAGCTTTCTGCTCATCCATGCAGATCTCCTGCCCACTTTGCTTGATTTCTTTCTCACTGGAATACACTGGAACTGATGCTTCAATACTGACCAGCTGTTTTGGCCTCTCCTTACCTTCTAGAGCCATAACCCATAGGATTTATCTAGGGGTACCTGTTACTAGTGCATAAATAAGCTTTCAGTACAATGGTTTGGGTTGGAAGGAACCTTAAAGAGCATCTAGTTCCAATCTCCCAGCCATGGCAGAAACCACCACACAGAATAAGGGAACTATGGATTTAATCTCCTAATTTTAAGATGTCACTCTACAGGTATTTATTTATCGATTAAAACCACATAAAACATGAATTTATATATTGTGGCAGTAAAAGTATGTAGGGAGGCAAGCAAAGGATGATCAGGGGTAAGTGGGAACTGAATTTACATACACTATGATGAATATACTGTATTTCAAAGCAATAATTCATGACTGAAGGTTCACTGGTTTTCTATACAAAAATCAAAGCAAGAAGCTTTCTGCAAAGTTTTTTAAAAGTCCAAGCCTAAGAAAGAAGTTTTGACAAGGATTTAATCAAATTCTTTTGATGGTGGTTCTGGTATCATTACAAAATAAAATCACTAATTTTCATATTAGCAGCTATTCTCTGAATAATTTAAACATGGTGGCAGAATCCTATATGTGCTGAAAGGTTTCAAACGGAGATGAATCCATGCACACAAATTGACACAAAAAGTTTCAAGTTTTATTTTGAAGATTTGATTGTTCATCTCAAATGCACAACGGATATTCTGGTTTGGACAGCTCTTTTCTGCAATTATGTTCAGTAGTTAACTTGATCTACCAAAGCAAGTTCTCTTTTTAGAGGAATTAAAATGCAGTCTATTTTAAGAAAGAGAGAAAGAAAAGTCATGAGGAGGATCAGATCCTTTTTAAAAGCTCATTTAGGGAAAAGAAAAGGTAATTTAATACTTTGTAATGTCTGAAAGGCTTGATTTAAGGCAAAATTACTAGCCAGTTTAAATTATTTTAGCACTAATGGAATGAAAATTTCCTATTTTTTTAGAGCTAAGCCTGTAATGAGGAGATTCTAGTTGACTTAAAGTAGTAAATAGATTATAAGTGCACTTTGTGAAATTGGAGAAAAGATACTTTATTTTTATGTATATTACATTAAACTTTCAAACAGCTTTCAAAAGTTGTTTTTCAGATGGGAAAAAACTTGTCCTCTTCCTTTACTTCTACATAATGTTTTTGGTGTGTAAAGGTATATAAAATGCAGGAAACAGTGAGAATGTACACCTGAGAAAAATTTTGGGTACCCCTTTTTCTTCCTCCTTAAAAAATAAGGAAATGAGGAAAATGCAGTAAAAACTGTAAATATTTAATAAGAAATTTAATTGTGAATAAAACAAATTTGGGTTTCTATAAGAAACAGATGGAAAAAATCCCATCTGTTTTACCAAGAAATGCTGAAACTTGTCTTTTGAGTTAGTTACTGATTCAGAAGTAGTTGAAAAAATTATTTTCTTTTTTATTTGAAAATATTAATCATATTTAGGATGTGGCTTTCCCCTTCATGGAATAAGAGGAAGACTGATTAATGTCAATATATAGGATGCAAATTCCCTTCCAGTCCACTATGTCTTTGAAAAGAACTCTTTATCTGAATGTTGGCAATCCAAGGATTGCATGAAATATTAAGATAATGTGCATTTACAATCTGCTAAGTATAAACCAGAAGAACAAAAACATTGAATAAACATTTTTGTTTACATAACATAGCTGTATTGTGCAAAATTGTAACCAACTTAAGAAAATCATTTAGTCACACCAGATAAAACAAATATTTTTACATTCACCCAGTGGCAAAATCCTAAATAATCTCTGTCTTGAAGGTCCATCAACTTGTGTTCCAACTCTCCTCATTCCTTTTCAATACTTTGTACTCGTGCCAGTGTTTATGTGAACCTTTTCCTCTATCACCAACATCACTGATGTTGTTCAAGTGGCAGCAGGGTCAGTATGGGGGCTCCTTGTGTCCCCTGAATGTACACAACTTGCTGTTCAGTGCTGCCAGCATAATCCAGTGAAGGCTGCAGATGGCTGCTGTAGCTTTTCATAGGATTTTATTGCACTGATTCGAAACCCACTTGTCTTCTCATTGATTTGTTTTCTTTCTGACTATGCAGAGTTAGGACTAAGGAACCTGACTAAAGGATGAGTGAGGAAAGAATGGATAAGAGTGGATATTAGGGGGTAGCTTTTTCTAGAAGAAGGGATTAATGGAGTAAAACCTGTGGAATCTCCATAGACAAAAAGGATTCAAACTTATTACACCACAAGAATTTATTCTCACCCTCCACCTCTCCACTTGTGAATCTTCCTTCAATATGCTTAAGAAAAGAATGGTTTTTTGCTTTCCTTGTGATAGATTTATTTTACACTAATTTTCAAGAAGCATTAGAACTGGAAGGGGGAGTTTTAGCCAGAATTAATAGGCACCATTCAGCCAACAAGAGAAGGAGGTTGTTTAGAATCTGAGTAAGGCTGTGACTGTCTAGCACATGGTCACAGAACAAGTGAGGGGAACACGGGGCATCCTGATTCTTCACCTAAATTCTTCCCCACTACCCCTCATGTAAATATAAACAGTACTTCTGTCCTTAGAGAGTGAGAGGTGTATGTTGCCAAGGATCATGTTTGGACATTGTATTTGATGGGGCTAGAAAGTAGGAGTTTTGACTGGCTTTGCTGGGAGTCTGTACAGGCACAACCCAAAATAATCTTGTTCCCTAGTCAACTAATTTTAAAGGTTTTCCATGTAGGATAAGGAGAAAATAATTTCTTGAAATACTTAAGTAGGATAACTCATTTTAAGAAAAGTAAACCAAAATTTTTATGACATTTTCTTATTCCTCACAACCTGTAGGCAACATGCATGTAATACCCAACCAAATATTTAATTGATAGTATATTAGAGAACTTTGAAACAGTAGAGTTTATCAGTGAATGGTCTATAAAAGTTAGTTTAATTGGTGCAAAAGCAAGGGTTTTTTTAAAAGTGTTTAATAGGGTAGATTAATTCAAGAGACAATGCTACTATCACTCTCTCTTCATGAATAAAAGCATGAAAATATCTGGTACTGAAATTACTTCTTTTTTTTTTTCCATCTTGATTATGAGGTGAAATAACACTAAATACCTGTGCAATGAGAAATATGCAAACCTGTCAAGATTATTTTAAGGAGACAGTATATCTCAAAACTTATAGAAGAAAAAATACTCATCACTCCAAAATTTGCATATTTTACTTGGTAATGTACTATATGCAGTAGATGTTGCTATAGAAGTCTCAATATCTTTAATATTCTTTCTGACTTTGAAATATCATTAAGTGATATGGTACCATATTAATAATTAGACATCCAAAATTAAGCAAATGCCTGAAAATATGTACAAAAGTCAGAGAATAATAGAACCATCATAAGTAATAAGTTGATTTGATAGAACATCTTTCCAGACTTCTAATTCCATTTGTCCATCTGTTTATAACAAAGGTATGATGTTTACTCAAGCAATGGCAGCAAAATAGCAATGTTGATTTCATAAACATGAGAAGTTTAAAACTTTTTTTTTTTTTTTTTTTTTTTCCTTTGGCTGCCACTTGGGCTTGTCTTCTTCCCTGCTCCATCAGGGGACCCACCAGTGAGTGATGTTCTACAGTAAGTGTCTGAAGGAGCAGCAATAGTGCAGGGTGCTAAAGGGAAGTTATTTTCTTTAAATTTACTGGCCTTTGAGGTAATTTCAGGAACATGTATGTGCCATTCTGACAGCATTGTGTTAACACTTTTTCTGTAGCATCACCAACCTTTATTTTTCCCTCCTAGTTACAACTTTGGTTTTTGATTTTCCAGTGTTATGTCAAAATTAGTTCAGTAAAAGGTCCTCCTGGGTCTAGATTGATTGCACTGTGCTCTTCTGATTTGACATAAACAGACATTCAGGACTGAATAGCTGTCTTGCCATCACTTCAGGCTCTTGCTGTAAATATAACAATTTCAACAAGGGCTGAATTACTCTTCCTTTAAGCATGTCTGCTTTCTGTGTCATGTATTACTGACAATCTACTAAGGAGGAAAATTGCAGTAAAAAATCATGGCAATTCAGGTTGCCACAAGATAGAGAGAGCAACCACACAAAACGTTAATTATCACAGTGTGTGGAAGAAAAATTTACCCAAATTTCCCTTAAGCTGAAGAGCAGTGCCTTGCACAGTGTTACTTCTGGGCTAATGCTGAAATGAGCTTTGGAAAGTAAATCAATGAGTAAAGGCTTAATACAGTAGATTTATGTATGCTGTCAGTTTCTAGGCAATATAATTATTGTCAGTTTTCTGCCTCTAGCTACTCTTTTAGCTTCTGGGAATAATGAGAGAATGTGTTCAGCCATGTGACATTCTTTCTTTTGCAGAGCTAACTGCTGTTTCCCCTGTGGTGAATCTTGCATTTTAAAGAGCTCTCACACATTCTTCTATGAGAATTTTGTAAAATACCATGTGACAAAATACCATTTTACAATGTTGTAACTGAAGTGGCTTTCCATATCACATAGGTTGCTGAGAAATCAATGTCAAGATTGGATCCACAGAAATGCACTGTCTCAAATAAACTGCAAGTCAAAAGATGCATTCTTTATAAAAATCTTTATAGAAAGCTGCAGAGTGACCATATGATATATGGGTTTGATTCATCTTGACAACACGCTGCATGGTCAACCCCTTCTGAATATTATTTATTAGAGATGTTCTTGCTTTTCTTTCCCTTCTTTCTTCTTGTTCTCTCTCTACACCATAAGCCCAGAATGATCTCAGATCCTACAATTTAAGTGGCTGTCCTTAGAATTAATCTGACTCTGAGAGCTGGTGAATCAGTGTGCTGTAAAGTCTCTAGATTAGCAGTTGTTTAGTGCTTAACTGTTTCAGAGAAGCAGGACTGCTTTTTTCCAATTTGTAGTCATGATTTTGGCCAGGACAACCAATATTTTCTAAAGCTTTTTTTTTTTTCATGCTTCTTTTAAATTAAATTACAGCGAGGATTGTTCCTGTTTTGTACTTCTGCAAAGCTGTGAGGTGTGACTGGTTAAGTCCATGGCATTGTAATTTGAATGTATGAAGTCATACTGGTAAAATAATACATAGCTTTCATTACTGACTCTATGTTCTGTCTTCCCCTCCTTATAAGGCCATGCATTTTGAATCAAAATAATCACAGAGGTGCATGGTCAGACTAAAAATGCATGTTTGTATTAGGAATAATGTTCTGGTCTGACTGCTGAGTCCTAGTTAGAAAGAAAAAGTGATATATCTTTTGTAGTCTGGGGTTTACTGAGCACAAGGGATGTGATCAGTAGGGGCTGAAGTCAGGCTAACTGGTTTCAGCTGCTGACTGTAGAATTAATGATATCCCTGTTTCCTTGGAGGGAGGCAGGGGAAAACTGACAAAATTACTTGTTGTCTCTGAGAACTGTAGCTGAGAGAGTTTTATTTGGATCTGGATTTTTGTTTGCTTGTATAAAAAATAAAGTGACTTGTTTGTATCTAAAGAAGAGTAACTTGTCCCCTTTCATTCATGCTAAGAAGGAGGTCTGTTATCATTTTTAGGTAATTTAGGTTACGAAGTAGGAATGAAATGAAAATATTTTGAGAAATGGAAATCGGTTCTTAAAATTTTCAAATTTTCTCTAAAAGAGATTACATCTCAACACTTTTAATTTTTGTGAATTTATGGGAAATTATAATAATTTCTATCAATGACAAAAATAAAATGCTAAAAGATAGAAATTTACCAATCATTTTCCTGCTGTTATGACCTGACTGGAAGTTAAAATGCTAGGTCAAAATCAAAACCAGATCAAAGTCTCCCAAGCTTACTAATCTGCAGAATAAATGTCCACAAAATTATGCATATGGTAGCAATAAAGCTTTCATGCTTCACAGACTAAACAGCCAAAGAAATAGTTTTAGCTGTGGTAAACCTGTAACACAGTGACACTAGGGGTGCAGACATGGCATCAATGCTCAAAAAGTCTGTGACAACTTCACACAGCAAATGTGAAGTTTATGTTTTGGGGTAAAATTTCACAGAAGTGCTTGGTGTGCCAGTGGATTACTGCATTGCAGATTTGCCTGTGTTCTCTATTGCTCTTTAGGTCTTGAGTGGAAAAGGAGAAGGATTTGAATGAAAACAACACCTTTTTCTGTCTATCACAAATTTTCACAAATTAATAGGATTTCTTTTCCTACTAGAAGAGAGTGTTAAACTGGGATTAAGATGTGCTGTATGGAGTTTATTATTATATCTTTTATTTGTGCAGCAGCTTTTAAAGCCATTATTAGAGATAATAAGATTAATCATAAAAGGATAAGCTTCACTTTGTCAGTCACACAAGGTGTAGCTGGTCTTCATGTGTTTTCATGAGATTTAGACAAATGTTTCAGACATTATAAACCAGCATTCACATGTCTACTGTAATGAGTAGTACATATACAGCCTCAAAGCTCCAGAGATATCTAACCTGGGCAGAAGATAGCTCAGGAACTGTCTGAATTTACTCATCCCTAGGGTTGCCTATACAGGAAAAATGTTCTTAGAAAATAAAGGGAAAGATATTTAAAGAACAGAAAACTTTCAAAATGCCTTTCTTACATATAAAATACACAGAATATAAAAGTTATTTAAAGAAAAAGAAAAAATAAGGAAAGTCTGGTTTTTTTGAGGCGCATTGAACATTAGCTCTGATGCAGGATATACCCTTGCTATAAATATGGCAAAAGGAGAATTTTTGGGCCTCATCTTACTTTAGTTTAATTTGTTTGTTTTTTTTCAATTTCATTCGGTCTGAATCAGTTTCGTGATCTAGCTCCAAATGTGTCCCACAGAAGGTGTGCAGGTCAAACTGACATGATCCATATGCCAATCTGCAGGACAAGAGTATTTTAATTCATTGCTTACATTGCTGCTGCTCTGTTTTCTGAATAACACAATATTTATAACAATAAATGCTTTCTGTGATACAGACCCTGTGGTACAGGGTCTCTTACTGAAACTGAGAATTTCTTTGCAGTTCACTCTGCTTCAAATACCTCCAGCAGGTAGTGTTTGACATTGGCTGCTTGAGCCTGGAGGTGGCAGAAATGTTGGTGGCAAATGCAAAGGTTGATCAAGGCACAGATTAAACTCCAACAGGCAATCACTGCCTCTCTTCTCCCACATTCCCACAGGGGCTAAATTATCACTGTGAATAATTCAAAAGTGGCAATACAGTGAAATATCACTGTATTACCACTGGCTTCCCTAATTCTTTTCCTCTTTTAACATATAAAATTGTTAGCTGCTGTATGCATGTAAGGAAAAACTCCAACCTTGAATATGCATTGAGCTAAAGTTAAATAGAGGTCTGAAGAAAGCCTGGAATAGTAGGTCTGAGAAGAGTGAATTGCCCCATGTCCCTGTGGGCTCTGCCTGGAACAGTTTCATTGTCCTGCTGGGATTCTTTCAGGTGTCCCCGTGCTGGAGTAACAGCACAGTTACATGGCATGAAGAGTTGACTTGCCTGCCTTGAGAATGTTGTCAGAAAGAGTGGGGAATTAAGTATCTGGCAAGGTCCTTTGTTCACCTTACATAACCCACCACAACAACTCATAACTGGTTGCAAAAGCCAACCTACAGTGTGGGCTCTTGTCTGATGTGAGAGAAACTCAGGCATCTTACAGAGAAGTGGGAAATAGTGAGGGCTACACTATGGTATTAGATGACAAGCTGCTGAAAATTGTCAGGCTAATTAAAACTTCACAAAATTCTTTAAATATCTGATAGGACAGTTTTTGTATATGTCGTATCAACTTAGTAACAAATTATTTGAAAGCCAAAATGAATCAAGGTCTACATTTTTAGATTAACTTTTTTCAGATCCTCAATATTGTTTTTGTTAACATAAGAAAGCAAAGAATAAAAATGCAACCATTTTAGACTCCAAAGTTAATTAACATCATCTGATGTAGTTTATTGTGGAATATTATTCTACCATTACTGCTTAGAAGCTGTACTGTAATAAAGTCCCAGTAGTATTAATGGGAATCCTCTGAATAAATCTTTTCAGTCCAAGATGCTCTTATACTTGTTTATTACTGATACAATGTTTATAAATTATGATGCTTTCTTTTTTATTCATTTTTTGTCCAATTTGTAATGTATAGATTTGTATTTGAGAATTACCTATGAAAACTGTGAGGCATGCACCTAGAACAATTTACTTCTCCAATAAAGTTACTCACATAGGCTTTAGTCTGCTAAAATGTTAGCTTTTTTCTTACGTTACAGTTTTTTCTTTATAAATTCTTGATGTGATTGTGGCAGATGCTGGTACCTACCATGTATGACTGTAACAAACATCACATTCATCCTTGTTAGGATGGGCTAAAATTTTTTACAATGTCAAATCTAATTGTTTTACCAAATTTCTATTACTGATTTGTGCTTTATAAAGGTTATATCATAACCTTTTTAATGCAAGACCTTTTTAATGCAAGGTCTTAGGCTTCCTGATTGTGCAGTGACGTAACTTGTTTTAGGTACTAATTTGCATTCTTCCTGAAGAATCCATGATCCCCTGAGCATTGTCTTTTAAAAACTTGTCTTCAGTCTTATACAAACCTGATTTTTATGCAGCTGAATCTGGAGATGGTTTCATGATATCAGCTGTCTTCTTGTAGGACATGCCATTTTTTATAGTTAAAGAAAAGCAGTTTTGGTAAATAAATAGCAGTGTGCATAATTTGGAAGATTAAAAATCCAGAAAACTTGTACGGAATCCAAGAACAATGGGGGAGAAACCAAAAGCTAATCATAATGAGGAGTCAGAGAAATCCTAGAGGTGCTATAGATCCATTACCAGCAGGAAATAAATTAGTACTTAGTAATTATAAAGAAGATGTAGAAATATTCAGTATGACTTTCTGTTCTGTACTTGGAAAGCCATGTGTTTGCATTCCATGAGGATAAGAAAGTGCTTTTCAGGGCACAGATAGACATTAAAGGATAAACACTTTCAGAGTTGCAGATAATTTGTACCAAACAGTCTTTAAAGAATTAAAAAGACATCTGGCATGCTGGTAATTTTTAATAAATCCTGAAATGCTAGACAAAATTCAGAAGAGTGGATGGGAGAAAATGTAAATAGTAAAAGAAAAAGAACTTGTTGGGTAAAGTAGCCAATGTTAGTGTGTTCAGATGGATGCAAGAGCAGATACAGAAGCCTACAGTCTTCAGTTTTCATTTTCTTCATGTATCAAAAAATTTTATCATAGTAAATTTAAAACGAGAAATGATTAAGCCAAACACACAGGGAACGTGTGGAGATTCCATGATTCGAAGTTGTCAGATCAAAGTCATACACATTTTTGGGAGGTATGTTTGAGTCAACCACATCTTAAGGATTCCATATGAAATTTGGTGGTAAAATGGAGTGAACATTACAGAGATCAAACCAGATGATCTAATGGCCTCTCCTGGGTTTTGACTTTAACAATACATCAAGTGCTTCTGCTGTATTTCAAGATGGGAAACAGATCTGATTATCAATTTACTTTGAAGGTAGTAAAAAGTAATAAACAGTTTATTTAAGATTAATATTTGCTTCATATTCTTCAATTACAATTTTAATGTCTCTCTACAGACAAGAAAGTTTATTTTCCTGAAATATGTAATATGTATATATTTGTATCTATGGATTTCTTCACCAAAAAAACCCAAAAAACAAAGAACCAAAACAACATGAAACACAAATCAAAAAGAAAAAAATATTTCAGGGAAAATACTTCTGACATTTTATAGAGTCCTATGACTTGCAGTAGGCAGTGAAATAATACATTGAGTATAGGTTTCCCTTTAAAGCAGGGCATCAATGCACTATCTACTCATTGGAATAGGATAGTGGGGCTTTTGTGAAGTTGCAGAACACATCTGACCATCACCAAATAAACAATATATGTTGGAAAAAAGGGAATATACAATTTTAATACATGGGATGGGATTTGAAGGACGTCTTGTGTACTTGAATCCTTGTCTTTTTTTCCAGCTGTGCTGAATTTATTATATATGTATATATAATTTCCTCATAGTGATACATACAGTAATGTATAATATATTCAATATGTTTAATTGCTGGCAAATCTATTGGTTCTAAAAAGTATTAATTCTTCTCACAATCCTCTTACTATTTCCTGGTTACACACACTGTATTCCTAGGCATATGTCTTATAAGCATTAGAGTTGAAAGAAAAGGGAGACAAGATGTATAATGACTTACAGTGACCATATTCTAGTGTGAGAATATTCAACTCATTAAATTGTTTCTAAGGTAGTCTAGATGGATATATGCCTGCCTGCATTTTTTGGTTCAGTTTTGGCTTTTCTTTCATAACACAACTGTTCTCCCTAGTTTATAAAATGTGAAGGTCACAGAGAGGTGAAGCTGAATGGTGCTGGGAATCTGAGATGCAAATAAGTTTCAGATAATCCATGTGATGCTCAGGGGCCATCTAGTTTCACAGAGCCATTAGCATTCAGGGACGCTCATTAGCACTCAGGCAGCCAGTCAGTACACATTAGCAAAATGAGATGTGTTGATTAAAGTTACAAATTATGTGTTGAATGTTTAGACTTCAAGCCATGCTAGCTTCACATTTATGAGAGTGTATTTCTATATTTTCACATTAAAAAATGTTGACTCTTTCTAATTTTCAGTGCTTTTTGGTGGGTGTGAGAATGTGTTTGCATGTGTTTGTGTGTATGGGAGGAGAAAGAAGTGAACGCAATGATGGAAGAGCAGGTGAGAAGTTAAAGCAATTTCAATATTTGATGTTTTTGTTTGAAGTGCCTTTGAAAATCTTACAGTTAGGACTGTCACTGCTCTGATTTTAAAATACAAGACAACATCAAAAATATCAAAGAGACTAGAAAGATTTTAACCATTAATCTGTGTTATCCTATGTAGTGTCCCCTTGATTTAATGAGATGTAGAAACTAACAATTCAAAAAATTCTGACTCATATTTGAAGAAATAATCAGCATGTATTATCTGATAATAGTGCAGTGGGACATGGCTAAAACCATAGGATTATGTGGAAAATGATATGGTAGTTTAATGTCTATATTATTTAATTTTTATCACTGTATCATGCTTGTATTATGAGTCTATCTTGGGTAAGCATAATAAAAAGGATACTGTATTTAACATTAGGCCATCAGCACTTTGGATAGCATTTTTGGTAAAATTTATCACCTTTATTGTGCATTGTGCATTACTGCAGACATTCTAGAATAGCCATCTTGAGCAAACATAACATGTCACCCCAACACGTGGTCTTACATTTTGTGGTTCTGTCAAAGGGTCTGGGAAGACCAATTATTATGCAGATGACTGTATTACATGGAAACAAGATATGCAATGCTGGTATTGTGAAAGTGATTTATTTGCAGGACTAATAATGAAGTACTTTATTTGCATTCTTCCTTGGGAAACATGGTCTACTATCTACAGCTGAAAGGAACCACAGAGAAGGTAAGAATTATTCTGAGCATGACTCAGCACAGAATTTCTTTGTTTTCTGTGTCTGATTCGAATATTCTAAATCCAGATGTTGCTTTTAGGAGGTCTTGTGATATTACTCACCAAAAATGTCCTTGTGGGGAAAACCTTGCTGTGGGTGCAGATCATCTCTGAACACAAGATACTGTACTGAAAATCAGCATCATGTAACTTCTGTTTTTCTTTTCCTGATTGTTTTGCCTTAAGAGCTTTCTTAGTGGGTTGGATGGAAGTGTCAGCTCAATATCAGATGTTGAGTTCAGCTCAGTACTTTCCCTCTGATAGTGACGTCTCTGTTCCTGGGCATCACTTGGCAGTGTCCATCAGCTACTTGGGTTGCTGGCAGGAATGCTCTGTTTTACACCCCTCACCAGTTCCTTTGCTATTGCACCTTTGATGCTCTGACCTCTTCCTTTAGTTCATTTGTTGTAGTCTGGTCTCATTTAGTTTTTCCATTTTGTTTTCTGTAGCTGTCTTGCTCTCTGTGAGGAGTTTGAGTTTGGGAGAAATCCTCGTTGGCAATAAACAGGGGAGAGAGTGTGATGGGCAGAAGGCAGGATGCTTAGTCCACAATTACCATTCATGCTATGTGATATTTCCTCCTTGAAGTAGTCTTTTACCCGTTATATTTACATTGATAACAGAACCTGTTTCCAGATTTGTTTGGATCCTCTTCTTAAGTCCTTAATGTTTCTGTTTTGGTTTTGTTTTTGTGGTTGTTTTGGTTGATTTTTATTTTTGTCACTTATATCTGCATTACTTGAACTTCAGATCCTGTACTTCAGAGAGAAGGCTGTTTGTTTCAAGCTTATTCTTGGGTAATGCAACAAAGATATCTGCCAACATGAGGTGCTGAAAACATAGAATTAAAAAGAGACAAAGTATAGGATAAGCCTGGTGGGTTTTAGTACGTCCTTCTGACCTGAAGGTCAGATGTACACTTGTACCACCAGGACCAATAGGTATCAATAGATTTTTCCTTTGGCTCACATAATTTAATTGCAGTACTATGTAAATTTTTAGGTGCCATGACATTTTGTGACACTGAGTTTAATAATCTGATTTATCTAATTTCTACTACATATTAAAAACCCAAACCCAAACCTCCTTCCTATTGCTGTTCCTTTGTTCTGGTTTTGCCTTAGAGAATTGCCAGGCTTTGCTCTATAGTTGTCTCTAAACACCTGAGAGAGTTATGATTCCTTCAGAAGAAAGCACAGGTTGCTTTGTTAGATCATTCATAACATTAGAACCAAGACCTGTTTTAAATGAAAATGCTTATAATTACAAAGAATCCTAACAGTGGCAGGGTCCTTCAGACATTACTCAGAGTGAATTATTAGCCATCTAGTTATTAATAGCATTGACAAATCCTCTTCTTATAAAGCTAAAACTTGTGTGTGAGATGGTATTCTCTTTTGGAATCTAGAACCGCTAATTAAAAAGCTGAAAATTTACCAAGCTGACCCTTTAGGTTTATTACAAGTCTTTGAATGTTGCTTTCTAACCTCATAATCATTGGGATAAGCTTTGTGATTATTCCCAAATGAATGAGAAATAAGACAATTAGACACACTCTGATGAATTTATGAAGTTTTAATATTTTTTAAAAAAATTCTATCTTATGCTGCTATCATACAGCAAAAGGCTTTATATTCAATAACTATATAATATGAAATTAGTGTTAGACATTTTTTCAGAGATTTTAAGTAGAAATAGTAATCTGGTTTTCTTTGTTGCTGGGAAAGTGTGCTTTTAACTGAAGCAAGTGGAAGCAGTAAAATGTCAGTTAATTCAAAGAAGAACAACAGCAATGTATCTGAAAGGGTTATATATTATTAAAGTATTATTGTAAAATATAAAAATATTATTAAAAAATGTTTTTCTCAACCCAGATGTTATTCAGCCATTTTCCAGGGTGTGCCTCAGCTAGTGAAGATTTCTGAGAAAGGAATAAGCATGTCTGGAGTGAATTCCTGTTGTTGCTCATCTTTACAGAAGAGGATCTGTCACTTATGCAGGGGAGCACAGGTAGGTCCTGTACAACAGCCAGAGTGTTGTTGGTCAGAGCTGGATTTTTGGAATCTGAGGACAAATAAAACTGTATGAGTTTGCTTTCTGAAGCTTTCAAAATCAGCTGGGAAGTAAGAAGCATAAGAGAGACAAGTTTGTCTTTCTTTTGTTTGGTCACTTTTTATGATATTTCAAATATACAGAAACATTTCATAGGAAAAAAAAATTCATAAAGGTAAGAAGTGCTTCCATACTTGGGAGTTCTGAGAGGTATATTTAAGCCCTGGCAGACTTTTAACCTTTTCTAGCTTACAATAAGTTTGCCATCCTCTTAAAATCCTTTGATTGTATGGCTTTTGTTCCCTTGAAAGGGGGACAGGGCTGCCTGGTTACTCAAGCAGATGCCAGGCTTCTGATTTGCATTTGATGAAAGCCACTTGTGAAAGCAGAATCAATGCTCAGATTTACAAACAGTAAATGTGGGTATTGGCTTGTCATTTCTTCCTAGGTTGTTGTCCTATAAAGCTGTTCAAGTTCCTCTCTTCACAAGAACATCTTCCTGCTCTCCCTGCTGCCCATAAACATTATGTTAGATCGTGATGAAGGGTGAGTAATTCTTTTTTACTTCCATTACCTGTTTTCTGTGTTTGCTTTTTTTTTTTAATTTAACAGCAAAAAAGGAAAAGGAAAAAAAAGAAGAATGAAAATGAAGCTTTTTAGAGTAATGGATTATAAGCTGATGAACCACAATAACCAAGCTGTGTGTCTGAAGGGGCCTAATTACAGAACACCAGAGACACAAGAGGGAGCTTATTGTGGACAACAAAATAGTGCTCTATTAATGCTGTCACTGTACTGACTACAGCACCAGCGTTAATTTCTGTGGTTATATCCAGGTAGAGACTACACAGAATGCATCAAGAACAGCAGAAATGAGTCTGAAAAGGCTGTATATCAAGTCAAAGCTGGCAGTGAGAGTGGCTTTATTTTGAATGAGGCAAACTGAAAGCAAGATGGCAGTGACTGAACCAGTGTTTCTAAAATAAGTGTTTCTGACTAGTATGCGTGTAAACTCCTAGTGATTAATGTCTAAGATGTGTATATACATGTTGAAGTACATGAATAAGAAAATCAGCAAGAATGATTTGAAGCTCAATCTGTTTGAGTCTTTTTATGCCATGAGACCAGGTGTTATTGACTGTATCAAGACCAGCACCAGTAAAAGCAGCTGTGTATCTTTTCTCCTGTTTAAGAGTGTCTATTCTTTTTGCTTTGGATATGTGGTGTAACATCATTATTTCATGCCTAAGACATCAGTAGAAAAAGCACATCATCAATAATGTGCCGTAATTAAAGGACTAGTGGAGAGGTGCTGCAGTTTCCCTTTAACATGAACTTCAAAGAATCTAAGTTGCTTTGGCCTGGGTGTCCTACTTCACTGGTGTTGCTCCATAAAACCTTGTTCACTGTGGTAAAACATGGCCATTCTAAAAACTGAAAGCTTCACATATTAAAGATGAACATTTTTTATAGTGCAGGAGGTCAGATAGAAAACTCACCCACATGCAATAGGACTGAATATAAATCCCGAGGTATTCAAAAACTCGTTCTTTGTCTTGGCTGTTTCTGTTTTTCTATGTAGGGCTGGGCAGGGCAGGGCAGTGCATGGGCTTATGAGCCAGACATAAATGAGGTGCTGTACTGCAATTCCTACTACAGTCTGGTGTAGCTGAGCCCTCTTGGACTAACTCAGCTTTCTTCCTGTGCTACAGCTGCTGTGTCAACACAAGATGAGTCAGCTTTCACAGGTTTGTACCCAAACAGCATCACTGAGCTGCTTCCTGGGTCTGATCATCTTTGGCTAGTGCTTCTTTGGGTTTCTATAAATGTAATTCTAAATGGCTATACATGTGGGAAGTTTAAACAGATTTATAAATTATTACCTTATTTTAAAAACTTTTATTTTCCAAACTTGTGCGTGCATCAAATATACCAAAATATTTTTCAAATGTAATATTACAGATAAAGTGTTTTTACTCTTTTCTTTATAGTGCAAATATTTTATGGACATATTTTAAAAATATTTTTTAATATTTTTCAAAATAATAATTTCTCATTAAAAAATATTGCTGTAATACCAGACAGTGTCCCTTGACAAATAAAAAAAAAAAAAAAAAAAAAAAAGACAAATTTACTTCATTTGGTGACTACTTGCCACTTAACACACAGGGAGCTCAGGTAGGCTGTTGTGGCAGGTAGACACTCATATTTGGAAACTTAAGGTAGGAATACCTCCACAGAAACTCCAGGTTTAAGTATTGTCATTGTTGGGATTTTGTTTGCTTCTTTAGTTTTCTTAACTTGTTAAATAGGAGGCAAGGTTGCATTACTTGATTTCTTTTAGGCCTGGATTTTAGTCCCCAAGTACAATTCTGGTTGAAAGCCTGATTGCAGGTGTCAGGACATGAATTTGGCTCCATTGCATGAAATTTCATGCTTCATCTGATTGTTTAGTTTCAGAGAGTATAATATGGAAAATGTGCATCCTGAAGTCAGGAATTATGGTACAGCTATCCATACCAATGCAGGAGCACATGGGCTAATGTGGTAAGTGAAACCTGTAGTGAGACCTGGGCTGGGGTGTGAGGAAATTTGACTTGACATGTGTCAGTGTAAAGAGAGCCAGTAGTTATAGTGAACCTGCTTGTCTCATGGTGTTACTCTTGCCTTCTTCAGTGAGAATCTACTTATGTTCATTTATTTGGGGGTCAGATCATTCCCCAGGTAAATGATTTATACCTGCTCAGTTTGTAGGTTGAGGGCATTCTAAAACTTTCAGGACCAAAGTTTGGAACAGCCTTGGACAGCTGTGGCCAAGAAACAAATAAAGGTACAGTTTGCATGCAGATATAGGATCAGGAGGCAGGAATGGATAAGAACTATTTCCAGGTGGACAAAATCTCTCCATATTCATGAGAACCAGTTCTCTGACAGTGCTGTAGCAGCTGTATCTTCTTTTCCCTTTCCTCTACTGTCTTCCAGTCACACCAAGTAACTGAACTTTCTTAGTTAACAGATTTCTCTACAAACTTCACTCTCTTATGTTTCTCTCCCTTTTCTCTCATTGACTCAAATTCGAATATTTCTTAATGGCCTTCCCAAATTAGAATTCTTTCTTGTTATTGTTTTACATACTATTGTGTATACCTGTTGCAGATTTTATTATTCCCATTTCATGCCCCCTCTGCATGTGCCTCTTACCTGACCACTGCTTTGTGACTCAGTCTTTATGGGCCAGCTCATCCCTGCAGTTGAAAACAGGCTCTTATATTTTGGCACTGCCCACCACATTCCCTCTTCAAGCCTCTCATTAAATCTGTTTCTCTCAGTTTATTGCCCTTCCCTGCATCTGCTTATGTCCAATCCAGTTCTCAGTTGTGGGTTTGTCTGAAAAGGAAAAAATCAAATACCTACAACTATAAAGAAAAAACAAGAAAGACACAGAACACCACCCTGCAAGTAAAAATTTTAGAGTTATCTGTATGCTCCCTTATCACATGGTCACTCATCATTTTTCCATTATTATCTTACCAATATTCCATACTGTTCAGAACAGGGATCTGACTTCCTGAGTCATCCATAAAGTGCAATCTTTTCCAACACACTGTAAAAACCAATAGACCCTTTGTTGAGAATCCAGTTGTTTATGTATTCAGAAAGAGAGTTACAGTGGGAGTTCATTTTCTGTGATCTCTTTTGTTTCAGATGGAACAGATGGCTGAGCAAAATAAACATCTGTATGTGAACTGTTACACGTTCATTTGAGTGTGACAGTGTAAAGGGAAACATGGACATCAATAGTGCCAATTCACAAACTATTTCTGGAGGAAGATTGGAAAAATTTTGACTTAACACATAAATCAGTAGAAATATGCTGAGAACTGACAAAACAAAAGAAGGAAGGAATCACTGGCTATTTCAGTAGTCAGTAATATGAGATGTGCTGTGCCTCTTACTACATAAAACCCTGTAGGCATATCTGTTCAGGATCACAGGATTTCTTTTATAATAATTTTACTGTCAGAATTCCTGTAAGCTAAGACAAAGAGGAAGTTGAGGACAGCCTATTAGCTGCTAGTCATCTGTTGTCTTTCCCTCTACTTTTTTTGATATGTGAAAATTACAATACATCAATCTGAAACATCCTAATAGTTGCATCAGCTGATATTTTTGTGATCAGTATTTGAGCTATGACACTCAGTATTTGAGCTATGACTTCTTTACTGAAACTGGACTCTTCAGCTGTACCTTGATTTCCTCCTCTCTGGTTTAGGGGCCATGCAGATATTTCAGTTAGCAGGTCTTCTGTAGTCCTTTTACCATTTTAAAAAGGGACAATTTCTGTTCAATATTGACTAGCATAGGAAAGGTTTATAAGGAAGGATAATATATTCTATTACATATACTGATATCTCTGCAGGGATGTAGGTGAAATATAGGCAAGTCTTTGGATGCAAAGGCTCTACTATAATGTATTCACTAGTTATTCCACATTCTCCTTTCCATTTCTCCACGCTATGCCTGAGGTTTTGTATTGTGTCTGTTTTGTTTGGCTAACATATAACTGTATTGCAGAAATTGTTACAAGTAGTGAAGAAGGATTAGACATCAGGTTGTGGAATAATTGATGGTTTTGGCTCTTGGAAAATTGTTGGAGGCTATTTACTCTTATTTTGTGGTTACTACTTGAATGATGGGGAGGAAGTTATTCCTTTGTTCTAAGTACACTAGAAGGAACAGAGGATTTTGTTACATTTTATTTTCTCTCTATTTTTCTAATTAATGTAATGTGAACTCTGAGTCTTATACAAATATATGACAGTCTGCAAGCCTGGAGTCTCTACTTCTATAATTGTTGTTTGATTCAACAGTTATAGATATGCGCAATAATAAAAGTTATTAACAGTGAAAAAGAATGTAAATTGTATAATCTCACTTTTTATACTTTCAAGATAAAACCCTCTCGTGATAAATACAGCAGCTGAAACTTCTCAGAACTTGTTTTATATTGTAGCATGTTGGATGAAATCCTGATTCTAGAAAAGTCAACAGTAGAGTGCCAATTGACAATGGCAAAGCTGGGAATTCAATGAAGCTTCAATTTCTAACACACATAATGACCAGTTTTAGGCACAGATATATTTAAATGAGGACCCCCAAAATGGAAAGTTGCATATGCTTGTTTGTTACACATATTCAGAGTTCAGAGTATTTAAGTAGAAGTATAACATGTCCTTAATTGACTGAGTTTTTTTACTGAGATGGGCTTACTGAATTCATAAGTAATTTTCATTGCTGACCTAATTCTACTTTTCATGTCAGTTGAGTCTGGTCAAGGAGTTTTATATCAGTGGTAAAACCAAGAACCCAGAATTTTAGAAACTAGGAGACCCCAATAGCAAATCTAAAGATATCAAGGTTTTTGTCTGCAGAGAGAGTTCAATTTTTTTCAAACAACTTACCTTGTTCTATTGCAATAAATTGAAATTCTAAAATGGTGTCAACACTGTTGTAATAAATCAGTCTTGTCTTGTGGTAGTAAAGAGCAAAGAACAATTTAGAGCATTAAAAGACCCTTAGCTAATACCAGAGCTGTCAAGCTCCTGCTCTTGAAATCTTTGATACTTATCTCCAATTTACATTGGACTCATTTTCAACTTTATCTAGTTCATTAGCTACAGACAACAAACTCCATTTGACTCTCTGTTAATATAAGATTTCTGGAAAAAATTTGATATGTAAGTTCAATATCTTTGGTGCTCATGATTTCATTTTACTTCAGGTCTTTCAGAAACTTGAGCATTAATATATCTAATAACAGAAGTAAAGGAAGAGTAAATGAATGAAAGCTGACCTTGGTGCATTTAGCATACTTACTTTTCATTTTCAAAATTTTTTATCTGTTTCTGATTAAATCCAGCCAGCCAAACCTGTTTGTTTAAGTTCTGTAGTCAAAGGAGAAATTAAAAACATACAAGTAATTCTAAGTGGATGCTGTCCAAAAGTGAAATCAGCTTTAAAAAGAAAAAAAGGTATGAAATTCAGAACTTGGAAAGGAGTATCCCATGCCAAGGCAGTCATTCAGGCATATAAAGGACTTTTCTTTAAACCTCAATGAGCAAAGTAGGGATCTGTCTCTGATTTTTCCAAAGTCAGGTTTTTCCTTCTTTAGCTGTTCTTGACTAAATTGCATTAAACAATTATATTGCTTGTCAGCCACACAGCTGCAGTGTTAGGAGGCACTTATGTTCCATAGTACAAGGAGGACTTGCCATTTTGTGTGTGTCAGTGTCTCCCCTTCCCTCAGCTGTCAAAAACAAGAAAAGACTTAAGAATACAAAAAGTTTTAGCAAAGCAAGCAGAATAAAACTAAAAGTAGTCTTATTGTGAGTGTATTTCTCTGCAACAAATCATTATTCATCACACTTTCACTTGAAAGGGGAATTGAAAAATGTAAAAGAAGAGAAAACAATAATTTAAATGGAAAATGCTGTGCTATTTTGAAAAATAAGGTATTAATTTCAGTTTTTCATTTGCCTTTGTTCTTTAATAATACTTTTTATTTCAGAGTTCTCTCTTTATTTTTTAATCATGTATTTCTCTCAATGTGCTTGATTGTAGTTTGGATGGACAAGATTTATGAATATCACAAGAATTAGAATTTGTCTAATATACTTGGAGAATGAGGTAGGACCAAAACAGTAGTAGAAACAGACATTTCTAGTCTACAAGTCTAGTCTAGAAGTCTACATTTTATAGTTCATCAGATGTCCTACCTCCCCAAAAACCAGAAGTGTAGGATCAGGAGCCAAATTTGTCTGGAAGTATTTAAATCTGAGGGTTGCAAGCCAGAGAACTCTCTTTTCTCATCTACATGAGTGGATCACAGAGATATAAGTAACCATTATCCATAGAATCAGAGCTTTTATTAATCCAAACAAATGCAAGACCACAGCAAATGTGAGAAGCATGAGTACCTTTTGTTGCACATGAGAGTTATTGAAGAGAGGAACTGCAGAAGCTGAAGGTTTGAGTGGACAAGGGTAACCTGTTGTAATCTGTTTTGGGAGAAGGAAGGAATGGATTACATCAGTCTGAAGTACAGCTGGAAGGAGATGCCCTTACCTTGCAAAGCAAGCAGAGGAGGAAAAAGTTCACTCATCTTCAGGTATCTGTAGACAGCAGGACTACACCTCATCTGAGCACACTTCAGTCATGTGAAACCATTTTAATTAAATGCAGAAGTAGTTCCTAATGTGAAATTGGAGGCAACTTTGTAACGTTTCCTGCAGGCAAAAATATTACTTACAAATGATATTAATGGAAAGCAGAAACTTAGTCCTTGTTCAAGTTTTGTTTGTCAGTGGTTAACTAGGCCCAGGTGCTTTAGTTTAGTCTGTGGAAAGCAGAGTGACTGGTAAGCTGGTAGCAGTTCATTCCGAAACCTTTCTGGATCTACAGATGTAGGGTAGTTTGCTCAAAAGTGGTGGTGGCACTGCAATTCACCAGGCAGGATCCAGGCAGGATTCCCTGAGGCACACGGTGAGTTATTCTAAAGGTCTGAAAATTTATGACTATTCTTATTTTCTCCCTACAAAATCAAAGACTGTGTCAATGCTAAAGAAAGATCTGTGAGGAAAGCCCAAATTATCTGAGAGATCTTGGTACCCTGATTTTCTGTAAGGATGTATTTAATATTCAGATTTTGTCAGATAGGAGGTATTAGTGTCAGTCATGAAAGTGTCTATTTGAAGCTAGGCATATGCTGATGACGTTGAGTGAAGAATCAATCTGTGACTCCTTTTAGAGCAAGTGCAAGGATTCTAGTTGGGAGATAAAGTAGATAGTCCTGGTCAGGTTGGACTGGAAAAGGGCTGAGGGGAATCAGATATTAAAAATGGTACATGAATAGTATTTCATATTGCCAAGATAACCACAATGTACAAAGCAGCTTTATTCCTTTTGAAGCTCTTTGTTTTGTGATTGGTAAAATACTCTTTTGACTTGTGTAATATGTAATGGCAGAGCCTTGGTTATTTTGAACTAGGAGCCTAATTTAATGTGTAGATATTTATGCATTAGTTATATTGCATTTTTCTGGTATATTTATTGGATTATTAATATTTAACATTTTTTTTAAATGAGTGAAGTGCTTTCAAATTTTTTCTGAGGGTTGGCACAGATTGTGTTGGCTATAACTTGATTTGGCTCTGGAAACAAACAGCATCAGGAAGGGCAGAATAATTGTGGCAGCTCTGTTAGTTGTTAAATTGTTTTGAATGCTTCTTTCCATTGATCTATATAGTAATTTCTCATTAATTTACCTCCCTTGCTCGTGCTTTTATGGCAACTTACAGGCCTATTTGTTGAAACAGATCACTAAATATTTTTGTGCATAGGTGTGGTTCTCAGTCTAGTTCCATAAAGTATTGAGGTGGTCACAAGAATTAAAAGTTAGTACAGACTTTCTTGGTAGAATTTTGCTGCTTAGAAATATGGTCTTGAAATTCTGAGTCTAGGCAATGCACCAGTCTTCTTCCTGGCTTTTTGCTCAGAGTTCTGCCTGTCTACCCTCTGATACAGCTGGTTTGGGGTCATGTGGTGAACTAGACCTTTCAGTGGTTTTTCAGCAAAAACAATCTGGGCAGCAACCTGTGCATTTAGCATTCAGCCTGGCAGTGACTGCACCACTAAAACCAAAGCATAAATTTTTGCTGATGTCTTTGCTGCTCCTGTATCTCCAAGAAAATATTTTTAAGAAAATATCACCTCCCTGATACAGAAATAGAATTATGACCTTAGTTTGTCAGTGATAGTCTCTAGAACTCCATGAAATATTTCTATTTTTGCCTTTGTACCTACATACCATTAACAAATTGGAATTTACATCAAAGAGGAAAACTGATAAAAGTGTCTGAATCGTGACTAATGAAATGTATTCCTGAGTATGACCTTTCTTTTCAACCAGCAAGCAATAAAGGGTTTTTGCTTACAAAGCTACATGCTGAACCAAAGAGCAATAAAGTAAGGGGGAATAGAGAACTTGTCAGTTTTGTCAATTTTAACAGGCCTACACTCCTCATCAACAAGTTCAATATCAGCTGAGTGTATTTTCAGTACATTACACTCAATTTTGTTGAACTTAATGATAAGATCATTAGGCAAAAAAACCACACAGGAAACAATCTAAGGGTTGATGCAAAGAAATAATAGATCTGATTACAAGGTTATGTTCTTGAATCTTAATGTTCTGTTTCATTTGGGGAAAAGTTGAATTTTTACACAGAAGGTAAAGGGCTTTCTTATTGAACTGTGTACATATCATTTTATGAAACATCAAGATAATCTTTCTCCCTCATCACCCTAGTGCATGTGCACCTGGGTTTTTGCAATTCAGCATTTCAAATTACAAAATTGAAAAATAGCAGAGGCTATAACCTTTGGATATTTAAGCTACGCACACTGATATAATAGGAGTTGCACAGCAATAAGCCAAACATCTATTTAATACCTACTATACCTATTCTGGACTATGAAGCTCTGACTAATGATTTTTCTGTAATTGGAGCTAACAAGTGTGTGATCATTTCACTTCAGATGTAATCTACAGTAATTAGCAAATACGTAATTATGCTGTGAATAGATATTGACCATTCTTTCACTATTTATAAAGAAAGATACCACATGAAGAAAGCTGCAAATCTTAATGCAAGATACAGTTAAGTTCACTTCTACTTAAAGTATAAATAGGAGATATTACAATATACAGCTGATCATTTTAACCTCAAACCTGTCCCAGTGAACTTTCTGTAAGGTCACAGCCAGCCCACACTGAAGACAGGAATAAAACTAAAGACCTGCCAATTTAAGGCAATGACTGTCATTGTTTTTTGCTTTTGTGGACCCCTGAAGGTTTTCCAGTAGTGATTCTGACTCTTAGAAATTTCATAAAGGTCAAATAATGGCTATATTTCACTTCCCATGGATCCCTTAGCTATACTACAGAGACTCAGCCAGGGTGAAAGCTGCTTATCAAAGACCAGGCACACAGAGTTTTCCTGAGTTCAGAAGTCTATGCTTCTTCTCCATTTAAAAGTAACCACTGTCTTGCTAGCAGATTGAATCAACAAAAACTTTTTTTCCCCTTCAAACTTACCTATATTCTGTACAAAACAGGCCAAGGTAACTGGCGAGTCTCTAGTTATCTCACAGGCAGTGTGAAAAAGACATAATGAGTGAAACATGGGACCTTTCCCTTTCTCTGATCTTTGTGTTTGTTTTGAGGACTTTTCCAGGGCTATTAGATTGGGACAATCAATTGGTCTCTGCTGGAATTTTTTCCTCCTTCTTTGAGGGGGTCTTTTAGTAGGTTCTGGTACAGATAGGAGCAGAATTCTAATGGGATATGGGGCAAATTGTTTGCAGTGAGCAGATTATTTTTGGGTGTAACAAGACATGTATTTCTGACACTGCCAGTCATTGTGTGGGTTGTTGTGGGTTAGTTTTCTTTTTTTTTTTAATTGGTCAAGGCTGCAGCTGTCCTCTTTTGGTAACACAAAATTCTTAAACCTTCTCTGTCATCAGTCCCTACTATTTCAGAAATGCAAAGAACATGCAGCATTCTTTTTTATTTCCGAACACTTTCTAGTGCATCTGTCTTGAAAACTCTCAGAATCTTATAGTTTTTCTGGCTGTATTGTTCATGATGTCTTTGCTGCTGGCCACGGATGTGTTTCATTTCACCCAAGTTCTTTTTCAGCTGCTTTAGTCATCTGTGATTTCAACTGTTTTGTGCAACATCCTTGCACAAATCAGCATGGTTCCTCCAGTTTGGACATTACAAGCCTGCTTCTCTACTGTGTTGCAACTTGGAGTCACTTTCCCTGAGACATGAGCACAAAGTGATGATAAAGGAGACTGATGAAGGCTTGAATTTTCACTTGTTCCTATAAGACTAAAAAATATTGCTTCCACTATAAGTATAGTGTGAGATATATTGCATAAGGAATTGGATCAATTTTGAACTGTACATTTGTCTTTTGATCTAGAGTGTATGTGTTCTGCTAATCTCTTCTGCTTTGGAGTTTGCCAAGGTTTTCTTCCTTAAACTCAATTTTTTTTTCAATTTTTTTGACTAATCTGTTCCTTTGGAATGTCTCCTAACATTATTCCTGGGCATCTTTAAACTTTTTCTATTTCAAGTGCAGCACAGAGCATTTTAAACATCTTAAACCTGGTGAAAACCCGGGGGGGGGGAAAAAAAAAGTGATTTACAGGTAGAAAGTTGCATCCTTTCCACCAGGAGCAAAGCCTGTTTCCATAAGAGTGATAAGCATTACTGCAGCTTCTGTGTTACCATCACATGGTATCCACTGTGTGGAAAGCATGGCACAAAATAAAGGTGACTTAAAGGCTGGAGCCAGCCACCTAAATGGGGAAAATATCCATAGCACTTCCCAAGCCATACAATATAAAAAGTGTAACAATACAAGACAAGCCTTTTGAGGAGACTGTAGTCTTTCCAGCATTGCCCTGCAACCACAAGTCATTGATCCAGGTAATGGTCAGATTTTTGTTATACTGGTATGGCCAGACATAGAGATCCACTTTGGTTAGGTTAAGTGGAATAACATATTGCACTACAGCTGCGGTGGTGAGACTTTTTTGTATCAACAAGAACTTGGACCATAATAAGGAGCGGTTACACTCTTTTCTGGCAGTTATCCTTTCTGAATGAGATAGAAAAATTAGATTTTTAGGACTAGGGATTGTTCCCTGTGCTGTGGACATCATTCATGTGTAGGAAAGCTCTGCCCCAGAGCCTTCCTGGCTCTCAGTGAGTAATCACATTCTACTTGTCCAAATGATTTCTTTCCTGCTTATTAAAATATCCCTTCCTTTCTTTTTGATTCGAAGAACATTGTTCTTTAAAGGGGATGTAGAGTTTCTGTGTAAATTTAAATCACCCCAGAGCTGATGTCGTCTTTAATTTGGTTTATGTCCTGCCACACCCTACAATTTTTGTAGTGGGATCCAGGCCAGTGTGAAGCGGCTCCTCTGGAGCGTGGTTCCTTTAGGCTTTGGTCACTAGGTGTCACTAATGAACTAGCAGAGAGCCAGAGCTTTGTTCTTATTTCAGTCTTAAATTCGTACGAAGCAGAAAAACATTTGTACATGATAACTTTTGTGTTGCCTATAAACCTCATGCCTACGGATTCCATATCAGGGTCAGTAAGGAGTCGTGTCCCCCAGATTCAGCAAGAGGTCTGCTATGCAGTCCCCTTTTAACTGCACAGGGAAGAGTTCATAACTCTTTCCCCCCAGTGTGTTAGTTGTTTTGAATACAGAACTATTTTAGCTGCTGTTCAAATCCAGGACCAGAAATGTATCAGGGAGAATATATTCCTTTTTCTGAAAAGTGTACAGCAAACTAGGTTGTAATAGATTAATAAGTCAGATTGTAGGTGCAAAAATCAATAGTCAAAGTACACTTCCTGCTTAGAATTTCATTTGGGGCTTCTAGATTCCTGTTCATGTGTTAGAATCAGCAGTTAGAGGGATTAATCAGCCTGCACACAAAAGATATATGGTGATCTCAAGCAAGGCTGGAAAAATCAGACTCCAAACCTGATTAAGTATTGAATGGTCTGGCCTTTTACTATTGTATGTAGGAGAACTAAATTTGAATCTGGACATAAATCTTGTTCACTTGTTCCCTGATAGCTCTTGGTAAATGTGAGGCACCATTTTGGAATGTATGCTGCTATTCTAAGAAAATGAACTTTGGCCTTTTAGTGAAGGAAAACCTGCTTCCTTTGCTGCAGTGCTGTAAAAACATCTCCTACTCATGTCTATTCTCTGCGCTTGGGATTCAACAGAGCTTAAGAAAAATATTTTAATGGAGACTGATTTCTAACCCCTGCTGAACAACTCAAGAAAAAATATCTAATGATTACATACACATTTATTCTCCTCTAATAATTTAATGGTTAGATATTGGCAGCAAAGTACCTCACTTGAAGGAGAAGGAAGGCCAAGGGTATGTTAAGGGGTCCCTTCATGGAGGAAATGGTGTGTTTTCGTGATCCCTCTCTCTCCCTTTTTTTCTTTTTTGTGGTTTTGTTTGGGTGTGTTTTTTCTTTCTCTTTTCTTTTTTTTTTTTTTTAATTTTTGTTTGTGTTTTTTGTTTGTTTTGTGGAGAGAAGCTGAGTTCTCTGTGCCTGAGAAATCTTGTGCTGATCCTGTGTGAAGGTGACTGTGTAAGCTGTCAGTGGTTTCATTTTCTCTGCTGGGAGTGGCAAGTTTTCAAACAGAGGCAAGTGATAGTTCAGCCCTGCCTGTTGCAGATGCTTTTGAATACAAAGGTGTTTTCAAGGCACAGAGAAAAGAGCTCAGCCTTCAGCTCATCATGTTCTACCTGCAATGCATGGCTATAGTGCTCTGGGATTTTTGTATTAGTTATTCAGGAAAATTATCCCCAAACACTGCTGCAGTAGAATTCAAAACCTTTTTTGTGCCTTGTCAGAAATCATCATTTTACTTGCCTTACTACTTCATCAGCTACATCAGACTTCTAACAGACTTGTGATTATATTGCTAATAAAGCACTTTCTGGATAAAGGTTTTCCTGGCTGGTCACTGAATCCATGGGTGCCCAATCCACTTTTGCTTGTGCATGGAGTCCTTGGTGATTGATTTTAGAGGGCATCACCCAACTTCTCTATTGTGACATGAAAGCTGGAAAGAACAATTTAGCAGTGCAACTCTCCAAATGCTAAAATGCAGAGTTTCTTTCTAGAATCATGAGTTCATATCCTCAGAGGCTGACTCAGCCCTTTTGCTGGTGGAGACGCATAAGGTTAGGATTGAGGAAATCTTTCTTACTCTTCTGAAAGTAACCATAATAACAGAAGTCTTCTATCCATACTGAGCAAGCTAATAGTTCTTTGTATTTCTCTGTCAAAATAGCTTGTCCTTCTTCCTTTTTGTCATCTTCTTCTAATAATGACCATTATTTACAAATTTACTTGCCTCATTGTGCGGGGTGTTCCTTCAAGAAGTCTCATGCAATATCACAGCCTCTAAGGTAAAATGTGCCCCTAAACATGTTAAAATATGCAAACACCAAGAAAGGGAGAGATTAGACTTCTCTGGCAGAAACTGGAGGTTTCTGGTCTTAATGTACCAGAAACTGGTACGTATGTTCTTACATACACAGGTATGTAAGAACAGTCCCAAAATGATTTTTTGAACTAAAATCTATGGAGCTTCTGTTGGATCATATGCCAACAACTCCAAATTTATGTTCTTTTAAAGTTATTTCCTCCCCATCTTCCTCATCTAGCTTTCATATGTCCTATGTACTTAGAAAACTCTGAATTTCCTCCCCAAGGAGCCAAGAAAGTGTTTTCTTTAAATCTGCAATGGTATGGTTGTTGCCCATGTGTGTAATAAGCGCAGAATTACAGTAATGTACCTGTGACATGTGAGCAAACATAGAAAGTATTACAATAGTAAGTAATAGTATAACAGTAAGTAAAGTATTAAGTAGTAAGTATTTCCACAATGTCTACAGCTGGGATTTTGTAGTACTCACTGCTTTAACCAGTTTAAATAGAGCAAGGCAAGCTTGAACTTAAAAACCCAAATCTGATTTGCTAAACAAGTTCTGTCCTGACTCTCCATCTATATCTTAAATCTTCCTCCAGCTGTTAGTCAAAACAAATGCATAATTAAGAAGAACTACCCCTTATTGCTGTTTAATTTCCTGATAAAGACATTAAATTAAATTAAAAGGAATTTCCTGAAAAGCCCCCATTAAAACTAAATCCCTGTACTGACAAGCTATTAGATTTTTTTTTTCAAAAAAGAATAGCAAAGAAAACAACGACAACAACAAAAATAAAAATCTACTTTTGGGCTTGTAGATTTGGGCAGTTTAATTGTTGCTCTGTTTCCCTGATAAGGTGAGACTAGTCCCATGTCACTAGGGGAATGGTATCCTGCTGTGTTTTTCCATCCTCATTTACAATGATTATGTTATCAGGCTAGCCAGGCAAAAGGGTGGAGCAACTATAATTTCAAAGCAGGATTAGGTTGAAATAACGAGGTCACCAAGTTGTGGTTGTCATGGCAACGTCACATCTAAGAATATGGGATGCTTCTAGGAGATGAGGCAAGCGTGGAGTCTCTCCCGCTTTGCACAAAATCCCAGACTATTTCTGTAAAATTGCTTAATTGCTTTTAAACATTTTTTTTCAAGGTGGCTCTTGCTACAACAATGAATAAAAACAGTACTTTTTTTATTGACAGTGTCTTAAGGATGTCTTTATCTCTGATCTGCTATTGATCCTGTTTTCCTGTCATCTTCTGTGTATGCATTTTGGCTGTCTTTAGAAGATCTTTTGTTTTAAATATATTATAAAACTTCAGGTATTTCAAATACTGCTCAGGTGCTTTGATTCTCCTTGAGACTTTACAATCTTTTAGCATACAGGTTTGTCTCTCAGGTCATATCCTGCCCTGGGACCTCCCACACACTCACAAGTAAGAATCAGTGTTTTGCTGTTAACTCTTGATTTTCTGTGTTAGTGCTAGTTTTTATCCATTTCTTGGTATATTTTATGTTTTTTTAAAAAGGTGGGTTTTTTTTTTTTTTTTCCTGGTAGTGCCTGAAAATCCTTATTTAAAAATCCATTATTGTCAGTGTTTCAAGTTTTATTTGAGCAAATGTAGAGCCTTACTTCACCCTGTCACTGCTCATCACAGGCTTTCATGGAAACTTTATGGTACAAACTTCTGACAACCACAGTATGAAGCAGCTGTGTGGTTTTATTTCATTATGTAAAATCTCAACCAAAAGATTTTCTTGCATTACTCTTACCTCTGCTACTATATTGTGAAACATTATGATATAAATTGCTCTAAATACATCTCTAATGAAATCAGTATGATTTTTATGCTTTTTCTTTGCTAAGTTTTCAGCATAATGTAGTGTTTAAACATGCCAGGCTAGAGGATTGGTGAAACAAGGGTGTAAGTTGCAAAGAGTATATAGACATTGGGGGAATTTGCAATGGGAGGCCATGGGGTTTAGTATTTAGCCTTAATTGTCTTATAATATCTTGTCAAAGTTTTTCTTAGACTTCAGCAGTTTTGTCTCTGGGAGTCTGAGCTCCACACTCTCTGCAGTCTCTGTGCTATACAAGTCTCCCTGATGGTCGAAGTTCAATCCCATTATTTATGTATCAGCATAGTGTTGCCTTTTTCCCAACCTGGAAATGAAACTCCCGATAATTTTAGTAAGGAGGTAATATAAAATGGGATCTTTATTTGAAGCCTTCAGAGGCACTTATGGAAAGACGTCCACTAAAGCCCAGCCTCCCCAGAGGTGAGTCTATTTTTATAGGTTTTAGGAAATTAGCATAATTGATAAAAGGCACCAGTTAGGAGGACAAGTGATGATGCAATTCCTCCCCAGGTCAAGCCCCTTCTCTGGAGCCCCCACTTCAGCACTAGCTGTACTTTGTCCATGAGAATGGATCTCACAGAGCTGTTCTCAGCCTTGGATTCTTCTTCAGGAAGAACCAAGATAGGATAGGGGCCTTGTTCCCTTGGAGCTCTGGAATTTGTTTTGTCTCTCTGCTTAGTGAAAAGCCATGGAAAAGTACTGGGAAAAACAGTTACTAATACAATAGGTGACAGAGTTACAAATACATGTGTGAAGAATACAGAGAACATAGAAAATAAAGACAAAACCCAAATGGCATCCTAGTGACACAGAACTTGCCACAACATAATGGATGTAGGGACCACTACCTTTTCTCAGGTTTTGGTTGAAAGCTGCAGATGGACATTCAGACAAACCCCTAGACACAGAGAACAATCACACAAGGCTCATTTCTATAGGTCTTACACAAAACTGTAGGATGAGAGTTCCTACAAATGGGAAACAGACCAAAGAAACCAATCATTCATCATTGGGTTTTATAATGCTATGAGAAAGTTAGACAGCCATATATATATTTTAGACAGTTAGCCGTATATACATTTTATTTGATAGGCCTTTTGGTTAAAACAAAATAACAACAAAAAGCAAATAAAGTATACAGAAACTACCATATTCAGCATCATGCTTCAGACAGGTTGGAGACATGGGCAGAGAACAACTGTTTGAAATTCAACAAAGGCAAATGCAGAGTCCTGTACTTGGAGAAGAATAACCCTGGACAACAGCACAGCTTAGGGCTGACATGTCAGCTCTGCAGAGAGGGACCTGGGGGTGCAGGACTAGAATATTTCTGTTATGAGGACAGGTTGAAGGAGCTGGGCCTGTTCAGCCTCAAGAGGAGATGACTGAGAGGGGACCTCATCAATGTCTGTCAGTACCTGAAGGGAGGATGGCAGGAGGATGGAGCCAGGCTCTGCTCAGTGGTGCCAAAGGATAAGAGGCAGTGGGCAGAGACTGATGCCCAGGAAATTCCAAAAATTCTACCTGAATGTGACTAAGAATTTCTTTACTATGTGGGTGACCTTGCACTGGAACAGGTTGCCCAGGGAGGTTGTGGACTCTCCCTCACAGAAGATATTCAAGAGCCATCTGAATGCAGCTCTGTGCATGTTCTCTGGGATGGCCCTGCTTGTGCAGGGAGGTCGGACCAGATGATGCACTGTGGTCCCTTCCAACCTTACCCATTCTGTGATTCTGTGATATGAGGTGCAAGGTCTAAGGGTAGATGGTGTTTTTAGGGAACACAATTTTCAGCTGACAGAATTGCTTCATAGACAGTATGGACCCTTTTGGCTTCCCTTCCTCCCCTTTTTCTCCACTATCCAGTTAGAGCTTGTGAAAAGGGTGGCATCTTGCACTTTGCTGACATGCTGGGGAGTAGGGACTGTGCAAAGCAGACGATTTCTATCAACAGTGAGGCTAATTGCTCAGTTCTGAGAGTAAAAGGAAAAAGAAATTTCAGCTTTGGTGTGGAATGTGCTGTTAACCAACTGGTAACAGAGTACTATTTTCTCTCTGACTTTGGAGGAGGGGTATGCTATTTTTCACAAAGGATGGGATCTTTCCACAGCAACCTGGAAGAGTTGTTGAGTAGCCTCACCTGTCTGGACTCTGATTTACAGGTCTGCGACCTACAATGGTATATGAAGATAGGAATTCTCCACACCCCTCATCCTTTTTGCAGATTTTTGTTTTGTCCTAAGAAGAAGTTACAGATTGCCAATGGATTGACTGAATGTATTTTTTTCTGTAACCATACGATGTAATATTCTTCAGTGTGCTGAAGAACTACCAGGGAGATAAAGAAAAAATTTAAGCCAAATTGTCAGTGGGTGTATCCACCAGATGGTGATGTTCTACCAAATTATTTCACATTCATCTTGCAGTAAAAAACTTGTCATTTGAGGGAATTCTGATTACTTCTTAAATTTCAGATGAGAGAGTCTTCCTGTTGCTTGACTGATAATTAAATTCAGAAAGAGAATATGTTTCTGTCTGTGTTGAAGAGTCTGTCTAAACTGTTTGTGCCCAGATCAATGGACACAGTGAGGAATGGATAAGAAAAATCTGTAGCTTCTGCCATATTGAAACAGGGCAAAAGCTAGCACGTTAGAATCCAGGTTTGCATGGCTACTTTACAGTTATGGAGGGCCAAAAGCCTGGCAGCCTTCTCTGCCATGTAGGGCAGTTTATTTCTGTGAGAAAGCAAGCACCAGAATGAAAGGCTGAGGAGGGCTTGTGCTGCTATATTGTTTCATGGCTCCTCTTTCCTTAGCCTGGAGGATCTTGTGGATGAACGCCAAAGGTTTGGTTTGCTGGGTGGGGCCTCATCTGCATCTCAAGCTGGAAAGAAACAGATCTGCTGCATTCACCCCCCTCCCTCCCCTTGGCTGCTTGCTGAGCTGAAGAGCCCTCAGGAAAACTGTGTTATGGAAAGTTACACAATCTAAAGTCTAGCTTTTCCATCTTGGTATACAATAAACATTACTGCAGTTTATGCACATGCACTGCAGCCATTCAGACTGAAAGGGCTTCGCTATAAAAAATTGTTAGTTATTGATTTAGTTTGAGGAGTAACTGCCAGCAAAATTGGATCCTTCAAAAATCTTCTCCAATTTTATCTAACAGAGTAAAAGGTTCTCAGAAAACACAAGGAATGTGTTAGAAAAATCAAAATGATAACTTGGTCTGTTTTGTATTTGTCTGTGTTTCACTGCCCAGTGACACTGTTCACACACAGAACTCCAGCGAAGCTCTTCTGTAGAATATCAACTACCTGTAAATAGAAACAGTGCTGTATTTGATCCAACAAGGTTAGAAGAGCCAATATACCTGGAAAATTCCCTATTTATAATGGGAATGCCCTGTTTAGGATAGAATATCAGTGATGATAATGCTAATCTTAAAGTTAGTTTTGCCAAAGAAAATATTTGTTATTACTTAAATCCCCTCCACTGCCAAAGAAAAAACACAATGAAATCAAAATACTATTGTACAAAATGTCAATTTCAAATCAGTTAAAAATTATTTTTCTCAATGAGTTCTCTATTGTAAGAATGGTCTGTCTTTTCTGACAGCAACATACTAATTTGGGAGGGTTCCACTTTAGAGCAGGTCTCATGGTAGGAATACCAACACAATTCAGATATCCAGATTAAATTTTGCTCCTTCTTGGTAGAGGTGAATTATCTGTGGCCACAGTGGATTTGAAAGGAAATGGGATGATGTTCTTTCTTCTTACCAGGATGATATGAATTGCATGCTGTGGGTGCTGGCCATCTCCCTCAGTACTGTTAATCCAGTTCTCTTCATGTCCTTTTCCTCCCTGTTTTAGCCAGGACAGCTGGGACTGATTTTTGTGTGGTTGCATCAACACTACAAGCTCAAATGTGGTAGTTCTTCCTATCCCTTGCCGCAGCTTCTGCTTTATAGAGCTCACCTGTCTATGCTGAGAGTTTTGTGGATTTGAGTTTCTTTTGAAGCTGAAAAAATAAATGACTGTCCTGTCTCTTGGCCAGTATGCATGGGTTTTGCTATCACTGTGGTTGGAAACCAGCCTGTATTTCCTCATTCTGCTCTGCACTGCCATTTGTTGAGACTGAAAATGAGCTCAGTTTGCTGCCACTGGTCTTTAGAGTTCAGTGTGTCTTTGACTGAGAGTTTCTGTGTAACTTTGCTGGTAACCTTATCAGACTTATTGGACTGGACTGTACCAGCCAGGGAAAGCTGCCATGTAGACCCTTCTTTTGCACTGTAGAAGTTCATGGCTGGTTCATTGAAAGGGTTTTCTCCTATGTTTGGCTGATGACACTGAACATTCAGAAAAGTGTGAGAGAGCTTGCTGAGTTTTCCAAGTTGTGTAGCATTCATTAGGATATTACCGAGGAACTTGCAAAATCTGAAAAATCCAACAGATATTCTGATGCACTCTTGCTACGTGTAGGTGGATGGCACTGTGCTTGCCCTGTGCAAGCTGAGAGTGCTGCCAATTTATTCTACTACACACATGGAGTGTTTGAGTGGTGAAAAGACACTTGTAAATAAGAAATGCTTGTAAACTCTTTGGGGTTCTTCAGTATTTGCCTTCAGGTATTTGGTTTCATCACATACTTTGATGGGAACTGTGATCAAAACCTAGTTGTTCTGTGATCATCTGTCCTCTTTATTATGGACTGTGTCTAATGATTGGATTCCCTTCTGTCTAGTATCAGTGAAGTTCTGGCAGTAGCTTTTCCCATAGGTAAGACAAGAATTGCTTGTGGTGATCTTCTCTTGTCTAGTAAGGATTTAGTTTACACAATTGAACACTGGTCTCCTCTAACCAGACATTCATTTTAACAAAATGTATGGAAAAATAATGACTTTGAAACCATTCTGTCAAATCTATTTGAGATTTGCCAAACTTCTGTATGAAAGAAGAGGGCAGACTGAGAGATCAGGAGTCAGACTGTGATTGCATTATCTCCTTTCCTATGAAACTCAGCTAACAGGGAAGCATTAGATGGCTAATCTTCAAACCTGTCCCAGACAAGGGAATCTTGCAGAGGAAATGGTGCTTGTAGTGTCATACAGACTTATCTTTGTGAAACGTATGCTGGTTTGGCACCTAGACTTTAGTGAAACTGCCCAACTAAATTGTTAGTGGGAGCTGTGCCATCTGAGCAGATGGGCATGTGTAGGCAGTAAGTAGTCATGTTTGTTCTTCATTTATGGGAATTTAGACTAGGATTTGAAATACCATGAAGCATAAAAAGCAAAATGCCCGGGTAGGTTATCCTTTGGTTTACATCTGAACTAGGTATCCTTGCCCTGTTGCAGAGGGAACATTCTTTTGTTAAGCAAGTCTAGGATAGCATGTGTGACAGAAATAGAGCTCAGATACTTCACACATCTCAATATTCAGATTTTTTCAATTAATTCCTACCAATCCAATCCATTTTCTCTGGAAAATTACTCTTTAGACCATGTTTTTGCTTTTGAATCCTTTTAATGACTTTCCCATATCAGTTTCATTTCCAGCTTCCTTGCAATCATAACTGAGTGATTCCAGCTGTGTCTGGAATTCTGCTCACTTCTTTCCACATCATTGTGCCCATTTGCTGGGGTAAAGTTACTTCTCAAAGCATATGGGTATATACACACATTGCCATGAAGCAGGCTAGACTGGAAACCTACAAAGTGTCATCTGTGCCCCAATAACTACCTAACTACATTCTCCTGCTGGCTCTAAACACAAGCAATTTTCCACCAAATTCTTACCCTTTTAAGTGTGTGCATTACTGAGCCAGGCACAGAAATAGTTACTGAGTGCTAGATACCTATCTGTGTGTAACCTCACAGTAACTTTCATGTGCATTTAGTTCAAGCTTTCTTCAAAACATTTAGCCACCATCTCCAGTATAGCACCTGGCGATTTTGTCACATCTATGCTAAGGTTTTGCACAAAATAATTATGTCAAACAGGTCTGATTTTTGTCACTTACTGTCTTGATATGGGTAATATAAGAAAATCTTTACATGCACACCTGGCTTTACTGAAAGCGCACATGTTCTGCAATGTTAGATAATAGCAGAGTTGAGTGATGAAATTTTGAGCCTGGCCTTTCATCTATTTCTGCTCTGTGGTATTACTTTGAATGTCTGCACTAAGAGTTCTGTCTTATTTAGATAAAGTCTTACAAGACAGGGACAATGTTTTTCCCTTTGTGTTACACAACCTCAGAAACCTCGATGGCATTCAAGAAATAATAAACAATTTAAGGGCAATGCTGTTGGGAGATCAGCCACATATGGAGTGTTTCTGGCCCATTTGATGCAGAGGAAATTCTATGCAGGAAGTCAAAGAGTTGGTTAAGGTCAGAGCTGGAGTTTACAGAGTATCTGGCAGCTTTCTTAGGCACATGTTAAAACAAGTGTTCTTCAGATTCCAGAGGAAACCAACAGGCAATATGTATCACCTGCTACACACCTACATGTGTGTAGAGACCTTTTCTCAGACACGGCTTTCCATCGTTATTTCTCTGTCTATTTGTTTTGAAACTTTCCCTCCAGTTTGTGAGAAATCATGCTAGACTAGGGGATAACCATATGTTTTGTGACTTAAAAGGGACCTATATAAACATGCTTTTCTCAATTCCTTGCTAATAAATGAATGGATGCACACTTGCACAAGTGCAGTACATGAACAGAACAGCTGTTCTTTTACAAGTTAGGGAAGGGGAGAAGAGCCCAGATGTCCAGAACAGGGTAGTCTGAGCAGTCAGTCGACAGCCTTAATCATTTTCTAGGCAGGGACAATTTGAGAACTGCCAAAATAACTGCCTGTGGATCTCACCAAGGAGCCAAATACCCTGGCTGGGACTATAATATACAGACTGGCATCTGGGCTCTCTGTTATCAGTCCCTGAGCATGACAGAGGAGGAAGTGGATAATAGTAATTGAAATGCTCACTGCAGCATTTTAAAAGTAACTATTTCAAATATTTTCCTTAGAAAAGTCCAGCAATTAAGAAAATAATTAAATGCATTTTTTGAGAGGGCAAAGGCAGTTCTACCAAAACATTGTAAGACTCCTTTTAAGGGGTTGTGGTTCAGATGTCTCCGTATTGTTTCCTTTGCCTAGATGCTTCACTCCACACTGCACTCCTAGTGCTCAGTTAGGCATCAAGATGACTTCCATTTATTCCCATAGGCTAAGTCATTGCTATTTGGATGGAGAGAGGTATAATACAGTCAAAGACAAACTGTGGATGTCTGTGACTGCACCTCAGTTTTCTCTTATATGCCCTGGGATGTTCTTGTGCTACAAAACTGAGGTATCCATTGGTCATATCTTCAAGAATGTTTCTTCTCTCACAAACTTTGCTATTGTTTGCCCTTTTGTGGGCAGTGTAGGTTGATGTGAGAGCCAGCAGCCTTAGCACGGCTCAAGAGGAATTAGTTCTACCCCTGCATCTTTACCTTTTGGTGTGTTATAAAGGGGAACATGTTAGACACTATTGTTCCTGGCAATAGGTTTCCTATGAAGTTATGTTAAAATATCTGAAATCCTCACCATTCTTGTGTGCCTCTAGGCATTATACCTGGACACATGTCTTAGTAGTGAGAATCTGGGAATGGCTGGCCAAATAAAGGGCAGGATCCAGCTGTCCAAAAGCTGATCTATGCTTGTCTGCATTGACATTTTATGTTCTTGTCGCCTGTTCCTTCACAGGTCTGAACCTGCAAGGTGGTTTCTGATTCTGCTGCTGGGAAGGTGGGGAGAGCTTTGTCATTTTCAGCCATAGGTATAGGGGCTTAAACATGCTGCTTTAACCAAGTGGGGAATGGTTATTCTGTCTAGGGACCTGGGGTTCTGTCTTTTGTGATCCAAACACAAATATTGATTTATTTTTCTTCTAATGTCTGTAAATACTATACTGCAATTTCTTCCTAAAAACAATAGGATTACAATAAATAGCTAGTGAGCAGCTGCAGTGTCTAGCACTGCTGCTCTACTGTACAAACCACCGGAAAAGGGAACCTGAATATACAGGGATTGATCTCCTCTATATAAGCTGGTTCACATAGATGAGAACTCCCTTTTATGTATGCTTTTTTTTTCCCCTGGAATGAAGGAGGTGGTAGTTGTGATTAATAAGTTTTTGAGCTAAATACCTTGCTTTTATTATGGCCACAGGGGATAAAGCATGAAAAACAGTAACAGCATGCTACAGAAGAGTCATTGAAAAGATCACTGGAATTATTTTTTGAATGGCTTTCTATTGTTGGATGTTCTACTTAAAAAAGAATTTAGCCCTTGCAGTAATATTTGGTTTGCAATGCATTTTTTCAAAACTATTTGTATTTTGTTTAATGTTTATAGTTTAAAAAGTACACAGTCTGAGTGCTGCAGGCTTCGTAGATGCAAAAAGCAGAGTAGTATAGAAGGTGAAGGTTTGTCAGTTCACAAAAAGAATGGACACTCTTTGAGTTCTGTAAAGGCCAAAAATATTTAATACTTAATATTTAAATGGTTTCTGTTTGCAGAGAATAAGGCCTTTTTCAGCTTAATGTTAGTGCTTATATCACAGGACACTACTAATGAGCTGTGGAGCTTTTCACCTCTCTGTCCCCAAGGATGCAAGCAAAAATTCACTCTATGAGACCAGAGATCCATTTGTTCGTCTGATATCCCTCATAATAGAGATGTATGGATGACTAAGAAATAAGCACAAAATAATATTTAACAGTAATATGATAGTATAGATGTAAGAGATGACTAAGAAATAAACAGAAACTAAAGTCAATCTGCTATAATATTTCTTCTCCATTCCTGCTGGTCACCTTTACTCTTGTTAAATGTTTCTACAACCCTTAGCTCTGACTGCAGCTTTTCAGGAACAAAGACCCCAGTTCATTGTTTTCTCATAGTGGCTTCTTCTGCCAAACTACTCCAAACTGTTGGCCCCTGTATTTTCCTAGGCAACTTTCAATTTAACAGGCTTCTATCAACTCTGTCTCCACAGACTAGGAAGTAATTAATTCTGTAGTAAGCACCATTGCTAGCCTGCTGTCCTCTTCTGCTTCAGAGGTTAGGAAGATTTTACCCTTTGATTGTGGGATTCAGCTTGGGGAAACTTCAGATACTTTGATTTGGGTGAAATCTCACCAAGGAATACTTGAACACAAGCTGCTTTTTCAATGGCGATTCACCGAGATTGTATTTCATGCTCAGAGATACATCAAAATTCTTTGTCCTGTAATATAAATACAATCTAAATTTACTTCATCAAAGTGTCATGGAAGTGTTAGCATTTGAAGATTTCCTTATTCCAATTAGATCCTCTCCTATTTCATGGAGTAGAATGTGAACTGTGTGGGCAGAACTTGATTTACAGGAAATAAATTTTTGTATAACTCTTTCCTAGCCCAGTGTTTCTGCATGGAAAAAGAAGCCACACTGTCTGGGGTTCAGCTCAGAAGAGCAGTCATGTGATGAGAAGCCTGAAAAGGCAGTATTGCTATCTTCTCTGGCTAGAAAGGAAAGTACTGGCCTTTCCTATCCCCTGCCTCAACCCTACCTGTTGGGTTAGATTAAATTAACAATGGTGACATATTTAGAGTAATCTTTTAGATTTTGAGAATTGGATATAATCAGATAATTTCAAAATTTTCTCTGCCAAAAAGAAAACCTTTTTATATTTAATGGAAGTTCAGATTTTCTCAGAATAACAGCTGTTAACAAACTGGAACAAAAAAAACAAAAAAACCAAACAAACAAACAAACAAACAAACAAAAAACACCAAAAAAACCCAACCAAAAAACCCCAAACAAACAACAACAAAAAAAACCGACCCAAATAAGCAGATAATCATCTTAATTGCTACAAAATTCTAAGCATTTTCAGTATCACTTGGCCTTTGCATTTTTTTAGTCCTCAGAAGGAACAATGGATGCCAAATCTGAATTTCTCAAAATGGGAACAGGAACATCCATGGGGTGAAATGGGCAGGTGTGGTGATGGGTTTGGAATGTAAAATGAGGGGCTGGAATGTAAAATAAGAGCAGTGATTCAAAGACACCTGGATGAAGGAGAAAATGAGTATATTTCAATTTCATCAACTATGCCAATCTAAGTCCTTTTCAGATGGGGAGGAGCTTGGCATCGTAATTCCTTACCTTCATGAAGTTAAAATTTGGGCCTGTTTAGGGTTAGAAGTGCTGTGCTACCATAACAAGCAGTAGTTGAGAAAGTTTGTTTTTCACATGCTACCTCTGAGGCTCCTTAAAACACCATGTGAGGGTCTGCTTGGGGTTCTGCCAGCTTCCTTTGGCATAAGTCCTGACACAAATGCATGGCACTAGGAAGTCTGCTGGGAGGAAAGGTTACAGCATTATGACATTGCTGCAATGGGCTTTGCACCATGAGCTGTTCCAAAACGTCACTACAAACCAAGGGGTGAACAGTTTTAAAGCATGGGAAACAGTGGGAAAGCATGACTTACTGGTATGCAGAATCCAAAACCATCTTATACAGCCCCCTTGGCTGTCAGCTAGTACAGGCTGCCAGGGTTATGTCCAGATGACTTTTGAGCAACCTGTTCCAGTGCTTAGGCATCCTCACAGTAAAAAACTGATACTCAGAGGGAACCTGCTGTGGTTTTGCCTGTTGCTTTTGTCCTGCCACTCTTCACCAATGGCTCTTTCTTCTCTATAGTCTCATCTTAGTTATTTGTAGAAATTGATGAAATCCCCTCAGGGCCTTCTCTTCCATAGATTAAATAGTTCCAGCTGTCTTTGCCTTTCCTCATATGAGAAATGCTCCAGTGCCTTCATGATCTTTGTGTTAGTTCACTTGGTTCTCTCCAGTAGCTCCATGTCTTTCTTGTACTGAGGAGCACAGAAACAGACACAGAACTTGGGTGTGACATCTCCAGTGCAGAATAGAGTGGAAGGATCACCTCCCTCCACCTCTGGTAACCTTCCTCCTAATACAGTGAAGGAAATGTCACAGTTCTTTGCTGCAAGGCCACAGTGCTGCCTCTTGTTTAACTTGGTGTCCACCAGGAGCCCCAGGTTCTTTTCTGCAAAGTTGCTGTCCAGGCAGCTGGCTCCTGGCATATACTGGTGTGTCTCCTGCTGGCAGCTCTCTGCTGGAATGCCTGAGCTCTCATCAGTGCATTTATCCTGCCGTACAGCCCAAGAGAGGCACAGCTCTGACACCACCTACCCTTATCCTGTGGCTCTGCTGGAGGCAGCTGTAATTATTTCATCAAGGTCCTGCCTTTGACAAAATGCCTCCATCATTGGAGGCAGAGCTTTAGTTGCCTTGGTAGCCTATAGAATGATGAAAGATCAGGGGATTTTTACCTTTACCATGTAAGTTACTTGGCAGATGTTCCCATTGTATCTTGAATATTGGACCTAAGAATGCCATGCATGGTTTTGCAATGCCTAGGGCAGACAACAGGAAAAGATGAGAGTGTCTTTAACTCAGTTGCCAAGTAGAGAAACTTTGCTCAGGACTAAAAGAAAGCACAAGAGAAGGAAAACTAATGAAGTAGGTCATGACACAGAAATGTGAGTGGTCTTTTGCAAACATAGCACAAAATGGGGCTTTGCAGAGACAATGCAATCTGAGAAGAGTGGAAGAATGTTGTAGTACAGTCTGCTCGGAGATTTTCATAGGTATCCTCATGTTAAATCAGACAGTGAGAATTTGAATCTGTGTTATTGCTTAGCAGAGACCTAGACTTGTCAGAGGTACACAAAAATCCAATCCAGTTTTTATATCAAATTGCTTGCAAAAGCCAAAGCAAGAAGAAGAGGCTGTGATTATGGTTGCATGATCATTAATACCATATCTATGTTCTGGCGAAACATCCAGCAAGACAAATTAGATCTGGATCAGTCACAAGCACACAACTGCATTTCTGTCTATTTAATCAGAACATGGTATTAGATTTGTGCCAGCTTTCTTACTATTACACTGATTTTTCTGATGATTGTAGAAAGGCAGACAATATTTGATCCATAATAAAACCTTGACAATATTTGATCCATAATAAAACCTGCGAATGCAGATATTTTTGAATATGAACCACCAGAGTATAAGCTATTACATAGGGTCTGTAAATAGAGGTTTTTTAATTTGTTTACTTAGGAATTGCTAAGTTAGATATATTGTCTCATATAACTACAGTATGATTTGTTTCCAAAACAAAGATCTTACAGACCTACCAGTTGTATTATGTGCACGTCTGATAGAAAGAAGGTACCATCTCTTGGTACCTTTCTACCTGTCCTGTTCACAGAACTGGATGCAGGGTATGCAGATGAAAAGCTCAACACAACATCTCAGCTAGTACTGGGTTTACTACAGTGGCCAGACTGAACTGAGAGGGCTCAGCCATAATAACTGCACCTGGCTACTAAGAATACTTACTACTAAGATGCCTTACTCCCAAGAGCCTTTATTGAGGTTATCAAGAATGTCTGAAGCAGAAGAGGCACCTTAGCTGTGGTATTTATTTCTCCTGTTACTACTGTCTGGTTTAGCCTCATACCCCTGCCCTTTCTTCTCTGCCTTCTGTTTTGAGCTTTGTAGCTAAAAAGGTCTCTTTTGTGACACAGCCATATACTCATAACTTGGAAAGCAACTAAAAGCAATGTCTTAAGCAGGCTGACGTTGGTATAGGTCACTCAAGTCCCATGGTAGCAGTAATAATCCCTTGTGTAGTGTCTGCCTTTGTCACAAGGGAGGTTGTCAAAAAACCTGCATTTTCTGCCTCTTGTTCTTTTGCCTCACATTTGTGTGTTATATGTGTTTGTCTGGTTTTGTGTTCAAGGAAGCAACACTAAAATTTTACAGCAATTCCCATCCATATCAAGCGTTGCTAAAAGGACAGTTCTTACCATCTTTAATATCACCTGGAAGATTACTTAGACTGTTTCCCTTTAAAAATGCCTTTACAAGTAAAGGGCAGAAGAATAAGAGGTAGTTAATATGAAAGTGTGAGTTAATACTTTAAACTTTCAGTTCTTTGACTTTTTTTTCTTTTTGCATTTTATCTTTGAGAAAAGGTTAGTGACTCTTAACTGTTCCTCTTGCTGGGACTAAGACACTGAAGATTAGAATCTTCTCTGCTTAGTGTTAGACTGTAGAAAGATAGGCAGTACCCAGGTCTATTTCTTCCAGGAAAATCAACCCAAAAGAATTTATCTCAGCTCTGGACTTCAGGCCATAAGCAGGTCTCCTTAGTTCCATTTTCTCACCATGTACTAAAAATGCCCCTTGAATTGCCATGGATAAGAACCCCTCTATATTTCATTTAACCTGAAATGAATGTTCTAAGTAAAAAAAAAAAACCTCCATGGAGCTCCAGTTCCAGTTTGTTCTCTAACTCCCATCCTTGCCTTAACCCCCAGTTCAATCTGTGTAACAAACCCTCAGCAGATACTTTCCAAAAGCGTAAATCAACATCCAAAATATTTTTTTTTAGTGTTGTAGCTGACAACAAAAAGTCTCTCAGGAATTGGATTTTCCCTCCTTACAACTCGGGAAAAGCAGAAGGGGAAAAAAAGCAGTCCCAACATTAATTTTTCATTATATAACTATCTTGCTTTATTTCATCATTATTGGTTAGATCTGATTCTTCTCATGTTGACATGGAATCAGAATACAAAATCTGAAAAAAATCTAGCTGAGTGAAGCACAAGAGAAGTGGTTAATGCTTATTGTTACCTCTTTGTGTTAACCCAACCATATGATAACTACAATGAAGTAAAATCTGCCTTGCTATCAATACTTGATTTTGTTGTAAGAAAAGCAAAGGTGTAAACCTGCCTCTGTATAGCAATCTACAGAGTGAAATTACTGAGAAAACAAGGCACTGGAAAGGAGTTGATAGACTACACAGAATGCCTTATTAGTAAGAATTAATTGTCAGATAACTTTGTGCTGGTCTTATCTCTTTTATTTCCAGACAGCAAAGGTTTAGGTTTGTAGAAGAGGTCCCAAAATTTCTCATGCTTCTTCCATTTATCTCATTTCTTTCTCTGTTTCTCATTTCTAACTTAGAGTAGGCCTTTGGCTCCACCCTTTGATCATTTAAGGGAGAAAAGGGTGGGGTTTTCTTATTCTTTTTTTTCTTCTTCTTTTTCTTTTCCCCTTATGTTAGAAGTGTTTGACCTTCCTCAGTTTTGTAGAAATATCTATTACAAGGCCTGATGGATTGTGAATCTTGAAACACCCCTGCTACATCAGTCAATATGTGACCTCCTCTAGCTAGCAGCACAGGAGAACTTTTCAACATCACGTGAGATTACCAATACCATCAGCAGCAACTCCAAATTCCTAACCCAAATGATGAGATGCTCACAGCTGAGTAGGCTTAATCAAGGGAGAGCCTTCCCTGTCTCATCTGGCTGGCATCTTTTTATCATGAAGGAGGTAGCCAGAAGTGAAATATTGAAAATTAAACAAAGACTTTGTTTATCAAAAATATTCACTTGTCATTGCAGACAAGTAGGTGCTAATAAGAACCAGAAAAGCACCTATAGTTTAAATAGTATTAACAAATAACCCCTCCTTCCTTAATTGGTGTATGCTACACAGAAACTGAGTTTTGAATGTACAAGCAAATGTTAAAAGTTGTTTTCAAGCCTTACTCTCTCCTCAATAAGACATCAAAATGTTGTCACCCAATCCTTTTTACTTTATTTTGTAGTTCAATACTTTGATCATTCCCCTCTGACATGATTCCTGCTGTACCAGATTAGCTAGCAGCAAGTTGCTAGCTAGATGAAAAAACCCTTTAATGGGTTCTGTTTAGTACTTCATCTGTAAATCATTTATGTAAAGAAAATGTAACCAAGTCACAAATTGGCAGATAATTTCTTAGACATTTGTGTTGGTTATGAAATTATTACCCAGCTTTCTCTTATGCTAAATACTCTTTAAAATGTTGATATAAACATTTTGTTTAAAGGAAAACATATAGAAGTAGATTTAAGGAAGCCATTTTTTCTTTGAGAAAACAGTATACCTCTTGATCACAGTAAATGCACTCCCTCTAATCCACTGAAAATCGGTAAAGCAAATTATGTGGTGAAATAAGGAAAACTATTTGAGTTAGAAAGATGGGAGTTGGCATAAGTAGCTGTGGAACTGTTTAGAAGACAAAAAATAAGAGGTGAAAGGAGGGGCCAGAAAATTGTTTAGCATTGTAGCAAGAGACCTTTAGGAAAAGCATCTTTCAGCACACAAAGGATCTGGGTGAGGAAACCATAGGTATTATTTCTTGGTTGAGACTATTTCTACGTTACTTTGTGTTGGTACAGGCTAGAGCCCTGGAGGAAGAGAGTTGGGATTATTGAAGAAACAAGAGGAAAGGTCTTTTTGAGGACTCCAATCTGATTAAATGTTAGGAACCAGAAAGGTGAATTTTAAGGTCACTTCAGAGGGGAAAAGAGTCACTAGTGGAGATTCCCAGATGTCAGTGCTGGTACCATTCCTATTCAACACCTTCATTAATGACCTGGAGAAGGGAGTTTGCAATGAAAGCTCCAAGTTCATGAACTTTAAGGATTTCAAATGGCACATTGGTGAAGAACTCTTAAAACACCTTGCAAGACTGAGTGAGGGCCAAAAATGTGTCAGATGAACTTCATTATAGGTAAATGTACAGTAATGCAGCTGCAGAAAACTAAATTCAAATATACATACTGCTGATCTTGTAATTGCAACACAGAAAAGAGAACTGGAGAGTTATCACCAATTTCAATTCTCTGAGGCAGTTGGTTAAATGCAAAATGTTGGCGAGAAAAGCAAAAAATTGTCAGACATGATCAGAAAGAGTTTTGAGATCAAGACAAGGTATCATTTTACTACTATGTAAAGCCTTAAAGAACCCTCAGCTGAAGTGCAATAGGTCATCCTGAGCTCTCTGGAGGACTCAGAACAATTATGGAAGAGGGCAACTGAAATTACTGAGGGGCTGACAGCTGTTGTATTGCAAGGACAGACTAAAAAGACTAGGACCTTCCAACTAGGAGAGGTAAAAACTGAACGTATTACCCCTGGTGTTTGCAAGGAATGCAAGAGTTATTGAACAAATGCAGCAACAGCTGATCTAGGGATACTCTCTGAAAGTAGCAACAGATAGAAGCTGGGGAAAAAGGAATTTTTCACATCATGGATGGTGAAATCATTAAACCGTTGCCATGGGTGGTTGTGGAGAGGAGACAGATGGAATCATCAGGTGGAAAACAGGCATGGAGTAAATTCCAACAAGCCAAGGCAGATGCTAAAGACAGAGACAGGGATGAACCTCTGGAATCCCTAATCCAAAGACAGCATCTGCTGGGAGAGCGAGAGAGGAGCGAGGTGCAGGCAGTGGCCAGCCTGATGTGCTCTCCTGTGCTGGGAACAGTCTCTGATGTGGCTGAAGACAGCAGCTGACCAGTAGGTCTGACCCAGCAGAGTCCCCTCTGTGCTTTTGTGTTAGACTTGGGTGGAAGGGAAGTCTCTCCTGATGACTCTTTGAGGTTTTGCTCTGGCTACAACCTAGGTAGCTCATATGGCAGGGCTGTCATTGTTCTCCAGCTGCACACACAGGGGATGCAGTGCTGCTCAGGTTAGAGTGGCTGTATTTGGGTAAACGTAGCAAGAAGGAACACCTTCAGCAGTGCAAGGATCAGAGTGACTTCAGTTGTAAAACAGCAGGTAAGTAGTTCCAGTGAGTGCTTTAAACTTGGTAGGTTTTAAAGTTCAGAGCAAAAATATTTCCCTTGTTTATATGGGTTATATACATATTTCCATCTCTCGTGTATCCACTGACATTATCATGTTTCTAGTCAGATATTATTTAGTATCTTTTGTGGTTTGGGCTGCATAGATGAACTTTTTTCCCTGAATATTTTCAGGTCTGGATTTTGTTGTCATGAATGTCTACTTTGCTACTGTGGCTTTTACTAAGTAAATGACACCATACAAGGTGGCTCAAAATTAGAGTATTTTGTAAATTAAAAATATAAGAATTAATTTGGAACTTTATTTATACCAGTCTTCACAAAAGCCATGCCTTGCTACAGCCGTAAATGTTTCTTTCTGTTCTTTATATTTTTGTCTTTCAAATAATATTGCTGTCTGGAACATTCTCTTTAGTGCTACACTTCATGTGTTACTGCTGGGGCAAAAAAAGATATTTTCACATCTTCCACACATTTGCAGATGATTTGCTGCCAAAAGAGTTTCACTATTTTATAAATGTGCAGATCCCAATGGTTGTCACGGGGTTGCAGAAAAGTGTGCATTTCAGCTTATTAACATTTGCATTTGATTCAAGATATTGATGATTTTGTTAGCCACTAAGGGACATCTACCTTGAAAGTTAGACAGATCATGCCTCATTTTTTTCACTCTGTGCAACTTGCAGCATCAGTTTTACTGTTAATGGAACTGTAATTAAGAAATGTTTAAAATTGGTTGAGTGCATGTTTATATTGTGGATTTTCAGTGGCATAGCTCTGTTAGCCAGGTAAATTGTGCTCTGCTGGTTGATCCTACTCCAGCTCACAAGTCTGGATTTCTCTGAAATGAGACAAGATGCTACTGGCTTTAATTTTTCACATTGCCTCATTGCTATAAGTGAGCAGAGGGAGCATAAAGGAACACGAATCTTTGTTATGGGTGCTCCAGTTTGCATGCTTCTATATTTCCTTAAATTGCTAATGAAGACAGGCTTATGCTAATCTGTGAACTTTAGTTTGCTTTTGTTGTCTCTGCTGTGGGGGCTGTTGCCTCTGCCAGGCAGGCAAGGTAAAGAACTGCAGGCAATAATGTCTTAAATCATTGCTGCAGTTTCCTTTGCCTGAGTCTGTTATATCTAAAAAAATTGGATTTTTAGTAGTGCTACTTTTTTAACTCTTGTAAGAATGAGGCTGTGCTAGATTCAGTTTGAAAATACAGCAACATCTGCTTTAGAAGCTTTACAGTGATATAGAGTGTGTTGGACTTCAAAGTATGCAGGCTCATATAATCTGTTTATATAACAGTAGTGTGATACTTATATAGCTATGGTCTAATTGTTGTGTAGATATGCTCTGATTGAATTAGCTGCAGTGTGGCTCACCCAGGATAGGAAAACAGAGATTATACTGTATTGATTGTGCTATTTCTCGCTTTCGTTATTCCTACTTTTAAGAGTTCAAGCTGCTAATTCTGCTTCAAAACCTCATAACTGTATTTCACATAATTCCCCTTCATCCAGCAGCCAGAAAAAAAAAGGATTCCCCTTTAAAAGGTGTTCATTAAATGCCCTTATACACCAAAAAGTCTTAGAGAAAATGTCAAAATACTGGGCAGAAGCAAAACCTTGTTGCATCCTTTTCTGATTCTTGTGAGGCTTTTCTGCTTCATGTAATGTGAATAGAATTACAGGCCTGCTTTAGCCTTCTGCAGAAAGGCATGGCCATGGCAGCTCACACCAAGGCTCTTCCTTGAGGTGCTGACTAAAGCAGCAGGTAGGTGGTGTCACATTCTGTGTTGCTGTAGCTCAGTGACCAGTGCACCTGAATTAGTTTTGATGCAGCATATAAGAGCTGTGAAGTGGTCAGACCTTGGGTCAAATTCACTTGGGGGTCCAAGAGTCTGGTGAACTGTCTGCTTTTGCAGCATTCCTTTACAAAGAAAACCAGAAAGGTGTTTGCATAAATTTTGCTTAATAATTTCCTTAAATTCCTAGATCTTTAGACACACCCATGCAGCTTCAGGTTATAGTACTGAAGGTCTCCTTGTGCAGGTGCAACAGCACCAAAACACTTCTTTGGTGCAAACTCCCGGTCCTCTGTGCTGGAATGCTTTTCATAGAAGGCAGTCCTTAGCTGAGAGCCTTGGAGTGGCCACTGCCTGCCAGGGCCTGCAACAATAGCTTTGACAGGTGTGACAGGCTCATTCATTTCAGCACTATTAATGCTGATAGTCAGTTATACTGTAAATTCATGTGCTATTAACTATTTCACTGCTCATCAGAAGCATTTTGGAGCAGGATTAGAAACATCTGCAAAACCTATGAGCCAGAGCTCATGTGGTACCAGTAGTACCAGAGTCAGAGATGAGCCACGTCTTTACCTCAATCAAAAAATAGCCAATTGTCACACTGGGACAATAAGTTTTCCCACTCCTGTTCTTCTGTTTCCCTGTAGTTGTTGCCATTATTGTCTTCTGATGAACAAGGGTTAAGAAACACATTGACACATACAGAGTTTTTTGAGCTGTTGAAAATGAGAAGCCCATAAAGCTGATTGAAACAGTCAAACCCAAGTGATGGGAACCTGTCACCATGGAGCTCACATCATATTGAGAATGTGTGCACTAAAAGCAGCATATGACTTCTACAACAGTTGAAGAATAGATCCATTATTCTGCAGCCAGAACCTGGAAAGGAGGATGTTTTGCTCTGATTCTGCCAATGGGTTGTACCACAATAATGTGGTCTTGCCCTTGGGGAAGTGCCTAACCAAAAAGAGGAGACAACAAATGACAACAGGGCATCCTATGAATTTTTTGTGGGAAAATAGTGTAGCTGCTAAAGCAAAGCATGTATTACTAGATTGATGATGCTTATTTCTAATACCCTGCACAGGGTTAAACTTTTAGCATAGTCCAGTACGGCTTATCTGCTTTCCCTCTATGCTTTCTACAGAGCTGTACAGTGTGATGATAAACCAGAGAAAGCTGTTGTTTCCTTTTGATCACCCTGATTTGTAATGTGAAAAGACAAGCCTTATTTTTATTCTTCATGGTGCTGTTAAGTAATGCCTGTTTTGAAAAGGCTACCAATAATGCAACACAGAGTCAGTGCAGATTTCCATCTCTGTGCCCTACCTCTGCACTGATCAATTTTTCTCATACCCAGAGAAGAGGCATTGCTGCTTTAGTACATAGGTATAAGCAAAGAAATTCATTACTAACCATGAATCAGAGTACTTGTCTGGTTTCAGGTTTGTTTCTTATCTGGTTATTTATGATCAGTGTTTAATTTTCTTTCTTAATTGATGCACTTGTAATAGTGGGGAAATTCATGTGGACCTCTTCCCCTTTTGATAAACCAGAAACAAAGAAGTAAAGTTATGAAATGTGTACGGGGTCACAGTTGTAAGGCATGTAGTTTTAATTAAGTTTTAACTAATTCCCTTTATCTTGTCATAGTAATTATGACTGTACAAGTCATGTCACATTAATATGTGAAAGCAGCACTTTGGCATGGCTGGTCAAGGAACAAAGCCTGTATGACCTGCCTTGTTAAATTAAACCAGAGAGACTGATCAACTTGTATTTTGCTACCTTCTTTGATAAATTATGTTAAAGATGAAGAAACGTGCCAAAGGGCCAGCACATCTTGGTGCTAAATATTGCTGAACTACAGCAGCAAACAAATTGAGAGAAGAGTTCTTGTAGACCTTTTAAACACCCTGGGCTTTGATAATGAAAAATGAAATGTCATGTAACAATGAAGTAGCTTAAGTGAATTGATAATGCTTGAACAAATCTAAACTTAATCCTTTTTGTATTATATGGTTGGATACTCTAGAGTTTCAGCTAATTTCTCTATCTTCTTTTAGGCAGAGGATGTCTTATACAGAGTAGACCTATGAGGTTAGCTAGGGTGTGGTTCCACAGTACATTTGCAGGTTTCTGTTGCTGAATCATCCAGACATTTACTGAGAACGAGTGCAATGCAGTCTTCTCAGGCTTTGGTATGGGGTAAAGGCTGCTCTGTTTGGAGAAAGCTACTTGTCAACACTGCAGGAAAGTTGTTTGAAATGAGTAACATACTATAAATTTGTGTTCTAGCCTACTTTGCAGTAGATTTCCTGTATAGGCAAGCTCCTATCAGCAACCTTGTAGCTCAACTAAGTCATCTTCAGTTTTGGCCTCTGCTGACTTATGTGTGTATGAACTATAGCAATTAATCTCTTTATTGCAATGTGAAATCATGCTCATAACAACTAGAAAAAGGATGAATACCTTGTGTCAAATTCATGATGGTGATAGTCTGCTTCATCACCCCCACCCCACCTCACATGCACACTTTCAAGGAGCAAAAGAGAAGTGCCATTTTCCTCATGCCATGCCAATAACTACTGGAGGGGTGCCACAAAACCCCTCTGGTTGCTATGTCAATCTTTATCTTTCTGAGTATTTTTTATTGTCAATAACTGTTGCGTCTGCTTCTGCTGTTTATGCATTAAGCTGCTGTAGGGATAATTTTTGAAATCCTGGTTGGATTCTCAGCTGAGGTCTATTGCCTTTTCACAGCAGAGACTTTAATCAGTTTTGAGATTCAGTCCCCTTTTCCATGAGAAATATACTCAGTAATAGCAGTACATCATTGCCACAACATCTTGCAGAAAGATTCAGAAAGACCTGTTTTCTTTTCTCATTTCTGCATTCATTTCTTTCCAATACCTGGGGAACAAAAGGGACGAAAAAATTTCTTTTTCATACACAGACATCTAGGAAAAGGGTATGCTTTAGGTCCTTCTGTCTGTAGGAACAGCCACTGTTGGATGGCATTCTTCAAAAAAGAGGAGATAGATTACGTAGGAAATAAAAGCATGACTCCATTTTACTACATACAAATTTTAACATTATGTACTTAAGTTTTACCTACATATAGAAAAACATTGCAGTCAAAGATGGACTGACTTTAGAGGGTAAGTAATCAGGAAAATGACAAGTAAGAATAAAAAGCTTATTTAAGAGTCTGTTTGGGGTCGCCACCTGTTTGTCCACACCATGATTGGGAAATTGCTTATAATTGCCATGCTCGTAAAATGAAACACAGCATGTTTTGAGGGCAGAGCATCCAAGATTTGTAAGATTATTTGTTGAAATACATAGCAAAGGCCATAGAATTCAAATAGAGGAAAATATAATAATTTAGAGACACTTAGTTTAAAATTTACAAAGACTGAGAAAAAAAGTTGCTGATGTGAACTTCCAAAAACTAACATTTTCCCACCATTTCAGTTAGCATTTCTAGACCAAGTGTCTTTTGCTGCAAAATATACCCAACGTCTGATCTGGAAATGTTTTTCTAATAAATTAATTATGCAGGAAAGTAAGCATACACTTACTTTGACAAGAGACTTATTTTACAGACACTTGTATGTTGGACATTTAAAAAACTGTCTGCTCAGGAAACATTTAATCAGATTCTCCTATGTTTTTTCTGTAGCTCATTTGGAAATTAAATGGCCCAAGAGCAACTTTTGCCATGGTCAACAGAATAACTGAATGTTTTTTGAGAAAATATTAGCTTGGGAGTATTTACAAATCTCTGTAAATGAAGTGTCTGTAAAGGTACTTTCAACTGAAATAAAATATATTTGTGGTTTTTTACCAAGTTTTCACAACAATGTGCAAAAATATCATCTTGCTTCTCTCAGACCTCTTCTCTACTTCCAGATTCACAACTAGCAGTACACAGCAAACCTGCATACTTACTGATGTTGTTTATTGCTGCACAATCTGCAAACAGGAAGCACCTGGGAGATTAAATCTCAGCGTGGGTTGTTAAAAGGGCAAGAAATCTGAGACCCTGAGAAGGCAACTGCTGATATACTGAGACCATGTGAAGTACCACAGTTATGGCTCAAGCTAGTGATTGGCAGGATTCTTGCTTGACTAGAGGATTGAGATGAAAATTAGTGGGAAGTGGTGATTCAGAAAATCTAAAAGTTCTGTCTCTGCTTGTGAAGAGGGAAGGCCTGACTCCATCCTGGATGTGCCCTAGAATGCATTGCTAGACTTTCATAAATCAAGCTTCTTGTGTTTTTATACTTGTTTATTGTTAATTTTAATGAAAATGTATGGAAGTTTCTTTCTGCTCTCCTGATAATTATCTCCCACTAGTTATTGAAATGTGAAGGTTTGTGGACACTCTTTCGCAGTTGAGGGGAAAAGTACGTGCTAGGAGAGTTTTCAGAAGCATCCATATAATTATTAGGATTACTTTTTTTCTCCCCCTTGTGCTTGAGTTTTAAGTGAATAGGCTTTTTAGCTTTGTTTCTGCTTGCTCTCTATTACAGAAAGAATTTTCGCCATCTGACCCTGCATTAATCTAAGCTATGAAAGACTTTAATCAGATGCTGCAATGTGCCCATTTCCTGCGGGCTCCTAACATGAATTGGAACCTGCTGGAAACAGAAGCTGACTTTCTTGGTAATTCGTTGTTCAAAGTGAGCAGGAGATCTCAGGAGTGGCACCTTTTATTCCTCAGCAGGAGTGGAACCCCTACTTCACTGCAGAAAAAAAAAAAGAAAAAAATGCAGAAACACTAGGAGTGAAATGAAAAGTTTAGGAAATAGAGGTTAAGAAAGGGGTTGGATAGAGGTATTAATGCAAGTCTGATGGAGCCTGCTCTTCAAGATCATGCCTTTTACTTCAGGCATTCCTATCTGCTTGTAGAGCTTGTCAATGTAGAGGGCCTGCAGTGAAAGATGTGCTAGGACTCCTACCTTACAGCCAAAATAGGTTGCTAATATTATTAATTATAATAATATTAATTTTAATCTTGTTAATCTATATTATTAATCATGTTTCCATCACAGAGTAACTAATACTTCCTCAACCCTAACTGCACCCAAACTCATATCTGGAAGTTAAAGAATCTGAATAATCTACATTCTAATCTGTATCATTCCCTGATATTTAACATTTTCTGCCCATGTGTCATAAAATCAGGGAACATTTTCTTTGTAGTGTAAAGAAAAAAAACCTCTATACTCTAAAGGGTTTAGCGAGCTAGTGACATTATAAGAATCTTTTTCTTTGGAAGAAGAAAACCAGTATGTAATTTTCTAAAGTAATCTTTATTCCAGTGCATTTCAGTGTTCCTCAAAAAGGAAAAAGATCTGCTTTTCCAGTTCCCCAGTTCAAGCAGTATTTGTTCAAGAACACCACCCTACCCCTCTAAAACAGAAACTAACACAAAACAAACCCAACAACAACAAGAAAAAACAACCTAGATTTTACAGCTTGGAGAATAGGAAACATAAAATTCCTATTTCAGAGCCTAGCCAGTGTGAGACAAAAACTGGAACCAAAAGTAAGAGGTGCAAAAAGAACACTTGTGTCTGTACATTTATTGGAAAGGAAATAACAATAATAATATTTTAATTGCAAAATATTCCTTTTAATTTGTGTTAGCACTGATGCTGGTCAGAGATTAGCCTAGAAAAAGCCACTCCCTGCTCGTCCTGCTTACTCAGCTCAGTGCAGCAGCTGTTCCAATAAGCAATTTGATGTTTAGCACCTGAGAATTTGCTCTCTCCTTCAGCCAGGACTGCAAGCTCAACAGAATTTATAAAAGCATGAAGTTTCATAACTCTTTCTCCCTAATGCAATAGCCATAGAAAATCTGGGTTATGGTGCATTCATTAGCATTCTAGTAAAATTAATTTTTATATTTTAAGGCTTTCCTTTTTTTTTATTTTCCCCACACAATGAAAATTCCTTCTGTGTGTCCGAAAGGAAGGATTTAAAAGAAAAAGAAGGAATGGGGGAAGAGTACAAATGAAAGATGGTACTGATTCTTTCCTCCAAATGGCTTGATAAAGATGTTCTTAGCTTTTAGCCTACAATCAGCAGTTTACTATTATTTACAGCTAAAAATTATTAAATAGAAAATTAATTTCCATTATATTTTCCAGGTTTATTTTAAATATGAAAAGTATTTTTCACATTCTCAAAATTTGAATTCATATAACTTATGGCTACTCTCAAGTGGACTTTCCTCCAAATTTCTGGGTTTACACTTCCAGTTTTTTCAGCTCCAGCAGATTTCAAATTAATGGCATTATATGAATTTTAACTTAAATTCGTTGAGTCATGGGACTTATTGTTGCTGCTTTCTCATTATTTCCTCAGAAATGTTGGCTCAAACTTACTGAAAAATTTCAGGAACAAAACTTTAAAGCCACTTAGGAACAGAGTTTTGTTCTAGAGAAATATAGATAAATTTTTTTCTGTATTGCATGAATTCTTCCCAGAGTGTCATTGCTTCCTTAGGTATGACAAACTGTTCACCAATCCAATTTTTCCTAGCTTTTCTTCTACACCAGTTCTTGGCTGTTTTTATTTAGGCTCCTCAGGATCTTGCCACCTGAGATTTGTGGGAGCTGTGTGCATGGAAGATGCAGTCTGAGAAACAGGAAAGATTTTGTGAAAGCAAGATTTGTCAGAGTAGTTTCACCTAAGAGCCCCTCAAAGTGTGGTTAGAGCCCTTTCAAGTGGATATACAACTAAATCTAAGCACAAAAGGGAACTCTGTGTTTGTTTCCAAGCCTTTGACCTCTGTGGCATTAAACTTTGCTGGGATAGGTGGAGGAAAAGGGAAATGGGGAGGGGAGGGACAAGGTTAAAATCCTCTCACTGGATGCAGCTCTTGTTTCTCAAAAGTTGCATTGCTTTTTTCTGAACTGTTTGGCAGTCACCAGAAGTAAAAAGTTTGACCATGAAAAAATTCTGATGGGGATGAGAGAATTAAAAAACCCCGGTAATGAATCATCAGTTTCTTTTATGATTTACTGTTAAAAAGGAATATTTCATCAGCTTTAAAAGGAAGACATTGCTGTTAGCTCTGTATTTGTTGCTCTTGAAAAAATCTTAGTGTACACCAGAGTAGATCAAAGCAAACCCATCCTCATATTGGAATTAAAAAATAAGTTTGTAGCTTGCTAACTGATTTACCAGGATTACTGAGAGTTTCTGGGCCTGTTTCCTGTGAGGCTCTAAGGAGAAAGGATTTGAAAGCTGAAGGTGAGGTTTTCAATGATGGCAAGGTGGGTGCAGGTGGAGAATATAAACCAAGGAGAAGGTGAAAAGGACTATGAGATGAAAAGAACTATGGAGGATCTCCTCTCTGAATACAGATTTAGGACTCTTTATTACTCTATTTTCATCAGGCATAGCATGGTATGAAGATAATTTTGCAAGATTATGAACTTTCATGGTATTTATGAGGAAATTTATATTCATTTCCTCAAGACAAAGATATCTTGGCTACCTTTTTGACAGAAATAAATTGCAAAATGCATCTAAAGATCTCTTTAGTTCATTCCTGTTGGAAGACACCACAGATCTGTAATTTGCTTGAAATTACTCTGTCTTCTTTTTCCTCTGTAGACTTCAGTGAGAGTTTGCTTTTATAATTGTTTTGGTCACAGCAAACACTTTCTGTTATGCTTCATACAGCAAAGAACTACTGTCTAAAAATTTCAGAGAGGAAATTAGGAAGTCAAGATTTTTTGTGTTTGGCATTCTGTTAGAGCAGAAGGGATGAAGTTACAGGGAGAATTATTGCCTTCAGTGTTTCAAGCATGACATTCTTGGAATGAAGAAGATGATCCTTAAACAAGAGTCAACAACAATATGTGTTAGTACACTGCTTATGTGTCCAGTAGTGTTGTCTGAGTATTGATGACTCTGGTATTAGAATTGCGTTTGGTAGATCCTGTCCTTTATTTCTGGATATGTCACTTTGCTTTTGTGGCTCATTCCATTCTTCTCCTTTTGTCTGTTCAGACTATAATTTTCTTGATGTTAGGGGATTGTGCAATCTATTCCTTCGGAGGGTTTTCTAGACAGTGCTGCCATATGTGAAGTCATCCAGCATTCAAGAGCAGTCTGGTTTTACTTCTTCAGTGCCTTTGGAGACAAAAGGATTTTGTATCTATATGCAGATAAAAGTTCTTTACAATTTTTTTGATCTCATTGTTGATTCTGTGGACATATGTATGCTATCTCAATGTTCAATGTTTTGTGATCATGCTACAATATTAAAAATACAGACTGTTGTAGAGAGGGCTGTCAGTAGCGGCAGGCAGTATAAACAACACAAACAGTGTTTTTACCAAGCTTGGCAAGATCATTATTCAGAGGGGGTTTTAGTTATATTAGTTGAAATGACAACACACATTTGGAATGAAATGAGATTCAATGGCAAATTGAGATTAATCAAAAGAATATGGCATGCCTTCAACTGATAATGAGGTTTGTGCAGATGCGCACTGCTTTCTCTGTTCCAGTGATTCCAAGTATACATAACTAGCTGAACTGCGTGAAGTGTAGTATTAAAACTAGCTGTAACTTCACTGATCTCTTGTAACAAGAGCTTGCTTTTGCTTAAAATGCAACAACTACTCAAATTCCAGGAAAGAGTTGATATTCAGCTTAGGAATCTCCTTTAATTTTCTGTGTCTTCAAGTCCCAAACTAGAAGTTCTCTACACGTGCACGTGGTGCCACATGACATGGGTTAAATGTCAGCATTGTGGCAGCCAGCTTCCTCTAAGGGACCTCTGCTAATGACAGCTATTGATCCAGTGTTCAGTGCAGCTCCAAGGCAAGACCAGTTTCAATGCTTTTCCCTTCTCCTGCCCTGTCATTTATAGTGAAGTTGCCCTCAGACATGGCTTTCACCCTTGGGGATGGAACCTACTTATTGGTGAAGTGCATTCATTTATCAGATTTTACTGCTACATTTTTATTGCATGTTTGTAGCTAGAACTTTCCACAAGAAGAAATCTTTAATATGACATGAAAATATCCACAGGCACCATTAATACTACTTCAGATGTGAAGATCTCACCCATCAGTAGTACAATGCTGTGCAGAGCAAAAGTGCTTCTGTGCTCAGCATGGGGTAACTTTTATTAGCTGAAGGAAGTTTTAGAGTGCTATTACAAAATAACAACTGTCTGGTTATGCTGTGTAGCCTCTCAGTATGTCTGTTGATTACCATACTATTAGAATATAAAAAAAATTAACTTCAAATAATATTTTTATAAATGGAAATTAAAATTTGATAAATTTGTATTTTTGAATATGATTATGAAAAAACCCAATTTGATATTTGGCTTTTAAGGAATTGAGAGTGATACTAAGTAAACCTTTAGGCTTTGATTCTTCATTTTATGGAGCACATTAAAATTGAAGTAAAAGTGATGCACAGTATCTGTGAAATGCCTTGCCTCAAATTTTCAAATCAGTGTGTTGTCTGTGACATATCTAATGAAAAGTTTACTTAATAGGTTTAAATAACGACTGGAGAAATTAACGGCAAAACCCACACAAATCCACCTTCTGTTCAGGTGGCCCTGTCTCTCAGCAGCAAATCCACGGAGGCTCGAGGGTCCCTGGGAAAGTAACACTGTTCTGCTGCTGCTGGCTGCAGCCAGAGTAGGACAGGACTAGGTAGACCTGTGCTGTAAGTGCTGGCATCCTTGCTCTAGAGCACAAAATATAACTCCCTCACCCAGTGGATGGAAATAAAGCCAAGATCAGTATATTTCAGTGAACACAATCTCTTCTTATGAATAGTGAAATGGAAAATTCTGCAACATAACAGTTTAAGATATTTGCTTGTTTAGAATAGGGAAGAAAATGTAACTCCGTTTTTTCACCCCCTCCTTTTAGAACAGAAAGAAAACAGGTGATATGAAAATCTGACTCTAAGTATTTTCCACCTCTAAAATAATCTTCATCACAGAGATAAGTTTGCATGGTACTTTGTAGACAGAATTTGTTTTATATACAGTTAACTTGAGGAAGTATTTCAGAATCTAGTCACTGCTAAATTATTTTCCTCTTAAATGCCTACTATGCAGTTTGAAATTTAAAATATCTGAACCATATTTTTGGTGATCAGTTCTGCTGAATAAAAAGTTGCATATAAAATTGTTGTGCTAAATATCTTGCTGGAAAAACACAAGAATATCCATCAAACAGTAACGAAATGTAACCTGCTAATTTCAAAAGGTTCCCACACAGAACTTCCTGGAATGTAGTGTAACATCTGTAAATGCTTCTGATGCCTGGGACCCTATTCTTAGCACAGGCATAGACTTCATCCCAAAAGAGCCTTTTTTTACTTAAAATGTGACACAGAGAGATAAACCAAGGGAGAGAGAAAGGAAATGACTGGTGATTTTGAACCATTAATATGTTAGGCATGTCAAATGCCCCACGGAGCCATGCAGTGCCTTAACCAAGGATTAATTTAGTCTGAACCATAAACTAAAGATAAAACAAAATTGCTGTGAAATGCTAATAAAAAAAATTTCTTCCAAAGCTACTCTATCAAGCAAATCTTAAGAGAAGAAAATGTTTCACGGCTGAAGACTGATTAAAGAGCTAAAATGGAATGAAAGAAAGAAAATAATAAAAATCGAAAATAATGTAGAAAACAGAGCTGTCAGTGCTAGGTATGCTAATAACCTTGCTGCTAAATCACCAGCTTTCAGATCACTTGCACTTCATAAGTTTTGCCTTTCTGTGAAGATAAAGACATTGAAATAAATGGGATTGAGTCAAGGTGAGGGTGGGGTTAATAATCTGATCAAGAACAAGAGATAAACCTCAGTTTAACTAAGATTGAAATGAATAAATGTAGGGATTGAAATTATGGTGGTTAACAGCAGGAAACAGCCTCCTTTTGGGACACAAGTAGAGTAGCTTTGCCTGGAAATGGTGTTCTAACATTTAACCAGGTTGAGAAAAAAAATCCCCAAGTAATTGGACTGGACAGATAAAGCTTCATTTTTTTAAAGGAATTCCCATTGTTCCCAGTTGAAAAAAAGCCCTCTCAAAACACTGTCAGCAACTCAGCTGTTGGTTGTAAGATGCCAGGAACAGATTCAGTGAATGATTGTTGTTGTGATTGCCAATACGTTAAAAATAGAACAAGAAAAGACACGGTACATTATAAAAAGCTCAAAATAACAGTTTGTAGGGTTTTTTCTTTCCTAAAAGGAAGAGAAGAAAAGCTAAAGAGAAACCAAAATAAAAAGGCATAAGTAATAGAGGTTAGTATGTCTGTAATATTTAGTAATGTTGGATGCATTTGTCCTGTAAGAGATAAAAACTTTGCTAAACAGAAAATATGTATAAATAGTAACCCTTCATAAAATTCCAGTACAGAGCTACATCTTTAGTTTTTATTTTAAACTCAAAGATTCTGTTGCATGTATATAAGCTACACCTTCCCAAGTATAACAAGAGCATCCACTTACATGCCTTGGCAGACCAAATCAGAAATTCTGGAAGGTGGTCTTAGCAAATGTTAACATTACCAAATGCCTTGGCATACACAGAAATATTTTTCTGATAATGTACTGTACTTTAAAACCCAAAAAAGCTGCACTTTGCACCCAAGTGAACTGTGCAGGAAAGTCACTAAATCTGACCCAAGGCTTGACTCCATACCCTGTGCCTCAAAGGGAGTATGCTGCTTGGAGAGCTGCAGCCAAGGTGCTCATCCTTTAACTGCTGACCTTCTGAAATGCAGCACTGAAAATTATTCCACTGAAAGTTAATTACTTTCAAAGAATGAATTAGGCTTGTTTTTATTGTTTTGGTTTGCTATTTTCCCAACAGTTCTAAAAATTAGAACCTTCATAAAGAATACTGTCATGAGACCTGAATCTCTGAATGGATGTGGGTGTTTTGGCCCTGAAGACTCAGAGGGCTATAGCTGGAGGCTGCGTGGGACAGTTTTATCTGGCAGAACACAGACTGGTGTGTTCCGAGAAGAAAGGAAGGGGAAAGAAGACCACCAGCAGAGCACTCTGTGAGGAAATGATGCACTTCCCTATATTATCTGCTTCCTTGTCTTTGTATATCATATTAGGGTACTGATTTTTCAGGAATATCTCTGGGAATGAGGGAGTTTATTTGTGGCCATTTTTTGAGAGATTGCTGACTCATGCTCTCTTCCTGGAAACAAAAGGAAACTCTTGTTCTATTAAGTGCAGTTACTAAATATACTGACTTCACATCATAGAAAGGAGATATTGGTGACATCAGGAGATGAGTGATTCAAGATTACTTTGGTTCCTGTTCACACTGTAAAGAAGGTGGTATTTGGCCTAGGATCCTTGTCAAATGTTTTTTCCTTCTCCGCTTATATCACACATCAGGTGCTTTCAGTGACCTCCATAAAACAGATTGAGCAGAAGAAAACTGGCTCTGCTGCAGCCACCCCATGGAAAAATCAATCATTCTCCTTGGCAGTGCAGAAAAAAAAAACCTAAACAAAAACCCAGACAAACACAAACCAAACACCACCCTATGCCATACATCGAGTTTCACAGACTTTGCCCTGCTGGGCAGCCCAATGGCAGAAATTTAAGTACCAATTTTGGGAAAGGCCAAAGCACTGGGACTGCTACTAAAGGAAAAGCTTCCTCCTCCAGGGCATCCTCCACATCTGTGTATTCAGGACAGCAGCATTAAAGATCAGAATTAAGATGGACATAATTTTGTTGCTTGCTGTATAAATCTTACACATTTCAAAAATACCCATTTTAAAAGAAGGATCCAATGTGCCCAAGTATTCAGGATGTAATTATTACAATACCTATTGAGGTTCTATAAAGCTTGGGTTATATAAAACCTTTATTTAAAAATGCAAATGAAATTGTTCCATCAATTCTACTGGTCAACAAAACCAGTTTCCTGAACTATAAAACTTGCAATGTTTAGTTCTTAGCTAAACCATTTTTTACTTTATAGGGCTTCAGAATTGTAATGTCTCTCTCTTCTCTCCTTTCCTCTCCTCTTCTCACAAACCTGATGCAGAAACACATGTTAAGTCTGGGGACAAAAGGTCTTGGGTGTGGAATGAACTTTGAGAGGATATTAGGTGAATTGAAACTGACCTTCTTTAAGAAAGGTTTTAAAACCTCTGTGTTGGATAAAGTCCTTCCATTGAAACTACAATGTCACTTGCAACACCAAGCACTCACTTTTTAAAAAATAGTTACAATTCTCTAAAATATCACTAAGAACAGAATATTTTTACAGCCCCAACAGACAGAAGGGCCAGAAATTCCACATGCTTTACTAGAGATTTCATTAGCACTAATCATTTTTATGTAGAAACATTCACATTCTCCAAAGCTGAGGAGAGTACAAACACTCAGATAAGAGGAAGAAGTGTTTTAATGCAATAAGAAGGTTTATTTCTTTCATTGTCTTGCCTTTCAGTGTAATTTCTGTGGGCTTTCACAAGTACTGATCACTTACAACATAAGGGACGTGGAAGCCTTGTGCTGGATGAAATAATTTTGAAATGTCTGACTGTGATATATATAAAAGACAAGAATGTGATGACTTTTTTATAGAATTATTTTAATTAGAATGATGTTTTCCTCAGTATTTTATACCAGGAAAGTGAAACTGAATATGAAAAAACATTTTCTTTAGAGCCAAGTCCTTTTTCCAGGGTCATGGATTAAGTTTAGCTATATGGTTTATAGTTAAACTTAATGTACAATTATTTCATGGATTCTGGTAAAAAAAACCCCATTCCATTTACTTAAGAGCAGCAAAATTATTCTTTACTTGCTACCTCAGCCCTTTGCTGCAGCTCTGCATTGGACCTGCTTTTAGCTCTTGTTGTCCTCTCTTTCCCATCCCACCTCAGCCCAAGATTTGATGCAAAAAAAGTTCAAAGCAGGATAATGAGGCAATTTTGGAGATGCTTAAGGACACTGGTCCATGTGTGGGCAGTAGCATGGAAAAATGTACAGGGTTTATTTGATAAGAAATTAAATGGGCAGGATATGCTGATCTATTGGATCAAGTCCAGTTGTCCTCTCAGCCATGGACAGAAGGATTTTTAAGTGGTGATGGGTGGTATGCATCAGGTGGTGTATAAAGGAGAGATAGAAAAAAATTAAAGAATTATGTAATACCTGAAAGGAGATTGTAGCAAGCTGGGGCTTGGGCTCTTCTCCCAGGTAGCAAGTGACAGGATAAGAGGAAATAGTTTCAAGTTGTCCCACAGGACATTTAGGTTGGATATTAGGAAAATTTCTTCACTGAAAGCATGGTCAGGCATTGAAACAAGCTGCCCATTGAAGTGGTGGAATCACCATCCCTGGAAATGTTTGAAAGCTGTGTGGATGTGGCACTTGGGGACAGGTGAACAAGGTGGAGCTAGGTTATCAGGTGGACTCGATCTTAGATGTCTTTTTCCAACGTTAAAGATTCTTTGCTTCTTTTACTCTAAGAACCGGGTGAAGATGGGAAAAGAACATTAGAACGGCTCAGCTGTTTCTGTTGACTTGTAGTTTTCCTCCAAAGAGAAAAGTGGCAGCCTCTGGAAACTTGGTTGGGAGATGGGAGCTACCGGAACCTGGTGTGTCAGACCTGCTTCTCTGCTTGGCTCCCTTCCACCCCTCCAGTCAGCATGAAAATTTTTGCTTGGTTTGGAGATTTTCTTCTTGCTGCTAGATTAGCTTGTCTTCACTTGAGCTTGCACAGGAATCATTGTATTTTGGAGCCTTTATATGGTAGGAGATCTGCTTCCTCAAAGTAGGCTCTGAGTTAATACCCAGTATCTCAGTTTTATGGGGAATGGTAAAGCTTTCAAAAAGAAGATGCAGCTCAGGAGGAGTTTAAGATTTGTCTATGAGGTATTTTGTAATGATGATGCTTTTGTGTATACAAATTAGAGCAACCAAGCCCACTTGTTAGAGGGAAGAGCCAAAAAATGGCAGTCATTCTCATCACTACATTTTTCCTGCATGTAAAATCAGCAACGTTATGACTGTAAGGGCAGAAATTCCTTTCTTTTCTAATCAACAAAGCAGGCATAAGCAAAAGAAAAATCGTTAGGTGGCCCAACATGTGTAATGTTATACTTGTACACACAGTATACTTCAGATGTACACCACAGGGGTATAATGGGGTGTATTTAAGCAGCAAGCACTGTCACAAGACTGCTCACAGCAAAGAGCTTCAAGGACTTAAGAGATCCAGTAATATGAAATTAGATGAATAGCACAGTGGTTACCCATATAGAATAAAAAGTGATTGTAAGTGAAGCTATTTCAATTTAGGTAAAGTATTAAATGGGGTCCCTGGGGATCATTACTTGAATTTGTACTGTTTCTAATCTATAAAAGTGCTCTAGGTGAAAAACCTAACTGCAAACCCATACAGTTTTCTGTGAAATAAACATGGGAGAAGGTAGAGTACAGAACAGTCAATGAACAAATGTAACTTTGAACTAGGTCAGCATATAGCAAACAGAATCTGTTAAAGAATATATAGCCAAGCAGATGGGATCTCAGAGCTGGCTAAATCTGACAGGAATAGAACTGTACTTGGTTGAGAAAAATTTAGTGCGGAACACAAATGAATTGTGGTAGAAGGCAAGAAAGAGCTGGTCATGTAGATAGATAGGCTGAAAGGCTGGACACACTCTGACTTTGAAAAGTATAATGGCAGAAAGTAATATTTCATCTCCAGAAAGGGAAAGTGGAAAAACTTGCAAACTCCAATTCACTTTTGGAACAAGCAATTCCAAATTAATTTAAACATGAAACCTGATCCAGCTTACTCTGCACCCTGAAGAAAGCTAGGGAAGTTTGAGATGAATGCTGGCAAAATCGACTGCCGACCAATTTAGAAAACCTCCAGTGATCTATCCCAAAAACCTGAGCCAGAATCAGATGTACTTCTTAATGCCTTCCAGAAAAAAAAAAAAAAACAAACTAGCAGGGAGACTTGGAAGAAGTAAAAAAAAGTGTCAGAATTTTTGTCCCAACATTTAAGAGTAACACATGAAACAGTTTTCCCTATGGATTATTCACCCTAGCCTAATTTGCTTAAATGCCTTGCTAAGTTAAAGATTTTCCTATTTGTTTTTGTTTGTTTGTTGGGGTTTTTTTTGTATTTTTTGGGGTTTTTGTTTATTTTAGTTTGGTTTTGGATTTTTTCTCTCATACAGGATTTATATTTCTGTAATTTTGAAGTGATATTTATATTTTTGTCATTTTGTTTTGTCTTAACTTGTAGCTCTGCCAAAAATTGCCTAGAGTTTCCAAAAATGCTTTTCTATTGCTTGTCTCCAGTTAAAAGATTGTCTAAAAAACCCTAGGTGGGTTTTATATAATCAAGTGTGTTGTCAGATATACCTGGGTATTGACTGGAATTCCCATATAACCATGAAAAAATGGTTGGCTTTTTTTTTTTTTTTTGTTATACATGAATATAATTTTTTTATCAAAGCTTGTTTACTATGACAACCTCTCACATGATACATGAAAAATATTTTAATTACATTTTATTCCTTCACTTCTATCAGTAGGTTTTGTTTATCAGGTGCAAAAATGCCTGCATTTTATGCACCTGCTCCTTGCTGTGTAACTTAGCTGTAAATAAAGTATGGTCTTGATCTCTCTATCTCTTTTATTTCTTCTCTTTTAAAAATGATGCACAGTGTGTGTACTCTGTTATCTGTTTTTCTCTTTATGCCCAGAACAATGTGTCTCCTGGGCTCCTCTTTTGGCATAAGGTAAGAACAACATTTCTACAGGCAATGGAATTAGCTATGTTTTGTTTTCTGGGGTGAACTTTATCCACAGAAGACTGATTCAAACTCTCATAATTTTGGTCTACCTGCTTGATGAGACTGAATGTAGGATGAATTTTTAACATGGTAACAATTATTCCTTCCCACTGCTGACACTGCATTTTCTTTCACACCCATGTGCTTAGTTCTATCCCCAGAGGGAACAGTCCTTCCTGTAAGTTGTATTTTTCACCCATTTATGTTCCATTACCTGTTCCTAACTACTCCCTGCTTCATGGGCTGGGTTGATGTACAAGAGAGCAATGCCCTGCTTGGTCTAGTCAAGTTACAGACTATTCACCTCTATTGGAGCAGTGAGCTGACAGAGGTGGTTCCTGTCAGCAGTGGAGCTTGCAAACTACTGTGAAGTGATAGAATCAATGTCATCTATTTAATTTAATTCCTTACTTCTTTCTCTTGTGGCAGCTTAAATTGCCAAAATGGCTGCAAACTTTGAAACTCACCCTATGCCAGTGTTCTTCTGTTGTGTATCCTTAATTGTGACTTCAGTGTCAGAGAATTGCTTACCTTTCATAAACCCCGTCTTTATTGTGTACTGGACAACTCTGGTTGTGCTCTAAGTTATAATTGCATAGTTCAGGGTTACTTCTGCATTTTTCAGTGAACACTCAGTTTTTCTTCCAAAATGATCATATCTCAGTCACAAGCTTATCTCATAGCTGGTCCTAGTTAGACTTGTAAAATTGGCTCAGATTGATCACAAACCCCTTCTATAATTTCACATTCTTCTGTGGCCTGATTAAAAGCACATACTTCATGTGTTTCATTTTTACAAGGAATGCAGTGCTCCTTGAATTTCTGGTACTGCTTCATACTTACACTTCTCTAAGATAGCTGAAAACTATTAAACATTTTGTTCTGAGTCAGCCGTGCTATGTGAAAATCAGACCACCTCCCATGTATCTTCTCATTTTTTGGCTCCTATTCCTTGCAAGTGCATCTGAAGTGCTGTGTGAACCTCCTCATGTTTTCCTTTTCGTAGATGTTTCCAGCTTTCTTCGTGCTTTTAGTTCCCTCATTCTTCCACAGTGCCCATAATTTAAAGAACAAAAATGTCATTACCGCATCTGTTGCTAACCTGAAATCAGAGTCAAGTTTCTGTGCAGAGTGCAGGTAATCCCAGCTTTGTGAGCAGATGTTGCCACCTTCAGAGAAGTGTTTGTCCTTACCTTTGTGCAGTCCTGCAGCCCTGCTGCTGTATTGCAGCTGCACAGGCAGCCAGGCTGAACCGTGAGCTCGTCTGTGTGAACGGGCAGAAGTGGCAGCATGTACCTGGGGAGGAACAGGAGGGATCCAGCTACACCTTTTTGCATTGGTTTGCAGTCAGATCAGTTTAGACAAACCCTGAAATCACACCTGGAGCCATCCATCATCCAGTTTTGCTTCTGTGTCACACGTGTGATGTTGTAGGTACAACAAACTGCCCTTTGCCTGTCTGTGCCTCTCATTCCTCATCACTTCTTCATTGAATACCTCTGGACTATGTTACAAGATGGTTAAGGCATGGTTAAAGATTGGCAAATCCTTGAGAAGCTTGAGTTTTCTTGGGTTTAAGCTCTTTTATTTATTTCCCCCTCCAAATTTTGAACAGTATTATTGTACTAGTATTTATTCAAGTAGAAAAATGGTCTCCACACTAAGAGTATGGCAAATTATATTTACCTCTATGTCTCTTGGTTTAGAGATATTTATCTGCTAGAGCATATTTAGAAGTAAAAGACTCACAGAAAACCAAAATCTTCCCCTTTGCTCTGCCTGGTCCTTTCAGCACAGCAGAAATGATCCAGTGCTGAGGTGATATTTTCCAGAGTAAAGAAAAGTAAATTAAATTGCAACTTCTTTTATTCTAACAGTCACATTTCTACTGAAACATGGCTGAATTTATACATGAAATGCACAGATCAAAGAGTTCCACCACTCAATACAATTTTAAATTTTAAAAAGCAGTTCTTTTTTTTTTTTTTCAATTTTAATTTACATCATGAAACTAAATGCACGTCATGGGAAAAAACAAAAAAAGAACAAACCTGGTGTTTATAGATGGGCATTGGAACTGAAGCAAGAAAAGCAAAACAAATGAAAAGTATTTTTGTACTGAACTGCTTTCCTCCTTAACCTTAAATAACAGCTCTCTCAATGTTGTTGATATCCAGAGCGTGGTGGGAAGAGCTGAGATCCACAGGCAGAGTTGCAGCTGGGAATAGCAGCATTTTTCATGAGACTCCCCTGAGCAAAGCACCCCATCTGTTTCCTAACACCCCTGCCTGTTTCTAGGGCCACATGTGAGACACAGCTGGCTGGAAGCCTCAGTGGTGGTTCTGGCACAGGGGTTCCTGGAGTTGCAGAGGGAACCCTCTGTGCTGAACTGGGAATGCAGAAGTTGCCAACATCACAGCGGGGCACAGCAAGATGGGCTCTGGAGGAGGAATCCTCCTGCACAGCCACTTAACAGACAACAGTGGAGGGAGGTTCCTTACCAGTAAATCAGTGGGATTCTAGGACAGCCTCCCACAAGGACTAGTGTGACAAGAAAGCTAACTGGTTCCAGCATCGAGTTTTATAAATGTACAGAAGTGATTTTATACTGTTCTTGTATAAAAACAGGGAATAGTGCTTGGTGATTAATGATGTTTCTACTAGATTTAAAGTCTAAAGCCAATAAGAAAGACATTTTCTCAATTGAAATATATAGGTGGAATGGTGGAATGGTTTCACTGTGGAAACCTTCAGCACATCTGAAAAGGCTTTGTCACAGAAACCTTAACAGAAATGTAACCCTGGAACACCAAAATGCTTATTCTGTATTGATGACTTCTGTACTGATGGGTACATCAGTAACTGCTACAGAATGCTGATATCCTGTCATCTTGAATCTATCACATCCTCCTAGGACCTAAAAAAGTTATCTACAAACTGAAAAACTAGGTTGCTTTTATTTTACCAGAAACCTGTGATACAGTAATGCAAATGGTCCATCAGTCTGGCCATTGCAAATTGTAGGGGAGTGTAAAATAAAATAAACTGTATATAGAAGAAACTCCATGGTAAATTGTGAGTTTTCATGTTTAGTTAAAAATCATCTTATTTGTGTGGTGCTGCTACAGAATTTTTAGTTCACTGCACTAGAATTACATAAAGAACCAGCCAAATTAGACAGAACCGCTTGGTGCAATTTTTAGGCATTGGCTATTAAATCTGTCTTCTCTCCTGTGAACAGAGGATTTCCTGTATTGTTTTTTGTCCTCTGGTGAGAAAATCTGCAAGTAAACCTCAAGTATTTACAAAATGAGAAACTTAACAGATACAGTTTGGATCGTTCTGAAGTTAGAACTTGATTACAAAGACACAAATTTCTCATCTTTAATTAAATGTATAATAAAAATATTCTGAAATATGCATATTAAATCTTAGAGTTATTACAACCCTAATTTAAACATTATTTCAATTTGGTCAAATATAATTTAAGCTGTCTTTTAAAAAATACTGCCATACCATGAGCATCTTGGAATAATCCTTTATATTAACTGCAGCAAGCTTCTAAGAATGCTCTGATAGCAAGACTGTGAAGTGCAAGTTTACATGCAGTGTTGAAGATATTCATTAAAATTGTAATTAGGCTCACGATTAAATTCAGTTGCAGTAGAAACTTTGTGTGTAAGTGTTGCTACAGGAAGAAACCTCCAGTCTGAAAATTAGTTCAACAGTCTGAGCTATTTTAATTATGCAGAGTTGATTATCATTGGAGAAAGAAACCTTTATTACTGCACCAGAATACTGATTCCTTCCACCCCCCAGCACACTGCTTGTTTTTCTGGGTTAGACTGTGGTCTGTTTTGCTAGCCTAATGATGTTCTGTGTAAATAATAGGAAAGTTAATCTGAGTAAGTTCAGGATCCTACCATTAACATTTTATTAAATGACCATTCATATGATAGCACCTATATTGCTTGTCATGTTACAGTGGTAGCTTCTAGCTGTACATAGAAACTTTTAGTGAGGTGTTTTTTAATTTGCAGAATTTTACAAAGCTTCATTCCAAGGCAACATCTTGTTTCCATTTTTGCAAACCTAAAGCTAGTGACAGAGATGCTGATGGATGGCTTTAACTGTCTCAAATGTCACAAATATACCTAAATTTGGCAAATCTGGGTATAGCAGAAGGAAATGTCCCTCCCCCTATTCATGTCTAATTTGATTATCGACAGAGTCCCCTATCTTAGCAGCAGATTTTATACATCAGTTGAGAAGAATTTGATTCTCTGAAATGGAGCTTGACTTTATTTCAAGTGAAAAAGCAGAGGGTACAGCACACACTCTCCTTGCCAACCCCTTCAAACACATGTCCTAGTATGGTTTGGAGGTGATGAGTAGCTGTGCAAAGATTTTTGGGCAGGATAATCTGACTGCAGCACTGTGCTTTGCTCCCTCACTTAGTCTGCAGTGGCCAAAGAGTCAGGGTAGCTGTTGTCCTGGCCTGAAATGGTTCTTCCATCCACCCCCTAATTTTCATTTGTTGTCCTTAATTTCCAGGCTTCACACACAGATTAGTTATTGCTATTTTGTTTTAACAGTACCTTCAGGATTCCTTTCTTTTTGTGTGTTTTTTTTTCTCATGGCTGCTGCTTTTCAGATGTGTGTACCTTTTCCAAAATATGCTAGCTTTCCCCAAGCTGGTTCTTATTCATATATGTCTATGATTCTGAGACTCTTGGAGATGTGTATATATTGAAACTTGGTGATGTAAGCCATGTAAGTAATGAACTATTTTTTAATTTGTCATAAACCAATGGATATTTCAAAATAAGTTGATATATTTAGTCAGATTTACAAACTTAAATCCCAACAACAAATTCAGGTACTCAGATGTGATAAATTCTACTTTTGCCCTACAATCTATGTTTCAGTGCCTAGAAATATATATTTTTATTTGAAAATAAAGCATTTAAGGTGGAGTTAGGTTTATACAGGTGAGCTAATTCACATTGTAAGGAATCACCAGATGAAAGAAAGGCTAGGCAATTCACTGAAAGATGTGGCAAGTTTGTTCTGTGGTTTAATATAAACATGCAGTTCTCCATCCACTTGCTATTGTTACTGCTGCTAAAAATAAAGAAAACCCTCATCTAAGACTTCAGACCAAATAGATCTCACTCTGTTATCACCTCTCAGTTGTAGAGAGAGGCAGCAGCTCTCGTAAAACCAAAATACATTTCTTTTTATTTTTTTTTAATTTTTTTTTTAAATTAACTACTTTGTGTCTGCCTGAAAATGTTTGGTTTATTGGATACACAAGTTTAAGATTAATTCCTGATTGCTGTAGGTGTTGCTACATGGCTATTTTTTGTATTTGTAATTATTTTCAATAGTGCACTGTAATAGGTGCTATCCACATATTGCTGACAGCCTGGCCTCTTATTACTGATAGTCCACATTATCCTTTTGGGAGGGAAGAACAGACCTACAACTTTGTGATCTGATTGAATTCTGTGCTGCTGGCAAATGCATTTTGAAAGGATAAGGAAGTTTCTGATACAGAGCCAGCCTGGGTGGGTACATGGGGGTAAGAACCCCAGACAGTGACATGAGTGGTTTCTGTCATAATTGAATAATGATTTTACTTAGTTTTTCATTGGCTTTGTGTTTCCAGAAAGTGACTGGAGCAACCCTATCTCCACATTAACTAAGTTTGGTTAACAGATTTTTAGGTGCTTTCACAATAACAACCCTATCATAGGCACCTAAGAGTTCCAGAGTGGTTTTTCCTTTCTGGGAAGACTGCTTGTGTCCAATTTACTCCGCAGGAAGGCAGAGGGTATGTGTCTTGTTAATTTGGTCAAGTGCAAGCATCCAGTGTAGGCAAACCTAGTTCTTCATCGTTCTGGCAGTTTTTTTACAGGGTATGTTGTACTTGCTAGGTAGTTCCAAATTAAGTGAAAAATGAGTGTGACTGTCCGATGGGTATTCCATAATTCTCTACAGTTCCTTTACTATGAGGGGATTTTTAAAAATGGAGGAAGGATGGAGGGGAAAGGCTGAAGGAGGTAGCAGTGCACATCTCATTCTGGGCCTTGAAGTATTTTCTGAAAGGATTTCAGACTCGTCATCTCACTGAAAATTATTTTTAAAGACACTGTAGTAGTTCCTTTATAGAGTTTTTAAATTAAGTTTTACTTCATATAGTACAAGGTACATGGTAATGGTGGTTTTGGTGTTTTTAACTGATTTACAGAATATTTTTTTCTTTCATGATATTTTCTGTCTTGCAGTCTGTATTAGAGAAATAAGGGGTAATCATATATTCATTGTGCTTCTGCTTGGTGGCAATTGGTGCTGCTATCTTTTTACTACAATAGAGCCTCTTAGTCATGTGTCATCTCCTTAATATGATTTTTCAAATAAATAAGTTTTTCCTTTATTCTAGCCAATTGACTGTGTTTATTATAATGTATATATCTTTCTCCATTGAAATCCTGAATGCAGAAAAAATATGAGTTTTAAGAAATATTAATGTGACATGATCAATATGAGCCTTACCAGGTTTGACAGTAACACAAGTGAAGATATTCCTTAGTCTGTCTCTGTCTTCTTAAACAGCTCTCTGAAGATCATGGTGGATGGATTGACATGAAAGTAATTTAAATAGTCATTTTTATTACTGATTTAAACCCCGAAGCTGGAAAAAATTGTCTCAAGTAATAGACTTTTAAAAGGCTTTTCCTCCCACCAGTTTCTGAAAGAGGGGTTAGTTTGTGCCAGTTGATAGAAAATGCATTTGTACTTTGAAAGCTGCAGCTGCCATTGAGTGTTGATTTGCCACAAAATTTTGCCTTTACAATAAAAGAAACACTTGATGGTTATCCCATACATACTATTTAAGGTATTCATAAAGAAAGAAGCATATATTTGGATTACTATCTGAAGTAGATTCAAGGATTTAATGTTCTACTATTCTAGTGATCTATATTCTGAACACCTTTGGAAGCAATTTAGTTAATAGATATAAAAAGTTCCAGTGAATTTAAACTTCAGTTAATTTGAATATGATGAATGTATAAGCAAAGAAGTTTATGAATATACATTTCGCATACACAAAAAATTATTTTAAAAAAATAAATATTTTCTCCAATGAAGGAACTGATGTCCTTCTGGGGGACTCAGTCTGCCAGGATTTAGAAACTGAAGCTCTCATTCATTAATGCTGAGTTCTAGCCCTAGTCATGGAGGGGGAAAATAAGTTGGGATTTTTTCAGGTGGTTGCTCTGTTTTTCATTATCTAATCACTGAGTTTGATAGCTGGATAAGTAGTAGTGAAAATAATATCCCTGCTCCCTGGTCTTCAGAAGCTATTGCAGTAAATTCAGCTTGAAAAAAAGTTTAAGTATTAAGGTTTTAATGAGACACCTTCACACTACTCTTGGACATTTCACAAAGATTGTCAGAACTTGAAATTTACAGTTGGTTTATTTTTTAAATTAAAAAATTTATTTTTTAATTATGATTTTCACATAAACTGCTTAAACATAGCTTAATTATTTCTATTAGATGCTCATTTGGTTTATCTTTTTTACCTATCCCTATACAGACAAGAACAGTACTGGTATTTACTGGGGCTAATGACAAATTAATGAGCTAATGGAAATATCACGTGAGACACGTTTCCATCCACCTCTTAACTACAAAAGGGAAAAGTCAACGAAAATCAGGCCATGGACATCTTTTGCTTTCTGTCATTTTACCTGTTTTATGTCAAGCTGCTGAGGGGCCTGTGCTAACACAGAGAAAGGCAGATTTAAAAGGGGTGCACAGAGTCTCCATCCTCTAAACTGTGTTCAGCAAACAGAATGGTTTTGGTCCCTGTCTGTTTCAGGGTACCTGGGTGTCTGGCATGCCAAAGAGCTGAGTCCTTGTCTTTCACCTGTATTGTAGTGGAATAAGAGCATATAGATTTTACAAACAACACTGATGTGCTTCTTACTTAAGGATCCTTCTAGCTTGGGTCTGTGTGATTAAGTGAAACTGTGTCTTGAACCATCTGTTGGCAACAGCTCTGAATTTGCATGTTGGGCAAGAGTGCCCTGCAGCAAGGAAATGGTGGTGGGGGATAGGGTTAAGTGGTAACAGGCTAAAGTCACTTCCTCATCAAATTTGTGTACAATTTCTGGGCGTTGCCAAGAAGTCAGTAAGAGAACTTTTGCTTAAATAACCATGTTTTAAAAAATCACATCTCAAAAATCCATTCTTTGGGTTTAGTATCTTTTTGTTGCTGGAGAGAAAAATCTTGAGTAGGTGTTATGGAAGGATAAAAAAAGGCCTCTAGGATTAAGGCCTCACAGCTGTTTGACAGTATATATTAAAAGATCCCTTTGCCTTTTTAATTTTTGATTTTCCTTTCAAGTTTCTCTTGGTACCTCAGTGGAATTGGGGGAAAATTATTAACACAATACTACAGCTTGCAGTTGCAAGGAATTCTATTTGAGCACTAGACAGGTAGGCTAAAAATGGCTTAAGGGAGTAACAAATATTTTTGGTATGTGTTTTAAGTGCTTGAGAGTGGAGATGTCTGAAAAGCATCGGGGGAAATAATGAAGCAGCCGAACCTGTCTGAATATTTATTTTCCTTCAGTCATGTTTATATAGTAGCTATTCCTTTTTTTCTTTTCTTTTTTTATTTTAAAAGTACCTTATAGCTGCATACCCAAAATAATCTCATGGGTTCCCTCCCTTGCAGGTTTTCCCTTGTGGACAGAATTTTACATATGTTTTTTTCATGCTATACAGAGTGCTGTCTGCCATGAAACCTATATAATTTTGGGATTTTTTAGTTCAAGAACTGGTTTTGAGGAGACAATGTAGAATTTAACTCTCTATGTACAGCATGATGTCACATTGCTGTGAAGGAAATTATTTAGGAATCGTAGCCTCTCAAAGGAGACTGTCTCAGAGCTGGTAGTGATAGGAGATCAGCTTCACAGAGGTACTGTGGGCTGGCAAAAAGGGGTGCTGAGAAAAAAAGGGAAAAGGGTCCTTTCTCACTTTCCTTGAATACCTCACCAGGGGGAGACTGGGGCGTTATTTGTGTGAAGGAATAGATATACATAAATAAGTAAATAAGTAAAAAAAAAAGCATTTCTGGAATATGCTAAACTGCTACTGTAAACAAGATAATAGTGTAAGTGTTATGTGTTAGCAAAGGAAAAGAAATACCAGATGTAAACAATAAATTGCTGTCAGAATTTTTGCTCAAGCTGGGCACTAGAGTAAAAAATCCCCTTTACTCACCTGGTGCTTGCCCTAAAGATAGTGGGCTTCAGTACCTGCAGATCACCAAGATTAAATACAAGTGATACTAGACACGGTAGTGCCAGTCTGATTCTTTTACATTTCAGAGGAGGAGAAAGAAACTGCAAATGATGGCAGAAGAGAGTCTGATACTCCAAACCAATGTCTCTTTGCATCTCGTGGGAGACTCACACACCAATTCAGCTGTCTCATCTGACACACCTTATCCTTGCTTCAATTACTTACTACTATTATTTCTCATGCCAGCTTGCTATCTTCACTGACAACCCCGCACTGGCTGCCTATTTGTGTGTGACACCTGTGGTCTCACAAGTGTCCCCTAATGCTTCATCCTCTACCTCAGGTCCTGATGGAAACCAGTCATCTAAAGAAAAAAAATCATGCAAGCTATGTGCCTTCCAAGATTTTTCTTCCTGAAGAAAAAAAGTTTAAACAGGTGTCTGAAGCCAATACACTCTCACTAACACTTGTAGGAATGCTTAACTTGCTGCAAATACTGTTTGACATTTCTTCACCTGTATTGAAGGAGCAGTGACAACTTGACTGATGGATGGAAGGGTCTCATGGCTCTCTGGCTGTCATTGGCCTTCTCTATTTACAGCTCAAACACTGCTTTGCTACCCTCTGAGGTGAACTCTCAGAAAAATCAGATTAAAAAAATACTGTAGATCTTTGAGCATATGCACATTGTTAGTGAACATTCTTTTTGTATGCACGTATAAATGGAAGTATGTCACTCCCTTTTCCATTAGAAAGGGACATAACATTCACTGCTCAAGAAACCTGCATGTAGGGCAAAATTCCTCTGTAGCTGCTTGCAAACAAAATTTGTTCCTTTTTAAATTCAAATATAGAAAACTGTCTTCTTGCTTCTAACAACTTCTTCTGCACTTACTTTGCCATCTCAAAAAAGCAGGTATTTTTTTGACTAAGAATTTAGTGATTCATGTGCTTGCTTCAGTGCTGAAACAATGATTTTTCAGGAGCAAATTATAGTTGCCGGGCTGCCTCTGCACACTGGAAAGCCAAATGAATAGAAGCAAGTAAAAAGCACTTATAGACAATGAGTACAATGTAATGAACCTCTGGAAGTTTTACCATCCTCTTTCCCTATAATTTGTTTAGTTTCAGGAGACTGGAAGGAATAGGTGGATTTTAGTTGGCTGCTTTCATAGTAAAGGTGTTACAAAGCAGTCTGGAAGAAGAAAAGAAAAATAAGCAAGAAAAGACTGAGTTCTAGGAGTATATTGGGAGATACAGTCAAAATCTTATGTTTGTTGATTGATGTGATTGTGTTAGGCAGCTCAACTTTCCACCTTTTCAACAAAAAAAAAAAAATCAGAATAAATAAGTATGACAATACAAGGCTTTTTAAAAGCTGGAATTTCTCTACTTCTCATTGAAATGATTGCTCAGAAAGAATTCACTGGTTTGATTAGAAGCATTGTTACCATATAGTCTATGACACTTTTCAATTTGTGAAAAGAGGATTTAATAGAATATTGTAATTTTAACCCCTTAAAAGCACATCTCCTTTCAAAACAATCTACGCTTGCAAAGGATTTCTGAATTTATGCAATTGTGGAAAAAACCATAAAATGGAAACATAATTATGTACTATTTAACAGGAAGCAGTTCACTGAACTGTGCTACCACCACTGGAACTAATACTTTTTGCAACTGGCAATCTCCAACATTTTATTAGCTCTGAAAATCTTTGATTTCACCTTCTGTGGCAAGCACTGAAATCAGGCAGAGAGGTGGGGCTGCCTCAGAAGGAGGAGCTGGTTTATGTAGTCAGATTGGAGAAAGGAGCCTGGCACCTCTGGCATGGTGGCCACCACAAATGTCCTCAATAAATGACCCACAGTGGTGCTGGGCCATTGCAAAATGAATATAAATGTTGTAGTTGTGCTGAGGAAAACCTGCACTTCAAAATTATTATTTTTTTAATCTTTAATTTTGGGTAAGTCAGTGAAGTATAATGCCCTGTAAAGGAGGATGGAGTGAATTACAAGATTCTGGATGGCCAAAATATTTGTTTTCATTGTCTGAGCTTGCAGCCTAAGTCCTTTCCAAAGTGTTTTTAAAGATGCTTTTCAGCATGCCTTGCAAAACCCATACCTCATCAGTAGTCATGAGATGAAGCTGCACTTGTTAGTAAATGGCCTATGTGGGCAAAAGCATTTCGTGCCAGAGCCCATTTCAATAAACTTTGGTAGAACAACAAAGTAAAGGAACCTGGCTAGACCAAGAAATTTCTGTATTGCTGAAACATGGGAGAAACATCACAGACAACTGCCTGTGCTCCACTGAAAGGAGTTTCACTTCAGCCGAGCAACCTGGTCTCATTGAAGGTATCTCTGCCCTTGGCAGGGGAGTTGGGACTGGATAATTTTTAAGATCCCTTCCAACTGAAAACCTTAAATCTTTTTATGATTTAAATATCAATAGGAATAGTGCTGGCAGTTATGGTGAAGTCCTCAACATTTGAGGTATTGAGGGGATAATATAGGATTAATGTATTTTAGGAGGTTTATGTCAGAAGTGATAAGGAGATTCCATAGTAGATTCCGTAGTAGAGGGTAAAAATAATTATAATCAAGAAGAACGGAAATGCACAGTTAATAGAAGAGCAGTTAGATTATTATCTCATGATTTTTGTTAGCTGTTGTAGAGAATGAAAACTAAGGTAGCCTTCTGGTGGGGCTGTACTTCTGAATTCTCTAATATCCATAGGCTTTTGTCAACAAGGGTAATTCAGGAGAAATTAGACACATTCCTGGGCATCAGCACAGGGTCACCATTCCTAACAGTGAACAAATACTAAATAGAATGCACATGGCCCTCTTCCTTGTTCATGTTATGGACAGTTCTCACAGAGAAGATGTATTCATTACATTAGACAAAACTCTTGCTAACAGAGTAAGAATGATTCTAATAGAGTTTTATTTAGAGTAAATAACTACAAAACACGATGAAACAAGAGACAGACCTCAACAGTTATCTACATATAACTAGTTTTTGAACTTAAAGGAAATGTCAGGGGCTGCCTATTACTAATGAGAAAACATTGAAGAAAATTCATCAGCAAAAGACCTTTTTTGCATTAACAATAACAGTAATGTTCCTACCCTCCTTTCTGAAGAGACATGAGTACCTGTTTAATCTAGGTTTGAGGTAAATCTTCAAATAACAGCAGTTAGTGATGTTTCCAGTAATATGTGCTCCTATCTTTTGACTGATTCCTTGATGCCATGTCTGTGCTCCCACACTGCTTCCTCAGCTATCCTCTCTCTCCCCAGATGGATCACGGAACTCTGGACGATGTAGGCTGGTGCTGGGGCAACTGTGTTGGGACTGTTCTTTCCCTCAGGCTCCTCCTGCCCCAAGGGTTCTTCTGCTGAAGTGAGCGTTGCTTTTCAGATGTGCAAAGTGTACGTCACACAGTCCTCACTGAAAATGCAGGCTAAGATTTTTCAAGACTCTTCAGAAGAGATGGCATTATGGTATCTAATTTGGTTCCTATTACCTAATGCTTGACTGCTTTGGAAGTTAGGATCACCACTCTTGCAGTTATGGTAACTTTTCTGCATTGCCTTGGCAATCACTGTGAAACTTGTCCTGACAGATCCCTTTGGCTGTCTTCACTCAACTGCTCCTGCATCACGACTTGCAAAGGGACCTCAAGGAAGTAATTCCTTCTCTGGAATTCTAGGGTTTTTATGTCACTCCATTCTCCTTACAGGTATATGGACCCCACCAGTACAAAGAAATTTTTCCCTTGAAGATTTTCTGTCCTAGATAAAATTTCGACTCTTATAATCCCAGTGGAAAACCAGCAGGGACAATACTAGTTTAGGGTGTTGCCCGTTGTGTTTTTTCAGCTTTGTTGCCTGAAACCAAAAGAACAAGACTAGAGTAAACTGTAGCTCTTAACTATTCTTAACTACAACACATATAATTATTTAGGGAAGTTTCAGGAGCTGGCAGATAAGAAGTTGTTTGTTATAACCTGCCAACTATAAATAAATGCCATGAATAGCTATGTAGAATCCCCAGTGTTATTTTCTGACAAAATTTAGATTTTACATCAAAGCTATATTTAAAAAATCAGATTAGAAACTTGTTTGGAGCTGATTTTAAATTATTCTTTGAAGAACTCACCTTCCTAAAGTTACTAAATTAATGTCTTAAAAGATCTCCAAATATGAAAATCTACCCAAGAAACAATTGAGAAGAGCTTTTAACCCCTCACTTAAAAAAAGTTATGATAGAAGGAAATGTTTTGACTAGGAAGAACAAATCTCATAATGCCATTTAGATAAATGAAGCCAATTTCTCATTTATTTCACTTATTTTAATTAAACATTCTGGTATCAGCTACCAGTACAGAATAGGTTTTTAAGTACATGCCTTTGATATTGGTATAAATAGCCTTGACCTGCTTTATCAAAATGATGGAGGAGTATCACACACTGCTATCAGCGTGCATAGCTTTCTGTAAGGCAGCTATGCAGAATTATTAGAATAGCATCTCTATTGTTGGTCAAATGTTAAAAATATTTTTTTAGTTTCATGGCACTAATATCTCGTCCCCCTAATGCTTGTGTTATTTCTAAAAGATTAGTAAACACACTGCAGTAGGAACTTAATTCATATTCATAGACAAAATTGTCATGGGAGTTTGTTGATCTTTCAATGTGAATGAAAGTCAAAGTAGATTTCTGTTGCAATTTTCCTTTTTTTGCCCTCTTAAATTAAAACAAAACAAAATACCAACAAACAAAATACGCAACCCCACTCCCCCCAAAAACACCAACCAACCAAACAAAAAAAGCCAACCACAAAGCCAACAAACCATCTGAGAAAGATTCTGTCATACTGATAGTACTACCAGCTGTCTAGGCACAAAAGTAATGTGAGGTGATGCTGTGATGGTGCACTTTCCATTCTCCTATTCCTCCTTGCAGTTACACTCTTTCTTATTAAGGAAAAATGTCTATTCCCTGCTTCAGAAATTGTGGTTTGAAATAAAAATGAGAACACATTTCAGAGAAGGACTAGGATTCTGTCAATAGCATTTTAATGACATTTTTTACATATTCTTTATGAAAAAAGAACATAAAGCAAACAAAGCTAAGGAAGGCTTGTGCAGTACTGTGTGTCCGTAAAACCTTTTTCTCTCACTTTCTTCTCTCTGGAATGCTAAATAGGAGCCCTAGCTTGGGAATCAATAGTTCAATTAGATTATATGGTAGGGTTTTGGATGGCTGTTAGCATAGCCAGCAGATTACTTTCCCTGGATATTGGGGAAAAGCTGCTCTGGAGTGGGAGGCTGTAGCTGCACTTTGAGCCAGCCTGCACTGGGGCAAAACTGCAGCATGAAACAGCCATAAGCTTGTGGTTTTGTTTTATGCTTGCTGGATGCCCAGGGACTGAAACATAATTAGCTATCCTGCATCCAGGAGGGAACAGAAAGCATTTGCACTACACACAAACAATGAAAGGAAGTATTAGGCCCAGGTCCCAAAAAGTATGTACTTTAAGTTTGCAAATTGTTGCACTGGAGTTAACAGTACTGTCTAAGTGCTTTGGAGTGCTGGAACATGAGTGCCATAAAATGACACTGTGCAGATATTATGGGATATCTGACTAGAAGACTTCATTCTAAAAGTAAAAAAAAAAAAAAAAAAAAAAAAAAAAAAAAAAAAAAAAAAAATTTGTTCCATGGTGAGTTAAAGTTCAAACTAAATTTGCTTTTCAAAATCTTCAATAAGCACAGATGTTGACAAATAGCCCTGCCTAATAGCATCAAAAATAGCTTGGGTAACAGAGAGAATGCACTATTGACCTCCTAAAATAAATGTTTGTAAATTCTCTTTTCCAAAATACCTCACAGCAGAGTGTCTGCTGTTCTGTAACATCAACATCCATGTGCATTGCGCAAATGCCATTTGCATACTTGTTGGATATCTAACACAGAAATATTTGAACATGGACTTATTTTGTGGCTATGAGATCATTCATATAAATTACACTAGATTAAATAGGCTTTGGTTTGCAGTTTTCCACAAACACTCCTCACATAGGAATGAATTGTATTTCATTTTCATTCGCTCCTCATATAACAATAAAATGCATTTCATTTTGGGAAGCTTAATTTTTAAATATTTCTGTAAAAATATTATGTAGATTGGAGTAAAAATAGGCATATATTCTCCAAGTTAAATGGTAGTGTGTCATTACTAAAGCAAATGTTGGTATCTAGGTGGCTTTCTGGTAATGTCTTAAAATAAGAAATAAGTCTGAATTGTTAATTTAAAGAAAGCTAATAATTTCCTTAAACATGTCTTATCTGGAAGCAACCTTTTTGATTTATGAATGATCTGTCTTCAATAGTATAGTTAATATTGCAGGCATTCTCTGGGAAGCTCAAGCATTGCTCATTTTTGTAATATTTTCAGATGAGAGGTTTGAAAAGGTTAGTCTTTATTTTTACAGTTATCTATTTAGGGAAGATGTAATGAATCACAATTAGAAAAATAACAGTTTTTATGTTGATCAAACTCCAATTTCTCACTCAAAGGATCAATTTGATGGAAACAAGAGCAGCAACAGGTGCTGTGGAATTTTGAAGTTCAGAGTGCATAAGAGAGCCCTGATGCCTACGGAATCCTGGCTGCTTATCTGGGTAGCATTTTCTATTTTGGTTGTTTGTTTCCAAATATGTCCATAACTTTCCTTAAAACCATGACACCCCTTTATAAAGACCACCAAGGTCCGTAAATGTAGGAATGAATTTAGCAGTATTTATTCATGGTTTCTGTTCCATGAGAGAGAACAGAGCGGTATCAGATCCCTGAGAGCAGAGCCACCAGGGAAGAAGCTAGGGACACTAGCTTATAAAATTACATTATATGAGGTAGAAATGCATTATGTAAAATCTAATTACCATCCCTAGGTGCCTAGGACAGAGAGCTACGTGGCATGCAGTGACATTTGCCAATGTCCCAGGAACAGCTTTTGGACTTTGCTTGGTGCTACTGTTTCCAGAACAGAAGCTGTCCAGAAACAAGCAGTTTCTTTTTGATTGCAAGTCTATTTACTTTCATTTAGTCATCCTTACAGTGGGCCAGTGACATAGCAACAACCCTGTAAATATAAACAGAAAATAACTGATGGGGCTGTTACTTAAAAAAATAGTTATCTGATGAGAAATGCCAGCTGTTTCTGATCAAGTGTGGTCAAAGGAAATGGAAAATAACTTTTCAAGTGTTGGAGAGTGAGATGGGCCCAGATAAGCTTGAATGGACATATCAGAATCAAAGCAGGTTTACTTGATTTGGAAGATATGTGAATTAGACATTTATATTTTTGATATCCCTGACATGAAAAACATAAACCAAAGGAATAAAGTTTTGTTTAAACTACAAAATATATAGGCAAAATTTCATAGAGAGACAAAAAAAGTCACTGATGAACCCTATACAGAAAATCAAATTCCATTAGTGCAATGTGGTGGGACTCATCAAAACCAAATTCCCAGACCCAGTGTGATGAGACATGCATCTAACTGTGCAAACAACAGTGGATTTGTGGTGTATGTAAGTTATGTAATTATTATTTCACTGTCTGGGTTGACAGAACATGGAAGGTACCTTGCTTTTCACCAAAATAAAGAGAAAAGTAACCATGATATATAAGGATTATGGTTCATCCTTTAATCTGCTACACTGAAGTTAAAAAAGCAAAGGACTCTTTGTTTCTTTGGAGTGTTGTCATTTCACATTACTTTCACAACAAGGTAGAGATGACCCCCAGCAAGAGAGCTCCAGCTCTGAACCCCCCCAAAGACTGGGAGGTATTTTTGTTCTGTGCCTACATGCCCATGTGCTGAACCAGTAAGTGGCCAGAAAGCCATTGTTCCATATCTTTATATGACAGATAAGGAAAGACTTGGTTCGCCATTCCCCTAAGCATCAAAGCTTAGCCTAGAAAAAACGTTGAAGAAAATAAAAATCTATAAAAAGCCCTAGACTTAATTGGCCACTGCATCTTGTAAGGGTCACTGCCTTAGGCAGTTCTTCTGGTTCATCAACCACGCCTGCATGAGGGACAGGCTGCCACTCCTGCAGTGAGTTGTGATCTGTCCAGTGTCACTGGGTTATTTTCCCTTAAGAAAAAAACAGGTGTAAACCAACCTATTTTCAGTGGAGCTGCCACCATGCAAGTGAGAACCTGTCATGGTGCTGAAAAATACCACTGATGCCAATGGATGGGTGTCCCTTTCTTCTTGCTCCCTCCAGTGAAGACGGTTAAAAGGTGAAGGCCAATAGCTGATCTCACATTAGCAGCAGCAATGGATAAACAAATACACTGGAATCAAAAGTACATTCAGCATGAATTATTGTTTCATGTTTTCTCTACCAAATCAATGACTAAAGCAAATTGAGCATATATCTGTAAATAAAATTTACCACCCCCAACTTGTTTGCCTTCATTGTATCTCTTTTGAAATTGTTAATATTTAGTGGTATTGGGGCTGTAAGAAAAACTAGAGACATTACTACAAATCTGTGAGAAGCAACATAAAGAATATTATGTCCGTGATGAAATTTCCAATCAGTGGTATAGGTTCATAACTTTCTCAGTAATCTAAAACTTTCATTCCATAAAATAGCCTGATCCCTAGAGGTACTGACTGCCGCTTAGCAGCTGTTTTGCACACATACAGTTTATTTTTTCTGCAGACACAAAGGGAAGTGTGGTACCTGCTCCAGCAACATTACATGAGAGAGAGTTGGAGATAAAAAGTAGACATGGAAGATACTTAAGATGAATCAATTCATGTGATTACAGCAGAACTGAATTCTGCAGCCTCAGCTCTGTGATGTTTCTGTGGGATTGTGCTGCTGTAGCAGAAAGGGGCTATGTGTCACTCTTCCTTATGAAGTTTCATCCCTTCGTCACCTTCCCACATGTTCCTGAACATCTTGGCCATGCCATCTCTTCCAGTATCTACAATTCAGCATCAGCTGTGGCTTTCTGGAGATACTTGTTCTGTTCATTCTTCCCCAATAAAAGACAATAGATCTCATGTTGGAGTGTCTCTGCCTTCCTGCTTCAAAAATGGCAGTAACTATAAGAGTCTGCAGGCTGGATAAAGGAAGGAGGTGCTGCTTCTCTTTTCCCAGAGAATTTCATAGAAATGTATAATTTTCAGGAGCCCTGAAGCAGGTAGTTGCTGTCCAAGTAGCTGTTCTGCACTCAATACTATGCTATAGCCTGAATGGATGTGTTTTGTGGTTTGAATGTAGCCTGAAGCCTGCCTGTTGTGTCACACTGATCTGAAAATGTTCCTGTGAAAGTAAGATACACACACCCCCTCCCTCCATTTTCCAAATTTCATTCCAAGGATACTGTAAGAATAGGCTGGCAGTCCATGAGACCCTGGGAAAGGAGACCAAGTGCACCCTCAGTAAATTCACCAACAGCACCAGGCTGGGAAGGAATTTTGCTCTGCTGAAGAGTAGGAAGGCTACCTCAAGAACTGTGTCCAGTTCTGGGTCTCTCACTTCAGCAATGATATTGAGGAGCTGAAGCAAGTCCAGGGAAGGGCAACAGAGCTGGGGAAGGGTCTGGAGCCCAAGTCCTGTGAGGGAGTTGCCATTGCTTAGCCTGGAGAAGAGGAAGCTCAGCAGGGACCTTACTGCTCTCTACAAGTGCCTGGAAGGAGGTTGTAGACAGGTGGGGTCTCTTCTCCCAGGCAACTGTGACTGGAGAAGAGCACATAGCTACCAGCTGCATCAGGGGAGGTTTGGGTTTGACCTCATGAAGCATTTCTTCACTGAAAGAGTGGTCAGACATTGGAATGGGCTTTGCCTGGAGGTAGTGGAGTCATCGTTCCCAAAAGTTTTCAAGGAATGACTGGATATGGCACTTTGTGCCATGGGTAGTTGACAAGGCAGTGTTCAGTCAAAGGTGGGACTTGATGTTTTTGGTGGTCTTTTCCAACCTTAATGATTCTATGTTTCTGTGATGCTAAATTTCCAGTGGGGAAAAGGAAGCCTGGATGTGAGGCTGGTGTTGTAGCCATGACAACCAATACAGAGGAGATGTGAATGAGGCAGGCACTCAGAAACAGAGCAGTGCAGGGCCTTGAAGAAAAGGCCAGATCCTGGGAAAAAAAAAAATGGAGCTGGTTGCTGATATAGAGGAGTTTGATCAGAAAAAGCACAGTTGCGTTTTTCAACATGCTGTGCTTGTGAATGGTATATGGAGACTTTTATGAAATGAGAGGAGGGTGTTGCCTGTAAAAGAAAAATACAGCTGTAGAAATGATTTGGAAGAAGAATGTCAGGTGGTAGGGTTTCAGTGCAAGGAGACCTATCTATCACATCTGCAAAGAATACTGTGATGTTGACTGTGACACTGTAGAAAGAAAAAGACAGGAATGGAAATTAGAGGTGTCTGTGTTTTAATTTTGCATTATTCCAGTTGGAAATGCCAGGCATGGTTTTGATTGGACAGAAATCAGATGAGAGTGCAGATACACAACTGAGCTCTCAGCAAAATTCTGGCAGTCAAAGCATGTCAATGGCTGTACCTACCCAGGCAGGGTGTAAGGAACAGGAAGCAAAGCAGTAAATAGTTTGTTACACAGATATATATCTGGATTAACTCTAAGCTCTGTCCCTGACTTGCTGTGTGATATTGGGCAAGTAATTTAAATCTGTTTCTTATCTGGTCCCGTGACTTTATATAATTCACAAAAATCTATGAAAAGTATGCTTAGGGCTTTTTAAACTATCTGTACGTGAAAAGTTTACCACAATTGGTCTCGCTTTCAGTTTGGTCTTTTAAATGATTTCTTAAGAAATCTACAAATGAAAAACAAGTAGATGAAAAAAGTCTGAGGAGCAGTGGAGAATATACCAAAGCCACAGTATATTGCTGCCTGTTTACTGCTTATGCTTGTTACATAGTGAACTTCTCCTTCAGCCTGAGTGTCTGGATTACCAGTTCCCCAAAATGCTTTTGGTATTCTATAGAGCACTCCTACAAGTGTTAATGGTGTTGAGGTTGCCTGCTTCTAAAATGATTGACTCCAAGTCTTTGTTTGATTCATCAGTGTAAAGTCATTCTAGAGTTATTGTACTTAACAGTAAAACATTATTGTTTGAAAAAGAAAATTTTTCTGTTTGTTCTACAATAAATATTCCGTTAAATATATATGCATATATATAAATATACATTTATTCTAGATGATCTAAGATTTTCCTGATTACAAAATGAAATATAAAGCTACTAATGAATGAAAGCCAATGAATGATAATTCTCTTGTTTACTTCTTGATCTGATTTTTGGCTAATTTTGGAGAGGATATTAATTTGGTCTTCCTTCCAATCCAGGCTAGTACAACTTTGAGAATTTTTATGAGGTTACACATTCTCTTGGTATGTTACAAAGCCAGCAGTGCTTGTAGCTGGTTACATCTCTGCTAGGTGGATGTAACCATTCTCTTTTTTTAATTGTCCAGATGAAAAGCAATAAGCTGGAGTGCTCTTCAGGAAGACATGGAACTCTACAGAAATTGTGGATAAATTCAACTGAGTAAAAGAGAGATTAAGGCTAAGTAATTTCCAGTTTATGTTTGCAAAACATGCCAGCTGTGGCCTATGAGTGTGCCCTGCTTCCTTTCCAGTTCCACATTCCAGTGGAGAGGCAGATCCTGTGGATCTGGCCACCTCACAGCATTTGCTAGGCTACTCAAGGCCCATACAGCTTTGTATGCTGCTGGCACACCAGGAACTATGGAATCATAAATCTGACCTGTAGTCTTTTTTGTTTTCCTGTAAAGGGGCATGTGTACTCGTTTGGTTTCCCACAAATAAATAATGCTGCTGCTCAGAGCACATATGGACACTGTGCTGGCATGGCCACCAGGCTTGATATCAAGCAACAAATTAGTACAGGAAATCACTTGTATTGGCTCCTGAAGATTTTGCATTTCAATCCTGGGCAACACAAGAAATAGTAACAGGAATTTATTTTAAAAGATGACATTGTAAATGAAAGAAAATCTTTTAATCTTTTTACCTTTTTAAATGTAAGCAGGATCTTTGTGGTATTTTGAAACAGGTCCTTTACATCCACAATTTATAATGACACGGTTGCTACCTAAAGAGTTAATTTCTGGGAACATATACCCAGAGCCAGAATTCTCCTTGACCAGTAAAAAACCAGATTGAGTTACTACTTTATTGCTTAATAACCTGGCAGGTTTTGCTTTGATATTTCTCCTTTTAGTTACTAAGAAAGTCACAGATGCTTTCTCAAGAATTGTGCAGAGTGGAGTAGGCATTCCTTATTATTTTTTCAGATGTTTAAGTTTTTAGCACTGGAGTCTCATCCTAGGGACAGAGCAAACTTACTGCTTCAGTCTTTTGTCCGTTGTTTTAAATACTTTTGACTATCATTACTACATGAACAGAACTTTATGCACCATCAATATTTCAAATGTAAATAAAATAGTTCTTAAAAAATGAAGATCACTTAAAACATAGTGCTGCTTGAATGTTGAAGAGCCATTATGTTTAATAGCATTTTTAAACTATTAAAGTTGAGTGGTTACTTTTTATTTTGCATTTAGTCACTCATGGGAGACATTTATTTTGTCCCATACTCTGCAAATAGTGATGCTGTTAGTAGAGAAGATTCTCATTTTGAATAATGGTCTCATTTATATAATATCCCTTAGTATAATATATTCATATCTTAGAGAGAAATGAAAATTCACAAACTGTTGAGGGGTGTACAGAAAATCAAATGAAATATATGCCTATAAAAAAATCTTGGGGGGGGGGGGGAAGTAAAAGGATGAACACCTTCTTCTGGTAATTATTAGGTTTGAAGTTAAACCCCTGTTTTAGCAATGATGACATCAGTAGGAAATAATGATAATAAAGAAATAATTTTTATTATGGATTAGATAAGCTTTTTTTTTTCAATATCCTTGGGCAGCAAACTCCAGGACAATTCAGAATGGCTGACTGCATGAAAACGCAGAAAGAAATTATGGAATTAGATGCAGCAGTTTTTATAGCCCTGACTTAGCTTTATGTAGGCATTTGAGAGTCATTCTTGCTATTTTTTATTCACTTTTTATGGCTATTCCAGCATGTTCCAGTGATTCTCTTTTTATGCTGTGGTAGCACCAAAAAGAAAGGCTCATTTATTTGCTACAAACCTCGCAGAAAAATGAATAAAAGACTGATTCATCGTTTGTTCCACAAAACGTATTTTTTCCTATTACTTTTGGGTGCTTTGCCAAATGCCTGGGTTTTTATTTCCTGATCCTGAGTGATTTGAAATTTGAACCAGAAAAATGGACAAATTGTAGGTGTAGGTGTACAAGTCTTTTTGGACACTCTTGATTAAGACAAAGAAGCAGGAACCCAAAGCAAATACACATTTATTCGTACTTGAATCATTGGTGGGATGATGGATGTCGGGGAGATAAATGTGCACATGGGTGTGCAAATGCTAGAATACAGATATTTTGCCACCTTCTTAAATATACAGCTGTTATTTGTATGAACAGGAATTCGACCGGAATAGAATATATCTCTACATTTTAAGTAAAAACTGCTTTTAAAACAGTTATTTATAACATAAAATTAGCATTGCCTTTGCTAGACTTTGCAATTACCAGAGCTGCAAATGGAAAGTCACCAACAAATTCTGGAGGTTTTAGTGTGGCGCTGGTCTCTGTGATCATGTCAGAAGGGACAAATCAATGCATTGCAGCTTAAATTATATCAGTCTGCTAAAGATTCCTTAGAAGCAAGTGAGATAGTAAAGAAATCTGCGCTACAGGAATATCACTTTGTTATGCTATTGTAAATTTTAAAATGTACTTTAGTTTTAAAGAAGCAAACCCTGCAAATTCCTCTTTTTCCTAAAGCAATCAAAATGGATTCAGGCAATACCTTTCTTACTAACCATGTATCATTTAGCTACCCACTTGTGCTTTGTAACCTTGGCTTGATAAAGCTGTTTAAAAAGTTTTAAGAAATCTTTTGTATGAAGGATCGTTAATACATGGAAAAGATCCTATTACTTTATCTAAAGACTAATGCACTACAGTAGCCTTTTCAGTGAATATCAGCTATCTTCTCCAACATGTCTGTAATTCTGTTAAATATCTATTTAAAAGATGTCTAACAGTGTTACTAAAGTGATAGATGTTATTTTTACTTTTAAAACTAAAAAGTACAGCACCTTCTGAAATATTTTAAGATCGTTTATGTGCAAAATGAATGCACATAAACTTTAAAGAATAGATTTTTCAACTCGGTAATTTTTGCACTCTTTGAGATTGTTTCAATTGCTACAATAAGAGAATTTGAACTCCAAATAATTGGCAGCGCATTGTGAGTTTTATGTGGAATCTGTGGTCTTTTGAGCATGAAGCATAATTGCTCTTTGCTTTTAGAAAGGTCTTTTTCCAATAGCATATTATCTCATTCTCATTAATGGAAATTAAATAAGTTTTTTTTTTTTTTACTTGCAAAGTTTGGGCAAGTTTCTGTCTAAATTTATATCTCTATTATCTGTCTAATTCATGCATTACAGGTATTTTCATATTCTAACTATTAGTGTGGCATACAAATGCCATAGCCAATTGACGCATTTTATATTGGGCTGTATGGCTTGGTGTAAAATTTTAATGTAAGCAGGAATTTGTAAGGAAATTTTCAAAGGAAATGATCTGATAGTAATAATCAAATAAACTTTTATATCTTGTGTTATAGAGAGGCATAGATATACATGATTGATACATATTTTTCCCTATTAAAATTAACTTATATGGAAATAGACGTATCTTGAAGGAATTGCTAACCAAGCTTCTTATTTCCTTTGCCTTCCACTATCTTCTAAAGAGCTTTTAAGCCAGTAGATTCATGGCAAATCTTGCTTTTGTAATGCAAATAAAACAAATGTTTTCCATATGATTATGGTTACATGATCCCTGCGCTGTACTCTCTTACATGCAATGCACACTGCTCACTGCCAAGGCATGGCTGCTGTCCAATGTATACAATCTACAGAAGAGTTCATGGTCGGGTTTACACTTTCAAATCACTACACTATTGTGATCTATGCTGTATGTGCATAGTAATTAGTGAACACTGAATTTCCTTGCTCGCTATAACAGAGTTTGGAAATCAGCATATCTTCTGGTCCAAGATTTCTATGTATCTTCATGCATAGAAGTATTTAATGAATTTGAGGCTACTGTATTCCTTATTTTAGGACATTTTCCCCAAGCTGTAACAGGTGTGACATCTGCATTTAGGCAAAGTAGTATTCCTGTCTGTGTACAAGCTGTTTAACCCTAAAAACCTGTGATCATTTGCTCTACACAAGGTTACATATTCTTACTCACCGTGGTGTTGTTGAAAAGCAGATTCATGGATATCCACAGTAGAGTAAAATGCTGTACACTAGTTTCAAAGAAGATACTGTGTACTCCCCTCCCAAATCACTGTCCTGGTTCCCACTTACAGTTAAAGTTAATTTAAAGTTAATATCTTTAAAATTACTCTTCTCACTTTAAGAATAAAAAAAGGAAAAAGAGGCAGATTATTCAATGAACAAGAGGAAATTTTAAGGTCTAGGGAAAAAAGTAGATGTATTGAAAGTGTTTCTCTGAACACAGTGCCTCAACTCCCAAGTGCATGAACTGCAACACATGCCTTTGCCAAGAATTCCTTGTTGTTTAAGCTGTGTTAGCTGCTCATTTGGCATGCAAGCTTTCTGGCTCACTGAGAGACACCTATTTCTCCTCCAACTGAATGGGGCAGAAGAGTCATACCATTCAATATTGACATTTGTTTTAGGAGTGACTTGTTTACTTTATGTTATTGATCTGAAACTTGCACCGTATGTGTGGCTTTTGTGTCTAGCATCAGACATTTTACAGCAAAAGGGAAGCTTGAATTGTTGCAGGTTCATGGTTTCTATGTGACATGGTTTAGAAAGGTCTGTACTACCTGAATTTTCAGAAGATATGGAGGAAGACTAATAATGATGAGTTCAAAGAATGAAGTTTGGAGTGAAGTACCAAGCACCCTACAGGAGATGATATATACTGTGCCCCAGGAGCATGTAGAAAGTAGAAACTGCTTTAGCAGAAACCTAAGTTTCTTAGAACCAAAGTGAAATAAAAATCCCTATTTTCATCTGAACAAGATTCATTGAACAAGTAGTTCTTCTGATCTTTACATTATCAGTACTGCAGCTAGACATCGTTTGTCTAGGCCACAGAATTTCACTTGTTATCTCTTCAATTATACTAGTTTTTGGTTTTGTTTTTTTTTTTTTTTCTAGTGTTGATTTTGCAATTGATTTTGATTCAAATTTATCTGGATATGGGGAATCCACCACTTCTCTCAGTACTTCCAAGAATCTTTTGCTGCTATTGATACAATTGTACATTCCTTTCCATATTTATTTTATCTCAATATAAATTCCAGTCATGGCTCCCTGTTCCATCTGTTTCTGCAGAATTTAGAAGCCATTTACAGCTTGGTGATTCCTTCATTTAAGGATCTTAAGTGCTGTAATCACATCTCAGTCTTCTTTTGCTAATCTACACACACCAAATTTGAACTCTGATTGTTACATTCTCCTTCCCTCGCATAATTGTTGCAACTCCTGGATCCACTTTTAACATACTTTTAAAATCCTGTTCACCAGGATGCATGCAGCATCTTGGTACTGCTGCAGAGAAGGGTAAAACAATCTCCCTAACATTGCAGGAAGTGAGGAGAGAAAAAAAGTTTCTGGTATTGCATCTTATTAATGGTTGCTAGTTTGCTTAAGATTAAAAGTGAGAAGTGTTTCCTCTCTTAAAGATGCTGGCATATAAAAGTTTAGTTCTGCAAAGTCCTTATTGCTGTGGCAAACTTCACTGATTCATCAGGTCTGATTTTGCCACCATTGCCTGATATGCAGCTGTGGGCTGCATCTGCAAACTGACAGAACAACTGAAATTTCTGAAAGAAGGAAAGAGCTACCACTTAAAAAGGAGTTTCTACATAGTACTTGGTATACTGGATCCTAGTTGCAACTTTTAAATACTATGAAAATCTAAAAGTTAAATTTATTGTGATAATAAAAGATTGTGGGAGCTGTGCTGCTGAAATCGATCAGGGTAAGATTAAACAATAAAATCTGGTTCAAGTTGAACTCACAAGCAAGGAGGAGCATTCATCGGACTTTGGATCAGGCCCAAAATTAAAGGCTTCTTTGTTAAGAGATTTTATATTCACTATACTCCTACACAATTTTTCAGGGGTACTTAGGAAATAACAACTTAAAAATTATCACCTTTCTTATGTTCTATGTTACTTGGAGGTATAATTTCTTAATAAATCAGTGATACACACTTAGGTAGTAAAAATGAATGTTTTTTGCTTTGCAAATCCCACCAGCATGTCTTAAACAAGTATGATTCTGCCTGTGTGTAGAAGGGGGAGAGCTGGTGTATTGATCAGATGAAGTGCTGCAGAGACTATAAACTGATAGAAGGAGGGGGAAAAAACCTAAAACAAATCACAGGAGAACACATAGCAGCAGAAAATCTGTGGAAAATGATCCTGTCTGTCAGGATCTTCTTCTGTCTTCTTCTCAGTTTCTATCCCCAAATGAGACTATATCTCAATCTGTTTCTGGTCAAGACCAAGCATAACAAACCTTAAACATTTGGTTTATATTTTTTCTCCCTGAAACTTCGTATGAATTATACAAAAAATCACGGCATGTCTTTAAAAATTCTGATCAGGTTTCCTCTGGAGTCTTGCTGCTGGAAGAATGTCTTATGGGTAAATTTCCACTCTCTCAGCAGGGCAGTGTTTTGCATGAACCAACTCCCAGGAGAGAATGTTGTGTGCTTATTCTGTACAACAAGGCTCAGGCAGCATCTCCATATTAAACTGACCAGAGGGAGGGAGGGGAAGCAGTTGACCTGAGGGGAAAGGGAGAGGGCTGATGACCAGAAGAAGGTGTTTATTTCCAAAGCTAGACAGTGCTGCTCATAAAAACAAACAAATCAACCCCCAAAATTCCCCAAACCAAAACCAAACCCTATAAAAAAACCCCCAAACTACAAAAAAAAAAAAAAAAAAAAAAAGAAAAAGCCTTCTGAAATATTTTCACAGGCATATTATTACTATTACATTATTAGTTGAAGTATGTGAATACCACCTTCCCAGAAATACACTCACTAAAGGTATGAGATAAAGTCCTTAAACAAGAAATCTTTTTGGCCAGTCATTTTCTTGTCTGTTTTAGAGAAAGTTGGCAAAATATTCCCCTTTATTCTTTTGCTGCCTGGACTTCAGATTTATTTTCTTCTTCCTTAAAACTGACTTCACTTTTTAGTCTTTTTTGAACCTGGTTGGCAGTACATACTGTTTCACTAATGGATCTTGTTACTGGGCTATTTCTTGGTATGGTTCTGTGATTCAATACTTTTAATTATCTTTTTATTACAACATGTACCAGGTCCTAGCATACAGTAGATTTACTGATAAGGCAATATACTACTTGTATTGTATTGTATCCATTTATAGTCATTTTTATAATGGTATCTTGCTAATAAAATGTTATCTTATTCATTCAATTTGTGTGTAATAAATCAACAGCCTGTTCGCTTTCTTCTCATGCAGATATCGGAATAAGTATGTATGACTGTGTGCATGTACTAAACCTGATGATGTTGCTTGCATACAAATGGAAATTAGCCTAAGAGCATTTCATTAATGAAAGTGTAGCTGTTTTCCCTGTGACCCAAGCAAAATTAATACCCCAAATACATAAAATAACATGGGAATTTATTTTATCTCACACGAGTCATTTGGAAAAATGCACCCAGCCCATTTTTTCCCTGCCATTATTCCCATATTACAGATTTCAAAACCTAAATAATTGTAAATCAGGGTTTTCTTCTGCTGTACAAGATAAATCAGGGATTCCCCAATTTACATTTTCTATGTAATACCACTAAGATGCGGCATTAGCTAGCTGTAGAAGTAGCAGCAAATCTCACTCTACATATATGCAAATGAGGATGTATTTAGCAGCTTACACTACATTGATATCACATTTAGAAATGTGTGATATACATAATGAAAGATGAAGTAGTGCTCTATGCCCTTGCTTTAAAGGTGGCCCATAGAAAGCAGCACTTACGTTGTACCTCCTTTCAGAGGAACTTGAATAAGACTAAAAATATCTAGAGGATGTGATGACAAATACAAAAATATCTTGGATTTGGTCTGGATGAATTGTTGATTCTCTGTCTGTAAACTCCAATTTTTAATTCAGAGAAAAAGAGTGAGCTAATCAATATCTCTACTCCAGCTATAGGTTGACCGATGCTATAGCCTCTGATAGAGACAAGAGAAAAATCTATTGTGTGCATACAAGGTATTTGATGGTTTAAGTTATGACAGGTTTTAAATAAATTTGTCCATCTGTTTATGAAAAGACAAGTTTGAAGGCAAAATGAAGCAGTATCCTTTAAGATAGCATCCAGAATGTCAAGAGTTGAAACAGGATAACTATGCTAAATTTGTACACATTTTACTTTTTTTTTTCTGTTTTCTTTCAGAGGGAGTGTTATGAACTCATAACAATGGTCTTTCTTTTAAAACCCAATCAGCAGTAATAATAAAAATTGTGAGCTGGGGCAGGGGGAGGGGGAGATATGGGTGCATAGAAATACAGATTTTCCAAACAATGTTCTCTTCTAAGCCAAAATTTTATCATCAAATACAAAACTGGGTAGAGGGATTAATTCTCCCAAGCACAGTGGAAGCAGAGTGGCTGTGACCTTTCCTATGTAACTAGAGTGAATTTAAAAAAAAAAAAATGTCCATAGCAAGAAGTATTTTATTGTCTAAACACCAGCTTTACATGTACAGGTGTTATACAAAATACAAGAATGAGATAAAAGAATCCTAACACTTTCTATACAAAGGATTCACTGTTTTAGTGAATCGTTTCTCAGTCTGAGCTCAGTTTTTTCTGTTTGCATTAAACGTTATTGCTCAGAATGACATGCCAAACCTGGAATCCTGGCTGTACAGATCGATTGTGCTAGTGTATTTTATTTCTCTTCTCTTCTGCAGCAGAGTCCTGGGTGTGCAGACAACAAGGTACTTAACATCAGTGTGAGTAAAGTGCTTAAGGTTTAAGCATGTGCCAAGAGCTTTACTTGATCTGCTTTATAGTTAACTGACAGACTTTTCTATAAAGTTAACTTGCTATTCAATGGCACTGTTCTGGGTAGAAAATTTGTATTACTCACAGGTATTACAGATAGGGGAAAGTGGCTGAAGATGAACATGGCAGATCATTGATAAACAGTGATCTCAGATTGCTTGTTTAGGTAAGTGGAGGTGTTCAATGTGTGTTATAGTATGGCCAAATGGAGACCAATTTGGGACAAAGCCAGTGTTTGGGAAATGGAGACCCTTGTTCTGGAAGGCTGTGGCTTTAAAAGGCTTTTGAGTTCTGGTAAATAATCAGCTAAAGGTGAGATGCCAGCTAACACAGTAGGGAAGCTAATGTGAGGTTTCAATATATCAGATGAAGAAATCTCAAGTAAAGGATAGGAAAATGATATTATTTTGGGAGTCTGATGAAAATCAAATGGAGCCTTGAGTTCAATTTTGGCACACACTTTTTAAGAAAGATAATACCTTGGAGAGTGTTGGAGGGGAAAAAAAGAATAGTTACAATATTTTTTTTTTTTAAATATGCTTTGCAATGAAAGATTCTGAGATCTCCATCTGTTTTCTTATCAGAGGAGGTTACTTAGTCCTGGTATACAAGAACTAAAATAGAGAAGAAAATTCTAGAAGGTTACAGACAAAACAAAGCAACACTCTGAAGCTGGAGATTGAGGGCACTTTCTTAAATGAATCGTAATACATGTTTCAAAATCAGTGGAACAATTTATGTAGGGTTTTTAACCCTATGATTCCTTACTGCAGAAAACATATAAATAGGCTTTTCTGTTAAAAGTCCGTGCTCCTGTTCAAAATAATTAAAAAAAAAAAAAATCATCTGCATTCTGAGTTACACATAAGGGGTCAGTTTTCATGACAGCAATGCCTCTTCAGCTTTATCTTTTTCTGATAAGAATCTGTAGGAAGCAGCTTAGTTCCCTCTTTTAAGAGAAAAAAAAAATCAAACTAGTTTTCTATTTGGAGAAATGAATAATGCTTTCATAAAAACAATAGATACCCTTCTCTCTTAAAGCCTGTGTTACCTTTACACTAAAGTAGCTCTGAAAAATACAATTCCCTTCATATGCATGAGGAAAAAATTCTGAGACTTATGGGAGAGTAGACACTTTGGCTTGAGACTGAGTAGGTTTTGATTGGATATTAGAAAGAAATTCTTTACTGTGGGGGTGGTGAGGCACTGGCACAGGATGCCCATTCCTGGAAGTGTTCAAGGCCAGGCTGGATGGAGCTTTGAGCAGCCTGGTCTAGTGGAAGGTGCTCCTGCCCACAGCAGAGGGGTTGAAACTAGATGAGCTTTCAACACAAACTTTTTTATAATTTAAAGACTCTTGAGCTTTTAGAAGTCAAAACAACACAGCAGAGAAATGCAGGCCTAAAGCCACCTCATATTAACCAGACAGAATGCTGAACTAGCTGAAAATACTGTGGGACATGAGTATGATTTTCAGTGCTGAGGGTTTTGGATGGAGCTGTCTCTTCCTCTGGGACTGACGCCCTGGGAGGTGAGCACTGAGCGCCCAGCAGGGAGGTGCTGCTCAGCAGGGAGGGTGGTTCAGCTCGCAGAGTAGCAATGCTCCAGCCCTGTAAAGCATTAATATGTTCCCAAAAGGGATGAATCCTTTAAGAAACTGCACCATGAAGGCACAGCTGCAGGGACTTTTAATCAGTGAAAATTCAGTGCTAGTGCCCAGTGAATTGTGCTGTGAGGATGTGGGTGCTGAGTTCACCTGGTCTGAAGATATCCTCAGGGCAAGCCCAGTGTGGCCTGAGCTGGCTGCTCTGGGCAGTGGCACCCAGAACAGCAGAGTCTCTGATGAGTGTGATTGCATCAGCAGTGCTATTTGGGACTCAGTTGAGTCTGTACATCAGATGTTCTTGGTGAGCATTTTATACGAAGTGAAATGTCTTTTCAAAACCACAAGTGAAAAGCTTCTACTTGATTTTAAAAAGTATTTTTGATATTCATTCATGTTTTTGATATTTTGATATTTGATTTTTATTTATTTATATTTATTTATGTTTTTTAATTGGTGTGAATTTCTTTTAATTACTTTGCCATCTTGGTCTAGTATGGCATATCTTAAATTAAGGTCTAGGTTGTACTGAGGTCAAAGATCAGTATGCTTTGTCACAACGCTCCTACCTTAGACTAAGACAATGCTTACATTTCCCCCCTTCTAAGATTCACCAAAAACTCATCAGGGTTTCATTTTTTTCTTTATGAAAGATTAATACAGATGAACTTGATGCCAGTCAGGTTGGAACGGACCAGTCAGATTGTCATATAGCTCTATGTTAAATTATAGAAGGAAGAACCTTCAGAAATCAAAGTCTTTTAAAGAGATTGATGGTATTTAGGCTTGATCCTGAATGGTATTAAGCATTCTTTCCTTGGTCCTGTAAATTCTTAACTTTTAAGTTCTCTGCAGCTGTCTCTGTGTTTTAGGTCAAACATGTGTTTAAGTGTTTTGTTGGATTTGGGCCAGAATGTTCAGCATTATAACTGAAGAGGCTTAACCTGTGGAATCTGGATCCCTTAAACTTGAAATCAGACATCTAAAATTTCCAGGACCAGCAATTCAAATAACTTTTAATCTCTCTTGGCTAAAGTATTGATTAAGAAACAAATAATCAGTTGTGGTTAGATGCTGATCTGGCAAACAGCTGTACATATGCTGGACATCACTAACCTATATATTTCAGTGTTAACATGTAAAGACTTTAAGTGTTTTGGAGAGAAAAAACATTCTCACTGCAGTATTTTTACAAGGACTGTGATACCGTGGGGTCTTTTGGTGAATTGTAAAATGTTTTTGTCCAACTTTTGAAACACATCCTGCCTTCCCTGACAAAGTTTGATTTCAGTTATGATTGGCAAGGAGGAATTTGCTTGCTGTAGTTTGTAATTTGGCAGGGGGATATTTTACTGGTTGTTAGAGAGAAATGAGTTCTGCTTCCTAGTTGGGACTTTGTTTTCTTTGGATGAGAATGAGAGCAAATATTTGGACATAAATGTTTTATGGCAGTACCATATGGTCCTTGGTATTTTATTTTTAATTTTTTGCAGTTGCATTAAAATTTCTTTAATATTACCAATGTATTTAATTTAAAAGATAACTGCTGCATGTTACCTGAACAGCTGTTTTTCCTAAAATTGCCACAGCATCAAAACTTTTGCTTCTTTGAAACCTGGTGGTTTATCTGAATAGACAGTTATACCACTGGTTTGTTTGGGGAGAACTTGTTTCTATTTTAACTAATAAATACCATGTCAGTTATATTGCCTTGTCACAGCTTCACTCTAAATTGTAGTTGGTGATTAATTTCTAATTGCAATCAGTGAAATCAAATGGTTGGTTAATATGTGTTGCCAGGACTTTCTTCCCTTTGAAAAAAATAGCACTAAAAGAAATGCAAAGAAATCAAACTACAAAAACATTCTTGCTTCCCCCCTTCCCTTCCCAAAGGAAAAAAAAAATCCCTTAACTGGTACTTCCAATCTGAAGATTTACCTTATTCTCTTCTCCCAGGGTAGTACTACAGGGGAAATGAACTTCACCATCCAAAGGCCCTTGTAGCACCTGGGGACTTGCAGAGACAAATGAAACACACAGGGTTTTAATCTTCTGAGTATCTTCACAGGAAAAAAATGGTAGATTGGAGTAAAATACCTATAAAATTATCACTTATTTCTTTCCAGCCCTCAACAAGTGTGCATGCTATTTAACTAAAGCAAATAGAGTAAGAGCTGTACCCAAACAGCCCATGTGTGCATTAAATTATACCATCATAAAATGGGAAGAAGGACAATGGGGGCACTTGAAAGACTCTTTGCTTCTTTTACTGTATCCTTCTCATACTCCTCTTTCTTCTCTTTAAAAAATTCTGCAATTTTTTGGGGTGGGGAGAGGGAGGAGAAGAGTAATATTTCATATCAAAGTCTTAATTTTATGCTTATATTCTAAAAACTTATTTTCTGTGAGAAGTTAATTCAGTAATAGTCACCAGATGGTGTGCAAATACTAATGAGGGATGTTATGACTCTTGGGTTCCTTGTGGAGGTTGTAGGAGTCGGCATCTTGCCATCAGAAAATAGATGCCGGGGGAGTAGAAGTGCACCCTGGGGAGGATGTGACTGGACTGGCAGGGCTTCATTTTTGTTGCTGCTTTGTTGGTGGGAGTTCTACCAGTTGTAAGAAACTTTTTCTTCATTAGCTTTAATGATAGATAAAATGGTGGGACATGGTGCTCTGTATCACAGCTTTGAAGACTGTGATTAATCTTCATTTTCATTGAACCTGAGTGAATACTTAATGCACTTTAAAAAGGGGAGTAAAGCACTACTGTTTGGAGAGTGGGACACAGGCTGGGATGGTCATGTACGGGACAAAGAACCATTTATTTACAGGGAAATGTTATCACTTTTTCTAGAGCAATACTTAATGCTACCTCTTCAGAATGATAATGCTGTGTGTTCACTGCCATATGATTTATTGCTAGTTAATCCATCACATCTGTTCTCTGTCCCAGTGGCAGCATATAAACATTGTAAGGCAAGCAAGATGAAACGGAGCTCTGGGATGTCTTTTATAACAGATCTCTGTAAGTGTGAAAGTAGAAATGTCTGTTGATTCATAGCAGCATGCTAAGGAGCTTCTAGTCAACAATGGGCACTGACATGTCAATTCCCTTGTGTGACTTGGGCTCTTTTCCCATCCGCTCGCTCACTCATCCTCAGAATTTATGCTGCCAAACTGAAAGGAAAATGTTGACAAATACATAACACTGTCTCTTTCAGATACAATGCATTTATATTTGCCAGCAAGAGAACTACTGACTTCAACTCCTGAAAACACTGAAACATGCATTCAGGGCTATGTAATGGGATGTAGAGCTCTGTGCTACTGTGAAGCCTGATGCAAGATGGTCTTGTCCAGTTTGAAACAGTCCATTGGTCTTATTCAGGTTCATGAAAGGTGCACCCATTTTATGTAATCTCTGGTGATGTTCTTTTTCATCCTTCCTGGTGAAAACTGTCAGACACAGAGATTTCTGTACAGCTCTAACATGGAGGACTGAGCCATACTTATGAAGAATCTTGGAGAACTGCATTTCTTCTGTTTTCAATGATAGATAGAGTTAAATGTCTGCTATCATAGCCTTTATACGAATACTAACCTTACTCAGAAAAACAAACAAACCACAGCAGTTTTTTATGCAGTAGGTTTCTTGAGAGTGCTAAGAAGTATACCTGCATATATATGAACATATAAAGAACAAAAGAATCCATTAGGAATTGTAGTGATGTCAGTGTCATTAAGGTGAAATTAAAATACTTTAAGAACAATGTTTCCTGTATTGATGCCATCAGTAAAGCATTAAGATAAAATATGATTAATTTAGGGGACAAAAAATGGATCACTTGACCAAAGTACAGATAGAAAAAGTAAAAGTGCACCCCAGTCTCTACTCCATGACATTTTATTCTTTTCATTCTATTAAATTCTATTTGCAATTTTAAGTGACATGTCAAAAGCTAGAATTTATATTCATATCTTGCCTCAGAAATTTTTATGTTCTTCGTTATCCAAGTTATTTAAATTGTGACCAAGATTCTGAATCTTAGAACTTAAAGCATTTTGCTGTCTTTAATGGTATGCTATGTTACACATTCCCATTGTAGATGCCTGAAGAAATTCTGTATGTGTAACTGGCATGCCAGAACATAGATCTGGAAACTACTGTTATTACCATTGCAATGCTATTTATCCCCTCAAAAAAAAAAAAAAGAAAAAAAAAAGAAAAAAGAAAAAAAAAAGTCTGTACATTTCAGAGACAAGGACTTTATCACTTGTGTCAGCAGTTCTTGGAATAATTTTCCCTCTGGAGCTCCTCAGCACACAGATTTTCTGTTTGCATCTAAATTAATACATAAATATGAGAGAAATAGCATTCTGCTGAACTTCACCAGAAGTTTCAAATTTGTTTGGGTGGGAAATTTGATAATCACAGAAGCACAAAATGGCTGAAGTTGGAAGGGACCTGTGATGGTCATTTTGTCCAAAGCTGCTCAAGCCAAGCTGCCCAAGGCAGGTTGTTTAGGACCTTCTCCATAAGACAGGTATCTGAACGAAGTGGAGATTTCAAAACCTTTTTGAATAACCTGAAATGCCAGTCACCTCCAGAGTAAAAAACATTTCCTGGTGTTCAGAGGGAACACTGTTTTTCAGTTTTTGCCCATTGACTTCTGTTTGTCACTGGGCACCAGTGAAAAGAGCCTGACTCTGTCCTCTAAGAACTCTTCCTGCAGGCATTGATACAAACAGAAGAGACCCCCTGAGCCTTGTCCTCTCCAGGCTGAACCATCACAAGCGAGGGTCTCCCATCCCTCCAGCATTCATGGCCCTTTGTCAGACTTTCTCTGCCATATCCATGCCTCTCTTCTTTTGGTGAGCCCAGAAGTGGGCACAGTATTCCAGGTGTGGCCTCACCAGTGCAGAACAGAGGGGAAGGATCACCTCCCTTGACCTGTTGACAACACTCATTCAAATTAAATCAAATAATACCTCTCATGATTTGTACTTCATTGCAGCAGCTGAGACACAGACACATGTAACCTTCATAGGCTTTCAATTTCCAAGTATTTGAAATCAGGTTCAGTGTCTGATCTCTTATCTGCTCCTGGTGAAACTCATCTTTTCAGATGACCACAAGAACAAGACATTACATACAATACTCTACAGGTGTATTGTTTTCAATTTGGGAAGTTAAACAACTGTTTCCTATAGTAAAGTAGGTTCCACACAGTTTTATTTGTTACATATTACAGAAGAACCTGGGACCTAATCAAACACTTCTACTGGTTTCTTTTAAGCTCCATATGGACAACTAGGAAACAAGATCGTTTACTGAGGCTGTATTTGTAAATCAAGCAGCATCCAGGATGTTCTCAAGCACTGCCATTCTGCTGATACTTTGGGAGAACTGTTCTTGGCAGGGTTTTTTTCTGTGCCCAGTAACGCTTTCTCAGATGATTCCCACACATAGCCCAGGAACTAGTGCAGGTGAGGGACCACCTCAGGCTGTTGGCAGATATCCTCCCTGTTTTGGATGCTCAAGATGGTTTATAATATGGTTGCACACCATTCTCTTCTTGTTTACCTCAGTGCCATAGTATAAGTCTCTGGCACATATAAATTACAATTATAGGCACAACCTCCATCCCTGCGTCCCATGATGCCTCCAGTATGTGTGCCAGGATGTAAACAGGAAAATGAGGTTATAGTGGGGAAAGAGCTAAATGAACACAGTAGAATTTTAAAGCAGAGCTTATAATTCCTAATCAATACCAGATGGAAGAGATTTGTAAATACCATTGCAGAAGTAAAGTTAAGAATAGGTTTAAGGGCTAATGTAATGGCATTTAAAAAGTTTGGTGGGGGTGTTCTCTCTGCAAGCCAAGCCAGTCTGAGGGAAATCATCAGTGCTTGCAGGGCAGCAGTAGGAATTTGATATTCATAATATTATCACAATGAAAGGGGGGATGGGGACTCAGTAAAGTAAGAGATTTATGCAATAGTTTGTTGTGAAGTTCTACAAGGCATTTTGTTTACTGAAGTGGAAGTTGTCAGCCAGTCAGCCATAGGACCTGTGCAGTTTGGCACAATAAACAGCAAACTGTAAGATGTCAGAATTTTCCAACAAAGAAGTCATAAGCCATAGCAATGTACCAATGATTGGCTTAGTCCTGTAACTTGTGATCATCTAAGGGACAACAAATACAACTGCAAATTATGTTTATTGTAGTTGCACATGTTTACCAAAAGACAGACATGTATTAGGTTAGATATTCAACCTACCAAAAGTTAGGTAGATTTTCCTGTTTGTGTATCAGTCTCAACAGCTTGTATAATTGTAAATGCATGAAGAGAGAGAAGTTAGCAGAAATATTTTTTCCTAACATAATTGTGGGAATATTAATCTACCTAAGGAGAATGGAGATATTATTTTAGGCACATTGATGCAATACAGTATTTCAGGATTTTGGAAGAAAAAAAAAATCGAACAACTTGCTGCTGTTGAATTTCATGTGCCCCAGACCACCCCTTCAATGTTTTATGCAGGTCCTGATAGTTTAATTTGCTTCTCACCATTTTATCACATCAAACTGTGGTGGTTTTTCTCAGCTTTGAAGCAGAATTTACTTAAAAAATACATAACCAAAAGTGCTGTTTGTTGTGGTTCAGTCCAGTGGCAAACTACAGTAGCAGCTAATCTAGAGATTCAACTCAGTCAGAGGACTAGAAACTAATTTCCAATGAGCTGTTTACTATATTTAATTCAAGGGCAGATCATACATTTCCACTGACACACTCAAGAAGCAAAGGACAAAAGTACGACCATGAAAAAAGGAATCTTAAAGCTAAGTAATAAAGGAACTTGCTGGAGTAGTGAATACTTAAAAGTCAAAGAGAATAAAGATGGAATTGAAGTCCTAGGAGCTGCCAAGAGGTATGTTTTCAATTCTGAAATCTTTTTTGCACTGTGATGGAGCCTTACCTTTTTTTTAAAGTGCAATTTATTTCTTTTTCATCCTAATCTAGATTTATTAGGCAGCAGAAAAAAAATAATAGTTTTTCAGCTCTATTTCAGATAAGCCTTTAAACCACTTGTGGAAATGAGAGAATAACTGCCCTGCGCAGACCTTGAATCTTTTTCTGGTGGATGGATATCTAAATTATTTAAAAGTATTTTTTTTTTCCTTTGGAGGTGACTTGGAGAGGTTGTGGCAAGGGTTTAATATAAGAACAGGAACCACTTTTTAAAATATATAACAAATATAATATAAATAATCATTATACAAGTGTTGCTCTCCAGTGACTTGCTAGTAGAAAAGAGAGAATTTCTTTAGGTCAACATTGTTATATGTGACAGCAACATTGACTTTTTATGAAGGCAGGGATAGAAGGTGGGGTTGCTGTGCTGTTTCCCTTTGACACTGAATATTTGCAGTAAGTGAACTGGTAAATCTCTCTTTTCACTTCACCTTTTAGTGGAAGGTGTTTCTTGCTCGTGGCAGGGGGGTTGGGAAGAGATTATCTTTAAGTTTCCTTCCTTCCCAAACTGCTGTATGATTCTATGATTTTCCCAAATGCTCTCAGGGTGCATGTCTAGGAAAACAATCTGAACTGGAAATGTGCACTTGGTGTGTTCCATCTTTGTAAATTCACATAAAAAAAGATTGATTGTCTTCCCTGAATGCATAAATTACTTAGTGTTAATTACAAAGTGTTACAGTTTCTTGGCAATCCACAGTATTTATAAACAGGTAAAGATACTTTCTCTATACCTGTTCAGAATACTTTTGAAAGTACATTGAAATAGTTTTTACTATTAGATCTCTTTACCTTGGTTGAAATAATTTTCTAATTCACTTGAATCATGTAGATTATTGTACACTGTACCTGGTTTGGTCTTCATCAGTGTTAATGCTACTTGATTTTTTTTGTTGGGCTCTTCCTTTACTGTGGAGTTGTCTTGGGACATAGACAGTGACTTGGTGTAAGAAGCTATTTTGCAAGACAGGATTTTGGTGTGTCTAATTGCTGCTCCTGTGGCAAGAGCTGCCCCTAACAAAGGCACCAGGACTTTGTGATCTCCTGCCTGGTTACTGGTTACTGTGGTGAGCTCAGCAATCCTTTCCTGCAGACTTGCAGGAGATACGTTCTGGATTTTTTGGAGCAAAAATGAGGGATTAAGAAATGGTTTTGAGAGGACTGCCTGAGCTGAGGTGGTTTAGTGTACGTTTGGACTGCCAAATGGATGTTTAGCATCTCAAGAGAGTGGTTTCTCTGACTGTACCCTGACCTTCACATTTATGAAGAGGTTTATGTGTGCAGGAGGGGAGATAGCTGTGTATAAACTTGAGTACTACTCCACTAAATTAACATATTTAAGACTATGAAACATCTTTCACAATGAAATTTTTCAGGGGAAAGAGTGGGTTTTTTTGCATACTGAGTTATAATGGTTAGTCAACATCTACTCAACCTTTGCATTTAGGAAACTTTTCTAATTGTTTGTGATGGTGACTCCAAATACTGTCTGATCAGTGTTGCAGTCAATGTCACAGTTGTCAAACAGTACCATGAAATGTGATATTTTTTCCTGAATACTGTTGAAAATCATTATTCATTTATTAAGTACCAAAGGTGCATTACTGCAATACAAAGAACAGAATAAAACTCAGTTTGGCTCCAAGGAAATTACAAGACAGTAGATATTTAAAGGAGTAAATGTACTGAGTGATTCAGATGTTCTGACTGGCAGTAATGTCATTATTTTTTCTTCATCTGTGCTCCCTCATAGCTCACATGAAAGATGATGAATGACCACTTTTATCTAGGCTGGTGAATGCTGTAAAAGAAACATTTGGCTTGGGAAACACATGATGTCTACACATGAGAGTAAAAGTGAGGCCTAGGCTCAGAGTTGCAAATCCAGTTTTCCTGCATTACTGTGCTACCTATAGCAAGAGGGCTGCAGTGCTGACATTGTTTAGTGGCTGCAGAAGCAAATTTGGTATGAAGACTATAATTTGATTTCTGACAAGCTGTATGACCTTACGGAAGTTATTTATCAGGGCTTCAATTCATCCAACTATAAAAAGTGGAAAAAAATGATTTTGTACCTTTCCAAAGAGCTTTATAGATAACAGAATATGCAAAACATTAGTGATATTCAAACTGATTGGAGAGAAACTCCTTATCTTACTGATCAGTTGGGATCAGCTGTTTTAACTAGACTTTAGGCACATCTCCAATCATTGGTATTTGTAAAGCAGTTTCTGAAAAGTTTTTAAATCTGTATTTCATGATCACATTTGCGTAATTCTTGACAAAAATGAAATCCCAAGCTATTTCTTCCTAATGTCATTAACTATTCCTCTGTAGAGTTTAGCTAATGAATTTTAAAGGCAGATGGGCCTTCATATGGTCATTGTCCATTCTGAACCTGTTTAGAGCTTACCTCGAGTCCAGTGGTTCTGCTTCAATGATAGATTATCTTTTCAGGGTGAAAAAAACCAGACAGAAAAAACCAAAACCTCATTCCAGACTAGGTTTAAGCATTTCTAATAATAGAAAATCCACTAAAAACCTTGGTAAATTGCTCTGGGGTTAATTGTGTTCACTTCAGAAATCTTTTCCCTAGCTTGAATTTGCTTAGCTGCAGTTAAGGTTTCAGTGTTAATTCTCATATTGATTTTAAAACATGAAAATTCATTTTTATTTTTAACAGAAAATGGCTCCGACTTCTAGTACACTGTGGAATAGAAACAATGTTGAAATTATTTGTCTATGAAATATTTTTCTTGTTATTCAGTCAGCTTTACCATTACCCTGAAATAGTGTTGCAGTTTTTTAACTCCGATTCATTTCTTGGGAATAGAAGTCAAACTTATGCAAGAGTAAATTTCATAACTCTTCTTCTTTATTTTTCATGAATATTTTGTTCCTTCATTTGCTGTTCTTCAATCCAGTACCTCCACAATTCTATTATTTCCATTAAAAAACCATCAGTGGTATACATGTAATTTCTTTTTAATTCCATAGAATGCATTTCAAGAGGCCTTTGCAGAACTGATGAGGTTATGTGGTGAAAATTAGAGGCTGGGTAATAGCATTTTTTTCTGGAGAAAAGCAGAGGACTTCTGCCTTTGTTCCATTTTGCATTAAAAACTCACTGCTATAAATACACATGAATTTTTAAAAGAAATTTTGGCAAAAAATGACCATTGAATCATGGTACACAGAAGAATGAATTCTTTTATAAATAGTAAATAAAACACTTGCAAACATAATTGCCTAGTGAAGAGAATTATAGGGACTAAAATGGACTGATACACGGGTATAAGACTAAAAGCTTGGTTTATTTGCATTTACTCATGCTCACATAAAAACCTATTTTTTCTGAACTGAGACTAAACTGGAGTATAGCAACCCCTCTGTAGGAGTACAGCAGGCCCTCCGGATTGTGAAGTGTTTTGAAAAATATAAAATATGTTAATATTTGCTATTATGGTAGCAAGTGTATTAATAGGAAATAATTTGGAATACATGCTGATAAATATATACTGAATATAGGTATGCATTTCTGAATATTCCATAGAATCATAGAATAGCATAAGTTGGAAGAGATCTGAAAGATCCTCCAGTTTCACCTCCTCTGCCATGGACAGGAACAGCTTTCACCAGATCAGGTTGCTCAGAACTCCATCCAGACGGGGCCTGAGCACTTCCACAGATGGGGGACCTGCAGCTTCTCTGGGCAACATATGCCAGGGCCTCACCACCCTCACAGTAAAGAATTTTTTCCTAATATCTCATCTAAACCTACTCTCTTCCATTTTGAAGCCATTCCTCCTATCCTGTCACTATGTGTCCTTTTAAAAAGCCCCTCTCCATCTTTTCTGTAGGCTCCCTTCAGGTAGTGGAAGTCCACAGTTAGGTTACTCTGAAGCTTTCTGCTTTCCATGTTGAACAATCCCAAATCTCTCAGCCTTTTCTCATAGGAGAGGTGTTCCATCCTTCTGATCATCTTGGTGGTCTCCTCTGGATTCAGCCCAGCAGGTCCCTGTCCTTCCTGTGCAGGGACCCAGAGCTGGATGCAGCCCTGCAGGTGGGATCTCCCTGGAGTGGAGCAGAGTGGAGCAGAATCTCCTTTCTTGCCCTGGTGCCCTCAGTGCTTTGGATGCAGCCCAGGACACATTTGGCTCTCTGGGCTGTGAGCACACATTGCCAGCTCATGTCCTGCCTCTCATCCATCAGAATCCCCAAGTCCTTCTCCACAGGGCTGGTTTTGATCTCTTCATCCCCAGCCTGTGTTGATACCTGGGGTTGCCCCAACCCAGATCCAACACATTCCACTTGGTCTTATCCCACCTCTTGAGACTCCCATGGGTCCACTTCTTGAGTTTGTCCAGGTCCTTCTGGATGACATCCTACCCTTCTGCTGTGGCAGCCCCAGCATTGAGTCATCTGCAAATTTGCTGAGGGTGCACTCAACTCCTTCATCTGTGTTGTTAATGAAGATATTAAGTAACACTGATGCCAGTATGGGATCACTGATCCCCGATCCCACTGATCTGAGAGGGATACCATTTGTCACTGATGGCCATCAGGACTCTGAGCTATTGACCAAGACCCTCTGGATGCGTCCAACCACTTTGTTATCCATCTTGCAGTCCACTCATCAAATCCACCTCTCTTCCATGTAGAGAGAAAGATGTTGTGGGGAACTTTGTAGAAGTCAGGATAGAAGTTCAGATAAAACAGCTATAGTCCTTCCCTTGTCCACTGATGCAATCACGCCATCACAGAAGGCCACTGGGTTGGTCAGGTAGGACTTGCCCTTGGTGGAGCTCTCCTGGCCACCTTGAATCACCTCCCTGACCTCCATGGAGAGGAGCTTCTCCATGGAGATCTGTTCCATTATCTTCCCAGTCACCATGGTGAGACTGACAGGTTGGTAGTTCCCAGGATCCTCCTTTCTACCTTCTTTTTAAAGACAGATGCAATATTTCCCTTTTTCCAGTCACCTGGGACTTCACCTGTTTACTGTGACTTTTCAAATATCATGGAGAGTGGCTTGGCAACTACATCAGCCAATTCCCTCTGGACTCTGGGTTGAATTTTATTGGGTCCCATAGACTGATGCACATTCAATTTCCTCAGGTGGTCACAAACCCAATCTTCTCTTACAGTGGGGAATGCTATGCTCCTCCAGTCCCCATCCTGCTGTCCATCTCTTTGAGCTCTGTGGAAAGAGAGGTTGTCATTATAGACTGAGCTGAAGAAGTTGTTGAGTGCCTCAGCTTTATTGTCATCATTGCTACCACTTTTCCAGCACTGTTTATTAGGGGGAACACCTCCTCTGACCTTCCTTTTCTGGTTATCATGCTTTTAGAAGCTCTTCCTGTTAGTCTTTGCTTCCTTTGTCAGGTTCAGTTCCAGACTTGTCTTGGTCTTCCCACACGACCAAACTTATTTCCATACTCTTCCTGAGTGACTTCCCTGTCCTTGGTTCAGTTTTTCTCTTCAGTTTAACCAGCAGGTTCCTACTTAACCATGCTGGTCTCCTGTCTTCCTTGCCTGATACATACATATGTATATAAAATATACAGAATATATACCAATATAATTCAGAATATAACTGATAATTATGCAGAGATACACAAAACTAGAATGGCCAGTAATGTTATTTGTGCCTATAGCTTAGGGCACTGCTGTTTTGATGGGGGAGGGTATGTGTAATTGTTGGTAAAAGAAATGTCAGCAGTTTGCTAAAAGGGAGGGTAAGGAGTGCCCTGAGTACTGAAAACCAGGTGGGCTGTTCACTGGTAGAAGTGGCTTTGCATTTGTGTTGGAGAAGTGACCCTAGACTTGATGGCTCCAATCCCAACAGGAATGGAATCTGCTCTCTAAGATATCTCTGGAGAATCAGTCCTGAAAGAGTAGTTTCAGACCATCTGGAGCCAGATGGCCAACTTCAGACTTCTAAAATTTAAAGGACAATTTATTTGGCTTATTGAAGTCTAAGTGAGCTTTGCCATTGATTACAGGAAGGGACATGAATTTACACAGGGTTTTGAATTCAGAACTATTACCAGATTAAAAATCTTTAAGATGGAAGATGAACACTCATAGAGAAAATGTGTGGGAGCTGTACTGGGAACAAGAGTCTGGATTTTCCAAAAGCAGATGGTGAAAAATATCTTTGCTGCTAGCTGGTGCCTGAGCTTGAATTGCACTACTTTGCTGTTAAAATCCAGTCTATTCAAAGTCTGTCTGCATGAATTTTACATTTCTAAATAAAAGTGTAATAGGATAATTTAGTAATTTGGTCTCTGCCATCTACTCACTTTTCCTTCCTAGAGAAATTACCAGGATCCAAATACACTAACCAATCAGTGTCATAACTACAGACATTGCTGAATGGTATTCATTGGTAAACTATTGTCTCTTTCAATTTATTATTATTTTGCAGGTTGAATTATTTTCTGTTCATTATTTATCCTTTTAAAAGTTTCTTGCAAAAATAAACCCTAAAATATTAGAATTACAGATACTGAGTCTTTCACTTGAAAAAAGGTGGGGGGACATTTGCTAAAAGAAGAATTGAGAAAAGAAGTTCATATACTGGAAAGAGTGGTGAATTATAGAACAAAAGAAGGTGAGGTGCTTTTAACAGTTACATAGTTCAGTGCACAAAGTAGCTTATTTTGGGCAAAAGTAGTGGTTATTACAAGATGATTTTTATGACTTTCATTGCAGTTCTGCAAATCCTTTGTCTCATTTTCTGTCTCTGTATAAATAAGGATTGTTTGCATTCCACAGCAGAAAAACTACACCATTCCATGTTTTTCAGTCTATGGGAGCTTGGATTAAATCACTACCTGTGGGTTGTGGCCTGAGCTCTGCGGCTCTATGGGTGTTCCTCTGATGCTCAAGAGAGCATGGCAGGGAATTCCCTTAATGAGTAAGATGATCAGGTAATTCCCAGTGCCGTGTGGTACAGCACTGTGCAGCCCAGCCTTGACACTCGTGTGTCAGTCCAGCCTTGCTTAAGGGTCCCAAATAGCATCAGCTATTTTCATCCCAGCATGTCCATTCACCTCTGATCTTCCCTGCCCTGCGTGGACATGCCATACACATCTCTTCAGCTCTCTTCTACTGAAAAAGAATGGAAAAGAGGATTGAACACTGGAATATGTGGTACATGTCCATGGATACTGGAGTGCAGGCACTAGTCACAGGGTACAGATAATTAAACGTGAGATATCTGCTCTCTAAAAGATATTAACATTGGCACCCAGAATGGTCATCATTCTGCTTTATTCTAGATCTTTCCTATACCTTCAGTTTTAGTTTTAATTTGAAATATTACAAGTAGTGACCTTATTTGCAAATTATCATTAAAGAAAAAAAGTTAAGCTGTTTGAAGCCAAACAGAATAGGGTGGGATATATAGATATCCCTATTTAGGGATTCCTTGCAAACTCCTTGTGCTAAAACTGGTCAGTTGTTCAGGATGTAATTCATGCAATATAGGGTATTCTTGATATTGTAGAGTGCTCGTGTTTCAACTGGATTGTTACACATTAAAAATTAGTGCCTTGTTAAAAGGTTAAGTATATTGCTTTCAATTAAATTATATTTATCAACTTTTCAGCTTTTGCCAGACTTGTAATCTATTAAAAATAAGTCAGATTTGATTAAATTTATTATCAGTAAAACTGATTAATTAGCATTATTGAGATGTATTAATGTTAAATTTTATTCAGGTTACTACTGTATGTGATATCCCATTGGTTTAATCACTGGATTAAATCTAGGGCAATAGTTATCTGATTTTATCACTTGGTACTTTTTGAGTATTTACACAGTGGCACTCTGCAAATCATCTAGAATTTCCTTAATGGAACAAGATTTATTATGGATTAATATCAGTATGACAAATATTTTATTGGCCATTCCTTAAATATACCTGGGTGAAGATTACTGAGATCCACTGACTTCTGAATATTTATACCAAGTCACTTTTTTAACACCCAACTCTGTCACAAATGCATTAAAAAATATCATCCCAGTGTATGTTATTTTTTGTCATAGCTAAAGAACATTCCAGGTTTTTCTATGTCTTAGCAATTTGTCCTCTTGGAATAGTGAATGCATTGCTAAAATCACTTTTTGTATAATAATATGCTTAGCAAACAACCCAAAAAACTCCCAACAAAATAAAGAAACAAAAAAACCCAGGAGCCCTGTCAGCCCTGGATATTCCTGAATGCCTCTAACTTTCTTCTCAGTCCTTCCTTGGATTTTGATTAAAGAACTGTGCTTTTTTCCCTAGAGAGTAAGCTTTTAAAAAGCTCTCATTTCTATTTATTTGTTGTCTTTAACTTTCCTGCCCAGTCAGTCTTGCTTAAAGCTTTCTGCATGTTTGGGAAACTAGCTGTTCAAAAATATTAAATGCATATGTTCTCAGTAATTTCAAATTCTGTCTTTATGAAATCAACAGATCATGCTTATACATCCTATCTGTAGTTTATATTTTGACCTTACTTAATATAAAGAACAATCTAAAATAGTTATATTGAGTTCAACTTCTTTTAAGTTATTTTACTGCTACTATTGGCTGAACTGTAAGAAAGAAGTTTGTTATTTGTTAGGTGAGACTTTCCACATCTGCCTTCCAAATGGAAGTACCCCATAATATATCTCTCCTCCACACTTTTGAAAGTTAAGAAGTACTTTATCCTAGTTTTGGTTTAATTTACTGTTTTATATTTTGTGAGTGTATGTTTGGTTTTTTAAATCAGATTCTTGCTGTGGGCTTTGTCACATAGCACATTGGTCTGCTTCCATTCAAGATCCTTTGCCTTTGAGCACTAAAATTAATATTGTCTTTAGCAGAGGGTGTCACCCTGTGATTTTAGTTGCAGAGGGTTAAGTGGCCCTCCACTGCCACCCATGCACCTGGTGTATAATCATACTTCAATACTGCAGCCATTCAGACCATCCCAGGTTTCAGTGACTGCCCATCATTTTCTCAAGATGAAGTGGACGTAATATCATTTTGAAGAAAGTATTTGTATGTAAAGAACTTGAATTCCTAAGCAAAAGCTCTTTTAAATACTTCTCATTTTTTTTCTTTGACATCTGTAATGCATACTTTAAACATAAATTTATTGTATATATGTCAAAAGAAACAGAAATACAAAATATTTTTCTCCCCATATCAAATAAAAGGTGTACCCTTATGTCAGGAAGCAGACCCAAATCCTCTGTCATCAGGGCTCCATGGGCTAATGAACTCAATTAAAATCTTGTCCCACTCTATGACACAGCAAATCATAAATAGCTTGAACCAGCTAAAAGAATGCAAAAAGTTCCAGTTGCTTATAAATCACAAGTATCAAACAATAGCAGATAGTGGAAGTCAGTCCTTGGAGTGCATTCATACCTTCAAAACTGAAATAATGCTAGGACCTTGAGGACTTTTAAAATCTTGGGGACCTTTGATATGTCTTCCTATCATTTGCACAATGATTTTTACCCCCAGATGAAGTATTATTCCCTGCAATATTCTCATTCCAAATTGTTTCCTTACTATGTGACCACTACAGTTTTCAAGTCTGATTGTTTTATCACTCAGCAGCAATATAAGGGATCTGGCTAAAATTACTTTCAAATACTATTTATTTAAATGCTTAAACAGTGCCTATGATTTTGGTCACAGTTTCCAATCACTAAATCACTAAATTCCCAAATCCAATCACTGAATTCCCAAAAGTTTGTGAAGCTGAAACAGTAAAGATTTTTTTATACGTATAACAATATATTAATTTTGTAAACATGCCAATTAATATTGGCATGGGTATAAAACATTTGCAGTTTATTAAATACTTTGTAAAAAGATCTTTCAGATTTATTTTCAAGTCAATCAATCAATCCGTCACATATTTTGGAAACAAGCCAGTCGGTTCTTAGATATAAAGGCTATAAGCCATACATTCCTCAGCTACATACATAATTTTTCCCATATAAGAACAACTTTGAGCATTTTATCTTCTGAGAGCTGATTTCAGAAATAAAAATGTGTTGCTAAGATTATTAATCCTTGGTAAGACATAACTGCTCAGTATTTCAGGATGTGGTTCACAGGGATGTGAGGAACACAAAGAACCATTGAAGTCAACTGGAACTGTGATCAGTTCCCACTTCTCAAAGCCTGAAGGGCTATTTGCTTTCATCTTGTTAGTGATCATGTAATGCTAGTTCAGATCCAAGGTGCAGGGATAAAGTGAGCATTATATAGGCAAGAATGAAAGATCTTCATAAGATTTTCCCATGTAACTATTATGTAAAGACATTTCAAAGAAACATGGGGCCCTCTAGTCAGTAATTTCTACTGGGAATAGATTTTTAGGGCCTAAGACTGGCTTTACTATTTATTATGTAGTAATGGAACGTTACCTTTGTTGTGAGACTAAAGGAAAAAGTTGAAAGCTGGGTTATAAAGTCTAAAGAAAGCCTCACACTTGCCAGAAGTAGCCAGTAATTACCGCAGTGATAAGTTTGAGGACTCAGGTCTCAAGAAAAATCAAGAAATAAGAATTCAAAGGGAGGATTTTTTTTTCTGTACCACTTTCCTCTTTTCCAGGAAATTCATGTGGTCAAAAGTTTCTTTTAACAGAAAATTATTTACAGGTGCTGTTTCTGGCTCTGTCACAAAGTTGTGTCTTACACCTCCATCTAAGTGCAGTCAGTTTTTGGATCAATGTGACTTCTTCCTGTAGGGGTCTTTCTGTTAAATCACTGAGAGAACCAATGTCCAGGGCCTTCCAGAGCTTTGGATGACTCAAAGGGCAAAGACTATTTTGGCTGAATGTAGCAATAGTATTTCTAGAAGAAGGTATAAATTTGTAGATAGGTTACCGTGTTTCAGAAACACTTCAGAGGAGAATGTGACCACTTAATAAAAAACCTAAAACTTCAGCCCATAGCTTTTCCTTTTCAGTGTAAATCCTGGGGTATGAGAATTAATGAACATGTTTGACCAATAGTGCGTGACACCACTTCCAATGAGGTTTGTTATTTATTATTATTTAATCTTTCTGCATTCCAATTAAGCATCAGAAATCGCCATTAGTTCAACTAGAAACTAACTCAATTTAGACCTTCTAGTACCTAACACTCCAGAGGACTTGTGCACTATGTTATTGAAGATCTGCCTTTTTTCAGCTTTTTCAAGTTTCTGAACTGAATTCTTACTGTTCACTAGCTTTCAAACAATTTCCTTATCAGAGATTTTTTCCTACACCATGAACTGTGGAATTACAGTTCATAAAAATGATGAAAGAAAGGAAAGAAAGAGAGAAAGAAAGAAAGAAAAAGAAAGAAAGAAAGAAAGAAAGAAAGAAAGAAAGAAAGAAAGAAAGAAAGAAAGAAAGAAAGAAAGAAAGAAAGAAAGAAAGAAAGAAAGAAAGAAAGAAAGAAAGAAAGAAAGAAAGAAAGAAAGAAAGAAAGAAAGAAAAGAAAGAAAGAATTGAGATTCAGTCATAATCATGTGAACCCTGCAGCTGGGGCTAGAAGATACACACCTTTAAAGCCCTGTGAGTTGGCACTGCCCTGCAGGTATAATGAATTTCAGGTTATTTTGTTTTTGCAATACAACTGTCAAGTGGTTCTCCTTCCCTTAGCTCTGATGAGCTTTTTTCAGGCCAGTGTGTCCACTTCAGGGCTGAATCACATTTTGAATAAGGCTGGAGCCAGGTAAGAGAGATGCTTCCAACAATATTACATGAGCTTCATGTTCTAATTCACCCTAACAGTGTGAAGAGGTGCAGAAATACAGCTTCAGTAATTTTTCAACATGAAAAGAGATTTTCAATTACATAAAACAAGGTGTATAAAAAAAGTCACTGTGAATTAGGTCTAGCACCATTTTGAAGTTACCTTAAAAGGTTTGATCCTGTAAGATATTTGGTATTTAAATTTTATCTATTTTTTAAATTGTAAGACTTACCTAGCCTGAAATTTCTTTAGAAAATCATTCATCTAAGGAAAAAAGTAAAGAAAAATCTCAAAAATAAAAAATCTCAAAATGGAATTTATTTGAAAGACCTTTAATTAATTTCTCATTATTTGTTACCTCTTAGTAAAAGTAATATATCTTATCCATTTACTGAATTAGATTTTTTTTTAGATTAAAAAACATCTTGATAAATGTGTATCTGAGGAACTTTTATGTTTTGAACCTGCTGAATTTAATACAATGAACAGTGACAATTCTGGAATGTTTTCCCTTTATTGCATTAGATCCAAGAGGTTTGAGGGCTTTTCTCAATCAGGCTAAACTCTAAATGTGAGTCTTCCAGGATTCATGCACAACTTAGAGATTTTCACTTATGTGCTATAGAAGTCATATCTTCTGTGCACACACAAGTGAAGCCTGCCAATTTCATCTCAGTGTGATTTCAAACAGCTGAGTTATTGAACACTCATAAAATGAGTTTTGTAATGGAAACAATTCAGCATTAGCTATGGCACTTTTAAATGTATGCATACATATTAATAACATAAAGCAGCATTTTGCAGCATTTTATTCTTGCTGTCAGGTAGCTGAACAGTTAGCAGGTTTTTTGTGACAAATTCAGAGAATTTATGCTTAGGGCTTAGAAGGAGAACATTGCACAGATCAGTTGAATAGTGAAAATAATTAGTTACTAAATATTTTTTGCTCACTAAAATATTGGAGTTTCTGCAGTACAGTCAGTTGAAAGTTGTGCTTGTTTTTACAACTGAGTCCTTTCCATTATTCAAGAGTGCTTTTCCCATTTCAACTTTCTCCTTCCCTTCTTTTTTTTTTTTTTCCATAGATTTTTTGAGGTTTCCCTGCTTGGGCCTCTTTTCTATCCTTCAGTAAGGTTGAATTCCCTGATGGTAATCATAATTATAAACATATGTTGTTACTATGGGCTACCAATTTACTTGCAGTCCATGGTATTAAAAAAAATGTAGGTTTTGGAATGTATTTTACATCATCAGGGCATATCTTATGAATAATTAAAGGAAATCAAATCTATAATAAAGAGCAGGCTCTGGAACTAAAGACAATTATATATGAATTTTTTAAATCAAGTAACCACTAAAAGAATTAATATCATGGCACAAAAATATTTTTGAGTTTCTTTACCACTCATGGTTTTAAAATTGTCTTTGAGATTTAGATGACTATTAGCAGAACAGAAAAAAAACAGAAATAAGTAGACTTAGAATATTTATTTTTTCGCAGATAATTACTGAAGAAAACCATTTTTCAATTAAAGAAAATTAAAAAAAGGCAAAGAATAAATACTCTACATTTTACATTTGTTTTAGTGGCTTCTTTCAAAATCTGTCTTCTATTCAGGGTTATTGCAAAGAAGTGGCTCTGTAATTAACATGTTAGATTTTTAGTGACTCGCTGTGTAGCATTTTATTGCTGATGTGTCAGTCAGTGTAATGTTGACAGTGCTGCAGGGAATAATCAGAGCAAGCATTAGGCATTTCATATTGTATTTGGTATCCTGGTAAGACAAGATAAAATGTTTTGAAGATTAGTTTAGAATTTTTAAAAAATCAACAAACCAAGTATACAAACAATGGGAAGACATAACAAAAATAAATTAATTCATTTGAAAGGAATGTATGTCCATTTTAATTATGTTGGACCTGATGAAGTTTGCAGCACTTCAAGAATAGGTGTCAGTAGTGTCAAGCCCTGAGCAAGCAATTCATCCATGGATGTGGTGACAGGAGGCAGAAAAAAGCACTGTCTACCAGTGAAACACAGCAACAGCAATGCTGGGGACTTACACACCCCCCAGCTTAGCAACAGTCACTGGAAAAGCACTGGAACAGATAATGAAGATTTGTTAACAACTGTGTAACAAGAAAAAGAATAAGAGCTAACATGGATTTATAAACTGAATGTGTCAAACTAGTTTAATTTCTTTGCTTAATAAGGCAACAAACAGCATAAATATTAAGTAAATAAATGTCATGCATCTAGTTTGTACCCAGGCTTTTGTCATTGTCTTATGGCACATTCTGGATCAAATCACTATAAACTGAATAAAGTACTGGTTGGAAGGCAGTACTTGTGGTAGCATCATCAAGTATGTGGAGTTGGAAGGGACCCACAAGGATAATCAAGTCCAACTCTTAGCCCTGCAGTGGTCACCCTGAGTCATGCCATGTGCCTGAGAGCATTATCCAAATGCTTCTTGAGCTCTGGCAGGTTATATGTCGAGCCAGGAGCAGATACTGCGCAGGGCTCTGCAAGAATCTCTCATGGGTGTGGTGAATTGTGTGTTCTCAGCAATGGAGTGGAAAGTAGGAGAAAGAGCATAAGTACTACATTCACAGTGCCTAGCTGGGAAAAAACCAAAATCCTGGGAAGGAAGAGATCCAATTCAAAAATCTTAGAAACCATCTGAAAAAATGCATGGAACTCAAGGAAGAGAAGTACAGGGTTAGGCATGAACAACTGTACAAAGACAAGATAAGGGACAAAGGACTCAGATATGGTCTTGGAGGTCTGGGAGGCACAGCACATTGGAAGCTGACCATTTATCAGGGGTAGCACAGATCAGCAATGGCACACTGCTGGGGAAAGGTCAGCTGCTTTACTAGGATGGAGATGACTATTGTCCAGTCCATCTTTTTTCATCTACTCAGGGCAGATGTTGCCTCAGCTGGAGAAATGTGTCTATTTACAAACAAAACACTTTGAGAAAGATGTGTATCAACTGGAGAAACTCTTTTCCTTTGGTAGGTAGAGAAAATATTGGTCATAAACTGCAGAGAGAAGGATTCAGGCTAGATATTAGGGATTCTTATCTGAATATTTTAGTTTGGGAAGAAATTGCCTAACAGTACCATGGAATTACTGTCACTGGGATTTCAGGAGCAGATTGGGTAAACATCTGTCAGGAATATGGTAGTTATATTTGATACTCTGCTGAAGCAGAGAATAGACTAGATGGCTTCTCACTTCTCCCACCCTGGTTTTTGATGATTTGTTGAAATGATCTCAAGCTACCAGTTTTGACTAAATGACCAACTGTTCTTACGCTGAAATCAAGTGATGTTATTTTCTATTGATTTCACTAGGCATGGACAGGAACAGGATGAAGGCATATAAATGCTAATTGCAGAATAAGCAGATGAAAGGCCTGAGCCCCCTTGCATTAAATTCAGAAAAGACTTGATCTCTTTCAATGGTGGTTTAGATGAATTCTAAATGTGTGCCATGCATACATATGTGTAGATATATATATATGTAATATAAATAGATAATGTTAATACAGTTCTGTCAGTTAAGCAATATCACTGAAAACCTGCTGTTTGAGAAAGTGTGAGAGAACGAAAACTTTACCAACATCATGTCTTTTTTAGAGTCTAGCTCCAAAGTAAGAATTCTCTGGTGATGCACATTCCAAGTTATCATAGACCTGCTGATGGCACCTGGTTGGATGAGGTACCAAAGCATTTAAATGTGTGGCTATAATGAATAAAATGCCACGGGAAAAAAAAAAAAAAAGGATTCTATTGGTCACCTGCATTTTTCCATTTTCATTTTAGGGGCTTATACTGTATTCCACGAGTGATAAAAGTGGGATTTTGTGGTCTTGCCTCCTGGGAGTGGAAGAAAACTAGCAGTAGAAATAATCAAAATATGAAAAATACTCTTTTTGGTTTTTCTGGGGCCCAGCCAAACTCATAGATGGCAGCACTATAAGAAAATCCCCTTTCAAACTATTTCATTTTTAGACTGGACCCAGGCTTGTAACTTGTCTATGTCTTTTACATTAAGCAAAGTTCCTTTCTATTGTCTGGAATTTATGCTCATCCTCTTAGCACACAATTTTTTCATAAGCCTTGCCTAAGGAGTTTTACAGCTTCCAGAACCAGAGAGGCTTGGCCAGGTTTAAATAAACATCCATGCTAACCATTTACCACAAAGTATTATGATGTTTGCTAGCCCTATGGAATGCATCAGCTGATAAACTGCAATTTTTATTGAGGTTTTAATCAGAATTCTCTAGCAGAGAGAACAGAGAAACTCAGAAACCAGCTGTGTGCTCCCTATTGGAGAGAGGCAGTGATATGTAATAGCATTCAAGAAAAGCAAATTCAACCATATAGGCAGAGATCAGGAACAGTGCACTCACCCTGCCATGCATAGTCAATTATTAATATTTCAATTCTTGAAGGAAAAGACATGACTCAGTGGGTAAAACAACAGATAAGAACAGTTGCACTGCATTACTGCAGTACATCTCTAATTTTTGGAAGCCACTTAACTTCCTTATCTTTGCTTCATTTTCTCTATCACAAAACAGAATGAACATTTATGTGAGATTCATTGGGCTATGAGGATAAAAAAGGTGTTGAAAAAGAACAGTTGTTCCATAGTTAACTAGAAATGAATCACAAATGTCTTCATGTTATCTCTACTTAACATTTACTGAAAACATGAAACTATTTGAATACTTCAATCTACATCTGGTTCCTACTTTGAGTCCCTAAAAAAGAGTCAGCTTTACCCAGGGTAAGATGGACATTATAAATGAGATACTAGACCACAGAATAGTCTTTTATTAAGTAGAGACAACTTTCTTTTTTGATACAGGGAATATAGATATGCATCTTATCTTAGAATTTGCTTGAGATTATCCAGTGGAGAAATGATTCACAAGAGATAGCTTTTAAAAATCTGTGTTTCCAGGTTTTAGTGTTAGTTTGGTAACGAATGCAGCTTTTTGCACCACAAGGGTTACACGTTCTTCAGTTCACTCTTGTGCAAGAGTGAAACTCATGTGAAGAAACAGCAAAATATTTGAGGACCTTCCAGGTCATCACAGTCCACAGAGGTGAGCTTCTGCCTTGTTGGAACATTCCTCTGAGGCATCCAAGAGGCTTTCAGATCTGAGGTTCTGTGTGCCTGCTCTGAGAGAACAACGACAGTCAATAGACTTGCCATGAAATGCCTGCAGGAATTCGAAGAGCAATGTGTGTATGTGCATGAGGCATTCTGGTCTACTGTCAGCCAAATCCAGCAGAGGAAAGAACTAGAAAGGTTTCAGGAGCAAGAGAAAAACGTGTAAAGGTTAAATTCAGTGCTAAAATCACTGACATTTCAACAACAGAGATGTAGAAGAAAAGTGAAAGCATCAGACATTAACTAGGGTTATTGTACTGGAAACTTTATCTCAGTAATGACTTCAAAGCCAAAAAAACCCCAGTGTAAAGCACAAGAAACCTCAACAGAAACACCCCAGACCAAGGGACTAGGAAGACTGTGGGTCTGCATAAGCTTTTTAAAAAATGCTACTAATTGGAAAATATACCTTTACATGGATATGATCAATATAAAATTTTGCTTATTGCACATGTATAAATTTACTCTTTTGTAATTAACACCAAAACTAATTTAGAAATTAATGTCATAAAAGCATAAATATTGTAAGACAGAATTATAAGATTTATTTCATAACAGTATTTTTATGAATTATGTATTTCCTTAACATCATTAATATGTTTTACTTCATCTAAATATTATGGATGGATTAATTGACTGTTAAACTATTGCTTCCTTAATTTACAGGCATGAATATTTCTCTTGTTTTCTTTCTGATTGAGAGGACATGAACTTTTTTATGAAGAACAAATCAAAGCAAAATTCCTGCTAAGCATATAATAAGAAATTTTATGTTTAATTTTTAAAGTAATATCTCAGTGTGTTTATACTTAGCAATAGTAATCCTTCTTAAAAAGCCTGAAAATCCTGAAAGACCGAGAGAGGCTGGTAATGCCATATGAGCTCTAACTGATGTACCTTCAAATTTTTTAACAAGTGTTTGAATTCTTGTGCATTAAAGAAAATATCCATAATTATCAAGAAGGTTCTCTCAACACCAGATAAATAGAAGTAAAAAACCAAATGGAGAAAAAAAATGTAAAATATCATGAATTTGGTGAAGAATTAATAAGATTTATACAGATAAGATTTATTTTTGTTTGCCCAGTTCTCAATTAAGAACTAACAGACACAGGCAGATATTACGTTCCTTTCATTTAATCTCAACTGCAAATAAATATATTGAAGATAATTGTTCTTCAGCTACCCTGCCCTTGCCATTGGCATTACTAGCTCTTGAAATACTTGCTAGAAACATGGTTTCAAGTCGCTCCTGAAATCTAGATGCTTTTAAGAGACCCGAAGCAATAAACATCAATAATAAGCCATCAGCATCCCTCTTATGACCATATGTGCATATACTCAAAAGTCTGGATCATTTTTTTGTAGTGGCATGAGCAAGTGTGGGCATCCTGGATGCTATTTCTTTGAGACCTTTTCAACTTCAGTCTTTTTGTGTCTTCCACTTATCTGGCCACATTGACAAATAACAAATAGGTATTATACTAAAATCAAGTTTGGAGCACACAGACACATGTCATCCAGATTTTTCTTCCATTCTGCCTTGAAAAACTCATCCTTGCTCACACAGCTGCTTTTCAAACAGCAGTATTCCTGGTCTGCAGACTAACTGATATTTGAAGTACAGTAAATTTAATTTTCAAAACCAAACAGTTGTTCATATTTAGAGTTTGGCTAGAAATTCTAAGTTCATCCACTTTGTCTGGCTTTTCACAGGGCTGGTGAGGGGTAAAATTGCTCCCAGCTAGGGGAGCTCTAACTGTAGTTACTGATGACAGCAGCCAGGCTGAGAGGAGGTATCTCAAAGATCAGATCAGGGCTAATGCCCGAGGGTTTAGCATGTAATCAATAAAACTGCAATCATGGGAAGCTGGGATCAGAGTGTGCAGGTTCTGAGCACAGTTCCTTGGGTCAGTTCCTGACCAACACACGTCTTCCAAAGTGGTCCTGAGTAGAGAGGAAGAAGCCATGCCAAGGGAATGATACAGACAATTAATAATTAATAGAGACAGCACCACTTATCAAGAGGGTCTGTAATAACTTTTAAAGTCATGTCTTGGGTTTCTTTTTTATATCTAGAATAGTTACTTTTTTACTTTTTATTTGCCTTGGAATGTATTTCCATTGTTCAGCATGTTGGTTTCCTATATCACTCCTATCAGGCAGTATGAACCTTGGTACTTTGGAGCTATGTAGTTGCTTTTCACGTTACCCTGGCAACTGAATAACTAACACTTGAAGAGGAAGCAATAAAAAAATGTGTTTTAATTCTTTTACAGTTTGATAGAGCTTGAGAGATGGAGAAACTCTGCATTGCTTCATGAGAAGGGAGAGAGTAAACTGCTCTTTGTTTATATCTTTTAACTGCTGTGAAAATAACTACTATATTGCTTTTATTTAAAGAGCACACTATATTGCTAATCTGAATTGATGTATTTATGTTAAATGGAATACTAGCTATAGATCATTTATAATAAAGATTTATGTGTTTAGCATAATAGAGCAAAAGTGAAAAGAGAGAGGAATGAAAAGGCTGAGCCACATCTTAACCACTTCCTAAACCCTTGGCCTTCAGGGACAGTTCTGGTTATACAGGCTGGTCAATTTTACCTTTTGTTTCACTCAACTTCAAAAATGAAAACAGGTGGGACAATTCAAAAAGGCAGAAGGACAAACTGGCAATTTGACTTTTTGAGGAGTGAGGTGGATTAGTTTTTGGTTTTTGGAGCATCCATGAGGTGGATGGATAAAATTGACATACCAATTTTTTCAGGAAGTGGTTTGCCTTTAGATAAGGCACATAAATATATCTACAGATAAACTGATATTTAACCCCCCCCCATATTTTCCTCAAGGGAATCATTCCTTCTGATAATTTTTTTTTTTTTATCCCACTTGGTGCAGAGTTGTGGAGGATGGCACCAGGGAACGAGTCTGCATAAGAGACTCATAGTCAAAATACTGTGGTGTAGGGACTGTTCTGAGAACACCAAATTTATTTGAAGCTTCTTCAGAAAAGGCAGATGTACAAGGCCTAGGATAACACTTATCAGAAAAGGGTAAAAAGGTACAATATCCCTCTAACAAATCCACATGTCCTGTAAGAAACATGTTATATGTCTTTATTGCCTCTTTACTTTCCTTTTTCCCTGTTTCTGCTGTTTTCTGTCTCACATTTTACTTTTCTCCTTGCATAGCCCCAACAATTCATTTTCATCAGCTCTTCTTCCATAACCTGCGGCTTTAGTACTCTGCATCTTTCTGCATGCTAAAATTGCTCTCCAGAGCATTGCTCCACCCACACTTTGATGGATTGGTGTTTCTGAGTTACCTCTCCCTGCTCTCTGAAAAGCGCTGCCTGCACTGACACTTCCCAACTCAGGTACAACCTGGAGCATGGATCTGGATGAACCTGCACTGCTGCCTTTGCATTTCTATGATTGTGCTTGAATATATCTTGCTATCAAAACCAGTTCTGGAGAGATGTTCCTTCCTCGTCAGACACGTCTTGTCTGACTCTTTTTTTTTTTTTAATTGCATTTCTCCAATCCCTCAGAAAAGCACATCTTCTGCTATTAATGGTGCTTGACAGGTACTGTCAGTGTCCTATTAAGTTAGATAATTTGGGTCATAAAATTGCTAGCATGCTCAAGATTTTGGATACTTTTAATTTGCAAAGTTTTCTGATGCATGGGAATATCCGTTTCTTCCCCTCAGAGAGCCATAGCAGCAAATGCTGGTTTCAAACATTTCAGTCTGTCCTAACTTTCTCCAGAACATCCACCACAGAGGTTCCTTTCCACTAGTGGTGAGTTGGTGATCTTGAAAAGATGATCACTCTGAAAGTACTGTTCATAACCTTCCTTTTCTGAATTTGTAAGATGACAAATAATTTCCACCTGAACACCAGTGACATTTGGGTTCTGAAACAGTCTCAAATACCATGCTGTTCATTAGTGGGGATTCAATTTCCTGCAACTCTCTGCTTCAGATTTGCTTCAATGCATAGAGTGTGCATATTCATTAAAAGGAACAATAATGAAGTTTTGCCGAAAAAGAGGGGTGTGTAAATAGGAGATGCCTGGGGCAAAGCTGTGTTTTGTGTTCTGGACATTTATATAGCTATTTACAGTGCTATTCAGTTAAATAATAATAATAATAAAAAAAAACCCAAACTCCACAGAATTACCATAGCAACTGAAGCAAGTATGTGTTACATTTTTAATCTCTGAGATACACAAACCCTTACTAAGGAAACAAGCAGAAGAAAAAATGTGAACTTGTGTGCTTTCCCTGTGTTTGAAAAGAATATTTTCTTTTTTTTCTTTCTTTGCCAGTATTTAATGCTGCCTTTGTTAAGGGAGTAGCTTTGTTCTCTTTGCATTGTTACGCCTGCATCTCAGGCAGAGGATGAGTGCAGGAGACAGCTGGAATGCATTCTCTTTCGAGACATTTTGGAAACTGCCAGGAGTCTGCAGCAAATGGTGGCTATGAAGCCAGTACAATATTTTTTTCCTGGTACACTGGAATGTATTCCACAGGTGAACACATGGGGAACACATCTATAAATAAAAATTGTATTTCACTTCAGCAGAAAACTACTTGCTATGCTCTTTGGAATCTGATGTACACAGAAATACTTGTTCAAGTTTATTTTCCCTCCCTCCTCACCTCAGTTGTTCAGTTTTACTTGGTTTCCTTAAATCCCTTTTGAATTAGAGTACACAACACTTCCACTACATAAAAGATCCATAACAGTTCTGTTTAAAAATATATAAACCCACATCAATGTGTGTTTTGTCTAAGAAAAGTGAAAGGAAAGAGGCAGTGGTTAATCCATCAGTAGCCTTTCTACTATTCTCTCCTATGGTGGTAAATTGGGATTTATTTCTCTTGTTGATGGCAAATATTTTTTTTCTCTATTCTATCCACTCCTGTTATTGGCACAATAATTACAAATCCTCTTATCAAGACAATCAAGGGCTAAACTAGATGCTTTCTCCATATTACTGCAGCACTTTGTTTTGAATCTCTTGCGAAAAATGGGGCTTTTGCAGTAACATGCCTGGACACTTCACTGTTTCCAAGACAAACAGCTCTTGAGCCAAGACTGATTTGGACAGCATGCAATAGCTTACATGGGGTTTTTTTTTCAGGAGATTCAGTCCTTTAGAAGAGCTAAATGAGCTTTGCAGCAGCCCTAGAAGGAACAGCTTGTGGGTAGCTTGAGTTACAAAAAGACTGTGCCTGCCCAAAGCTGTGTAAGTTGACTTAGTGGTGCAGAGGATCACAGTTCTCTGAACAATCTCAAGTTTGATCCTGTTGATGCAAGCTCCCAACATCCATTTTAACCAAGTATATCTTTATGATCCTTGGAGAAAAATCTGTCCTCCTCATTTCCCTCTCAAATATTTGCAACTTATACTACTGCAAAACCAAGCAAGACTCAAAATTTTGAAGAAAATCCTTGAGACACTAATGTTATGTGCTCTTTATGTTCCTTACAGACATAAAATTGTAGGTAGACCTTACTGAGTCTTCTCAGCATGGCTGCATAGCATCCTTTCCAGAGCTGGCCAAGAGAGTTTCTCTTGGAAATGAATGTTTTCTCAGAATGAAACTTTGCATGGGAAATCAGCCATTTCTGATGAAGTTTCATTTTAAAAGTTTTTGATGGAATCACAGCAGAATGTGCATAACTTCTTGGGTTAGAACATTGTCATTTGCTTGGATACTACGCATAGTGTGAAAGTCAAACTGAACTAAATAGCTGAAGTTTATCAATAAAGAATATTTTTCATTACTGGAAGAGGTAAAAAAATTATTAAAAAATTTTAAAAGTGAAAATTCTGGTATCATCTAACTCTAATTTTTACCTCAAGATGGTGAAATAACAGCAGCATAACTCAGAATTTTTTTCTGATTCATTTCTGCTAGCTAGCCTTGAAGTAGCACTTCCAGCTCCTGTGAATGTTGGGCAAAATCCACAAATGAAATATGAATTTTCAATAGCTTATGTTCAGCTTGAATTAAAAACAAGTAATTTTTTTTCCTTTCTTTCTCATCTTGGAGTTCATCATGCAGTGACAATTTGAAATTTACAACCCAGACATTTAACATCCTTCACAAGAACATATAATTTGAAAAACCTGTGAAGAGAAATGTCTCTGCTCAAAAATGGCACTATCTCTTTGTAAAAAGACCCCTGTCATTTAAATTTCTGTTCAGTTTCCTATCTTAAGTCTTAACACTGACATTTTTTTTTTCAGATGCATTTTTTGGAAAGTTGCACAGATTAGATATTAGCTTAAAAGACTTTTAATGTGACATTTCTGGCTTTCGTCTATATCCCTTTGCATAAATTTGCAGCTAATGCAGAATATATATTTTATTGAATTCCATTGCTGAAAATAGAGACAATGTCATTTAGTAGATAGATATTCATAATCCTGCAAACTACTGAGGCAAAATTCACCCTAAATTTGGAAAATGAACCCCAAGGATTTTCTTTCAAAAATGTAGGGCAATGTGTGTTTTGATAAAACCTAGCAAGGAGTACTTAAGATGAGATTAATAAAACCAGGCTTGATGTCGAACTCTGACTCCACTGGATATTGGACACAGTCTCTTCTGGTAAATCCCAAAAAATGCATGTCTTTATTTTCTGTTAATTAGTCATCCTTGCAAATCTATTTTTTATACACCAATAGCTATGTTTCAATTATGTTTGGCATACATGATCCAAGTAAATACCTCCTTATGTCAAGACCCCAAAAAAGCAGGGATTTTTTTCTCTTAAATTTAATAGAAACATTCATTTCTGCCCTAAGCTACAGAAACAGCATCATTTAGAACACAAGTCTTGTGGGAAAAAGATACCTTGGAAAACTGAGTTCCTTAATATTTTAATTGGCATTAAAAAGTATTTTAATTCTTTAGTATTTCTAATGTAGTTTAGATACCTCCTCACATTCCTCCCCCTCCCCCTTTTCATATAGAGACAGTAGAAAGAAGAGGGAGGGAGAAATTCAAAACTGAACCTCCACAAAGTGTGTTCTTTGATGTGGAAGTTTCATTTGATAACAAATTGGACAAGGGTGAAAATGACAAGCCCGAGACACAAGAAACTGTATTTCATTTGCAAAGCAGTGGAGCAGATTTCATATTTTGATTAGATGAGATGCTTAGCTCAAAAAAGTTAGCAAAATAGTGCCCATAAAGGGCATGGTAAGCTACATTGCCCCACAATGTTTTCTTCCTCATCCTGAGTAAACAGGCTTATGATTATTATTAGAATTGCAGACCACAAAACCAGTATGATAGCGAGCCAGATTTTACGCTAAGAAGTGCTCCCTTTAATGTGTTTAAAATACTGTACAGAATCTTTTTTAATTCAAATACTGGTATCAAATCGAGGGAGGAATATTTCTGTAGGGCAACTTTGATGATGATCAAGAGGCACAGAGCTAAACTTGCAAAGCATGCAATGTAAGTGCTTAATTCCCTGTTTCAAGAGCATCTTTGAAGCTGAGGAGTCCTTAATATGAAGCATGTTGCACAAGTTACAAACAATCCTTCTATGCCAAGTAGTTATTCAGGGGTGGGGGTTGCTTAACATTTCCTACAGCCAGCCAATGCTGGATGCTTGCCAGGAGTGAAAGACAGCAACTAATACATACATAAATCCACTTTAAAAATGCACATGGGGAGACAGGTACATAGAGCTTCTGTATTTTGAGTTTATTAGTGATCTACCTTGTTTTAGCTTAATCTTTCATTCACGTAGTATTTCTAGGATGAAAGTGATTCAAGTTGCACTGCGTGAGCTCAAGACTGCACACAGTCCTCGGTTGACACATTTCTCCAATTAGTGTTTATTAAAAATGTCTATAGCCAAGTTTACTTTGTGATCATCCATGTCTTGTGCTTTATATTATGAGCACTTAAAACCAGTACCTTTTCCTTGTCTGACTTGCAGCTTGAGACCTATCTGCTCATCTGGGAATGGTCATGGAAACAAAGAGGTAGAGAAATACTTTATAGGTATTTTTGTTTTGGCTTGGTTGTTGGTTTTTTGTGGGTTTTATTTTTCTTTTGATTGGTTCTTTTTAGGTCTTTTATCTTTTTTTAATCTTTTTTTTTTTTTTTTAAATGAGTGGTTCAAGGTACAATTAAGGCCAGAAATGGCTATGCTTTCAGACTAGATTATCATCTTTCCATTTCAGGATTCACAAGGGGAATAAAAGTATGGACAGGGATACAAAGAGGTGAAAGAAGAGATCACTCTCTTGCCAGAGTCCTGTATTGGTGGTCAATTTAGGGAAATGAGCTATATGTTATGGGTTGGGAGCATGATTTCAGTTCTAAAAAGCAAAACAGTCTAAAATTGCTCAGAAAGTAATTTATAAACTTTGGTATGTTTTGAAACTGGGCATGAACTTCTCAGTTCCCTTGGAGTCTTTCTGAACCCACTCACTTTATCTCCTGTCCCCATGCTGTGTTGCAGTTTCTTTAATCTCTGAAGCAGTTGAAGAAGTTCACAGGCCTCTCTGTTTTGTAGTCTGGTAGATTTTCTGATACAACTAATTGGTTTTGACTTCCCTGGAATGCTCCATTGTGGTTCTACATGGTTTGACATTGTAATGAGATATATTTGTTCACAATGTTAATTTTTTTAGCACTGAGATTCTTTATTTCTATGAAATATTAAGAATTACAGAATGAATGTGGGATCTTCAGACTTGTGCCATGAGCAGCAATATAGATTACAGAGAAGTCACAATGTTTTAATTCATTCTGCTATGCTTTCATTCCTGGGTTGTAAGCCCAAATACATTTCCCTTTAAATGCTTTAGAGGTAGACAGGTTGGGTTTTCATTTAGCTTCTAAATATGTGGCTGCCTTGGGGCTTCTAATTTATTTATTTTTTTTAATGGAGTGAGAGGCTATAAAACCTATGTGCTGTAAAGCAGTCAGACAAAGTTTCCTACCAGCCCACCAGCCTCAGTTGAAAGAACAGACATCTTCAAGTTTACTTAACTCGTGTTCCTAGGCTTCTAATTAAAATCACTGAAATGCTCCTCATTTTGAAAAGGTCACATCTGATTTCATCTGAAACATTCCCTTTGTCTCATTTTAGCTGTCTCTGGTTTATACACTTATAAAAACCCGTGCAATTATAGTCAACTGTCCATTACCAGCAGGAAGATTATCTGGTTGGTGGATGAGCATTGGCAGAGGTGTGGACACAGACTGCTTGCCTCTACACTACCTTAGCTTGACCCAGGAGTGCAAGGTAGACACTCATTAATAACTCTGCATGAAATGAGGGAGCAGTGGGGAATGGTGTAACTATGAATGAGTTTATTTGTTCAGCCCCAGTGCTTAGGAATAACAGAAATTTGATTCTTCTGATTGTTATTGTATTTATTAATTCAGTTCCAATCTATGGTTCTCATCTCAATAACCTAAACCACCAGAATTTTTGATGATATTTATAAGGTTAACTTTTTAATATATTTTTTAAAATATTGTAATATAATAATTGCCTTTATGTTCAGGAGATTCATGGGGTGCACTCTTTAAATGTGGTTATTTATCTTCATCTATTTTCATGGTTCCCATTACCATAATATACGAGTTTCATATCCTTTAATGTGTGAATCTGCCCCAGGCCTCTCTGAATAAGTGAGTACATTAGCTACATTTTGAAAACTGAATGTAATTCATACCATCCAGCTTTAATTGTCTAAGTTAGGCCTCACTTTGTTGCCTTTGATTCCAGTATGGGCTATAAAAAAGGTCAGGCTGTTAACTTAGCCTGGCTGGCTTGTACCCCGGTCTCTGAAAAGACTGTTCAGGAGACTGAGCACCTAAATAAGGTAGTAACACCATCCCTTCAGGAGTCTAAGTAACAGGTTTTCAGAGATGTCTAGACACTTGAGAAAGCAGAGGAATATCAAATGGGATTAGAAAAAAAGCTGAAATGCTTAGGCATGTTGAAGACTTACTAAGACATTTATGTCCATCTGCCTGTCTTGCCAGAGGAGAGAAGGGGCTGGAGGTCAGGTCTGCAAGGTCCTTTACTTCTGCTTAGTTACTGGGTCAGTCATCTTTTTTGCTGCTGTATTTTTCTGTAACTCACGTCTTAGGACAGATAATAGACATTCTGTCCGGTGACCTTTGAGAAGTCTTTTTAATCACATTTGTGCCCAGGGAATACCAGCAAGAAATAACACTAACAAGTACTGCATGATGACAGGGTCAGAAGCTGTCCCCTGTCGAGTGGGTAAGAAGAACAGTAAACTTTGTCCTTCATAACTATTTCTTTTTAATATGTGACATAAGAAGAAAGATAAATATCAGTTACTTTATTTGTATAGTTTATGATATTATTCTTTGTGGAAATACTAGACTATAAGACTTTTTAATCAGAAAGCATTCAAGTCCTGGCTCAATCGGTGCTATTTGCTTTAACCAGCTGTACCAAAAGGTCTGTGCTCCTGTGTACCTGGTGCTGCTCTATGGCTTTATTGTCTCCCCTCAGCTTTCCTTCCATTAATCTGAAGCCTTAAAAAAAAGCACCAAAATTTGCTCCAAGGAAAGTAATGATCCTCCAAAAGAAATTCAGTGCAACTGGAGAGAACCATTTTAATTAGCTGACAGAATTGCATTGTTTAGGTTTCTTTTAAAAATCAATGAAGTGGCTGCAAATGTTTCTAATGTCTTCATGTCTTTAAAACTCTCACTAGGGAGCCCTCATTCCTACCACAAAACAAGTTTTTATTTTTTTGAAATTATTATAGAGGCAACTTGTACTTGGAGGGGGCTTAAATGCATTTCATGTCTCCAGTGATTTTCTGAGTTTCCTTGGTGGAAAAATTTTTTTTTAAATCCTTGCTCTATTTCTGCTTTCTTCTGGTGTTTTTTTTTTGTTTTTTGTTTGTTTGTTTGTTTGTTTTTTCCCTGACTTTATGTGGGTCATATGTGCATACTATGGATTTTTACTTTTATAGCATATTGTGCTATCAAAGTCTAAGCCTGAAGTAAACAATTCTCCTGAAAATCTCTTTGTCCCATGAGGATACCACAGACTTCTGTATGCAGGACCATACTCATCTAAGATTACCTGAAACTGTCTAACACCCAGGTCTGGATCAATCTTCCCTTCCATTCATGAGCAGAATATATAGAATTATGCATATTGCTCTCACAACACTTGTCAAGTGGCTCCCACTGCCTGAGACAGGACAGCACCAGCCAGCTCTGCTACACCTCAGGTGAATACCATCAGGGACCAGCGATTTCTAGAGGTCAAGTCCCTGGAATAGTTCACACCAAGCACTCCTTCACTGACTGTGGCTCTATGTTTGCACCAACCTGGATTTATCATCCCAAGGCCTGAGGCTCAACAGTGCTGGCAGAGGGAGAGGTGAAGAAAGCTTTAAGAACTTATGCCATTTCAGCATGGCTGCTGACATCAATTCATCTCTCCAATTCACCTCCAGTGTATTTTCCTTCTGTTTCTGATTGCTGTTTATGTACCTGAAGAACACTTTCTTGTGGTTTTTGACATCTCTGGACAATTTCAATTCAAGCTGAGATTTTGCTTGTCCAGCTGCATCTCTGTACACCACGGCAACGCCTTTGTAGTTTTCACCAGGTATTCAACAGTTTGTCTTCTGGTTTACATCTTGGGGACCAGCTGAGGAATATTTCTCACTGCTCTGGTTCTCCTGACTTATTCCCCAGTTGTGGAGGTGTGATCGTTGTCGTTTTGGATCTCACCCACTGAATCCTTTGTCTCTCACTCTGAAAAGAACTGATTTAATCTAAGCTGCTGTATAACTGACAAAGAAACATTGCAAAAGTGTTGCTTTTTCACTTTTCATTTGTCTTCTCCTTAGAGAAGATTTAGTAAGAGTATTAAGCCATGTTCTGATGACATTTATGCATGTGCAAATCTCAAATAAGGTATGTTCTGCTGGACATTATTACAGAGGAAGCAAAAATCACAGCTTATCAACAGGAACTGCTTTTTTGTTGGGGCATTTTCAAAAGATTGAACATGAGTCTGGTACTTCATTCCTTACCCCCAGGAAACTTATTTGAATTTTCCTTAATGAATATCAGTACCGTTAATCTCTAGTGATTACCAAGTCACAGGCAATCATAAAATGCTGAAATCCTTGAGACTTCTTTATATGGGAAAAATTCTTCTTGAGACCTTTCCTAACTTCCTCTCCAACATAAACAATACAGAAAAATACTCAATATTTTACTTTCCAGCTCTCTCATTCTCTTAGTATGCAACAGATAATATTGTTGGTGTTCTATTTCTATCACTTTTGAACTCTATTAGATATTTATGTGTTATTTCTCATATACACTACAACAGCTATATCACCATTAAAAGTTATAATTATTCTTATACAGTGTCTCTAATTTTTTTAATCTTTATTCAGACTCTCAATTACAATACTCAGTTCTCTCTGTTCAGACCATTCCTAGCTGATCACTTGTAAACGTGTCAATGTTTGTGAAGGAGTAAATAGAATTTAACATGAAATCTCCATGCTTCCATAGCGTCCCTCTTGAAAAGCAGCCTAATTGATTTGAAACTGCTTGCCTTAAAGGTTAGGAGAGCCTTAATATAGACATTAGATGGAAGAAAAAATAAAATTTTGTTACTAGAGTTCTACCTCTGAACTTACAAAGACAAAATGCAAACATTTCTATAATACAGAAAATATGTTTTGCAGACATATGAGCAATCAATAAAAACATTCATTTGGAGGAAAATTTAACAAACTGTTTCAGAAGTTAAATTATAGAATAAGAAGTACTCAATATAAGTATCAAAAAAGGTAAAAGGAAGGTTCACTCTAGGGAATTTACTGTTTATGTTCTCATGACAAAAAAAACTGAAAGCATTAGCAAAGGGAGAGAAATCAAAGATTATTTCCTTTCTTTGAAAAATTTTATTTTAGAGAACTACAAAAAAATTCAGATTGACAACTACAATGTAGTGTTATTCCTGATGGAAAAAAATAGTGACATAGCTCTGATGTCAAGCCATGCTATATATTCAGGAGTAGGAAGAGAATTTTGAAATTCATTAAATATATGCATTTTCCCCCCCCATTAAATACATAAATGACAAGTAAAGCTAGACACAGCTTACGCTGTATTTGTTGTACAGGTACTTGTGAGGAAACACCATCCTGATTTGACAGAAAGCTCCTTTTGAGGCAAAAGCAGCATAATTGTCCAAGGAGTTTGCCCAAGAATAGGATAGGAACTCACTTCAGCAAAGGATGCATCTCCCTTTATTTGGAAGCCCTCTTCCCTAGGTACACCTCCACAGCTGTCAGTAACACCTATGACTTGGTTCAATCTTTTCATAGATGATGATCAGTGACATAAATGTGGTGGTCATATTTGTTTCATGGAGTCAAATTTCAACAATAGTGTGTTTTTTTTCCCCCTGACTTTAAGCCTTTTATTGTTAGTCCATGAATGAAACGGGAAAAAAGGGAGAAATTTCAAGCGCAAAGTCAAAAGATAAAGCTGATGCTGTCATGTGCTTGAAGTGCTAATATGACATACAGTCACACAGTGGCCTTGTTGAACTGCTTTTGTTAGTTGTATCACTTCCCAAACATCTGAAATCATGAAAGGACTCAAATTCTGGGTCTTTTGATACAATTACTGTGATGGTCAGCACCATTTATTCAAAAGCTCTGAGTGTGCCTGTGAGAATAAGAGACCTGCTTTAGTAGCCAAATTTTGGTACACACCTTGCACTCTAGGGCGTGGAGGGACATTTTTATTTCTTCTTTAAGAGTGAGATAAGTGCTCTAGGTGTTCACCACAGGGTGACCAAAGAATGTGGGGGCTTTGGGCTCAGCCTTGCTAGCGACCAGTTAGCTTGTGTCCACTGAGCTTAACGTCACTGTGCACTTTGCTGATGTTGTGTGGCAGTGGTAAGAGTAACTAAAAAAGGCCTCCTCTGCAGTCACACGTTATTTCCATTTTATGCCTTCCCAGTCTGTAACTCCAACTTTTCTCAGGCTGTTAGTCATCTTCCAAAACTTTCACATTTCTGCTGTTTAGAGAGTTTTAGGCTCAGAGAGAGCTGTGAAAGTATGCAATTAGTGACAAGGATGAGAAATGGCAGAACCTTGTCATTTCATTATATTTGTATTGTAATGCTCACAGAGCTTCCCAGTAGCCAGCTGCCTCTCAGGTGAGCTATTGCACAGAGCTAGCAGAAGACTGCTGTTGCCCTCACCATCTTAGACTTCAAATTTGGACTTTTTGTAGTCTGTCAGAGAGGGAACTGGAGTACTTATATTTCAGAAGTGGTGATATCATTTGCATGTGGTTGACAGGAGTATAGCATAGAAAAGCACAAGCTTAAGATACATCTATTGCAGACTTCACTGCAATGTAAAGGTACTAAATGGGTTTTAAGTGAGGTTGCTCAGAGTGAGTACCCACAGCAGCACAGAATTCAGTGTGGAGCATCCATATGGATGAGCAGCTAAGCTGCGTGATGTTATAATTAAATAGTATGTGGTACTAGTGAGCTGCCTTTTTTTTTTTTTCAGCTGCCTAGGGTATATCTACATTGCAGTGCCATTTGTGGTGTGGATGCAAACTTCTTTAGCAAGATCCAGATTTCAGTTTCTCAAACACTTGCTTAAGCAGAAAGGAAGCTAAAATTCTCCTATCTCTATTTTTATGACTGTGGCTTTCCAGGGTTTCTGTTTTCTTCCAGATTGCATCGCCGTGTCACATGTAAAATTCCACGTCCAAGAAAGCAGTGGAGGGCTATGCATCTTCTGAGCTGAAGAACAAAGTCTGAAATCGTTTGTGCAGTAAATGAAATAGGCTCAAGCTTCCTCTATGGTATGCAACTAATTAGCTGATGTTCATTTTCAAGTGCGTTGTTCACAGTCAAGCTGAGACAATGCATAATATGCATTATAATGTCCCAGGAATGTGTCCTGGTTTTAACTGCTTCCTTTTACCACTGCTGCTCCCAGCCATGAATAAACCCTGCTTGAAATCTTGGAACGTGATGGGTGTATTTTGGAGATATACATTTTCAGCATCTGAATCTGAGCTTTCTGGGATGTAAAGCCTGTGAAAGAATGACTCTGGCACTACAGCCTGGAAAATGTCTTCCTTTTAGATTTTCATCTTTCTTTGTTTCTTCCTCTCTCTTCTTGATAGTCATCAAAATTTCAGTTCTTTCAGGAAAAAAAAAGTTTCTCAGAGATTTTTGACTATTTTCATCTATTTAATTTTAATAATGCACGTACTGGATATTAATACTAGCAATGAAACGTGATTTATTTTCCATTATTTATTGCTATTTATTTAGGATTTAGTTAACAGTCTCTGTAGTTACAAGCAGCTATAAGCCAGCCTGGTGAGTCATTTCCTTTATGCTGACACCCATTGAAATAGCTCCCTTGCTGAACATTCACTGATGTAACCAGACAAGCAGTATCGCGAGAGGTCACAGCTCATTACTTCACATTTGCTCAACTATGTGAATGTTTCCAGGACAGAATAAAATCAAAAGGTTCTAGGCCTAGGGAGTCAAGGACACAAAGGTATATGGATTTTATTCACATGAATTGATGCAGAATTTGTTTGCAAAATTAGGTTTAGTTACCACCAGAGACAAAAATGGGGCTATGAAAATGTTTTTATTAATGCTCCCTATCTACACAAGCCCTGGTATCAGGTTTGCCTATGTGTTGGGAGATAAAGAATTAAAATTGTGATAATTGACTCTTGTAGAAAAAGCAGAACCATAATTGACTTAATATTTAGAAGCAGCTAAACTAAATAGACATTATTAGTTCTTGGCATTTGTATGATAACTTGTTCATTTACTCATCATGGTCATCTGAGGCCTCAGTTTTCTCCCTCACTGCTTAGAAGGCATGTAACTGGATCAAGGAGAATTTTATTTCTGGAACATTCAAGAGGAGTTTGTAGCTGTATTTTATTGGTAAGAAATCAAATGCTTACAATGTACCAAGTGTAAAGGCATGCATGTAAATGCTGGAGATCAAAGAGTTAGTCTTCTATGGGGATTATCTAATGTTACTACTTTTTTCCTCACTTATTATTATGGCATCACACAGAATATAGTGGGATTTCTTGTCATATTTGTTGATATACTGGAAAATACTTGAACTTCCTCCAAGTCTGCAGATCTGTCTGCCAGGATGGATTCCTGCAGAACCCAGAGGGGCAGCTTTGGGAGCATCATGGTGTTTTTTCACTAGACTAAGATGCATTCAATAAATAAGCAAGCAAACTAACCAGACTACCTTAGGATAAATGAGGTTCCAGATACCGACCTAAAAAAAGAAAATCCTACCCTTGCTTGCTCCCTCTCCTCGACAGCATCATGCTGCCATGTGCTGGCTGTCCCTGCAGACCCAACTGTGCTTCATCTTCCTTTGTCACACAGCTTGGCGACTTTTCAGGCCAACAAGCAAACTGGCATAATAAGAACAGAGGAAAGATTTACTTTAGACATTAAATGGTGTCTTTAGTAATGGATGATTTTTTTCTTCTTCTTCTTTTTAAGAAATCCCCATGGCTAAAAAAAAAAAACCTCAGTAAATTTGCATTTTAAAAACAGATACTGCACGTTCCTTACCACTTCTGGGGAGAGGGGGAAAGCGAGACTGAGGGGGAAAGCAAGATTTGGAGATTTGGCTGCTTTGGAATGTTTCTGCTCAGCATCCAGAGGGAAGGTGCCTGGATGCCTCAGTGCCTGCAGTGGCCAGGTGGCCATGAGGCCACTCCAGTGGCCACAGCTATTTTGGTGTGCCTGCAGCAATTGCTGTGCCTGCACATCCTCCTGTTGCACAGCTCCCACGCCCTGTCACAGCTTCACTCCTGAAATAAAAGGAAACTGACAGCAACAAGGAATTAAAAAGGGCTCTCTGGAAGAAAGAAAAGCATGCGACTGTCCTGGAAGTTTGAGTATAAGGAGTTTAGGAGTCAATTTAGACTTCTCTTACTTTCGAAATACCTAAGTTCATTTGCTTTGCTGAAGCTTATTTTATGATTAAACAGACATTTATCTCCCATTCACTTTCTGTAGAAAAGGCAGGTGGACAGGAAGCCTTGTGGCTTTGTGCCATTTTACATTCTTCACAATGGGATAAATAACCCCAGCAAGAGGTGGCAAAGCTTGAATTTCTGATTGTTTTCCCATAAACACACAACAGTATTGCTGCTTGGCTGGAGTCTGTTATTGTTAGGTACATTTGTTGCCTTCATCACTTATGCCACAGCATTTCTCATGGACACTTGTTTGCTGATCTACAGAACTCCTGAGCAGGAGGACTTTGCAGTCTGCTTCTTTTAAGGCATCTGTCTTCACAGGGGAGGCCTGAAAGTACTTGCTACAGAAGAATGCATCATGGCTCACTGCCATGGCTCATTACAGGACTCTTTCAGAAAGTAGTTATGGGCTTTTTACCCCACTGACAGTTTTAACAGTGTATATGAAGTGTTCAGGTTCATGACAATATATTTTGCAGTATTTTGTGAAAGTTTGTTGAGAAATTATGAATATTTTCTAGTATCATGCTATTTAGGGGGAAAGAATAGACTATGCTTGACAACTGTAGTTGCATTCATTTTGGGGCAGATGGGCAGGTTCTGTATCATTCTGCATCTTTGTGCAGCCCCCTTTTTTTTTTCTCTACAGATCTATTAGGGATAAAAATGAAATAATTAATACTTAATTGCATTAAATGGGCCCAAATATGCTCTGAATTGCATGCACATACCTCACTGGCAATTGTACTTGCAATACCTGAAGCCATTTGGATTGCTTCACAAGATTCCCTTTCTTCTTGCCAAATACAAAGCACTTCTCCTCTGAGATCTGAACTGTTTTATTTAGTAATTAAGGTAGTTTGTGCAGCATCTTAAAGATGCAAAGGGCAGATGCATCAATGCCAAATCCAAGAGTAACTCAATGGCTCTTAAAGCTTTCCCATTAGCAAATTCTCTGAAGACAGTGAATTCTCTTGAAGGCATATATCTCTACATCTGGATTTGGCCCATTTTGAACTGGTATCAGAGACATAATGAGAGTAAACACTCCTAAATCTAATGGACATTTAACAACATCCTTTCGTTATAGAGTTTTAATACTTTCATTTTCAATTCCATCATGTATTTTAGAGCTGACTCTCTCAAGTTACTCACGACCCTTTGGTCATGATTTTGTTCTACAGAAGATGCGTGTACAAATTGAAATTATGTTGAAGCTTGCCAAAGAGCAAAAAGACGCACAGTGGAGTTTTTGACAAGTTCTAAGATTCTGGAAACCTTAAAGCAACCTTGAGCTTGAAGATAATATTTTAATCATAAAGTTCCCCAAGCACAACTGAACAGGTAAACTGCAGCAATAGAAATTGAATTTCAAATTCACACCTTCTGCATTTAATGGTACTTTTGTCCTAGGTTCAACATGTATCAGTGAAAGAGGTCTGAGATACATGTAGTAAAAAATTATATAGCAAATTTAGAATGACATGTTTGGAATTTACTAGTGGATGAGTGTCACTTCTTTTACAGCAGAATGTATTTTGCATTTTGATGCCTTCCTACAAATCTCCCCATTCATATCTTTGAATGCTCAGTTTTGGTTGGCCTTTTATGCCAGAGATGAATGAGGGATGTCTTTCCTCAGCAAGGTACTGTGATCCATGCTCCCTGCTCTTTGATTTCTTGTCTTGTGCTTGATACCTCCAGCAGTCACACAGGAGCGTTGGGAAAACATGCAGTTATTTGTCTGCATGCTCTTTTGCAGTCTAGTTATAGATTTTCTTTGCACTCTTTAGTTGGGCTGCTAGATTTCTTCTCGATGGAAATGACTGTAAGATTTTAACTGGGCTAGGAATACAACTAAGGTCTGTTCCAGAATTCAAAAAAGAATTTGTCTGCTTTTGGGGAAACAAATAATTAAAATTGACAGATGAACCTAAGATAAAACACTTCATTTACTTTTGAGTTGTTTAACTCATTTTAAAATACATGTCAAAGCAAAAGAGCTATTTTGAAAATGAATAGTCAACAGTTTTAGAAACAAACATTTTTCTCTGATCTTTGTGAGCTATTTGTTTCCCTGCTGCAGTGCATTCTGCAGTGAGTTTATTTACTGAGAACACCCCTTTTCCACCATTCCACCTGGCCACCAGAAACTTCAGCAAAGACAAGCGTCAGCAAAGACATGAAGCTAAAATTTAAAATGTTTGCTCTCCAAACAAATTTCTCATGAGCTATATAAAGTAAGAAAACGTTACCAGTTTAGATATAGGAAGAAAAGTAGGCAGTTTCCCCCTTGTCACAGTTCCTGCTCTCTGGACTTGTCAAACACAAACCTAGACCACCAACTTTGTGCTTGGGCCTAAAGATAATTTATCAATATCTTCTGACATCCAGGTTTCTTAATCTAGGTGTTCCAAACCAGTTTTCACTGGCTATGTAAGCACAGACATTTTACAGCTCTCTTTAGAAGGTGAAGAACCAAGAAAAGCAAAATCCTTTTGGCACAAGCAAAGACAGCTATCTTTCACAGGTTGAAACCTATTTTAATTCTACCATTAGCCTTCATGGCTGCTTTTATCTAGTTGTGGGGAAATATCTTGTTTAAAAAATTCTCCTATTATGGTTCAGATTAAAAAGTTGGTTGCGGTTTATGGAACTTCTGTGTGCCCTGGCTCTGGGGACACCAACTACTGAGAGATGTGGGACACAGAGTACACAGCAAGAATTCCTGTAACTGTTCCAGCTTAATCCACTTCCCCACAGGAATTGGCACCCATCTTCCTGCTTGTTCCAACTCAGTGGACTGCTTATAGGGTTTCAGTAAAGGCTCTGAGCTATACCTGTGGCACTGATGTCAATGTGTGTTTCTCTGTAGCTAGGATTTGCAGCAGCAGGTTTGTGGTGTGTCTGTGTGTGCACAGAAGAGGTTGTTTCCTGTCTCCCAGTCCCCATGCCACCTACCACAATCCCTGTACCTATAAAAGAGGGGGTGTTTTGGATTGTTTTTAATTAATCCAATAATTCCTGCAACTTATTATAAAAAAGGCATTATTTTGGCTCCATTTTCTACTGTAGAAGAAATTTATGACTTTTTATGAGAGTGCCTTAACTGCAGACATTTAATTGAAACTTGCAAGATAGTCAAACAAAAAACGTCTGCCTCTTTCCAGCTGTCACAGTTGTTTAAGCCTATTTGGTACTGTATCAGGAGTACTAAAATTTTAACTATACTGAACAGTAAATGAAACTGTTTAGTAAACTATATCTCAAGATTGTAAGCTTCTCTTCTGTAATTAGCCAGTAATACATTATTTCAATCAGCTAAAAGAAATAGACAGTTGTTGCTGCTGCCATAAAATGCATTTCTAAAACTGACAGGAAAAGAGAGCAACTGCTTGGAGCTTGTTTGTCCGTGTTGTTTGTGCTGTAACACTGTCAGATTGCACCACTGCAAGGCATTTGCTCTACAGCAACTAGGCATGAAGCTGTGCTTAATACAAATTACACTCCGCACTTCACAAGTGAAATGCAGCTGAGTCTATTTGCCCAAACACGGGGATAAGTAATAAATTGACCTCATGTAACTGGTTTTTAGCATTATTTTATATATTGCAGATTAACTCTCCTCTCTGGGCTAGTTTCTGGGATCCTATGTAAATGATCAGATTTGACTCTTCACAAGAAATATTCTTTTAAAAATCTGAAAATACTAGGGGATTTTTATGATTTCTTACTAGGATGCAAGCATAAATATTTCATACACTTTATTCTCTTTGAACACTGAGTAAATGAAAATTCAATATAATATATTGAAATTCTCAAATATGTGGATGTGAAGTAAAAGAAACTATTTAAACTTGGTTAAAATTAGATGTTTACACTTAAAACACTACAAAAAGAGGTGTACACTGAGTGGTATGCATATGAAATAAAAAGTATGGTTTAAAATTCCTGGAGTTTTTATGTCTCAAAAGAAATAAATTTTATTTTTCTTCCTGAAGAAATAGCTAAGTAATTTTTTGACAACTTTTGAACAAATAACAAGACTGCTAGAGATAATCTATAAAATATAAAATCTTTGATTTAAAATTCACTGGGCATGGAATGTGAATTTGAAGGCAAGTTGAAAATTGAAGCATGAAAAAATAAGGAAATAATTTATTTCAGAAAATGCTATATTCATTTTCATGGAATTTGAGTGGCCCTGCTCAGGTTTTACTTATTTGATGAGAGATTATTTTCAGGAATAATTACATGGGAAAAAGGACAAAAGCAGAATGTTGGAAGTGATTCATTTGTAGCAAGAGTGGGGTCCTGCTGGGTGAGTGATTATCAACAACTTTGGCCAAGCAATAATAGCATCCTGAAGGCATCCATTCCACACTACTAAACCTGTAATTTTGAAAAAGAATGTCATGCATGCATTTTTGAAAGAAATGTAAATGTAGGGTTGCTTTTATGATGTGATATGTTCCCAAGGTGCTCTGCCTCAGCTGCCTCCCAGGAGGGCAGAAAACAGCCCAGATCCACAGGTGGGGTAGGCAGGGTGTGGTACTTCTCTCGTGCCAACCCCACACCCATCATCCACTCCCGTGTGCTCTCTGCTTTCCTGTGGGCATCAATGTGTACATCACAGACCAGGTGAGCTTGGGCTGCAGGTGGACACCAATATTGAATCCCTTGCAGAAGAATGCAGTTTATGCATTGAATTCTCACTGTTGTCTCCTGCTGAGGATCCACAGTCAGATACTTGTACATTCTTGTATGAATTTTGAACATATAGGAAACCTATTATGTTGTCTTCAACACGTATGAGCCTTGGAGAACAGAGGCCTTTAAAAAAATTGTATTTTCAACAAGGCAAATTACTATGAGCACGTAAGAAATGTCCTCAGATCCTTTCACTGGCTTCCCCTTAGATTTTAAATCAGAATCAGGGAGCTGTTGCTTAGATTCAGCTGTGTACCTCATTGCCTCATATGCCAACAAAGGCATACTTCATTGCCTTGCCCAAGATATATAAAGAGATGTGGAAGGGATTTGTTGCTCACTACACTTCTATGAAAAATGGAGTGCTCTGTATTAAGAGGGAATCTCATCCCTGTGGAAGGGATGACTTTCTCCAGGGCTGATCTCACACTGGAATGAACTCCGGAAATTTAAAAAATCCCCGCAGACCTCACTGCCTTCTGCTCCAGTTGTGAGGCTCTCTTCTTTGACCCCATCCTCGCTAATGTAAATATTTAACAATGTACATATGTCAAAAGCAACAGTGACCACAACTCTGAAACTCTACCAAGCAAAGCACAAGCTTTTCCCATGGGGACACAGTATTACTGATGGTGCTTCCTGTATGACTTTGCTTCTCCATACACAGCCAGAGAGCACTGACTGTTCCATAGAAACCTCTGTAAGACATTAGAGCAGCTCTAGCTTACTTTGGGGAGAAAAAGGTCTAGCCCGGGAGTCAGCTGCCAGCCCAGACTCCTTTCAATTTGGATGAGCAGTTGGAGATGATACAGGGAGATGGGAGGCACAGGCAGCCTGGACCTTGTGTCCATATTCCCTTGGATTTTGTAACATATTTATTTCACCTTTATACTGAGGCTGTAATACCCGTGTTGTAACCAGTATGCCATGCCACTCCCTGCTAGTGACAAAATTTCAGGTATCTGAGGGCAACACTCAGGGAACATGACATTTATTTCACTTGCTACCTCATCAGGGACTAATGGGCAAGCTGATAGCCTGACCTAGTAATTTTCCAACTGTATTTTGAGACTGAGATGAACAAGTTAAGGTATTTGCTCAAATAAATAATCAAAAGTACTAAATCCGGGTAATAAGAATTTGACAACAAAAGCTTTTTTTTTCTTCCTTGGAATACAACACCATTACTTCTTTCTCTCTTTCCCACTTCTTTTGATTTTTCAGGTACCACTCAAATTGCCCATAAATCTTGGACTCTTAATTTAGAAAAAAATATCTCAATCTGTACCACCTCCTAAAGAATAGTTCTGGAAAATGGTAACTGTTTTAAACATCACATTGTGGGTTTTGTTCAGCTCTCAGTGCTCATGCTACTGAAAACATTGGAAGAAAGGCAAAATGAAAGTAATAAAATAAAAATCTTAGTTGTGTTTAGATTTTTTCACAACACATTAAATAGAAAAGCCTTATCAAATTACACTATTAGATTAGCTGAAATCTGCCAATTCCACTGAGGTGCTGCTATCTTCATACACAGGTTTGTCCGGTGTTTGTGAAAGGTTATACCCAGCAATAAAACTCACAGCATTTTTAAAATAGCACATATGCACCTCGGGTACTTGAAATATATTGCATAACCCTGGGATCATGCTTTTAGTTGTATTTATAGGAACACAGAGGGCTTAAGTAGTGACATGGCTTCTAATGTCCCCTGTTCAATAAAATATATCCCAAAATCACAGAACTGTTAGGGTTAGAAGGGACCACTGGTTATTATCTATCTATCTATCTATCTATCTATCTATCTATCTATCTATCTATCTATCTATCTCTATATACATAACCAAAACAATCACAATATCTAAGATTTTATCTAATTAATGTGTGAGTTTTGTCTCATTTAGGGGAAAAAACCCCAAGCCTCATCTCCCTTTTCACCATGGGTATGTGCATGTCCCACACCCCTCCACCTCCTATCATTACAGGCAAATTTTAGATGCACTTAATTATCTCCTGTCTATGTTTTCTGTCCTATCTTGAGAGGGAAAATGTATATATTAGGGTCTCATGCAGTGTGCTAAAAAGCTAAATGGAGTAGTCTTTGCTTGTCTGAAGCTGGCTCTTTGAAACCCACCCCGAGCCCCAGCATCTGGCTGCAGGCAGAAGCAGAAAGGTTAGTGTTTCTCTCAGCCCAAAGGATTATACAGCTGCAGAAATGCACTTCTATCACACTACTATGGGAGCAAAAAACGGTGTTTTTCTGATGACAGCAACAGTATTATCATGGTGCAATTCTGTTAAGTGGCATGAGTTATTTTAATGTTCAATTGTTTGGGGTTTTTTTTTCCTTTTTGCGAGTATTTGAAATAAGAATTGAGTTAGGCATGCTATTATTGATTCTAAGATTCTATATTTTTAGGAATGACCAATCTACCTGTGCTCAGTGTGGCTGAAGAGAACAGCTGTTACTCTGGTTACATTATCTTGCTTTAAAAATTCAAAGAGGAATCCCATCAGAAGCACTACTCCTTATTCACTTGTGCTCCCTAATGGCAACTTTAAATCCTGTATTCTCTATTGTCTTTGCTGAAGATGCATGACTTTGTGCCTTTGCTGTCAGTGGCATGTATGTGCCAGCAAAATGCAGTCAGCATCTGACTTGCATTTACAGAACTTCTAAAGACTGTTATATATACATTTATCTTCTCTTTTTTGTAGAGAATATGTGATTTCTTCTATCAGTGCAGCAGTCTGTGATGTGATGTACAATGAAACATGAGGCCAGTGAAACCAGATACCTTTTCTCTTCATATTGTGTTAAGGGTATGAGCCTTCTTTGATGTCAGTAAAGTTAATAATGTTTAGAGACATAAAAATCAAGTCAGTACTCACTGACTAAGAAAGTAGTACTAGACTCTCTTCCTAGCCTTGATTTTTACCAACTTTTCTGTTTCTATAAAAGAAAAAGCTTTTAAAAATTGTGACATATGTTATCATTACAAATTCTTAGACAATATTTGGAAAAGACTTCACTCCAAACTTACACCATCTTTTGGTCATTCTATAGCACACAGAGAGGTGTCTTGCAGGGAAAAGTACTGCAGCTGGAATCCTCCATATCTTTCCCACAGAACTCACAGCAAATCCAAATAGAAAATTAATTGAGATTGGTGGAGAAAAGCTAATGCCTGATCCCTTCTCAGTGGACATTATTTTTACTTTGACACTTATCTGCGTTTTTGTAGTCTGAAGAGCATTGAGAATTCTTAGGAACAAAGGGTGTTCACTGAACATTCCCACAAAGTTCATCCCATAGGCTAGAGAATAAACAGTGTAGTAATTTTTCCTTTTTTACACCTCTCTATAATTTAAGCATGTTTTTAGTTTCTTAAGTATGAACACTACTCAAAATCTTGTAATAAAACAGATCTTTTGCCATTAAATTTTAGACCTTATGTAATAGAAATGCTGTGTTTAGTTTTGATTATAGGTAGACTACATGGTACTTTTTTCTCTTTTATTTTAGGACTAACTCCTAGAATAGGCTGACTCACAATTTCAAAGTTGGCTTTCACTGAATATCTACTAGTATTTCTTGTTATGTTCTATATCATTTGGTTCGTGATGGTGATTACTATGATGGATCACGTAATTTATAATGCATCATACAATCTATTTGCTGCATTACTCATAGAGATTGAAAACAGAGGGGCACAAAAATACTTCTCTGATGCTGCAACACATAGTTCTGAGTTCTGTTGCATTATCCTTTTATATTTCCCAAACAGAACATGATTCTGGTCACCAAATATGCAATTAAATACTTAAAAATCTAGTCATAAGCTGAAATGCACTAAAGTATGTATTGAAGATGTTCTCGAATAATTAAAGGCTCCTCCTCACATTCTGAGCATGAGTTTGAGCCTTGAAACTTTGCTTCTTATGCATACTTTGTTTATGAGGGGTTTTGCTCAGTTCAGCCTGAGCCAACTTCAGAGCAATGCCCATCCCTCAGGTCAGTTTACAGTATCTAAGTTCAGTAATGCAAATGCACAAAGCTGGGCAAGGGAACTTGCTGGATTCTTTTGCTGGGCTCTTTTACCAGGCACCTTAAATTTAATACCAACAGGTGGAAAAGAGACTTGTGACTGTCTCTTGCCTTTTGCACTCATAGCTGCCTATGATGTTCAAGAATGCCTGTAGCATGTGCCTCCACAGACTCTAATGGGCTTTTTTAAAGTACAGCCCTGTCCAGAGTAGGACCCTACCTGCTGGTGCCACTCCTTGATTTACACATGGTGTTTAATGAGGAGATTAGTCACTGACTGAAATGTGCCCATGAGTACAATAACATGCCATGACACCTTAGAGCTGGCTGCCCATGATCACTGCAGTGGCTGAGGACTATAACAGTGGCAATAAGATAAAACAGGCCTGCTCTTAGCATATAACAACAGAGCTAATTGGGGACTAACATACCATGTATTTATTATATTGTGTAATAATTTTCCTTCTAAAAGTCAGCATTGCCATGTATTTCTCCATCTTTTATCCAGAGGGCAACATAACTCTCTGTAACTGGGAAATCCTAAGCTTTTAAAACACCTAAAAATGAGGAGACATATTACCATGATATCATATAATGTACGGAAGATGTGACACTTCCTTTTCCTGCATCTCACTGGCAACACTATAGATCTACATATGTTAGCAAAGTAGATGATAGTCTTAAACAATGGCATTCTCAGCATTTCTTTTGTGTCCTCGAAATTTATATGAAGTATTCTAGTATATAAATACGTATGCTCTGGCAAATGTAAAACTGCTAAAGAAATTAATTTACATGGTTATATTTTTTTATATCTTATTGGCTAAGTAATTGAGAAACAGGCCAATTCAGATTAGCTTCCTCACAAACACTATTTTAATGTCTGTACCTCTTTCTAAAGGCACCCTGGACTAATGTAAATGTCCCATGATCTGAATTGCATGCAGTAATCTTGAGGGGAGAATACGTATTTGGCACCATTTTCAATGATCAAGACACTTTACATGACATTCTTGTTTAAACGGCATGAAAATCAGAGTTAAGTGCTGTGCAAATGAGGGCAGAATAGAGCCCTTTGTATCTCATTTTCCAACTGCCCTGGGATCATCTGGAGGTATAACCACATAAATCCCCCGAGGATATGTCTCCAACTCTCTCCCTTAACATGCTGTTCCCTGATCATACTGGAAATCCACTCAATTTAGATTTAATCTCAGCAAAATCTACCCAGGACTTCCTTTCTAAATTTGAAATACTGTCTTTTTGGTGCTTTTTTTTTAACTTGGGTTATTATGCTTAACTGCATTTTTCCTTAGCCATCCTCAAGCCTGCTTCTCTGTGGGGCTACCACTGTGTGCCAGGAGGGTAGGGGTCTAAAAATTAAAGATGAAACTATTGGCTCAGCCTCATGCATGGGAGCATATTGCTTCCTCTGTCACTGACTGCTACATGATGTTAGGATTGTACCTTCTTTCTGCCTTACCTTTCTTATATAAAATATGACAGTAATGTTTTCCAAACGTTTTTAACTTCTTAATTTTTTCACCCTAAGGCACTGAATTGCATGGAGCAGAAGTACAAATATTGTCCCCACCCAAAAGGAAGCTTGTAGTGAATGAGTACAGCAAATTTACAAGTAAAAAAATAAATAGCAAGTCGCATGTGGGGAAAGAGAAAGAGACACAGAGACAGATGGATTTATAAAAATTCAGCTTTTAAAGTGGTGGCTGGATGGGGTTTTTTAAAATTAAATAATTGTAAGCAGTAACCAGCTGTAGTATTATTCTTCACTGTGTAATCTGCACAGTGAAATGTAAACAGGGGGTCAGGCTCTCCTGTGGCCATATGACCCTCTCAGCAGGAAAAGGGGGCACGGAGAGAGGCTGTGCACAGAGAAGCATACAAGGATATTCATGAGCTGGGAAATTTTGCAGCAAAAAATAGCTTTCCTGCATAGTCAATGGTGCATAGCGTTCGGTTTAAAAACCCTTATTAAATTAAGAGGAGCTTTCTGCATCCCCCAGCCTTTGCTGCTGCTGCTGTTTCTACTTCCATAATGTTGTTGAGAAAACTGGGGCTTAATATCAACTTGAAGGTTTAGAAAAATGCAATAACATTCAGATACAACTTGATTACAGACCAAACAGAGATACAGAACATGAAAACTGATATGTCTTGGGAATCCAGCTCTTCTGAATCTCTTTGTTCCTTTAAAAAAAATTCTTAAAAAATAAATGTGTATGCCTATATGCATTCCTTTGTCAACACAGGAAGATGGAGGGATTGGCAGCTAGGCATTCTTCAATTTGTTAATTATCTAATGTCTTCTGTTCTTTAAAATGATCTTGTTTTTCTTCCTTTATTTTTTCTCTGATTAAAAGGCTGAGCCCTTCTCTTGCACTCTGATCATAGTTCTCATGCTGCGTATTTAACAAGCATATTTTTTAATTCACAAACATACTCTTTCTGTCATTGCTATAGCCACTATAGCTCTGAATACCTTTTTGTTGTGGTGTAAACATATTTTCCCTGTGGTATGTTTATGACATAACAAACCTTTATTTATTTCTTCATTTATTATTTTAAAAACCAATACAGTTTTCCACCCAAAATACCCATTTTTTACATAACCTTGAGATGCCTATTCATTCTTTCTCAGGAGGAGTTCAGGGGAAAGGTGCAGCGCCCCTCTAAATCACAAATGAAATGAGTTTGTTGGCTTGAATAGTATTTCTCCTTTCAACCCTCACACATTTCAGTGCATTCCATTAGTCATTGTTCAAATGAGGCTGTTTTCTGACCCCAGAGGCAGGGGAGGAGGGAGTTTGGGGCTTAAATGAGTTTGCCGATCAGTACATAGAGGCACATTGTTTCTCATCTTATATTTTACATGTTCTGTTTACAGAATATAACCCTGGTTCCCACCACCAAAATGTTTCAGGTTCTAGCATACTGTATGTTTGATGCAGCTAATTTAAATAAATGACTTTCACATTTAAGCAATTAAACCTATAATTAGCACTGTTTGAATGAACTAATCAGCTAATACCCTATGACACACGGTTCTTTTTTTCTCTAAATATTTTTAAAGGGAAAGGAAAGAGATTTATAAAAAAATATAGAAGATGCAGTTAAAAAAAATAAGCTTTGATTCATGAAAATTAAAAAACACCACCGCAAACTATTTAGACCAATGTTTGCCTTTTGCCTTCCAGGGAATGTGGAATTATGCACATTCATTTCCTCTGAATTCAGGGGAAAAGACTGCAATAAACAAAGTAGTGAATCTTTTTTGAAATGAGGCAAACTTCTACCACTGTTGTGTGTTTTTAATACTTAAACACACTTTCAGAGGTTCTCTGGGCTCACTGTATTTTAAAACGTGTCCATACATCTAATCCAGTGGTAGTAGAGCTGCGTAAGACATACCCTTGGGAGATTCCCTCTGACTGGCAGAACTTTAGCTGCTCTCAATAAGATGGAATTGTATTAGGAGGAAATTATCCTGGTGTCCCCTGAAAAACAGCATTTCTGATAAAAATCTTGTTCTCTGACAGAAGTCTAACAAGATACATTTGTTAGCTGGTTTCACTCCTTAGATTCATCTGTTAATTCTAATTCTTATGTTGCACTGCTGTGTATTTATGTTCTGAGGCAGACATGATCTGTTTGTGCACACTGGAGTTTGAGATGGTGGTGGTGAGAGAGCAAAGAAGTTTAGGAGAAAGTTTGTGTTTTCTTTTTTTTTCCCCTCTACTTACAGGGGAAGAAAAGCCCTTATATTTTTATTAAATCTGGAATTTGTGGATAAATGTTGTGCTTCTTGTGTTCCCGTTGCTATAGATTTCTACTACTAGAGAAATAAGCCAAACTTACCATATATTTTTTCTTTTCTTCAGCCCTGTTGTCCCTAAATGTCATAGTCCATACATCACATACCAAAATTTTACTTTTTTTTCCACTAGAACACCATTAAATGTCTTCACATGTGGAAAGCAGTTTGAAAACCCTTGAGCTGTTAAACTCTGCCTGTTTTCACAGTAGCTCCACTAAGGCTGGGATTCAAGATCCTTCTCTGCAGCCTGGTTTTCCCTCAAGTCTCTGCCTCATGTGGGGCTGAGGCTGAAAGATTTCCGAAGGAGGAATGTTGATTTTTAATAAATGAAGCTGGCATTAGGAACCCTTCTCCCAGCATTATGACTTACCAGACTCAATAGGTACACACAGTGGTCTGCTCTTGCAGAGCAAAAGGACAGCAGGAAGATGGCTGATGGTCTTTAGTGGTTATATGGCTCACCAAAACTTAAGTGAACTTATTTCTCCTTCTGTGTGATAACTCTCTTCTGAAAGCACTTTTTCATATGTTAAGGGTAAGGGTAAGAATTCTTAGGGTAAGAATTAGTTTAGATTTTGACTATTTTTGTCAAATATTCAGGGTAGAGTAGCAGAGAAAAAAAAGGTCAGAACAAAGTGCTGCCATACCAAAACTTTTAAAAATAGAACTAGATTCATCTTTGCTTTGGATGAAAAGTCTCACTTCAGCTGGGAATTTTGTGGGTTTTTAGGTTTTTTTTTTTTTTTTTTTTTTTTAAATAAGAGAAATGTATGCTACTACCCTCTGCAACCAATACCAAGAAGATCTGGGTTTAAACCATTTGGTTCATAGAAGAAACTTCCACCTCAGGCTTTTACACTTTGCAGTGAAGGATTTCATCACCCAGTCATTTCCCATAGGTGACACTCTTTCTGCCTGACGCTTCCAAATATTTCCTCCAACATGAACAAGGGAAAAAATTATTTTATTAAAATTTAATATAATTTCTTGGCTTTCTTTAATATAATTTCTATGCTTCTTAAAATCAGGGTATGGATATCTGAAGTGCTGACAGTTCTCACTGCAGATGAAATCTGAAGGAGCAGCAGATAGATGACCAACAACCCAGCTAAGTCAAAGCCTACATATTTAATGCTGGGCAACAATCACTGAGGCACTCCAAACTTGAGGAATTTACAAATTTTAGCCTTAATCTTGCTATGTTTTGAAGCTCATATGCAAAACCAAAAGTACTCATACCCTATTATATAGCAGAGGAATTTGTCTATATAGAAAGAGGTGCCTCCATTTTGGAGATACATTATACTGGTGAAGTTTCTAGAAGAGGTCATGAGAAAATAGAAAATTGCTTATTTGGGCAGTTTTGTCTAGTGAAGTGTAGTGAACATTCTATGACAGGGCTGGCAAAGTTCCCACATGGACTGAAGAACCTTCCTCTATGACAAGAAAATCCTGAGCACTGACACTCAGCACCAGTAGAAAGGAGGGGGTCCCAAAAATCACCCCATGGGATCATGGTCAGTCTTGCAGAAGTTTTCTGGAAATCTCAGCTATGATCACTCCAGTGTACAGATTAACTGGACATTTTCTTACTGCACATCTGCTGAATCTATAGGCTGGCACACTAAAGGCTGGCACACCAAAGGCCTGCTAGGGAAATTCTAATGAATTACTCTGGTCATAATTTCACAGATTTGGAACAAAGTGTTTTGGCTACCAGGTAAATAATAATTTCTTGAACAGAATGAAAATGGGAAAGACTTCAAAACTATTTAAATATTTTTTTTATTTAATAATGTCTGTGTGATATAAAATAATGGTGGTTCTGATTAAGTATTGACAGCAATTACCTCTGAATGCAATTCTTTAAAGACCAGGAAATATCCAGTTAAATCAGTTCCTCTGACATAACTACCTCCTACACAGCACTCTAATCTATCACTTTGTTAGGGTCTACGCCTCTCCAGTGCTGTTAGAACAGCTGACCTCATGCACCAAAAATTATATCTGCAAAAAGATTCTAACTACCATTTCAGTTGGTTCAAGGTTTAAGATTCTACTTTGAAACATAGAAATGTTATTTTCAAAACTCTTCTGCTTGTTGTTTCTATTCACTGTTTCCATGGCAGAGCTGAAAAACTGTTACAGCTGTGTTTTGGGTGGTCTATTGTATGCCACTGTTGGTTTTGATTATTACATTCAACACTCTCTTGGTATGTGTTTCACTGTCCCACTGTCTCCACATAAATATGGAGTGGTGCTGCCTCCACCCGTTGTTTATTCAATTGCTCTGGGTTACAAAGTGGGAAAGCTAACTTTTTTTCCCTCTTCTGCTTAGGGGATTCATGGCTCCTAGGAGCGTGCCATAAACACTAGGTTATAGCTCAATATTTAAGAGGACATTGCTCTGCCCTTCCCTCAGGAAAAGTTGCAGAGTGAAATATAGAACACAGAAGAAGCAGCAGGATTCAATGTCCACAGGATAATGATGGTTGGCTGAGATGAGGACACCAGGATTCTGCTGGTAAAATTATTAAAAAAAAAAAAAAAATAAAATCCCAAAACCAACAACAACAAAAAAACCCCAACCAAGTAATGTAGAAAGACAGATCTAGTCTAAGGTATTCCTGACCTGATTTTTAAACATTCTCTTACAAAGACTCGCTAAAGTCAATTGGGCAATAGTACATTTATCTGGAATAAACTGCACAGTGTAATGGAGACTAACTTTCAATAACATGGGGTTGAATGTCTGAATTTAACATTGCTCAAAAAGATGTGATTTATTAAAGGTTCATAACCTTCCAAACTGAATTATGAGTAGTTAAAATACCAACTGCTGTCCATAAAATACACACATCATTCACTGCAGAAAATAAAGAAAAAAAAAGAAAAATAAAAGACATAGAATTGTGAAAATGAGTGATTGATGGTGTAAAATTAATGATTACCTGTAAAAAAGGACAGTTGTAAATACAGTGTGTCTGAGCTGACCAGAAGAACACATCCTGTCCTGTGCATCAGCTAGGCTGGATCAAATCAAACTGAAACCATGTTGGGGCCTGTCCTCTCCTGCTTTGCAATCCTCTGGCATTCGATCTCGTGCAGATGAAGCAGGACCTTGCAGCCCAGCCATAAGAAACATCCTTTAGAAACCTGAATCTTAAAGCTGAGACATGTACCTGGAATGAGCAGTAACTGATGCCTTGCAAGAGTCAACAGAAAACTTTCTTATGCTGCATATTTTTCTTAACTATGCGATCTCATGTGGCTTTAATTACTTGACGTAAGCGTTCCCATTTTATTTTGGTATTTCTTGGTCCAGTTTTCACCAAGAATAAGAAATACGCAAAGACAAGATTTTAAACTCAAATCACAATTCAAAACTTCTGTTTTTTCTGAAACCCATCTGAGCTGTCTGCATGTGTGTCACTATGTTAGTCTGGGTAACGTAATTAAATTAATTTTTTGAATATAAGATCTTCAATCACTGATGTATGATTAAGTCATTGTTATTTGTGAATTATTAAAGGATTCTAAAATTAGGATCAATTCTCATGAAGGAACAATACACAAGATAGGACACATCCCCCTCAACACCACTAAGCTTTTGTATTCAGGAGAAACAGAAGCCTGTAACCTACTTGGCTTAAGAGTAGAGCTGGAGTTGGTGGAACACCTGAAAGGGCATAACTCTGGGTTAAATGGGGATGACCACAAACTACATACATCCTATTGTGAACACCATTGCCTCCTCTCTTTCCTCTGGCTATATTCCAAGTCTTGAATACATATTTCAAGGAACTGTGACCTAAATTCAGAAGATTGATCATAGCAGCAGCACAGTAAACTTTCAGTATATCTTCACATTGACAGTGAACCTAGTATCAAACTTTAACCTGCAGCACTTTGCTTTCCTATAAAATAAGAATATTCCATCTTAAATCACTGCCTTTTCAGAAACCTAAACAAAACCATAAAGGCCATCTTTTTTCCCTCTTTCCACTGATTTCCATATAATTCCAAGTTTCTTATCTCTGATTTCTCATGTACTCCCCCTTACCTTTCCTGATTTCCCACAAAACCCTGGCAGAATACCAGCAGATCTGATAGCTTCTTCTGGGCTGGCTGCCATTACCATATTTATGTCCTTCAGGGTTTCTGTGGGACTGATGACGCACAATACATCATTGGGCTGCTGTGACCAAACAAGGTTTGTGTGCTGCAGCTTCCCCCAGCATTTTGCCAGAAGTGCTGAGACCTGTCAAGGGGATGAAGAAAGATGAGTAAATGTTGATGAGGGATGGAGGAATAGTGTTGAAACAGAGTAGATGTTGGGTAGGAGGAGAGGTCTAAAAACAGTGGCAGGGGGAAGAGTTAGTAGGTGTTTCAGAAATATCTGAAATTGAAGGGGAAATAGAAGTATTCTGGTTCGGGATAAGTTGTAAGGAATGGACTATTAGAGGGAAATTAAAATTGGGAATTAAACATAATAAATGAAAAAGTTGAGTTTGTATGGGGAGAATGATGATGCTCCACTCAGCACAGGATGATGATGAAGAAGAATTTTCATTAGGATTTAGCAAAATAAGGATTTTTGTGTCTATACCTTTGGCTGAACTGAACTTTCCACCCTTTGTGAAACAGCGTGTGGTCCATCTCTGAATGAGTATGAACCAATGTATGATGAAGATTATGTCTACATGGCAGGATAGGATCCCATTGGTGGAGATCCTATCCATTGGATAGGATCCTGCCATTGGTGAGCCTTGCAGTGATGCTCTAACTGTGTGTTGGAGAACAATGGGATGTGCTGCCTGCCTCTCTACCTCACTGCCAGCAGAAGGAGACCTGGCTTCATGAACTGACATGTATGACTTGAGAGACATCAGTTTGAACAGCTGGGCAGTGTCACACACACACTGGAGAGTGTGTCTGCCTTGATACACACCACCAGCTTCCACTGATCCCATGCTCTTATGGTATGTGTAGGAATAGAATTTTCACAAAATATGCCTACAGAAATGCCATTCTGAAATTAGCAATAAATTATGTCAAGCTGTATGCATGATATATGCTCCCAGTTTCTTACAAGAAACATCATTAACTTAAATTTTAGGTTGTTAAACTTCATTTAGCACCATCGTACCCCGTAAAAATTCAAGACTGCTAATACAGTCACTCAGCTCACTATTCCAGTCTCCCCTCTCAGTCTCACCTCTTAACTCTTTATCATAATGAGCAGTTTCTTTGAAGAATGGTCGTGGGAGATGCATGACAACCTGAAATACATATAAATAAAAATTTTGGAAGATGAGGCAGAGGGGTCTCTCCTTTTTATATTACAGCTTCATTGCCTTACTGAGACTATGACAAGTGTAATCTCTGCCTACATAAAAGCCTGCTTTTTCCCTAAAGATTTTCCCAGTGACTCAATTTGATTATTTTTGAATTAAGGACATTAATTTGAATTTGAATTTAGGATTTCCAAAGTGTCAAAGGCTTAAAATTGTGCCAAAGCACATATATTTACAATTAAGACCTGGGAAGAGTGAATGAGGTAAAAGCGGTAAACATACAGATATTAGTCTGGACAAGTTATCAACAACAGGACTTTATTTAAAAATATTTCCTCTTACAAGTTAATAAAAATGAAACTTAAGTACTGAATATTTAAAGCAACTATTATTGCTTTAAGGATGTTGTTAAAACAATTACAAAGTTGTTTTTAAAATAATGGGCATTGTTGTGCTACCCTTTCTAGCTAAGACATGCAAGTCCTGTGATAATTGTACTTGTTTTTTTGGCTTTTTCAAATTAACACAAATGTCTTGGTGGTTAATTTAAGCTTTTATCTTCCCTCCAAAATTTCTATCTTTATTGGATTCACATCTGTAGTTTTATTTAATGTGAACCAGATGTTGAAATCAAGGCAATATTTACTAAGATACTTGCACTGAAGAAGGCATGCTACAGAGTGTTGTGCCAGTTCCCTGGGTGTCAAGCAAAAACAAAGCACTTTGAGGGTTTTTTCTGTTTGGCTAATTAGAAAAAAAAAAAAAAAGCTTTCTAATCAATGAATTTCAAACTTCAAACTCCACAAGCAAAGAGATATGGGCAAATGCACTAGAATTCCGCAAGCTGTTGTACTTCATGCACAAAACATTGTGTTTTTGTTAAAATTGTGGGATTTTAGTGCACCACTGTAAAATCCACTATGGCATGGCTGGGGAATGCATGCAGTGGGATGATGCTGGGAAGACAGCAGACAGCAGAGAGCAGAATGCACTCTTAGAATCAGAAAGCAAAGCTAGCAATGAGGGTTGAAGCTGGGAGATGCAGCTGCTGCCATTGAGCAGCTGGCTGGTTGTGTCCTGTCTCCAGGAGAGACAGTAGCTCCTGATGTGGGCCAAGCTTCAGGTCAGAGGGAGCTCAGATCTGCTGCTTCTCCAGAGATGTCAATATCTTTCCATGCTCTCTGCAATATGTGCATGCCAGACTTGTTTAAAATGCAGCTAGTGTGTGTTTTAAATACTGAATTAGACGCATGTTCATTTTTTTGGTCATTGTTTGCATATAGGTCACTGAGTAGCATACCAGGAAGGTATGAGATGTCAGAAGAACAGAATCTATGAGATAGAGTAGATAAAGATGCATTTAATATATATTTTCCTTAGCCTCTATTTTTCTATGCAAACTCATTATTCACTTAAAGGAGAGGCACAGTCAGTCTTTCGTCCTCATGAGCTGGAACATTTTGCTCTTGCAGCATAATCAGATTTTCCAAGCAAAACTCCTGGTTATTTCACTCACATTTATGCAGCCGTACAAGGCCTTGGCAAAATTCAAGCACTGCAGAGCATGGTAACATTTCAAATTATAAAACTTAAAATGATAATATGTACTTAAATTTTAAAGACCAAATTAAAAAAATTATGTTGTGTCTACAAAATATGCATACAGGTAACTGATTGCATTTTTCATGTATTGAGTGTACAGTCTAAAGCAGTGGAAAGAGTACCTGAAACAGTGATATCCAGAATCTCAATGGATTGGATCCTGCGTGCTTTCATTTCCTGGCATGTTTGGGCTTGTGTTTTCCAAGTGCAAAGGTCTAAGATCAAATTAAGATCAAAATGCTTATGATCAAATCTTTACAAAAAAAATGGAGTATGCATTATAAACATAAAAGACTTTTAAAAAATCTGTGTAGTAAATAATATTTTTTCAGTATAAATTTCTTTATGCCATTGGTTGGGACTTTGTGTTAAAATAACTGAATATATAAAACAGAGTGGTACTGCATGTTTTGCAGTAAAGTGTAGCAGTTGGTTCAAAACAACATGGTGAATGTAGTCCGGGTTTTGGTGGGACCTTGTTTCAGTTACATGGTAATGACATAGTTACAAGTTCCACATTGGTCTGAAATTAATCCCACCTTGGTACCAGGCACAGAAGTTCTCCATGTGTCACTCCTTTTCACACCAGTTCTCCTGTCCATCCCTGACTTGTTCTGCTAAGTATGTATATCTCTGCTGTGCAAGATCCAAATGCAAATCCTTATGTCATAGTTTCCTGAACTACATTTCTGCCATTGACTTCCTCAGTCATTCACCCCTCCCTTACCTTCCACAACTGTAAAACAGGGACAGAGACCTATACGCAGGAGGTTGCACAGTTTTCTCATAGTGCTAGTCACCACAGTGTCTCTATGAATGTTTATAAAGTGCTTTGAAGATGAAAATTGCCAAATAAGCTAGGGATGATTATTATAAGTTAATGAATAAATTTCAACATGTATTTGATTGCCAGGTAATTCAGAAGGGAATCACCAAGCCTACCCTCTCTTCGAAGAAGAAAAGTTGACAGTCAGCTAGTTGCTAATTAGCACTCAACTGAAATGCCTCCAAAGCTGAGTGCTCCCAGTTGAGTCCTTTAAAAAGTAATCTTTCAACTAATTGAAATATGCTGAAAGTTGAGCAGTGGGTGAGGTGTGTAACAGGTAAATCGGAATGGTGGAGTTGGTTATGTAGAAGGAATACCAAGCTTTTCCAGGAAGGAAAAGCCGGCCAAAATTAACATCTCTGGTGAATCAGTAGCCAAAACAAGAATCTCTTTTTCATCTTCACATATCTGTTCTAAGACCCAGGTTAGGAGGAAGGGTTGCTTAAAGAGTGTGTTGAAGCCTAGTGTTGTTTATTTCTTATTATATTAAAGGGCAGTTATCATGAATCTTGCTTTGGACTGAGAGTAAAGAAATTTGAAATAACACATTGCCTAATACATTAAAGCTGAGTGACTGTGCCACCTGCATTTAATTCATATTTAGCTTGTCTGTAAGGGAAACTAGAATATCAGAAAGGGGCTCAGATGCTTCAGGCCCTTTCCTCTCTCCTGACCTGTCTGATTTTTTGCTGGAGGGTCAGTCTGCCAGACCATAGTCTGCTCCTGCAGCCTCCCCCACTTCTTTGGAGATTTTTTTTTGGCTGTCTGCCAATGCTATAAACCGCAGCACTGTCTTCTCTGCTGCTGAAGGCTGTTTTCTTCCTCAGCCGCTGGGAGATGGCTGCAAGAGGCAAATTACAGGAATTTCATCCCTTTCTTTCCCCTGTTTGACTGCTCTAGATTCACCATCCTCAGCATCACTTCTTCATACTTTCTTCAGGGAAAACACTCCCAGCAAAACTTGCTGAGTGCTTTGAGTAGAGAATGTCAGTTGCTTCAAACAATCCTTCCCAGCATCAGTCTCCAGTGATAAACCACCCCAAACTCCAGCAGCATGCAGCCCCATGCAGGGCGGGGGGGAGGGGACACCCAGTATGTAGAGTGGGAAGCTACCAAGGCAGTTATGATTAATGGAAAAGGAATTCTGCTCCAAAAGGGACTATGGGCAGGTATGTGCAATATGGAGGAAAAGGGGAGATGGAACAAAACAAGACATAAGTGTTCTTGAAGCTGCTGGATTCTCGAAAGCAGCCTTCATTGTGTTCTCAGAGATTCAGCAAAACCAAGGTACATTAAATCTCTTTGCTATTTTACTAGTCTGGAAGAGGCTGTCAATGGACAGATATTCCTTGGTCTCCTGAAGATGTTGCAGCCCAGAGAAGCTTCCCTGAGGTCAAGGGCTGAATAATATCACACTTTAGACCTTTTATTCTCCTCTCAGCACCTATTTCCCCTAACAGTAATCCCCCTCATATGGTGGGGGGGATTTTGTAGTCCCAAAGCGCTTTGTAGTTACAGTGCCCAGGTGTGATGCAGGGTAGGTAGAGGCTGCCCAAGTCCACTGTCCACTCAGGAGCTGCACTGACAGCATGGTGAGGAGCAAAATGAAGCCACCTGGGCTTAAAGCAAGAGTCTCCTGTGAGCTGAGGAGCTGGACTGCAGCTGGGAGCTACTGCAAACCAGTATCCCTCTGCAATGGCACAAAGGGGACTTAAAACACACAGCACTGGCCTACCACAGCTTAATCAGGGAGATGGTGAGTCAGTTTGTCTGCTGTATCTTGGTGGGTTTAAAAGGCCAATCAATGCAACATCAAGGTAAGATTTTCACCACTTCAAGTTTCTTCCATGCTTACTTCCCCTGCTCTGTCTGCTCCAGGTACTGTGCAGGTCCTGGATGAGTAAAGCAGACAGACTGCTCAGTCAGGCATGGGCAGGCTCCTCAAAGACTGCTTTCAGCTGAGCATTCATAAAGTTTCCAGACAAAATTAAATATCCATTTTGATTGTGGACAAAGACGTTGTGTACACTGAAGGACTCAAAAACATTCAAAATTCCTTCTGTGTTATCACCAATTTAGAAGTACTTCTAGCATCACTAGTGAGTGCTGGAGCTGTAACTCTAATTTACTAGGATTAAATAGGGGAAGAGAATTCTTAGAATTTTCATTTGTATTGAATTATAATTATACGTAATTTATGCAAGGTAGGCTTGAGTCTGCAAAAAGCCTGAAGCATCTAGAAGATGTGAATCCTTCTTGCCACACTACAAACTCCGAAATACAGTAGCTTTTGTGGGTCTTACTTATATATTTTTAAAAAAAATCTTCTGGTAAAAACAATAATGTCATTTATTAATGACAGAAAATTAATATTATTGCAACAGAAATAAAAGGTAATCTACATAGAAAGAGTTTGGAAGTGTATACTGAGCTCAGTATTTTTTTAACAATGGATTGAACAGATTTATTTGGTTTCCTGTCCACAAATTATCTGTAAAAGGGCACTGTTTTCTGGAATATATTTTTATTTCTATGTACTAATATTTAATGCAAACAAATTATAGGTTCTACTTTTGCTATAAATTGCAAGCATCTGGTACACTCTATTCTATAGCTGCAGAAATGAATGGAAGTAACCTGAAGCCTGTCAAAATCTGTGTTTGAGCTGTGCAGTTGAGTATATGTTACAGATGGTTGGGTATTGCTGGTGGTTCTTCATTGTGCATCCCAGTTTTTGATAAGCATATTTCATTTAGTCACTCTTGAGCATTCACAGAAAAACAGTTTTGTTCTTTTACCTAAGGCCACTGCATCAGAAGTCTTCAGTACTATTTGCCTTTTGTAGAAACAAAAGATATGAAAATGTAGTGTTAGTTTTTAAACAAACAATCTTGTTTACTTGAGCATTCTCAGTATTCAAGCACTTGTAGTTTTTATCTCTTCATGTGCTATGTGTCTTTAACTAAGATCAGTCTCTCCTTTACTGTCTTTCAACAGCTACAAACCACCTTAAATGTATCCTTGTAAACCTGATTTCTGACAGAGACTGAACAGTCAACACATACTAGGGATAAATACAGCAATTACACCTATTTTCAGCTGTATCGCTTTTCTACATTATTATGATTATTATTACCAAGCAGTTATTAAAAACAGTGCAGCCTTCGGAGCTGCTCCGGGTGTCAGCCTGGCAGGCAGGGCTGTGCCTTGGCAGGGCTGTGTGCCAGGGCTGGCCCTGCCTGCTGGGGCACAACCCCTTGTGCCAGGTGCTCCAGCATGGGCACATGAACAAACTGCTCTGCTTCAGCTTTTCTTGCTCCCTGCTTTTGTCCTGGAAGTTTCTGCTCTTGGTTTTTGGTCCTTCTACTGTAGTGCATCGTGGCTAATGGGAGGCTCTACAGGGATCACAGAGGTGGGTGCAGAGGCAGAGGACATGCACCCTTCTGCTCCACCACACCCATGCTTTCCCCCAGAATGAAGGGAAATTGTCCTCCTGAGCCGTCAGAGTCCTTGATTTGCGTGGGTCCTTCTGTTTCTGCCCAGGAGAGGGCAATCCAGCACCCAGGCAACAGCCAGATTACCCCAGCCCTCCTTTGGGGTGCCGAGGGGCCATGTGATGGTTAGTGCCTCGCCAGAGGGACACAAAATGTGGCTCTCTGTCAGCTGGTGGGGTCTAATGGCACACTTCCAGCCAGCTGGGAATCACAAGCCTGTGTCCTGGTCCCTCTCTGCTCTGGTACCTTCTTTCGTGCTCATGTGCAGCATTCAGGCAGGGTTAGGGTAAGCCAATGCATTGTGCAGGTTTGGGGACTGGGGAAGCAAGGATGTGTCCCAGTACTTCCTTTCTGGCCTCCAGGTGCTGGTGTCAGTGTCACCACTTCGAGGTGCAGCAGGATTTGCATGTGCATACACCCACATAAAGACAACTCTGCACACGGTTTCCTCATCTGTTGGTAGCCATGCCTATGCACAGGCACAGGAATACTCATTTTCAGATTTAGGAAGACTAGTCTCTTCCTCTTGTTTTCCTCCACTTCTTTTTCTCCCCTGCTCACATTAAACTTGTTTTCCAGATTAAGGAGTTTATTCACTGCCCTAAATCTTGGGCCAGATATTTGTCTTTGACCCCTGGGCCACTTTGGGTAGCAGCTTGATGCCAGTGGTGCAGGGGGCTTGGAGCAGCCCCGGCAGTGGGGCTGGCTGCATGCCCCCTAACCCACGCCCCCAGAGCACACACAAAACTTAAAAGGCATCAGATCCAAGTGGGAATCAAGATGACACTGTCAGGATCCCTGTAACTTTATGTTCCTTTGATTCTGCCTTCTGTTTTACTGTTCTGCACATCACACTAGTCTAGATGATAACAGGCAACTGGAAGAGCTGCTGGAGCCTGTAATTAGCAGGCTCCTACCCTGGGACTTGGTTCTTGCTGGTGGGCTGTAGGTGTGGGATAATTTGCCAGTTAATCAATGGGAATTATTAAAATATCACTGCATATTTTTGCTTTGTGCTAGACCCATACACTGAAGCTCTTATAAGGGGGTTGAGGGGAGTATCTGAGGTTTCTACTTATGAAAGCAAATCCTACTGCTCCTTCCTTTCCCACCACCTTAGCCAAAATAAAAATACTAATATAATTGCCATGGTTAACTTCAGTGAAACAGTGAATTTTAACTGAATCAAAAGGTCCTTAAAACAGAAATGGCTTACAAGTTATGCAAAATTCCACCATTTTAATTACAGAAAGCAGTGTGTCCTTTCTTAGGCAAATATATTATATTTTGGATTTGCTTTGCAAAGAAGGTAAAATCTATAACTTGGCAGATTTCTGGTTGGGTTTTTTTGACATTTTAAAAAGTATGTTGTTCTTTGGTTATAAATACTGTGTTTATTAGTGCTGTGACTCTATTTTTTCCATCATTTTGGTTTTATGTTTTAAGGTAGCCTTGTTGGGATCTTTTAGAGTACAAGGTAGATGCAGAGAAGTTTTCTCGTAGGTGTGTAGCCATGCTACAGGCTTTTTATGGGGTCAGCAAGCCCTGGCAGAGCACTGCCACAGCCACTGCAGCACTGCTGAGCCAAACGTTGCACATGCTATTTATTAAACTCAGCACCTCCAGTAATGGCACTGGAGTGGCAGTGTAGTGTTGCTACATAGCTGGGGTGCTCTTAAAGAGAGAAGTGACATTCCTCGTGTATTATCTGTTGTCTCTGTGTTTAGTGACAGAAGCTGTGGGAAGTCTATAAAAACAGCTCAATACGTCACTTCTTATGGAAACTGTTATTCCATAAGAACATTCAGAAATAGTTTTGCTAAACAACTACCAGTAGGGGAAAAATAAATTATGATTCCGATCAGTGGTCAGTAGAATATGAAGTATGAAATTTCATATTTTATCCTGAAAGGAGAGGTCAGACTTTCCAGAATTAGCCAAATGCCAGTGAAAAGTAGAATTTTTCAAATATGCCTTAAAATATTCCGACATTCAGTCAGATTTGAATTAAATTTTTGACAATGGGTAAAGCCATACCATGCTCAATTTTTTTTTCAGGATTATTACAAAAATTTAGAAAAAGTAATGGCGTGTGCCTTGATTTCCCCGTCTGTGAAATGGGCGATCCCGCAGCGTTCATGCAGAGCACTCCGACTGAGAACCGTTGTGGCTGCAGCTCATTGTTATTCTCTTAATCATATTAGTTAACTAAATCTGTTCCTAGAGTGGTTCCATTTGCTTGAATGAATTTACATGAGAGATTAATTCAGCGCTGTTTATTGTTGTTTTTACATTTATTCAGTACTGTAAATAATGCCTGATACTTTACAGCTGTGTATGAGGACACAGTCTGTGCTTCGAGGACTTTTTCGTACAGGTAATTTGAAGGCTCCCCTCCTAGACCTGGCACTTTCCCATTGAGCACATGAGCCCATTTTGTTTATTCTATATTTTTAGGACTTTTCGTTCACGTGGTGTCCGCTCCCAGCACTTTCCTGCAAGTATGATTCAACAGATAAAGTTCATCCCTCACCTCCAAGGGGTGATCTCCTCCCCTTGCCCTCCCCTCCTCCCTCGGGACCCCCCTCCCGAATGTTAGATGTTCACTGGCAACGCTCTCTAACCGCTACTGGATTTATGCCCAGCAATGATCCGAAAAACTGGGAGCAGTCTCCCACCTAGCTGCCGCCGCCTTTACGCCGGACAGCGGCGGCCGGAATGACCCGTTCGTGTCCGGCTGCCCCCCGCCGCAGGGCACCGCCGCTGCTTGCCCGGGGGTCCCGCTCTGCCACCCGCCCCTTTGTGCTTCCCCATTTTCCGGGAGGTTTCTGCGGCTGGCATCCGAGTGCTCTCCATTGTGTGCAGAGTGGCGTGCGGGGCTATTTCTTTGTGCCGGCCGCCCTCCCCGCCGTGCCCGGGCAGCGCGGAGCGGCCGCGCCGGGCGGGCAGCGGGCGCTGCGGGAGCCGTCGGGCGCGGGGGAAGCGCCGGCTGCCCGCGGCGGGATGGCCGTGGCCTGTGTTTATGTATTTTGTAGTAATCACATTTCTGACATTACCCGCGGGGTGATTGGCTCAGGCAGCTTTTAAACCACCTATATGCTAACGAGCCCGCCGCGGCTCCGGCGGGGGCCTGCGGGGGGACAGCGAACCCCGACCCGCACCTCTGCCGGCGGGGAGCGGGGGGTGGCATTTCTGAACTAGTCGGCAGCGCGGACAGGAAATGACCCCTCCAGAAACTGCTGCTTTAAAACCGAGCGGCGGTGCCTGAAGCTATCCAGCCTCCCTCTCCGTGTCTGGAGCCTGTGCGCTCCCGCTCCCCCCACCCCCCCGCCCGTCTCCGCCGGAGCGGGCTCCCACAGCAGTCCCCAGCCAGTGCGTGCAGCCTGGATGTGTGTGTGTGTGTGCGCGCCGCTACTTTGTACTGTGAAGAACACACAGCCCATGTGCTCTGTATGGATGTTGATGATACTCTGTGTAGCTTGAATCTCTGCAAGCAGGCAAGATGTCCAGCACACCACATGACCCTTTCTATTCTTCTCCTTTTGGCCCATTTTATAGGAGACACACACCATACATGGTGCAACCAGAGTACCGAATATATGAAATGAACAAGAGGCTGCAGTCGCGGACGGAGGTAAGTCCCCCAGCCTTGTTTTCCTGTGCATGGACCGTGGTAGGTTTCAGCCCGAATTCCAGCTGAAGCGTCCCACTAGACAGTACAGTATATGCAGGCATGAACCCTAATTAATTTAGTAGTTTAATTGGGTAATCCCTCATTATGTTTCCACGCAGAGCAACTCTTTGAGGAGATACCAGCTTAGGCTGAAATCATGAAATTACAGTACAGCACTTCAGGATTGATTATAACGCTGGTCTCAGGAAATTTCTTTGCCTTAGTGTGTTGTTTGTTCAGGATCCGTCCTGCTGGCATTTGCAGCTATAATATTGAGAAGTATTGCTTCGGCTTTTGCACAAAATTAATTCTGGAATGTTGCAGGTTTTGGGGGAGAGACGAACATTTTGGTTTTGTTCTGTAAACTCATTAAAATGAAAAATGGATGATAACTGAAAAGGGGAGCGGAGTTTTAAAAACTTATTCCTAGGCTACTCTTAAAGAACACATGTTTGGGACAACTGACAAGAGAAATTTGTGTTTACATTTAGAATGCTGTTGCTTTTAGCAAGAGAGATGGTCAGTTCACTACTTTATCATATAGCTGTCAAAAGTACCCTGTAATGTAAACTACATTTACTGTTGGTTATGCTCTGTAAAATGTGTTAGTGGTTTATACACCCTGGCTTGAAAATCCAGATCAGCCACTGCAAAGAACATACTGAATGGGAGGGGGAAATGCTTTTGTCATTATAAAAAAAAATAAAAAATAAAAAATAGTGGGGGCTGCATCTTGTTATTTACATGGTTAAGTAAAGCACACTTTTCAAGTCTAATGAAGTGAAAGTGAATCAGGCTGCATTTCTGTCCATGTGTCTGTGTTTGTGCAGCATTCTTGGTGTTGTAATTTTTCATAGTAGTTTATTAGTGGTGCCCTGAAAAGACTTTTTAAAAGTATGAATCTTTTATAGTAAATGGCTTTACGTAGTGGCAAATATCTGCCAGGTTTGTGACACACAGCGTGGTGAAGGATCTCAAGTTGGTCTGTTTGTTGTATTGTGATTCTTTAAGATAACATGGGGTTATCATAAAATAAAACACACATGCCTGAATTGTCAGCTAAGCCATGGAGAATCTGTGACGTTTAATGTATATGATACAGCTAACGAGATGTGACCTGCTTTCTGATTGGGTACCGCCACGGGGTAGCTGCTTTTCTACCACTGTTACCACTGCCAGGCTTGAAACGTTCCTGGGGAGTAGCCGGTGATACACTTTGTGCTGGCTAAAAACTCCAAGCAGCTCTTTGCTCCCAAAATCATGGCAAGTGTTTGTCAGTTTTGCCCTAAGTTGCTGGCTGCAAGGGTTGCTGCCATTTAGAGTGAGGGTTTGTTTGCTACTGCTTGTTTGTTACTGTCTCGCAACTCTGTTCCTTGCATTCCTGTACATATTCATGTAATAATATATAGACTTTTGCAAGTGAAAAGAGCAAATATGTATCACTGAGTGATTTCTTCAGGGTTTTATATACAACCTGCTCTAAAAGCTGTCAGAGCTCACTTAGCCTTTTTACATATTATTTTAGTGGTACTTTTAATACTGGACCAGCTCCTGATTGTAGCTCCTTTACAGATGTTACACTAGAAAAGTTTTTGAGGGACTTGTGAAGCAACTTTCCTCTCCTTCATTGCTGAGGTGTGCTGAATTAAACTTCAGCACCTATAATTGCAATTTTTTGCTGCTCAAATTCATGTGGATTGTTGTGGGCAAAAAGCAATAACCCACTCTTTCTTGCCAGGAGTGCCTTGCTAGGTTTCAGCAGCATTTTACTTTGACAGTCAATATTTAGTTAATGAAGGCCTTATGCTCCAGCATTTCTTTTATTTGCTCAGAATAAAAATTCTTTTGCTTTGTGATTATTCAGTGTTTACATTCTGGTTCTTTGTTTTTTCAGTTTCTGAGCTCTATGCTGTAAGCATTGTTGTTCGTTGAAATGTATTTGTTAGCTAACTTCAGTTGATGTCATTCATCTTCCAATAAAAACATCTCCATAATAAACAAACAAAAATATTAAACTAATTTCCTGGGACACTAGAGTGACTAGGTGTGGACAGTCTGCAAAGAATAATTCTGGCTTCTTGGGCAGGTCAGAAAGTGGAAGTTTCACATTAATTTTATACACTTCCAAGCATGTTTGGGATTGGTAGGTGAAGGCTTCTGGAGCATGTATAACTAGCTCTACATTTTTTGAATCCAGAGCCTGGTATGTCATGGAAGGAATGTGCTTGTGCTGTGGGTGATACAGGCTTGCTGCAAGAACGTTTCTCTTCAGGCAGTCTTTGGAATAATGTAGGCACTGGTCTCTGAAGGAGGCTGCTTGTGCTCTGTGAGCCCCAGGGGGTAGGTGAGCACAGGCAAAGCAGCTTAAGGCGAAAGGAATTACAAAGAAACTCTCCAAAAGACTGGGGGTAGCAAGCTGGCAGATTCCACATGGACCCAACTTGTGCAGAGAGACAGTGGCAAATGAGGATGCATTAAAAGAATGGGAAACTACAGCCTTTATCCCAAATATATCCATGGAAAGCATTTGGGATTTTTCTGGTTTCATAAAACATAAAAATGTTCTTAATAACCCTGAAGAGCCAGGTTCTCTACTGTCCCTTGCAGAGGTGGAAGTTCCAAGGCAGAGCAAAAGAGCAAAACACACATAATTTAATAAAGTTGTACAGAGGATGGATGGAACGCCTATGGAAGCTGCATCTGTATGTCATGTCCATCTGTTTTCTCCTTTCCCTTCCCACTGTAGTTCTCCAAAGCTTGCAGGTAGGTGAGAAATTATAAAAAAAAAAAAAAAAGAACTGGTAGAAGAAGCATTGGGGAATCCACCACAGGCCATTCCTACTCCTGCTCTCCCAGCAGCAGGGTGGATAATTGGGAGAGGTAGAAGTGTTCTCAAAAGGGCTCAGGGCTTGGGGACCCTTCCTGAGAAATCCACTGCTTCTACTCCAGTTTCTGTCAGCGCTGGGTGGAAGGGAATAGCAGCCAGTGTGAAGGATGTGCTCCGTGTATTAAGCAGACAAAGTACAGAGTGATAAAGAAAGGTCATTTAGATGCAGCATAGCTATCTTTGTTGTTCTTGTTTTCTTTAGGAAGAAATGGAAGTCATGAAAGTAAAGAATTAGCAGCTTTAGCTTGTGCTAGACGTGCAAACTTTTGCTCTTCAAACTTCTTATAACTTTATGGGCTCCTCAGACAGAACCTACAACTGCCTTTTTAAATTCAGGGTCAGTCTTAGGCGAAGAATTCCAATCACACCCAGGCAGGGGGTGGTTTTATGATGTAAGTACTGGCAAAAGTCCACCACCTAGCTAATTCTTATGTGATCTAAAGTAAATTAGGGAGTCTGAGTTACTAAACAGTCTACAGGAAAACTGTACCTTCCTTAAAAGTTGTTCAAAGAAATCTTATGTGGTAATACTTTTTTCTAAATTAATACATGCTTTCTTAATAATACTTTGGGAGCATCCAATGCCATTTTGTAATGCATCAACAATCCCTATTTAAAGAAGTAAAATGAATATTTAAATGTTTAATAATCTCTGGCAGATATAAAGATAAATCTTGCTTACTTCTCTCATAGTTGATTAACTTCTGGTTAAACAAAATGCAGCTGTTTCCTTGCTCTGTGTGTGGTTTTCAGGATTTAATTCCCATTCACTCATACTTGGTTTATCTTAATTTTTGTATATCTGTGTTAGTTTAACATTTCAAGAAAGGAATCCTGTGGTGGCATAATCAGCACTTTCTGAAGTTCTAGGTAGCAATACACAACATGAGTAAATGTCTCTGGTTTTCATAAAAGTTGATGGTTAAAAAGGCACCTATTTTCCTCTTTGATGTTGTAAATCCTTTTCTGTTCTAATTTTTAATCATATGAAATTGCTTACACTTAGAAGAGAAAAAAAAGGTGATTATATCTTGTATATAATTATTCAGTAGCGTTACAGAGTGCTGTGAATAGATCGCCTAAAGTTGCTGACAGTTTAAAGTTTGAGGCGTTGCTTTATTGTCAGTAATCAAAGAAATGTATCAAGCCTTTCACTTGTTTATTTAGTCCCCTGTATTGTTAGAACTTTTGTGTATCACAACACATTAAATTCACCTGTATCTCTCTGTGTCACTACAAGAGATTATGCTTTACATCACCATTGGATGCAACACACAGTTTTCCCTCTGGCTAAGAGAGCAGTGTTTTTAAGAGTGACTAGAGACCTTGATTAGTAGCATATTTGTTTTAAAGACAATCAGCTTAATCAAATTATTTTAAACTCCTATTAAACTGGATAGTGAATTTAACAAAGATTTCATGATGGAAAAATATATAAAGAAAATTAAAAGTAAAATGAAAGAGGATGTTATGATTATTTAAAAGCTGCTAAATGAACTGGAAGCTTACACAGACATTCATATGCAACCAAATATTTAATGCAAATCAAAGCAAAACAAATTTTCTGCAGTTTAATGGAAGTCTCTTATTTTTCTTTCTCACATTGCTATCTGATGAAATAATTTTCTTCTTCCTGATGCATTTTTAATAGATTAGTCATAAAAATCTATGTTGTGACATCACATTTGTTTGCCTAGCAACTTAGTGTGGCAAACAGATCTCTCATATTGTATACATAAGTCTGAGTTTGTCCAATGAGTTTGTTTTGTTGAGGGAAAAACACATAAACTTCATTTTTTAAAGTAATTTTGAGGAAATATTCTTTCACCTACAAATATACTAATACTTAGCAATTCTAGGAACATGAGTAAAGTATTTTGAGAGTACTTATGAACCATGCTTTGCTGAAACTAAAAGGTCAGTGTTAAAGGAAAACCCTTGAATGCCTTTAGGCAGACGCTGACTTCAGAATGGATTCAAGGCTCTTTTTACTGATTTTCTTTTATTTCATACATGTTTTCTATCCGTTAAAAAAATTTCAGTTGCAGCTGCTTTCAATTAAAATTGTTGCAAACTAACAATTCTTATGAGGCCAGGGGAGAAAAAAAAGACTCCACTTCCTTTACATGTTGATCCTTAGCTTACGATCAGGCATATCTTGCTGCTCCTGCCCACCCTCCCCCCAAAAAAGTCATATAATAGAAGAGAAACTGCATGCATGCTGTATTTGGGGGTAGGGGCTGGTGAGGGTGGAGAAAGAGTCACTGCAAAAGTGTAAGAATGGGTCTCGCCTGCAATCACTCTGATGCTTACTTACTAGATCATTTTCTATAAAGAAACCTTTTCAACTCTTCTTTTTTTTTTCTTTACTCGTTAAGCCATAAATCCACTTAGAAAAACCCCTAAACTTCGTCTTTCCCTGATGTAAACAAGATTTACTATGCAGATCCAGTCTCAAAAATAGAAGCTGTTGGTTAGTGAGAAAGAACAAAATAGAGATCATAACAAGGAGCCAGTCCTGTGCTATTATTTAAGCTGGAGTTTTGCCTGCAGTAAGATTGCAAGATCAGATAAAAAAGAAAATAATTTGGGTTTTGTATATGCATTTTCTTTGTTTAAAAAGGGATAAGATTGCTAAACTCTTTGCAGTATTTTTTAGCTGGACTTCTTACTTTAAATGGTATTTTTTTTGCATCTCTTTGCCAGAAGTTGCATATCTACTATAAACACGCATTTCAACCATGCTGGTTCTTTGTTCAGTTGTTTCCTCCACGAGAAGAGCCTTCTTTCCTGCACTGTGCTGTGTAAACAGGTCAGGATAGATCCCCACTTTTCCCAGGTACTCTTTTCCAGAAGCTGTTGCTGGGCTTCTTGATGCCTTAGAGGGATGACTGTGGCATGAAGAAGGTTGCCCCAAAGAGGCTGATGATCAGTCTCCAAAAAAGACTGTGGTAGGGCAGGACTGTTGGCCAATTCTCAATGGGCCTATTTATTATACAAAATTTGTAGTGAAAGAAACATTACCAAACCCCTAGCTAAAATCTTCTCCCCTAGGCCTGCACATTTCTTTTTTTTTTGGTACATTCTTTCTCTGTTTGGTTATTGTCAGAATTTCAGAGAGAAGGTAATATATGGTCAGAATACCGTTTCTATCACATTGTGGTTGACAGCCATGCCCTACTAAACTAAAACCTTTAAATTATTGATCTAGGTGGAGTAGTCCACTTGGTACTTCTGAGGTAACAGGGAATCAGCTAGACTATCTGTGGAACTTGAACCTCAGCATGGAAAGAGCTGATACCTCTGGAAACAGCTCCAGTACTTGCATGCCTTAAAATGTTGGTGAAAAACCAACTGCTCTTAAAAAATGAGACCTTTTCAGAACACAGTGTGTTTCTCAACCCATCACCTCTTCAGGATTTGAGAGTTTCTGGTCCTGAAGAGTCTTTGCAAAGGCCATAAATTTTACAGCAACAGGCTGTCCTCTCAATGAGACTTAGGTCGTCTTGGCATCACCTTGATGTTTCTGCAGTATTGTCAAGGAGGTATGCCCATGCTGAAGCTTCTGGTCATCCTCAGCATACAGACTTGAATCACAGACTCAGAATGGTTTGGGTTGTAATGGTTTTGGGTTGAACTAGAGCCAAAATAAAAAGTATCACATTAGAACTTCTCCCTGAGGTCTTTCTCTTGTCAATATTCACATTCAGATACTTATCCAGAGCAGAATGGTAAACTCCGAACTGATGCAGTAAAGCCCACACCTTTATGTAGGTTTCTAAGCGTGCTTAAATCTGCTGCTGGGTCAGCTGCAAACCAAATAGTTTGCATCCTTTGGAGCACCTAATGAACTGGAAGGTTGCTGTAGATCTGTCATGTGTGATCTGCAGTACCTGTTGATATCCATCTTCCCTGGTTCTAAGTTTGCCAAGCCTACTGAGATGAGCAGGAGCATCATTTGTATGTGTATTAAAAAGGGGAGGGAGAAACCTAATCTCAGTATAGTTTTGACATCAGATTACTCACATAAAGCAGATTCAATACCTGTCTAGATCCCATGCATTTTACCCAACTGCTAGCTGCAGACTGTAACATCAAAAAGAATTGCCTGGCTGAATGACCTTATCTGTTGCATTCAAAGTACAGAGAAACATATGTGTGTAAAAAAGTTATCATATTTGGAACCCCTGATTAAAGCAGACTCAAAAATAGATTGAATCACAGATCCAGTTTGCTTATTCTTGAAAAACTAAATACCTGGAAAAAACAATTCACCATATTTGAGTATTAATATGTGTAGTCTTACATTACATGTGCAGTGGACTATTTTTGACTTTCCTTTTGGACTTTCAAACATTTGGTTTTTTCCTAACTACATTTTTATTAGGTTATTTTCTAAAGTAGTAAATTGAGAAAATTATGACTTTGAGCACATTGTGCATTTGAAGTATTTTATGTACCTTTTTGTGATTTTTGTTCCAGTTGTGTAGTTTTGCCTCAGCCATTAGCAGAAGATTTTATCAGACAAATAGCTGCCATCTGTCCTAGAGCAGGTTACAAATAGATTTCTGAGATATTAATGACTACATTATACAAAAAAGAAATATTCTAAATCTTTAAATACAATAGTTAAGTGAAGAGAGAAAAATGCTCAGAAAACAGGAAAGTAAATAGAGTGAAACTCATTTTATTTCTTCTTATGCTGAAGCACCTTCAGCATACATCATTCCTTAGGAAGGCAGTCAGCAGCACCATCTTCTAGCATTTCTAACCATCTTCTGTGGACTAGACATGCTCCAGGGTGAGGTGGGCAAAGCAGGCGTGACGCTTGCTTTGCCTCCAGGTTTGCAACCAGAACAGCCTTTAATAAGTGGAAAAAGGGAAGATGAAATACCTCATACTTAGAATGCTATGTTTTATTCCTGCGGTTTACAAAAGTCTCATGCATGGGTCATTTGACAGTGGAGAAGGCCTACAACTGTGTTTTACTCCCCCACATTCTAGTAGCAACTTGCCTTTTCAGATTAGTGCCACTCACCATCTTCCATAATTCTTGTAGCTGGTTTAAGTACCCAAAATGTTACCATGTTACTCCATCTTGCATCAAAATTATGTGAAAGGAAAAGAACTACTGTGTAATAGTTCCTTTAGAGCAAATGAAAATAATGCTTGTTGTTCAGTATGTTGCAAGAGGGACCTCCTTCCTTTTGGCCCTCATTACTCCACCTTTTTTTCTTCATACAAAGACATTGAAGACATTCACAGATTCTTCACAGAAGCTCAGTTTCACAGAACTTCACAGAATCTCTGATGGACTTGAGATGTGCAGTTGCAATCATACCTTTTGCTGTAGTGGATGAAGTCAATACAATAGCTCTATTGCTTCTACCTAGACTTAATCACTGGAATATCAGTTAACCCTTAGGGTAATTAGGTAATAATGTTGTTGATGTGATTTGGAGTATCATTTTAAGCAATTAGAAGTTCAGATATAATGTGATGCAATTATGCATTATATAGTGCATCTATCCATTTTACACAGCAAAAATTACCATATGTTTTTTGGGAAGCTTGGCGTTTTGCAGTGACTGCGGTTCTGCTTGTATTTATGAACAGCATGCCTGTAAACTGTGGTAATAACTCTTTGAAGGCCACACCTATGCACACTGCTGATTATGTTAAATAGCATAGGCCCATTTTAATGAATGTGTTGGCATGAATAATGGGACATGAAAAGCCAACACACTGGGTAAATGTTCATTACCTGAGTGCAACAAATGCTACATGAAAAATTTCCGTGACAATTCACTTGAGTTTAGCAGTGAATTTGCTTTGGCTGTGTTCGTGCTCTTTATGCTTTTCTCTGAATGTTTGATCAGTGGAGCTTTATTCTTACAAATAATTGCAGAATGCAAATTTCAATTTATTAACCATTACTGAAAGAATTTACTTATTTTATATGGGCTAAGCTGAGAGGCAGTGTTTCCTGTTTTGAGCTTACCTCCCAGATAGAACCATGATACTTAGAAATTAAATACACCAGAGAAGAATCTCTGATTGCTTTGCAGTGAGGACTGACTGGTGTATGAATGTAAAGCAAATTAATAACAATAGCTGGTTGCAATGGGAAAATTACAAGTCAGTAAATATGATGTATGTGCATAATTTTTTTGTGGAACAGAATGCTGCTTAGTGTGCAGTTACATTAGAAAAATGGTAAAATTTTTCTAAGCTTCCTGGCATTTTAAGCTCTAGCTCCATCTGTGCTCTTCCAGTCAAGGATGCAAAACAGTGACACACAATATATGACCAACAACAATATATAGTCTTGGCAGAATATTGCATGCTTAGAGCACATTGCTTGTTATGAAGGATGAGCAAAGATATGTCATAAACTTGAATAATTAGTGCATTCAAATAAATAGTTACTAATTCCTAGAAACTCTTGACAGAACGAAGTGGAATTAATAAAATTTTTTATTTGATGTGAATGATTAGCTCAACTCTTTTCAGTACTTCCTAACATGGGAGGGTTAATAATGCAAAGTAAAAAGATTGGTCAAGATGCTAGCGCACCAAGTACTTCTCTTCCCTGACAGTGAAGATTATTTAATGCCCGTACAAAAAACATCCTTAGGCAACCGAGATGCACCTTGACTGATAGTTGCATCCGAAGGGCTGCACTTCTAAATATGCAGGGTAGCACAGCGTTCCTCGTGGGGAGCGGTGTTAGCGCTGGAATGTAACCTGAAGCCACAACCTGCGTGTCTAGACTGACAAGAATCCTACCACTTGAGCCACTGTGACACCTTGTGGCTTGTGAAGCAACACAAGAATCTTTTAGAAAACTAACAGGTAAAAGCCAGAGGTTAATGGGTATTGACAAATGTCCTTTCATACAAATACCAATAGAAATCCCTTTGCTGGGTTACTATACTGCGTTTTCAAGATACAGTTAAATTAGGTGTTAGTGGGCTCATTTCTGTTTGTGTCTTTATAGCATGTATTTTACTGCTAAGTGGCAAAATCTGAGGCATCATTTTGCTAAGTCTGACCTGCTGCTATTATCTCCATGCCTTTGGTGTTTGCTCATCAGTCGGATAACATAAAGAAACACTGGCTTTGGATGCAGTACAGAGTAAATATTTTATTTGCTTGAGACCACTAATTTGGTGAACCAAAAGAATGCTTGAAGGGTGAAGAGTACTTTTTGATACTGAGTACGTTTTAAATAGTAGCTAAACAGCAGCTTCAATGAAGTTATAGTTAGCATTTGGCAATGAGCATGCAACTCCCTACAGCCACGAATCTGGGGTTAAATAGATCAACATTTCAGCTGTGGATAGTTCATTAACTACAATGAAGTTGTATTTTGCTGAGAAATTACCATTAAATTTAAAATTTGGCCAGTAGTGCATGGAGCTTAGAAAGAACCCTGCACCTATAAACGCTCAGGACCTCACGGTACCGCAGCAGTGTCTTGATTGTCACTTGTTACATCTTCAGATAAGCGTGTCCATGTTTTCTCCCACGATGATCCTGAGCATCTCAGGGGAGTTGCCTGTAACTCGTGCTTTATGTCCCATAACAATTTCCTTGGCACTGATGTTTTCAAAATCTAGCCAGCAACTGGGCTGAAATAGTAGCCTTCTGTTGCCAAACACCACCTTATTGCTGAGTACACCCTTATGATGCAAAGGGTCTGCATCCCTCTTTTGTCCCTTATCTTCAGGTGTGTCCACAGTGCTGTCACTTAAGCATATTACATAGACTAACGTGCCCAAACTTTCATTTAACTTGATGGTGGGAGGAAAGATAGCAGCCGGGACTCAGGGTCTGCAATCTGCCTTATTTCATGCACATATTGATCCTTTGCTGAGCTTTATGCTAGTAAAATTAGGTGGTTGCTGATACTTATACTGCCTTGTCTTCATGATGTGCACCTTTACTGTAAGGCTCTTGGGGCTGGAACCACCTTCTCTCTTCTTGTGCAGTGCTAGAACAGTAGAGTTCTGGTCTGTATCTGCAGCATGTTTTTATTATTGTGCTGTGTATTGTGACTAACTAAAGGCTAAAAGTTGATAGTGGTATTTAAAATACTTTCAAACCCAAATCTATATATACCATTGTCATTTTGATGTCATAAATAAAAAAAAAAATAATTGATATTACGTGTATTTATGCACTAAAAAGAATTGTCTGACTAGAAAGTACCATAATAGTCTAAGTTCTTGGAAGATGACTGTTTAATGTTATTAACACATTTTGTTACTTCTCAAGTAATTCAGCACACCCGTGCAAATCTATTGGTTTTGCCAAGGAACCACAAATATATTTAAGCCAGCATTCTGCTGGTTGATTTGTACATCTGATATTTTTATTAAATCTTTTGCTTTTTAAGTGTGATTCTTCAGTAGCTTCATGTCAATCAAAGAAGCCCATTCTAAGCCCACATTTTCTTAATAGTGGAAAAACCATCTTATCTTAAATTCTACAGGACAAGCATATTATTTTTGATGGGAACTGATGCTGTGGAATATGAATCTTATTTCATGATGATTTGGGGAGGGAATATTGTAAAGTCTGGTAATAAATTAAGTTCTTGTAATAAGTAGAGATGAATCAGAGAGGTTGTTCTAGGGAAGAAAGGCAACACTTATTTTTTCTTTTATTGTTTGCACTCTACTGATTTAATTAGCCAGTGAGAACAGACCCACTTTGAATATTAAAAAGACAAAATCGACTTTCCCCTCCCCCGTCCCCACATCTGTTGCCTTTTGGAGACTACTTACAGTACCAAAACTACCCAGAGTCTAATGGATTTTGCATTTTAACAGACGTTACCTGCATTTACTCACAAATAAATGAGGTAGTTATAAGTATTTTATTTTGGGTCTGAGGAAAACGTGCTGTTTAAAATGCCATTTCAAAAGGAACTGGGCTACCTTAAGCAAAACCAATGCATTTTTAGTGTTATACAAATGAAGTCGGTCTTGATACATTTCTGAATGGTGATCTAATAGAAATATCTTAATGGTTACCATATTATAGAAACTTAAATCATTCCTAGGACTGCTTGAAGTTGGAAAGAGTGAAATCCTGTGTGGGGTTATATATTGGTCAAGAGCAGGAGAGCATAGATTGGTAAAACTACTGAAGTGATCTCTGCTCTGTTTCATTATGCTACTGCCTTCTGCAGTATCAATTAGATGGACTGAATTTCAGCAAGGCAGTGAAGCAGTTTGCTGCACCTCTGCTGGGTTAGGCCCACCCTTGCACAGAGCTCCAGCCTTCTTTCTAATCCCAGCCTAGAGTGTGAATATTAACGCCTTACCCAGATTGCAGTGCTGCAGGGCCAGGGGATCCTTGTCACTCTGTCCTGCTATGGGACCATGCTATTTTGGCACCTTTCATCACCAGAATTGTGAGTTCCCTTAGCTTTGTTTAATGCCATATTTAAAGGCAGCATTTAAAGGCATCAAAAAAGAGTGAAATTTTTAAATTCCATTTTTTTCTTGCCATTTTTATAGGCATACACTAGCTATTTTATTAAAATATTTTTCCTGTTGAGAGGAAAGAACCCTCCCAATTTTGCTGAAGGTGGCTTTTTAGAAACACAATTACCTATGTAATTTTCAAGATTATTATTAGGAAATGTATGAAACTATTAGGACCATGGGAACTTGGGTAAACCCACCTGGTGTGCAAATTTTGTTACCAGAATAACTGCACTAAGGTTGAGAACACTGTGTGTGATTATAAGAGTCAACTGAGAAACATAAATTGAGAGCTCAGCCCAGCAGTCTTTCCCTTCCTTGGAGATTGATGGCACACAGATGCACAATTGCAAATAACATAATTTGTAGGCCAGTGGTGCTGTTGTGATAAAAAAAAAGAAAAAACAAAGAAAAAAAAGTAAAAAAATCTGTTTCTCTATCAGAAGCTTCCTAGGTTTGCTTCAGTTTGGTATTGTAACTGCATCTCCTCATCCCATACAAAGATTTTTTCTTGAAGTCAATGAAACAAGCATTTGTTCCTTGTATATGAAGGTGTTAGAACAAGGTGCAGAAACTGGAACAGCAAAAACTTGGTTTTGTGGAACCTACCTATTCCAATGGATTTACCAAAGGACTGGAAATATTCAGCTTTTCAGTGTTATCCATTGTTGGCTCTGCAATAAAACTACATGTTGAGGGACTTGTATTATGTTTACACTTAAAATTTCACAAAATGCAAAAGGTAAAATAGAAACCATGGTTAAGGACAAGCAGCAGTCATTATTAAGGAGTATTGTGTAGCAAAACAAATAACAGAAACTGAGTGAAGTTTTTCTCAATCAGACATTTAGCTGGAGAGAAATGCATGGCTCATAAATTAGCAGAATAGTAGGTAGATGTGGCAGGCTGAATGAAGTGCATAATTTAGCTGAGCTTATCAATACTCTTTGAAACTGGACTACAAAGCCCACATTTTTAGCTGTATTAATAAAAACAAATTTCGCAAGATTTGTCATTGGTGTTATTCTAATGCTGATCAAAACCAAATCCTGGATGTCCATAGTTAATATTTTCCAGTGTTTCTTTCCAGCAACTTCTAGCTTCTGCTGCTTTACCAGGAAGGAGAAGGATGATAAAATGAAATTCACAGCCTTTTAGTGTCTGCTCAGCCTGCAACCGGCAGCATTTGGGGTTTGTGGCTGCTGACCTGGCAGACTTACAGCTTTTTCATGACGTCAAGTGCACATATCATGGGTCTGTACAAGCTAAATACGAGCTTCAGCCTCCCCTCTGTGCCCCCCACTCCCGTTTGTTTTCATTTGGGAGACTAAGGACTTCTCCCAGTAAAAGTGAGAGAGAGAGAACTGAGCTGCTCACTGCACTTGCAAACTTGTGTGTGAAAGCGTGACCTGAGTTACTGGGCTCAGCAGCTTGTTTTTGTGGGCATGCTTTCTGTCTACTGCTTTATTTGCTTGGTATGGTAAATGGTAACTTGCTGGTTTAATAAGTGAAAAATGGATGCAGCTAGCAAATCTGAGCTCTGCTCCAATAAATAGCAAGTTCTTCATTAGCCTCAATATCACCAGCACCATATAAAGTATGGATTCCTTAGTTTGCTATTTGTATGAGCCTTTGAGTTCTTTTGCTAAGAAAATGAGATTGAAATAATTCTATATCTACAAGGTTTTATATATCTTGACAAAATGTTACTGTCTGTTTCACACTCGGTTGTATTTAAAACCTGTGGGTGCATTTCAGGCCATAAAATAAATTTACAAAATAAGAGCCGCTTGCATTCACAGTTGTACTTAATGATTTATTTATTTCTAGGAATTGCATTTGAAATTCCCAGACATTTAAAGCTTTTCCAGCATCAAACTGACCACTGATCTTAAAAAAATCATCTACATCAGCACCAACTCAATCACTGACAAGGGCTGGAGGAAATGAAACATCTGGGATCTATTAAGATTTTTATTTATGCTTTTAAATATTGAAGTGTGCATGGCTGCTTGGCTTTTACACTTGGAGCATGAATCCATTAAAGAAAGCTCTCACAACACAAACAGTTGCAAGCAGAAGTGATTTGGGCTGGAAAGCTGGGACCCCAGCATGTAATTGCAGAGGAGTCGCAAGGAAGGCGATGACTGTGGTGAACGTAGGTTTGTCTGTTTATTGTGGTGTCAGAATGACTTTACCAAGTTCTTCCCAAAGATAAGACTCTTCAATTTCCTTAGGGCTTCCTGCAGAAAATGCTTCACCCTTGCATTTATCTCCCTTCTGTATGCTGTGCATTTGAGGTGCAACATTGCTGCATCTTCAGCAGTAGGTGATGGCATGAAGTTTTATTGCTGCCAAATACGCCCCCGCCTGCACCCTCACCAAAGGACAATGTGTTTGGTTATTAGCTTGCCTTTGCTGTGGAAAGGAGGATGTTATGCCAGGGGCTCAGGCTGTTTCCACAAGCTCTGCTAAATCTGGGTTAACAAACCTGGACCATCACAGGCATTTTGAGGAATACTGTGAGTCCTGTTTATAGTGGCTGATGGAAAGAGAAGTGCAGTACCAGGTAACGATCCCTCAGCTGAGGCCAAGCCTCATCCATCCCGCAGAAACACTCCTGTAAAATATATCTGGGATTTTTTCTGTGACTTGCTGATTTCACTGAAGACTCTGAAAATAGCATTTGGAAAGAATTAACTGGAAACCATGTCAGTTTGGGAAAGAGGAAGGAAAAATGATGCATTCTTTCAGAGAACAGGTGCATTCAAGGTATGCTTCCCTTAGTGAGTTTTACCAGAATTTTCCATTCTTTACTTTTTGGATTCATGGAAATGGGAGAATGATGCAGTAAATAGTGTTAGCTTTAGGAAGAGATAGGATTTCAGAAGTGATTTTCCAACAAATACATTAGTCTGAGTGACCATGAGCAGGAAAATGTTTATTAAATACCATTTTTATAGACATTACTAACCTAAAGGGAACAATAAAGGCAAAAGGGTTTCCTGGTGTAGCATACAGTGTCTTTAAAAGGACATTTTGAAATTTCTTGTGACCTGACATGAAATTTCAAGATTGGATAATAACCTGTAACAAAGGTTTATTGTCTTGATGAGCTACATTTAAAACTTGCTTGGGATGTATCTCAAAAACTATACTGAAGCAGTAACTCATGGAAAGCTAATCTATTATTTATCAACAAATGTTAACTAGGTTGCACAGATTTGAATACCCTTCAGGATTTCCCTTTGGGTCTTTTCAAAACTACACATAAAAATGTTAAGATACATCAGCAGAAAAACATAAGGAAAAATGAAATTTGTTGAAGTTTCACCCAGAACCTAGATTGCTGATACAGGGAACTGCAATGAATACAGATGATTCCACTGATGATTATCATTCAGAGTACCAGTGCTGTGGGTTTTTCCCTATAAGTGACATTGTAAGAGAGATTTATTGTTTTACAAGTTTAAATTGGCATTTCTCATTCATTTAGAGAGATGCACTATGTTGTAATACCTAGCAGCTTAAACTTAGGCTATGAATGAAAAAGCACATTTACAAAATCTTGGAGCTAGATCATAGTGTGGCAGCTCTGTGAAAGATTGCCTGCTCAATGATTAGTTGCAGCACTCCTACTAAATGTGTTTCAATTCAGTTTTTGTCACTGAGAAATCAAGAAATAGGTGGCTTATTAAAGGTGACCACATCCTTTTATGCAAATTTAATGCACTTGGCAGGTTTATCATGATAAATAGTCAGGACGAGATGGTTCATGATGTATCTCTAATCTCCTCTGTGAAGATGTTCGTGTCTTGCAGGAAGTAGCCCCTTGAGAGTTCAAATCTTTAGAAGTATGTGACAGATGGTGATGTCTGCAGAGTCTCATAGACTTGCTTTGAAGTAACTCCAAATAGTGCCTTCAGTTAATGTTCAGTTTTTGCAAGTTCTCTTGCTTAATCTGTCCTTTGGTGCCCTCCTCTCTCCTCCATCAGGTTGTGTCCCCAAGTTATTCCACATACTGGGAGGAACACGCACCACATCTTACAGAGTACAACTCTCTCCCCAATCCTGTTATATTTTTGCCTGTAAAGTTGTTCTTCCATTAGACATCCTGCATATTTTAAGGGAAGTGATTCACAACAGGAAAACAATAAAACAGAACAAATGTCTTAGAAAATCCCATTTATCATTCATGCATTGTGTTTAGTTTTTTAGTGACTCTTTTGAGTAAGGAGCTAGCATCAGTGCCAGTGTCATATTAACTATGCTATGTCATGTTAATTATAATCAATTACCAATATTAATTAGGCCAACTTCTCTTTAGATTAGTAACAAGAAATGGTTAAATTTTAATGCTGCTGCAGGGGATCTGAAGGAACTCACATAATCAAAAAAAAAAAACACTGCAAAGCTTTTTTATGTAAATCTTATTATACTGGAATACAGCTAATGAAATAGATATAAAAACATCAAAATACATAAAAAATACATCTGAATAATGGTATATTTTCAGAGCTTAATATTTTCACTTTTCATTACTTGGCCTTGTTTGAGCTGAGTTTGGATGGGCTTCTCTTCTATAATCAATTACCAAATTTCACATAAAGTTTTATACCTGGCATAGTCCCTTTCTAAGTTTCCATTTCAGAATCATTCTTCTTAAATATTGTTGTTACTATCACCCCTATATATAAACTTGTGTGTAAATAATTGGTAATGTTTAGTTTGGTATACATAAATTTTTAGTGTATAGATGTTTTTTAGCATTACTTCTTTCTCAAATGGAATTCCCACAACTTTACAACTTGATCTATTTTAAACAGGAAAGGTAAGGCTCAGAAAAGTTTAAATGGGAAAGACCAAGGGAAGACTGAGAGAAGAAAGAGAGAGTTGAGGTTGTTCAGCCTGAGAAAAGAAGGCTTTGGGGTGACCTTATTGCAGCCTTTCAGCACCCAAAGTGGGCCTGCAAGAGAGCTGGAGAGGGACTTTTTACAAGGGTATGTTGTGATAAGACAAGGGGGAATGGCTTTAAACTGAAAGAGGGCAGATTTAGATTAGGTGTGAGGGAGAAATTCTTCCCTGTGAGGGTGGAGATGTGCTGGAACAGAGAGGTTGTGGATGCCCCATCCCTGGATGTGTCCAAGGCCATGTTGGATGGGGCTGTGAGCAGCCTGGTCTAGTGAAAGTTGTTCCTGGCCATGGCAGGGTATTGGAATGTTCCAACCTAATCTTTTTTTATGATTCTATGAAATATCTACATTTGTTTTGTTTTTTTCAATAATGGTTGCTAATTTCTACTAAAATTGTAAAAAAACCAACAAAAGACTACTACTATTTCACGCAATAGTTTCATAATTATTGTGCTGTTCCTCAGTCTGCTCCATGCTGAGTACAAAAGCATGGCTTCTGTAAAAACCCTAAGACCTAAATATTTTTGTTTTCATCACACTTTTACTGTCTAAACTGGCCTCAAAGATTGAATATTACTTACTTTTTACCTTACTTTTTGTGGTTTTACTCAACATGTAGGACCATGGCTAGCATGCTGTGAAATCTAGGTGTTTTTAAAAGGAAAAGGAACAATAAGCTGTGTATTTTTGAGACACGCTTCAAAGTAAATTTGGGGAAATCCTTAACTTCCATGATTAGTCTGGTTTAAAAATTCTTGGTTTTGAGGTTGTACATTTAGCCATCAATCTATGCCATTAACTAACCCCATTTTGGACCCTTGACATGTTTTAATGAAGTGTCAGTAATTAAATGTTCAAGGCACACTAGCATATCTTCATCAACATATGTTTTAGATTCTTGTTATTATGTTTTGAAAACATTGCACTTTCATATCTCAATGTAATTGTATTATAGTAGTAGTAGTAATAATAATAATAATAATAATAATAATAATAATAATAAAAGCCCTGAAAAATGGTACCACAGACCTGATCAGCTGTCTAGAGCCAAGGAGGAGGAGGTACTGATGAATTGTACGATCTCCTTGTTAAAATTCTGCTTGTGAGCTAAGAAAAAGACTGTAGTGACTTTTCTGTCTCTGTGACATTCCCTTTGGTTCTGGTTATTGCTACAGCATGTTATCCCAAAGTGATTTATGGAATCACTTCAACTGATTTTCCATTTATAAGAATTTATTTGCAGAGCAAAGATGTTATTTTGCTTCTGTAACGAAAAAGAAAGTCCAAAAGTATAGTTGCAATCTTTAATTTAAAGATATGTATATTCCTCTTATCCAATCGGTACTTTACATCTGCAAGACTTCTTACATATTTCTTACATAAATAATTCCTGCTGTTCTAATGCAAATTCAATAAACACTTTAACAATCATGAGTTTCAAACTATATTTTAATAAGTTATGTGACTGAATGCAAACTTAGATTACCCCTTACTCAGAGTCCCTGCCTGAAAGGTCACTGTTACATTTCTTCTCCTGCACTGAACTGGCAAACCATTTGTCCATGTGAATGAAATAATAATAGATAATTACCTCCTTCCTACTGCTGTCAATAGTTTGGCTCATGGAGACTGAAGCAGTACCTGTAGCAGTTCCTGCCACAGACCATATTAAAGTAAAATGTATCTTGGAGCCACTGGGGCCAATATGGCCATGGCCAGAAGATTCATATGTTCACTTCTCACCTATTTAATGATTCAGCTGTTAAAAATATGTCTGGCTTGTGTGTGTCCATCTTGGTTGCTGTCATTTTTGTGTGAGCCATGCTGCTTGTCTTTCCTTTGCTAAGCAGGACTGTTTCTTTCCCAGCTTGCTTTCAGACCCAGACCTAGACCTCCTCAGTGCCATGTTCTGGTCTAACTCTCTTCTCTGGCTGTGGAAAGATTGTTAATAATACTGTGCCATGATTTTACTAGTGAAGTTCAGTAATGAATATTGAACTTCTCTGCATAATTTTTGAGCTTTTTTGGAGCAGCGCCCAACAAACCAACATATTCACAATTCTAAATTATCCAACTTTGATTTTAGTATTTTGTAGATTTTTTTTTTTGCTTGTTTTGAATGATGGACAAATAAGAAACCTCATTCAGTATGATTCTGATAATTGTCATATTTATCATATACCTGCCTTGCAAAATGAGTATGCAATACAATGGTCTCAGTGAAGAATGTCCTGAATAATATCTCCTGTATCTCCTGATACATGTTGTGAATCATAACCCAAATCTTTTATCTAGGGCATCTTTTGATGGCTTATGAGTGGATTGCTATCTGGTGATCTTCAGAGGAGAAAAGCTGCTTAAGTGGAGAGAAAAAAAATAGGAAAGAGGGAGGGGGAAAAAAAAGATAATTTCATCAAGACTAACTGCTTCACCAATAGGCAATATTTGTGCCCACAGAACTGATACTACTTAGCAATCAATAATATGCACTGATAAAAAAGAAGTGGAAAACACAAAATATTTACTCAACAGTCTGTTTGCTTTTATAGTAGCAATCAGTCTAGGCTTTTATTTGCAAAGTGTGAACAAAGATGGAACATCAAAATAGCTGTGCAGTTTCCTAAATTTTTTTTTTTGTCTCTTTGGAAGCCATTTACACGACTGTCAGTTTAGTAAATGAGCACATTTTTAAACTTTAGGCATCACACATGATAGGTATATAAACTAGCTAGAGTAATTTCACTTACAGGAATGCCAGCAAAGCTCTGAAAACTAAAGTAGATGCTAAAGCTAACTGGTTGTCCTGGCTGTATGGGCACAAACATGAAGATATGGTGCCATCTCTTCTGTGCTGCTTGGCCAGACTGCCTGGAAAGAGAGATCAGGAAAAGACAGATTGGCATAAGCCCTCTTGCTCAATTCCTGTGAACACCATGATAAAACAAATTCAAACTCAATAGTACTGGGGGCCGACTAGCAGGGTAAGGAAAATATTGGCAACGTAACAGCTTTAGAACAGGGTTTAGAACAGCCTGGAGGCTCTTATTTTTGTGAGTCAGTAAGAGGAAAGATAGTTGATAGATGCTATTTAGATTAGTCAGCTTTGATGCTCTCTTTCTATAACTAAGGATTGCTTTAAATAAATCTCATTTCTTTTTTTTCATAGAAGAATATTCCTCTGGACTCAACAGAAGTGTTAAGAAGGGTCACCTAGTGATCACCAATACACTAACTTGTTTTTCATCAGTGAAATGAGTGTGTACAATTTGTCTGTAACCATCATGTTTATGCAAAGGACAAAACTGGTGGATAGCTTGAAATATGTTACTTGACAATTTTCTGTGAGATCTAATACAGAGAAGATAGAGTCTACAAATAAATATCTGATATCTCATAGTTATAAGGAGCTGTAAAAAGGAGATGATACTGCAGGATCCTCTTTCCCCCCCCCCATATGTAAGAAAAGAAGCTGTACATGAAATAAAGCAAAACCATGTGAACTTCTAGCATTATCTTCAGCCAAAAAGTGGGAATTATGCTTACCAAAATAATATAGATTTTGTGTTTTCAACAGGAGAATATTGTCAAAAGGAGCAAATGAATAAATTCTCTATAAAATGTATGGGTTCAGATCCTGTGAATTTCTCATAGTTGAGTCTAATATCACTTAGGAAAATGTAGAGCCCTTGAAAACACACAAGTCAAAACCCCAGAAAATTCTGTTGTTGCTTCTTCATCCAAAGTCCCCATTTTACTTTGTTTAAGATTAATATTTGAAATTTTAGTTAAAATAATACTATCAGCTTTATATAAAAAAAACCAAGACACCAGAATCCCTTGCCAGTAGAGAAGGGAACAGAACATAAACAGAACATTTTTTTAAATGGTCTGCTATACCTTGCACGATTTATTTTGTATTCTTCAAATATGCATAGTGTTTTCTACCTGGTAGTGAAAATATATAAATCTTTTTTTTTTTTTTAAATTTCTGTTTGTGGTGGACTTTTTGGAGGGATTTTCTGGAACTGCTTGACTGGTTGGCAGGACTACTGATAAGGGTTTCATAAAAGGTAACCAGGAAAAAAAACTCCTTGATGGAAGTCTTTATTTGCCTTAGAGATGCTAGCAAATCTTCCACTTAAAATTTGTAGGTGTCTGTATATACAAAAATGAAAGCTGATGTATTTTGTGGTTTTGTGTTCATATTTTAAACACTGCCTCCATTGTGCAGTATCTGGATTACAAATAAACCAGTTCATTGTCTTCTACTTCTGACCTGATACACGGGCTTAGAAATCTCAACACAGATCTGTTGAACTTTTTTAGTTCTGACTATAGCTCCCAAGTTTGTCTGCTAATTGATAAAAATTGTAAACAAAGACTTAAAATGATCATCCTTACCCTCGCACACAACAACTGAAAAAAAAAAAAAAAAGGCAGAAAAGGGCTGGATGCTTGGCTTGAACTGCCAGACATTATCTGTTTAAATTCTCAAAGAGAGTGAGTGAAATCTGCATAGGAACTCAGAAAGAGCATCTATAGACTGAACACTTTCTCACATGTCAGTGCTCTCACAGGCTGGCATGTCAGAAAAGGCTTTGCAGTTTTGTTTTTTAGGGTGTCACAAGCTAGCACGAGCATGCAAGCCTTCTTCATTGCATGAAATTTTAAGAAATAAGTTGGATCACTGAGTGAATGGAAGGAGTGAAGCTCTCAGTGCTGGCAGTGAGTTTAACATATGAATTACATGCTTCTTCCTTCAGCCCATCTAACTATTCTTGTGCACCTGATAAGAGTTCATTGCTGGGCTGGCATATCACGCTCTTACAGTGAAACAATTTTTGAAGAAAATGTCCTAATCTGGCTGCTTAGGATCTTGTATTAATACTCGTTGCATTGTATGGGAGTACTTCCCAAGTGTCAGAACAACAATGATATCTCTCTCTTCCTTCCCCAGCAGGGATGGAAACAGTTAGTTTGTTCTTTCGTCATAAGGGAACTCAAAAGGGGTCAGGGAGGCAGGATGGTTAACAATATGGTTTTGTAACTTAGCTGGCTGGGTGGATTTCATCTCCATTGTTGCTTTCTTCCTGCTTTGTGGTGGTTGCATGCTCACTTGCCAGCTTCCCTTCCTGGTCATTGGCACAACTCAAAAGAGGAAAGGAAGGCTCTAAGTGGCTGGGTGTAGAAGTGAGGCTGGGAAGAGGTGAGATGTTGTATGAAACAGACTGATAAGAGGCTTGATGACACGATCAGATAGAGGAGCTTTAGAAGGATGAAGTCAGACCTGCTGAAAAAGATTTATTGCAGTAGAAAGAGGTCATGAATTTTTCTCTAGTGAAGCCCCACAGGGATGGACTAGAGCGTAGAGGATGATGTGACAGGCCTAATAGTAAAGGAAGATGAGTTAGTTTTCTCTCACAAACCAGTGGAGAGCAAGTAAATTGTATGGGTAAATATGCAAGGTGGAAGTTGGATAGCTGAGGGCAGGCCTCAGCTTTGCTGTAGTTGGTTGCTGTTTAGTACCTTCTTCCCCCAAAGGCAGTGACTTTACAGGATCCTTCTAGTAGACTACTCATGTTCCAGAAAGAGACTGAAAATATTTGTGAGGAAAATAAAAAAATAAAAATCCATTGCTGACAATATTTATTTATTTATTTATCTCAAAAGCATTTTGCATGACAGCAGTGTGAGATTCCATCCTATAATCTTCTGAGATAGTTTGGATGGAAGAAAGGAAGTAAAAGAGGAAAGACAGGGTGGTGCTGAGAAGCTCAGAGCCAGGGGACTGTGGAGTACAGGACCATTCTGCCTCATTAAGGCAGGAGACAGCACTGGCTCAAACATGTCAGACCTGCTGGCTGCATGGTCAGATCAAAGAAAGGCTGCATCCTCACACACTAGGTTTTGCTTTCCAGGGTGTGTGAAATGCAGAGGGTTTGCATTTGTTCTTTAAGAAGATAAAATGTCTGTGCCCTGTATGTCCACTCCAACCCTCCGTACAAACAGCAGGAGTGACACAACGAAGTGCAACAATGCAGCATTACGCCTGATATTTCCACTGTGCTCAGTAATTCTGACAGGATTCTTAATGCAGGGAGTATTTGCAGTATGAATTGCTGCCAGAACTACAGGCACATTGTTGCTAGAACAGCAAACAGCAGAGAGCTAAAAATACCAGGGGTCAAAATTTACTGTTGGAATAAATCTGAGAACTGTGTTAGTTTTGAGGGACTTCCTCATGCATGACCAATTTGCCACATATGTTTCTTGATATCCAGCCATACAAGCTCTTTGCTTTCTCAGTTTTTGTAGTACAGGATTTGTCCATATCTGCTTTATGTCTTTTTGGAAGCAAAGTGCCTGGCATTTGCCAATTCTCTTTCTCTCTCTATTTATTTTTCTTTTTATTTCTTTTTCTTCCTCTGTTTTTTAACCCTTCCTTGGTTTTGCTCAGATTTGGTTCAGAAAAGCTGATGTCTTTAGAAGCTGTCAATGCACAGGACATTCCAGTGCTAGCTGGTGATTGATAGGTCCTGTACTGAACCTGGTTGTCTTTCTTCATCCCCTTCCCTTACAGTGTTTCATTTCCTTTTCCCCTCGACCACATAGTGGTTTCCAAACTGGATGTCTTTGGCTCTGCTGTGGCTTTAAAAATACTTCAAATTTAGATATTTTGGGAGTTCTTTAAAGGGAGAAAGAATGGTTGAGGGCTTTTGTCTTCCTCTTATTTTCTGATGGAGTTTGAATTTCCTTGAATTCCCATGGGAATTTCCCATGGGAAAGAGAACAACTTTCACAAGGAACAGCATTGCCAGGCTGTTTTGAAGTTAGACCCTGGGAAATTGCACAACTATTCACCTGTACTATGAATGCAACAGTCAGAATATCTCCTATAATCTTCATCTTGGGATTCAGACTGCAAAAACATGTTCATTCAATTAAGGATGAAGAAAAAAAAAAAAGGAAAAAGAAAAAAAAAAAGAAAGTAACAGGTGTCCACATCTTACTAGGCTTCTTCTGTCAGGGAATTAAAAGCCTTCCTTTTTTTCAGTGGTGTCATCTCTTGCCTTTGCTGAGGTTTTTGCAACCAAGACTTGTCTCTATTCTCCCATTTTCCTTTTGAACTTGGTTCAAATATTTGTTCTTCCATAAAGTGGAACACAGTATCAGAAGCAATTCTTTGCACATCGCTGCCTGTGCTACTGTCCCCTCCATGACCAGAACAGCCTGATTGGCTGGAGAGCCCCTCATCTGATAATTGTATGTATTTGTTTAATGTTATTGCAACTCTCAAAACAGTTTCCACACACCCAAACTTTGGTCACATCCTCTACATTGTGGGTATGTTATCCTGTCTCTATTTTCTCTTGAACTCTGCACTGTTCGAACTTGAAACTCCCTGGTGCCAATGAGACTTCACTTGGAATGGAAAGTTCTAAGCCAGCCCATCTTCCAACTCCATATTTTTAAGTGATAGCATGAAAGAAATGGAAAGCTGATTTATACGGCCCAAGAACTATTTATCTTTTTATAGACATCTCTGTGTGCTGTGATAGCAGAGAATTCTTACGGGAGTGTGAAGTAACCTGTGCAGTATTTGGGGCAAAACTGCTGATGGTGGGAAAAAGACATGTTTCCTGACCACTTCTATTTTCAAGGGGTTGAAAACAATGTTGGCTATTACTTGTTGACTGAGATGCTGCCTTGATCCTTTTGGCCTCAGAGACCAAGAATAAAAGTACCAAAGGCATAACATGAGTCAGTTACAGGCAGTTATTTGCTACACTGAATAACACAATCTAGACATTTTCAGCCTATCTACATGTTAGCTTTGGCTTAATAGTTCTGGTGGATGATCCAGAAAATACCTCTCCTGCCTTAGTAATTTCAGCAAACATTTATTTATGTTCATATAAACTATATGCAGACTGAAATTCATTCAAATAATAAATATCATTCCCTCACGTGCCACATGTTGTCTACAGGCCATTAGTATTTATTTGTATGTGTGTTTAAAATAACACTAGATAGAAATGCTAGTCCGGGCTTTTTTTCTTATGCATGATTCAGCTTAACCCTTCTCCCTGTGGTGGACTATTCCTACACTCCATTCCCACAGGAGGTTTTCCTCTCCTGAGATTGGTTGTAATCTCATAACTATTAGGGTAAACCCATAAATATCACAATAAACAAGCCTGATCACTAATCAGCACTCAGCATTCCCCAGGTGGAACAACACCTGTTCATTTGGACATGGGGAATACACAGTGAAACCATTTCTGTGACAATAAATAATGCTTTGTTAGTTTTGCAGTTAGTATTCTAAAACATACAAAGAACTGAGGAAAATTCTGGGTGTATAATTCTATGAAACATTCTTGTCTTAGTTTGTGTTGATAAGAGTTGATAAAGGCTGATGCTACAGTGGCCAGATTAATTAGGGAATACACATCTGACCAACAGAAATAAGAAAGGCACTTGCCATACAGGAGCATTTTAAATTCAGCTTTCTCCTTGAGGACTGGATGACACTGTGAAGGAGGAAGATAGCATCACCCATGTAATCCTCGTATGATTCTTCATTAAACAATCCAAAGTGATAAAGAAAAAGCAGGAGGAAACTTTTTAGAAATATAATCCCTCTTAGGCATCCCTACTTAAACCTGCAGCCTGTTGGCCATGTTTGAGTATCTGTTACACTACATGCCTCTGGGCCTTTACCCTCCTTCTCTTGGCCACCTCTGGATCATGTTAATTGGTTTTGTTAGTGTTCTGCTGTGTTTATATTTGAGTTTTTGGTTGATTTTTTTTTTCCTGAAATCTGGCTACTTTAACTTGAAGTGTCGAATTCAGACTTAGTTGTAAGTTCCAGCAGTCAGATTTAAATATCTTGGCCATAATGTTCAAACTGCACTGAAATATTGAATCTGTTCTCGCTAACAAGGCAGTTTTTCACACATTAAAGGAATATGTCGAATGTTGAATCTGTTATACTCCTCAAGTGTTGGATCTCTCCCCTACTCAGAACAGCAGTCCTCATCACAGATTGCAATTCAACAGTAAAATATTGAAATTCTATTGAATCACATGGATTCTCCCCATGCTTCAGTTCTTAAAAGAAAAACCCCAAAACCAAAGCTCAATTAACCCCTGGAGCCTGACACAAAATTTCATTGACACTGTGGAAAGAAAAAGTGCCTTAAAGTACTGTATTAACTTTTAGCTTTATATGTCCTCTGCAAATATTAGGGGAGAGAAACAGCCAACAGGACCCACAGTAATTGTGTATAACATGTACTGCCTATTCCTTCCCTGTATCTTTTCAGGTTTAGTGTATGGCAATATCAGCGTCTCTGCTCAGAGCCTAAAAACCAATATGCCTATTAGCTTTCTGTAAACTCTGTTTATACGGTCTCCTGGACCTGTTCAGGAGACATTTAATTTACAGATAAAAACTCAGCTCTTTTATAGGTAAATGATCGAATTCTGTGCTTCAGTAAAACTGAGGTAATAATACAACTTAACAAAAGTGAAATAGCTGGAACTTTAGGATACTCCTTATAAAAAATAAAATAGAATTTTTAGTAAAATAGCAGACAAAGCTGTGCAATAATATCTTTAAAAAGCAACTTTACTGGGTGATTAGACTGGTTTTTAGAGTTAACAGTACTGAGTTGTACATACATATTGATGCAGTTTTCAAAGTCCATAAATAGTGCTTCAGCTCCGCTATGGAAAGAGGATGTTGCAGAAATAATTATGACATGATGTGATAACCCCTTCCTAAAAAAAAAAAAAAAAAAAAGGAAAAAAGCAAAGCAAAACAATACTGCAGTGTTCTGGCCATCAGGAAACCACTACAATGCTCCCACCTTTTTCCTGTGGCTTACCCAGAGTTCCTTCCAGGCGACAGAGATAACTGACTGCTGCAGACTGGATCCTGTGCCAAATGAAAATAAAGTAATTTTTTTGTTAAATTTATATCTGATTAAAAATTAATCTTAACAACACCTTTTTTTGACACTCAGTTTTACAGCTCTTCAGCTAAAAATATGTCTTTGTAACTTTAAAATTGCCTAATTTCTTAGTGTGAGTGTTACTCCAGCAGGACAAGGATGAAAAATTACTTCATTTTGTAAATTCGTGTTTCATAAACTAACTGTGATTGGAAAAGAAGGTTGTTCATCTCCATTTCCGCTAAAGAAAAAACTACTTGAAGTTAGCTTTTATGATTCTCTGGGACTTGAGTATTCATGAAACAGCTCAATTTGTCAATAATGCTTTTTAAGGTGCATGTGACTCAGAGAGACCATTCACAGTGTCCAAAATGCAGATGTAGTCCCCTGCATGTGAACTTTTGGGGTTTTATACCCTCATGGACATCCTCCTACTCTCTGTGCATCCATGGGTGTGTTTTACTGTCCCCCTCTGTTCTCTGGGTACGGTGGAGCTGGAGCAGCTCTCCAGCCAAGGCTGCAGCAGCACCTGAGTTGTAGCTTTAGAGGTCCTTGATGTCTTGCTTAGCATGAGGCCACTTCTATCTTTTTAGGAATGGTTATCTCATGCTCTCCTTACAGATAGAGAATAGTTTCTAGTCCCTTGTTTTTAGCTCAGCTCACTCAGTTAATTTCCACAGGCATTTTGCAGGGTAATTTATGCTTCAGCCTGTACTTAGCAGCCAAGTTATTTTTTTTCCTGACTGGCTACTAATGAAGAATAAGTCAATTTATCCTCATCAGTTAAATTATAAATACAGAAAAAACAGAGTGAAAATGTCACCACATGGAGATGGCTTTGCTTTTTTTCCATTCCCTAAATCCTGGTTTATGTAAACTGAGATAAATATTTATAAAAAATGCTGGGCACAGTAACCCTCTTTTTAAAACTATTTGGATTAACTTGTGAGATGTAACTATTGATAACATAGTTTGGTACTTTTGCAAGTAGATTTACTTTGTACAGCAACATCTTCTATAAAGTTTTGAAATAAAGGTTGTGTTTTATTTGAGCTGTGTAAGAAAAGAAGATGTGAACCACCAAAAAAAGGGAAAAGCTGTCAGAAGAAGGTTAATTCTTATTGTGTATATTGTGATTTAAGAAAACAAAATGTCTTACTTGCAGACCAAAACTTGTCCCCATACCAAATGGAATTGAAGGAGACAGACAGGAGGGACTTCACGGAACGTGTGGAGATGTTCTGTGCACCCAAAACACGTGCAGGAAGCAAAGAGTGTCAGTGCAGGTGTGCAGGTCAGCTCCCTGCCCCTCCGCACGGGGGGCTGTGGGGACTGAGGCGGCTGATTGTCTCAATCAAAGCTCTCTCAGAGGGGCTGATCCTGCTCCTGTTGAAATCAATGCCAGGGCTTCCCTGTGTTTCAAATGAACAGGGTTAAACTCTTCATTACATGCCCTGGAGTTTGTCCTCTGGTGTGTCCACCTTGTGCCATCTCATCCTCGCAATTGCTACTTCTGCTGTTGTAAGTGTGAAAGCCAGAGGAGAAGAGTATTGGGGTTTTTTCTGAAGTATACAGTGAGGGATTTCAGCATCTTACGATGTTTTAAGTAATTAATTGTCAAGAAACACAACAAAAATAGATGAAGCATTAAAGGAAATTTGCAAGCCATTGAAGCAAGGAGCTGCAAATAAAAGCAATGGCTGTATTCTACCTTTAGCTATCAGTATAAAACTCATCAAAGTAAACCAGTTTTATTTAGACATCTGGAAAATGTACTTTGACAAACATCCACTTGATGACTGTCAGTGTCTTATAAAAAGACTTTGATATCCAAGATCTGCAGAAACTGTCAGAATAAACTGATTGTTTTTTTTTTCTTTTGACAGAAGGTTGTTTCCTAGCCATGATTCGTATTGTCTAGGTGATATGTTTTTAATATCTTGATAGAAAGGATTATTTTTACAAATGTTTTTGTATCTACTTGTGCAAAATATCATGACTTTAAGAAGATATATTTACAAGTTAAGCAAACTCAAAATGCAGAATCTGTATTCCTGCTCCTTCCAGTACTCTTAATTGTTCTGTCCTTGAGGTTAATGGATAGTGATTTTAAGACTTTGTATTTTTGATGGACTCGCAGAGCTTAGGTAATTTATCAAAACCTCTTTTCAAGCAGATGAAGAGAATACAGTAATCATGTCAGTGTCTGAAGGGTGGGTGTTAAGAGGATGGAGCCAGGCTTTGCTGAGTGGTGGCAAGCACCTGGCAAAGAGGCAGTGGGCAGAAACTGATGCCCAGGAAGTTCCACCTGAATATGAGAAAGAACTTCTTTACTGTGCAGGTGACCACACGTGGAAGAGTTTGCCCAGAGAGTCTCCTTCACTGGAGATATTCAAGAATCATCTGGATGCAGCTCTGTGCATGTTCTCTGGGACAGCACTGCTTGAGCAGGGAGGTTGGATCAGATGATGCACTGTGGTCCCATCTTACCCATTCTGTGATTCTGTGATACTGTACTTTGAGTGATATTGTTTCCTTGCACTTAATGCTACTGAATTATATAGAGACAGGGCAAAATGCTGTTACATATTTTAGCCTTTTTACAAAAGGCTTTTCATCACCCATAATCCAGCATACCTCACCTTAGATAGAAAGAACTGTTTGAGGCAGTAGGTGTAACTGCAGATGTCTAAAACAGCTTTTTCCTCTTGGCTTTTTTTTTTTTTTTAATCCAGAAAGAAGGTGTTGCCTTGCAGTGTTACTGGAGATGCTGAATACATTAAAGTAGGAAGATGAGAGGAATGCCTTGTGGGGACTTCTTGTAAACATGCAGCATGATTGCTTTTTATTGGAAAAGGCATTTCTGCGATGTTCTGTGCAGTGCTGTACTGCCATAGATATGTTGAAAATGCTATGAAAGCCTTAACCATTTAATTCTCATAATCCATCTGTGAGCACTAAGTGATTAGTTGCAGTTTATCCCAGTATGGATGCTGGTGTTGCTACTTGCATAATCCTGCCCTGCAAGGTCCTGCTGGAGATGGCAATGCCCATGCTCAGTGTGGCTGGCAAAACCTCTAGAGAGCTGGCAGGGTGACCCTGGTCAAACAGAAAAGTCTGGAAGAGGTGAGCAGTTTATACTGGTTGGAAGAGTAATGGTGTAGTTTCTTGATGGCTACAAGGGTGGTCATATTGACTAATTTTAGGCACCAGATTTAGGACTATCATTTCCTCTTTTGTCTTTAGGGAACAAAGACTTCTCATGTATATGAACAAGATCAAGAGGAAAACTAAATTTTAGGCTATATATATATATACATATAGATACAGATACAGATAGATATATATATATACAGATATATACATACATATACTCTTCTCAGCCTCATTTACATAGTCTGGTATTTGCTTAAAAGGTAGGTTTCTGCACATGTGTTTTTCTGATACTGAAGATATGCCCTGGCCATTGTCCCAGCTTTGGGCGAGCACATTGTTTTGCAGAAAGGCATTTTACAGACAGATAAAATAAATACAAGAATCTTGAAACATTTTGTTTCAGGAAAGCAGACTGCCTTGGAGTGGATATCCTGTATGGAGTCAGGAAGGTATAGGAGGGTACTGGAGATGCTGTGCTTGCAGTGGCTGTAGATCTAGAAATGGATAACAGGGGTGGGGGGAGGGAAGTTAGTTGTTTTTTTGCTCATTCTCTCAGACACAGATGCTATTTTTGTCTAGCAAATATCAACTTATCGGTATTATAAAGCAATCCTACTAAGGAAATACCCTTTTTAAAAGTCTTTGTTTGCTACAAAATTGCAGAATGTTTGGTCAACTTTACTTCAAAAATGAAGTTTTTTCATTATTTCACCATTTACTTTCAGGGTGGCTAAACAACAATTCAGTGCTGCCTGCAATACTACACTATTTCAGAGCAACTGTTTGTGGTACAGGCAATTACACGATACAATTCCCTCATTTAAGGATGGCTGTTCAGGGAATCACAGGTATCAGCATACTGGACAGAACTAGCATTGGCTGCAGCCTTAACAGTGGATTAAACAAGTTTGAGGGAGGCTATTTATACCATTAAGGAGATGCTGGAGAATTACTGAAAATAAGTGTATGCTGATAAACTTTGTCCTGCAAGGCAATAATAACAGCTATTTTGACTTTGGAAAAGTTTTTAATGCTGTGGACCAGGTTCTCTGAAAATAGCTTGTATGTTTGTGGTAGCTGTGTCTTGGATTGTATTGACTGGTTTCTTTTCATGGCCATTAAGTGTTTGAGCTCACCAAAGCTGACCTCACACAGATTTCGAGGAAGGAGCTGCTTTCAGCTGATTTGGGTGGGTTATTTTCCTTGACCTAGGGATTGTGTTCTTCCTTTCTACCTGCACATCTTTCTTGAGGGAAGTGGCCTCCTCTGCTGGTCATTCTATTTTTTCCTCAAATATGTGAGAGACAACTAGTAACCTCATTTCCCTTTTTTTTTTTTTAATCCACAGAAATGATCTTCAGTTGTTTGTTTTGGCAAATGATTCCTGAGAAAGGGGAAGCTAATATGATAGTAACAATTGCTCTCACAGATCCTAAGTTTTTTGCAGCACCACTCCAAGTCACCTCCTTTCTCTGCTTTTCTCTTCTTGACTGCTTCCACTCTGGTTTCCTTTGATGTTTTTTTTTTTTTGTTCTTGTTGTCTGTTTATATCTTTTTGTTGTCTTTTCAGTTATGATTTTTCATCCATCAACTCACTGCTTTTCTAAGCCAAGCCAAAAAAATTGCAGTAGTTTGCACCTACACTCACACAGAGATTTAAATCTTCAAGCTTCTGACTGCAATTTGTCTGCCAGTTCTCACCTTTTTTTCCCTCTGTATGAACAGCCTGTGTCTTTCCAAATTCCAATTTTGAGATGCTTTTCTCTTCCCCCGTCCCAGTTTAATTCCTAGGAAGAATAAAATCCTGGCTCCACTGCATGCTCTTTGCTACAGAGCAGTGCCCACACTTTCCATCTCTGTGACTCATAGCGTACAAAATTAGTGCCTGCGAGCTCGAGGAGCAGGGAGAAGCTGCAGCTCCCAAGAAACCCTGTTAGCAGGCATTAGCTACTGCTCTCACTGAAGATGGTGACTTTTTCCTCTCTGAGCTTATCCCTGTTGCCCGCCCTGCCTTTTTTCCTTATGCCAGAAAAAGCATTTGTGTAACTTTCCCAGATCAGGAGAAGATTTCAGTTAGAGCAACTGGGGAAATGAAAGACTAATTTGATTGGTTTTGTGTGTGTCAAATGAAAATAGTTTTGATTTTTTTCCTTCATTTTAAGGAATTTAGATTAATAGTTTCCAATTTTTGTTTTCATGGATTCTGTGATGATAAAGACTACTTAAATGCTGTGTGCACTGCCAGAGAAAGTGTGCAAAATTTTATATTATACATCTGTTCAGGTTTTCCTGCGGTAGCCTGTCAAAACTATAGATTTGTAGGGAATATCCCGGGTGTCCAATGAAATATCACATCAGCTACAAATTTATGAAAAAAAAAGAAAAAATTTTTTTTTTTTTGCTTTTACCACACTGTTGAAGAAAAAAAGTTACTATCACACAGAAGATTCCTATTTGGAAAGTATTTCAATTGTAAGTGGAAGATGAGAAACGGTGTATTTCAGAGCATTATATCAGCAACTGTAGCTAACAATGTAGTTCTAAGAATAATTGAGAACACAGGATAAAAGTTGTCATGGTTGTTTCCATCTTGATCCAAACAAGTCTCCTTATTTGACTTAAATTTCAAAACTGTGTTTTAATAATTGTGTATCTGATGTAGTTTCATGCATTCAGTGTTTAATTGTTAAGCAGAAAACTTACAGGTAGTACAGAGAAAACTATTTAAGGGTCCAAAAAGTTAAATTTTCAGATTTTGATTGATCAATATATATACACACATGCATCCATGTGTGTATATATATGTATTTATGCATATGTATACACAGTTTCATAAATATAGCTAACAACATGTTTTTCTGCTAGATGAAAAAACACCCAGTAGAGCAGGATGTAAGTAGTCTGTAATAAGCTAAAATAAATCATCCAGAAAAGCTGAGGTGACCCTATTTTGTTCAAAGCTGCATAACTGCCCATTTCAGAATTATGACATAATAGATATTTATAGCTGTCATCACAGTTTTTTTAATTCAACCAGATCTTAAAACATTTGAAACAGCACATAATATTCTTCTCTGTTTAGGGGTGCTTTCCAGTAAATTTAAGTCAGCTCCTAAATGCTAATGCAAGAGCTAGTTATAGTTCAGTTGAATTTTAACAAGTGTATGGATGGCATGTTTCTGTGAAATAAAATTCAGTGTAACTTTCCAGGGTACTTGCTCTGCCAAGAAATATGTAATTTCCCATGCTAACTGTATTTAATTGTTGGAGGATATCTTGTAGTTTCTACTGGTAAAAATGGAAAAATATGCCAAAATTGGTCAGGCTAGGTAATACTATTTTGAGCTCAGTCCTACATAGATAGCACTGAGTATCTCCATCATTCCTTCTTCTATGTGGAAGGAAGACAGCCAGCAGGGAGACCCAGTGATGCTCATTTTCTTTCTGTCCTACTTGGGACTGCAGTTGTGGATCCAGAGCAAATGGATCACTCCTTAGCCCCAGATGGATATTATATCCATTTAACTCTGTGTTTGTTCTCTAACTCCTTTCTGAGAAACCATTTTCTCTTATGAAAAGGATGGCTTTTGGTTTTATGGGAATAAATTCAGAGAAATGGGTTGGAGTGAACAAATACCAGCCAGCTGCAATAGTTGTGTGGTCCTTCTGCAGCACAAGAGGGGAAAGAGAGAGGGGGCTGAGTGCAGGCTGGGGGGCAATGTGGAGGAATGAGGGAGGGGTGAATGATGGAGCTCACTCAGCCCTGCTCCTGGCTGGGCTGTTCCATCAGTGACCTCTGAAGCTCCTGGTTCTTGCCAAGGTGGTCTCCCTCCAGCCGTCCCACTCTTCTAGATGCAATGGCAAATCTTGAACCCCTCCATTAATTGATTTATCTTGCTGAAGAAACAGAAAGCTACCACAGCAAGCCAACAGTCAAATCCCTGCAGTGTTTTGCCAGGTGAGTGGCTTACCTGGCCCACAGAGGAGCTAGATAAACCCAAAGCAGGAGGTGGAGGGGCTGCAGAACCATTAGAGAAAGGGAAGGAGGCTGAAAGGCTGCTCATTTTAACACAAGGTGCTGTTGGACAGGCTCATCTGTGCTGCTTATCCACACTCTCAAAACAGGATTTATGGCATCCAGGACACTCTGCAGGGAACTTGCCACCCTAATCACCAAGAAAGACAGGAGGAAAACCAGGACCTGTAAATCTTGTCTTTGTTTTGGTTTTCAGGGAAACACTTTGTTGACTCAAATGCTTCCTGAAGCAGCCATTTATCCTTTTCTGGCCCAAATTTACTTTTGTGCTTAAGGTGCTGGTGAAGAGGATCCTCAGCTGTCTTGCTCATTCTGGGCTCAGAGAGCTTCATCTGTGCTTACTGAGCAGGCTGGGGCTGGAGAGGAGACTCTAGACCACAGGTTAGGGAGTAGGGCACTCACCTGAAGTGGGGAAATCTGGGATGCAGACCTGTTCCCAGCACACTGGCCACAGCTCTGATTATGTGCTAAGAGGAGACTTCTGCAAATAGGAGTGGGATTCACCTGACCAAATGTGGATTATGGCCTCTGAGTCCCTTTTCTAGACTCCATGTACTGGAGAGAAACGTGTTTGCATAGAAAACAACTCTCCTTCCAGTGTGAACATTTGAAATAGACACAATGAATTGCAGCTTTAGAGCATCTCTTTCAAACTACAAGGAATTTAGAAAAGCTGCCCACATGTAGATGACTGCACCAAAGGAGCCTGGTTGACATAAATGTTGCAAAAGGTAACTGAGGAATTCATGGATATTTTGAGAACACTTTCAGATTCAATTGCCTGAATTTTCCTATCAGCTTCTAAGCAATTTAATGGAACTAGGTCATGATACCTTACAGGATAGAATCTTTCTCTCCCAGAATATAATGATTTTCACATCCAAATATCTTAAAAACATATACATATCCATATAACAGGTATGGCTGTGATCCAGACAGGTTAGTGTCAGGGATTGTGGAAAAAGGTCTACACAGGACCAAATACCAATGGCAAAGACTTCCCTATCCTCCACTGACTATCCATGGACTGTGACAAACAGTGATATTTTCCTATCAATATCATTCTCCAAGTCAGAATTCAGGTTTAAAATAAATGTTTGCATTTTTCATTGAAACAGTAATATTTCAGTAAAAATGGGCTGGAAGTTTTAAGAAATACAATTATCCATTATTTAAAACATCAGACAAAGTGAATTAACAAAACTAATCAAATTTAAGTATTCTGTATTGATATATCTCAGTATATTGCAGTAACTTTCAATCAAATGACAGTTGCTTTATAGTGACTGTGGTACCTGTCATAATGAAGAAACAGGTGAAAACCACAGTAATTTAATTAATTAAAATTCAAACATTAATTTTCCCTGAATTTGAGTCATAGTTTTGGGAAAGAATAACAGAAAAGTTATGATCGTTATTGGAAGTTGTTCCTTCATAGAGGCTTTGGTTTAGTTTTTTTTAAATTTTATTTATTTTCTAAGATTCACACAGAGGTTTGATTCTGATTTAGTTAATGTTCAGCCTATTCAGAAGGGTAAAATTACTGGAGTGAGCTTTATTGCTGTATTGGAGGTCTTGAGAAATTTAAATTGAGAAGAATTCTAATGCATCTCTGTAGAATATTATCTGCCTCACTTCTGAATGCTCTGCTACCATGTGCAGAACATGGCACATAAGTGGCTTTTGGGGCTGGATGCACTTATGCAAGTGTTTTTCCTTGCCATGTCTTAACACAACAAAAAGACACTTGAAGCCTTTACTTGGGGCTTATCTTTTTTCCAGATTTAAATGTAAAGAGACCAAAGTCCATCACAATGCACCTGCAGGCTTTTTTTTCTTTCAACTCTAGACATTGTGATGATTTCAATGAAAAATTCTGTTGCCAAGGAATTGATGAAGAGAAGGTTTGGAAAATGCTATTGTTTAAGATAGAGCCAAGAGTAAATTTAAAAAAAAATTTTGCAGTGGGTTGCAGGTAAAAATTGTTTATAAGCTTATATTAGCTAGTCAGGGAACATAAACTTTATTCTGTGCTTTACACAGACTGTTCTACAGTGCAAATGTTGGACTGCATCTAACAAATTATCTAAGGAATATGCCCTGTGAACAGTTGCAAACATTATATGCTGAGATGTGTTCAATACACTGTTCATTGAGCAACTCTGAAGAGTAATAGTAATAATAATAATAATAGGAGCCTATTTGCAGACAGTTGCAAGCAGGAGAAATGGCTAAATGCTTCAGTTAAATTATTCCTTATTTGCCTTGTCATACTATGTGGTAACAGTTAATAATATAATGTGTTTTAGTAATGGATTGGGGTTTTTTCCTGCGTTACTTCCTCTGTCCAGACTATTGTCTTCCATTAGCCATTCTCAGTGGTTTATTTGTTTGTAAAGTCCATCCAATGGTTATAGGCTGACTCCAAACTTGGCTTTCCTACTACGTCCAAGTGATGAAGTAATGTCTTTTGTGGACACTTATCCAGCAGATCTACTAGAGGGTTTTACTGCTATTTTATTGCAGTTCTTCCTAGGGACTTGGTAATAGCTGTGCTGAGTATCAAAGCTGAAGATGAATATGGACCTTGGCCCTCCCTTACACATTTCAGAGAATTTCTAACCCATTTTCTGATCTTTAATATTATAAGATACTTCAACAAATATTATGATTGAGATTTTCGAATAATCAGACTTAAGATAGTATTAGGTCAGTTTAAAATTACATCACTTGAAGTTCTAATGTGAGACTTTACACCTCACTAAGCTTTCCTATTTGTGTTTAACTCATCTATTACTTTCTGCAGAAAATAGTATTTAAGCTTGTAGAGGAACATGTCTTCTCTGAGCTGTTTCTAACGAGCTGATTAATGTAATGTGTTACAAATAATGTGGTATTCAGTTGTTTGGGGTTTTTTTAAACTAGATCAGTTCATGTCAGATTTTATAAAAATGCTAACGGCACAAAATATATTCAGATACATCCATCTAAAAGCAGAGGAACATTGTGCAGTAGAGTGAAGCAAGAGGAATTTCAGTGTATGCAGTAGATATTGCCACTTGCATAACAATTCACCTCTCTCTGTTGCTAGTGAATATTCATATTCCCATAGTAAGGCTCTTTGTATTTACTGTTCTGCCGAAGTGCAAGATGGCATCCAAGCCCTCTAGTGTTTTATCGGAGTAGACATGTCATTTGCAATGTTATTCTAAGCCTCCCTAAATAGAACAAGCTGAGATGAACAATACTCATGTATACCTCTCCTAAAACTCCTTAAAATGTAAATGTAATGTGATATTGACTCCGTTATAACTGCCTCTTTTTGTAAAATCCCTTACACTGGCTTGACTTGGAATAAGAGTGAAGGTGGGGGGAAGGGAGAGAGTGAGCTTCTCTGGACCCTAAGCTGTCCATATTTGTAGCCCAGAAAAGCAAACTAGGAATCACCTGCATCAGAAGAAATAGATTCTAGTGTGCAGGAGAGAACTATTACACAGAAAACAAATTCTGTAACTTATAGATTAATCCATTCAACGATTCAGCTTTTTGCATATCTGAAGTACAAACTTTCCAATAGCCATCACTGCCTGTCTGTAGAAGCACAGCTTGTAACTGTGAACCATAGACTGCTTAAAAATAAGTAATCAGCATGATTCCTGGCAGTGTTCCCTGCTCTGGCTAGTCCTGCCTTCATAGCTGTTCCCTTGCTTCTTACACTGTCCTTCCTACCTGTGCTCTCCCCCAGGCCTACTAGTTACTCTCACCTCAAGTTTTCACATGCTTCATCTTTTCCAGGAAAGCAGCATCCCCTGGTACCAACAGTACCTTGGGGGCTGTGGTTGTTTGCCTCCTCTTCCTCACCCTCCCCTGCTGCCTTTCCTCTCAGTCAGCTCATTACCTGGGCAGGTTGAGTAACACCCAAGAGTTAATGGAAATTTTAGCACACTTCATTTACAGCTGCACTGGCTCCTTTTCACTAGGGAGGTCCCACTGGACTGATCTGGGCACAAAGCAGGACACCACTAGGTGCTCTCCCTGGCTTTGAGGGAGCTATTTTCTCTGGAACGGCATGGCTGTTCTCTGAGCAGTCTGAGGTGCAGTGGAGTGTCATGCAAAACCTGAAATTGGGACCATCCAGGTTTCATCCAGACAGGAGGCAAGGATACAGCGCAGCTTCAGATGCTTCCAATGGTTCAAAACAGATGTAAATAACTTCTGTCTTGAAAGGGATTCAAACCTATCTGCATAGTCACCCTTATCAGTTAGCTTGTTCTCCTACAGTTAATTTGTACCATGTTTGTGTGCAAATAGGGCTTTAAAGTGATCAGACAGCATAATTAAGCAAAACTGTACTTTAGAAATACCAAGCGAGTTTCCTCTTCATCTTGGTGGGAAAAGAGATAACAGCTACCAGGCCTCACTCTTTAGAGTGACAGAGCTGTATGACTCTGTAGCTGCTCTTCAGTGCCTCTCTAATCAAGGTGCTTCTCTTCAGATCGCAGTTGATGCTTTGGGAAATCTTCATCAGCCTTCAGTGCACTGCAAGCACTGGGAAAGCAAACATGGAAATAAGAACCTGTTGTTCTGATGGATTGTTGTGAGTTGTGCAGGGTCTGGTGAATGAAAATCAGAGGGGTGCTGGAACGTTTGTTTTTGACTGTGCCAGAAAGGGCTGAGCTGCTGGTGTGCTTGGTCGGGAGGTGCTCCATCCTGAGAGCGGCTCTGCAGCCAAGGGGCTGCCAGTCCAGCTTCAGTGGTGCAGCCTGCAAACTGCTGAGGGCTTTCCTGGGAGCCGTGGGACAGGCATTCAAATCCTGCAGACAGGCAGACACCACTAGGCAGTTCAAGGTAAATACTTGGTTGCTTTTTTCCACTGTCCTTATTATGTGTATCCCCAAATACAGGAAGGCAGAGTTTTTGTTCTCGGTGTGGTGACTTTTGTGCACCGTCTGTATTCACTGTATTCTTTCTGTATTCTCGAGAAATATGCCATTACAGGTAAGTCATATTTATTCAGGTAGTTATTCAGTGCTTGTTCCCTAATGAAAACCTCATTGCCACAGGTTTCTGTCAGGTCAGGAGCCATTCAGAGCAGCAGATGGGAGCCAGGCTTCTCATCCCAGTTAGATTTTGGCTTTTGTGTATTGCAACATTGTTGGGTGTCCTTTTTGCTAGTATAGTTGCCATATGCGAGTTAAAGTACTGATTTTGTTTAGTGATTACTGCTATCAATAAAGATAATTTTAGTAATTATCTTCCTATAACATCTTAATTTTGTACCCTGACAGGATTATATTTGCTATTTGATTTTATTGCAGTCTGTTAATTTGAGTCTGATTTTTCTTACTTTATTACAGTATTCAATAGCCACTATATTTTATAAATATAAATTACTTATGACTTGAAACACTTGAGAGGACATTATAACTTGTCATTTTGTATTTTGGAAAACAGATTTTCATTATTTTGTCAAGCAAACTTTAGGATAAAATGCACCTACTTGTAAATGAACCATGTAACTTGGCTGGGAGATCTAATGTAACTTGAGTAAGACAACAGCATAGCTTTGTGTGTCTTGCATGGGTGATACTCTAATCAAAAATAATGATTCTTAGAACCATCTTTTCATGGGAGATTTTCCTTGCCCTCAACACTTCAGCACATACATTTTACAGAACTCATTTTACAGACATATATGTGGATGTAGTTGAAGATGGGGTGTATTCCAGACAGCACCAGCTGCCTCTGATGGAAGAGAAGGGGAATGCAATTGCTTCTGTGGAAGTCTGTACATATTTGCCAGAATTTATAAATGTTTACAAGTAACTGGTCTTCGCATAAGCAGGGCCCTCAGGGAGTGCTAGGCCCCCATCTGCTGGAGAGTTTTATGTCAATTCTGGTGATTTTTAGGTTATTTTTCCTGCATTTTTCTCTAAGAATTATCATCACTTGGCTTACTTACTTAAATGCTGATAGTGCCTGGAGAGGCAAAGGCCTTATTGTTTGGAGTAGTCTACATACATATGGTGAGAGACAGTTTCTCTCCCAACAAGTTTTCCATCTAAATAAACAAGGTTAACAGGGCTGGGAAGAAGCAGTAACTCCCCATTTCACAGGGGAAGTACCAGAAAGTGAGAGGAGCTGAGCACTGAGCCCCAATCCTGACAGGCACCAAAACGTTTGCTCCTGGCAGGGCCAGAGGGTTTTGGAAAATATTTTTAAGTTGAAAACAGTTGGAAATGTACTTCAAGAAAAATAAACAGTGCAATCTGCTTGGATAGTAAAGCAGGAATGGTACAGAACCTTGTACCCCAGAGGTTCTGGGGATTAAAGGCTTTCAACTACTTTTATGACCTTTAGGGGATATTCTGTGGCCTCCTAAGTAATTTTTTGGTAGCTAAATTTGCAGCTTTTCCTTGTGGTAATGCTGCCTAGAGCTGTGCCTTTGACTGGAGTCTCTCGACTGTAGTTACACAGCGGACATGTGACTGAAGTCTAAGTTTGAAATTATTTGTTCCTTGCTGCTTTTGAGGAGCATGAGAAGGTACCTGAGATGCCTGCCTCGCTGTTTATAGAGAAGGCTTGCCTGAGGACACAGATGGGGGCTCCTTTTTTTTCTAGGGTGCTGCTTGTCTTCTGTGCACTGTTGGTTGGATGACAGAGGAGCACGTAACTGAGAGCAGTCAGGCTTGTACAGAAATTCCTTCCTTTGCCCCATCTCTCCCCCAGCATGGCCACTGCAGAAAGCAGCAATGAGAGTGCTCCTGGAACCAGCCTTACAGCTCTTGGAAGCCACCTCAGGGCAGTCCCAGTGGCTGGAGTAAGATTAATTGCACTCTTGAATTTCACACACATCTTTAAGGGCACCTCTAATTATGAATGCATTACAGATTACAGTTAAGATTGTAACATTGGGAATGTTTAAAAACAGGTATTTGTCATCAGCAGGGAAGCTTTTAAGAAGGTAAATCTTATATTACTATTTTCCTCTTCTCCCATGTAGGAGTAGTAGTGGGCAATGAGGAAAAATCTCTGGTATGGTAGAGGAAAAGCCTCTCTGTCCAGTTGTCCAGTGGAGACAGCATTAAAGCATCCAGATTTGGGGATTCTTTGGGAAATCTTTTATTTTAAATTCTTTTATTAGACCTAAGAAATAGCTCACAGTCCTGCCCAAAGAAACTAGTCTGAAGCTGAGCCCAAATTGTGCCAGCAAAGAATGGTGTACAGTGTAGTTTGAAGAGACTGGGTTATCACCTTGGGCTGATTTGCAGGGAAATTGAATATTTAGGTAGACATGCATATTTAGTAGAATCCTACTTATTGCTGCAAATTACAGTCACTTTGAAAGTGGATTGATTTACCTGTTTTCTCTGAAGTCCTCCTTTCATTCTCTGACTTGATGTGGTATAGAAAGAATCAAACCATCTCCATATTAAAAAAAAAAAAAAAAAAGAAAAGAGAGAAACTGTACTCAAACCATAAAAAGGTTTTGGTTTCTTCAAAAGAAGAAAGGCAGTCTTGCCATAAATTTGGTAAACTGCATTTATAGAGCTTATGCCCACAGATTTAGCTTGTAACAGGGAAATGTGCTATGTTTAAATACCCAGAAGGAGTCTGGAAGACAGATTTGTCCTGATAGCTTGTCATTTACCAAAATGGGTAGTGATAATTGGACACAGGAGACACTTGCAGATCAGCCTTTAGTGACAGTGCTGATAGTTACTGAAAACATAAAATATCTCATGGTGGAGCTTCAGTGTCTTCTCTGTCATCAGCCCAGGCAATGTCCCCGGCAAACACCATATGCATCATTGCCAACTGCATTTTATCAAAATACTCTCACTTCAATCCCTTTCTTGGTCTTTAAAATATTCTACAACTGTACATATTAAAATTTACAGAACATTAATGAAATTGGATAAGTGAAAGTGAGATGGATAAACCCATCTTTCCTATGTTGGTTTTGGCTGTGATATCTCTGGCCAGGAGTGAAGCAGGCACATTAGTTATCTGCCAGGTATAATCCTGTTTTCTGAACCTTGCTCCCCTTGATCAGCATTATATTACTAATCTTCACCTTTTAGCTGCCCTGTTGCTATTCTGTGCCATAGGACTCGATGTTGCTCTGATGGAGTGGAACAAGATGAAGAAGAAAATTACTTATTTGAAGAGTGAATTATCACACTTAGCTGAGAATCTGGGCATCAAAAAGCCCCCCAAAGTTTCTTAATTAGAACCTTTTCTTTTGCATTGCTTTTAAGTATAAATTATTGCAACTTCCTTGTTATTTAGCTTGTGCTTTTGGGAAAATATGAGGGGTTTTGTGGGCCACTGTACACAGCTATGATATAATAGCAGAAATCCCAGCAAAAGGTCATCTATCATTCTGACTTCTCCAACTACACTTCTGCCTGTCAAATAACTTATGAGAACTGTTTTGTTTTTTTTTTTTTACTGCATTTTACATGCTTGAATGCCACATCTTAGATGCAGGATACTTATCTCCTTGCTCTGTGCTGCCTTTTCAGCACTTTTAACTAGTCCTTTTCCTGCTTCTTGCAAAGCATGCACAACACTGCCTGCAATGGATGCTTGTATTGCTTAGTTTTAACATTTGGCTGTCTAAGGAGCTGCTGAAGATTATGTTCAGATGAAGCTAAATTGCCAGCTAAATACTGAATTGAGCGGTAGATGGTGAAGTCCCATGTGGTATTTTATTATTAATCTCATCAGGAGGTTGTAAAGAACAATACCAGTAATTAGTCATACCTTCTAACCCTGTAAACCAGGACATATTGGTTATATTACCCTTCACAGTATACTTTATTAATTACTTCCTATTTTACTGATGTATTATGATGTAAGAAGGATTGCTGGATCTTAATGAAGGTATTATGTAAATTAAAGAATACAATTTGACTGAACAGGTTAAAATTTATTTATTCATAACTAAATCATTGCTCGGTATCTTAAGTGTTTATGATTGAAAAGGTAGTTTCTCTTTGAAATGACACCTTGGATTAATAAATGCTGCAAAGATTTAAGAACTTCCTTTTCTGTCCTTTTGCTGATGTTGTTACCCTAGATATAAGGTTTTCAGGCTATATGTTATATTCATATCCACTGCTTCTAAGACATGTGACCTGAATGTGGCAAAAAGATAATTTTATAATATAATGGTAAGAAATTATAGGAAAAGGAAATGAGGCCAGTGGGTACCCTATAGTGAAGGTTCTGTTTGAGGAAAGGATCCCTGTACAGCAGAGCTGTTAATATCTGCTAAAGTAAATGGCATTTAGGCATATACAAAAACACATACCCTGGTGTTATTAATTAGGATCAGACAGTTTTTTAATTCAGTCAAGATTAAACATATGAGCACATTTTCCCTGAGTTGTTGTGGATTCAGTATACTGTGCTTTGAATCACATCATTTTACCTAAAAGTTATTGGGAGAAAAGGTCCAAGGGAGTTCAGTAACATAGACTGTCTCAAGTTCTCAAGACAGCACAAATACTAAATACATTTATAGATTTAACTTTCAGGCATTTTACTAAAAATTACTTGATTTAGCATTTGTTGCAATGTGCTAGAAACAGTTTCTCTGCCCATACATTTGATGTATGTATGAATAATATCAGGTTGGCTGCAACCAACTTTGAACTGGTAAATATTTACATAGGAATATTTACATTTTTCTGTAGCTATCAAGCTGATGAGTGGCCAGTATAGATCTGATGTGAAGAGAATTCCATCTCAAGTCAACCCTCCTCAAAGTAGGCTAGACACCAAATCCATCTGTTTTACCACAAACTTGCTCCCCACAAGCCACAAATTGCCCTTTTAGGAAAGCAAAGCAACCTTAAGGCAATAATAATCTGCACTGCTCAGGCAAAAGCAATTTTTAAATGGGCTTGCAAACATTGCTGTAGAAAGACACAAAGGCAATTAAAACTTCAAATAAATAATAATAATAAAAAGACAAAGAAGGTAATGTTAAATTTCAAAATTGTCTATCAGTATTTGAACTTAAGTTTGAAATCTATATCGAATCCTACAGATTGGTTTGTAGGAGAAAAAATCCTACTTTTGCTCTTTCGAATCTTCAGTTTTTAATTTATTTTTCCATTTTTGGCACAAATGAATCCAACTCTGATAAACTTAATGTTATATTTTTTATAAGTGGTGGAGGAGGAAGAGGGGTACAAATCAGTTTTCAGGTCTTTAGAAAGCAAGTTTTAGGGCTCGCCTACTTTTTTTGTTTGTTTTGTCTTGGAGTGTTGCAGTTTTAATGACTGTATTTTTTTTTCTGTGAGACACAGGCTGATCCAACAGACATTCAAAAACCTTGTAATCTGTATTTATTACTCAATGGAAGACACAAGGCTAATGGAATGAATTGATAATGCTCTGTATGCACATGCTGTATTTGCCTAGTTCTGTTTAAGTCTGAATGGAAATTTTACTTATTGTTTAGCTAATAAGTATTTTTACCAGCTATATTAGTTCTGGGTATTGATTTTACACTAGCAGTAAATTTGATAAATATTTTTGCAACTATTTAATTGTTTATTTCTTTGTTTGTAGATAATAAAATTGAAAGTCCCAGCTGAGACACTGAGCTGCCAAGAATGAACACAAACCTATAGAAACAAAAAAATAGTATTTTCCTCAGAAAATTCTTTGCAGATATGAAACAGTTTTCTGGTCTTTTTACTCACATATATTTAAATATTAAAATTTTAAAATGTGGAAAATAATAAACTACTAATAGTTCTGAATATAAGTGTCTGAAGTTGGAGTAAGATGCCCACTTAGAAGACTTAATGAAGAATAAAGTTGTAACCACAGTTAGCTGAAGGTGCATGGAACCACTGCAGGGGGGAGAGCAGGGATCTAACACGAACCAGGCTCCAGTGAAGTTAGTGAGGCAGAGTCCTGATGAATACTCCTGTGTTTAAGCATTGTTCCTGGTGGGGGTACATGGTGAAGAAAAGCATCTTTGGAGCAGTGTTGGGTAGGAGTGATGTTCTGTTGCTCATTTAGATCATGAACCTTTTGTCAATACGAACAATTAGTGGGCTAAAGATTCCATTGACCACACGACAAGAATCAATACCCACAGTACTTGTTAGTTATTTACCACAGAGTGTATTAAAGCCTGTAGATTCACCATAAATCCTTTAAAGCTATCCTGCTATGATCCTTGCCACAACATGCATTGACACATCAATAAATCCTTTTGACAAGGGCGATATGTGAAAATCAATACCAGTTTATCAGCTATTTCCATGTAGTCTTTTCTACAGAGGTTTAAAGATCTTTTCCCAAAGCTGTACAACTGACATGGTGTAGGGACAGATCTTGAATCAAATAGTGACCTTGATTAATGCTGTTCACACAAAGAAATTTTTAAATCCCATATAAAGGACATACAACCATTTCTGATGAGGTTAACTGTTTGAAAAATGCTTCTAAAATCTTTTAATGAAATTTCTTTTTTTTTTTTTTTTTTTTTTTTTTGTTGTGGGTTTTTTTTGTTTTTTTTTTTGAAAGTGAGTGAACTTTGTGTTCACACAGACCATATTAAGTGGGGTTTTTTTCTGAAACAGAAAGAAGTTTTTTTTCTGCTGATAAAAAATTGCCAGATGTTTCTGTTTCACTAAATTATTTTCTACAACACATTGCCAAAGGCTGTGCTATGTATTTATTCTGCTATACAAATTTTATTGCATTATAAAAATAGGTTCAATGCATATATTTATAATGGAAAGTATATGACTTAGGAAGAGTGGAACCATTTTTTTAGTTGGTTCTTCTGAAGTGTTTGAGGAACTTTGAACTGATCCTATCTGATTTCAAGTGTCAAGAAATCTTTTAAATATCTAGGCACCTTAGGCTTCCAGTGGTGGTTATCTTTCATGTCTAAGTAACAGATTATTTAGATTCCTATAGGGATTCCTTCTATGCATACTGTCCTCCAAATGTATGCAGTAGTTTTATCCTGATGTTTTATACATCACTTATTTCATCAGAAAGTTCTAATTGTCCTGGAGGACATAAAAACTTTCAGAGCCAAAGTAAAGAAGGAAATGTCCCTAAGATACAGAAATATAGTTGAAACAAAACTTAAACAGAAAATAATGGCTACATTAATGACAATAATTGTTATTCTTTTTAATTTAAATATTTTGCCCCTTTCTTGCGCAAAAAATAAAAAAAATTAATTGCAAGTTAGGCAAAATATTAAATTAGTTCTGTATCTTTCATTCAGGGGCATGTAAGTCATGCAGCAGCTTAAAAAAGATCTCAAATTCCACAGAGAGGAAAAGATAAGGAAGCCTAATACATGGCTTTATGGGACTGCCTCTGCCAAAGTCAGCTTTGATAGAAGCAAATCCAATTCCCTCTTCAGTCAATGGGAGCTGGCACTGCTAATGGCAGGGTTCAGTTCTGCCCCTTGGTATAATTTTTCAGTGTACTGAATGTGCTTCCTGTAAAGTTTTCTACAGATACTGACCCTAAAGGAAGGAATAAGAAAGCTTTGACTTATGTTGCAATGGTTTTAAGTGATGCAAAAGCTAAGTGTAACACTCATGATGGAGATTCAGGTCTCTTGGTCTTTCCCTGCCCAACTCTATTAAACATTTCACTGTAAAAATCTTACCTAAAACCTCCACTCTAAAATCTCAGTTATGCTGCTATGTGTATGATGTAATGTACATCTTTTATCTGACTTTCTTTCTCCCCTTTATTTTCCTCCCTCCATCATTTCTCCTTTACCATGTTCCCTCTGATGAATCTCTTAAGTATGGATAAATGTAAATGGCATTAAAATACAGGAAAAACTCTGCTTTAACTACCTTGTTTATGATAATAAAGATATTTAAATAATATCCCCTCTTCCATTAGATACATGAACCATCCTTAAAAATAATTAGTGAATTTGTCACTTTTCACAAAGGATTTGTTAAATACCTTCTCTCTGTCTCATTATCTTCTTTTAAAGAGGGAAACTGTTCTCACCTAGTGCTGTTTCCCATTAGAGGAGTCTGGGTTTCTTGGTGCACGACCAGGAAGGGGTTCTGGTGTGGCCACAGGGACTGCAAGCTGAAAAGGGAAGACAGTATGAGGAAAAGGGTGGAATAAAATCCACATAAACAACTGAAGAACAATGATCCCTGAATGAAAAACAAGGTAGAATAGCCTCGGGCAACAGATAACCCAAGCTCCAGCTGACCTTGGCAGCATGACTGGGTCTCTGCATAAGGACAGAATCCTCCAGCAATTTCATCAGTTTTGCCCCACTGTCAACCTTGCATCTATTATTATTTTACGTCTTTTTTTTTTTTTCTTGTCTGCTCACATCTATTTGTTACTATGACTAATAGAAGTAAGATCCCTAAGTGAGCTTGATCTTTCTCAAGTCTCTCAGACTCCTGAGAACTGATGAAATTCAGGCCCCCTTTTTTTTCTTTTTTCCAAATCTCTTGAGCCAGAGAAAACTAGACAGCAACTCTGCACCAGCAGGGTTGAATTTTGGACCTAAGAGCAGTCTTGCTTCTCATTTTGGCATAGTTGTAGAGTGTATCTTTTGTCCTTTCTGCTGTGAATGTGGAGTTAAACTAACAGCAGAGGATGGAATGGCAGCTGTCTTGAGCACGTCACTTGGCAGTGACCAGACCTTAAGCATGAACAGATTTGTTGAGGCAGCTTTCCCAGCCTATTCAGTACAGGCAACCAATTCTGAGCCTTGTGTGCTATGAGCTGATGGGGTCTATTAAATATCCTCATCTGAAACGTGCCAGAGGCCAGTGTAAGGGAAAGAAAGGAGTATTCACTGAGAGATGTAAGCTAAAAACTGTCAAGAGTTCTGTGTTGCCAAGAATAGTTGTTTGTTTATTTGTTTGTGAAAGATGCATCAATGCATACTGCTTTAAAATTGTAAGGGCTGCATGGTTTTTTATGTCATATAAGAATTTTGGCATTTCTTTGGCTGTAACAAATGATCATGCTACTGCATCTACAGCTGGTATATATGAATGAAACTCCATATATTCAGCTGAGAGGGGAAGATTGCTTTGTGGTGTTTTTGTTACAGGCTACCATGTACCCTATGCACCTGTGTTTTAAAATCACAACATATCAACAAGAGCCAAACACTTGTGACCTGTACAGGATAAAAATGTGTTACCATGGTGTTTTGATGTTTTAGCCATTTTAAATATTAATATAATTTAAGAGAGTGTATTACAAATTTTAGTTTATTTATCATTGCAGAAGGGTCATTTCTACTGTTTGAATAATTTTGTGTATATTTTCATTTGAGGCTGATGAACTAATTTCCAGTTAGTTTATTTTTAAAAGAGAGAGTTCTGTAATTTAAAAGCACACTAGTAAAAATACGGTTAATTTTTAATGCTGCTGAAAATAAAGGGGTCTTGTGCTCTTAAAATTAAAAAGGAAACTTTTTTCATTACAGTAGATTGATAAGTTATTACATGGAACATGGTTTGTTTTCAAAAGCAGGAAAAAATTTTGCAGGTCTTCGGATTACACCCATCTTCATCAGATTTTCCTGCAGAGGAGGTGCAGGGGAAGAAATCTGTGAAAAAAAATATGGTGTTGCTGCATGACCATGAGGTCTCTTCAAGAAATTATTTTTTCTTATTATTCCTTATTATTTTATCCTGTCAACTGTCCTCTGTAGTTGAAAATTTGGGTTAGGAGCAAAGTTAGAAGTTTGAATGATCAAACAAACAAATGGGAAGAAGCAAGAGAGAGGATTTCAGAGGCAAGGATTTGTTTGGTGGTCAGCAAGAGGGTTTTATTCCCACCCTCCAACCTGACCCATTTTCTTTGCTTCAATTATTTAGTGGTTTTACCTGAGCAGTGATAAAGCATGTGTGCTAAATACCTAGCAGTGCTTTGTCATCAATAGAAAGTCTGTATCAATTGCTTTAGTTAGTTTGTAAATCTGCTAGTGGAGAAGCTGAATTCAGAAGTCCTGAAAATGCTGCATAAATGTTTGCCTGAAATAAGGATAAGGTATAAAACCACACCAGTCTTCTAGACGGGGAAGCAATAAGCATATTTTGGTTTCACCTTCAACTGTTGTCTGATAAAAGCAAACCACCCATTCTTCATTTTGTGCCTTGCACAGAGGGAAGGACAGAATATTTCACTTCTTTCCAAGTACATGATGCTAGTGTTCTAAACAACTCAAAAGTTTGGGGTTTTTTTTCTTCTAGAAATAATATTTCCTCAGCTTCTAGGATCACAGATATAAAATACTTTGTAAAATAAAAAACCCAAAAAAACCCCTAAAAACAAAAACCCACCAAAAATCTCTTAGAAGCCTAGCGTGTATAGTCAGTCCACACATTATATGCTTGTTCCTGGGAATTTCCTATTTCCTGGGATTCAGACATCCCTTCCATAAGCTGACTGATACTGGAGCCTGTGCTGGACACAGCTTAAAAGAGGAAGGGCTTCCTTTTAAAGATGTCTCTCTGCATTTTGGCTGAGGTCTTTTCAGGAGTTGTAAAGAAATTTGGCAGGTGAAGTGCAGCAGTCCTTTGAAAAGATGTTTTCTCATGTTTGAACAGCTCTGGTGGCCACTGCCAAGGAGGGACAACTGCCAGTCACTCCTGAACCCTTCCCAGCCCTTTTTGGGAGAAACTGATGTCATGATTCATCTTTGCATGAGACAGTGCTCATGTTTCCCTGCTGTTTTATGCCTCAGCACAGGAGGAGGTTCTTTGTTTTCTCTCCCCTTGGGCTCGCTTCTTGCAGTCCCATGCAGGGCTGAATACAATCTGGCCTATGGTAGATATTTAGAATCTGTTTGCTTGCTCTTCTACAGCTTTCAAGGCTTGCCAGCAATACTGTGGGAAGCCTGGAAAAAATTAAAGTGTTATTCTATCCTGAAACTTGTTTCTGCAAAAATGCTATTCTAGGCTTCCATGTTTATTGTTTCTCCATGATTCTCCGTATGAAATTTGATCTGTTTCAAAAGGGGAAGAAAAAAAGCAACAAAAAAAGAAATAAAATTTCTGATTACCTGTCCAGCAGTTGCCTTCTTTGAGCAGACAACCTGAATTCTCTCTCCTCAGTCTGAGAATCAGAATCTCTTCTGGTGAAAGGAATCAAACCCAGCTGAGAATGGCTCTCCTGTGTTTGAACATAAATTATTTTAGCTGAAAAAAATTAAGCAACTTGACAGTGCAAATTCACATTGCAAGGTTATTTTTAAATTCTAGTATATTGGCTGGTTCATAGGGAAGGTAGGACTGTAAATAGTGGGACAGGACCTGGGGCTTCCTCTGAGAAATATTTTTGTTACCTGCTTTCCAGTATCATTTATTCAGCCTGCAGAATAACTTCTTATGTTTCAAATGCAAGTCACAGACCCAAATCACCCCTGTATTAGTCCAGTTGGAATGAATCCATGAAGATTTAAATATTTTATCTCTGTAAAATTCGGTGACATTTATTGTGGAATTTCCTTTGGAAGCTTCTATTGGGAGAAGATGCACATGGTACATAGCTTGCCTTTACCTATAGGTTGGTGACAGAGAAGTTCTGAAAGGGTCCCTATGTCATAAACACAGGGAGGCACGTCAGAGGCCCTGATGTGAACATGACCTGCAAGAATTCTGGATTGAAAACAACAGATTTGTTAATGGTCAGGTCTGGTAAACTGGTGGTGGCCTATCTCTCATCTGGAAACTGTTTCTGTTTACATTCAAAACAAGCAAGTATGTTCAATCAGGCCTTCTTGATAGATGAAAAATAAAGTTCTTCTGATCTACAGAGCCATAAACAAGACACTTTAACCACTTTCCAAGGAACTAAGAGCTTGGCCATTATTAGTTAGTTTAGCAGGGTAATTATCACCTTACATATAATTAATAAAAATCAGTCTTAATGGACTACTATTTTTTAAAAAAACATGGAAAAGCCAGGAAACTCATAAGGCACATGTGCAAATCTATCTTTCAATTATAGTTATATCCATACAGCACCTCTTGACAGTCACACATGAGAGGCCAGAGAAAGGGGAGGGACTCTGTACAAGTCCTTGGAGCTGATTCCCCAGTCACCTGGTGTCATGTCCAGGTTGGAGGAGCTGCTGGCTCCGGTGCCTCAGTGTCTGTGGCTGCTTGCTGCCCATCACCAAGAGGGGAATTGGGCTTCACTGCACTCAGAGGGGTAAATTACTGCCTCCAGCCTCAGTCCTAGCTGTGAATCCCCTTATTTATCTGCATTTAAAACTGGCTTTTCTTCAGTTAGTATGGCTCATTTAAAGTACTGCTAGTTTCCCATTTTTGAAAATTAATCATAATTTAAAAAAATTGTGGATACTTGCAAACAAAGAAAATTGCAGGGGTTTATTTGTTGCAGTCATTGTCAGGGCTGGTGTTACAATTACTTCTAGTTTTAAAAGTCCTCTTGACCCATGACAAAAAGGATATTTTAAATTTGATGACAGCTTGCAAAATAAAATAATGCACTCTTAAAATAATGTGCAATTAAATTATTACCAAAATCTATCACTGAAATCTATGTTTTTATTATATCAAAAGTATCAGTAATCACATATTTTGTGCTACATTTTGTTCTCTTTGGTGCTACAACAGATAAGGTTTTACTAAGGTTGCATAATGTTATCCATGATAGCACCCAGTTTGCAGTTGCTGATAGCTTTGCCAGACTTTAACTGTTTGGCATCTCGGTGAGGTGAAGCTTTTCACACTGCTTTTCTTCTTAGTTTTCTTTTCTTCTTAGTTGAGTCTGTTTTGGAAAATTTCAGAAAAAATGATTCAAACATTTCCAGGCGTTAGGCAATGGGAATATATATTTTTTTGACCACACTGAAAAGTCCTGGCAAACCTTGCACTGAATAGCTGTAGCTTCCCCTCCCTCCCTCCCTCCCTCTGCTGTCCATCCTATTGTTTGGGAATACAGATTTGAAATTTGGCAGGAGAGTGCTCTTTGTCTTGTAAAATTCTTACAAAAAGCATCACATTGCATGAACTTAAAAATCTTTGAGAAAGTGTGATGAAGGCAGGTGGGAGAGTGGAATCAGCTGAGAAAAGAAATTGTTCTATCTTTGGAAGTATTGGTGGAAAGCAAGGGGAAAAGGGATATGAGCAGAGAAACAGTTAATTGAGGATGAGACACTGATACAAACCTGGAAGTCAAAGGGAGTTACAGGATTTAATATTTACTACACAGAAGATCAGGCCTTGGAATCAGCCTTTTCAGAAGGGAAGATTTGTGGGGAAGAAGGGTCAGATGTCAACTATCCTGCCACCAGTAGCAGATGGATTGGGAAAAGATAAGTGAGCAAAACTGGGAAATGACCAAACATTTTTTACTGATATATCAGCTCATCCCAAATGGGAGATTGTGCCTGGAGCACTGCATTCTGGAATTGCCAGTGTATTCTGCCTCTGCTAATACACCTAATATGTTTTAAAATTTGTTTATGCTTGTGACTTGAAGCCCAGCAGCAATGAATTCTACAGTTTGTGCATTGTATGAAAAATTATTTCCTCTTACTGGGTTTAAAACTGTAAGATAATTTTATTGTGTCCTCAGATTTTTTTTTGTAATTTATTTATTACAATGATGATTTTTAGACTGAATAATCATTCTCTAATCACAGAAAGTCCAGAACTTTCATGACTTGCAAGCCTCCATTGTATCCATCCCCAGTTACCTTTTTTTTCCCTGATCTGAAAGCATGTGGTTGGCCTCTTTTATTACCACATATCATTAAACCAACATTTCCATGGAATTATCCATAATGGTTCAGAGATTTTTGTGCCGCATGATAATAGCTAGGGTCCATTGTGGTTTAGATCTAATTAGGATTTTTTTCTCTCATATGCATTACTTTGCATTCATCAATACCCTCTGCTGTTTTATTGTTGTTTAGTATTTTAAGCTTCCCACAACTTTTGCATTCAAATCAGCTAGCCAGAGTGACTCTCCATGCCTGGTAATTTTTTTATGTTGTTATCCCTCTTTTTTTAAAGTCCTACAAGACTCTACCTAACATCTCAGGTCCTTGGGAGTTGGGTAGGTAGCTTTCCTCTGTTGCTAAAACTTGCCAGCTATTTCTACCCTTTGTTTGCTGTCTTTTAATGATTTATTAACCAAGTCTTAGGTTTCCCTTTATTAAAACTTAGAATAAGATAAAAACTGTCTGGCTTTCACAAAAACACCCTCAAATGTTGTGGCATTCTGTAACAAATTCTGGATGAACAAAGACACATACACAGATATAAAATAGATGGACCTATTCACATAAGATCCTTCTTCTAAGTCTAACTCAGAATTCCATTATTAGTAATATTAGAAAATTTCTTTGTCCTTAGGCAGCAGAAGAACCATTGTCCACTATGGTAAACAACAATTGCTTGCAAATGATTAGACTTAAATGTTGGCAAAATAATACCTAAATTCTTAAGACAACTCTCGTGTTTATAAATCAACACCAGCTGTTCCTGTTTATGCAATACTTTGTAAACATAAAAGAATAAAATAGAATCTGATATGACAGCTCATATACCAAGATTCAGCTTTCTGCAAAAACAAATCAGGCCATTAAAAAATGTGTTTTGTGGTTTGTGTCAGATATTCTAACAAAGCCAGCTAGTCTCATGATAATAAATGTAACCATGTTTCTCTAATGCCTTTAGGCATATGGCAGGTACCTGGAAAGGAGACTTCTAGAGCTGAGGCATCAGAGAGGTTTTCTTGCTCTCCCCCTGGAAGGGACTAATAGGAAGACCCCCCCCCCCCTCACAGGCAGCACCTGTCAAGCATTTCTGAGCCATGTCAGCTCCAAATTTACCCTAAGTGCCAAATTCTGATTTCTGTCACACAGATTCTGTCACAGGAAAGGAAGTGATTCTCCCAAGTCAGTGAGGTTTTCTTTATTTTAATTGTCCTCAGATCATCCACAAATCTCTCTTAGGAGTGGGTGTATGGTACATTTGGTATATTCCTCTCCAATAAACTCAAAGTTAAAAGCTCTTGCTTATTTTGGTGATTATTTCTCATGTGCAGAGAGGATTAGATGTTAGCTAAAACCAGTTAAGTTTGAAAAAAAAGCAAGATTTAGTAATCTCACAGCTAGGTGGATGGCCCCAGCATGAAATGAAACCACAGGCTGCTTCCATGTGAAGTGTGGTGTGAAAGCCAGGCACCTCAGAGCAGAGTTTCAAACTAACCCTTTCCTAAGGTGAGCACTAAACTTTTGATGGTGTGATCTTCAGAAAAGGGGATTATTTTCTGTGGGTTTTTTTTGTGGAAGCTCATCATCCTATCAGAGCTGGGATTCACCCAGAGAAAGCTGCCTACCTAGGACCTAAAATATTCTTCTCAAAAAGCAGGCACAGAAATGAGCTCTATTTTTCTTCTTAATTTTATCTGGAAAAGGTAAGAAGGGATGCTTCTTCACCCCGATAATGTTTGAATTTGTAGTTGGATTGCCACTTTAGAAGTAAATCATGTGAATGTCCCAACTTACTGGATGTCAGGGCATGTTGCAAAGCAGTCTTGGTGTTGGTTAAACTGGACTTTAAGGTCTCTGACTACTCTGCCATTCAGCCCATGAGATTGGTGTTGAAATTTAACCATTTCTTCTTCCTCCTTTGCCCTAAAAGATCCATATATGGTGGGCATTAGATCAGGTGCAGGACCTTGCATTTGGCTGTGTGGAACCTCGTGGCAGAGTTTGTCCAGGTTCCTGTCTCATCCCTCAGGTATGTCAGCTGCACCACTCAGCTTCACATTGTCTGCAAACTCACTGTGGGTGCACCTAATCCCACTGCCTGTGTCACTGATGGCGATTAAACAGTGCTGGTCCCAGTGCAGACCTCTCAGGGACACTGCTCAGCACTGGAGAGACATTTGGGTGGCCTTTCTACCTACCAAGCTCTGTGCAACATCTGGAAACTGAAGACAAGAAGTGCTGAAATCTCAGCTTTCCTGTTTAGAGATTTTCTGGGACATGATATTTCAGGGGCAGAATCCACTAAATAGAATACATTATTTTGGAACTCTATTTTTAGCTTATTTATTTACGACTTGGCAGACTCCTAGTCAGGAGGGGATAACCCTGGCCCTAGTGATAAGTTCTAACAACTACATGTTTATGCACCAGTAGGTATCAGGAGGTCAGTCATAAAAACCTGTCAGTTTGTATTACTTCTCTGTTGACTCTCTATCAAAGCATGAAGGAAATGGGAACTGCCATCTTTCTCTTTCTACCACTGTGTAGTATGTCATGAATTAGACAAAAGAAGTTGATTTCTTTTCTTATATTGGTGCAAAATACAGTCCCTTCAAGAACTGGAGTTAAAAAACAATTAAATTTCTATCTAGTTATTCAGTTACTGAGGCAGAGATACCACTTTTGCAGGTGAAGGCAACGGAAATGTAGAATACATGCTGCTTCTGGGCCTTTTTAAAAACACCTAGGCAGTACTTTCAGATGCTTGTGAATCTAGTGGTGAATTCTGGTCAGGTCTCCCCATAGCACATCTGTTTGGATATTAATGAACTGTTAGTTTTTTAAGTTATATGCAACAGGGAATTGTGAAACTTGCATCACCTTTAATATGTTCAGGTCAATTCCTTTTGATACTAACACTCAAATCAAAGAAGCTGAATGAGATAAGAGAATATCAATGATTATCATGGTTTCTTCTCCATATGAGAAATTTATACTCTGTTTAGCATCCTGCTTCCAAGTGAGCTTCCAGGTATTTGATATTGATGGCCATGAGAATGAACATACACAATTAAAATATGTAAACCATTCTGTGCTTCTACCCAAAGCATAGCCAGGCTCTGAAGGATCATGCACTGGCTGAAATGTCATTCTATGGAAGAAGAAAAGAGTTTGGAATTTCTTGCATTGCGCATGTTTAAATGCATTTCATGACACACTTTAACTTCTCTCTGCAACCATGGCTACAATTAGGATACACTCCTGTTCTTAAAAAATCCCACACTTTATTGTCTATCTAGAGGACCTGAGAGCTTTGATTTCAAGGTTTGAGGTTTTTTTGATAGGACAAGCTACCGAGTGCAAAATCCAGCAGAAGAATAGAGGACTGGGTTATTCTGAACTTGTGTCAAGAAACCAGATACTAAAGACTGACAATTTCAGACACCTGAAATTCTATCTGTGTGCTCCAAGCACTACACTATGCAGAACAGACACTGCTGCATCTCACCTCAGGTAGACCCTGTAGATCAGGAAGGTATCCAGGATTATTTTGATCTTTACCTGGATGGAAAAAAGTATTTTAATTTTTATAATGAAATGCATATATATATGTTGCATATATATAATGCATAGTAGTTTCCTTAGAGCTGTTTATGATAGTAGTAGTCAAAGTGGAAAAAATTGTTTCTCTTTATTTTACCACGAGTTTAAGTTACTTTTGAGTTTTTCTCTTTTAAAATCTAAAACATGGACACTTTGGAAGTAGAAAAAGGATTACTTGATTAAATCTATGAAGTATACCTGGCAAGTGGACATTTTCTAGGAGTGCAAAAAGATCTTTTCAAGTACGAAACATAAGTTTTTAGAGCAATGGTTACTTCATACTGTATCACCTTTTCACCTTACATTTCCTAAGGAGACATTTATTATCCCTGACTGCTGTGCCTGTTATCATAGGAACATAATGGAACACCGTGTTTCCTCTTATGTTTGCAAGGCACTGCTGCTGATGGTCTGATAGGTTAGATATTTCCCTAGGACATTCTTTATTGTGAGACTCGCCATGTACAACACAGACTGCACTTCTGTTTTCACGTCCCATCTTGACCACTGGATTCAGATATCTATCTATCTATCTATCTATCTATCTATCTATCTATCTATCTATCTTTATCATCTATATATCAATGTGTATCAGCTCACAACCCATAGGGTCTTTAATCTGCTGCATACTACAGAATACAGCTGAAAATATTCAGTATTTCTGCAGTTTCTAGGCCCCATGCCCTGGGCAGTTCGGTGTCAACTCTTTGACTGATTCTAATGAGTGCTTGGAATACTGGCAGAGGAATGAAGAGAGTACTGGCAGTGTAATCCTGCTTGTGGTCCCTTCAGATCAAGGTGCATGAGTATTTGCAGGGAGAGACAGGGAAGCTGCTTTGGTTCTGTACTTGTTCTGCAAGTCTATTGAGACTTCAGGACTTGAAGGTCTGTGATTGTCAGCTGTACTGGAGAGGGTTGAATCAAGTCAGAAGGAGCTCAGTCCAGACCTGACTCCTGCCAGATGCTGAGCCTTTCTGAACAAGTACATTTACAGGAGTCTAAACAAGGAACTGCTTGCTTAATTCATAATATATTTGATCCTCAGTACACTCCTTTGTCCTTGCTGATATGCCATGAGATATATGGTGGGCTCTGTGCTTACCTGGCAGTTACTGATGGGCTTCTTGAAGCTTTCAAATCTCACATGTGGAGGTTATAAAAAGTTCACACTCATTCTAGAATGCCTCAGGCCAGGGATAACTTGATATGTGATTTTAAGAAACAGATGACCTAATCCAGGAGACGCTACTAGTGAAGCTGAGAGTATCAACAAAAATGTGTGTCTGTGCATCTGGTTTTAGAAAAATAACTTTGCAAATCAGAAAATAGAACTAAGAAAGGAAGAGGGGGAAAAAAAAGAGTAAGTAATTTTGTTCTAGAGCAGAGAGGTGATCCTTCAGTGTGCCAGACAGAAACCAGGTGATTGGAGAAGAACTCATTTATAGGAGTAGAATCCTAAGAACAGTCAGTACCTTAAACCAGCACTCTCCAAAGAGCATCTGTGCTATTTTGATATAATATTTCATTGAAGACATAGAGAGTGATCCAGGTACAACTAATTTTGTAGGTTCTGACAAAACATAGGGCAAAGAAATATGATAACATCTCACAGTGGTTGTCATTGCACTAGCAGAAAACAAGCTGCTTGATGTGGATCCATATATCCTGGGCTGAGCTTGACATAAGGCTCTCCTAGTCTAAGAAGGCATTAGCACTGAATCTTTTCTGATTTTCTGTCTCACTTTCAGATGACAGCTCCTCTGGCAGTTAACACATTCCCAGAAATGGGACTGTGTAGTTTCTTGGCTTTGTCAATGCTATTGCTGCCATCTCAGGCTCTTTGGTACTATGAACACAAATCTTTTAGGAAAGCTCTGAAACTGTAGATGCTCTGGGTTTATGGCACTCTAGGGAATTACACTGTAATTAGAAAAAAAATTAGGGTTCTGAAACTCACCACTGTATATTTTAGTTAAAAATGCACAACTGTAACAGAACAGACAGTATGCCCCCAGTATATTTTATTGTCAATATATGAGGATTTAAATTTTTGAAAATAGGTCTGAGCTGCTTGATAGGTGCACTTCTGTGAGCTCTTGAAGTTATTTCAGTCTCCTCTGCAGCAACTTTGTCCATACTTATCCATGTTATGCAAAACTGTTTACTTTCTTAAAATAGTTTTCTGTGTGTTTGAGCTTTCTCACAGATTCATATTCTTTCTGGTTTTAAACATTTTGTATCAACACTGGTAGGTTTTTTTAGGCTGTAGGTACACATATGTCTCTAGATCCTATTCCTTAGTTGGGGAGGAAGGAAACTGCTTTTTCAAAAGCTTTGTTTGCTCTTTGTCAGGAGATGCCTTCACCTGGCAGGCACTGAGGGTAAAAATCTACATCTGCAGTCCAAGGCGTCACTTGGCTCTTTGACTAATGTAAAAATGAAAAATAAGAAAGGCCATTAGTCATTTTTTCACAGTGTAGCTTTTTGGCTGGCAGGAACACACCAAGAAAGACCTGAGTTTTAAAGCAAATTCACATTTTCTGTAAGCAAGTTTTCTGAATTGTCACTTTTTTGTACTTCTTTATGTACTGCAACTTTACACAGAGAAATTTTGACAGCATTAGAAAACAGGAAAGGCCAAATACCACTTCTGGCAAACTAAGAAATCTTAACTGAATCAGTTTTACTGATTTAACAGGTCCACAGAGTCTGAAGTGATGGGTTGTAGTTCATAGGAGGCTACTGCTGTAATGAAAAGATGTTTAAAATTTCATTAAATGTTTACAGACCCAGAGGTGAGGCCCCAGTAGATTATCATATAAAGATAATCAACAACATAAAGACATATAAAAAACCCCCTACCTATTATGAGCTTTCAACTGCATGGTATCAGGTCTCAGATACAAGGATGACCTTAGCGGGTGATTTCCTTGACATATGTAGCTAACACTTGACTTTGCTTACTTTGTTTAAATTTAGATTTATACATTTTTCATGTTTAAGCAGTAGGGTAGCTAGTAAACAGACATTTTTAGTAAGTAATTGCTCATGTTGTTACTAGTTGACTGACAGCAAATGAAATCCTACAAGGATTTTTATACATACTAGTGGTAGTGATACAGCTAAGTGGCCACTTGGTAGGTGAAAGCTTTGTTTGTCTAGGGTTTTAGCATAATCATTAAATCACAGCTTTCTCTAATTGCTTCAGCTGCAGCCAAACTCAGTTGGATGGGATTCTGAAGCAAATGGAATTCTGTCACATTCAATATCAGTGTTTGCTTTATTAAATAGCATTTCTCTGGGGACCTGCATAGACTTTTGGAGTTTTTAATTTGCTACAGTATGTACTAGCTGGCTTCTGTAAAGGAATTGTTCACCAAGCTGCAATTTTATTATTACTATTGATGCCTTTTTACTTTAAATGAGGTTGACAAGATAAGAGATGCCATTTAGAAGAAAGCTTTACTTACTTTCCTCAGTGAAGACTGAGTTTTGAAAGGGAGCACTTCTTGGCATGCATAAATTCTCCCATTTCTTTTGAAATGAAAATTTAAAGTTAATAATTAAAACAAACACACAAACCCACTCTGTTATCACAACCTCTGTGCTTCATTCTCTCTATATATCTTTCAGTGCCTTTCAGTACAGTATATCCTTTGATTTAGCAACCGTAACAGCCTTGTCAGTGATCTGTTACACTGTTCTACAATATTATAGCAGCAATAACAGTAAAAGTTTTGGTTCTAAGTAGATTTTTCATGGCAAGCAGGCAATTCAGACATCTCCATTTGAATCAGAATTTTAATTTGGAAATGCAAATGTCAGTTTAAAAAGTGCACTGCCTTGTGCTTCTCACCACCAAAACTTGAAAACTCTTGTGTACACTGAGAACATGAAAGTGTCTGGAGCCCCCCTTATCCTCACTTTGTCAAAGCAACCTGAACTCCTGATTATGTTCCTTCCTTAGTCAGACGTGGCTGTACCTGCCCAGTAGTGAGTGTTATGTGCTTGAGAAGGGTAGGGCTACCCCACAGAAATGGAGGAGCTGAGTGATCTGAGGGTCACAGGACAATGCATGAGAAATAGTATTTCATTTGTGTTGTCTTGACCTAGGATTTCCTTATATTTCAGATTACCCAGGACAGAGAAAGACATATTCCATCTCTAGTTTAATTGTATTTTTGGCCAGGAATTTTGCATCCAAATACAGTATGTAATTAAAAAAAAAAAAAAAGAAAAAAAAAGGTCTTGAGGGTCTTTATTTGCAAGTGTGGCTAGCTGGGGAGTAAAGTTAGGAAGCCAGGCAAATAATCACATCTTCTTCATTTAAAGTATTTCATACTGGCAGAAGTCTTTAACCAGTTCTCCAACTTCTGTCTGCCACTTGGAGCTTTTTATATGAAACAGCAGGAACCTGGCAGCCTGGAGATCTTTGAGAATTGCGAGCAGAAAACTTGAACATCATTTATAGGTTTTCCTGCCAAGACTGTAAAAATCTAGACAAAGTAGATACAGTTGTTTCATCCAGCTTTTCACGTATTTTTGTCCTTCACTAAGCTCTCAAAGCCTCAACCAGTTTTCTTTCTGACTTTTAAATTCATGGTAGATATATAGAATAGGATTTATCTTACCTACCTTTATCCCTAAAAAAGTTACATGGCTAGACTGAACCATTCTCTAGGCTCCCTCTACAGACAGTGAAGAGACAGAAATCTGCAGGAGGCTTTTTATCTCACATGAATTTAGACAACTGTCTTGGGGTGAGATGAATCCCAGCCCTGTTGTCACCCTCTAGCTTTGATTCAGCAAGTGTAACAAGTTCCATTTCCACGCTGGGATTTGGAGCCTTGAATAGAATATTCCAACATCTGATTTCCACTTAATTTAATGGAAAACGAATGCATAAGTCTTTTAATTAGCTTTGAAAATCTCTGCCTTAATGTTTGATTAAGTTGGAATGCACATGTGTTTGTATATTTAAAAATTGCAAGCAATAAATGTAGCTGTATTATTTTCAAATACCTGAGCATCTGATATCTGCAGCTGACCAGTGGTTCAAATGGCCACTCCAGGTGATACTATTCTGTACTGTTGAAAACTGGAACAAGTAAATTGAGTCTAAAATATAAACTTAGTAACTTAATTAAACTCTTAAACTGTCTTTTTTCTTATTTCTTAAGTAGTATTTAGATTCTGAAACACCTTTAACACAGATATTTGTGGATAGAGTGACATCACTAGCTGACAAAAATGACTGTGATTAGCAGTCCTAATAAGTACAGAATGCACATGGGAATTAACTTGGAGTGTAGTTTTGCTATAAAAAAGAAGTAATCCTTTAAAATTATCACAAGAGTGGGGCTTCTAATATGGGTTGAATAAAAAATGTGAATGAACTTTTAAGGGACATAATTTGCAGGTCACTCTAATGTTTTTGTGAAATAATTTGTTAATTACCATGGTGGTTTTGTTTGTTTGTTGTTTTTTGGTTTTTTGTTTTTTTTTTTTCTTTTCTTAAAGAATAGGCACTGTATATATAGCAAAGACATAGAGGGGTTTTTCTATTACCTATACATAACAAAGAACTCATATTTATGTTTTACCATTGCTTCTTGCCAAAATTTCTGTAAGGTGCCATAATGTTTACTTCTCCCTACTGTCTGGAATTATGCAGTGCTTTTACAATTTCTTTGGGTGATACCTGGACACCCAAAATCACAGTTATATGATTAAACAATTACATGCAGCAATATATAATTTAAAGTGTAGATATGGTTGCAAATTTTAAAAAGAGTGTTTTCTTTCTTAATTGCTTTCTCTTTTTCTGACTAGTTGCTAAATTAAATTTTTGTACATTAGATTACCTGTCTTCCATAGGAGATGGGACACACAATATACTTGATCTTTTCTACTTCCTGTACCTTCCCAAGAAATAACTGCTCTTTTGTTAGAGCTGTCCGTAATTTTGAGATGCTCTTACCTGGTTGCAAATCTTAATAGGAAGCCATAATTTTGAGTTAATTAGACTAGCAAAAGCATAGGTGGATCTCAGCTCAGCAAAACATTTAAGCATATCCTTAATTTTAAAAATCCCTTGCTGAGTCTTAGCAAGAGATTTCTCAAAGTCCTGTAGGATAAAGATGTGCTAGAGTTGTGTATAATGGTGTGGGCTGGACCTGAAAGATCATCTGCTTCCAAATCCCCTGCCACAGGCAGGGCACCTTTTACTAGACCACATTGCTCAGAGCTCCATCCAGCCTGGCCTTGAACACTGCCAGGGATGGGGCATCCACAGCTCCTCTGAGCAACCTGTGCCAGTGCCTCACCACCCTCACAGTGCTAATTAAAACCTGCTGCCTTTCAGTTTGGAGCCATTTCCCCTTGTCCCATCACTACATGCCCTTGTAAATAATCCCTCTCAGGCTTTCTTTCTGTATATAGAGATATGTGCCTCCTTCTCTATATGTCTTTTCAATCCATATAATCTTTTCTTATGATAAAATCAACTCTTTGTAGCTGCATTACCTAGCCCTTTCACTATTTGATACTTCTGCAAGACTCTGGCATGTAACTAGGAGGATGGTTTGTCTTACCTGTGTCTCCCTTTCCTACCTAGATCACCAGATTCACACAAGGATAAGGAAAAATACATAGAAGAATAAGTTTTTAACTCAGCTGAAGAGCCATTTATGACCTCTCAAAGTACAGTCTGTTGGATCATAGTTTAGACTGCAGCTCTTCAGAATCAGGGACCTCTGAAGGTCCCAGCTTTGTACTTGTCTCCAATACACGAGGTGCTTTTGTGAGACTTCAGTAATCCAGGAGGTGGGGAGAGTCCAGTGTGGAATGGAGGTGTCAAGGACTGTCTTCATCATGTTCCAATGTGGTATTTAGATGCTGTCAGTAATAACTTTATTTTCACTGTAATAAATAATAAAGGGATTTGTGTTCACTAAATTTTAGAGCCTTGGGAGTTGGTGCAGTTGGATAGATAGACCTAGAGAGACTCATTTAGTAATCTTGCTGGGAATATGAGTTTTTTTCTGTGCCCTAGTGACACATAATATTTGATGCTCTATATTCACTCATGGCAATACTAGTTATTGCCTTTTCATTCGGATAGATGGCATAGCAGCTTCCATTTACTCATAGAGATGGAAGTAAACAAGGTAAAAAAGAAACCAGGTCAAAATGTCAGAATAAAATAAGAACATTTGTATGGCTGACAGTAGTACATTAGATAATAGACACACTTAATATTCCATCTCTATAAACTATTCTCAAAGGCAGAGGCTGTGGGGTATTCTCTGGAAGAATAGAGAAATGTAACTGTGGTTCATTTTTGATAAACACAAAACTCAGGTCTGTGATTTGTCTGGAATGATCATGGATTGAGAATACTACTAAGAAAATCTATTACTGTTTCCAGCCAGCCAGAGATATTTTCATGCCTATTGAAAAAAGGGCTCAAATTTAAAACAATTTTGAATATGGATTTAGTATGCACTGTATATATCCCAGGTACTAACAGATAATGTGCTGTGGGTGGAAGTGTATAGCTCTCTAAAAACTGCACAATTTGGTTGTTAATGCCCAGTCTTTTTGTTCTCACAGCCAGAATATAGGTCTTCTCCTTAGAGACCAAGTGTAGTCTTATCCCATATATTTTAAAAGGACAAAAGAGCATCTTCTGCTGGTCAGTGATGATATTGCTGTGAAATCCCAAGGATGGTGCCACATTGGCAGTAGGGAATTGGCAGTGGAGTGTGTCTTTAGCCCAGCTTCACTGCTCTTTTCCCCTTTTTCTTTCTCCTATCCATTCTTGTGCACAAGTTTCAGGAATGGAAATAATGAATTCAAATTAAAGAAGCCAGTGAAATGACACATTTCACAAGTTAACTCCTTCTGCTCTGTACTGCTTACAGACAAGTATTAAACTGCAGTCTCCTGTCTGCTGCAGGTGAATAGTCAAACCTGTAGAGAGTGGATATTTAAGAATTCATTTCTCTTTTGTCCACAAGCTTCAGTAAAATTTAAAGACTGACAAATAATAGGTTTTAGACCAGGCATTCTTCTCTGATTCTGTTATTAGACTGAGCTAGGTATGTCTCTGTCTTATCCTTTCCTGACAACTTAAGTTAAAAATCTCTGTAATTTTAAGCACTACAATTTTAAAAGGATATCCAGATTGTTATACAGGTAGCATCTCTGTAGATGGAAAAATCAGGTGGCTTAGAGGTAGTGGAATAACTGGTCTTTTAGAGCTGTGTGTAGACTGGTCTTGCTATTTGCCAGCCTAGTGAGTTTTTCCCACAAATACTCTAACAAAAGGTACCTAATTTGGGCATATGTTACTGAAAGGGTCAACCATCCTTCCGAACACAAGAAAAATATTAGTTGCCCTTATTTCAGTGTCAGCATGTTTCAGTTAATCTGAACCCCTGGTAAAATTTCCCAGTGTGGACTTGCTATTTGTGACATATAAGTGACATTATCTCAAAGCTGTATATCTGCAAAGCTGAGTTGTATGGCCAGTGTCATTACAGCACAGTGTTTTTGCTAAAATGATGCTGATTCTCATCTGCCTGGGTTCAGAGTACAACAAGAAAATGGCATGGATCAATTTGTATTTTTGCAAAGCCTCTCTCTTTTTCTATTTTTTTTTGTTTGTTTCTCCCATTTGTATCTGAAATTAAATATTTCAGGTTTGATTTTCTGTTGCCTGATATTGTACTGATTTATAGGCAATAAAAATAGGATCCTTGATATATTAGGCATTTCCGGTGAATGTGTAAGAGTATATCCCTATTATGGGCCTTTCCCTGGAATTCCTTTGGATTTTTAAACCTACTCCAGATTTACATGAGAAACAGAGATGTTGCCCCCATGTTGCACCCCAATCAGTCTCTCTGAGGAGGTATTGCTGTGGGGATCTGTTGCATGACTATATTTTGCCTTTTCAATAAAACAGAAACTTGGTGTTGCTTCTTTACTGTACAATTGAAGATAAGTTCCTAAGTGTATGTAAAGTAATGTAAACAATAGTTCAATTAATTATTAAGTGAGCTGGAGAGACTGATATGTTTTGGGCATTGAGCGGAGTTTTGGCAAGAAGTTGCAAGTGTATAATGGAACAGAAAACTACTTATGACCAAAGCCAAGTCTTAAAATCTTTTAGCCAGTTTTGCTACACATTGTTTGAGAGATGGAATCCAGCCACACTAGTAAGTGAAATAAAAGAAAGCAACACCATTAAAACTATGAATATGTGTGAAATAACAAATGGAAGGAATAGATTTGGGCATTCCTGGCAGGGAAAGGGAAATGGAGATTCTGTGAAATACCACTAGGTGCCAGATTAAAGGTATATTTAATTCTGTGTAAACTATGCTTTATGTTTGAAATAAAATAAATGAGATAGAATAACAAATGGAAAAGCAATGGAGGAGATTCTTAAAAACTAGCCCTGAGTAACCAGATTGGTCCTCTTTCTCAAGTACTTTTACTAACTATAGGGTACTACATATTCTTAGCAGGGATACTGGGAAAATAGGAAAGGTGTGCATCTCCTTGTATAACAGACAGCCATATATGGGTTTCCCACCTACATACATATGAGCATTTCACTCTTTCACTCTGTTCATACTGTCTCCAGGAAAACCAATCTAGGACTCAGTATCTGCAGTCCATACTGAATGTATACAAATAGCAAAAAGCCCTCTGCCAGATTATAAAACCATTGTGCTTTGCAAAGCCAGACCTACGGATGAGTACTCAAATTTCCAAGTCTAAACAATTAAGATATGTAGATCCCTATTAATTTGTTACTCATTTGCAATTTATATCAGAATCTTAAATATATTAGGTAGAGACAATATTGATCTAATTTAGAACTACAGGGGAAAATTATTGGTTTCTTGTATTTGGACATTTTATTTTTCATGGTTTTTCTGTGTGCTTTAAGTATAAACATCAATGTCAGAATTTTTTTTTATACTTGTGAGTTTTGTAATCTGTAATGGATGTGGAGTTTTTCCAGATGTATTTAATGGTATAATCTTATCCTGAACTGCATTTTGAAAGCTCAAGTGTAGTTTAATTTTCTGGGAACAGGAGGAGGGAAGGAATGCCGTTCTTTCCTTAGGGAGACAGCAGTTCCTTGTGCAACATTAACTTAAAAGAATATGAGACACATATATGTTGCCAACAGGAATGTAGATGAATAGAGTTCTGAAAATAGTAAGTGTCAATAGGGAAGGGTTGCAGATGCCAGAAGAAAAATGTAAGCTCCCAAGTGCACACTCTCTTTTTATTTCTGCCTTGTCCAATGCCAAGACTGATGTGTAAAATTCAGGTTTTCCCTAAAAAGTGATTATTAAAAAAAAGTCTGACTTCAGAACAGATGTGTTTCCTGTGTGTATTCAGAATCATATTTATTTGTTTCCGTAACTCTGTTTGAATATACTATTTTCACCTGTTAGACATGTGCAGCCAAAAGTGGTGTCAGGTGGAAACCAAATTCAGGCTCTCACTGGGCGTGAGCTGTGGAGCTGCTGTACAGGGGAGGCTCTGCCAGAGGCTCATGGGCAGCAGGATCTCCATACCCACTCCCATTGGGAACACAGCAGTTGTGCTCTGCAGCTCTTTCCCCTCTGCAAAACACTAGACTAGAAATCTGTAACAGGGCATTAATCCATTTAACCTGCAATGGCAGCAAACTGCCAATTATTACTTCTTCTATCTGTGTTAGCCACCAAGGACAAGCGTTCACTCTTCTTTATAACAATATTTTCATATAGTTGAGGACTGTCATCCTGTTCCCTGTGAGTTTCTTCTGTCTTATACAAAACACAGTTAGATCCTTCTACCTTTCTTCCTTTTGAGTCTTTGGGGTTGGTTGGTTTGTTTGCATGTGTCTTTAAACTCATTGATTGCTGTGGCTCTCAGCTAATTCCTTTAAGAGTGGATGGCCCAGACTTGGCCATAGTACTCCAGAAGTGGACAGACTATTCCAGCTGAAGTCTTTCCAGAGATGTGTTTGCTGGAGTGGAAGGGTATTGTATCTCAGACATTTCCCTTATTTCCAAGAGCAATTGATTGCCGACAGATTTACTTCATGATCTGGACCATTTTCTACAGTACTGCTTAGTCAGTTATTCCCCATTTTTTGTTTTTGTTCTTTTGTCACTTGACTTCATTGAATTTCATCTTCATTCCAGATCATTTCTCCAATCTATCAAAATAATTTTGAATTCCACTTCTGTCCTGCAAGGTATCTGCATCCTTTAAAGTGTGATTTCCTGTACTGGCTTTTTACGTCAGTCCATTCTGCCTTCCAAGTCATTAAAGAAAAAGAAAAGAATTTGGAGAAAATGCCATAGTCTCAGTTGGCCTTATATTCCAGTTGCAAGATCTATCACAGGCAAGTGGAAAAGCCTCATTTAGCTTGCAGACTCTTATTCATGTAAGTGTGTAAGGTGTAAAGAAGAACCCAGCTTGACTCTCAGATCACACAGTGAACATACGGGACTTTTAGATGGAGGGGGAAAAAGAACATCATTTTACTTAAAATCTGATTACCTTTGCCAAAGAAAATCAGAGTCAGGAAAAAAATATTGAAACAGTAGGATTCCATTTACTTGGAGACCCTATTCAGAGTTGAGCCATGCTTCAAATTACAAATAATACCAGGGGTGGAGGGGATCAGAGGGAACAATGAGAGTTGTGGAAGAAGTCGTTTTGCTGCTTGGGTACCTGGCCACAGCAGCACAGCATCTTCACTCCTGACCCAACTTGTGGCTCTGTCTGCCCTCTTCTCTCCTGTGACCTCTTCCTTAAATTTATTTTAATACAAAATATTTTTAGAGAATTAATATTTTTTTGGTTATGTTTAGGCCATTATTTCAGTGTTTGAGCATGTGAGTGCACTACGTGAAAGGGAGGTTGCCATGGTAATTTCTCATTATTGTTGAATAGAAAAATAATTACTCTGGCGAAATCCCCCATAACCTGTCAAAGCATAAGTTAAAGATGCCTGAGGGCAGCCTTGCCTTCACCATCCTCTTTTCGCAAAAAAGAAAAAAAAAAAAAGAAAAAAAAAGAAAAAAAAAGAAAAGAAAAAAAAAGAAAAAAAAAAGAAAAAAAAGGTGTTTTTTTTAATAACTGGATCATATTTTGGTTTGTCTGGGGACACCTCACTGGGTTTTGTTCACATTTGTCTTTGAGAGTAGATGGGCCACCTGTGACAAGGGTGGGGCAGAAAATTAATCCAGAGCATTTCAAAGGATGACAGGATTTATATACTCTTTTTTAAGTTCAGGTTTTCTTTCTGGGGTGGGGTGTTGCATTTCATATTTTTCTTTCTTCCTCACCTAAAATATGCAAAAGCTTAATATAAAGACTTTGGACTGTGTTCAAACTGTGAGAGAGTATGGATATTTCATCTAACCAGAGAGGGAATCCTCAGTAATTCCATTTCCACATTCTTCTTGCTTTCAAGACTTCTTGGGAGCCAGCATGAGTGCAGATATCTGTGGTTTTGAGGAGAGGCCCTCCACTTTCCCTGCTCTTCTCTATCTTTCCCACATGCAGTTAAGTCCTGGCTATGCCATGCTCTCCTTTTTGTTCCCACGTCATTGGGTGCTACGGGTGTAGCTCCAGTGATACTCAACTACTGCATTAACAAAAGCTGCAAATGTGGTGTGTGGCATTGCTGAAATTCTTCCCTCCACTCTTCCTTCCCTTTGACAAGTATGTCCAAAAGGTTAAATGGTTCTGCAGCCTCTCTTTAGTCAAATGGCAGAGTGGGAGCTCGTAGCTGCTTGTTGGACAATGCACTCTTGTTTGGGCTTGTAATGCAACCCCCAGGCTGTGCTGAGTGCAGGGCTCTGTGCAGAGGTGTGTTGAACACCTGTGTGTGTTCCATGCCTAACACTGTGTGTTCCATGCTTACCACTGTGTGTTCCATGCCTGACACTGTGTGTTCCATGCCTAACACTGTGTGTTCCATGTTGTGGCTGCTTGGCTACTCAACACAGCAGTGTTTGCTACATGGAACACTCATCAGGTTTACACCAGGAAAGAACAACAGCTCTCTGTGACAGCAGATTTCTGAGATGTGGGGACAGCTTTGATACCTCTTTGTGTGACTGAATGGCAGGGCTGTATGATCCTGTCACTGCCAGGTTGGATGAGCCTTGGCAGGGAAAGTGTATTACAGGCTCTGACTCAGACAAGAAGTCTCTCTAGGGTCTCTGGAAGGAACCAGATTGTTAAAACCTGTCCTTACCATTTCTCCATTGGATGCTTGACAAAAAAATCAAAGTGAAATTGAGAGGGAGGAAGTATACCTTGCTTAACATTTTGGAGTGAAATGCAAAAGTAACATCATCAGGAAATACAGCAGCAGAACTAAAATCCCCAGATTGCTCTGCATGTGTACATAATGAATATGATAGATGCATATTTTCTTTTAAATTGGCATTTTATCTCAGGATCTTTTTCATGTGAAGCAAACATTTGTTTGCTTCATCTCTGGCTTAGATCTATATTGCTCAAGCATTAAGAGGTGCTCAGACCTCACTGTGCTGAGTGAACCTGGCCTTGCTCACTGGAAAGGATGGTGCTGTAAGTGGGATAGAGGACACTTGCTCAGGTGCTAGACATTGAAGTTTGGGTGCCTGTTGTTGATCATCCAGGTCTGAAAATGCCTGGTTCAATTGGTGAAGTCAAGAAACTACCTTTAGTGCTGTGTTGGTATGTGTTTTACATTGTTCACTATTTTAATAATTGCCCTGCTCCAGCTATGTGTATTACTGTAAGTCTAAGTATGCACAAGTCATCTTAACTTTTTTTTTTTTCCACTTCTTGTATCACACTTAAAAGTAAAGATTTCTCACAACAATTACATTTGAGTAACTAGCTGATATTTAATCAACCTGAAGTATTGTATTTATATTAAATGCACTGGGGTAGAATGGCCATTATATTTAGTTTCTAAATAACTTTCTTGTCATCTTGTGCTGATGATGAGGTTATGTAGCATTATAGAATTAAGTACTGAAGGATTTTTCATTACCAGGACCAAGCATTTGAGACACATAGACCAGAAAAGGAGGGAAAACTCAAAATTGCTTTATTTGCCATTGATTTATAAAACCATATCTAACATTTGGAGAAAAAATGTTACGGAAAAGAAAGTTTTTACATATTTAGTATGCTGGATAAAATGAAAGTTTATTATATAGTAAATTAAGCGTTTCAGGTTTTTTCCCTAAATTAGAACTAGAACTTTATCTAGGAAAAATTAGTTTGAAATATCACATAGACGTCTGTACCCCAAAACCATAGGTGAAGGAGCCAAACTAGGTGTGATCCTGTTGAATTTCTTTTACAACAGATAAACATATTTTCATTTTGCCTCCTGTTAAGTGAATGATCTGTTGCTTCCTAGGATAGTGACAACCTCTGGTGGGATGCCTTTGCAACTGAATTTTTTGAAGATGATGCAACCTTAACACTTTCATTTTGTTTGGAAGATGGACCAAAGCGATACAGTAAGAAATGTATATTTTTTGTTCTGATGTTAAGTATGAGTTTCTAAAAACAGTTTATCTGTACAAGACAGATGCAACCCTGGCAATGACAGTCACTTGTGTATATTCACTGACTATTAAGTTACATTAAAGAATTCCATGAATTTGGAATCCATTTTTTATGGAATTCCTCTGAGTTTTATTACATGAAAATAAATTATTTCCTAGTGGAATGAAGCAAATAATAAAATATAATCTTTGTTTTTTTTTTTTTTTAAATTAATGTGCTTTGTAGCTGTGCTTGCACTCTTTGGTAATTTGTCCTCTGCAAAAATTCAAGTGTTGAGTCTTGTTCACAGAAAGGGAACTTTATAGCAAATATCAGTATTATTGCTGGAAGGGCTTCCAAAATTAAAGAGGGATCAGAAAAACAACAAAATAAAATCTATATCCTTGCTGATGTAGATAAGTGTCATTCCATCAACAGTGTGGATCTGTGCTGCTTGCCCACATTAAGGACCAGCCTTGGATGCTGTCTGAGCAGCAGTGGAAGTCTAGAATACTCTCCATTGAGCACTAAGTGAAAGCTTGAATAAAAGTGAAGCAGTGAATAAATCTGATGGCATTGGAATCCATTGCCTGCACACACTGAGCAGCAAAAAGGGATAAAATTCATCGAACAAATTGTTTGAAGTGAATAATTCACTCAGCTTTAGCACCAAGCAACAGAGAGGGAAGTAAACATTGAAAAACTGCACTGCCAATTGTTTTACTCCATTCAGAATGACCCCTGCTTCATGGTGACAGATTGTGCTCTCTATTTAATGTTCTGAATCTTGTGAGGTTCTTCTTTCTCATGAGAGTGACTGATTGTCAGCCTATCACTCACATACTTCTAATTCCTATTATCAATTATCTCAGGTATTTATTTGACAAGTGTTACCTTCTTCTGGAGAAAAAATAACAACCACTTAGAATGCACGTTTCTGGGATTAGTGTTGACAGAATTACAGTTTCTTGCTTTTCAAAGCAAGTGATAATTCTCTAAAGGTCCTCAAATTACAGCCTATAGCAATGCTAGTAACAGCTGATCTGTCCTGATTAGGTTGAGTCAACTTGTCAGATATCAGATTTGCTAGTTGTGTTATCAGTCCAGAAGGCACAGATACATCAGCAAAAAAGCAATTAATGTCCAGTTAGATCAGAGGGAGTTGTGGTTCTGGAAAACAGTGCTGCATATGAAAGAATTTGTCAACGTGTAAAATACTCCTGTTGTCACAAATGCTTGAAAATGGTTGCATTGTCTGTAAATGGGACAGCTTGGCATGAGGTAATACTGGGTAATACAGCATTGTTGCTGATAAGAATGACTGAAAGGTCGAGTTACTATTGTCATGCTTTTAAAAGTGACTAGTACGCAGAATTTTTCCTCTGGTTTTAATTTCTGACCTCTGCACAAACTGATTGGTTTATTCTCAGCATCTGGAAGTGAAGCTCTGTATTTAAGGCTCTTTGCTGGTAATTAATATTTCCTTTCCTTTGTTAGTTAATATTTACTAAGTAGTGAATAGTTAATAGTAAATCAACAGTTACTGAACTGTAGTATTAATGATGCTTTTTGACATGAGCAGTATTCTAACTCAGTGAAACTCTGAAGAGCATGCTTGTGGCTGTTCCAGTTTGAGACTTCCATTCCCTTCTGAGAAGGCTTTGAGAGGAGTCTGGAGGCCTCTGTGCTGTCCAAGCCCCTGCTTGGGGACACCTTTGGCATTGCTTGTGGTGGCTGCAGAGTGAAGGTTACATGCTAACAGTACCTCTCTCTTCCTAGCTGGGAACTTTGTGTCCAAAACCATGACCAGGAATTGAGAACAGAGAAGTCTGCTCTCCTTACAGCTCTCAGTTTCGCTTGTCCAAGCCATGCTCTGCTGGCTCTGCTGTTCTCTTATGAGTGCTCTTGGCATCTCCCAAGAACCACAGTGACACCCAGAACATTCCAAGCTGGTGGAATTGCTGACCAGGGGCTGTGGCTCCTGTTAGGAGCACATGGTTGCAGCACCAAACATGGGGTTCTGAAAGCAGTGAAACAAAATTGCCCTTGTCTTCATCTATGATGTCTCCAGCAAGACACCTGCCTCCTTGCCTAGTGTGTATGCTGTTTAGGATGGAGAGGGCATTAAACACATTGGAACTGGAAGAGAGGAAAGAGAAAAGACAAATTGTTTGTTCTTACTCTTGCAGGCACAGACAGTAATGGAGGGAACCAAGATAAGGCCCAGGAAAAGAGAAAAAGGCATCCTTTGAGAAGTTGTTTATAAAGCTGAAAGTGATGAAAGATGCCAACCTCTTGCCTTTGCTCTAGGATTCAGGTCAAAATTCCCTGCCTTTGTCTTGCTTCAGCCTGTGAGAGCTTTGCTTACATCTCTGACATTGGTTGTGGCCACCACCTTTTTTTTTTTTTTTTTTTTTCCTTTGGGCAATGTTTTCCCTCTTCTGAAAACTAAAATATTCTCTTTTGGAGCAAACAAATTCAAAAAACTCCATTGCATGCATGCGTGTGTGGAAAGGACAAAACTTTTTTGCTGTCCATGGCCTCATTTTCTCTGGGTTATGGCAATTCCCAGTCCATTTCCTTCTTCTTCTCAGGGGCTATTTAGCACTTGTGCTAAGCCGTCAGAGACATGAAGAAGCACACTGTTTTGCCCCAGGTTCCTTCTTCAAAGTCCCTCTAGAATGTTTTGGGAGGCTGCTGGGCAGTGATCTTGAGTGCAGTTCCCAAATTTCTTTGGGGTTTTTTTCTCTTGGTTGCTGTAAACTTTTTCTTTCTGTGAGTTTTGTATCATAGCCTGTTTCCCAGCTGGCTCTCTCTGCCCTCTGCTCTTACCTGAACAGTCCAACTCCACAGCCAGTGCAAATGTTCAGAGTAGGCCTGTAAATCAGTGTTTATGTAAATGGTAGAAGATTTAAAAAAAAAAAAAAACAAAAAACCACTTTTTTTTGCCTCCCTTTCTGGTTTAACTTTAATATACAGTTTTGTCCAAGAGATTATAAGGGTTGTGAACTCAACTTTTTTTTTTGCTGTCTCAGAAAACAAAGTTGTTTATTTATTTTCATGGCTCAAAACTGAAGCTTTATGAAGAACACAAAATATTTTTAGGTGTTTCATTCACATTACCCTGTTTCACAGCTCTCCTCTCTATACTGAGAAAAGCAGTTTTCTTTCCTTTGCTGTTCTCAATGTTTCTCTTCAACTGTCAGCTCTGAGATGCTTTCATTTTTAAGGAAAAATAGATATGGTTCAAAATGGGGATTTTAAGTCACTGGGTTATGTTTACTTTGCTTCACATCAGGCAACACTATGAACTGATACTTGAGCTAGCTTTAAATGCCCCTGCATCTGCATGGCACAGCATGTAAAAATACTTACTTATGCCCTGGGAAGAGCAGAGGTTTGTTAGTTCAGTGATCCACCTGCTTTAATTAATTTGATTGCCAGGTTTGTTAGAGCTAGACCTAGTTATCTGTGCAGAACAGTATTCTGCCTTAGATAGATGTGACTTGAAAGCCCAGCTTAACTTTTTCATGCAGAGATTCTGTGTCAGACCAGAAATAGCTGCTGTGCCCATCTTTGCAGTTCCTTTTGTCTTTCTTCAGTATTTGATTTCTGTACATGCAAGAACTTTACCTTCTGCAATCCTTTCTCCCTGGCACAGCCTTCCAGAAAGAAGATACTATCTTCTTTCAAACACACACTGAAAATATGTTTTTCTCCTACTTGCTTATACCCCTCAGCTATTCTTTTGGTCTGAACCCTACTTACATTACAGAATTTTGTGTTGAAATTTTAATGAAAATGCTGCAGAAAATAAAGATATATTTTAAGTTAACAAAGGTGTAAATTATGCATTTCTCTTGTCTGGCTTTTCAGGGTAGCTTGGCTACCCTGAGATGGAGAGAAACCTCACACATTCCAATGCTTAAAGACAGGGAAAGATTCCCAAAAGTAGAGATGCTACCTGTCTTACACTGCACTGAATTATAGTCAACAGAAACTAGGATGTAAACACATGAAGTTCATTCTACAGTGAGAGCAAAAATAAATTTGTTTTAATATATTATGCCCTGATTTGTTTGTTCAAGAAATAAATAGGATTTAAACAAAACCAAAAAAAAGAAAATATGCCTAATGAAGCAGAATTTTTGTTTCCTTGTTGTGGATAAAGCATTCATTTCCTGTTAAGAGGCTTCTATCCCTGTAAAAGAGTAAATACTAGACTCTGATCCATTGTTGCCCAGGTTCTTTGTTTCTCTGAGACAAAATATTTCCCGAACAGATAAGAGAAACAAGTTTGATTGACAGCTCTTAGCAGAGTCTCATCAGCTGCTGTGCTGACAGCCTGGTGATGCGCACTGTGCTGATGTGGTAGGCACTGACAGGTGATTGACAGCCCAAGACTGGGGAGACAGGAAAGATGAAGCATGCTCAGTAAGAATAATGTGCAGTGTTTATGCAGCACTGCAGAGAATAGGAGCTAGAAAGTTAACTCTTTCAGGGAAAGTGCTATTTTAATGCGCAATGAATGCAGTTGCCACTGTACAGAAAATTAGAGCTTGTCTACATTTTTCTTCTGTTCACTAAATGATTTCTGTGCATGGAGGAACTATAATACTGTAGGAAGCAAAAGCATGAGCTATTACATTTGTAGCTGTAAAAAATTTTCATGTGTGGTAGATATGATGGAGTCCTCGAAATGGATTTATTTAAGCTTATAGATGTAGAATATATTGAGAATTTCAGGCACTTTTTATAGGCTTTCATCTCCCAATTTTATATGGCATTGCATAATGTTACACAGTAGAAATTTCAAAAGGAACAATTTGAGCTCTTTGCTCTCCCTATCCTTAGGAAAATATAGTGATTTCAGTTTTATTGTTGCTCTGAATCTGTAGCTGATAATTGAATATGTATTTTCTGTTATAATTTCCAGCGCAGTTTGTGTTTGGAATGTACAAGGTAACTATACCATGCTTTGCATTTTATTTATTTTTTTTTCATTTTCTCTACTTGGATCATGAACCCTGTTTGATTTTTTTTTTTTTTTTTGATAGGAAGGAAGGAAGGAAGGAAGGAAGGAAGGAAGGAAGGAAGGAAGGAAGGAAGGAAGGAAGGAAGGAAGGAAGGAAGGAAGGAAGGAAGGAAGGAAGGAAGGAAGGAAGGAAGGAAGGAAGGAAGGAAGGAAGGAAGGAAGGAAGGAAGGAAGGAAGGAAGGAAGGAAGGAAGGAAGGAAGGAAGGAAGGAAGGAAGGAAGGAAGGAAGGAAGGAAGGAAGGAAGGAAGGAAGGAAGGAAGGAAGGAAGGAAGGAAGGAAGGAAGGAAGGAAGGAAGGAAGGAAGGAAGGAAGGAAGGGGGTAGGCCTGGATTACTGGGCAATAGTTTCAGAGAGAGCTTTGGGCCAAGCTGCAAAATCCACAACTTTGAAGTGCTTATCCAAGTTTTTCTGTGTGCCTTTAGAATATATTGTATAAGTGCATTTTAGACCATACTACAAATTATTCAATTAATACACAGCAAGGAAGTTGCAACAGATTCATTGTGAATTTTCCCATGTTTTTATAACCTGTGCAATGCAGGTAACTTTATAGTCCTTTATTGAAAAAAAATGCAGAGTTTAATGGTGAGAAGCTACCTCTAGTGGGTATTTCTTATAAGCATAGTTTGGGAATAAACAGGGAAAGTTCATTACACATTACCCACTTGCATAATATTTTCAAAAAGATGGTTTGAGGGGCCAGCATGCTACATTATCACCCCAGGTTTCTCTAAAACTCTCATCTAGCTTCTCTCCTATAAGTCTTAGAGGGAAAATTAAATTTGCCTAGAGAAAGATTATTTTATTTCCAGGAACATCTTCTTTCTTTTTCCCTTTATTTTTTTTTTTCCCAAAAAAATCACAGTCATTATACATCATTTGAGCTTTCAGGTACAACACAGTAAATTGGCTTTGTGAGACAGCTTATTCTGTGTGACTACCTGATATTTGTCTTTATATACAACTATTCTAGTTTTGGGTTTTTTTGAAGTTTCTTGGCAATAGTTTTGAGTTTAATTTCAGAAGATAGGTAAAAATTTCATTAAAATCAGATGTAAAAGGTCCACAATTGCCTGGATCACCACTAGCACCTCCATCCTCCAGCTAATGATTTCTAATTAACAATTACTTCCTAAAATTGATGTTTTAAAGAGTTCTCAATCAATTTTACATATGCTCTATGAAAATTGTATATTAATAAACTTTAGAAAGAATATAAGTAATGCACTAGAAAGTTTAATGCTTTACAGGAGTCTAAGTGTATTACAGCCATGCACTTATCTTTATCACCCAAACTTTTGTAAGCTCATCAAAGAATAAAGTGAGATTTGTTTGACAAGAGGTATTTTGCATAAACCCATGTTGACTGGCATTAATTGCATCCCTTTCACTTCAATCTTTGTCAGTTAAATCCTGTATAATTTTCTTCACTATTTTGTCTGGATTGATATCAAGCAAGTGTATTATGTTATGCTCTTCCCTGACTCTATAGTGTCCCTTAAATATCATCTCAGCAGTAGCGGATTTTTAAAATTCCCCCAGTAGTTCTTTTATTTCTTTAATTAATATTTTATAGCACCAGATAGAAATGTGAGAAAAAACCCTTAGAACTCCTAATTTCAAAACATTTGCTTCTCATAGATACTATTTAAGAGCCATCTTAGTTGCCAATGGACTAGAAGGCACTTTTCTCTCAAAATGAACATTCTTTCCAAAAGTGGAACAAAAAAGCTTCTTAAATGTTGAAAGGTTTTCTGTTCCCAAATTAAATTAAAGTTTGATAAATTTCAAAGTCTTATTTTCTCTAATATTTGTGGATACAATTTTTTCACTGCCAACTTCAGCATCTCATTCTAATATTGTATATTTCATAGGATGTTTTTATAGAACATTTCCCCCTTTTTTATCTCTGTTTTTATTTTCTACAGGCATCATAATTATCAGGATTTTTTCCCTTCTAATTATTGCCTTCATTTTCCTACTTACTTTTTTTTTGCCAGAATTGTTTTTCTTTTTCACCTTTTAGCTGCATCTTTTAGATATCTTTGGAAGTCTTTTTAACAGATTCTTAATTTTCATGCATAGTTTTTTTCTGTATTTTCTCCCCATAAATTGAGCTATGGTGAATCCAGTATTCTGAAGCACCAGATGTATCTCTCCTATGACTGGGATTGCCTTTTCTTTGTGTGTACTGAATGCATGTTCTGGATGGCATTTGTACAGAAACATGTGGTCTGACTGGAGAGTGTCCAGGGCAAAGCAAAAGTCTTGAAATAAACTTACTAAGAAAAATTGAAGAATTTGAGTCAATCAGTCTGCAGAAGAGAAGACATGGAAAAAAGGATGAGGAAAATGGGTCATAATAACAGGACATCTCAAGAAAAGGCCTGTGGTCTGTTTCTATAGCCATGATGAGCAGGAGAAGAGATGAAGGCCTTAAATTGCATAAAAAAAATTAAAAAAAAATATAAAAAAAATTAAAAAGTGGGGTTCACTCTTACCAGTGATAAAAATGGAGTGTTTGGAGAGATTCCCTGGGGAGGCTGTGGACTCCTGCACTCAGTGAGCTGTCTGACCTTCACCTGTGTTTCCCTGAAGTCACTGGTCCAGAGCTGGTGCCAGCTTTCAGTCCCTATTCGGTTCAGTCTCAGCCATCATGACCACTTCTGGAACAACTTATTCATCTTGGATGCTAACCTTTTTGTGATTAAAAACACCTTACTATTTCTAATTTTGAGTAGTAGAAATAATGCTTTTCTAATACTGCTGGCTAAGCAAGACTTTGCATATGCATTTTCTGCCAATTTCCTTCAAAAGAGCATTTTCATCTTCTCCATATTACTGACAGATGTTAAAGGAATAGTTCCTGCTAGTTCCTGATTTGCAATTAGCAGGTATGAATTAGACTTTCACCTCTGCCAGCTGCAGTCTTGTTAGCTAGCTTAGTGTTCCTGCACCTCTGAGTTACCAATACCTTCAAAACACAAAAGGAGGCTTCACTGCAAAGTGCCAGCCACATGCAACATGTCTGGATTTTGCCTGTGTGCACACACAGCATCAGTTAGGTACTCCACGGAAAGGTTTATCATGAAAACTGTTTCATCAGCCTCTTTCTCTCTATCCTAACAAATAATGTTCATTTTCAGATGTCTTGCAAAGGGACATCCCAGATTTTTTCTGCTTGTAACTAAGTATGTTGTACAAATCAATATGGGAGACCCTGTGTCAGTGCAGTGGGACATGGAAAAGGGCTACTAATGCCAAATATGAATGTTGTGCAATTATATGGAGCCTCTAATTGCAATTTCTGAAACTCCAGTCAATCAGATTGGTTCTGCTGCTGTATAAACAATTTAAGTGATAAACCCTCTTTGGGAGAAATCTTAATATCATAGGACGTGACACATTAGAGGTGCCTTGGGTCTGTTCAGAAGGAGAAAGAATAAAGGCAAAATTAACATGAGAGAATCACAGTGATTTATGGACTTTTTCCCTGCTCAATACAAATAATCCCTTTGTTGTGCTTGGCTTTTGTTCACCCAATTGGTCCAAATTATGTAGCATTCAGTTCTTTCTGCAGGAGGTGATGTTAATGAAATGATGGAAACTCATGCTAAATAATGGAAATAAAGCTTTTTAGATCAAAATATTAACCAATTTTACACTATTTTAAAATTCAGGTTAAATAATTTTCTAATTGTTTTGTGTGCATAGTGTAATGGCAATTCTGAGGAATTGGTCAGTACTTTTTCTGTGTTGCTGAATAACTGTGTTTGGCTTCAGATGTTGTCAATACATTAATTTTCTTTTATTGAGAATTAAAAGTGTTGCTCTTATAGAGGTATTTTAGATTTTTTTTTTCATGAAATTGAAAATATCCAGTAGATAGTGCCGCAACTTTTAAAGTTATCAAGTAATTTTTAAGATGATAAGTTAATATATGTTATGTTCTTTCAGAAAAATGTCCTAACATAGTGACAGAGTTCCTGTAAGAAACAAGACTGGATGAGAATATTCATGTTTCCTGTAGTAGTCAAGAATTGTTTTTTCTGCATTTTTCATGCTTTTCCTTTTCTTTTGTTACATTCATGTAATTTCTTCTTCAGAAGTGAAACACCTCAGTTTATGAATTACCTAAGCAACACCATAAAAAAATACGGAAGTTTTGTGGCAGAGGATATTTTCATATTGTTGTCTCATTTCTAAAACAGAGAGGAATTAAATTAAGTATAGTATTTTTATTCACAATTGGCATAAATTATAACACTTCCGAGCACATGGATTGCCTGAAGGTTTAAGAAATAAATTTCCTTTTATAGAGCACTGAATAACTAAACTATGGGGGAAGATTTTTTCTTCCCTTTTTTGAAGCCTCAGGTATAAGTGATCCAGTACAAATTCCTAATTGTTCTGGGAAGTTATGCTTATGAGGATGACTTTATAATAATTTATAAATTCTGTATTGTGCGTTTACTCTTACCAGCGCAGTTAGTGGTGTTGAATACTTCATGGCTTTAGCACTGTCAGGACAGGGCTTGTATCACAGATGATCTTTTTAAAGTTCAGATAATAAAATATTTGCTCCTCTGCCCACAAATTTAATCTTGCAGACCTGTATGCACACACAAATAGAACACAGTCAAATACACAAACATGTATCCTAATATAGTGCAGGTTCTATTACACAAAATGTGCACGCTTGTGTTTAATGTACAAATAAAACTTTATTAAGACTTTTACATTGTATTTCTATGATGCAATAGAGCTGCTCCACATGATGTACCTTATTTTTAGGCACTAGGTATTTACTGTAGTGCAATATTTTAAATGGCTTAGGAGAACACAACATGCAACATCACCAAAAATTATAGAATCTTTATAGAAATACATTTAAACTGGGTCAGCTGCAGCTCCATGATTAGTAGAAATAGACCCAAAAGCTGAGTCTGGACACTGAGATACAATTCCCAATTCCATATTGAAAGTTTCTTTGAATTAATGCAGTCATGATTTTTTTTTTTAAGTCTGCTATGTATGGGAAGGCTCAGATATTATACAGTGACTATCATTCTTTATCATATTGAATTCTGCACTCCAAATTATATTACCTTTAAAATGTTGCTGACATTTTGCTGTTCCACTCTTCTGATCCATATAGGTTTTATACCATAATATTTTAAGTTCATTCTGGTGCATATAGCAGTGTAAGCAGTACCTTGCATTTCTTGTTTCTTCTCTCCTTATTTTCACAGAAAGTGGTCTCTCTGAAGTATTTGCTTAGGATTTTTCAAGACAAATGAACTCAGTACATAGATACTATTAAAAGTTTACCTCAGAGAGGACAGTTTATAGGTATATGTATGGGATTTGGAACAGAATGATTAAGATTTATAATATTCTTTTGGTTTTGTGGAGTTTGAACTACTTTTCTACTGAACTGCTGGAAATATCCTGGCCCCTGAAGGACACTGGTGTCCATCTCTGCCTGTGCAGGAAAAAGTGATAATGCAGGCCCATTGTTCCAGATATGCTCATCTTTGAAAAATCTTGTTTCAGGTCATTGAAAGTGTTGGTTGTATATTGTATGAGAAAGCCAAGAGAAGGATTGCAAGCAAGCTCTGGGCTGCTGAGGAGATACTGCCACAACACATGGCATTACCTGCAGCCTTGTAGTTACACTGTGTAGGGCTGTTTCCTTGCTGCCACCCAGCCAAGACATATGAATCAACAGTCAGTGGCTGAGAAAATTTTGTTGCTGAGGGCCACTATCACATGCAGAGTTGGGGTGATGTCTCTTCCATAGCTCTGCTCCGGAATAAACTGCCTACATGTAAGTGTTCCTTCAGCCAAAGAGATTGTGCCTTGATTTCAAGGTCATGAAAGTGCTATTCCTTCATAATCAGTGTTACCTTTTGCACACCATTCAGTTTCAAACATCTGATTTTTATCTGTTATGTGGGCTACTCTTAGCTTCCCATTTTGAATACAGTACAGGAATATGTTCAGAGAAGCAGCAGTGCACAGCTCTCTGTCCAGTGGCCGCTTCTGAGTCAACTCCATCTATGCAGTTCACTGGGTACTGAGAGTAGATGTTGACCATTTCGTTGTATCTATTGAAAATTCATTACTCCCAACTCCATTTGGCTATGATAAAGGTTTTTATATACAATTTTATCTAGTCCAGAAATATTAGAACACTATGTAATTGAATTTTATTTTTCTCTTTAATGTCTGAACTTGAATTAATACAGCATTACTTTTCATCCTGATATCAATCTTGTTCCTTTCATTTGGATCCAAATTCCTTTGTAGTACATTATTTAATTCACTAAAATAAGGTAAAATGAAACCCTGGTCCAGGGAACATTAAACTGACATATTTTTCGTGTCACGTGTGATAGTAGCAGTCTGCTGTATAAGTTTGTGTGTCCCTCCCCTCTTTTAGTTGCTGACAGACTTTAAAACTTTTTTCCCTCTCAAGAATTGATATTGCCTCTATTTGTTCTTCCCCCCAACCCTACCCCCACCTTCAGCCTTAAGGAAAATCAATTCTTCCATTATTAAATTATATTAAAGAGATTAAAAATACAATTCTCTTTTATAAACTCAAGTCCCTATTTTTTAAAGCAATTTTGAACTCAGACTAGTTTGGTATTCTTTAACTGTGGATCTGTGCTTTCTTTTGTGGCAAATTAGCTTTGATTTGACAGCTATTTTTGTTTCAAGATTGTAGACACACCAGCTTTACTGAGGCTTGGCTCTTAGGGACAGTTGCACATGCATGGCTGGCTGTGCATCAAATTCTGTAATCCAAAGGGATGCTCCAGGTCATGGTTAAAGAAAAGAAAAGAAAAGAAAAGAAAAGAAAAGAAAAGAAAAGAAAAGAAAAGAAAAGAAAAGAAAAGAAAAGAAAAGAAAAGAAAAGAAAAGAAAAGAAAAGAAAAGAAAAGAAAAGAAAAGAAAAGAAAAGAAAAGAAAAGAAAAGAAAAAGAAAAGAAAAGAAAAAGAGATTTGGAACCACATGGACTTGCACCAAGAAAAAATATATCAAGCTGGAAAACAAAGGAATGTCTTTCCTTTCCAGACTGTTTCTGTTCAGTATTCTTCTTTTCTACATTATGCATGCACAATTAATAGAATTAGTTAATAGTTTTTTTAAATGCAAATGAAACAAACAGAGGATATCTTATATTGAGAAGGGTTAAACTTAGCTTAGTGAAACATGCACATCCTGTAGTGTGAATTTGTGTACAACTTTGGAGTTGTATTATGGTAGGGAGAAGGTTCTTGACTAAACAGAAAGAAAAACTCTGGACAATACATTCCAGCCACCTTTGGAAAGGTAAAGTTTGTACTGCTAGTACTATGTTGATTTAATTTATAATCTGCTGTGCTGGCAGCTGGATGCTACACTAACATCAGCAGGCAGTGCAGTCAGAATTGCAGTATTGAGGGCTTGGACTTCCACACAGCTCATGTTTGGCAGAGGTTTATTTCAGACTAGCTCCAGCCTGGTCTAGTGAACTATCTGCCTGTTAGTGGCTGGCATGCATTGAGTGCATCCCTGGAGTCCATCTGACTCCTTTCTTACAAGGGCTGTACAGTCTGTGAGCTTGGAGACATCTCCACATCGTGGACCAAAGCAAGGTGATTCAGCCACTGACTTTAGAAAAGTGTTCCCTAACTGACCTAAAGGGTGAGTGTGAATTTAGGCATGGAGTAGGAATTCCTTTGTGATAATTAGGCACCCTGTCAGATGCCTTCATTAGGCACCCTGTCAGATGCCATCTGTGCCATCCTGGGATAAAAAGTTCATTTAATTTTACTTTTGATATCATTTATACCATAGACCTAATAATCCTCTGCTGTTCTCCCTTATTTCTATGGAAAGCATCTAAGTCCTGGAGGAGTCTATCCTATATACTCAGCACCACCCATGTTCCTGTAACAATGCTCTTCTCTGGTCTGATGATAATTCCTCTTCCTCAAACACCTGGTTGATTTTTTTTTTTTTTGCTCTAGAGCTGTGGAGAAAGTAGACTGTTCAGCACACAATCCCCCCCACTTTTTGCTTATTTTAGTCTTTGTGAGAGCAGCCTTGCTCTACAGCTGTGTCTCAGCCCCTCCAGTGCTTGGTAGCAGCTTGTTTTACTGCTTGGACCTACTTCCCCCACGCTGGGTTGAGGAATCAGCCCCATCTGACAGTCCTGGAGTGCTATGCAGAAACCACATCCCATGAATAAGGTCATCATGCTTGCTCTTGGCATACTTTGAAAGCCAGTCTTAAATCCCAAAATGTTTTCTTCTAAAGCTTCTTTCCCCCCATCAATTCTCTTTAATAATAACAAAGACAAAAGACCTTTTTAGGATCCGATGATGTGATTCTACAGTAGAGAGCCCAGATATAATAAATATAACTTTGGCTGCTCCTAGCAATAACTTTCAACAGAATGTAACCAATATGTCAGTAGATATATTGTGAACTGCATGATTTCAAATAAGTATTAATATACCTTGATATGTCTCTTTGATTATAGAAAGGTGTACACATATATATTTATACTGTGGTAAATTGGTATACTATCAAATTCATTTGTGCAAATATATGTGATCATGTAATTACACTCTGTATTATTGTGATACAGATGCACAGGGAAGCAGGATTAAGATTGTTCTGTCAGCTTCAATTTGAATAACCCCTGGCATCTGAGAACACTGCAGTGGAACATGAGCTTTTGGTGTGGCTTTTGCTGCAGCTGCTGGAATTAGGATCAATGCCTGCTTCTCTTTGGCAAGCAACTGCTATCCTGAACACAGGTGTGTGTGCCTGGTCATTCTGATCAGTGCACTGCTCATCAGTAATAGAAATGAGGGTAATGTCCACAGGGGCATTAGCTAGGACAGAAATGGCAGTGTAGCTTCTCAACAGAAGCAGAGAGAGCTATGGCACAGTCTACAGAACAGGGCTTTCCATGGACTGGACCACCACAAGTGCATCTTGTTACAAGAAAGGAATGAAGTGGCCTGCTAGAGAGTTAGCAAGGACAAGCATTCATCATTACCCAACTTCTAGATGTCCTACTAGAAAGAAGAATGTCATTATTTTATTTTCGCTTGTTTGTGGAGGGTATTATGAGATAGTCATTCAAGTCTGTTTAAGTTGAATGATTGTTTAAAGACATCTTAGGATCTACTAAAAGTGCTAGTTAATAGCAGAGACAGCAAACAAAAGATATTGTTTACAGGGAGCATGTTAAAACCATTTTTAAGAAATGCTATAATGAGACAATATTGGCACATGAGTATTTTCTGGTTTACATGTCTTGCCAATTGAGTATTCCTCTTCTGTCACTTCTGTTTTAAAGTAAGGTTTATTGCAATTGCACAGCATATATATAATTTGTCTTTATGAAACTGAAACATTTACTCACCAGACCATGACACATTTCTCTAGACCTGTTGATAGGATCTAAACTGTACTTATTCTGTGTGCTTTGAATTTGAAAGCAAAAGTCAGCAGGATTGAAAGGGACAACCATGAGTCATTTACCATGAAATTCTGGAACAGTTTTAATATGAGAGGAAAAGAGCTGGGAGCCTGCACCAGACAGCTGTGCTACAATAGGACAATACAGTGTTTCAAATGCACATTACTATATGATTTTCATTCTCACTGAAAATAAAAAAAAAGTTTTTGGAAGCTTTTCAACTGCTTATGTCTTACTCTTCTCCTTCGTTGTGCCATCATAGTTATACTATTTTTGTCACTGTTAATTTATGAAATGATGTTTGATATGTCTAGCTCGTTTAGTTATTAAGGAAGAAAGCAACAAGAAAATAGCATCCTACTATACTAATTATATTCAAGTCAACAGTGTTTGGGAAATAAATCCAGCTTTTGATATATACTCTTGTGCCTTACCTATGAAATGATGAGTCAAAAGGACACAGAGCAAAATTTTCAGAGGTCACTAATTCTTACAGTCATTTCTACAAGTGTTCATGTAAACCTCTCATTAATATATCTATACTTACCAATATATACAGCCATCTGAGGAAAAGAAAAATCATTTAAATAATTATTAAAATATTGGTTTATTTGTTTACAATATCACCATCAATTATGAAATTTTACTTTTGTTTTTTCGTAAAATAATTATTAGAGTACCCAGTTTTCTGGCATGACAACCTTGGTAAAATGTTGTGCATATATAGCCTTCCTATTTGTAAAGCAGTCTAGGAAAGATAACATTTGATTGACTACTTATGAGTAAGCCTCCTATTCCAGACAATGTAGCTGAACATATTTTATGCAAAAATATTATAATGCATGGTTTTCTAAAACAACGATAGACCAAAACATCAGTAATTATAAAAGTATTTATGCAGGTTCACAGCAATACAACAGTTCTCTTTCATTTGATAATTACCTTTTTAAGCTAGTATCCAGAGAGCTCTGTATATTTTAAACCAAAAAATTTTCATGTTAATTCATGGCAGAGCTCCAGCACTCTTCATCAAAATACTGGTCTGAAATTTTGACTTAGTTTTAGATTTTCTGGACTGAAGTAAGCAGCTTAGATTTTCTCTTCATCAGTTGCCACTCTATTTTTCCATTATTTATTATACTTCAAATTGCACCATATTTAGTTATAGAGTCATAGTGTGGGGTTTTTTGTTGTTTTTTTTTTTTTTTTAAGTGACCTTAAAGATCACCTGGTTCCAACCCCCTGCCATGATCAGGACCATCTTTCACTAGACCAGGTTGCTCAAAGCCCCACCCAGTCTGGGGTGGGGGCTTGAACACTTCCAGGATGGGACACCCCCAGGTTTTTGGGCAACCTTTTCCAGCATCTTACCACCTTCATTGTAAAGAATTTCTTCCTAATAGCTCATCTAAACCCTCCCTCTTAGTTTAGAGCCATCACCCCTTGTTCTATCACTACATCACCTTTTAAAAAGTCCCTCCCCAGCTCTGTTGTAGCCCCCTTTAAGTACTGCAAGGTGCTATAATGTGTCCCTCAACCTTTTCTTCAGGCTGAAATAACACCTCCCTCTCAGCCTGTCTTTATAGCAGAAGTGCTCCAGTCCCCAGAGCATCTTTTTGAGTTTGCCCAGGTCCCTCTGGATGGCATTCCTTCCCTCCAGCCTTGCTGCATCACAGATTGGTGTCATCTGCAGCCGTGCTGAGGGTGCTCTTGATCCCACTGCCCACGTCATTGATAAAGCTGTTCTACAGCCCTGCTCCCAGCACAGCCTCCTGAGGAATGCTCTTTGAGCACAACCATCCTGACAATTCCTTGTCCCCTCAGTGGTTCATCCACCTAATCCACATCTCTCCAGTTTGCAGACAAGGTTGTTGTGTTGTACAGTGTCAAAAGCTTTGCACAAGTCCAGGTAGGTGGCATCAGTCCCTCTTCACAAACACTGAAAATCATAGTGCTGTGTCTGGATGAGTTCTGCCCAGTGCTAGCAGCCCTACACAAATGGCAAGAATTCCCTGTCTCAGTACAAACCAAAGCATATGTGATTTTTTTTTTATTTTTTGCCTGTCCATTGTCTCTCTGACTCTGGTTGGTACAATTTTAAAAATTGAAAAACATGTACCAACTTTTTAAGTCATTGCTTATTTTTCAGACTAATGATAGACATGAATCATGTTCTAGGGATGACAGATAACACAAAAATCACTTAACAAAACATGTAAATGTTTCCTTGGATGATGTGAAAATGTCTACAAATCCTCAAAGGGAATTTTCTATTTTTTTTCTGTTTCAAATGTAGTTCAGACTTCTTTAGTGGGATTGCTGAGAATCATTAACAGACTTAGATCAGTGGAAATCTTTCTTAAAAATTACATTTTCTTCTTTTTTTTTCTTCCAAAAGAAATCTAACTTCCTGTTTCACATCTCAGATGCCTTGTATAACTGAGAATAGCAGCAATCAGGTTTTTCCTGTTGCTGAACTAGCTTAAATATAGACATCTACAAAGGTGGCAGTAATGAATCTCAGCTAATATCCTGTTTATTCTTACAGAGCTTTTGTATAGATTCCTTTGCTGTCACTAAAGATGCTTTTATGATTTCTGGAATGTATTTATCTTACAAAACAGCAGATAATCTTTCATCTGTCTGCTGTCATTGCTATTTACAATTACAGTGGCACTAAAGATGATCCTCCTCAAGTTTCCAATCCACAGTATTTTCTCAGGTGCTTCAAAACTGCAAGAAGTTATTTCAGAGATAATATATTTAATAAAGACGATTAAATCTGATGCCTTGAATTCCTCAAGATGCGTCACAAGTGACTCAAGTTCTTGTTTATTTTTGTATGGACCACATGAGAACATCCTTTTATTTGAAATTAAACCAATTTTATCCATTGCCAAAAGTGCAATGAAAATTAGTTCAGGATGGTGAAAAGGTCATAAGATAGATATATATATATATATATATATATATATATATATAAAGTACATCAGAGTCCTTCACCCAGTGCTCTGGACATGCTGCAGAGTAATATAGTCAAATTTTCTGTCTAATAAAAATAAAAAGGTATGGGAGGATGGGTAGTGATGTTTCAAAGTCCTCCTTTGCTTTTACTTAGCATGGCATCTTAAGCAGTCAGTTCTTTTTTGACAGGTCTTTCTGAATGGCAGTTGAGTGCCCAGTTCTCTCATCGACCTTCACACCTTGACCTTCTGCACAATCTGAGAACATAAAAGTGGGAGAGGGCAGGAAGGGGCTGTGACTTGTTGGGTCCCCTCTGTGAAGGACTCGTTCCCCTTAGCAGCTCCATGGTTCACAGCCCTGTGCTGTGTGACACTCAGCAGTGCCTCCCTGCAGCCTCTAGGATGACCATAATTCCCATGTTCTTGGAAGCTGAATTGGCTCAGGAGCTGCTCCCTGTCTCAGCAGAAAGAACCATCTGTTTGTCCTCTTTGGGAATGTTTACATTCCAGGTGTTGAGCCTGCTTTCCCCTCACCAGGCACTCAGGGTTATAGCTGCAAGGATCCCTAGATGATCTTTAAGGTCCCTTCCAACTGCAGCTATTATATGATTCTATGTTCCTTGAAATGCTTTGAAACTAGGACTTGACTGATTCATCCCACCTAACTGAGCCATCTGTTAGAAGATATCTGGATTTCCTTGGTTTTGAGTTTTAGGATTCTTCTTTTTAAATTTTTTGTTAAGAAACTGCTAGATTCAGTCCACCCCTTTTCCTGTTCAAGCAGCAATATACTGCTATGCAGAATTTTACTGAACACCACCTACCTTTCATTTGAAGTTTGATCAGACTCTGCTATTTCTATTAAGTTTATTGGGACACAAGTGTTCATTAGTACTACATCTCTGTGGCCAGACAAGTGTCTTTTGAAATTAAAAGAGTACCACGCTTCAGAATCTCAGAAAGTGTCACAGTGTACAAATTTAATACAGCTGGAAACGGTTTTACTATTCTTATTTCTGTAGAATTTGGACGTTGGAGCTCCTCCAAGCTCCCATTATCTGCTACTTCCTTCATCCCCTCCTCTCCAGTGCATGAAAAGAGACAGCAAGGGCCCTACCACAGGACCAAATTCTGCTTCTAGTTGGAGATAGAAGGTCACTACTGAGGCTGGCCAGAGAAATGGGACCTGAGACCTTGAGGAGTGTCTGGTACAGGGGAAAATGAGGGGTTGTAAAAGTTTGTCCTATCTGCCTGGGAGGGTAAAGCCAGCAGAAGGATGTAGGAGAAAGCCAGACTACAAATAATCTTTTTAGTGTGTTTATTGCTAAGATATAATTGAGGGTCAGAATTTGGCTTACAGCAAATAGGGGCCATGCAGGGAAACCTAGCACATGAACAACATAGTGATTATGTTCTGAGATTTACTCAAAATAGACATTAAGATGGGGTTGTTTTTGGTTTTTTTCCCCTCTAATTTTTCAGTGTTCTGAGGTCTTACCTCTTCTGAAAGACAACATATGACCAGGATAAGTAGTATTCTAAAAATTCTGGAAATAATGAAGGCAATATGAATTGTCTTACTCTAGTTGCATATAGATGATGGGAAGAAAGCAGAAATTCTCTGAGCTGTAATTCCTGAAGTGTCACTAAAAAATCAGATTTTTTTCTTTTAATCACCCTTCCTGAAGTTTTAGACAAGATGCTGTGCTGTTAGAAAATTATTTCTTTAGTTAACCTCTTCTTTTACTATTACTTTTTGCTCTTATTTTTCTGGTATTGTCGCCTTTGGCACATTTTGCCTCATTTTAGATAGAAGGTGCTGAAATAGCATGGGAACTGCTGTTTTTCTCAGGATCTGGAAAATTGCCAAATACTGGGCTAAATTGCTTATCATTCTGAGAGATCAAATCTGGTTCTAAAATCAGTGAGTTTAGCTATGTAACCAGAAGTTTGAAAGCATGCATGATCTAAACTGGGCCTCTTGTGAGTTGTATAGCACAATAAATTGCAAAGCAAACCTTTTTCTCTTGCTGTAAGTACTGTTTGAGGTCTGAGAAGAATTCACAGATCTTCCACAGGAGGAAAAATAATCCTCTCTTCCACACTGCCATCATTAATCCTATGCCATGTGTTTTCTCGTGCAAAATAATTTTATGTAGCACAGAGCTAAAAATCAAAGGTAATAAAACCTTGCAGGTTACTTCTAATCTTCTGTGGTATGTCTGACTGCATCGTATTATCAATGGAGAAGAGACAGTTTCCATTTGAGCACAGCCTTATTCTGCTTTTGGGTTTTTTTATGTAACCTCTAGTTTTTATGAGGAAACTTACCATCTTCTCATTTATTTTGTCTCTGACACTTTTATTGTCCTGGAAGTTAAAAAATTCTAGACACAGTGATTCCTGTCCAGTAACTGTCCTGAAAATTTGTGCTTTTGCAAACTTTTTTCTTCTTTAATTCAGAACCAAAACCTGTAGATAACACTGTGCAAACAATGTATTAGCATATACATTGTATGTTCTAAATAAAGCTGCTGCCTTCTGCTGTGATTTGTGGCTGAAGTTACATGTCAACAAGTGTAGGTCTAATTGATGCAGCTAACAGGATCAAAATCTTGTCTATTCAGATTGTGACAGTAAATTCAGGTAAGATTTTTTCTATTGGAAAAGTCCAGATGCTTCTTTTGATTGCCTATCCTAAACACTTCCACACATGGGAGATGGATATCAGACAGCTCAAACTGTCTTTCCACATGCACAGGTTCTGGGAGCCTCCAGGCTCATCAGAGTTACCTTCTGCACAAATATCTGCAAAGATGCTCCAGTTGACCTTCTTGCAAATAGAAGTCCAGAAGTCTCAGATGGAATTAGATGGTGTGAATTTTGGACATGAGGTTTGCAATAGTGTTTGTCTTTGCTTGCAACACACACCAGCTCTACTTAGATGTGTTCTTGTATCTCCATTCCTTATTACTAAGGCAGCACCGTGAGGATGATGAACATGGACAAAAAGTGTCCACAACAGGGTCCTGAATATGTTCTAAAAAAAGTGTCTAAGGCTATAAAAATTTGCCTCATTTTCAAAATTCCAACACATCTAATTTTCCACAAAATCAGTGGAAGTTACTTGCATGGTTGGAGGGTGGATTGTCACAGGCATGCAGAGGACATAAATGCCTCCTATGTGTGGCAAGCCACTGTGAGATTAGGTGGCTGATATTACTAAGTGCAGTTGAAAATGCAGATCTGTATGTCCAAACACATTTAAAGAGCAAATCTGTGCCATAGAAAAAACTAGTCCTGCAAACAGCCAGCATTTTCTGTTAAGTTTTTAGCATCTACGATACCGTTGGTCTGTAATTCCATGTAATTCCAAGTTTCTCATAGGTGAGAAAGTGTCTTGAGACAGAAGATGAATTCTGGTCTCTTTCTGTTATTAAATATCTGATAGAAAAGGGCAAAACTTGTTCAAATCACATGGCAGGTGTACATTGGATTTGTGTGGCTAAGCTGTTAGTGATTCATAGCTTTCTCATTTGGGTTAGGAGAGGTAACCTGTTAGGTCCTTGGGAAAGACCAAGCCTCTCCTATACCACTTCTTCAGTTATATCATTTCAGGCAGTTGTGACAGCTTGTGGAGACTGCATCATCTTATCTTTGTCATTTGTCTTGTAACTGTTAGGTATCCCTACAGATACACGACTAAGAAAATATAATTGAATGAACTATACAATAATTTTATTAGCTGACACAAAAATCAGCTTCTACACTTTTTTCCCCCTAGAGAAATACCATGACATTTGTGTAGATGTGAATTAAAAATGCCATATAGATAGGGCCTGGACTTCTGAACTCTGTTGAAAATGGAATATATATAGCTGTCAAAAACAGTAACAAAAAACAAGGCAGTGAGGAGGCAGATCTGTCATTCAGACTGATTGGGCTTACATATATTCACCACTTTCTGTATCTTGAACTATGCAGTACTTGATTGTCCAGATGGCTTTTATCAGCTGTTCAACTGACAGAAGTCCATTGAAAACTGGCCTAACAGTGTTTGAATTACCTTGCTATGATTCCTCAGGCACCTGAGGGCGGCTGTTAAAAGTTGAATCTGATTTAAGTCTCTGCTCATGTCAGACTACAGAGGTGTTACTTCTCTTTTTATTTGGTTTATCTGATTATTCGTTTAACAGAAATTGCCAAATTAAAAAAAAAAAAAAAAAAAAAAAAACAAAAATGAAACAATCCTGACAACTTCCTTTAGCTAAAGAGATGAGAATTTGCTGGAATACATGCTTACTCCTTCTCTAATGTTTTGTTTCCGTTTCTTTAAATTACATATCCATGTTCAATTAAATTTAGTTTTTTCAAACAGCTATTTGTCTATGCTGCTTCTGAAGCAAATTAGGGTTGAGGTTTTGCTTTTGCATATATTTTAATGTAAAAAAAAAGACAGGAAGTATCAGAGAAAATTGAAACAGAAGGACCTTATTTACAGGAGAAAATTATACAGATGTTACTGGCTTAAATCCAGTGAGTAAATTTTATTTTGATATTTCATAATTCCCAAATTTTTGTGGCTGCTTCTGCAGTGCTGTTCCTGCTGTTTACCAACACTTAAAAAATTGAGAAGAGCAAAGACTTGTTACATGAGTAGATTCATCTCCATTTCCTTGTCCTTTTCTGTTTTCAAGGTCACCCATTGCCTGGCAGGGAGCAGGCTGTTACCTCACCCTGCTCCCTATGATGCTTGTAAATGTAAATGGCCTACTGCCTTCATGTAAAAGGTGAGGCTCTGAGGACATGGCTAAATTGATAGAATCTAAGTAGCATAATGCATGTGGTGTGTTACACAAGTTAAAAATCACACACAACATGAAATGTTAATGGTGTTTGACACACAAACCTCTGTCATGAATGTAAGACTCACTGTGCTCAAGCCCACATTGAAGAAACACCTTTCTCCATTCTGAAGCCATCAGAAATTAAATTAAGTGCTTGTTTCTGTACTATAGTGTGTGTGTGTGTGTGTGTGTGTGTGTGTGTGTGTGTGTGTGTGTTTGTGTGTGTGTGTATATTTTCAAGAGTCTAAAATTCATAACTCATGGCTGCAGTTTTATTTATATGACAGTCTTTGTGCAGACAAAGTTCTGCAGTGCACAACATGAAGAGGGACATTTAAACCTCTCTGCACAAATTGTAAGTCAGATTTCCTAGTTTTTGGCTCGAGTCTGTAACAAATCAGTTTGAAAAACTGAATTCTGGGAGGTGGGACCTCAATCTTACACCACCTTGGTTTCCCAGTGTTGTCACTCCTTGGCTTGAAGCAAGTTGCAAGACTAGACTTACGTCTGTGTGAAATGAGCATTAGACCTTTCATGAATCTAAACTGGGTTGTTTAGAGTGGATCTCAATATATCATTTGGATATGTCTACATTAGATAATAAAATTGGGTCTATTTGGCAAGGAAATGGAACTGCAGAGCATCTCAGTCAATAACCTGAATCTCAAAAAATCCCAGTGCCTGCTAAGAGAGCTCAGTGGTCACAAAGTTTAGTATCTGTGACCACTTCTCTTGTTCTGGGTTACATGTGGGGTTCTACAGAGGTTATCTACAAAGAAATGTCAAAGGCATCAGCCTGATATCAAACCAGGTACTGTAGTTCATTTTGTGAGGTTTTGAAATAGATTATGTGAGAACAAATATTTGTCAGAACTGGTCCTGGCTATTCACTGATTTTAAACAATTGGATGACTGTCATACTGCTTCCCTAGGTGCTAAAAATCAACGATAATGCCAGACTACTTCATTCATTGTTATTTTAGAAAATCCCTAATCAAAACAAGTATAAGTGCTGATGTGTGCTCAGTGGTGGAGTTTTGTGTGTTCCTTGGAAATATGATATTCCCTGGAGAGAGAGGAAAGGATTAGAAATGATAACCACTTTTTAAATACATCAGCTTGCTCATGTGTGTGGTGTTTTTTATCAGCTTTACAGCAAAAGCTTCATTTGATTTGTGCAGGGATGTGGATAATAAGGAGAGAGGCCAGCAAGCTGATTTTTATAGTCTGTTTGTAGCTTAAACAAAGATCTGGGATTTTGCGGATAAAGACCAACTGAAATACCACAGATTATGCAGCTTTGTTTTTTTTCAAAGATTTGTTAATTTTTCCCCCACAGAGCCTGATTTTCATGTGTCCACTCCACATGAAAATATAGTTTTGAAGCAGAATTTGTGTCAGAACTTTATCAAATCCTGCTCCTTGATTGTGGTTCATTGTATTTAGGAAAGTGTCATAATTAGACACTCTTGCTTTTGTCATAAAGAGGGCTTGGACTTGACCGCAATGACATTAGCAGGCACAGCTCTCGCTGCAAAAATGCCACTGTTCTGCATGGACAAAATCCTTGAAGTCAAACAAGAGGTGGAGCAAGCTGCAGTCTTTACTGGAGGGTGCATATAAGTCAGTGGCATGGCTCCAGTTTTGCTGTGACACAGTTAGAAAGCTTAATGAAAATCATACTACCTTGTCTCTTGCACAGGACTGGAAGGCACAACCCTGCCAACAGATTTCTCAGTCAAGACAGAATTTCCCCTTTTTTCTATTTTCCCCCTTTTTTCCCTTTTCCTCCCCTTTTTTCCTTTTGTTTATGGGAACATTATATCTAAAAGATGTGAACAACAGGCAAGGTTTACATTTTGTCTGTGGGAAAATAGCATTTCCATTTTCTTCATCTCATTTCTTTTTTGTGCATAGTATACCTTTTGCTTAAGTTAGGATCACTTGAATGCAAAGTGGCTTCTGGATGCTGAGAGCTAAGTGAAAATTGCTGTTAAAGTCCAGCAGTGTGGCTCCTGCACAAACTGCAGTTCACAGCTTGCTCTCTTGTGAAGCTGAACCAGATGCCTTCACAACAGAGCTGGGGCCTCCTGCATTAGATGTTAGCTGGAAGTGCAAAGGACCAGATAAATGAAAAGCATCACAGAGATGCTCTGTGTGAAAGTATCTGTGTTATTTTTAAATGCATAGAAGAAAGCCAGGCAAGCGCAAGGCGGAGTGGCAGGACAACACATCACTTTAGTGTACTGCTCACTTTCTTATTTTGTCAAAGTTGTTGTTTTCACTGTTGGAAGAAATAGATGTTTTTAAAATTCATTTTTAGCTTGGTCTAGAATTTAGCTTCTTTCAGAACCTGTGATAGAGATATTGGTCACATTTATTTTTAAATTCCAAGGGAAACAAATATAGAAATAAAATCATGTTTCCCTGCAGCACTTGGAAAACAGCTTTTTTCATCCACCAGAACATGACCACTTGGAAATTCAATTGACGAAAAATTGACTAAATGAAAGAGAATCTGCAAGGAATATTTCCATTGCAGAGAAAACTCCAAGGAGTAAGTCAGCAGCATTCTTGCTGGCATTGTGATATAGTGGGCAGAGCTGTGGCACAGCTCTGGGGCAGCATATGGAGACATAGGTCTCAACACCTGAAATTTATAAAACAAGTAAAGCAATGCTTTTGACTTTCATGTTTTAATTTTTTCTGATACACAATTTATATCATTTACATATTCAATGAGCTACCTTTTTTCCTTTTTCTTTTTATAGCAGGAAATAGCAAACAGAAAGTGATGGTACAGGAAAAATGAAGCATTCTTAGATAAGCTATAGCTACTTGTGGGAAGACTGAACGAGCTGTCAGTGACTTAAAACAGCTAAAAGATGGGAGCTGATTTTGCTCTTAATAGCTAGACTGTCCCTCATTTTAGAAGACTTCTACATATTTTCAGCTTATGTTTGAAAATGTGCCATCTTATATGTAGTCTTTGCACACCTTATGTACAACTGATGAGAGATTCCTGAGGACACCTCAGCCTGAGTGATCAATTGCTGCATATTGAATCTGCAAAGCACTTTGGGTTCTAGTCCTCACGTTAGCTAGTACCTAAGCCTGTATCAGCTTCAGAGGGGATGTGTGTTGAATGCAATGTTGTTCAACATGAGTTAAGGTAGCTCATGCAATCCTCCAAAGAATACATATCAGTATATAATAGATATGGTTTAAACAAATGCCTTTATAAAACCATTGGCTATATGGGAAGAGGAGACTCAGAAAATAATATTCAGAGCTTTCAGAAATACAACTATTATGACCTCTACTTCCAAATCATCAATAAGTGTGCTTTATTTTGTAGTGTACTTCTGAATGGTACCAGGCTGTTAGTTTAGATCATTTGCAGTTCTCTTGCAAGTGTCTGGCCCCAAAACACAGTTCTGAATGACCTTCTTTTTTATTTTGCTGATTTTAAAAGGACTGACGTGGTGCGGCTGCTGTTGAGGGACTGCCAGCCAACTGCCATCCTTAATTATATCTGGGCCTCTTTGGCTTCAGTAGGGTAAAGTCACAAAGTCCCTTTAAGAGCCTTTTTTGCTCTACAGGAAATGTCACGTGTAAGGTACAGCAGTGCATCTATCATGAAATGTTCATTTATGGGGCAAAACATTGCTAAGGAGGTAAATTTTGTCTCTGGGAAGCAGATAAAATAGAAAGCAAGCTAAGAGTCTCTGGTATAAATGAAAGAAAAGTATCAAAAGGGTAACTGTGATTGTGTTGCTGTGACTTTCTTACTGCTGGCCATTGGAATCAGGGTCAGGTTGTGCTGGATACAAAAAAGTATACACTGAGAACTTAATCCAGAGGGAAAAGCTTTCAGTGGCACTGGCTGCAGCCCAAAACTAAGCAGGGGTTAGCGTGGCCACAGTCATGCCATAGGACCTGAAGCAGAGGCGTGTTGCACAGCTCAGTGTTTCCTTTTGTCTTGGTCAGTGTGGGCTTTTAAACTGTGCCCACCATGCGTGGTGAGGAACCCCTTGCTCTGGGCATGGCCTCCCTGTGGCATAAAGGCTTTGGTCAGCACCAGAGGGAATTAATTACCAGAGATTTACCCTTGCTTGCTTGCTAGAAGGCTCCCACAAAACTGTGTCGTGTTTTCTAAGAGTTATCTTGGGTAATCTGGGTTATTTTGGCTCAGCATTTGAATTCATTAGGGGCCTTTGAAAGTATCCATGTGCTTCCTCCTGCAAGTGGAAGAGGGACTCCCTGTCTCCAGACCTCACTTTATTGCAGGCTAGATGTAAAGAATGCCCCAAAATTGGGTAGTGGTGACAATACTTAACCCTCTGTATTTCCCAAGTGCTGTTTCCAGGAGTGCCAGTCTGCAGGAAACAATTTCTGTGTCTTCCTGTCTTGTTTTGTGCATTCCATTGATCTGCTCAGCACTTCAGAAATGGTAGAAACATGACCTTTCCTATGAATTTTTAACATAAGGGCCCTTATCTTACAAACTTGTCTGCATCTGCACACCCTAGAGGACTAAAGTCAGAACAGCTTGATAGAGTAGCAACATTTGTTAGCAGAGATCATCCTGGCAGAACTGAAGCCAAAATTCTTTCTGATTCTTTTAGAAATATAAAAAAAATTAGGATTTCTTTTTTAAAATATGTTAAGCAGAATCAAAATTAACCAGTGTGTTACTTTTTGACCACACAGCAGTAATTTCAACCTGTCCTCCTTAGTATATAAAGTTAATTTTTATGCTTGAGTTTGCAATTTGGAATAGGTTTTTATGACATTCTATTACTGTACAGGAATATGACAAGATTCCACTATTAAACTTAAATTTTTTAACACACATTTATAGTTGGAACAATCTCTGTTATCGTGAGACTGTTTAGTGATAAATATAAGCTGAAATAAAACAAGCTGTTGAGAAAATAGTCTGTCATTGTTAACCAGAATTTCTATTATACACATATTGTTTACTATTATTTGAATTAAAAATAATTTATTTACATTACAAACTGTAAATTTAATTTACTGTTAAACAGTTAAATTACAGCATTTGCAAAGCTAAGCTGCCAGTAATTTGACCATAAATATATACGATTTTCCCCCCAAATGCCTTACACAAAACATTATAAAAATTCATACATTACAAGAATCCAGACAGGGAGTCCAATTCAGCTTCTCCTAATTTTTATCTGAAAATCTATCCATTTTCAGCATTAGAAAGGGAGATGCAATAATGTATTCAGAGTGATAGAACAAGGGATTCTGATGGCTTTCAGCATCTAACACCCTTCTTAATGCTTATAGGTTTTGATCTTTTCAGATATCATCTTGAAAATCATTGTGAAGGAAAGCTACTATGATTTATGTGATACAATGCATCCGGTATCTGCTTTCGTGCAGCTTTTTTTTAGCTGCCCTTTTTTCAAGTGCTTTAAACTCATACATGTTTCTAAATTGCTTTCTGTAGTCAACAGTTACCACTGACAACAGTTTTCATATAATTCATGAAGGTCTGTGTCCTACAAGGTGTTGACTGCTGTGGTGCTGGTCTCACAAGGGTTGCCTCAGCTTTAACCAGAGCTCTCGTCTCAGTTGCCCACTGACTTGGCAGTAGGGAGGGCTCACACCTGGCTGCTGCATTTGGGGAAGGAGCAGCTTCATGGACAGCAAAACAAGAGACATGTCTGAGACTGGCATCCACAGCATATGAGCCCTGAAAATGAAGAAGGCCCAATTAAAGGCTCTACCCCTTTCTTGTTGTCCATTCTGACTCCAAACCGACAGTTTTCAGTTCAAATTCTTGCTGTCACACACTTCTGGATAGCAGAAGATGCTGTCATGTGTTTTTCCTGCCCTATAAACATAAGCTCTTGAGATATACAGAGAGGAAACATATGGTAAGACCAGCCAGTCCACCAGCAGGACATCTAGTTTGCAAGACTGGTTTTTGAGTGGTTAGTAGAAATTTTAAGTTATTAGTGGGACGTGGTTCTTATTTGATGTTTTCTTAATCTGTTTTCTGTTACTGTGAAATGCTCAGAACACATACGGATCATTTGCAACTTTGGCACTTAATTTAAGTGAAGATGCCTATGGCTATGAGTTAATTTGGCAGAGATTACAAAGACATACTTTAAGTGATCAATTTGTCCATTCTCTATTCCGGGAACTTAAAATTTGCATTTTCTTATCTTAATTGTGCATTCTGGACATGACCTTTATTTTTTCTGCAGTGGATGGACCCTTGTGTTTAATTCCGTTCCTGCCTACAGGGACTGTGTCTCTTCTTTATCTGTACTGTCATACCCTTTCTTCATTTTCTTTGGAACAGAAGTAAGAGTCAAAATTTGTCTTATATATAACTGGACAAACAAGAAGATGCTTTTAAATTTGATAATAGAGAACAAAGATAATTTTAACATCTTCAATAAATGACAAGCTGAAGTGCTTGTGCAAGAGCAGTTGGAGCAATTACAATTTCACCATATTTTTTCTACTTCAGCTATTCTACCCCCCAACTTCATTACAACTCTGACGAAAATCTCATCCTGTCCTTCCATTTCCTTAAAGGTCTGCTTCTGTACCCATCACCTCTTACACTGAAGTGCACTTGACAAACTAGAATAGCATATGTCTTTACTGTTCTCTCACGTGCAAGAAGCAAATTAAAGCATTTTGTGATTCTCACTGCTGGTTTCATTTCTACATGATGTGGAAGAGTGTGTTTGCACAAGCTGTGCTGGCAGACAGAATGGAATACTGTATAACTACCTTGAACAACTGGTCTTTTCAAACATTGGTTGACTGTGGTTTTGAGTTAGATCTTCTCCTGAAGAGTGAGTCACTCAGTGATAAACATGCTGCATGTGCTTTTCACATGTGCTCTGAGAGAATTTCCTGTCAGACCAGAGAGGCACAAGGCAGCCGAATGTTCAGCTGGCTGATCAGTGCACCACTGGCCCATTCTCCAGCTGTCTCCAGTTTGCCTGTTGTCAGCAGGTTCACAAGGAGGAGCTTTGTGAGTAATGTTATGGGCAGCTGGTGTGAACAAGTTGTTCAAGATGTCCAAACTCCTTCCCAAAATCTGGAAGACCAGCACTTGGGGTAATAGGAGGTCAGGATATATCTATTAACAGCAGGAAAGCCTCTCATTTGAGTCATGCAAGCAAATTTGCTTGGAATTTCTTTTTCCTTTGCTCGGTGCTGTTGCATTGCACGTAGTGAGTTCCTTGCCTCACAGTAGTGTGCCATCAGTGCAGCCCTAAAAGGTCAGTAGATAATGATAGAGCAGTTTGTACTTGACGACATTTTTCACACCGAATTTTTTCTCCTTAACATTTCTGAAAAAAAAAAAAATCACACAGTTTTTAAGCACTTCTGAGCTGAATTTGAACAAGCTGGCTTAGGAATTCACCATCGTGGTGCTCACCCATCCCTAACCTTGAAATGTTTAAAAATAAATAAATAAATGGATTAGCATAAAATAATATAGTAACCCACTGAATTTATTTAGTTTAATTTATGCTAATCATGGCATATTGGTACTCTGGCAGATAAAATAAAGCTGGTGGAGAAGATTGCGTCAAGGAAACTATGACAATTAACCCTAGAAATTATCACTCTGAAAGTGTGTTCAGCTTTGCCATTGAAAGGAATGAGTCCAGCAAATTCTGTAAACTGCCAGTAATAAGACTGATTTATTGATTTTAGGAATTTAAATTTAATTTTTTAATTATACACATATATACACATATGTACACATGTGTTTTCCTAAAGTTGTGCATATTCCTGTTCGATATTAAAATTTTAAATATTTGAATATAAGAAAACAACTTAATTCAGAACAATGCTCAGGTTTTTTTACATTGTTTTTTTAATTATTTCTGGCTTATAGTTCTCAGAGGTTTTTATAAGGTTGTATGATATACCATGTTAGGAATAACCATACATAATACAGCAGTTAATATTAGTTTAGGCTTTCAGTAACATCAGAAATAATGAAAATGACTAAGCAGAAAAGGTTGTATGTATCTTTACTATTATTTTATCAGAGAAGGATAGATGGACTCTATCATACTGCATGATTTATAAATAGTGTCTTGGCTCTGTCTACGGGAGGAAGCATACAGACCATGTAAATAAATAAAAATATTATCATAAACAAACAAGTATCTCAGGACTTCTCACATGCTTTAGTTCCTGTGTTTGCTGATTTGGTTTTAGATGTAAATTAACTCCTTTGGTTTCTTACTTAAAGCCTTATATAACACGCAATGGAAAGAGAAATGTAGTTATAACTTTTTTTTCTACACAAAATGAAACATTGAAATTGTGAGGGAGGGAAAAAGTTCCTTTCTTCACCTTAGACCACATCGCATGAGGTAAATGTCAGACAGGACTTGAGTGCAAGCAGCCTCTGAAAAGACAAGATATTTTTACTATTTACTAGGTGAGGGTTAGCATTTTTGTTGATTTGATTTACTTTTTAAGGAGTAGAATCACAGGCTTAAAGGTGATGGCAAGTACTTTCCAAAGAAGATGCCTCAATTAAGTTTTAATTCTCTTTAGGACATAAGTAGGTGGCCTGATTTTCAATACTGCAGAGCAAGCAATGGCAATCCAAGGCCCACAAGGACTGCAGGATTTTTAAAAGTCATCCATTTTACTGCTGCATTTTTGGCTTTAAATTGTTTTATCCTGAATGGGTCTTTCTTCCTGGTTATTGCCTGCAATGCCTGAACAAATGGCAGGAGCTGAGCAAGTGAATGCCTCTGCATAGGGCAGAGTAAAACTGATGATGTGCAACTTCTGCCATGCATGCAAAACAAACATGAAAACAAAGCTCATTTTCTCAAATGTCTTTTGTTTGCTGTTATTATTTGAAGCAAGAGTCACTACCAAATTTTCAGATGCAATTACAGGCTTTTATGGATTGCACTGCATGTTGAACTTGCATAGTGGTTTTCATATGAACTTCTTGGTTTCAGTCAATTAAAACTTGCCAAAGTGTTCACTTGGAGGCTAAAAATATTCCTGCTGCATACCTACCTGGGAATCCCTGTGCCTGAACGTGGGTTGACCCGTTTCCTGCTATAGGCAAGATAAAACATACTTTTCCACTTTTACAGAGAATATTTGTAGACTCTGACAGTTTGTTCAGCTGTAGGTAAAAACTTTTGTAGGTAAAAACTTGAAATTGGCATGGAAATAGCTCTTGTGAAGGGAAATGCTATTAGTTTTTCTAGAGAAAATTGCTTTTGATTTGACTGAGCTGTAAGCCTTTGGGAAGTAGAACAAAATTTTATTCTCTGAGCTTACAGGGTGTGTAGTGGAGGAAAGACTTTGTGCATATGGTTAATTTATAAAAGGGCAGAGTATAGTGCAGGGTGCTTCTGAAAATGGGTGGAGGCACCTGAGGCTGGAACTTTATAAGGTACATGGGACATGTCGAAAGAACTTTCAAATTTTAGGTGCTAAGGCAAAGGCAGCTTCTTCTCCTCAGCTCTCAGAAATCTCCTTACAGATGCTCCTAGCACAAGCAAGAAGGCTCTCCTACACACACTCATATTACTCTGTCCCAGAGAAACAAAAGAAAGAAAATACTTTGAACAAGTGTTTTTAGTCCATTTTGGATTTGAAATGACATTATGGTTGCACTACAGAAAATCCAGCAGATCTATCCTCACATATACACCATGACCCAGGTGGCAGGGTCTCTATCTAGTCTACCATTTCCACATCTTCTGCCTCTGTTTCTTCACTTCTAGACAACAGCAATGCCCCATTTCAGTATTTGAAATCCATCTTTGGGTATGTTGCATATTTTTAATTTTCCTTACATTAGAGATTAGTAGGGTATTTTTCCAGCCATCTTTTCAAGGATGATATATTACACCCAGTCCTTTACCAAAGCTTAATTTTAATTTTTTTATTAATTTAGCTAGCTTTCCAGTGAGGTCTCTACATTCTTCTCTTCTGTAATGTTCAAACTGGTCCTCAGGATAAGATGATGTAAGACAGAAGAAGGAATCTGTGGCATGTTTCTTCAAGAGTAGCTTTTGTTGCCTGGACAAACAGCAGCTCTCCTGAACACTGAAAGGTTCTACCATGGCTCCAGCTCCTGAGGTCCTCCTGCCTTTCTCCCTGACTGGGTCCTGGGCTTCCTTTCATGTGCAGCTATGTCACCTGGCTGTCACTTCAGAAGTACATCTTCAATCCTGTCTTCCATGAATCCATGTCTTGTTGACCTCAAGATGTACTTAAAAGGCCAGCTCTGTGGCAGGTCCAAGCACTTCACACTGTGCAATTTTACTGTCTAAAGCCCTACCTAATGTAACTCGTCTGATAGACATTGATAGAAAAACCCCCTCCAACAGGGTCAGATCCAGTCTCCCTAAAACTTCCCTCCAGCAGCTCTGGCTTGACTCCCTGGCCACAAGCCTGGGTTACGAAAACGGGTCAGTGCTTAGGGAGCAAGGCAGCTTCTCTCTGGTGTGCAGAGAGGTGTACAAACCCTCCCCAAAGAACCTTCCCTCACCAGAGCTTCCTCACCAAAGGATGTTGGTGGAGACCAGAGAGACAGAGCAAGGGCAAATCCATCATAGATTTACCTGTTGTAGAAGGATGCACTGATTTTCATATTTACCTTGTCTTTATTACAAAGCTCTTTTCTTGAGAAAAGCTGCCAAATAGACACATCATTCACGCTTGTTCAGGCTGTTGCTGCCTGTTGGCGTGTCCCGCTCTGTCAGAGTCAGCAACGCTCCTGACCCCATTGGAATTGATCCCCAGAGATTTCAGTGAAGGGATGTATTTTTCCTTAGGCCTTTACCTGCCAGGCTTCCCCAGTAGAGAGTGACACAATATCAAAGCCATTTTATTCACTACTAAATTAATTATGTTGTTAATTGGTTAAGCTAGGGCAGAATGTATGGAAAAATGCTTAATATATGTTTGTTGGCAAGAGCAGATGGAGCTGGGCAATGAAGATGCACAGATTATCACAATGAGCTGTTTTGAGAGTAAAACATTGGAAGATGATGTACAGTCAAGTGTTGTGAAGTGTTGCTAATATTGTTTGAATATACAGCATTCTCTAGAATCAAATCACAGACACTTCAGGACTGAGTCTAAGTAGTTCTGGTATCTCTTCACTTTTTTATGGTTAATTGGCTATCTTACCATTCTCCTGGCTGCCTGGTGTACAGGCAGCATGGCACAAAATGGTAATAGGGTGGTGCCAGTTCAAACAGTGAGCTCAACAGCTGGATCCTGGCTTTGATTCCTGTTCTAGCAAAAGGACAGGATGCCACTGCAAGCATAAAGAATAAAAAACAGGAAAAAAAAAGAAAGGAAAACTGGAAAAATTTTCAAAAGCAAAACATCTCCAGAAATATGCTGCAAAGAAATAAAGCACAATTAAATTGCCCAACTCAGTTTAGCCCCAGAGCTTGAAAATGTCAGTAAATAAATTATTGGTTATGTAAAGATTACTCTTTTCTGCTAATAGAAGAAACAAAGCCATGAGGTGTTCCTTCTTTGATCCATAGCAGGAAATAAAAGCATAGGCAATATCACCAAAATGGAGGAAAAAAAAGACATATCCTTTCATAGCTGTCAGTGCTCTCCTTGCTTTGGAAGGGAGGAAGGCAGGTTATCGCTTGTGTATGTGTGAAATTCAGCCTTGTTTGCAGTATGATTGTATAAATAGCACTTTATTAAAAGCTAACTGTTATTTCCAGACTCTAAACTTAAACACAGACAAGTTCAGGGATAGATATAAAATCAATATAGCTCTTCAAGTAATGCAAGCAACATTTTGAAAGGCAACTCTTCAGAGTGTAACAAGTGATTTACTGATAAGGTTGCTCTGCTGATCCATTTGTTGCTGATTTGCTATACCTTGTCCATTAACATGACTACAAAATGGGACTGTGAGCTTGGTTTGATTCTGCTGGAGGACTTCTATTTCATCCTCTGAAAAAAACTGAGAGCAGCATATCTCATACTTTGTAACAGAGAATTTGTGACACTTAATATGAAGCCACAGTGTGTTTTTATATAAAACATGCTGTGCATTTCAGATGGTCTTCTAAAAATCTTGTTTTCTTTTGTTTTGTTTTCTTTTCTTCTAAAATTCTTGTTTTCTTTGTATACAACTAGGTGTATACAAAACTAGTAGTGCATAAGCACAAGTGATGAAATAGAAAAGACCATGTCTTTAACAATTCCTATTGCCATTATATGGATTTTGATGAAATGACATGAATTTTCCAGTATTAATATTATTTTCTTTCTGTTACATGGACTGAAGGGAGCACAGTATCCATTAAACAAAGTGCCAATATTTCCTCTATGGCCCCATCTTCCTACCTGTGTTTCCTGGTTTATCTGGTTCTGAGTACCATCTAATAGGTGAATGTCATTCATTTCAGAGACATTGGTTTGATGTCAAATGTGACTTAGGCTTTGAGGTTGATGGGATGATAAGCAGTCCACCATTTCCCCCTCTGGGAGATAATGTCTGCACCAACCTGCCTTTTTACATTCAGAGGTCATGTCCAGTTGAGAGAGCAACATGTACAAATGGGATTTTAGGTACACATTACCTTTTGCCCCTGAAAGTACAGGGGGGTTGTGGCACAATAAATATGCAGGTTTTCCTTCAGTCCTACCTGTTCCTCTGACTAATCAAGCAATTTTAAAAATGTACACAATATAGCTCAGACATGCTTGTCTCTTTAATTAGATCCTTCAACAGAAAAGTCTGCTTTTCCGAGCACAAGTCAGTCAAAAGAAGGAAAAAACTCCACAAGCATATACTGGACAATTGGTTTTTTTATATATAATTGCTGTGGTGAGCACAGTAAAAGAACTGTATGGTTTGAGGAAACAGATGGAATTGCTTCTGATTTTTTTTTTTCCTGAATAGCTTTTTAAGTGAATTCAATGATAGTGATAGTACAATTTTGATCATATTTTTTTGTTTAGTATTTTAGGTCTCTTATTTTACTACCTACTCTAAACTGAAATATAAAAAGAGGACATATAAATGCATACTGATACAGTGCTGAGTATGTGATGGGAAAATATCTTACCACTTGGTAGTCCATATTGTGAAAATATCATTTTTAATTGTGGTATTTATGCATAAGCACCACATTTTCAACCAGTGTGAGTTTTAACAGGTGAGACATCATTTTGCCCAAGGGAATCCAGAGTTTATGGCAGTATCACTGCCAGACCTCTAACTGCTGTTACCCTGACACTTCATAGTGACACTAGTGACCACCACTGACTGTTATGGGTGTAAATTCTGCATGCATTGAGCTTTTATACACAAGTTGAAGGGTGAGGGAGGGAGGACAATGCTTCATGACTGGCTTTAGGGATATTAAATCCTTGCCAACCAGTTAGATGGATAGCGCACTGTTTCTAAAATTTGCAAGTCAAAGGGAGACAGGCCTAAATTCTTTCCACTATGAAACCCCCACAGTCCTCTGCCTTTCAGGCAGAAGCAAAAAGGAATGGAAAATTCCAAACTAACGAGCGCTTCATTTTTTTTTTTTTTCTGCAGTGCTGTGCTTAGAAAAATTGCACTCTTTTTTTTTTTCTAAGGCAAAGAAGTAAAATTAAAGTTGTATGACTGTTATAAATATTACATGTTCAGGGTATCAAGAGTACCTGTAGTTCTCTAGTTTCTGAGGGTGTTTTTGAATTAACCCTTTTATAGATATTGGCTGTTGGGAGGAAAGGATTCATTCTTAGGCAAATGTTACACTGTTAAGGAGAAAGTATCCCATCCTAAAGGTTTGTAGTATTTGTATATATGTTGTTTGCATAACTGTTTTGTAGAAGTGGACTGTAGGGCACTGGGAGAAATAATGACTTGTCCAAGTTTCCCTGACAAGCCAGAGATGAAGCAAGAAATGGAACCCAATATCTCATTCCAGATTCTCTGATGTTTTTTAATTCTTTCAGTTTTACTGAATATTAGAGATTAGTCAAGATAAATGCTGGTTCTATATTAAATACATTCAGCAGCAGCAGAGTTCAGGATTTAGAAAATGGTGAACTTTTACTGAGTTTCTCAAAGACTGCGACAAATATGCTCTCTTGTTTCACTGACAAGTTTAAGAAGAACTTCTGACAAGTCTTTTGGGAGGAGTAATGTAAGATGGAAGGAAATTGGAGCAGCCAGATTTCTTGGCTGAGATGTCCTCAGTCCGAAGGACCCACAGAAGCAGGAATGGAGGTGCAGGAAAGCAGACTCTCCTGCTGATCTGGCCACAAAACGTGCACTGTGCAGCGCATGGCGCTCAGGCTCTGGAGGGTGCCTGGGATTCACTCACTCGGTCACGACCTTCACTTTAGCTACGTACTGCTCTTGCAGGGGATGAGATACTCCTAGATATCCTCCCTCTGTGGGTGAAACACACTTGTAGCTTTCTGCTGGGTCTTGTATAAGCAACAGACGGGCTCTCTATGTCCTTAATTAATCCATTTGCAATATCTTCCTACATAAAATTGGTCTGTAATTTAACCTATACTGTCCAGATGACAATGATTGAGAAGAGCTTCCATCTTAAGCCAAAGTCAAAAAGAATACCATTCATTTTCATGGGTTTGTTTTTTTTTTTTCTTGTGGTACTCTTATTATTTTTTTTAAGCTGCTTCACTTTTGCTTCTCCATTTACTCCAGTCAATTTACTCACTGGATCAAACTCTGTTTTTCCTTTTCAGCATAATACCTCAGCCACACTTGCACCTTTGCGTCTGCCTCCAGTCTTCATTTTGCAAGCTGCTCATAGCCACTAATAATGATGTTGTTTCATTTTCTTCATAATCTTTAGCTGTCTTTGGGCTGGTTGATGTTCCCATAACTTTGGGAAATGTTACCCTACTGAAATAAATAAACATATTAATTAGATTGTCAGGTATTAACATAGACGGGACATCCCTAATGTAATTATTCTTTTGTGAATTAGTGTTTCAGGAGTGGATTGGTTTTGTATACAGAATTATACGTTTTGGGGATCTTAAATTGACTTCTCTCTCTCTCCCCTGCAGAAGGAATCAGTGATATTTGAGAAAACTGTACCATTATTGATAAACTTAAATATCTTTACTAATTGTATCACAGGCAGGCCAACAATTTGAAAATATATTGTATTTAATTTATGTGGCATTTCTTAAACATTCTCCAACACGTCTGTCTCTTTAAAGTATTGTCTTTCTTCAAAGCTAATTTTGCCTCTGACCACTATCTGATGAGAAATTCACATGTGCTAAATATACTTATGATAGTAATCTTATTTTCAGTCCTCCAGTAAACATCCTGATGGCCTGAAAGGGATTTGAGTCTTCAATGGAGCTTCCCTGCTATTATTTTTTCCAGCAGATTTCAGAAAAAAGAAATTGTTAGAATGCTAAGCCATAAATACTTCTCTAATGTAGTTTAGCAATCATTTTGTCAATATAACAATAATATAGCAATAACAATATGTTCAATGAAACAGTAACAGTATATATAATAATGACAATTATGTTTGTCTCATAAAGGACTCTTAGTGAATAAGGGACTACAGCAAGGCATTGATAGAAATGGATTGCTCACACATACAATATAGTCCAGGTGTGAGTAGCATATTTCTCCTATCTCATAAATTTGGGACAGCAAGGAGTGTTGGAAAATAGCTGAGTTGTTCAACCAAACTTCAATTTGGTTTTCACATCTCCGGGCTGCTGCTTGAAATGCAGACTGTGGCAACCCTCTGGTCAGTATACCTGCATTGCTCTTGGACTGAAGTCAGTGAGACTCAGTGAGTCACTGAAGTCAGTGAGAATATTGCAAAGTCACCCCAGAAAGAGCAGACATTGTAATTCAGGTTTCTTCTGGAACAGATGTCAATGCCACATTTCATCGATCATTTTGTCATGTTTAGGGCAAATGGCATTGCCTGTATGGTTATGTGCCTTGTTTATACCACAGCTTAATTAGGACTCTTCTGACGTTTCTGTGTTAGTCCTCTGGCTAAAGAAATTTTAGTTCCTGATGTAGCTCAGGCAGGTGACAGGGCTTAGGCAAAACTACACTGTTGCCAAGTAATTACTGGTGCAATGCCCTGCAGAGAGAAGAGGGCACCCTAGTACATGGCTCTTGGTTGCCTTAAAAGTATTTATGTAGCCTACAAGTAGCAATGTCTGTATTTTCATATCTCTGCCTGAGCTGGTCTACACAGAAGGCAGCAGCATGGTCAGTGTCCATCAGACATTTCTGTCAGAGAAACAAGAAAGCTCTAACAAGATTCTGAAGGCTGTTGATGCAGACCTTTCAGATTACCAGTGAAAGACTAAAACAAAGAAACAAACAAAATCCCCAAACAGCAGCAACAAAAAAATTATGAAACACAAACCCCCAAGATCTAAGAATCTGGGCATTGTTGTTGAAAAAAAGTGGAAGGGAATATATGTGAATGTTATACCAACAGTGGTTTTATTGCTGCATTGTTTTTTTGAGATTAAGGCAATCAGTCAGAGTGGGATTATTTTTGAGAGTGAAAGCAATACAAGAGATCTCAGCCAATATATAGAGAATACAAAAAACACTGGGGTTTTGAGCTCCAAAAAAGAATCAATTTAATGAACTTTTTTTTTCAGATGCAGTCATGTAGAGCATGAATTTTTCTAGAAATCTGAGCAATGCTGTACTTATTGCATGCATATCAAAGTTAGGTGGAGTAAATTACAAATTAAAACAATGATCAGGAACTAAACTCTTACTTTATTGTAACTGAATTTTAAATTTGATCTCAGACCTAAGCTTTTGTTATTTTGAGACTATTATTAAAGGTAATACCTGTAGAATCTTTTCCCGTCATGGTTAATCTGTAGGTTTTTCAGAAATTCCTAGTCTTATTCTATGAGAGTCTCCACAATTACATCTTTATTCATGGTGGTAGTTCTCCTTGAAGATTTTCACAAAGTTAAGGGTGTATTTGCAAATTCCTCTCCATCAAAACAATTGAAATACTAGTAGAAGTTACATAATGAAGAGCTTTATCTGAATATTTAGCCCTGAAATTCAATAATAATTCAAATTATAAATTATATTTTTTTTTTTACTTAATTGCTTATCATGTCAGAAGATACAGATAGATAAATGAACTTTTCTGGTAACATTTTGAATAAAAGCATAATTTTAGTGATCAGGTTAACATTTCTTCATTCTACTATCAAACTGACAGAAAACAGAAAAAATAATGCAAATTATTTTTTATAATTTGAAGACACATTCCTTCTACAAATATTTGACCTGAGTTAGAAAGTGAAGAAGATTATAGTTGTCCCTTGGTGTTTCATACTCAAGTGATGGTGGTTATCTAACTGTAAAAATTAGTAATGTGGTAAAGAGCCACACAGAACTCTGTGTTACAGAAGGACATTATTTAATAAATATTACTCTCTTTTATTTTTCTTAGGTGAAAACAAATGACTTTTTTTTTATTCCTTTATGGTGCACTCCACTACCTCACATGCAGGTTTGTTGCAATTTAGCAATACCAATAAATGTTTGAGCTTGTATTATTTTATTGTGTACCTTAAAGTAAAACCAGATTTTCTTCATCTTTGGTTTCATATTTAAATGGAATTTGGTTATTTATGCAAATAAATTTTGAGTATTTTTTTGATTCATTAACATACCAAAATCACTTTTGTCAATTTGGGGGAGCTAATTCAACCTCCTAGTGTGGTGTGAAACTTCAAGAATTATGGGGTTATAATACCCGTGCTTCATTTAATAGCTCAGTTTACAAACTCTGAGGATTGTCAGCCTTAGGTAAGGGAAAAATGGGCATAGGCTTTCTACCCTTTTAAACCAAAATGAGTCAGTCAAGTGAATCACAGAAATATTTAGGTTGCTGGAGGTGTTTGAAGGCCATCTGTTCAATGCTTTTTCTCAAAGAAGGGCTAAAAGTTCAAAAGTATTCTGAAAGATGCATATCTAGGATCTGCTCAGTGACAAAATAGCCTATTTATTATTAATATTATTTTTTAAATGTATTTACTTCCATTTTCCTATATAAAGAAAAATAACTGGCAGTTCTTCCAGAAATGAAATAGTGGGTCTTTAAAGCACAGGTTTCTGCATTGTATAACACAATCTGGATTATAGCAGTTTTAGCTCAGTGAAATCCCATAATTTTTTATGCATAATTTGCTAGACTAGTGATATGATTAACACTTCAGCTTGCTACAAATACTAAAAGACCTAGAAGGAAAACAAAATGTTCCTTTTCATTTAATAGATAAATAATCTGAAAGGCTGCAGGAGATTTCTCCAGTCAGAGATAGGAATTGAGATGAGACATCCAACTTTTATCCACTTGTTTGGAAAAACCATGCTCTTTCTGTTCAGCTGTCCTCCCCATATGCCCTAAAATACATACTTCTCACATAGCTAGAAATAAAATCTAGGTTTCTGTTTCCTTCTAGTTCCTCCAAACTAAATTGCTTCAATACCATCTAGTAACCATAATAGCAGAAAACTGGTTATTTTTCCATCTAGGTCTTAGTCCATACAGAAGCTATATGAGTTGTTTGGGCATTAGAATTCCATGGTCAGAAATTTAGAGTGCATGTAAGAAACAAAATGACCAAGTTTTTGACTGGACAAAACAACTGAGAAAGAAATCAACTGGAATATAGTGATTTAGCAACATGAACAAATCATCTGCAATGAACACCAATGTTTTGCAGTAAAGTTTTTTGTCAGTCTTTCATCTGAAATTACACAATTCAGTAAAAGTATTTTAGATTTCAGCCATTTCTCACACTTGGATTTCTGTGTTTCTCCTCAGTGGCACTGTAGATGTGAGGAGCTGTGAAAGCAGTTACTCTTATCTTTTTGATTCAATGGTCACTTTGTAATGTTTTATGTTGATTAACTTTTGCAGAGCCATCCAAAACTAGCAAGGGAGATAGAGTCCGTGGTGGTGATTTGAAAACACAGAAATTTTGGTTCTCAGGGACCTGGAGACCAGTTTTGTTTACTGCACATTTCATACCAACATATAAAGTTTAACACAGACAAATGCCAGATTCTGCACCTTGGATGGGGTAATTCTGGATGTAGGTTGAGGCTGGGGAATGACATGCTGGAAAGCAGTGCTGTGGAAAGGGACTTTGGGGTCCTGGTTGATGGCAAGTTGAGTACAAGTCAACAGGAGGGTCAGCCCTGTCCTGGGGGCATCAGGCCCAGCATGGCCAGCTGGGCAAGGGAGGGGATTGTCCTGCTCTGCTCTGAGCTGGGGCAGCCTCACCTCGAGTGCTGTGGCAGTTTTGGATGCCACAATATAAAGCAACCATGAAGCTGTTAGAGATCATCCAAAGGAGGGCAACAAAGATGGTGAAGGGGCCTTGAGGGGAAGCCATACCAGGAGCAACTGAGGTCACTCGGCTTGTTCAGCCTGGAGGAGACAGAGGGGAGACCTCACTGTGGTCTTCAACATCCCCATGAGGGCAAGAGGAGGGGCAGGCACTGATCTCCTCTCTGGTGACCAGTGACAGGACCTGAAGGAATGGCATGAAACAGAGTCAGAGGAGGTTTAAGTTAGATACCAGGAAAAGATTCTTCACCTAGAGTGTGGTTGGGCACTGAAACAGTGTTAAGGAAACTTCTCTATCTAACAATCCAGAAGCCACTCTGGCAGTCTCTCTCACACCACCTGAGCTAGGAGTGAAGCCCCTTTGCAGCTACACACCCCACACTCCCACAAGTCAGACCAGGTTTTGTTACCAGCTCGACCCCAGGTTTCCCACAGCAGAGTCTAAGAGGTCTTGATCCTTACAAGAGTTTAATCATGATGCAATGAGAAAATAGTTTGAGCTGAGTGCCTCCAAGGAGGGGCCTTAAAAATGAGTATTTTTATACTCTTGGAGTACAGTCATTTGAAAGACTTGGGTAGTCAGCTCCTGCTGTGTCTCTGAGTGTCTGTGCCACAGATCCCTGTGCTCTTTGTCATGCAGAGGGGCAGAGGGTCGGCAATTCATGGCCTCTTGCCAGGACTCCAACCCCAGATCTCAGACTGCAGCAGCACACCTGAGCTACTGCACTGAATTCCCTGACAACAGGCTCCCCAGGGCAGTGGTCCCAGCACCAACCTGACAGAGTTCAAGAAGTGTTTGGCAACACTCTCAGGCACATGGTGTGACCCTTGGGGCTGCCCTGTTCAGAGCCAGGAACTGGACTTCTATGATTTTTGTGGATTCCTGCCAACTCAGGATCTTCTATGATTCTTTGCTTCTGCACTGACTGCTTCTCCTATTTCTCTTCTGCTTTGGACAGTGCCACATGTTTCTGCAGAAGTGAGCTACAGTGCATTGCCATCAGATCCTCAAAAACACTGGAGTGAGTCTTCCCTTTCCCTATATATTGAATACAAATGGGAGCATAATGTGGACAATGGGCTTGGGCAGTTCAGGCCTTTCCCAAGTGCATGTGAAAAGCCAGAAAGTCAGTCACTTATATCAATCATGTGGAATTTTTTATTACTATAGATAGATACAAACTCACCCCCCATCCCCCCTTTCCTCCACAAGAAAGAACTTCAGGCTTCAGTGAATCCCTAGAGGATTTACCATCTGAAAAAAAAGAAGAAAACACAGATAATAGAAAAAGAATTTAAACAGGCAAGAAGGGGAAAAAAACCAAAACCTGGAGAAGTTCCCAAATCACTGTATAAGCCTTTCCAAAATGTCACCAAGTTATTCTCATAAAGCAGCTTAGCTCTCCGTTTTGGCACTCTTCATCCCATGTTTTTGTGAGAGAAAGTAAGAACGAGACTCAGGTGAGACTGGAAATTTTTGATTCCTTGGTCATTCCCTATCTAATATTTGGATTATTTTTCTTTCCACACTTAAGAAACTTGTAATGACTTTCATTTACCTCACCAGAGACCTGGGAAGGAGGAGTATCTAATTCCTTCAGTGAACCTGATCTCAGTTGGGAACACCTCTCCTTCTCTATCTGTTCTTCTCTTTGTTCAACTTCATATATATGTATCTTCAAGTGTATTTTTCAAGGCCAGAAAGCTAAACAAGGGGAGAATCCCTTGTAGCAACTGTTTAAGAAAGTGTATGGCAGAATGATTTACAGATTTTTCTAAGAAACAGTATTTTAAGTCATGAACAGTTCTTTTTATTTTTTTTTAAGAACAAGGAAAGAGCTGTAGTAATTACCTTCAGTCAGCATAACCCTCAGCATTCATTGCTGTCACAGAATAGAAAAATATTTCTTCTTTGTATTTCTGCATGCAATGTTTTCCACTTTTAACTGCAGTATAAAAGGACAATGATTTCCTTCTCCACCCCCAGAACAGTGAGAGATGAATGTTTAATTAGAGCCAGAATTTGTAATGTTCACAGAACAATTTTTCCCCATAAGTGTCTTGGCTGATGTGGATACTGTTTGTAGCTCATCTCCATGCATCCCTTCTATCTGCTAACAACAGAGCCCTGCTGCAGTTGCTGCATAAGCAGTTTTTGCCTTTTTAATAAGGAGAGGGGAAGTCTTGTGGTTCATCCCAGTGGTACAGTTTAAGAGAAAAACAAGAAATGAGGCAAACAAGGGCAAAGAGAAGATTCTTTTAACACTCTGATTGCTTTTGCCACGTTGCTTAATTTACACTGGTGACAGAAATTTTGGCAGTGTGTCTGGTGCACCTCATTCTCCCTCACTGCTGAGAAATATCAACTGGATGCTGTCAAATGTCTTTTACCTTGCCATTTTTTCTTGCATTACTTGTCATAGCTTGTTATCTCTTTTGAGTATTGGCTCCCTCAGGTTGCTGTGGCACGTCAAAAAGGAGGAGGAGAAATAACAAACTGTTCAAATGGGATCTGTTCAGCAGGGCCCTGGTGAGAGAAAACCTGTGGAAACAGAAAAGAAAACTCATGGGGAAAGCAGAGGAAAATTAAGACCAGGGCAGTGACTGCCTTCTATTTTAAACTTTTTATAGAAATCACCAGTTGTTTTCCTTAACTTTTGCCCATTTAAAGCAATTATAATGGAAATAATCTTATCATGTGTAAAGGAGATATTTGCTGCAATTTGTTCAGGAAGTACTTTGCCATAGTCTCCCGAAGCTTTCAGAAACAGGTGGGAGTCTAAGGGCTGTGTTTTTTAAGGTGTGTTTGCCTGCCAGAAGCTGCACTGACCTGCACACTTTGCATCCTAATAGCCAATTTAATTGCCCTTCTCTGATTCCAAGGAAACCACTTACAGAAAGACAGCACACTGTTGCCAGGCACAACATCCAAACCCCAAAGAGAAGTGGGATATAGGAAAGGGTGTGATGTTCATGTTAATCACTAATTCCAGTAAAAATGAAATACTGGGGATGGAGGGTTATGTGATCACAGACATATTGCTGGAAGGAGCTGTAGCATCTCATTTATGGAGCAGTGAAATGTAGGAATGATAATAGCTTGAGTTTATACAGCACCTTCCATCACAAAGGATTCAGAGGTGATTTACAAACTTAAATTGTTACATAGATGGCACTTATAAAACAGAACACAATTGCTGTTTTCAGAGTAATGGTCTGAAACGCTACAGATTGCGTTAGTGCTACTGAAGTGATTTGGGCTGTTATTGGAGAATAGGTAGAATTCTTTATTTTTGTAGAATAAAAACTGAATCATAGTGGCCAGCTCATGAATGAGCTGCAACAGCTGTTAAAATGGGCTTAGAAAAGCAGCACAATGCAGGATCCAGCACATCTGGGGAAGGTCTCTCTTTGCACAGAAACTTTGGAGTGATTCAGTAAAAGCAGTAGCATTAGCATCCCATGGAAAAAAATATGTGTATAAGGGGTCCTGATCTCTCTAGAGCTGCTTTTCAAGAAATTGTGACTTCTTCATTTCCTGAAAAAGTATGTCCAGCTTGATGGCCCAAAGCACTGCAGGAGGAAAACAGGCTTGCAGTCCAGGTTCCTGGGGAGAAGAGGCCTCTGCTGAATTTGCAGTCTCTCTCCTGTGACTTCAGGCTCCCTTGCAGGTTTCCTGCCCAGATGTGATTTTTAAATGTGATTTATGGGAAAATAAACTGAGGGTAGACTGTATGAGAAGTCCATATAGGTGTATCTGACACCTACAGGAGCTATCATTGTTTTTGTCACTCATTATGCCTTTGAGTGTGATTGCAGAAGTGGTCTGGGTTGGCTCAGCTAGAAGAAGGCAGATAGAGAGGCAACTTCTGTACAAACTGCAACTCTTTTGCCTGACTTCCATGATGCAGAGTGTTATCTCCCATGCCCTTTTACAGGTGAAGTTACAGCACCACTCTCTCCAGCACAAAGGTATTTAGTCACTCATCTGACTATAAATCTTTGTTTGTATAGACTAAAAGCACATGTAGGTGAAAAGGGGTTCCAGTGACTTCTGCTGCTTGGCTACTAATTCCATACCATTCCATACTAATTAAGAGGAAGTGTGCTGACACCCCATGCAAATGGTTCTTCTGCCCTGTGCCTGCATTCCTGTGCAATCATCACTGCACAATATTAAATGGAGGTTGTTACCATCAGTGCTTTCAACAGTTTGTAAGAATGGTATAACATACAGACTGTAAACTGTTACTGTGAAGTGTTTGGAAATATTTAGAAGATGGGCAGAGGAACTGTGTGCTTTTTGTTTCAGCAATAGATTTAGTCAAACAAGCTGTTGGGAAGCAGTATCCATTTTTATTTTTGTTTTCCTGTTGTACTGATTCATTGTGGACCCATCCACTCCATGCAGTCTATTCTGACCTAAAAAACGTAATGTTCAGATGCAATGTGTTCTAGGCACTTAGAATTCAAGGAATGTGTCTTTCTGGCTTTATGAAGTTTATTAACAAAGTAGGGATTAAAAAAAATGTAAAAAAATTCTCCTGAAAGATGTGAGATCAAGTTGATTCTAAGCAGAGTGTTGGCAAATCTCTGTGTGGTAACAACTGTAACTATGTGACTACTGTGCAATTTACTCTGGAAAATGCAAGCCTTAAAATTTTGCAAAACAATTTGAAAATATTTTTGCCTGTCCTGCACTTATTCCGATACAAAGTGAAGGGTAATTTTAAATGCAACTGTAGTTATATACATACTGATCTACATACTGGGATTTGTAGATTAAAGCTTAATGACAGCAAGTAGCTCACAAAAGCCTCCTCCAAAGTGCAGCTCTCTCCCCAAAAATGCCCCACAGAGCAACCGGTTGCAGTCTTTTACCAAACACTCCTGTATTTGTACCTAAGTAGACTAAATATCAAAAGGAGTATTGCTCCGGAATATGTATCTTGGTTCTGTTAAATCTGGAGTAAAGAACCACTGAAGTAGATGAATGCTGTGAGCTTTTTTTTTTTTTCTTGGTGGGAAATGGGGAATTTGCTCAGAAATAATAAAGTTAAAATAATCAACTATATGTAATCCTTCCTTACAAATGCTTGTACAAAACTCAAAGCTGTTTTTAATTCTTCCCCAAGAGATAAAATATTCTGCTCTGGACAGGTTCCTTTTTGTGCTAGATAGAATATCAAGAGACCATGCTTCCATGTTGTTTAGCTAGTAGTCTGATGCATTTTCTTACTATTGTTCATGTCTTAATAGGTTTATTTCTTATATATGAGTTAGAAGTTGATGAGGCAAAATACAACAATAATACACTTCCATGTATTCAGTTCTGCTCAGTATAGCATTTCAACACAGAGATGCTTAAATTTAAGCTTGTGCATGCTTACTTTGCTCAACTGTATTCTTACTGTTCTTTTCAGATTTTGTTCACTATTTTGATAACACTGTTGTTGATGTCAGTGGATATTCTGTCTCAGAAAGAATTCACTAGAACAAAAAGGAAATTTGAGGGTCTGACACAATCTATAAAAGGTTGAAATTGCTTGCACCAGAAATACTGGCACAGAAAGCAGCTTTTACACAAAGGATGGTAATAGTGTGCAGTTCTATCCAGCTGAAATTACAAGGAAAGGTTACAAAGACATAATGTGACAACCCAAATTAGATTTTGGCAAACTGGGCAAAGCTAACACTTTACCCTCAATTTTTTTATAAGATTTCCAATGTCCCCAGTGGTCAGGACCTTAAATTTATTTCTTGTAAGAAAACTGGAGTGTTCAGGAATAACACATGTGAATTAGAAGAGAACAGGGGGAAAGTAAGTCAAACAGGAAAAAAACAAAAACAAAAACAAAAACAAAAACAAAAACAACCAAAACCCAAAAAAAACCACAAAACCAAACCAAACTATAAAACCCAGAACCCAGAAAAAAAAATAGAAGCATTTCTATTTATATGAGAAGAGGATAACAGTGTGTGCCTAGAAAGCTAAATTTCTGTGTGTAGATCTGAAATGTTGCTGTTTTATGAAATTCAATGTTGATCAAAGGGAGAGAATCAAGCTGTTAGCTTCTTTGAATGAATGCTAAAATGTGTGTTTTAGTGCAGTTTCAGGTACATTTCACATGTGTGAATGCCATCCCTGTTGGCCAGGCTTGCTGGGCTCCCCGGAGGGAAGGTGGGTGCAGGACCATGTGCTGCTGCGGCTGAGGGGCCCCGGTGGGCTCCCGCTGCTGCGCTGCTTCAGTGCCAATGCTTTTCACCAGGCATCTCATCAGGGAGTCCTGATTTAGAGCAAAAATATTTGCTGCTGTCTGTTTCGCTGATGGCCAGTTTTTGTGGGAAGGAAGGGCCCCTTGGAGACTGCACGCCAGGCTGTGCTGTTACCTGCTCATGCTTAGTTAGCAGCAGGCTGAGGCAGACCTGGGAAAAAGCTTAGCCTTTGCCAGGAGTGGTTCTGGGGAAAAAGAATCTGTTCACTGATGCAGAAAGTCTTTTCTTGTGCGAAGTGCCCCCGGCTCGTTCAGGCTTGTTTCCCAGAGTGGCTGTAGGCTCCTTCTGCGGCAGCTGGGGCACCACCGGGAGCCTGCTGCGTGTCCCCGCATGCATCGCCCGGCTGCGGCTCCCGGCGCGGCGGGCCCGCCCGCGGGCATGGCCCGGGGGACACGGCCCGGGGGACACGACCCAGGGACACGGTCTCCGTCCGTGGGGCTATGCTGGAGCTCAGCACGGCCCTGGCTGCGGGCATGGCCCAGGGACACGGCCCAGGGACACAGCCTCTCTCTGTGGGGCTGTGCTGGAGCTCAGCAGCCCCCGGCTGCGGGCATGGCTCGGGGACACGGGCCAGGGGACACGGCCTCTGTCCGTGGGGCTGTGCTGGAGCTCAGCAAGGCCCTGGCTGCGGGCATGGCTCGGGGACACGGCCTCTGTCCATAGGGCTGTGCTGGAGCTCAGCACGGCCCTGACTGAGGGGCATGGCCCAGGGGACACAGCCTCTGTCCGTGGGGCTGTGCTGGAGCCTAGCACAGCCCTGGCTGCGGAGCATGGCCCAGGGGACACAGCTCAGGGGACACAGCCTCTGTCCGTGGGGCTGTGCTGGAGCCTAGCACAGCCCTGGCTGCGGAGCATGGCCCAGGGGACACAGCTCAGGGGACACAGCCTCTGTCCGTGGGGCTGTGCTGGAGCCCAGCACGGCCCTGGCTGCGGGCATGGCCCAGGGGACACAGCCTCTGTCCGTGGGGCTGTGCTGGAGCTCAACATGGCCCTGACTGAGGGGCATGGCCCAGGGGACACAGCCTCTGTCTGTGGGGCTGTGCTGGAGCCCAGCACGGCCCTGGCTGAGGGGCATGGCCCAGGGGACACAGCTCAGAGGACACAGCCTCTGTCCGTGGGGCTGTGCTGGAGCCCAGCACGGCCCTGGCTGCGGGCCCTGCTGGCGCACCGCCGGCCGCAGTGCCCACCCTTGGCAGCGCTGCACGGCGCGACCCCGCCGCTTTCAGCCACGGCGCTCCTGTGTCTCCACAAAAGCTGATCCACTCGTGTGGGTGCCCCCAGCCCCCCGCTTGGCCGACGCAAGGATGAAAGTAGGAGCGCATTTCTTCTTCTTTTCTCTCTGCCTGCTTGTACAACCCGCTACTGGGGACAAGGCAGCGGCTGCCAAATTGCATCCTACATCTGTTCTTTTCCAAATGCGCCTTTGTTAGGTGAAAAAGGAGGCCTCATTATTGGCTGTAAGTATGTAGTCACTTAGGAAAATAAGTCAATAAGTAAACATCTGAGTGAACAAATTGGTGATTTGCATCTCCTTGTTCCCTGAATGTGTTCACAAGTGGTGAGAAAAAGAGCCAGTGTCTCCAAACAAGTCCACGTGGCATTTCCCCACAATACAGTTTTTCAAATAGACTGTCTGGCTTTTTCAGCCAAATGATAGGTAGTGAAGTCTGGAGAGAAGAAAGATGGATGTGTTGGATTTAGTTATATGGAGTACTGAGGTACAGGTACAAAGATTACATTCCTTCTGGAATACTTCTGATTTACTCCTAAACACAAAGTTGACCATATGGAGAACTTTCTGTGTCTGAAAAAAAGCAGCTCACTATTTCAGTTCTGCAAGGGAAACTTCTGCTTCTTGTGATAGTAAATCTCTGGCCTATCCATTTTTCTATTCAGTAGACTGAAATTTAGATTCAGGAACAGTATAGAATTAGAGGCAAATAAACTGTTAGAGAAACTCTTAAGTCATATTGACTTAAGTGATGAGATCATGCCAAGAAAGTTAATGCAGGCAACTCTGGGGGAATGCTGATCAACTGATTTATTCACCTCTGTTTGTTTTAAGCAAAAACATATGTCTAAGGAGAATTTCAAAGCAGATGAAAAAGCTGAAAAAACCCAAGTTTCCTTTAGACCCTTGTTGTCTTCACTCCATTGACTATATATTTTTCATGTACAGATAAAACAGTATGAAGAGATGAAAATACAGCACAAATGCCTTTTAAAGTACCTCTTTAATTCTATATGGACATTTGTTAAAAAGTAACATTGGATTCCAGGTTGTGTGGTTCCACTTCAGTAGGGCAGAATCTGTCTGTATGTTTTTGCTTGCCTTTTTCACTGCTGATCACCCTTGCCCACTTTGGTTATGCTCGCAGCCACTGCCTGTGGCTTTCTTATGAATTATTTCCTATAATTTATGCTTGACTGTAAGTTGGTACAAAGATAGCTTGATAGCCTATGATCTAAAGTAAGTTTGGGCTGTTTCAAATTCTACATGCACATTGTCCACATGGACACATGGTCCCTTGTTAAATGAATGAATCTTTTTGGTTAGTACCCCCCTGCATGGAATCCAATCTCACCCTGCAATATAGATTTTTTCAGTCTGTTAGTGTTAAAAAGAAACTGGATCCAATTTTGATTTAAAAAAAACCTCTTTGAAATGGAACAAAACAAAAATTTCATAAAAACTTGCATGAAGACACACATAAGGATTCTAGGAACACAAAAATGTATTTTATTTCTAGACTATAATTTTTCTTGGAAATTAATAAATATATGATGTCTACAACAAATTTGTGCTCTTAATTCAGTATGGACTTTAATATAGTTAGTAACCCATCACTATAGACTATAGAGCATCTGCACCAAGACACTGATGAAGCTTTTAAATATTGTATTTTTAATATATTTAATAGGGACTTATAAGTTTAGTTGTGATTGACTACCAGGCAAATAGTGCACGTACAAACATACAGCTCCAAGGATTGACTGTGTAAATTAAATTTGTTTTGTAACTGTGATTGTGCATGCATCTGCCTGTTTCTGTGATAATGAGATGGAAAGATTACCACATCAACAATGAAAACCCTCACCCGTGAGAGATTTCACATCTCTGTTTTGAATCCTTTCTCATAAGAATTCCTTGCATGTGCCTAGATTTATTTATGTTTCTGCTTACATAAGAATTTAAAGGCTATCTTTTCTGCATCTGTATGTAAACATTGAGAAACACATTTAGCACTACACACCACGAAGGACGCATGATGTTCTCTCCAAGAACATATTTTTGTTCTTAGCTGTTCAGATCATTAGATGTTAAATTATCAAAGTATTGAGAAACATTGTGTCTCTGCCCCCATGTTCTTGACAACTCCTCTTTGCCGAAGCATAACCATACAGCTGCTTAACAAAGAAGGAATCTGCTTCTGGGAGACTTTTCAAGAGCATTGTAATTGAGTGGCTATGGACTGACCAGCATTGCTTGAAAGCTCAAGTCCATTTGTTTGAAAGGGAGAGAAATGAAAAAGAGCAGGTTTAGGCTGAATGTAATGGGAAAATGTCATGTGGGCCCAACAGTGCTCTCCACTGTGGAATGGTTAAATAAAACAGTTGAGCTGGATTAAAATTTAGGTAAATAAGAGGTGGAGAAAAGTCAGCGAAGTGTACCTCAGGGAATGGTTTTACATGGTTTCAGGAAATGACCAAATAATACCTTCATTCTTATCTCAGTTTTTTGTCTTAATGTGAGCCAAAAGCTCTCCAGGTCTCTGAAGAGGCACATGGCTCATCATTTTTCAGTGTGTATAGATAACAGAAATGAAATTCCAGATCCTTTCTTTCTCTCCAACTAAGGCACTCATTGTTAAACTTGATCCACTCTTAAGAAAAGGCCTTCCCCATTAGGCACATAAATCCTAGTGAACATAAGGATTCCCAAGTTGCAGCATGATGGAGAATTTGGATGTGAGCAGAATCAGAGGTACCTTTGAATTCTTGAAGATAAAGTCCTTGTTCATTAGCACAGGAAATACTGCTCAGGACAGGGAGTTCTAGAGATTAACCAGGGTTACCACCGAATATATGAAAAGCATTTTTTGCATATGCAGCTCATGACAATTATATATGTGAATAGAAATTGTTGCACCAGCAAGTAATGTTTACACTTCATACTCAAAAAAAAAAAAAAACCAAAAAAAACCCCACACCTTTTAACCACAGCTGAAATCTCTCCTGGCATAAATGATGGCAATAATATATTTATATTTGGAATTGTGAGTCTTTGGTATTGTTGAAAGTGATAGTCCTAGTGGATCCAAAAGCCATGGCTTTAGAAACATGAAAAACATTCTGGAAAAACCCTCATAGATGACATATAGAATCATCTTTAAAAATAATACAAATAAATAGAGAAGTAATGAGGAGAAGTGGATGTAGAAGCACAGGTTTAAAATGCAGACAGTGAAGAAGAAGAGCTAAAGAAATCTGTGAGATATAAGTAGAATTAGAATGAAAATAGTAAGAAAGATTTTAAAGGATGTTAGGAATAAAAATCACCTTTATACAAGATAAAGAATATCAAATAATACAAAAAAATTAAAAATACAGAAACATTCAGTTAATAATTCTGTTCCATGTTTGAAGAGAAGTAAGAGATGAAATGGTGGATGAAATGAGTTTACCATCTGCAGTGAAAGCGAATGTGAAATCTGTTATAATTAAATGCCATAGAATCAAGAGGCACAGAGAAGTGCAATTAAAATCTTAGAGGAATTATCCAAAGAGCAGAAAGAGCTGAGTCAGTATGTGATTGAGACATAACTCTAGGACTGGACATGGATAATTACCTGTGTAAGACAGGCTTGTTGGAAGCTTAGATATCGCAAACAAAAGCACATGAGGGTCCGCTGGGTAAACATTGAACTTGAACAAATTTGGCCTCAGAGGAGACAGATTTTCCCTTGTATTAAGGTAATTTAGCATGGAAACAGCTCACCAAGGAAGGTGGCAGACTCATCAGTTGGAGACTAAAATGAAATGAGATAACTCTTAGAAAAGTTGCATCTTAGGAAAATTCTATTCCGTATATAAACGAGGTCAGACTAGATGATGAGAGCAGTTCTTTTTGGCCACAGCATATATAAATTATAAATTAAACTCAAACTAATTTAGACAATGATGTTTCAACCCAAACTAGAAACCAATTTACTGTCTCAATGCTGCATTAGACTCTTCTCTCTTATAATGTATCCAGCAAAACTGCCATTGATTTTTTATTAATTAATGGCACAAGTTTCTAATGTGGTCTGTTTAGTGGCCATCTAGTACTTAGGTTCCTTTTGTGCGGCTGATGTATATGCACATATAATGAATTATATATAAAAAAGGACTGTAAAAGAACTTACACTGAAAAGAAAGTATGAGAGACAACAGGTGGGCAAAACATCCCCATTGAAGGGAGCTGAAGGATGGTACAATACTAGGTGCAACTGAAGGGTTTCTATTGAGTACAAGATGGTGCCATATGGTCAGACATGCCTGAATGTGCTATGGGGGCTTTTCAGCAAGACCAGCTGCTCTAGGACAAGGCTCACAATTAGCATTAAAAGTGACTAGGGAGATATTTTTATGAATTGTCAAAAAAATATACTCAACAGTGGAAAGTACCACAACCCTGCAAATACAGAGGGCAGCTGCACAGAATCTAGGCCTACATAAATATTTTCAATATCCTTATTTTAAAGGATATTAGCATCCTTAGAGAAGCTGAGTTGAGTCATTAAAGTTATTCTTTGAAATGCCTTGAAACATATATTTCTGTTCTATGACATCTTCTTCCAAAAGTATCTGAGCAGTGAAGGATGTTTTATCATAGGCTCAAATAAAAGAGAGGATACATCTCCTAGCATTTAAAATTAATTTGGAATGGAGCTGCAGTAAGAATGCATGTACTAAGTGAGCTTTTAGATTGAGAAGGGTTGTACTCCCTTCTTTCTGATCGCTTGGAAGGGCAGAGTGAACCTGGTAAACCCTGTGAAAGATACCCTGCTTTTATACTCCCAGTGGCATTCTGTGCTTTATGGGTACTTTTCACTTGCTCAGATACTGTCCTACAAGAGTCTGTTTAATTATCTTTAAAGTATAAAAACAACAAAAGAAAAAATAAGCCAGATAAGCATCCCTCAAAACAACCTGTAATACTTGAAACATAGTGGGTTTCATATATATATATATATATATCTATATATATATATGTGTGTGTGTGTATATATGCATACATATAAACTTATATATCATTTGTATTATATAGTATTTATTTACTTATTTGTTTATTTTTGTAGCTAGCGGAATTGGTTGTGCTAAATAACCTACAATGATTCCCATATTTCTGGGAAAATATCCATGATGGACTGGGGAAACAAATTCTTTGCTTGTAATACATGCAGTGTATGGATACTTTTGTCTATAGCTGAATGTGGGACAAGTGTGTAAAAGGTGATAGAAAGCTTCAAAACTTAATGTGTCATCTCAGCTGGCATTTAATGTGCACTGTATATGGTGCTCTTCTCTGTCGCTCTCCATACAGCTTGTTAAGAAGCAGAGGCAGTGGTTTGCTAATATGCCCATATATACAAGTACTGTGCAGGAGTCCACAGTGCAAACTGAAATGTGGATCATTTGAAAAGAGGATTTTGTCCAGTGATTTCAATGAGCAACAGATCAGGCCCATACCATTCATCATCATTTCTGTTTAAAGTCCCAGCAGTTGCTTCTGAAGAGGTGTACAAACAGCAGCAGCAGAAAATCTTTACTTCTCAGCCACTAGTTAAAGTCATTCACTGAAGTATTGTGTGTGTCTGAGGGAGAGCAAAAGTGCTTGTGCTGCAGTAAGGCAAGATAGGCACCATTGGGGATTTTCCCTGCACTGAAACCCCAAGTCTGGGACAACACTGTAGTTTTTATAAACTCTGCATAAGTCAGTTTGTATTACCATCATAGCTCATGGTCCTTGGCTCAGGAAGAAGGATTAATAAAAAAAGATTCTTAATACATTTCTCAGGGCCTGTATCTGCCTGACTCTCTGGGTGTCTAATTATCAGTCATAGCGTGGCCCTCCTAGAATGCTGCACGTATTTATCATTTGAGGTGTTTTTTCAGTCTGCTCTTTTTCTTGTAGAAAAGCAATGAATTCATAGTGTGAGCTGGGATGTTTCTAATATCCCCATAATCTGGAATTCAGGTGCATTAGGAGAAATGGGTGATGCTATTCTTTGCCCAGTCAATTACTGATCTGGAGTCATTTTGTTTTTCCTAAAAATTGAACAGTTGCAATCTTAATACAAATGCTAGATAGTTTTAATATATCATTACTTATGCAAGTAGAACTATTGATTACAAAACATAAGTGATGGCAGATAGCTTCTTTTGTTTCTCACAGTGTTTGGCCTCAGCATCTCAATTCTCAGACATCAACTCTTTTTCTTCTTCTATACAAGGCACATTTCATATTGTATTACTGAAATGTACAGCTGTGTTTAGTAGCTCCATTCTCACACATTTAAGAATAGCCATGCCTGATTTTTTGAGATAGTGCCAGTATTCCAAATGGCTTCTCTTTTGTTTTGGAGAAGTTAAAGCTGAATTTTGGCATTTATCAGTTCTGAAGTTATGTTCGATTTCAACAGCCTTTTTTTTTTTTTTCCTAAGATGCATCATTTAAAATACCCGTCAGTAATTACAAGAATCAGTCAGGATGTTGCAGAGCACCTCCTGTGTGTGTTTTTTGGAGAGGGGCGTGGGGCAGGGCGCGGGGAAGCGGGAGCGTGTGCGCCAGCCCTGCCCGGGGAGCGCTGTCAGCACCAATCCACCTCGGCGCCTCCCCGCTCTTCAATCAGCCTTTGTGGCCCCTCGTCGCTTGTTGTTCAAGCTGTGTGTCACAGCCAGTCACAACAGTTACTTGAAGCAAATTTTCACACTCTTTGGCTCAAACTGCTGGCAGCATTCCTAAAGACTCTGAGGAAATAATTCCACAAAGTGGCATAAATTAATGTGACTAATTAACATGATGTTAATTATTTGTAAATTGTATGTTTGGATACACATTACTTGAGAGGCATATGTTACATTCAATGTTTACTGAAACAAGTGACTGCTAATCGCATCTCCTGAGTGTTCCTTTCACAACAGTCAGCAAATAGAGGCTTCTCTAAAAATAAAAATTGTGTCCTAAGGGAATGCATGAACTATAGCATGCAGTGAAATGAGGAACTGAAGTAGAGAGTTACCTTCGTTGTGGCCTAAGAAGTGTGTTGAAATGAGTTTCATAGGTACTAACTACTTTTACATGTAAGTCAGGACATATATTCTATATTAGCAGGAGGTTTTTAAATGATCCTTTCCCACGCCAATGGCAAAAATAACCAGAGCTCATGTAATTAAAAGTTGCAGACAAGGACAAGACCTCAATTTAGAATTGAAAAACCAACAGTAACACAGTTGTTTTCTAACTTTTGAGTTTCTGATGTGATGCTGAGACCATCCTCCTGCATCATTAGCAGCAATTGCAGGCACTTGAGTGGTAAGTGCAAGAAGGGCAGAAATGTGACTTCCTCAGTAACCTGTGACTTTCTCAGCAGGAGAGCCTGGTGTGGTGGGTGACAATGTCTGCAGTCACCCACTCCCACTGCAGCTGGCACTCAGTACACATTGTGCTGAGCCCACATGGGTTCTCCTGTGCTCTAGAGGGCATCTACAGATCATGCTGATGCTCATCAAGGGGCACTGCTTTTGTGACCAGGGAGTTTGGCTCTGAATGCCACTACTGAGGGGGTATAACAGAGAAGTGCAGTAAGTCCAGTAGTGTGGTACCAGAGGCCATATAGTCCATTTATTAAATTGGTCAAGCTCCATTGTTTAGAATTGTTTTCTCAGTACTGCTGTCAGAAAATTATTTTAGAATACAAGGTGGTAATGCTTGAAAACTCTTTTTATAGTTTCTAGCTTACATTTCTCCATGATTTCTTACAGCTATTCTTAATGGTCATACCAACATTCTCTTTTAGATTAAATAGTTCTTTTACTTCTCCCACCTTTCCTCTTCCAGCTTCATTTGCATCACATCTTTCAAAGTTCAGGTCCATAAAAGCTTAATTACTTTAAATGCTGGTTATTGTCCTGCCATAGCAGCTCCTGAAACTCACTTGCCACCTGACTGCACATGCACTAGAGTTGGTGCAAAGCAGAGGAAGGGACCATGTGTTTGTAATATAGAGGCACAGTGAGAAATATAGACAGAGATAAAAAAGGACAGGCATAGCATATCTGTGAATTACATTAGTAAGAATTTTGAGAAATGAGTTTTCAATCACAACACAGCCATCTTCTAGATATTAGGGAAACTTTTGTATTTCACCCTTTGTCTTCATCCTTCCATACTTCCCATTCTTGCTTCACAGATTAAGATATACAAGATTCCCAGTAAAGAAAAAGAGGATGGCTTTTTAAATTTTTGCAATTTTTTTTAACACAAGCAAGCAACCTGTTTTTCTAACATGCTTTCTTCTTTTGGGTAGACAGAAGCTGCTTTTGTTGAAAGTTAAAAGATAAAATTTCATCCGAGGCAAACATCTAACCTGGAAAATTTCAGTGAAAAAATTACAGCTTGGCAAAGACGTAAGCAACTGAAACCAATGTATTATAATAAAAAATATTAGACAAACTTAGCCAGAGCTCTTGTCTATAATAAAAATGTACGCAAGCATACATATGTATATACCGTGCTATTTTCTTATACGTGCAATGAATAATGCAGTTCATTATTTTTGGAACTGTATCATTTGCAGTACTCTTTCAAGCCAGCTCCTGAATTCAATGGGGCTTATTGTATATGTAAAGTTTAATACATGCATAACTCTTTTGCAGAATCATATCCTACAATATTAATGTGGTATTCACATTATGAATTTACCTGCCTGAAAATCCAGACTTTTAAAAAATACAGCTTCACACACCCTGACAATAAAATTAGAAATCCTAACATTCTACATTTTCATATTGTTTTGGTGTGCAAAATGGTTGCATATATTAAAAAAAGAAGACAACATGTAACTCCTGGCTTTTTTTTTTTTTCTTGTAAATTTATTGTGGTTTATAGGGTTTTTGTCATTGTTTTTTCTTTCTCTGGAAGGGGAAGGGGACTATAAGTGCAAACACAGATTGTACATTTTGCTTCTTTGGGGAGTATTTGAGTGCATTGAGTTCTCTACTGGCAAGGGTGGGGTGGAAGTCCCAGTTGCTGCTGTGCTGAGGTGCAGATGTTGAAGAGGCTGGTTTGGGGCATGTGTTGACTTAGCTCTACTTGCATAAAGAGCCTTCCATGAGCAGATGCTCTGAGAATCTGTTTTATGACCATGACTGTGATCTGTTTGAACTCTCTCAGCTGTTAAGTTAAAGGAAAAACTCAACTCTGGGCATGGGTGCACCACCTGGACTGGGATTTGGTGCTGAAATTATACAGAATACAACAGCAAACTTTTTTTCAGAAAGTTACAAGTTCCAGACACTTTTCAAAAGAAACTTAGAAGAGCTTTATTATGCTGCAGTTCATACTGACTCTGAATTCTCAGTACAATGCATTTTCAGATAAATGGAAAAGGGTGAGTACTGGGAAAAGTTTTTGTTCCATATAAACAAAAATATAATTTTGTATTTTGGAGGTTTTGCAGTTATGTTGAACTCATACTATGGGTTTTGAAAAGATAAATGAGAAAATACATAAAACTAAGGACTAACAGCAGGTCTTTAAGCTGTGAAGTCTTTTTGAAATGGAAATATTTATATATCTGTTCCTCAATGGAACTTGCAGAAATTGCAGAGGAGAAATTGCAACCTGCAGGCAGAAGAGCTGGTGCTGGAAGATGCACTTGAAGTCCCAAGAAATACCATCTCACTAAGCAGACATGCTAAGGGCTGTTTCTTTGGGGATCCAGTTTCCCCCATGGCGTAGTTCTTCAGGGCTGAGACCTTGCCCAGGCAGCTGGGCAGCTGAAAGGAAAGCTGTGGTTTGTTTGGTCACTCCACTCCACAGCACTCGAGTCATCACTGGGTGTTTCAGGCACAATCCAGCTGGGACTGGTCAGAGGACAGGCTAAGACCATGTGGAATCAGCCATATACATGAATGTAATCTTAAGGACCTGACACAGACCCAGAGATTTGGTAGGGAAAACTGAACTTCCATTCAGCTGCATAACAACTCGTAGTTTTCTTCTTCCTGCTGGCTGCACTCCCTGTGCTGGTCAGCCCAGATAGGAGCTGTTGAGAAGTCCCAGTTGTGAAGGTGTGTGATGTACAGCTGACAGCCAGTGCTTGCTAATCCAATGGGTTTCACTGGGAGTGCAGCCAGAGCCCAAAGACTGTGGCAACACAGGGAACCCAGTGCTCTCTCTGAATTCCCCCAGTCTTCAAGTTGTATTTTGTAATGGTACAAGGAGAAATTTTGGGAGACTGATGGCTTTTTTTTAACTTAAAGGTCAGTTTTGTTGGTGAAATGGAAATCGAAGCATCTCCAGCAGATAATGGGGAACAAAAGGGTCAGATTAGGCACCTAAAATTAGAAGTACCTCTCTGGCTGGGTCAAGTGAACCGCTGTCTCTTAGGGAGCTTAAAATTGAAGACAGCACTTAGTTTACACCCTAATTTCCTACTGGGAAAAATTGTGCCAATACATGAGATGTTTTTAGTTTGAGCATATACCGATTCACAAAAATAGCTAACTAAGGTTCAGTTAAACTGCAGGCATAAAACTTTTCATCTATGCATCACCTTTCTTTTAGGGGTGCTTCTATTTGTAGGTTTTATCCTAGGGAACATGTATTTCCCATCAAACAAAACTGAAAAACCTTCTCTTACTATATCCTTAAGGGACATATTCTTGTTCCACCCTTCTCTGCCTGATGGGTGACACATGGGCCAGATACACCCACCAGCCTCTTCAGTTTCATGTAACAAGACACAGTTCCAGCCCTTGTTAAGACACCTATTGGCACTGTGCATCTCAAACATGATAAGTATCAGAATGAAAATCCAGCCCAGCATCTCTCTGTTAAAATTAGACATGCACAAAAAGTCACATGAATGTGATGTTCTTGTTAACTATATCCTTTAAAACTGCAGTGACTTTCAGTGGTGTGCTTTAAGAATTTTGTGATAATATTGTCACAATTTGCCTATCCATTACTTAGATATCTCAAAAGGATGGATGTCATTTAAAAGTGCAACAGTGATGTGTTTGCTTGATTTATAGTCCAGTCTTCTCTCTAGCTTTCTGGCCTTCAGTGGGATTTCTATTTTCTGTTAAATGCTAGCATAATGGATACCACAGCTGCAATGGACAGCTGTAATTTTTACTTCTTTTTGACTTCTGTCTTGATGTGTGTGACTCAGCTATGCAGTTCTCCAGTCAGCCAGTGTGTTTTGAAAATGGTTTTGAATAATATCTGTATATATTGTTTAATTAATAATAGAAAGTGTTTATTCTTTTGAACTTCTCGCTGTTGAAAGAGAAAGAAAATGTGTCTGTTTTGGATTTAATATTAGCATTCCCTAGGTGCTTAATGAGAGAATGTACAGGACAGATGTTTTGCATATACAAAGAATGTAACCCACAGTAGAGTATTTAACTTTTTGAAATGACATTTAATTTTAAAGTCTCATGAAAGGTAAAGCAGTCACAAAACACTGAAGTGGTCATAAAATCTTATTACTAAGAGAACAGGACCCTTAGTACCTAACACCATGTTTTTGTGCTTGGAGAAGGGTTTCTTGCCATCATTTACTAACTCATTTTTCACCCCTGCACAAAAGCATTAGAAAGTACCTTCATCATCCCTGAGCTGAAATCAAATTGATATACCCAGCTTTTCACTAGAATACCCCAACACATTCCACTTGTCATGTTCTACGCTGGATCTTGTCCTTTGAATGACACCTGATACCTCATATAATTGAACAGGAACTGTATGCTGCTATTGTTGGGGTTTGTACTTAATACCAGGTAATACACACTTACATGTAACATTCTTGAAAAGCTGAATATTTTCTTCCAAACAACTTTTACTGTGATAACAAGTGCAAGCACACACTAACCTCATGTCACATCTCCGTGGAACCAGAGAAGAAGGAAGATTTATATTTGCACACACTGAAATGGAGTAGTGTGCCCCAAAAACATGCTAAATTTAACTTTTTGCACAAAACCCCTTGAGAGTAAGAGCTGTCCCTGAGAAACAAGACAAATATATCTCACAGCAATTTGGCCTCTCTGGTTTGTACCTAATATGCCAACAAACATCCCATCATCTCCTAAAGGAAGCCTAAATTACTAAATGGTTTGCCGATGAAAAGCACATGCAAACTACAGTTTAAATATTTAAATAATATATCTTCCATTGCATTAGGCAGAAATCTGTTTGCTGTCAACATTTAACCAGTCCAGCCTAGGATTTTATAAGAAATATCAGTTAATCACAAGTCTATCTCTAGGCTATATGAGTCTCTCAAATGTTCAGTTCCAGGAAAATTGCCACAGGGCTAATGTGTATCCAGCACTGAAGCATGTAGCACTCTCCATGAGATCCACTGTGATAGAAAAGTGGAAATAAACACCTTAGTCTTTCCAGGAGGAGGTACATTAGTGTAGTAGTTGGCCACTTTTAGTACCATTTGATATCTTGTAAGTGCATAAAAGTATTGAGAATTACCTACTCTATCAGGTGGTTTTCTAGCTCTTCTCCAGGTGAGAGAGTTTTGCTGTTAGCAGAGGTATTTTAAGAGAGGAAACAGTGTCAATACATCCATTTTTAAATCTGATTGCTATAGCTATTTAACATGATTTTTACACACTTGGTCAGGAAGAATGCTAAATGCAGTCTGCTAATTAAAACTGGATGGGTTTGGGTTTTCTTGGAAAATTTTTGGTCAGCTGCCAAGTGAGTGGTCAGCAGAGACACTGGATACTTATGACAATATTCAGCTTCTAACTATCAGAGTCAAATTCTGTATTGGGTTGATAAAATTGAGAATGTAAGGCTGTAAGAGGCAATGTAAAAATAAAATTAATAATCTTTAATGCTTGGAAAAATAAGATAGGCAAGTATATTTTGAATATTTACAGTTGAAACTTTTTTAGCTTTGGAAATAAAGATTTGCAATTATGGATAGGCACATTGTTTACTGTTCCATTTAAGGGAGTTTGACTTTTAAATGGTTTAATACAAAGACTATCAAACATGAAAAAAATCCAAACTTGTTCTTTTCACCTAGTTGTGATTCACATGACTAATGCAGTTAATGTAATAACACAGGTAAGGTTCTTCACAAATATACCAGCAATGGTATTATCCCTTTATTTATCTTTTGGTATTTACCTTTGCATCTGTGTGCTGTTGATTTTTCCTGTTAATAGTTTATTAATTTTGTACTCTCTTGTCGAATAACTTTCCATTAGGAGAAATGCCTTGCGTGCAAGATCAAATACTGTGCTATGTACTCCACTCATTAAAGAATCAATAGCTGTTTGCTGTATTGTAAGTAGCTCGTTCAAAGTAACAGCTTGCAAAAGTAATAGTAAGACATCTCCAGTCTGTTTTTTCTGTTTCCCTGGATATAAAAGGAGCAGCTGGTTAGAATCTGTTCTACCATATTAAATAGCATCCCAGTAGGAACCGCTTCTCTCTCAGAGAAAAATCTAACACTGACTTACCAAAATGTGTTGATTATACTTCAGCTTTAACTTTAATTTGTCCTGTAGGTTGTGTCTAGGTACATGCTGCTACTCTTCTACATATGATTTTTGATTAATGTATTTCTTGATTATTTAAATTAAAATCTCATAAATGGCCAGGAACCTTAGATTTTACAAAATGAGGGTGTACAACTCAGATCCTGAATTCTGATTTGAAAGTCCTTTGGGAGGGTTGAAAATCCTCTAAAAATATTTTTGGTGGCAGTTACAGTATGTATGTTCACATATTATGTGTCTAGGAAAAAGCAGTGTGTAAGAATTTTCAGAAGAGCTTTGTGTATGATGAATCTGCAAATTAAATTTGCAGGGATTTATTTTATTTTATTTTATTTTATTTTATTTTATTTTATTTTATTTTATTTTATTTTATTTTATTTATAGTGTGTAGACATTTGTCACATATCTTGGAAAAATGCTGTAAGTTAGAAAAGGTATGTTGAGTTTTACAGAGTTTAAAATGTTTGAAGAGCATTCTGTTTAGGTGACATCTTTGACTACTACTAAGTACAAGGTACTCATCTGAGTGCCAAATATAAACTGTTAAGACAGCTATTTGGTATGTAGGCCTATTGTATGTAATTTTTCTAAAATTAACATGATAATACTTAGATTTTTAAAGCTTTCCCTTTATTTTCTAATCAAGATTTGTTGGTGATTATATTTGGAATGTGTTTGTGTAGGTGTGCACAGACATACACCCTTAGATATGTGTATAAAATAATGAGGTAACCATTCATACAGTAGTGAGCTATTTAAGCTTAAACATTGGTTACAGATTCATTATGCTCTTTGACATCATTATATCTGTGTGAATAAACCATGAATTATTCTTCTTCCACAGCAAACTAAGCCTGTATTACTAAAATAATTAAAACTTAAAAGGTAAAGTAGTAGTTAACCAGAAGCTTATTCTGATGAGTTAAATTTTATTTACTTAATATCCACTCCACTGCACAGAAGTGTGAAGGAATTTCATGCAGACCTTTTTCTGCACTACACCTGCAAGCAAGCAGTTGTTATTATGGCTTTCAACCAACGTAAACACAGGATTTTGTCCAGTAGATTATGTTGCATCTGTGCATGCTTGACATACCAGGGCAGCCTTTAGAAGCTGCACAGGAGACCAGATACCAGCAAGGGCACCCCTTACTCGTTGGTAGAGGCAGAGAATTTGCTCTGGCAGGTGTGAACTGTGTAAATTGGGGCCAACTGAGGTGCTTCATCAGGAGCCAGGTCAGCACTACCTTGTGTCACGTTGCCTTGCTCTGGCATGGGGATATGCAGTGCTGGGAACAGAAACCATGCAGTCACTGAGGAAAGGCCAGGGGAAAAACTCTCTCATTCATGAAGTCACAGAAATTAAGGGAACATGTTACAGAGCAGATTCCTTGTTTGGAGCCTTTCTTTAGATGATAGAACAGGATTCTACTCCCTCTGTTTGCTTGGGTTTTCTTTAGGAAGGGATTTTAAAAAGGAGCAAGCAAACATGTACTACCATCCATGAGAGAGGTCAGTAAAATGCATATGCCACATGATGGGTTACAAAGACAGCTTTGTCATTAGACATAGTGCAAGTTCCAGTAATGTATGTACAGCAAATGAAAAATTATTCTGGCCCCTGCAGTTCCTGTAGTAATACAAGCAGCTCATGCAGTAGTGAACTCTGGTTTTTTACCTGTTTTGTTGCTTCTTTCCATAATGTGGAATATTGGGGCCCATCCGCTCTGACTTTCCTGCTCAGACTGCTGTAGTTCCATGCAAAAGCTTGTGGAGAAATTCAATACCACAGTCATGTAAATTGCTGCTCTAGAAAATTATGCACAGGCTAGGTCATCACATAGAAAAACATTGTTGTTGTTCTTATATTCAACTTTATCTGTGGTAATACAGATATAGCATTTTAACAGAAAATAAGAGAAGGCACTGTGGTAATCTAGGAAATGGCTAATCTTCCTCCGTTGTTCCTTACCAATGTACTTGGTACTATGCCTTTAAACTTCCATTTCTGGCATTGAAAGTGTAGAGGAAAGTGTAGTGTGGCTGATATTCCTCACTAATAACTTAATTCAGGAAACAATAATTTTAATCTTTTCATTAACATCATTGATTCAGTCTTCAGACCACTTTTTTTTTTTTTTTTTGGTCATTCTTCACTTACTGTCTGCAATCAATTTATTTTTTTTCCTTCTTGGAGGAAATGTGTGGCTAAATTGTTTCTTCCCCTCATTTCTTCTCTTATCTCTAACTTTGCCTTCATGTATGCTACAGCATGTACCAAAAGGTCTCACTCATTTCAATAACCAAACAATCTCTGAGGTGGCAGCAGCATTTCTTAGTGTTCTGTAACAATTTGGGGAAACAGGATTAAATTTAGTGCAATGATGACAGGAACCCATTCACTATCATGGGTAGATCATATTTAAATTGTAGAAACATTTTACATTACAGGTTTATATTCATAAATTCCAGGGTGAAGGAAATAAATTCAAAACCTGTTCTTCAAAGCATGTACGTGAGAGAAGAAGGCTCTTACAGAAACTAAGTTTATTCATATGATAGACACTGCACCAGAGGAACAGGGTCATCACTCCTGAGCTTTAAACAGGATTTTAAACATCCCACACCCAGATCTTTAAGTCACTTGGAGCTAAGGCTGCAGAACTGACCTTAATGTAATATTCTGGAGGGAACTGGTGATTTGACATATTCTTGGCAGTATTTCCAAACTTATGGCTGAAGTACCCTACAGGCTTTCCTTTGGGAAGTGTTTGGTAGCCCCCATCCCATTGTCTGACTGCAGAGGTGATTGTCCTGTGATCCAGGTAAATCAGGAGTGAGCCATATGGCAGCCACACAGCTGTCATGTTCACCTCCTGAGTCATGCTGGGTCATTTCAGCAGCCTCCATCACATCAGGAAGGGCAGGAGCACCCCCAGCATGTCCCAGATGAACATTGTGGAGTTCCAGAAAGCAGGAGAAGGCAGTGAGGCCATCCCAGGAGGCACAGCTGGCCTCTGGTCTGGGCCTGGGCAGTCTTTCATTCAGAACATCCTTTCAAATGAGATAAAATTCTGCCATATTCACTATTTGTGCTTCCTTTCAATGTGATGTTTAAAGCTCAGGCAAGCTGCAGTGTTACAGCCTGGTCAGACCTTCCTTTCAGCTGTGGATAGGCGTGTTAATTTAGTTACATGCTCTCAGAAACATCCTTGTTATCAGTGCTTAGTGGTTGCCTCCTGGGCAAGTACAGTTCTCCAGTAAAGATCTAAAAAGCTCCAGGAAAAAATGGGTCTAGTGGTGCAGAACATTTTCCAAAAACTCTTTCCACAGCCACATAATAACTACTGAATTTAGGCTAACCGCTATGTTCACTTACTTTCTAGCAATGGCAAACTCAGAACATTCTTGCTAGAGCACAATGCTAATCAGTCACTAATGAAGTCTCTAAGAAGCCTGGAAAATGTGCTGTTTGAAGAGCAAAAGTTCATATATTTGTTTTAATATAATTTTTAATTTTTCTGCCTATTACTTATTTTCTTGCTATGCTCCATAGTAAATGAGAAAGAAGCTGGATAGATTGCCATAGGTCTATGCTTTTCAATTCTTTTCCTGTATTGTGAATATGCTGAGTGCTTAGTTTGTTAATAGATATAGGACGATATTTATGTTTTAAATAAAGTTTCATAAAAGAATGTTTATTTCTTGCTATACATTGTGGTGTAAGGATTTTTATCAAATCTGCATCATAAATTATACTTTTTCTTACAATTGTTTTAGATCACTGCTGGTTAATGCCAATTTTAAAGTGCTTTGGTTAATTTTTTGCATATAAGTTGTCTTTATTTCATAGGTTGCTGTGAAATAAAGTTTCTTTAATGACAATTTTCCTAAGAGGTGATTTACTACAGTCTCATTTTGTCTGACCTTTAAATTAGTTTTATGCAACTGCAGTATTAGAACATTCAAGCAAATGCAACATAGATTTATCAAAGTTATTATCCCAGTCTACACCGAGGAACTAGACATTCAGAAAATGTGGTATGCCTGATATGAGTCAAAGTTCAGCATCTGATACAGGATCACACATGGGAAATTATTAGTCCAGCTGAACAAGGTGGATGTAAGTAGTAGTATTGCAGAATGGAATAGAGCTGAGTAAAAAAACCATCACAACAGTTTGTGTTAAATGGAGAACTGTCACACTAGAAGGAACATATCAGTGGAATTTTTCAAGGAACAATCTAGAGTACTTGATTTACTTAACATTTTAATAATGGTTTTGGCACAAAATGTAGAACTGGAGGAATGGAATTTGGTATGTCAAAAATATTGTGAGGCATCATTTATGCAAAGGATGACCAGAATATTATGCAGGAGAAATTTCCTGACCTTGAGGACTAAATTGATAGAATTAAGATTAAATTTAAGAATACTGATGGCACTTAAGGGCTGCTGGAAAGAATTTCTGCTAGTGACTTATCAGTTGAAAACAGAGGAGGAAAAAGACCTGTGTGTAAAAATCAGTCATTGAATAACTATGAGTCACCAATATGATACAGCTGTGAAGAAAGCAATATGATCCTAGAAAGTATCAAATGAGGTATTTCCTGTGGAGATGGGGAAATGTTAATGTTGTAGCAGCACTGGAGAGCTTGCTTTTTGAAAAACTGTACTCCTGCTTTTAAGGAAGATTAAATCCAAGTGATGAAAGTGTTAGGAAGGGTTATAGAGATGATTAGAATGATACAGAAGCAAACAAAATGTACTGCAAACAAAATAAAAAGCTGTGGTTTGTTTAGGGTTGTAATATATGTGGGAGAGGAGACTAGATTGTTCTCCACATGCTCTTTCGGGGGGAAACAGCAGGGTTGGAGAAAAGTGGCACTTGAAACTAAAAACAAGTTGGCATGAATGAATATAGGCTGGAAATTAAAAGAACAGTTCTAGTGATCAGATCAATGGGTCCGAATCAGCAGCAGCAGTAAGAGGGAAATGGACTGGTTTTAAGACAGAGCTCAGTAAACTCGTGGAAATGTTTATATGGCGTGATTTTAATATGTGATTTGCTGAGTCAGTTGGGAACTAAATCTGCAGATTTATGAAGTCTTACATTCTTCATTGCTTAATCACCTGTGTATGCAGCATGTGTGATGCATACAGCTTGCTTAGATTGTGTCAACTTACTGATCCTCAAATTGATATTCAACAGTGAGACAAATTCTCCATGAGAGGTATGGAAAGAGGATCCTGATTCGTAACTACATCACTCAAAAGTACTCAGATGTTCTCATTCATACCTGCAGCAGTTCTCAAAAGTACTCAGAATATTTATGTATTTATTAGACTTACTATAGACTTTATAAAGGCCACATTACAGTCTAAAAAAAAAGTATGGAATTATTTCTCTGAAACATATATTTCATAATTTTGGCAAAGGAAACAGAATGTGGGTACAAACAAAACTTCTGGGCTTCTAAGAGGATGTAAACCACCTTTAATACCAGTAAAGGTTTACTGATATGATTTACTTATTTTCTGACACAAGCGTAAATCTTTAAAAAAAAACAAAACAGAAAACAGTAGTGTCTGTTCTCCTTATTGCATGCAAACTTCTTCAACTACTTCACTGGAAAAGTGCGGTAGTAAGTTTTGCTGAAGTAAGAGATTGAATTTGGCATAGAATATGAAAGGAACCTCTTGGATGTTAAGATCCTTGCAATGTGACTTCCTCCAGTAGAAATTCTATCAGGATGCAAAGGCTCTGGTTATGTAAAAATGTTGATGCTCAGATGTTTTATCAGTAACAATTAAAAAATAGGAAAGTTTTCCCATTAAAAATACTTGTAATTCTAATCTTAGGAAATAATAATAATTTTTAAAATAATATGCAAGGAAAGAAGGGGGGTCTGGGAAAAAAAGGTTACCAATTTCAACCATGAAGTATTTATTCACTTTACTCCTTCATAGTCATGGATTGAGGGTGGGGCAGGGGAAATGTCTTAGAATGTCTTAATAGGGCACTTTAAATCACAAGAGTTGCTATTAAGAGAAAGGAGAAGAAAATTCTTAAGGAGATGAGCATCTTGGATTTGCCTGGCTCACATTGCTGCAGAGCACTTGTCTTGTTTGAAAAATATTTTACTATTTCAATTACAGAACCCTCTGGGCTCTTTGCAGAGCTCAGTATCCACTGCTTTACCATTGCAGAGTCTGCAGGAGATTGTGCATATGTTCTGCAAAGAATCAATTCTTCCAGTGTAAACATCCTCTTTGCAGAAAGTTGAAACAGAAAAAAAATGCATTACACTGACATGTTGCTAAGCAGCATGTCAAGAGCCATCTATACCTTTTGTATTAGTACACTTCCCTTCCTCACACCTTCATCACACAAGCTGTTATGGTACTTATATACCCATAATATGGAGAGAAATTATATAGAAGCTAGTTTTTCCTCATTTCTTCTCTATTTCCCTTTTTTAAAGATCCAGTATTAAAGAGAGGTCCTTGGTGGGTCTAATCTGGTTGAGACATTACTAGTTTCAGGTCAGTCCAGGGCTTTAGGCATTTTTGGTGTAGATGATTAATTCATTAGTTGATGGGCATCCTGTTGTGAAGCCTTTTGGGTCTGGGTTACTTCCAGAAATAAAATGAAAATCTTGCCAGAAGGGAGAATATTAACCTTAGAAATAAACTGGCCTCTCTAGACCAGGAGGAGGTTAGCAGTATTCTGCTGGAATGGTTTAGAACTACAAAATGGTGACTGCCAGAAATAAAGCGGTAATTAGAAAGCATTAGCAAGTAGGAATTTTGAGATGGTGTGCACTGACCCCTAATTTATGTTGTTTGCCGTATCTTTTATTCACTGGAGTAGGGGTAGGTTCTTCCTAGCAAGTTTTCATGCATAAAGCATTACAGTCTCCCTCTTGCCCTCCCAGAAACATTTGTGTGAGTAGTTTCAGTGACATGTATGTGTAGAGTGCATTAAAGACTTTTTGATAATTGATTACAATTTTTACAAGGATGTATTTGATGGTGGTGACATTCCATGGTTTTAAAAACATTTATTTACTGTGAAACTATTACTGAGTACTTTCAGGACACACTGTCTTCCTGATAATAAATCTCTTCTGAAATGAAAAAGAGCTTTCCTTAATTTAAAATTTCAGTGTTGAGATTATTTTTCATTATTACAGCTATTTAATAATCTCTTCCAAGTCCTTTCATATTTTCAAGGTCAAGAATTTTTAAAAGGACTTATGGGACCCAAATTTCTTTTTGCTTCTATCAGACCAACTGTGATGAGGTAATGGTATTCTGCAAGTTGGCATTGGAACAACAAATTATACATCAGTGAGGGCTCATGTCTTTTTCCCTATGTGCCCTGTGACTATATGACTAATAAAATGCCTATTTTTATTGTGTGTGGTCCAGCTTCAGAATAATAATCATCCTTGAAGATTAAATGAATGAAAAATCAATTTAGCAATCAAATATTTCAGCCATAGTGGGTGGCTGAGTTAAGAAGGTATTATAAGCAGAGTATAATTTGTTCAGACATATAGGCAGTTGTTGGATTTCTTATTCAGCCATCAATTACTGCAAAATGGTTAGCTGAAATTACAATTAAATAATGGTTGCAAACCACACTGTTAGAGCATAGTCACACGTGGAAACAGCTGTAGTTATTTTAGAAGTGACCATCGCTGCTGGTTTTTACTGCTCTTCCTCTGGAGGTCACAGACATCAGAAAGGGGCTTCTGTCATGCCCTGCCTTGCTCAGACAGCTTCAGCCACCACCAAGCCCTGGTTTGGGCAGGAACCTTCACAAGCCCTTGTGGTGTCTCCTGGGCTTGTAGCTCCCAGCAGGGTGACAGCAAGCAGCCGAGGCTGGTCACGTCCTGCCCTCCTCCCACTCTGCCTCAGGGGGGTTTGCCTGTGACCCTGGGGTTTGGTCACGTGAAGAAGTCATCCTTAACCCCTATCTGAATGATAATGTCGTCTCTCATGCCTGTATGCAAAGAGGGATTACCTGAATTATATGTGTTTGCCCAGTGCTGCTGTGACTGCTCCTGGGACGTTGTTGCTCTAAGTACTACAGTAACTTTTATTGTCCTACAATTGTGCTTCTGTCCAACTGTGCCTAGCTTAGGAACTAGGCTGTAACAGTAGTATTTTCAGGGAAAATATTTTAGGCTTTCTGTTTCAATTCCCCACATGTTCAGTACCCATCTTTATGAAATGAGTGAAAATAATTAATTGCTTCTTGATTAAGTAATTGCCCCCCAGTTTAGTGCATGCCATAGGACATTATAGAGGATGTGAGAGAGGCTTTGAAATTTGCTCTCAAGATTTCCAAGGGAATATTATGATAAATTAAAAGAATTTGGACCTCCTCATGAGTTTGTGATTCCATTTCAGGACTCAATTTTTCAAGGAAAACCAGTGACTTAATAATCCAAGCCAAGTAATTCCTTTTTATTCATGGTACAAGGGGTTTTAGTACTTGCTATCTGTCTCATAGAGCATTATGTGCTCGCTTACATATTGGGTGGAAAGGTTGTTCTGTGCAGGCTTATCTGTTGAAATATTTCTAGATATCCTGTTTTAAAGCATTTGCTAGTAGCCATATGTATGCAATACATCATGAACAAATGCCAAAAAAAAATCCTATAAAAACTTATTTTGTGTCGTGAAAGAGGATGTAAGTTCAGATGTGCTCCAGTGCTGCACCACGGATGTGTCTTTTTAGCAGTTTTACATGTAGGCGTTTGCTATTAGGTGTTTGCTATTGTTAAAAGTGACAGCTACAACCCCCTCTTTAGGTGAGCCTTTTAAAAATAAGTGTAATCTACATATGGTTTGCATATTTTAATTTGTAATTTGCATATGTTAATTGACAGTCATTGCAGCAGCAAATGGTATTGCATGTAGCCAGCCTAAATTGTAAGAGTTACAGGAAAGTTTGCTCAAAGGCTCAGGAAAGACTGAGCTACCACTGATTGTCCCCAGTGATGCTGAGGATGGGGAGGGCCCTGTACTACACACTTCAAAAGTGTAAAGAATAAACACAGTGGTTGATCTCCTGGTTTTAAAACACATCTTGCAACTTTGGAAGGGAATTACTCCCTGCTGTCAGTGCCTTCTATGGCAGTAAACTTCGTGCCAGATCATATAGAAAATTGCTCTTAAAATGAGCCTACTTTTCTAGAACTTCTGGGGCAAAAGAAGATCCTAATTTTACCAGTTAGATAACATATGAAGCAGCTATCTCTTGTACCCATGCAGAGGAGTCAGGAAGCAGAACTATGGTGCAGAGTGAACCACATGAACTCACCACTTTGTAGCATTGAAAACAAGATTCATTTCTGCAGATCACCCATGTGTTTTGCAAGAACAAGACAGATCAACATATTGAAAAACATCTATTGGAGGAGACATCAAAGTTTTTGCTCAGAAAGGTGTTAGATAGGAAATGACATAGTAGCGAGTAACTACTTTAATGATATTTAGGTTGCTGAATATTGCAACAGTTGACCTGTATTGGAATAATCTTGTAACAGGAGTCCCCTGGGATTCTTCTGCTCTGTAGCAGACACACTGGCATCAGTTTATGTATTTTCTAGGCCACTACATTTCAAATAAGAGCAGTTTCATATTACTACTGCCAGTGCTGCATTCTGAAAAAATAGTGAAAAAGACAACAAGAAAACCTGTACAATTTTCCATCACAGTGACACCATTGTAGTATCAATAGTATGGATCATCCATCTTGCAGTAGTGTTTTCCTGTGGTTAGCAGACAAGTGGCCAGTGACTCTTCCCTTCAGCATATCTAATGTCACCAGCAGTACAGTTCTTATTCCATTTAATAAAGACAAGGTAGAAATTCCTGGTAAATCTAAGAGAATGATTCATAGACAGGCAGGTAGTTGGAAGAATCCCCTATAATTGTCATCTCACAGTGCCCTTTATGAAACATCCCTTGGCAGTCACAGTCTTGGGAGTAGTTTGCAAATGCAGCAGGGGAACTTCTGCATTTGCCTAGGGGTGTCACCCCAATGTACCACAGTCAGTACAGGCAGCATGGTATATGGAAAGGAGATTATTATTCAACATCAGTTGGCTACTTATATAAAGGATTTTTTATTTTAAAAAATAACTGTAGAATATATAAAAATATTCTTAATTTCTGGAATCACTGGGGAGACAAAAAAGACACCCACAACATAGATACTATAAAGTTTTTTCTATGACACTGGAGTGTAAACATAGACATTTCTATGAAGAAAAAGAAAAAAAAAAAGAATTTTTCTTGGTTTCTGATCCTATTTGGGTTAAAATTTACTCCTTATAAAGCAAACACCACTTCTTCTTGACACTGTTAAGAGTGTCATTCCTCAAGTGTAACTTGTAACTGATGCAGTAAACAAAAATGTTGTTTTGTTAATACTACCGTTTGCTCTTAAATCTTCTCACAGTTGCATGAAAACCTGTGTTTTGAAATTCAACCATCCCCATCACCTTTCTTATGATTTTGAAGGTTTAGGTGCATTTATCACTACTCAGAATATACAGAGCACAAATAACTTAAAAAACAAATTCCTCAATGAAATGCTTTGGGTGAGCCTATGAGTGACTTCCATGTGAGTACCCCTTTGAAGGACATTGAATGGAGCAGACAGCTTACAACATGGGAGAGTAAAATGTGAATGGGATGACATACAAGTGATGAAACTCAAGGGGAAAAAAGCAGGTGGAAATAGAAGAGGAGGAGCAAAAGTTCAGCTTCCCTAGGCAGCATCCCCACGCAGAGCAAAGGCTTCCTGTGAAGTTGCTCTTTGGGGGTGTAGCCTGCCATCTGCCTTGGAAGTGGTGGATTTTTAGGAGACATTAAAGGTGACAAAAGTCATTCAGAGCCACTGTTTGTGACTGTGCTGCACACCACCTCATGGGAATAGCTCTGGGAAATCAAACTCATGCTGCTTTGCTGACAAAATGTGTGTGTGGTTGGAAGCTCCTGTTCCACCCTGGTAGGATACTACATGAGTGTGTAGGCATAGATGATTATCCTGGAGAAATTCAGCATTACTTTGCTAAATGTGTACTGCTCCTGAATTGGGCACGTTATGGACACAAATCTTGTGCTGTAAGAGAGGGTTGGTATTTTCTCCTTTCAGAAATGTGGGGCCCTGTACCCTGTGCCAGTGTCAGGGCAGTGACAGGGGAGACTCAGCTGTGTGGTGTGGTAAAAGCAACCCAGCCCTGAATCTTGTCTGCATCTGTGTGACATGCACTGTGGAACATTGTGCAGTCAGTGTGAGCACCTCCTGGGTACAAAGCCTGGGGAGGAGAGGTTTTATATCACATTGGTTGCTGTGAATTGTTTTCTATGTTATCTTGCATACATTCAAATATTTAATGGGTTATTTCTAAGTTCAAAGCCATAGCTCAGCCCATCAAAGTAATTTCAGTCTCTTTCAGTGGCGAGCAAAATTGCCATCCCTATTTAAGGCCCACTTGCCTCTGAGGTTCTTGCAAAAGCAGGAAACAACAAGAATTTCAGGCTCAACAGCCTGAAAGAATAAACTTCCTCACATGATTTTTAGCACTTCCTAACTCTAACCAGATGTGAGGTATGTAAGAGCAGCCTTTTAATTTATAATTGTAGTTGTGCTGATTCTAGGAACAGGAGGATAGGAGTGATGTGGTTAAAGTATTGTATGAAATACAAGACTGCTGATCCAAAAAAATTTTAAATGTCATGTTCAGTCCAAGGCTTGTGCTGAGGTCTGGGAACAACTCCTATTTATCTAAATTGCTTTATGCTTCACTGTGGGCAATTTTCCCTCCATTTCTATTTTTTTTTTTTTTTTTATTTCTGTAGCAAAATGACATTTTAGTTTTGAATTAATCCACAATTTTGCTGGAAAAAGATATGCAAGCTTCACTTTGTATTAGAAAGCAGCTGCAGAGTAGAGCCCATGTTTTCAGGTTGTGCTCAGCATGCCTTGTTGACATAATCCAGAAGCGTGGGGAGCAGAAACAGTGCAGCCACCAGGCCTGCATCAGAGTACAGCACTGCTCCTCTGCCCTCACCTCTCAGCTGACTAACTTCATATAAATTAAATTTTCTTTAATTCTCCTCATCATTATGCAAACAAAATTTCTGCTGTTTGAGTGGAGATCCATGAGAGGCCAATGTTTGTGAATAATGTCTGAAATAAGATCAGTATTAATGGGGGGGAAGGGAGTAATTTGAACATATTTATATATTAGTGTATTAATGCAGTGAAGAAAGGTTTACTTTAGGCAAAGATGTTTTTCTGTGGTGAAAAACCAACTTAGTAGGATTGTTCTTTTCTATTACTCTTCTCTGTAATGGATGCTCACAAAAGAACAATTTTGGACTGGTGTTTTCTGCATTTTATTCCAGCACCTTTTATATTCGTCATATAATAAAAGTATGAATTGGTTTCTACCCAGCTTAGTCTTACATGATGTTAGGATTTTTAAACAAATAAGTCAGCTCTATTCACTGCAGTAACTGGCACACAAATCTGTTTCCAGATCCTGAGATGAGTTTGCAATGCTGAAGTTAAAAAAACATATTCTTGGTTGTGAGATATGTACAAATTATTTGAAAGTCAGGGAGATATTTCAAATACATATGAATACAGTAGTATATTTTCATGTTCACACTGCAAGGTAGAGTGTCTTATTTTCTTTATGCTGAGTCCTCTTTGACTTAATCAGTTTGAAGTATACCAAATTAAATTAGTTTTCCCACATTAAGTGCTTTCTGTATGTTTTTAAAATTTGGTAGATTTTGAAAAAAATCATTTAATTTTTCAAAAAAGCACTTTGAATTGCATGTTCATATACATATTAGGATATAAGAACATCAAGTTATTTATCTGGGATCATTCCCTTGGGTTTCAACAGGGATTCTTATTGGGAGACTTGTGCTGTAACCCTGTCAAGCACTGCTGATATATAAAAGTTGTTGCTAAACCTTTAGAAAAGAGCTTCCCACCTTGAATTTCTCTCAGAATTCTGCAGGAAAACATGTTCCAAGAGAATTTTTTATATGCTTTCAGGCTAAGATAATAAAGCCTGTATATATTTTTCTGTAATGAAATTAAGAGGATTTAGGGTGGCACCTGGACCGTGGGGCTCCCTGTGCTGTCGCTGTACTTGGATGTCAACAGCTGTCACTAGCTCTGACTTTCGTGTTTATCTGTATGCAACCATCACTTCTGTGGCTTTCCACCTATTTATTTTTGGAAGTAGGTGTGATGGACCAGGGAAAGGATTGTGCCATGCTTTTTTTTTTTTTTTTTTTTTTTACCTTTTTTCCTTATGTTTCTAGTTTGTCAGTTGTTAAGCAATGATGTTGGACTGGGTGAGCATTTGGGTTCATCCTGTGTGGGGTTGTTGTGTTTTTTGGTCAGACTGTCCCTGAAATTGTCCAAACAGTGGCAGTTCAAGACTGTCATGGAAACTGTATCTTACCTATGGTAGTTCCAGAAATCACAGTGAGTCATTGTAGAAAAACTGTTCCAAGAAGATAATATGATTCTCTAAGAAATGTGAAAAAATGTATCATACAGCTAAAAGGTGGTTGTTTCAACTTCAGCACAGCTTTTTGTAGTACTTATTATTGACATTACCTTTTTCAAGTTAAGAGGATTTTGCATTACTTGCATAAAACTTTATTAAAAACTATGTATAATGTGTGTTCTGACTGAAGCTTATAAACCTGCTACATTGCTTGCCCTTTTCTGAAATGGCTTCTTTATTATTTCATGTTATTTTGTCAGACATCTGATTTGTATAAGTGAACACAGGGCACTTACCTTCATTTTAAGGGTAATAAACAAGACACACTTTTAAAACCAACAAAACATTTTTAAATAATAGACTATTTTTCTAATTATCTTGTCCGCTGTGTTCAATACCGTTTTTACTTTCTCTACAGTTAGCTTCCATGAGCTTGAAAGAGAAAGAGAGTGGGAAAGCAAGCTTTGCTGCTGAAAAAAAAAAAAAATCAAAGCCAACCTCCAACAGCTTTTTGAAAAAGAGTGTTCTGGTTGTTATAAAACATGTATATAACTGACAGCTGATATTATCCACTGGTGAGATATTGTTCATACATCTACAGCATAACATTACCAGAAAAATCATGCTGGTTATCAATCCACATGTGCTCAATGCAGTTTGAGGATTTTGAGAATGCCATGTATACCTTTTATCATGCTACTGTAACCCCTCACCTCCCACCAGTTCTCCAGACACACTCCCCACTATGTTATCTCCCTTTTGATGCACATATCAACCCATTTCACCTCTGATATTTTTCACCTGAATGTGGACCATGCTGTGATGCTTGACTGACAGTGGTTGAGCACGAAGTCCTGTGTTGGGGGAAAGGATGTCTTTTTCCTTCACAAGGCCAGCCTGTGGGTTTCAGTCTTGCCAGGAAAAGAATTCTTACAGTGTTGAGGGGGTCAGCTGTGCCTGGGGGGCAAATGCCTGTATGAGCTTGTTTTCCCCACACACACCAAGCTGACCAGGTGCTGCGTGGCCATTTTCATGTCTCAGAGCCCGAACCAATATATGCTCCTTCTTCCCAGGAATGGCTTCCTCAGACATGATGCTGAGCTATGCAAACATGCAGCTTTGGAGTGGCTCGATATTTGTGTCTGCCTACAATATGCTGTACAGAAACACCCATAGCTATGTTTGCACTGTACCAGCCACAGTGAAGGAGTAGCTTTGACTATTTAAACTAGCTGCCATAAGTACTGGTATTGCTGTCTCTCAGTAGAAGGGAGCTTGTGGAGAGCTGCAGAAAGCGCCCAAGAAGAAAAGTAAATTCTGTTGGAGCTAAACCCTCTGAGGTCCCAGCAGCCTGTGCTTGTCCTCAGACTTCACATCACGAATGGTATCCTCAGGCTTTTCATTGGGCATGGTGGTGATGACATGAGGTGCTATTCTGGCAGATACAAACTGGACTGAAACCAAAAATAGAATTTGTCATAGTTGCAGCTAATTGAAGGTGCCTGATGTTGCTGATTTTGCCTGGATGAAAATCAAGAACTTTAGAAGTGGAAAAGTCCTCCACTACACATGGTACACATGGTACTCTGTCTCAGTCACTCACAGCTTCTCTTCCAACATTTCTAAGGGTGAAAGTGCATTTTTCAGATTGGTACTTTCTCAGTTGTTTAGTCTTCCCTTATATAGACTGCACATGTTTAACAGTATTTCTAGAATACATGTAAGACTTTTTTTCCTGCCTCAGCTTCCCATCTTAGTGTGGCTCAGAGGAGAGACTGGACATGAGAAAGTGATAGAATTATATTTGTAGACGTCTGTCTCCAGGAAAATTTGACTCCAGAAAATATAGCACAACAGATTTCTATGTGCTTTTGTAGCAATAATTGGAATATTTATACAATTTGGGGGTAGGAAGGGGAAAGGGAAGGGAGATCCCAGTATAACAACCAAGTTCTTAGCAAGTGGTAATTGGTGTGGTTCTAGTGAATTGCCTAATTTTCACTGAACTGTTGGATTTAGACCAATAAAAGATTAATCAAGTCAATGGCTGTGAAATATGTGGGTTGGTCACTTAACCCACCACCAGCATGAACACACCACAGAAAGGCAAACACCTTTTTCTGCAGCACCCAAGCTTTGGTTCTGAGGTTTCTGTCTAGATTCTGGTTCAGACCAGCTTGGGTACCTGCCTAAAAGGATTGTGGCAGTATGTGAGGGTATGGCCAATATCACTTTATCTTAGCATCATTTTGCTTATGTTTTTACATAATTCTTTTTTTTTCTCATGCCATGTTTACCATTCTGCTGGGTCAGATGAAGTCAGGGGTCAGGGGTGTGCTTGATTTAATACGACTGGATGATTTCCCTGGGTTTTGTCCCTTCCTTTTGGTGTCCTGTCATTTGAAATTTATGGTTTTGCCTTTATTTCTTGAGACAACTTTTCTGGGTATCATTTTCTCTGCTGTGTTGGTCCTTTATGCTGGTACAGATTGCATTTGTTCATCTAAAATGCCTGTCCTGCACAATTTCCATCATTTTTACAGTCTTACATTTTGTCATTTTCTGCTTGAGTTTGGTTGTGGTTTGTTATGTTTTGACAGTGGTTTGTCATGCAGCTGTGAATAACCTCTTTGGTTTGCTTTTAAAACTTTCTTCTTTGCAGTTGTTGAACAAAGTTAACTGAACTAGTCTTTCTTCAAACTGGATGATTAGCACAGACAGAAGTGTGAGTGGCTGTATATTGCAAGCAGGCAAACCATTTGTTCTGGCTTTATTTGCATTCAGATGTAGAATTTTTATGCAAACACAAATACTCTCTTTTCTAAATTTTCATCATGGGAATGGTGGTTTTGATTTATAAGACATGGAAGCTTTATATTTCAAACTGGAGCTTCCTCATCTAAGGTATATCTTTTTGTCTGTGGAACAAGAACATGGGTAAGCCACCCATTTCTCACCTCCAGCCTAAAAAAAACAGCTTGGACTGTGTGCTTCCTGATAAATCTGCCTACCATGACAAGTTCTGAATTTTTTAATGTCGCGTAAGGGTCTGGCCCACTCTGTACGACTAGAAATCTAATTTATTTGTTTAAACAATAAATTGTATGGGCTCTGAGTTTTCATTTTAGGATCGAGTAGCAGGCTCCCTAAGTTATTAGTGTTGTCAATGGATACAGAGGAAAAAAATTAGAGCTTTAAGCTGATACAGAATGGTGCAGGGCTGATGCTCTGCTATTTGTGTTTCAGCTTGAGACACTGGTTCTGAGACCTGCAGGAAAGGAGCCGAGAGTTGAAGTTGACTGTGAGCCAGCAATGTGCCACTGCAGCAAAGAAATCAACAGCCTCTTGGGCTGCATGAGGCAGAGTTTGAGGGAGGTGGTGGAGGTGATCTTTCCCTCAGCACTGGAGAGACAGATCTGGTGTAGGATAGTCAGTTTGGACTCACCATTTAGAAGCAAGACATGGATATACTGGAGGGAGTCCAGAAACGAGACGTGAATGTGATTAAGGGCTTGGAGGATTTGCAATGTGAGAAGTGGCTGGGAGAGTTGAGACTCTGCAGCCTGGAGAAGCCTATAATGTATATAAATATATGATGGTAACAGAGTAAAGAATATAGAACCAGACTTTTCAGTATTGTGTAGTGTAATGCAAGAGGCAATGAGTACAAAGTGCAACACAGAAAATTCAATTTAAACACAACAAAAACTGTTTTCTTTCAAAGGTGGTCAAACTCTTGCACAAGTTATGCAGAAAAGTTGTGAAGGCTTCATCTTTGGAGGTACTAAAAACCCAATTGGACACAGCTCTAGACAAGCTACTTCTCTAAGTGGAGGGTGGGATGATTTCCAGAGGTGCTCTCCAAGTCCAGGTGCTATCCTGTGAAAGGGGTCTTGGACTCTGCTGCTTGTTCTCTACATTCCCTGGTCTAGATTCTCTTAGCCCAAGGCTGAAATACTCGAGATCTGATGAATAAATTTTGTACTGAGCAGTTCTTTAAAGACTCATGGTCAGCTACCAGTGTAATAAGAAAAGGGGGGAGATCTTGTTATAGGCTGGCTGAACCTTAATTAAAAATTACTTTCATGCAATTTGGCTTTGTGCTGAGACATATAGGGGATTTTATAGTTCTTTTCTCAATGTTTTTACCAAAATGAATCATAGTGAAATATTGTCTCCAGAGGAATGGAGGATTTAAGACTGAGTTGCAGATTATGTGTCTATTGAGAATAAGGGTCATAAGGTGCAGGGAGTAAAGCTGAGGTCTCATTGTCATAGTTTCTGTTACTTGCTCTTGACTCAAGTGTGTTTTAGAGGATTGAAGTGCTGGTTACACTCTTTTGAGAAAAGGAAATACACTGTCAAGTGAATCAAATTTTACACGCAAATCCTCACCAGGGTAAAATGTTGTTAGAAAACACTGGAAAAAGGGCACAGTCAGATCTAACACAATGATTGAATTACACAGCCTAGAAGGAATTGGAAAGCAAAAATCTATACATTTGCAACTTTATAAGCTTTAATATTTTAGGTTATAGCCTTTAACTGTAGGCAATGTTGTTGATATAAAATAAATAAGATACTGCAGATAGATACTGTGAAAGTGAAATGGATCTAAACAAAACCTTTGGGTTCTGGTTATGGGCAATTCACTCAGTAACAATACTGAATCCATGTTACATGTCCCACTTTGTAATTTTGACACAAAATAGAGAACAAAGGCAAATTGGATAGAAACATTAGATTTCTAAAATACCCAGAAAGTGCTGTGTTGATAATTAAAAGTAAAAACATAATTTTAAGTACATGGGGAGAATATATATGTAATATGCTAATTTTACTCCTCAAAAGGTGTGCTTTTGCAATATGGAAGTAGTATTTCCACTCTCTTCCAAATTTCATGGTGTTTGAAATTTATTTGTGTAGATTATGCAGATGTTTTTGGAATGTGCAAATACAATGTAGCATATTACTAGTATAATATTATTAAAAGTACACTAGTATACTCTAAAATAGTATTATCCTTATTACTATTGTACAGATTTTATATCATACTTTTTCTTAATATTTAATTAGTATAAATAACTAGAAATTTCTATGCATGGAAATTAATTATACATTCTAATTTTTATTCTAAAAGTAGTCTACATGATAGAAGCCCAATCTTACACACTAGATAGGGATTAAAAAAGGACAGGTCTGTGTGTGCCAGATTCTGCCTTGGATACATGTGGGTGGATTAATCAACATGGCCCACATGTCTCCGAGACAGAATTTGGACTTATTAGACTGTCTTTTCACTGCCTTCCGTGCCACACTATCAAACTGACAGTAGCTTTTCCTAGGAATTGACAGATCTGTGTTGTTTGGGTCTGAATGCACTCAGCAGACAAGGTGTTACAGAGGTGGAGGAGCAGTCCCATGAGCATCCTGCCTTGCAGCTCTTCCAGAGATTTGCTGTTGTCCAGCTTCAGAGATGGATCCCTCCCTGCCCATCCCAGCCAGATGGACTGTGTCTGGAAGAGAGCACAGCTGATGTGCTCTTTCACTGGGACAATTTTGGGCAAATAGAAGTATAGGCAGAGCAACAGCAGTGATACCACTATGTAACTCCATGAAGTTTTGCTCTGTGTGTACTGGTTTGTTTACTTCAGTTACACAAACATATGTAAATGAACATGCCAAGCCCTGGCCCACGCAGATGTTAGTTAGCTGTGCTCACAGATGTCAATTAACAATAACAGAAAGCTCGTGCTCTCTCTTGCAGTGCCCAGAAAGGTTCATTTGCAATCAATGGGCTGTTGTCTCCTGGCTTCCCTAGTCCCTGCATCTGGCTGAGGCGAGTTAGTTACATCTCCATTTAATTACTGAGATCCAACTGTGATAATCTCTCAAGCAAGAGACTCTCATAGTCTGCCTAGAGCTTTATGGGACAGCTCAACATTTTGTGTTGGGAGCCAAAAAAAACCCCACAGCCCCAACCAGCAGAGTTCCTCAAGCCCAGCTATAGAATGTTGATGAGATAATCAGCTGCAGGCTGCACCAGAGCTTCCAGAGCTCCTTTGAGCTATAGGCAGAGGGTGTTTTTTTCATTCTGTTGCTGATTCTGTGGAACTTTTAAGTGCTTTTTATCTTTTATATTTTTTTAGGTTTATTTGTTTCTGTTTTATTACTTATTTTATAACCTAGCTTTAATTAAAGACAGAGGACTTGACAGGATTCAAGCTGCAAAAAAACAGCCTGAAAGCAATAAAACCAATATTTTTACTTCACTGATTAACACTTCCATTGTTCTTTGCTGCACCAACTTGGCAGTTATTTTACGTGGCATATATGCTAAATCCAAATGTCTGATCCTGAGAGCTTCTACTGTAAATGCAGCACATGAGCAGTTCATTGAGCAGGGAGGGGTTTGCTACCAAGCCCTGCTTCTGCGAAGAGGCCATGACCCTTCATTCTGTAGAGGGGCATTGAGATTTTGACAGCCTATCTTTGGCACACAAAGGGAGGAAATGTTCTTCTATTATTCCTATCCCACAAATAATACCAGTTTCCTGTGAACTAGAAAAACATGTTTACTTTCTAATTTACTCAAATCTTCCTTGGGGGGTAAAACCCCAACCATTCAACAGTACCATCACCACCACACTGTGTGGTGGTACCAAAATTATATTGTAAACTATTTTTTTAAACTATGGCTGTCTACCCATAGCTCATTTAAGGCTTGGAAAAACCCTGAACTTCACAAGTTATGGATAATCCCATCTGGAGATCATTGGACTTTTTGGCTTGGTTTGGGATGGAAAAATATTTCTAGAGTTAAACATATTCCTAACAGAACTAAGTGGTTTATGCTCAGGCAAACATATCTAAAAGGGAAAATAAACTAAAGAAACAGGGTGAGAGAAGGACATCCTAATCATCATTGTTGCATGGCCAGGCCAAAAAGCAGGAGTGTGACCTCAGTGCATCCCTCCTTGAGAGGCAGGCCTTGGGCTGTTTAATGTCAGATGGTTTCATTCTATTCTTTAGAATTCCCCATGTGTGATACTTGAGGAATTATATATGATATAACTGTTACTGACCTATAAAGCTTCTTGCCTATGTTCATAGATTGAATTAATTGATTTCTGGACCACTCATATTTGGGGGAGGGTGTCACAAATCTATCTTACTTCAATTCTAAAATTGCTTTTTTGTCTCTGATTCATGGAAAAGTTACATGAAATCACGTTTAGCCAATCTGTCACAGTAAAACATAAGTTAATGTTACATCATGCCAGTGGATGACAGAATTTTTTTTTGTGCAAAATATTCATTTCTGATATGCCTTTCTTATAGACATTTTCATATAAAAAACTATTTCTTGTTGCTAAATCCAGCTGATCTTTGTCACTTTGCTTTGCTATTGGGCAACTGCAAGCAAAATCAAAAAAGATTAAGTGGCAGTGCCCACTTCTCATAAGAACTACTCCCTCAGCTAGGGAGGAATGCTGCCCAGGACAAAATGATAATTTAAAGCAGCATTCCACTGATCTGGAATTAATGCCTGAATGCTGAGGAGCAGGTGATTTTTCCTTCTAGTATATACAATGTGGGTTGTCACATTTCACACTATTAAATGGTCTTTTCTGGGTAATGAGACATAAAAGCCTGTTATTATTTGTATAGATAAAGGTATTTTTTCCGTGTTACAAAAGTATTGCATGTTTGTTTTAAAATGCTTAAAAATCTGTATGCTTTGGAGTAGGGTTTCTCACCTTTATGGTATGGGTATCCCTTTGTCGTCTTTGTGGAAGTCTGACTGAATTTAATAAATTTCTACATATTTTGGGGGAAAGAAAGGTACCCATTCTCAGGTATTCAGTTCAGGCTTTACTAGATTTTGACAGCTGCAATTTCCAAGGTCCCCCTTCCTAGGAACAGAGCTCAGTGGGGCATCCACATGCCAACTACACAAAGTAACTTGATATTTTGCAGGTCAGGGCTATGTGGAATCATGGTCATTTCCATTACAAAACCCACAGGGCAGGCTCAGCCAGTGGTGCATACAAGAGCAGGAAACCCTTCTACACTGCTGGCAGATGTGCCTGGGATTCAGGTGGTCTTACAGAGGAAGGAACTTGACCTGAATGTAGAGGAAAGAAAAGGGAAGAGGATGGAGAGAAAAAGAAGGGTAAAAATGGGGACCAGATGCCATTGATATGATAGAGAAGAGAGAAGTAGTAACTAGGAGAAGATGGAGGATGATTGAGCAAGGGAGGGTTGGGAGTCAATGAGAAAAATACAGGGAATGGGCATATGTTTGGTTGGGTAAGGGTACACAAAGGAAAGAGGTCTTCTTGACTGGTCTCTGACTGATGAGAAGCTGAAGGAAGCCAGGAAAGATGGGATTAATTTGGAGAAAGAATCTGCTGTTACAAGGAGACAGAGTGGGAAAACATGCAGAGAGAGAATGTGTGAGGGTAACCCACAAAATCAAGATCCAGAAGGAGTGCTTAGGCTGGTAAGGCAGGGAGGCTGGGAAAAGCAGCTGTGGAAGCCTGGCTGGATAGGAAGGGCACTGAAAAAGTGTGTGAAGTTGGCATTTTGGGCAGTGTGGAGGAAAATGAGAAAACTGAGACTAAATAACTAGGCCTTCTTAAATAAGAAGAGTGAAAAAATCATGAAGATTTAGGGTAGGTTATTGAGTTTCCTTGAGCCAAAGAAAAAGAGGCATCATTTGAGGAGCAGGAGAAGACAAGGAGATACTGGGATTTGAACAGTGAGCTTGGAAAATAAGCAACCAACCATAACCTGAGAAAACACAGAACTGGACCATGGGGGTGGGTGAGGAAAAAGACTGGAGAAAGAATGAAGCCCTGTCATTGAGAAAGGAAATTACAAGAACTTCTCCATACTCAAACTGTTTCTGCAAATGCTCAGCTCAGATCTCCTTTAGCTAAGATCTGTATGGTAGCTCTGCAGGCTCCGTGTGATGCTCCTTTAGGGAAGAGTGGTGTGGTAGGGAGGAGCCCTACAAAACCATGCACAGACACACAATCTTCCACGTATATTCTGTGGACTAAAAGCCAAGCTCTAAAAAAGGAAGGAATTCCAATAAAGCACATAAAGCTTCATTCAGCAATTGAAAGTGCTATACAATATACTTTCCATTATTGCTGTGACTGACATGGGAATTGCAAACCCAAGGCCAGGCTGGCCTACAGCTTGCTCTGTGCTCTGCAAGGGGTGAGTTCATTTCACTGACATAAGGATGTCTGGACCACATCCTGAAGTGGCCACAAGTATCCAGTTGTTCCATAGTTCTGCCTTCACATCTTAGAAAGTATTCTGCTCTCTCTAGCAGAAGATACATGGTGCTGCTGAAATCTTGTTGACATGTACAGTGGCAGGCACAGGTGGAGTGTGTGCATCCACATGTGAGTGCATCCATCTACTGCAAGTAGGGAAAGAAAAGCACCATTGCAATGTTCCCATTCTTTTTCTCAGGAAAGGATTGTATGTATGCATGCAGCAGAGCAGGGAGTGCACACACATCTGTGCTTGCATACACATCTACACAATTATGTCTTGGAAGAGAAAAATTCAAGGAATTGTCCTTTGCACTAAAAAGTACACAAAGTTTGGGATGATCTCTAGGCCTCATAAAAGTTATTCCACAGCTCTTTGTTGTTCTTGGAAATTCTATTTCCTGCACAAAAACCTTTGTTACTGCTGTAGAGTTTCATGTTTATCCTAGAAATGAAATGATCATTTTAAGCCATTGAGTGCTTCAGGAAAAGAACCAAAACCTTGAACATGCTTCAGTGTTTTGTGGCAAAGCTGAGGAGAGGTCTGCTCATTAACACAGGTTTCCATTACTGTTTCTTCTGGAGCTGAATATTTACCTATAAACATATACACTGGATATTTGTATCAGTTATTTTCAGTTCTGCAGACTGACAGGGTCTGCACGTGTGTCTGTCATGGAAAATGAGGTTCCATGGAACACATCCTTGTGTGCACCTCTATTCCTTTTCATCCTTTTGGTCTCCCACTTTGTTCTCAACAGTAGCATATCCCTGGCAAGCATAGATAACACTTACCAGGAAATAACTTTTATTAAAAATGCTTACTATTAATAATAATAAATTATTTAATGTATTTCTAGCTTCATTTAATGTGTTATAGCTGTAAACACAAGGCAAAAAGCAACACCACATGACCATGCTACTTTGGGAACAGTCTATAAACTGCAGTTAAATAGTTTCAAGATATTTATGCAGTGCATAAGTCACATGAATAGAGGTTTATCACAATCAGTAGGAATGCTGGATTTTCATATCACCCATTTGCTGCTTAAGATGATTAGCAGGAAATTTAATTTGCACTAATTAGCCTTAGGGGAGCAAGAAATTAACTTGATGGGTAAATTTCACTTTTTACTATATACCACACCAACATGAAGAAATTTGAGTTAAACCGTGAATTAAATCCTATGCTAATATGCTGGACTTCAATTTTTCTAAATTAAATTAAAAGACTGCAAAACTTATTGCATGCATGGTTACTGGGTGGGGTTTTTTAGGATCTACAATTGTACAACAGTCTTTCAATGTATCCACTGAATTGTCAGCTACTTCCAGAGTGTGGTATATTATTGTACATTAAAGTATATTGATATGTGATATTACAGCAAAAGCTTTTACAAGTCCTAATTTTCTCCATTTGCATATTTTCATTACACAATATGCATTATGACTGCCTATTCAATATTTCACATTGCAATGCACAGAACAAAAACAGTATTCACAGAACTACTGTGAAAATTTCCTATTTTTTAATTTGCAACACCCATTTGCAAATGCATTTTTAGGTTCAGGAGCCTTTGTTCATATGCTGGCAAAATTTCTATGAAAATAGTTTTTTTAGAAATCACTCTCAAAAGTATACAGCAAATGAGGGAGGCATGAGTCACCACATAGTCCTAATAGAAAAATTAGAATTAGGAACTAATAAACTCTAATCTTGCCTGTGGATGGTGACTTTTCTACCTCCTTCTTCCAAGAGACCATTTAGATTGCTCGGTTTTTCCTTGTAAAATGAAAGCAATTTTTATGTATCCACCACTCAAAATTACTGTGGATTGATTAATGCTTGCAAAGCAATGAGTCATTTGGTATGGAAGTATCCATCTATTATAAACTGAAATGTTCTCATACCAGGCTTGTGGTTACATTCAAATTTATCTGTAAAGAAGGAGATGGAAAGCATCAGTTGCATATGAGATAATTGACTTTGATGTCAGTGCTGCTGCTAGTTTGTGCATCTGAAGCACACTCAGAAGCTCAGTCTCACTACATTTTTGGAATTAGACCTTGCAAAACTTACCTAAAACTACTACTAAAGTGAGAGATGTGACTTCAGTGAGTTTTGCGTGACTAAATAATTCTGAATTGGGTACCTTCAGTCCATAGTTTGCGGTTTAAGTAGTGCATCTAAGGGAGTTCAGGTGTCTGTTCAGGCTTTTGAGCCCATGACATAAATATCGGTTTAAAGAGAGATCTCAGGTAGATCTGTGGGTAGTCATACATAACATTCTAGTTTTCCATTCTCAGGTCCTCCTTCAATCCCCAATACTCTGATTGCTCAGTAGCAGCCCTCCTGTTGAATCAAGAGTGCATGTGCATCTGTGTGTGTACATGGGTGGCTAAATATAAATATACACGTGCCCACACACAAAAAACCATATATGTGTACACAAGCCCCTTATATAAAAGTGCTTTGCTTTTTTTGGGTATAGAAGTATATTTCTGTCAATACTCACCACTTGTATTTATACACTTATGGGTAATATTCAGCTTTCAGTAGTAATTGACATCATGTGGGTTTTTGTGTAATAATTACTTCGGGACAAAAAAACCTTGCAGATGGTTTCAAGAGTGACTCTAACTTGCCATCAATGTAAAAAGATTAACTATGATGAGCCCACTCCCACTGAAAGGAGTCAGCCATTTTCATTGATTTCAGTGGGAGCAGGCACAACTTTGTCTCTACAAAAGGGAGAGAACACATATTATATACATTAAATGAAAGTTTGATTTTATTGCACTTAAAATTATTCATGTGCTGTTAGCAAATGGTTTGAGATTTTTATAACCTAGAGCATTTGCTGAATTCTGCTTTGTATTTTCCTCACAGCAATTGGAAGAACCCTCATTCCTCGTTATTTTAGCACTGTCTTTGAAGGAGGTGTAACAGACCTGTATTACATTCTCAAGCACTCAAAAGAATCATACCACAACTCATCCATCACAGTGGACTGTGATCAATGCACCATGGTCACTCAGCATGGAAAACCCATGTTTACCAAGGTAACAGGGAAGACTCAGTAAAGCATGTGTTGGTTTTTGGTTTTCTTTTCCACTGTGTATAAGGGTGAAGAATATTGGCTGTTGAATTTTTCTGGTAGACTGAGATTATTTCTAATATTGAAAACCCTTGGAGCCATTTAATTACTGTTTTCTATATTCATTATGTGACTGGAAGATTCTGTGGGTATCTCCTGTAATTCTCCCAGAAAGATTGCAAGAGAAGCAATGCCAGTTTGCCAGAACTATCAGTTTTATGGGAATTAAATTCAGCCTGCCCATCTCTTTTTCTCTGGGTTTGATTTTAAAGCAACAATGAGATTTCACATTGCTGGTACCTACCATTTGGGATGCTATGCATTACATTTGATACTTACCTAGTACAAGGTCTATAAATCTCTAGGAAAATACTGGTTTAATACAGTAGGATGCCAGTCCAGAAGGCAGTGAAGTCAATTGAAGGAGCAAATTGAAACACGCTCCAGATAAAACAGTTAGTGAATATTCAATATTTGTAATTGATAGTGAATTATCTTCATGCATGGGGCACATCCAGTCCTGTAATTAAAATGGATGCCATATATGTATATAAAAAAGCAGTACCAAAAGGGTGAAAAATAAAAATTAAAACAAAATTTTTCTCATATTAAAAAAAAAAAATCAGTAAAGTTGTTTCAAAGTGGATAAGTTTTAATACATTAACAGTAAATAATGATAACAGGAAATATTGATTTTCCAACTTGTACCATCTTTAATTTTTTCTTAAAGAAAAGAACAAAGGGAGAAGGGGCAGCAGGAGAAGGTAGCTAATCTGTGTTGCCCTTGAATTGCAGGACCGTGGAGTTTTTAATTTTAAGTCCCTGGCTACTGACAGCATCATGACCAGGGTTACATGGCTTATGCTGCTTTAGCTTGTATGTGAGTCCCATCTCCTTGCAGGTCCTGCTCTGCCACCTCCCCTGGGTGGGGCTCAGAGGGAGAAGAAGCTGCTGGTGTGTGGTGCCCTGGTGAGCCAGGACGTGTGAGCCCATCCAGCCCCTGTGGCTTACACAGGCACAGACAGAGAAGAGACCAGATATTCCTACTGGCACCTCTTTGTACCTCACTGCTCGTGAGGAGCTGTGAGTCCTGGCCAGGTGCAGGAGATGTGCCAAGTTACACAGTAGCTGCTTCATTGCTGAGCTCCCTACAGTGATTTCTGTCTTTCCCCTTTGTGTTAGCTTTAATGCAATAGCAAATAAAAGGGGGTTACTGGTTTTTGGTTTTTTAACCAGTGAATACATAATGCTTTTCTCAATTCAGATTATTTTACTTATCGTGGCAGCACATGACAGTGTTGTTATTTAGGGAAGGAAGTTAGCAGTGTGGATTGGGCTGGGTGCCCCCTCGTGTGACAGGGCCACAGTTGCCTCCCGTGGCACTGTCCTGTTGTGTGCACTGGGTCTCTGTCTGCTGCAGTGTCCCTGGCAGTGCACAGCTTGCCTCAGCCTTCACATTTCTCTGGCAGATTCCAATATAAACCTGTGTTCTGCTAGAAGAGTTCAGGTGGGAATGTGATTTGGATTCTAGGAGAAAAATTAGGAACATTTAATGCCTGCCTGTTTAAAATACAACTTTTTAGTAAGAGCAAATCTGAAACAAAACACAGTAGTTGGTGGAATAGGGTAGAAGAAATAATACTCTCTCAGAAATAAGTTGGAGCTGAATGTTGTCTCATCTGTGCTTATTTAACTTTAGCAGAGATACCAAGGGCACAGATCTTGTACCCAAAGGTAAATTCCTACTCTCAGAGCATCAGTGATGGAACAAAGCAGACTTCCCATAATAAGCACCACTGCAATGGGCTGTGTAGCTCCTTGGATCATATCTGAATTTGACCCTCTGAAACTATCGTGGAGGGGAGGAGTTAATGCAAAAATACAAGCTGTTTCAGTTTCACAAGTAAATTCTATGCTGTAAATTCACTAACTTCTAATACAACAGACTAAACCACTTTCCATTATGTATTGAATCAAGAATCCACAGAATCAAGAATCAAATGTATTTTATTCATTTCAACATTTTGCTAGTTAGAACAACACACTGCATGCAGCAGTATTGGATGAATATATAAAATGGCATTTCCAATTCTTTTGAAACAGATATGGCCAGAACATGCCTAGCAGTAAGAATATGTATAATCCAGCTTGTCTTTAGAGGCTAAAAGGTCCTTGTAAAATGTCACACACTGAAAAATTGTTTTATCAAGATATAAATAAATAGTATAAAAAATTTATAATAGTTCAATGGCATAAACAAAATGTTGTAAAATACTGAAGCCAAGACCACTGTTTTTTACCTGGGAGATGCTCCACTTTTTTCTTCGGGCAGATGAAAGTTTTAGGAGTCCTCTTAAGTCCCTGTTTTCACTGTGTTTATTCCAACTCTGGCACTCCCACTTTATGTGTAGGCAAATTGTTTTTCTACAGTGATCAATGATTATGTTTCCCAGTGGAATGGCAGGGGTGGGCATTGCCTTCACCACCAAAGCAGTGAGTGCCCCATGTGCTCACTACTCACGTCCTTCTCCCAGGAGTGCAGCCATCAGCTGGATTTTATTGGTTAAGCCCTAAAAAAATCAGTGAATCTAATCTTTACTAATAATATCAGGCATTGTCCAGATTTGTGTAAGCTTTAAAAGGTTTCTTTTAAAGCAACAATTCATGTTTGAGAAGTGGTAGTTAATAAAGGGGGAACACTTCTAAAGCTGCCAAATGTTAGGAGAATGAGATTGTGAGCAAGAAGGCACAGGACCGAAGTTGGTTTTCACAGGCACCAGCAGTTGAAATTCCTACAATTAATAAGTGCAGTGAAGGGGTTAAAAAGCTATTGGTTAGTTTGAGAAATGTTCTTTTTTAGTTTTTTCCTGGCCTAGTCTAGAGCAACCACGTGATACACTGAATGCCTGCCAGCCTCTTTCTTGTTGATCCTCCGGAGACCATCTGTGCTGGGGGCATTGATTAGAGTGTGTCTGCTGGGATTACATCTTTTCTGTTGCCATGCCAACTAATCAGCTGATTTTGGTTACCACAGAAACAAAATGTCAGAGCTCACAGTACGGTAACATGAATTCAGCACAACAGAAAATGTTTTCTTAATTGGAGACCCTTTTGATTTTTTGGATTCTATGTAAAAGGCAGCTTTCAGGAAAAAAATAGCCCTTTTAAAATAAGAACTGTGCCAATTTTATTGATTAAAAGCAATGTGTAAAATTCTACTTTACATAAGGAAATTAAATTCCTTTATAAGATGTATAAATTTTTACCACTGTAATATGAAGAATGTGTTTTTCTATTAAAATTTGTTAATGCCAGTGCCTAAAATCTGCTAAGAGCTTTGGTGGTGTGAGCTTAACAAAAGAAACATTTGAGAAGCCACTGGTGTTATTATGAAAAAAATTGTTTTAAACCTGAAATATTTTCACATTAACTGATCAGTAACCAGGATCTTTGGCCTCAGCACAGCACCAATAATACAAAATATTTTCCTTCTATGAATCTTTATGTGTGTGCATGTGTACTGTGTAATTTCTCATCCTAGTGCAGGTGATGTGAAAATCAAAAGTGAAACATAAGGCACATTAAATATCTGAAGGCATCACTAAGGTGTGTTGGAAAGGGCAGATGAGAACCTGTTGCAAGGTTTTCCTTCACAGGTCTACAGGAATTTGTCTATATAGTATGCCTTTTAAAATTACCTATGTGTTTTGGCAGAAACAATAAGGAGGAAAAATTGTAAGGACATTAAGTGAACTGTTAACCAGAAAAGCCACACATTGACCAAGTGAGAGCTGGCCAAGTCTGAGTTGCAGCTTTTAAAAAGGCTCAGCACACTCAGCTGAATCTGGGATGGTTATTTTTCAATCAAATACTAGCTGTATTAAAATTAAGGTTGCAGAAGCCCTCTCTTTTGAAAGCCCTTACACCCTGTTTCCACAATATCTCTGTACCCTGCATTTACAAGTTTACTATAAGCAGGGATTGTAAGTCTAAATCTACAATTAAAAAAAATCAACAGTGGTAGTTAATTCTCAAATCAGACATAATTTTCAATACTCCAGAGTATCCTCAGTCAAGATACCATACTGGGCTTGTGTTTTTCACCTCAAAGAAGACCACAACCATGTACCTTTTCCACAAAAATTGTGGAGGGTTATTTAAAAGTGCCCAGTAATTTGTTTTATTTTTCATTTATAGGTAGTACCCACTTGTTGCATTTATTCCTCCTATATTTTCTGTCCTTTCTTAGACAAGATTCCTCACAAAGCTGTGAGCCACTTTCTGTGGAGGTAGCTCCATTGTCTGGCTCTCCTCTGCTCCCCTCACTCTCAAACCTGTGAGCAGTGCAGCTCATAGAGCCCCATGGCAGGCACCCACCTGGCTTTCCTTGCAAGGGGGGATTAATAAAATTAGATAAGAGGAAAAATTATAAAAATTTTTAAAACCTCAAAAAATTTCACCACAAAAAACAAACCCAACAAAATAAAATGCTTGGGGAAAAAAGTGTTATGAAAAAAGTTATGAAAAATTATTTTAAAAACCCCAGGTTTGGCCACAGTCATTCAGGGTGTTGCCTACTCCAACTGGAGAGAGAAAGGTTTATATGCCAAGCTTTGGTAAGTCCAAAACAGGTTGGGAATGACTGGTTCAGCAGCTTGCCATCAAGTGCACTCAGTTGCACCACAGTCACCTCCACTGCGAGGTTCAGTCATTAATTAGCAGTAGCAAACCGTGAGGAAAAGAGAATTGATGCAATAAATAAGATTTAGCACACAATATTCTATGTTTGTAAAATGCTATAAAATCTATAGCATTATAAGTTACTGTTTCTGAGGTAAGGCCTATGAAGTAATTTTCCCACATTCGTTTTTCTCCCCAAGAGGATGAAAAACAATTAATCTAGCAGAGATGAACAATAGAATACTGCTCTGATATTTTTGAATGTTGTTTAATCGATGATACAATAGCAATGAAAACAAAATTCCTGGGAATTTATTTCATGCATTTTATGTATTCTAGGTATGCACAGAAGGACGTCTTATCTTGGAGTTTACTTTTGATGACCTTATGAGAATAAAAACATGGCACTTTACTATTAGACAATACAGAGAATTAGTCCCACGCAGCATTCTAGCCATGCATGTAAGTAATCCTTTATTCATTTGACCTAATGCAAAGAGATGAGATTAGGTTTATGAAGAACTCTGGCAAATTTCACACCCAAGGCAATTAACTATAAATATTTTGGTTTGCCTGAAACTACATCTATTCACAAGTTCTTTCATCTCTCTTGTTTTTCAGTGCTCTATTATTGCCACTGTTGGTATGTTTTCATTCTATTCTAGCGCATAATTTTCTTTTTAATCCCATTTGGTGGTCTGTATGATTTGGGTCCAAAATCTCTTCTTATCGACCTGAACTACACTACAGTCTGTGAATTTTCACAGTTGTGGAATGATAAGTTTTAAATGAAGCAAACTAATATTACCCTTGCATAGACAGAAGATAAGAAATTGCCATATATTTACTTAGAAACCTTTAGAATTTTAATGCAGACCTTCTTTTTGTTTCACATTTCACAACTTGCTTTTGTTGTTGAATGAAAACACACACAATGAAACATTAAAGTATTAAATATTCTACAAGTTAAAGTCAAAACATAAGATAAATTGTAGAGGAACAAAGAACATACTTTTATTGACACTCTCCTTTCTTAACCATAGACCCACTCCTACTAGTAGTGCCCTGACATACAAAATCAATTGCAGGACTATGGTTTTATAAAGGGTAAGAACACAGACACAAAGATGTTCCTGTATTTTGACATCAAGTTACTTAGATATCCACAGATAAAAATATATTTATAGTGAGGAATTTTATATAGCTTAAGCTGGACCTTTTTTCAAAGTGCTATTACAAGCCTGAAGAAAACACCTTTGAAAACCCACCCCAGCATTTCTGTCCCAGGATTATCTGCTCTTTTAGGGAACTGATCAAGGGTTCTTCAACAGTGTCCCATTAAGGGACAATGAGGATGGCCATGCTTGACATTATGTATTTAGGGGGCTGCTAAATAGAGAGTGGAAGCAGGTTAGACAGCAACCAGCAGGTATTAATTTTAGTAATAAGATTGATCTCATTTTAAAGAGGAGGCTGGTCTCACAGGTAAAGCTCCTGGCTAGGGTCAGGGAAGGACTATACTTGCATTTTTCCCCATTTAATCCTGGGAAAATAACTTAGATCAGAAGGGTTCTCCAGACTGTGCTTAATGTCACATATTTGATGAGGTCCTTCTGCTGCAGTTTCTTTTGCACAAAAAGAAAATTATATGTTTTTTATTCCTGCCCTTTTCTATCTCATCTCCTGGGACTCACAGCCAACAAATAGAAGGCTCCAAGTGTACTGCAATCACTCAGGAAGCTCTTTGGTTACTTCCATGACCAGACCTCTTAGGTCTATCCTTTGAATGGGTGGTCAGGGATTAAGGGAACATATTGGAAACAGTCTTTAGTCTGCTCCAATATCATAATGTTTTACATTTTCCTGTGCATATGGAACTCTAGCTTATTACATAAATTTAGCATCAGTGTGCAATTTTTCCATATCAGTGGCACTACTTTTCAGGGTACCCTCCCTGTATTCCACTGAGCACATAGAAAAAATACCCCAATGAAAAGCAAAGTGAAAATTCTTTTTTCCTTTGTTGTTTAGGCACAAGACCCTCAGGTGCTGGAGCAGCTGTCCAAAAACATCACTCGAATGGGTCTGACAAACTTCACCCTCAACTACCTCAGGGTAAGCATACCATAGCTGTATTTTTGTGAGCATTTTTTAAAAGGTACTGTTGGCTTTGAGTCAAGATAATGAGAGCAGAGCCTGTGTTGATCAGGTAGGAAATTGACCTAACCCTTAATGAGGGTGGAGGAAAAACAAAGACACTGCAGTAGAGATGTAGCTGTAACAATGGGCTAGTAAAAAGCCTAAGAAATTTATAATTCACTCCAAGCCTTGTGTGAGTAGCCCCTCTTTTCAACAGTCTTTTTTTCTCAGTTTTGAGTAATGCCTTTATTTTATTGTAAGCACAAAATTCTCAGTATTTTTCCTCTCTGTTTCACTGTGCCTGAGAAAATAGCAGCTAATTCTTATTAAAAGCTGCCTGTCTTCTTCAGATTTTCAACCTTGCCACCTCTCCCAGGCAGAGGCAGGGCTGAGGGAAGGTTCAGCTCCAGCCCTGTTTGCAGCAGTCCCTCAAAGCAGTCCTCCCTTCACATGCCTCTGGGAGCCTGAGCTTCCTCCTTAGCCTTGCACTGAATCGAGTGTGGTTTTTACGATTAAATAATGCATTTGTTCCCATTGCTTTTTGACCCTTAAAGTGCATTCAAAGTTTAGATGTTTATTTTTATTTTTGAAAGTGTTCCCTGGTGTGGGCTTACAATACATACACAGAAATACAGATTTGTAGAGTTCATATTTCAAGCTTAAAAATCAGATTTTTCCTATTTCTAGATGTGCCATCAGTGGCTAAAATGAGGCAAATTGCACAATGATACACCAAGCTAACATGGCCAGGACTATCTGGTTTTGTTCTTTTTAATTTTATGAGTAGTTATTCAAGGTACTTTTTTAAGATAACACAAACACTAGAAAATGCAGCTATTTTCAGCCTAATGTGGAGCTGTACCTAAGTGTGCAATTTAGCAGTACTTCATTCAGTTCTATGAACCTTATAATGCCTTCCCTATGGATGGATGGAGTCCTGTCCCCAGAGTGTTTTGAACTCCAGGGAGACAGTGTGCAGAATGCACACCAAAATGCTGGAGAGATCTCTCTCACTGTATCCCTACAGTTTATTGATAGCCTGTAGTTGTACTTACTCTCCCAACAGCATAAGCCATTGCTGATTGTTGCTTATGTGGTGTTAATGTAAAAATTACTGTTCAAATTACAGCCTGAGTTGTGCAGGGCAGGTCTGGTCTATTGTAAATGAAAGAAGAATATGGTGTAAAACCTCAGAGGAATAATACATTGCATTAGGATTTTTCTATGTGTAAATGTAAGATTAACATGTCCATGTAATGCAATTGTATTCTTGTGGTTAGTTTAGTTTGTGATTTGGTACACAGAGAAGCTCTTGTGCTCTGGCAACCCTACATCCACACTGTCAGTGTTTTGTGGTGGGGCACCCTAGAGCATGTCCTCGAGAAAATCCCACTGGGGATTCCTGCTCAGTCATGGCAAGTTTTGCATTACATGTCACGCATTACATGGGGCAGAAAGTGGCTGACTTAGGTAGGGGATTTCCATTGTTTCTTTGCAAACTGTCCAGTGGCACCAGGCACTGACCACATCTGGGGTGTTTGCTCCCCTGGGTGTGATGGGATGTGGTATCACACACTTGGGCTGGCCCCCAGGAGCCCCTGTGAGGCTCCCAGGGCCAGGCAGAATCCGCAGCATCGCCCCTGTCACCGACCCCTTCTGCATCCTCCCAGGTGTCATCTGTGACTGCTGGATGTGACAATGTGAATGGCAAAGGCAGGGCTCTGGTTAGGAGGCAGCTGCCATCAGGTACCCATGCTGCTCCCTCTGTTAGCATCAAAAAAAAAAAAGCAAGAAAGGAAGAGGGAGGAAAAAAACCTCAGAAAAAGAAAACTGGGATCAAGATAAGCACTAGGGAGATGAGCAGTGAAGTGGGAGGGGATGAAAAGATAAAGTCTTACTTTTTTTCTTCTTCCAGACTAGTTTTGTTAGCTTAACAGACGACATCAGGTCTCTGGGTGCAAAGCTTCTTCTGGCTCCTGCTGTGGTGATTCCAAGAGGAAATATTTTTTTTCTCAAGCCAATCTTTACATGTTTCTTTTTCTTGTGGTGAGGGATTGATCATTCTGCTCTTTTTTCCAGATGTTCAGCTCATCATGGCAGTGTGTATTACATGGTGTATTTCCATTTTGATTTGCTTCTTTTCCAGTTACTTTCCTCTGTTAATTTTAACATGAAAATATTTTCTGAGCTTATGCACTAAAAATCATGTACTAAAATAATGTGGTAAATGTACTTAGATTTAAGGTGTTCTGTTTTATGGGTTTTTAAGTCAGCATTTTATGATATTTTATTCAGTCTTCCCGGTGTTTAGTAATTAGCACTGTTGCATGATTTTGAATAAGGATCAGAAACTAAGCATAAAAATTATTTTCTTTTTTTCTGCTGCACACAGCAAAGGCTTGTGATACTCATAAGCAAAAACTTCAGTGATGGGCGGAATTAATCATTTTTATTCTCCAGCGTGCACACAGCAGCAAGCTGTGCTGCAGTTTCTTTAAAGGGAGAATTTAAACCTGGATTTCAGATGGTTGTGATATAAAGGCATAGCCTGTGTTTTTTGGGGTCTAGATATCACAGAATGCTAAATCATTGCTAGTTGGGATAATTGCAGTTGCTGGCATGTAAACCTCCATTCCTGAGTGCCACATGCTTGTAGAGCCACAGCTTTGGATGCGTGCCCTGGTTTGTCTTCATTCACTGCAAGTAAAGCTGTCCAGCATAGAAGAACATTGATTTTTTAAATCGTATATAATACAAATTTAAAATATATCTTCTTGGAACCTGGAAATGAAATTTTTTTCTCCTATGTCAATTGCCAAATGGGCTCTCTCTCTGTTTTCTCTGGCTCTGTATAAAACCATCGGCTTACTTTCTTTCTAGTTACGAGTTTGTTTTGTTCCAGCATAATTGATTACCTCATCAATGGGTCAGCGTACTTTGCTGTAGCTGCTGACTAGAAGTTGAATAGGCTGTTTTAGAAATAATAAGCAAAACCTTGTAGGTTTTAAATTAATATCAAGCTTTTTAAAATGTAATTTCTTATCAAGTCATCAAGAAGTAGATATTACGAACTATCAGTTAAAAAGGCCAAGACCTAACCTCAGTCAGTATGAGTCCAGGAACAAACAGGAATCCTGTACAGACTTTGAAGGTGAAGATAACATTGAGAAGAACAGTTTCCACCAAGCTACAATAATTTAGTCCCCACATTACCTTATTTTTTTCTAATTTTTTAGTTGCTGAGCTATTTTATCTATATCTATATCTTCTGTGCATAGTGTATTTGAATGTACTCTAAAAACAATAGCTCTATACTTGCAGCATTATTGAAAATGAACTCAGCTATTTCTTGTTGCCATCTATAAAATGATACATTCTCTTAAAATTTCTGAAATTATTAAAAAGTCATCCCCTACTGTCAATTAAGCAGGATCACCTGGCCTGAGCCTTAAAAGATAATTGTATCTTGCCCAGCTGGTTTTCAAAGTTTGCCTATGCTTCCTTGCACTGGCTGGGCTGGAGTGACTTCTCAGAGCTCTTCCCCAGATGTATCTGCTGCATCCTGCCCACACTGAAGTCTGCTCTGGCAGCCAGTTTATTGATGTTTATTGATGTTAATGCAGCTAAATCTGCACCTGCCCCTCGCAAAGCCAGAGTTAGCGTGGCAGAGCGCTCCTGCTCTGCGTCAGGAGAGGTGTCTAGGCAGGGGAATGCACACTCCCATTGCCCCTTACATCCTGTATGACTCTATTAACCAGGGCTTGCTTATCTGAGATACAAATTATCCAATTTGTTTGTTCTCTATATACGACAATAATGAGGTGTTACTATTGCTACACAGAGGACAATATTTTCTAAGTCCTCTCTTTCACTAATTTAGTTCTTCGCTAGACATTTTTGGATTTCTTCTGCTGGGAGGATAATGTAAATTATTTAATGGGACACAATTTTCTAAAGGAACTACTTACACTATAATCAAAAGCTGTTTGTATGTATAACCACTGCATACACAAAATTTTATTTTCCACATGCAAAACAGACACACATGTAACACTTTCCTTTAATGTGCATGGAGATTTGATTTTCTAAATATGGTTTCAAGCACGGGAAAGATATAAGCTGAAATAATTTTGGAGATATTTTGCTCCTAATCCATATTTGTGGCAGCTATCTGGCCAATATTTTATGGCTGTTGGTGTATCTTCAGTGAAGAGGGAGAAAGTTTACATGCATACATATTAAGGATGCAAAGTCAGCTGCTTGGGGGAGAACAAATGCTATACTTATAGTCACTCATGCAATATTAACTCATTTCCCTTTGTGAGTTGTGTTGTGTCATCATCATCATCAAATGGCATCATCAGGCAGTGCAGGCAGTGCATGGGCTAACTAGCCCTCACTCAGTAGCAAGTGCTCCAGTGCTACTCATTTTCATGTAGGGTCTTCCCCAGTATCATTCTGCTGCCCAGGGAAGTGTTGGAGTCACAATTCCTGGAGGTATTTAAAAGACCTGTGGAGATGACACTTAAGGACACGGCTTAGAGGTGGCCTTGCAGTGCTGGGTTAGTGGCTAGGCTCAATGATCTTAGAAGTGTTTCCCAACCTAAATGACTCTGATTTCATCTCAGCTGCAAACCTTAATGGCTGCATGGCTTCCACCAGCTAAGCAGGCCCTGTCTGCATTCCGGTGCACACATGTGGATGAGCACTGGGGCAGTCTGAGGGGACAACTAAAGGGAAGTGCTCTTTCTGAGAAAGCAAGGGTCTGATTTTGCATAACACTTGGGATTTCATCTTGCCCCATAATGCTAACAACAAAACTATTGCTATTGGGTGCAGTCTGTTGTCTAAGGCTGGCTATGTATTTGAAAAAGTAGATGGTGTTTCTGGAAACACACTAGTGAAAATTCTTTTACCATGACCGAGTATCACAGTGAAACTTGGGAACAAGGGCAGTTTGTTAAAGCAGCACTGGGCTACTCTAAGCCTATCCTTTCTTGTTCTGCAGTCCCCTGCTTCTGCCATGTTTCCATGTCTTCAGTAGCTACAAGTGAAGCCCTGCACAAAGGAACTTCATTCATTTGTGCTGTGCACTGAATGGGGGGTGCTAGGGAAACAGAAGATGTGCTCAGGTGCTATATCCTACTGGATGTGAATGAGAAGTTTTATTAAGGGCTTTCAAGCACTCAAAGGAGGGGATTTAGATAATTTAATCATTTTGGTGACTTTCATATGAAAGCTGCCAAAATTTTAAAGAATCCTCTGTGCTGTAGATGGTGAAAGCAGACTACAATATTTTGTAGTCTTAATTCCTGTAAAAAATTGAATTTTTCAATCTAAACCAATTGATCCTGGGGTAGCTCTCCACAGGAAAATACAGCCAAACCCAGAGGATTCTCACAGAAGGATTCAGATTACTGTAGCTGGCTATCCATAATCTATCCATGCCAGCTATAATTAGCTGATTCTGCCAAGGTTTTCTGGTAATGTAATTTCTTAGCATTTATTTTAGTAATGATCACAGTGGTTTCTGTTCCTCTCTTTTATGCATCTAATGCTTTAGGGATAGTGTTATATGTTACTTTCAGAATAATAAATGGGAAGAAATGTATTTGCTCATACAATAAAATGTTAGCTTTTCACTGTTAATAAAGACAGAACATCACAGAATCCATCTATCAGGAGTTAATTCATCATAAGCATGAAATATCAGAGAGAGCAGGGATGGGAGAGTTGCAGAAGATGGGGCAGGTAGAGAACACCAACATAGAATTTTCTAAAGCAAAAATGGAATCTGAAGCAATCACTGGATAAGACATGGATTGGAAAGATAATATTCATAATGCTAGAAATAATACTGGTGTGCTTTTCATTCCTTGATTTCTAAGTATTTTGCTAAAACAAATGGGAAAATTGCAGGACATGAGAAACAAAAAAAGATGGAGCAAACCCAACAGCATTTAAAAACATCGGGTGACAGTTTTAAATCAGACTGGAGAGTACAGTGGCATGGTGCAGTAGCGTCCTCTTCTGCTCAGAAAGAGACTTTAGTGTCTGTGAGTATCAGAAATTTCAGAAGTCAGTGAAAAGTGGGCAGTGGGAACAAAGAACAAGAGACAACAGAAATCAGAATACAAATTGGGATTTCAGCAGAAATGGCAGATTTTATCAGTGTTCTGGAGATGGCAATGGCAAGTTTTCACACAAAGAGCACCAACAGGCTCATGAGTATCAGTTAAGGAGAAAGGTGTGTGTGTGTATGAGCACAAGCCAGTTACTGTGCTCCCTGGACATACAGACCATGTGACCTTTGAAATAAAATTAAGGTCTGGGCTAATGGAAGGATGATAATCAGCAATGTGAGTCCTTGAAGCATCCCTGAGTAAGAAATCAGAATGAAGTTAGGTTGGAGCAGTTTAAAATTAAAAATGTCAGAAGGGTAAAAGGGAGAAAAAGAAAGACAAAGCACTAGTCATATCAAAACAAGCTACAAGATTTGAACTAATAATGTTATTTCAGAAAAGAAAAAAAGACTAAAAAAAGAATCCAAGAACACAGCCACAGGCTCTCTTTTTAGAAGACCAATTTGGACTAGTATGCAGTACAGTCATAAATAATAATAACTATTAATTAAGTTTAGGAATGAGACCTGCAGAGGTACAATTTGTATGAAGACCTGAAAATGCCCAAACCAGCTTCTTGTTCAAAGCAATGAAAACAGCAAAAATTTTAATTAGTTGTTTAATATTGAATATCCATCGGTATTTGGTATGAATTGGTATGCAGGGAGGAGTGAGTGCTCTGAAGCAGTCAAGAAATAGGCTTTAATGCAAAGCTGGTAGTTCAAACCTTTGTTCTTGGAAGCAGTTGTTTTAGAACTTAAAATATTTATTGTGGAAAGTTTATGGCAACCCTAAGTTCTGATATTCATCTGAAAAAGGAATCCTGTAGTCTACCCACTCATGTTTTTAATCTTCTTACTGATAATTTCATTAGTCCCTCTGTTGTGATATGACAAGCAACTAACTCATATTACCTTGTAGTTTTCTACACATAGGTACTGTTTAGCCAGCTTATCCCCTTCCCTTCCCCTGCCACTTTTTGTATGGGTAAAACAGCCTTGCTGTTTACCCATCTCTGCTGGAGAGGTCTTTCATGCATCTCAAGCTAAAATTTGACTGGTCAGTAGAAGGTTTTCCTTGGGCTACTGAGTTTGATTCTACTTTGAGGAAGTTTCTGAAAAGCCTTTGCCTTTCTTGTGTGATGCCCTGATCCTTGTGTTTATGGAGGATACCTACCCACTTTGTCACTTTATACTGTCTATATACTTCCATTTTATAATCTGTCTGTTTTAATCTCTCTCTGTAATCTCCCCATTTTATATTCACCACAGAACCCCTAAATACCAAAATCTGACTCAAAGGAGTAAAGTACTTTAGAGTTTATTAGGCTGGGTTAGAGACTAGCACACAGAAAGCTAAATTTGTCTTGTGATCACCTCCCTTGTACTGGTGCAAACACTGTTGGAGTCAGGTCAGGTGAGTGATCGAATGAAAAGCTAATCTAATCCTTTTCACCTAAATTATGACCATTCTTAATAGCTCCCCAAGTGGTACTTGGGCTGGGCAGAGAACAGAGAAGTAGTATGAATTTGTATCAGCTGGCTTCTGTCAAATTTGGACCTCATCTCCAAATTTGCCAACACTGATAGAAGACGACAAGAAAGAGCTGGGAAATCCTACAGATTAAGTAGAATTCCATAAAGCTGTAAATTTCCCTTTTATTCTTCTGGATCTGGAACATTATACTGATTGTGTCTGTTGTATTATTCTTTCACAGTTTTACATATGTTCATTTCATTGGAGTGACCACTGACTTTCAACCATAGATTTTAGAGTAGACACTTGCTCAAAACAGATTACCATAATTTACAAAACTTGAATTGAAAATAAAATAAGCATAAAGAGAAAAGGTTGATTTTTTTTGCACTACTTCTGAATGAAAAAGAAAATTCTATCTGTATACACACATGTATCTATATAAATGGAACACCCATTTCTGTAGGTATGCTGTGAACCATATTGTTCACTACCTTTGCAATTAATTGTCACTATTCTCCTACTGGAAACCTTCAGTAAAATTTTTCTTTGCTGTATGCACACATGTATGAATATTAGTGTCCATCATGAATGTGCAGATCTGTGCATTCTTTTTTATTTCTAAGCATACCTTCTGTTGATATTAAAGGGAATATCAACAGGTGTATCAAATTCATAAATGGAAGCCTATGATTTTGTGTTTACCCTGCTTCAGGTAGACCCATGGGATGTAATGTGGAGAATTTATAGGCAGCACTAATGAGAAAAGGTGCTGAACCAAACCTGTACTGATGCCCACATAAGGCTTGTGAGCACAGCAGGCCAGAGGGCATTGAGACTTGACACAAGAACTGTGTCATTTCCAGTGCTGTGTTGTGCATGGCCAGAAAACAGTGTCTGATTTGCTTCCTCAATCTTGTGCCTTGTTACCTTTTCTGCTTGGTGTTGCTGCCTCGCAATTACTCATAATAAGGAAGTTTGTTAATCAAGGATCCGGTTCAACATCCATTAGAGTCAATGGATATATCTCCTTTGATCCAAATGTCATCTCATAGTTTTCATTTGTTTGGAGGTATTTTATACACATAAAATCCAATTTATTGAAATTAATTTCTCTATTCCTTTAGGCAGTTTTAGCCATGAAAATGTCACGCTTCGTGAACAGCAACAACAAATGGTTATTTTTATTGCCTTTTTGTTTTTCCTTTCTTTTCAAATTTTGTGACATAAGAAAATTAGCTTGATTAACCACAGATTACAGTTCTTAGGTGAGCCCAAAGGAACAAATATCAACTTGGGGATCTGATTTGAAGAAAGACTTTAAGCACAGAAAAGAATGGAGGAATAAAAAAAACTAGAGCTTTCATAGCAAGACAGAGAATTTTCTCATTTTATTAATCATTCAGGCAAAACTTAGAGTTGATTTAATTAAAGGACTGTGCACCATTTCTATCCATGATAAGATGGTTTTCTACAAAGTATGTATGAGTCACATGAAAAAAAACTCCACAGCTGTATTCCCTAGCTAAGATTTCATAGCATTTCATTTATAAAGCAGAATTGGCCTCAGTCATGCTGGATCAAAACCTTCAAAGAAAACACAAGCAACACCACTTTGTCTAAACAAAGTGGTGTTGGTGATTAGGCAGAGATCACAGCACTCTGGAGCAGACCTTGTCTCATTCTGGTACTTTTCTAGTGCAGCTTTTCAGTAATGCTGCTGCATACCACAATGGAACGTGGGTCCCATGTCTATAAGATGGCAGAGGTTTCTTTCTAGAGATGTCCCAATCCAAGTAATGAAATAGAAAAGGGAATAATGTTTCAATAATGATATGCAAAGGAAGGAAGTAAATTTCCATCTTCTAAACACTACACCAGACCTTTCCACTGAATGACTTTTGATGAGGTATATTAGAGATGTGGTATCATTTGAAATATTTTAGCCTATTTAATAGCAAGTCTGTATTTTATAAATATCCCAGCATCATGGTGGTATTCTAGTGTATCCTTGGATACCTTACTGATTTTCTTTAGCAGGGTGTGAGATGAGATTTTCAGCCAAAGGACAGTGTATCATATATTCTATTGCTAAGTGCTCTTGAACAATGTAATTTTTAAAATTAATTAATTTTACTAAAATAATTGCAGTAAAAAACAGAACATGAAATACAGCTTGCTCTTTATGATAGTTAACAGTGTAAGGAGAATGATAAATTATTCAGAACAAAATGTATATTCTTGAAGTCTTTCAATGTTATCACCAAATATCCTATTCATGATACTTTTTGTTTCTTTTAGGCTCCTTCTTGGTGTCTAATTGTATTACAAAGACCATCTGGTCTCTTTATTTCTCAGTTTCTTTGAGTTCTTTCTAGTTGAAAATATGGATTCCTATAGTCTTATTCTAATATTTAAATTCCTACTGAGGGCCACTTTACTACCTAAGTAACCTTTCTGTTGCTATAACAAATGATAAGAAAAACTTCTGCTTTCAATCACACATATACAAACTGGAACAACATCTTGGAACTCTTTCTCCAGAGTGACATAAGTGTGTGCAAAGCTTTTCCTATGGTAGCTACATGTTTAATTACCTGTGGAAATACAGGGTATGAACACCATCAGATTAATCACACAGCAAAGGACATGTGGACACTCTCATGGTCTGAGCTCCAAGGCTTGCTCCAAAGTCTCTGCTATCAGCCCACTTCTGCTGAGGACACAGGGCCCAGTTAAGCATTTCTCAAGGCTATTCTGAGTACAAACCCTGTTTAAAGGGAAGAGACTGCCTTCCTTATAGACCAAAAAACCCACCACAGAGGCTTCAAGAACTGTCTTTTTCATTGACTACTAGAGTAGGGATTACAAACATATGAAGCAAGGGGAAACAGCAGAAACAAAATCTACCCACATAAACCAAAGCTCTGTAGCCCCCCAGGGGAGTTGAGAAGGAAGCTGTCCATGAAGGTGCTCTCACTTCCTGCTTTCACTGTCCTCCAACATCTCTTGCATCAAATTCTGCTGAAGACCACTTCCTTAAAGAGCAAAAAGTACCAGAGAAATCATTGAAAGGGTCATAATATAAAACATACTTTTCAAATGCTGATTGGTTGGGAATGACAATTTAGGCTTTTTTCTTTACGTTTCCTTTAAGTGAAATTAAAGAGGAAAACAGCTTTTTTGATACCTGCTACGAAAGCTGTTACTGGTCATTGTTAATGCCTTTGTGTAAGCAGAAGTTGTGATTGCTTAGTACTTCTCAAAATGGATGTATCATACCAGCTTTTAGTCCTAATTTGTATTCTCAAGCAAACCTAAAGGGAGCTTACATTTTTAACTTCCAGTTTTTGATTTCATTGTTCAAAGTTTTATTCTTTTTTTTTCTTAGTTTCTTTCTGAACAAAAATTAGATTAGAAAGAACTTCAAAGGACATCAGCTGCAAGAGGCTTGTTGATTTCAGTGGAATTATACCAAGTTATAAGAAAAAATCAGGTCAAAACAGGGAAAAAACTTTTAGAAGTATATGCATTTAATATTCTTCAAGCTTGCTTTGACAAAGCTTTTGAAAGGTGATCTGCTTACATTTTGCTCATGCTCATTTCTTTTAGGTACATAAATGGATGTTTTTACAAACATTTAATACAGTTCATCTCTGCTCAGCTTCATACTAGTAAGGCTGGAATCAAGTTCTTGAAACACTGTCTGAGGTTAGTTATAGATGCAGTCCAAAAAGCTATTCATCTATATGTGTGATCATGGAAGGTGAATTATACAAAAGTGGAAACAACCATTTGGCATTGCAATCTAGCATAAAGATGGTCTGTGCCTTAGGAATAAGGCAATGTGGACAGATCTCATTAGCCACTTTTTTCCTATCTGCAAGGGCTGTTAGAATCATCCATTTAATGACATTCAACTTTCTGCACTTTAATAAATAAGGTTGTATGAATCTAGAATATCATAGGAATTGTGATTATGCAGAAAACACTTTTGGTGATGAACAATTCAACTTCCCACTCGGGAGCCCTCAAAAAAACTTAAACAAAACCCTGAAGGGGTTAATCTGTCATGACTTTTTGGGGTTTTTGCTTATCATATAGATATTTATATATGAATATAAAATTTTGTGGTTTCCTCAATTTAGTTGAAAAAATCCCACCCCTATATTTGTTGGCCATTTTACTCAGTGTGTTACTGCAGCAATGGGAAAGTCTAGAGAGTGCATCTCTGCTTGGTTATCAGTCTTAAACACCTTGAATAAATAGCATAGCATCAGGAAAACCAGATGACTTCAGCCATCCAAAAATACAAGAAAATGCATTGCCTGCAGCCTCTTGCAACTATTATAAAATAGAAATAATTATGGAGAGGGGGAAAAAGTTCAGCCGTGTACATTTACTAAAGCATATGTCCATGTCATCATTTCAAATGTGCCTGAAAGTTCTAGCATAGTAAAGCCATTTCATGTAATGAATTTTGTTATGCCTTCTCATTTTCTGTGGACTCTGAAAATCTAGATCTACCTGGACTCCCATCAACATAGTATCTGATGGTTTTGCATTTTTATTTTATTTTATCAATATTGTTGTAAAAGCCATTATATCCACTGCACAGCTGAGGAGCTGAGAATGTTAGAAGGACATAAGGCTGCAGTCTGACATAGTGGCTTCACTGCAGCCTTCAGCTAGAGGCTTATCTTTTTGGATTTCATTGCTTGGGATGCCACAGACATCTGTGCCACCCTGGTTTCAGCCAGTCACTGTGTTGTTTATTTCTACAGCAATGCATGGGAGGTGGGAGGAGATGCCTGGCTTTTTCTGGTATTCCAGAACTCTTGCCCCAAAGTCTTGACATATGGGTCAACATCCTGCTTAACCTGAGGGAGTCAAAAGCCTCCTGTGCACATACACCGTGAATAGGCTAAAAAACAATAGTGGGTGCTGTGAGCAACTTATTGAAGGGGGGCCATGATGCAGACAGGAGGGCATGGCTCCGTGGGTCAAAAAAGGAGCCAGGCTGATTCAGCTGTTGGAGAGTATGGCTGACTAAAAACAAGGAGTTATCTTCTCCAGTCTGCTCTCAGGATTAATTTTTTTAATTGAAGAGTGACTGAACAGCAAGTTGGAGTGAACCTGCTAGTGCTTGCTCTTCTGTACATGTACACAATATGTACTTCTGTGTGCTTAGGCTGTCCACATCTGTTAGACTTAGAGCTCATTTGCATTTTCAAGACCCTCAGGTTATGTTCATCTTTGTGTATAAACAGCATCTAGTGGTGTTCTTGGGTATCTGAATGCACTGTCTATACTCTTTTAGAGCTGTTCCTGCCTACTTTGCTCACTCCCAAAGAATTCCTGGGCACAGTTCAGGAGTTGGCATGCTAGTCAGTCCAATGCTGGAAGGGAATTTGTATGTAGACTCCTGTCTTGGTGCGTAAGAAGGCTTAACTTTATGAAGGTAGGACAGTCTTTGCCAGCTGCCAGAAACAGTGGTGGCACATTTCATTTACTAGACTTGCTATGTCTTAACAGTCTTAAACATGATGTTTTTTGAATTCTGAATTGTTTGAGTATGTACCAGGCTCACCTCAAGCAAGGTAGGTGAAACACAGGACTTTTGTGGCTCATGTTCTTGGAGTCGAATGCTTAAATGTAGGTACTTTGGGATCCCTTTTTTTCTGATATTTGATGTGGTACTACAACCGAGGTCACAGACCAAGAATGAGCTTTAAGACCGGCTCTCCTAATTTTTTTCCAGATAGCATTATCACCATTTCATTCAGCTATTTCTTCTGTATTAACAGAAACACGTGCTTGTCTGTATCTTTTATTTCTGTCACTGGAAAATGCTATTTTTCTCTTGTGTACTGGGATCACAGTAGGTAATAACAATTTTCCCTGTCATCTGGCAGGAGAAATGGCAGTCTCTTTTTACTCCATTCTGATATACACTTCTAGAAGTGAAAGAAACTTTTCTCTCTGGAAGAGGCCTGCTGCCTGGACTGAAGGCAGGCATGTAGCACAAGCAGCAGAGTAGCCAGCTGGTGAGAATGTGTTCAACAGAACACAGTCCAGGATGTGAGGACAAGTCCTCAGTGCCATGGAGAACATATAACACTTGGAAATGTGTATCTGGGTACGCAGAATGGGGCTAAAATCTGAAAAAAAAAAACAAAAACAAAAAACCCAAAACAGCTCCTTCTTGAATATCTCTGGTCTTTGTGTGTCTGTCTGAGTGAAGTAAGAATTTACCTTTTGATGTCTTCTGTTCATGCTGCAAAGTCAGGCAGCTCACACAGGTTGGAGGGGCTCTTCCTTTCACATTTTACAGCAGAATGGGTAAGGGCCAACTGCAGGCTTGACACATGAAACAGAAGGAACACAGTTTGACTTTCAAACTCCAAGCAAGAGTTTGCAGTACTAGCAATTAGGAAAAAGATATTTGTACATGTAAACTACAAGTCTTATCTGGAAATCACTGAGTTAATAATCTTGGGACCTTATGACGTTTCTTTTAACAAGACACAGCAGTTTAAGGACACTGTTGTGTGAAACTTTGTACAAATCTGTTAATAGATCAGCTGGTCTGTTTTTAAAAGGAGGGAAGGAAGACTATTTATTTCCCCCTCAAAGGAACTGCTACAAAGCTATTTTCCTTATCAGAAGAACACCTTTTTCCTGAATGTTATCTCTGACATTTGTTCTTTATAACCTAATGAGGGCAGGTGGAACACCATGGGAATGAGTAATTGTTGATTTGATATAATTTTAACTTCTGTTGCAAGCCTGCACATGGAGTTGGTATTTTGAGCCTTCATTTTGCTTATTGGTGACCTTGGGCTATTTTGTAGTCAATAAGAGGGGGAAAAGATAGTGCTTCTTTTTACAGCTAGGCTGTTAGATGGCTCAAACTCTTGCTTAGAGACCATGCAATGTTTCTATATATTTTTTCTTTTGTAAGCAGCAGAGAGTGTTCTTAATCTTCCCACATAAAATGGTAGGGCATATTTGTAATTTAGGCTCTTCTCTGAATGTTTGAATTAGACCCCTTACACATCTTGTAGCAAACACTCTGGCCTTCCTGTGCAGGTGGAGTGAGGCAGCACTGTGCCTCTGCCCCCAGTGCTCAGTAGGGCTGGGTGTTGCTGCCCTGGCACACAACCTGACCTTTTCTCCTCAGGAAGGGTTCCAGGAATTCCCCCAGGGATCTTTGGGCGTGGTCATTCCCAGGGGATGGACTTTCCTCTGCCGGACATAAGGGGCTATGCAAACTTGTTATTCCACTGGTCAGTGGTATTGGCATAGGGATTGATCCTCTCTCACTGGGTGCAGCGTTGTGCACGCAGTAAAACCCAGTGACTGAGAGAGAAGCTTGTGTGTCCTCAGATATGTCTGTGGCCAGTCTGTTTTAATTTGCTTTCTTGGTACTAAACAAGTAGGGGGGACATGTGAGGTTAAAAACCTTCAGCACGAAAAGTAAAGCCATGAAAAGTAAAGATTTAACCTCATCTGTGCCCAGGTGCAGCCTCTTTCTATCCTGGCATGAACCCTCTGGTGGGTTAAATTCTGAATACAGAATACAAGCTTGTAGAGTATTAAAGCTCAGGGAATAGTCTGATACACTCTCTTGAATCTTAAATGGCTGAAAAACCATGGTATTTTTGCATGTCCCTGGTACTTTACTTGGTACTCTAATACCAAACCCTTGATGAAGGTGAATACACAGTGTTGCTACTCTGCCAGGATCAGAGGACAGCTTCTATAACAATAGGCAGAAAAACTGCTTTGGCTCAGCCTGACAGTTAAATGACCATTCTTTGTATTTCCATCAGGAAAAGGCTTTTTCCAAATACCACTTTCATCTCTTCACCATACTTGGCTACTGGAAAAACCAGAAGAGTCACACATAGATAAAAAGTAATTTAAATATAATATAGAACTAAATGTAGTTTTTTTTCTATTGTCACCTCTCTTGACTACTGGCCAAAGAGTTTTGGTACCCAGCTGTTGTGTTGTCTTAGTCATGGATGTGTAAGGGTGATCCCCAAGAGCTCGTCCACGTCTGGACCTGAGAGCCACAAGCCTCCACAGTAACATCATCCTCTGTGCCAGAATGACCATTTTGGGGATCTGTGACAATCAGCAGTAATAAGAGCTAAAACAAGATATCTTTCCTTAAAGAAGCCAGCAAGAATCTGGCTCAGAACACAATCTTGAAGATGCCTTTGTCTATCACCAAGCAGAGAACTGCCTCCAGTTGCTTTCAGAAACCCACATACGGATTGTCCATCTGTACAGTTTCTTAAGCAGCACTGGTCTCAGTTTCAGCCACACATTTCTGCCCACATGCTGCCTATTTCCTTAGTTATTTCATGGACAGGTCTCTTGCCCCAGATGATTTGCTGTACAGCCACACAAACAGCAGTGGGACAGCTGGCATTGCCACCTAAGAAACACCAGCCTTAGTGCAATGTCCTGTAGATCCTGTCCCTTCCTAAACCTTCTACGTGATATTTTCCGGCCTTGTTCTCCAGGAGAGGAGGAAAAGGAGGAGAACATAGTCTGTGAGTACTAGCATCTCTGAATTAATGTTTTTCCCAAGTAGCAGTTTATTCAACATATGATGAACCATTCAATCACAGGCTGAATACAAGTACTTGCACTCTTTTCAGAAGAGCAGTTTAACTCATTTCTCCACTAAGCCCCAGATTAATGAAGGTTTGGGGACACTGGGGCATACTTAGAGAACGTAAAAATATTGCCATAATTTTTTATGTTCTCCACACCATAAATGTTCACTTCATGGTGCACATACCATATTGCTTTCCACAATACCCAGACTAGGGCTGTTTTGCAGTCTGCAAAACAAATTTAAAGCTTAAAAACAAGTGGTCTGAAAGAGCACAATCCTGCTAAACCTTTACTTGTCAGTGGTGTCTGCAGACTAATTTATCCTCACTTCCTGATCAATTCCCTCATACCATAATGATCGCATCCTTTTCCCATTCAATCTCAAAATGTTTTTAATGATTGGAAATCTCTGTCTCTGGCTGTGCTTTATACCCTGTGCCATTTTATAGATTTCAGGAAATTTCTTAGCAAGAGTTTCCACCTTTCACTGGAGCTAACTAAGGTGCACTTCAAGTTGTATGATTTTTCAGTAGCATCAGAATGAATCCACTCAGGAAGAACAAGATAAATCAAACAATATAGGCAAGGACATAATGCAGACAATTCACAATAATAAAGTATCTGCATTAGTCTCAAAACAGCAATTCAGAGGAGCATAGGATTAACCAAATACTCTATATGCCAGTTCATTTGCACCATCTGCTGAACCACATATCAGGAGGGGAAAGGATAATAGACACATGGGGCTGTGTGTTGAAATAGATTTGGAAAAAGAAAATTCTTTCAGAAAGCTATGAAAACAAAAATCTGGGTGCTTACAAATCTGCAGCCAGGAGAGGGAAGAAAGAATGATGTCGCTTTGTAGACCTCAGAGATTTGCTTTTTTCATTTACCATTTTTAGAAGAAGGGAAAGTTGTGGAGCTTAATACAGTCTACTCTGGAGCCCAGTTCAGACAGGAATTGCTATTTAACTATAGGAACCACAAGTGTGGTTCCTATTATGCAGAGAACATGAAGCACAAATTTTTCAAATGCACATGGATGCTGTGAGTGAGCACGTGCAAAGCTGGGGCTTGGACATAGCCACCAGGATACAGCCACAGACTGACTGTGTTTAGATGGTTTAGACATTGCAGACACTTGCTAAGAATCTTCTGTGATCACCAGAGCATGTGAGACATTTGGAACCTTTCAGCTGATCCTCAGATCAATAATATTACTGAGAATGCTTTCCTAGGAAATATGATCAAAAGCTGAGAAATTAGGTTGTTCAGGTACTGTTGTAAAATATGTGTATTAGTCAAAAGATGATATCGAATTTCTGCATTGCCAAACACAGGAACACTAAAATAGGGGAAAAGATCCCATTATTCCAGAAGTCTGGGAAGTACTGGTGGATCTCTCTGAAGTGTCATATGGTGTATTAGCATAAACCAACCCATTTCAAATCCTGAAAATATGTGTTTATTTCTCTTCATCACGACTGCTTAAATATTGGAAGTTACAGTTTTTGCCTTGTAATATAAATTGCTACAAGAAATGTAAATTAATTGTTACTTATTTAACTGATAATAATTATACTTAACAATCTGTGCTGCAAAAGGTAATGGCTGTAAAAGTCAAAAGGCATTTGCACAGAAGTTTAACTTGGTGATAAATGGCTTCCTTTTGTGAGATGACACATAAGAGCTGCAAATACAGTCCCATCTTAAAAGACAAAAAATTCTGGTTTAGCTGCAAGAAAAAAAATTAAAATTCTGTGTCTCTTCTTTTGGTGTTGAATAGGACAATATTCTGGAACATGATTATAAAAATTAGAAAGGTTCCTTTAAAATGCAGTAAAAAGTAATTGTTTATTTTAAATTTCAGTTCTTATAGTGTCAAAACATCCCCAAACTACTCGTGAAAGCATCATTGATTCATAGAGAGATGGTGTTAAAGGACATAAGGCATCAGAACAGAATTCAGTCTGACTTTATGTATATCACAGGCCGTTATACTTCACTGAATTACAGCCAAACTGAGCCCAGTGGCTTCAATTTCACTGAGACATAACTGGTGTTTGGCAAGAGCAGGAAGTATCCTCAGAGTACCCATTTCAAATTATGGAATTATTAGTTTCCTTATTATATAGATGGGACACAGAGTAGTTTGGGGAACCATTGAAAGGTCTTTCTGGATGCTATATGCTCTACCAAGAGGCTATTTTCTCATGGAAAAAAAAACCAAAACCACCACAGGAATCTTGAGGTCTCACTAACTCCTTCTCCATAAAACTGACTTCTCCTGACGCTGAGGGTGATAATGAGAATTTGACGATTGTTCTGTGACTTGTGTGATATTTTCGTTCCTGGCTGGAACACATTAAAAAGCTGTTTTGAAGATAGAGGATACATTACTGTGATCACACTAGCAAAAAAAGTTCAAAATCTCTCCTTGGTCTCTAAAAGCACTGAACTGCCTGAAGAAAATAGACGTGTTAGCATAGGCAAAATTACCCAAACCTTGTGCCAGAATTGAAATTCACATTGCCTTCCTCACATAAGAAGGTGTAAATTATATTTTTTCATATAAATAAAGTTTAAAAAGCCAAATTGTAGTTGTTATTGTGGTCAGAGTTTCCAGTGACAGGCACCATGCCTTGTGAGATTCTGAAGATGTTGTGCCCACTCTGGAAATAAGAGTTGCACTGACCCAGCAGCACTGGGACCACTGCACACTCTCTACATGCATCAGTAATATATGGACAGTGCTATTTGCAAGAGATCGCAGATTTTGGCTTCCTCATCCAGTCTGTCCAATTAGTCCAGGTCCTCTTCATTATGGAAAACAAGCAGGACATTCCAGTCACCAGACCTGTGGCTGTCACTGGGTAGATGATGCTCCCTGCCTGCATTTCCACTAGCAAATGAGACAGACCTATGGCATTGAGAACTGGCAGATAAATGTCTGCCCAGGTGACCCATTGGCACGTTTTCCCACTTCATCCCATGCCCCCTCACTGTTTCCCAAACTGTCTTGGAGCCTTTTTCAGAGCAACCTGGGTGAGGGTGGTTTTTAGTGTGACTGGGGCCACCCTCTGCTGGGAGCTGGCAGGGCTGAGCTGTGTGCACACAAGTGCTGCACTGGCACCCTCCCTGAGGGCTGAAGAATGGGCCTCACCTGCTTCATTTGGGAATATTGTATTTTATAATATATCCATAATGGTTCCATACCCATTAGCAATGTATCCTTGTGCATTGGGTCATCAAGCCGTATAAATTTAGAATGGCTCAGATTAGAGCAAAATTATATTTCTGTTATATTAACAAAGCGTCCATTGTGGAACTGAGGCTGGATTTGTTGTCTGTGTTGGGCAACACCTGATCTGATGCTGGAATGGAACTGGCAGATGATCCCTTGTATGCCATGAAGCATGCTGATACAAAAGTAATTGTCAAATTTCCTTGAAAAATATTGAACTGGTCAAATTAATTTCTACAAGCACAGCTGTCTGCATCACCGATAGCCAGGAGCTTTAACACCAGGGCTGCTGTGCTGCTGAAGCACAACCTTAGTCACACACTTTAACAGCTTTGAGAGCAGTGCTGCAGTGCAATTGGTAGCACTGATACACACACAGAAGACCTTTCTCAATATTGCTGTTACTGAGAACTTCAAATGAATGGATGTGTTTGAAAGACTTCCCAGAAAATACATTTCCTTTTCAGCTGGCAGCTCAGTTATTCATCTAAGTAGTCTGTGGATTAAGTAATTTGACACATTTCTTTTGTGAAACAATTGTGTGTTATTGCTCTCTCGTTTTTCCATCTCACCTGTACAGCTAACCCAGGAATTCAACACAGATATTTCAAGGCACACACCAGGACCAGCCAGCAGCCACCCCAAATAGTATGTGATGATTCTTGGAGCCACCACAGGGCCCATAAATGGGGTCACAAACCAGGGTGGGAAAATCAGAAACAAAGAAAGGGTTAAGGATGTTGTTTTCTCCTATTTGCTTATTAGCTCAGTTCTTGGCATAAATCTCTCTGGACATGGACAAAGAGGGAGCACAGATTTTAGTCATTTTATATCTTTGAAGATTAGTGCAGGGAGGTCAAATTGAGGTACAGCATCATGTATTATAACACAGCAGAATGATCTGGTATCTAATTTATTAAGTGACCAGCAGATTGGACAGCCTGATTTTTCTATATGTGTAGGAACTGTCAGTTTGTTGGTACTGTTAGTACTTCTTCTTTGTTTTTATGCTGTGCTGCAGAGTGGGGTGGGTGGGAAGAGGCTGGACTCTCCCCATTCAGATGCAGCTGCCATGTCATGACACTTTCCTGTGTGTTTCCCTGGGGATGACTTTCACAGCACAGACAGACCACGAGCACTGGTGAGCAGGTGGTGTAAGGCAGTGCCAGTGTCCCCACACTGTCCCCACACAATGTCCCCACAGCACTGCAAGAAGCAGTCGTGCTGGGAAGCAGAGGCCACACATGCCATTGTGTTTTACCTCCACCTGATCATCATATCCACCCACCTAAAATTCCATCTCTGTTTTCTGTATAGATCCTGACAGAACAGCTCAAGTACACTGTGTACAGTCAGAGGACAAGTATTGATTTTGCTGTACCTGAATAAAATTCTTAACAGAAAAACAAAGCTAATGTTGGTGTTTCGGTTTTTCTCTCTTTTGACTTCTGTGCGTGGGTTTCTGTTCTCACCATATAGTATTTGATCCATGTGAGGTGCACAGTCAGAGCTTGATTTTTAAGATGTGCATGACCCAGACTCTGATCTGTGCAGGCACAATTTCAGAGCCAGTAAATAATTTGGCCTATGTTTTATTGCCTGTATTTAACTGAAGTGCAAAGCAATAATTTCCTTCCTACCAACAAATCAGGGAATCAGATAGGCAGCTATTACATTTTTTCTGGTGTAATTATGAGGAACCATACCCTACCACACCAGCATTGCCTAAAAGTTTCAATGTGTAGTTTATTTGCACTTCACTGGGCCAAGGGACAACTAGCCTGATCTGAAGTATATCCTTATTTATTTTGAAGATGTTGCTGTCAATTAAGGTTATTAAGGCATTATTTTAATAGTAGGTGTAGTATACATTAGTTGTCTTGCTAATTATATTGTCATGAAAACATTTGAAGCCTTATTAATGCACACACCATCAATACTTAAAAGCATCATTGCCTGATGGTGATAATAGAGCTTCACTAGTGGATGATCTATGACTGCAAGCATTAAATACTCCCTACTTTAAAGTCATTAATCCCTACTTTCTTCGAATACGTTTAATTAAAAAGTTCCATTTCCCAGTAATTGCTGTTTTTATATAACCCCAAAATGGAATTTTATTCAGGCGCAAGGTCTTTTATATAAACATCCATCTGTCCACAGCATAGCAGTGCTGGGACAAGTTTTGTGGATTGGGTGAGAAGTGATTACAGAAGACTCTGTGTCCCTGTAAGAACTGTGAACTTTTGTCCTCTGTGTAACAGCTTTGGAGCATTTTTGCTTTTAGAATTTTGATGCCAAACAAGGAACTGCAGAGTCAATAGGAGAGAAAATCATGAAACAATGGGGTTTGTGCATACTGGAGTTGCAATATTAGTTTATTAAAAAGCTCCTTCCTTGTTTCTTTTTCTTTTCTATGTCAAGGTTTGCACTACAAAGTATCCTCCTTTCTATTTGAACACAGAATTCAGAAAATCTCAATTGCATGTATACCAATAGACATGTGTATGTATATATATATATATATATATATATATATATATGTCGATATAGAGATATATCTATCTCCTCTGTGCTTCAGGCTGAGAGATATCACTAATAAAAAGAAAATATATTGGTATTAATAATGTTGGCATTCAAAAAGTATGAAATAAATGCATGGAAGTTTGTCAGCTTATTAATCATTCCATTACAAGTGGTGTTTTTACTTTCATTGCTCTAACATCTAACCACAGTTCACTGGCTAAAGGCCAAGGTAGCTTTTGCACTGGCACATTACCATGCAGTGTACTTCTGTACTTCTCTTCCATTTATTAATGCTGCAGACTTCCTACAATTCAGGCTAAAAATAGAACTGGTTATGTGAAAAACACTGCATTTGTGCTTGAGCTGCAGTATAGAAACAAGAGGATTTTATATGGATGGGGGAAGAGATTCATGACACAGAAGAGCTAGCTGGTTATATTCTGGAAAAAGCTTTCTTTTTCATGGTTGTAAATAAAATTAGAGTTGCTATGTACATGTTAGTCTGAAGGATGAATCACAGTTGTTGTATTGCCTCAGTCTGTATGAATCTTTATGTGTATCTTTTGTATGAGGAGAGATGATTTCTTGTACAAGGAAACCTGAAAATAGAACAATGTATGGAAGAGAATTTGTAAAATCAAAGGAGAGTGTAATGTTTTGTTTTTCAGTATAGAGGTTGTCTTCATTTGTGGCATGTATTTTGAAGTAGCCATAAAAATTATATGCAAATGAAAAACTTCAACCTCACCACTAAATTTTTGGACTTGCATTTTGGACAGGCATAGCATCTCCTATTATTCTGCCTTCAGTAACTTTTAGTCTGCATTTGCTGTCTGCAGACCACTTCACCACAAAAACATTTCCAAACTTATTTCCAAGCTGTAATACAGCTGCACACTAAAAACTGTCAGCATTCAAATGCAGTCCTTACACTCTTGATCTTTTTTATAATGCTGTGATTTGTTTTGAATCAACAGTAGCTTGAACAAGACAAACAACATACTGGATTCCATCTGAACCTAAGGGAGCTGCCAGGGACACAGGTGAAGAGTGATAGTGGATTCATTTCATAGTCAAAATGAAAAGTGGCAAAACTGATAAGGTCTCATTGTTGCACAAACAGAAAAAGCTAACAGTTTGCATATCAGAAATATCAGGTGTTAGGATTTGACTCAGAACTGCTGAATAGGAGCTTGTTTGCCTTTGGAGAAATAGAAAGGAAGGAAATGTCATGCAGCAGCATCACACGTGGCAGTGATGGGAGATGGCAAACAAGGAAATAGACCTTTCCAATGCTGCTTCCGACAGATACTGTTTGGACTGGCTGTGATGGTGGATTATTAAGGAATTCTGATTATTAAATGTCTGTGCTTGGCAAAGAATAAGAGAACAACAAACCCCTCTTAAGTGTATGCCAGTCTCCAAATTCCCGCTTGTTTTGTTCTTATCTTGGTACTGTGTAAGAAATAAAATTGGTGATCGTGTTAGAAGCAGAGGCAATAATATTGAAATGAGAACAAATTGTAAGTGGTACAATTTTTGAACTATCTAGAGAAAATGAAATTAAGAAAGCTTTCAAATGCCATGTGCTTTGCACCAGGACACTGAAACACAGTGAGATAGAACAATAGCTACTGTGTTTCTCTGTCAATTCATAACCTATAATTGGACTTAAAAATGGAGGTATTAGTTCACAAGAAAAGGCTTAAGTAAAAAAATTTGGTGCAAAATGCTTAGTTCCTCCTCTTAATTACTACAGACCAGCCTTAACCCTACCTAGCAGTGGAACTCCATCCAGATCTAGTGTAGACTGAAATTAATGAATCTGCTCCAATTTACATTAAAATTTAATTTTGTTCTGACAAGCTCTCTGAAATTGATACTCACTGCAATACTGAGTGCAGTATAAAAGATCATATCATGCAGTCAACATGATGCACTTTGCAATGTAATTTAACACTAATGTTAAATTAAATTACAAAGATAAATTTTATGGTCTCTCTTAAAATCATTTAAGAGCTTAATTCTTATCTGAGATGTGTAAGACACAAATCTTTCCTATTGATCACTGACTATATAGATAATTGTGAGAGAATAATCACAAAATATGATGGGTTGTCCAGGCTTTTTCTTTATGATACAGACTTGTTATTTGATGCGTTAGTCTTTTATTGCAACTAGGACCTCTGCTGAAGGAAAAGGCTCAAGCAGGTTGTCCTCATTGAAGAAAATGCTAATCTGTACAGTTTGGATGAGGCCAAACTGCACCAGGAGATCCATAAAGCAAATATAGACAATGTTAAACAAGACTTGGATGATTCAGGTTGTAGATTTTCATAGTCCTCAGAACTAAGCCCATCAGGAGGAAGATGAGACTCATCCTAATTTTCATTAGCTGAAAATACGTACAGCAATGGATGCAGTTTGCCTCTGCCATTGGGATTCCAGGAATATCTACTTATGTTATTGAAACAAGTGCCCCTTAGTTTGTCTGATTTGTCATCAAGGGAAGGGAAAGGAAGCAGATAGCCTTCACCATTCACTTTGGTGTAGGAAGAACTGTGAGCCCAGCTGGTGGAAACAAAATTAAAGGTCCATAAGACTTGTGTGTGGTGCTGTTGAAGGAGGGGATTTTCAAAACATCTCCCCATTGCACAGGAGGTGAATAGGAAAAAAAGCATTTGCTGAAAGGAGATTATTTTAATGACTGGGTAATGACAGGAAGAGTTTTAAAGTTGCAAAGTTCTTGTAAAGAATCAAAAAATAGACATAATTTTAAAAAAACAGTATTAAATCTTCAGAGAAGCAAAACTACAAACAGAGAAACTCCTTTCTAAGCCCTTTCTAAACAATGGATCTTAAATAAAAATATTAAACAAAATCACAAGGAAAAACCTTTCAGATTTTGAGGGAAGAGGGTTATCAAATAGTTACAGCAATGACTGAGAGCCCTAAATTTTTAATTTTTTTAATGCTTAAGAATATTCTGAAACAGAATTCCTTCCAGCACATGCTGTAATGATGAGCATACTGACTAAAGTGATAGCTAAATAAGGTGTATGTCAGAGTCATCTCCACAAATGCACTCAGCTTCCCCTTGGACAAGGGAAAGAAGAGCACATCTGCCCAGTTCAACATTCATTGGTGTGACATCTTGAAGGTGCTTCACTCCACTCGTTCCTTACAAACTGAAGATGTCACTAAGACTGATCATCTCCACTGTAAGAAATGCTTCGTTTAATATGCACGATGCTAAGTAGGCCCTCAAATTAGGTTCTTTTCAGGGAAGAATGTGCTCAGCTAACCTGCACAGCCTCTTCAGCAGCAGCTCTGCAGGAACAGGGACATTGACAAGAATGATTCTGGACTGTTAAAGCCAGAGCCCTTCTGCCAGCCTGGGCAACACTGCAGGGAGTGAGGAGCCTGCAGTCCTTGCAGGGATGCAAGGAGGGAGGAAGAAACTTTCTGAACTGTAAAGGAGGTTGGGTTCCCTGCTGACCAGGGGCACAGTTTTGGAGCTGGCCATGGTGCCACCACAAGGAAAGGCAGAATTAATAGCCACAAGATCTGACAAAGTTTCCATAGTCATCTGAATTGCTCCAGAGTGCTTGGAGGAGAGGACACTGGTGGAAGATGTTATCTAGCTGATATGGTAAAGGAGGGGGAAAGGAAAGGAAAGGAAAGAAAGGAAAGGAAAGGAAAGGAAAGGAAAGGAAGGAAAAGGAAAGGAAAGGAAAGGAAAGGAAAGGAAAGGAAAGGAAAGGAAAGGAAAGGAAAGGAAAGGAAAGGAAAAGGAAAGGAAAGGAAAAGGAAAGGAAAAGGAAAGAAAGGAAAGGAAAGGAAAGGAAAGGAACAGGAAAGGAAAGGAAAGGAAAGGAAAGGAAAGGAAAGGAAAGGAAAGGAAAGGAAAGGAAAGGAAAGGAAAGGAAAGGAAAGGAAAGGAAAGGAAAGGAAAGGAAAGGAAAGGAAAGGAAAGGAAAGGAAAGGAAAGGAAAGGAAAGGAAAGGAAAGGAAAGGAAAGGAAAGGAAAGGAAAGGAAAGGAAAGGAAAGGAAAGGAAAGGAAAGGAAAGGAAAGGAAAGGAAAAAAAGAGAACAAGGAAAAGAGAAAAGAGAAGAGAAAAGAAAAAAAAGAAAGAGAAAATGGTGGGGGAAAAAGAAATTAAATTAGGGTGCAACACTCTAACTGGAATTAGCTGCAATGCTGGTGATGGCTGTGCTAAGATCTGTTTCATATCCACTCATAGTTTGCCCGAAAAAACATGTTTTTCAAGCTCAGTCTTACCTGAAATGAATGCTGCTTCTTTCCATTATCACTGTTGCTGGGAATTGAAATGGCTGCAGATACAGAACAGTGTAAAAACATGATGAGCTGTGTAGCATGGGAGCAATTGAGCAGCTGAATACTGCATTATTGAGAAATCATTCGCTACCTCTGGGTGTTAGTGAGAAACTGGAGAGTCCTAGACTGGCATTCAGGGCATAGCATAGGATGAATAAACATTGCTGAGTGCTGAGTATTTGCTAGTGAGTCCAGCATGGAGCTTCAGCAGTTGTGTGTCATCCCACTGTGTCCTCCAGGGCTGGCAACACACACAAAAGGAATAGTGAACGCCAGGAGCCTTGTGGCAGGATTGTTTCCTAAATAACCAAGTTATCAATTAAATTAATGACATTTTGTGTGGCATGCAGCAGGCAAAACAGCCATATTTTCAAGTGCCAATGTGTGAGAACCATTTAAATATATATCAGTAGTCCTCAAGGGACTTGTAGATAGGTGCATGAAAGAAATTGTTGTTTTTATGTGCATACCTCTCTCTTGCCAAATTATTCCTGGCTTAGTATTTTACCTCTTATCTAGTTAAGATAGGAATCTCTTTAAAACAAGGGGCTCAGTATTTTGTAAAATATATGTATATCTCTGTCATTGTACAACTAATAAGCTGTAGATGCAAATGATCACTCATATTGCAAGTATTAAGCTGGAAATTCTAATTCCTGTCTTCTTAGGTGATTGCAAGTACAAATGTTTCTTAACTCAGCATGGTGTCACAAAACATGGAACCTTCTCCCATGCTGAGTGGTGGCTATTAAGTATATCCTAGACCCTGTAAATCTCAGGTTATAGAATTTGTTCCAGAATCTCCTTTTGCTATGGTATTGTGCTGCAGAAACTCATCCTGTATTTTTTAAAGCTAATACAAAATATCCATTCCATATGGTTTTGGAGATGTACTTAAAATATGGGCCAAGTTCAACCTGATGCAGTGCTGTCTTGCTGAGCCCTGAGCTAGTCTAAAACAATTTCTTTCAGAGGTATGATCCCATTTATCTCAATGAGATTTTAAGCCAAAGCCTAAAGAAAGTATTTTTAGTAACAGTTTCAAAATCTTTTCCTTACTATCTGTTTAAATCAAATGCATTTAATTTAGGAGTAAACACAGTAAGCATGCCTGTACCATAATTCTAAGCAGCTTCCCACCTCCTTGTAGATTTCAAAACTCCTTTTGTTTCCTACCTATGTAGAAAACCCAAGGAGTTCAGTCTGTTTATACACAGCCAATTTAAAAAATCTTTGGCACAGAAGGAATTGGAAATATGGAGAGAACAGTAGTCACAGTAAACAAACCAGGGATTATTCTGTGGTATTGGACTACTTAAGCTATTGAGGTTAAGAGCTGGCTTTTCATTCTGTCCCAAAGATCATCTAAGGTTTCACTAAAATAAATGACCCTGTGCAGACTGGATTTTGAATATTCAGGTTAAAATAACTGGGTTTATAATTTAAGTTGAAGCAGTTACTGTATTTGCTGCTTGCTACACTAACTACTGTCAAAATTGAACGTTTATTTATTCCATGTATGTCATTTCATGGGATGTACAATGAACATTTATTAGTTCCACATCTCAGCAGGAGTGCACAGTGGCTCTTCAAAAAGGGAAAGCTGGTAGCAAGAACAGTAAGCTGAGTGATGGGAATCTCAAAGCCCCTTCTTTTGGCTTAAAGTTTATCTTGCAGGGAAGGTCCATGGATACAGCTGATCCACTGAAATGTACTGATGGAAGAGACTTGTATTTGACTTGACATATTGGGCAAGAGCTTAAAACAAAGCCAAAGCATTCCCCCTTAGAAAACAAGTATGTAAAAAAACACCTAATTTCTTTCAGTTCATAAAAACCCCAAAACATTTCTCATTTATATCTCCATGTTTTTAATGGAAAACAAAGATGATTTTTAAGATGAAAATGTTCTGTATTCGCATGTGATCCTTAAAAAAAACATGCTATTTTGAGGAGTGAATTGCAAGCCGGCCAGTGAAAGAAGCAGCAATATGTTCCTAGGAAATTTTCATTCCTCCCTCTGTTCTGCAGGGGAATGAAACTTACATTAATTCTGAAAAACAAGCATGAGCAGAGAAATTTAAAATAAGCTATAAGCTTTCTCTGTTTCTAACTCCAAAAATGAACTGTATTGAGGACTGCAGCAGTGCTTTCCTGTTTCAGTGCCATGCTGCTGGGGGTCCAGGGCATACATACAGGATTTTAAACCACTCCAAGAAGTCAAACTTCCAGGTATAGCTCTTTTACAGGGCCTGAAAAAACATCTCTAGTGTGTCCCCTTCCTCACTGCAGGTGTATCAGTAACATATTGTGGACATCTGGAAATGTGTACCTGTGGATGGGCATAAAACAGTGGATGTGGATGTGCAGACACACTTCAGTTCTTTTCAGAAATCCTGCCCCTCTGAAGAAATGGGACCTTTACCAGGGAAATGCACTGGGGCCAGAATTTCTCTAGCAGCATGAACTGGAATTGTTTTCTCTGGAGCACATAGAGGGTGTGCAGAGGGAAGACTGCATTTCAGCATGGAAATAAAATGTTGTTGTGTTTAGATTTGTTGGTTAATAACTCAGAGCCTTTGTGGAGGATAAAAAATGAGCTCTAAAAGAAAGTGCTGAACCTCTTCAAGGCTGCACACTGTATTCCAGGTATACCTTCACTGTCAACATCCTACCTGAATATTAGCCAATGATTAATACTCCCATTCAAATGGGGGTTTTGTGACTTTTAGGAAGGGCAGTAAATCAACATGTGCTCTGAAAATGCAACAGTTCCTATAATTTTCAAGTGATTAATACCGGCATTTGACCAGGAGAAGTTTCAAGCATCAAAGGGTTAAAATTACATTTCAGTAGAACTTCAGGGAACACTCGTTGCTGCCTGGTTCCTTGCTGGCTCATTCAGAAAAACTGATGTTACATTATACATTAACATTTTTAAGTGTCATCTACATGAAAAATTTTATCTATTTCCATTTTTTAAATTGTAGCAAGTAAAACTTTTACGTATTCAGACAAAATAGGCAGCCATAGGAAGACAGTTAAAACTTGCTTGTTTTGGTAGACCATGGGACTTGCTGGCCACCTGGCTTACTGACCAGATATTTTTCCTGATTTAAAGAAACTGGCTGGGTGATTATGTAGTGTCACCAGCTAAATACGGCAAGTCCCGAGGCTCAGCGATTTCTCTTTAAAATGCAGAAAGCGCGGAGAAGCCGAAGGGCTGCCGCTCCTTTGTGCTGCCGGCGCGGAGCCCCTTGGCTGGGGCAGCTCTGCCACCTGCAGCTCAGCGCCGGCAGCTTCCCCTCGCAGCCCGAAACCCCTCCTGGAGGCGGGGGGCTTCGTGGGGAGGTAATCCCTAATTAAACTGGAAATAGAAGGCGTTAGCCTGTGGTATGCAAAAGGTAAAAGAGAGCTTTCACGTCGGTGTTTGTTGCTAATATTCACTGCTTCCAGAAAGAGCATCTGCTCTCGGAGTGGAATAAAAAGGCAGCATGAGAACAAAAATCATAAGGCTAAAGCTATTCTTGGTGTGACTGGACTGATCTCAGAGCTGAATATGATCCCTTACTGATGAAGGCCAGTTTGGTTATCTGCTGATAACTGAGGTATTGCAGGAAATTATGTGTGGATCCATATTCTCAGAAACCTTTAACACCGTCTGCAGTGCCACCACTATCTCCTCTTGTAACTCCCTTCTTGAAAAACACTGGGTTTTGAAACCTGTAAGTGCTGGTCTTCTCCTCAAAAAAAATCATTTAAAAAATTAAATTCTTCCTGATGTGTTTTACTAACACCAAAAAAAAAAAAAAAAAAAAAAAACCAAAAAAACCTCCAAAAATGTGCTTTGTGCTTTATTATGTTCCCTATTTTCACTTCCCCGAGCCCCAAGGGTATAGCATTACCATTTTGTCAAGCTGGATCCAAGCCTTCTAACTGATGAATTGTCCATAGGATCCGTGTGGAACTCCAGGAGAGTCACTGCCAGTATCCATAGTACCAAACCATGTGCATGGGTCCAGTGTGTACTGGACACCCACAAATACAGGCTGCTCAGGCCAGCGATCTCTCAGGGTGAAGCACTGTGCTCATCCCTAGAGCTGGCAGCACCTCACAGCTCTGACAGTGAAGCAGCAATGGTTCTGAGTAATGGTCAGACATCAGCACAACAAGATCAGATAAGATGGCTAGAAACTAATTCTAATAATATTGGGTTACTAAACATAATGTGGAGTTCTTTCAGTTGGTTTTAGTACTGCAGAGGGAAAGTACATAATCTATTATGATACACATTTTTCCAAATACATTTTAAAAGCTAAAACAAACATAATTTTTTCTTTGAACTTTAGGCCTTGTTCAACTGCACACACAATTAAGACACATTCTAGTGCCTGAAACATCCACAAGGAGCTTTGTGTTCTTCTGGGACAGCAAGAGCGATCTGGTGGACCAGATCCAGCATCATCTAGGGCATTTCAGCTGGCACTAGACACCTGTGCACAGGCAGATGGATCCCAACTCTAGTGTTGCCTAAGTGTGGAACTCAGAAATATCTCCCTTGTCAAGCATTGCCATTAAAGGTTCTGTATTCCTAGGAATGTAGAAATTATTTCTGTAATCATACATCGTCACCACACTAAATTCTTGAAGTCTTTAGGCTATTTTCTTGGGTGACTGATTTCAAGCTGTGAAGAAACTGCTTGTAGAAGAGATTGGTTTTGTTGGTGTTCCAAACATTATTAATATAGTACTATAGTAAATACTTGTACATTTTGGTATTATCCACTGCTTGAAAAAAAAAGTTAAAATGGATGTTGTGAAGAAATCTCACAGAGGGAGACTAGATGATCTGTGGGGAATAGACAGTTTAAGCCCCGGGCTTCTATAAGCCAATGAATGCAGGAGAATAAAACATTTCATTAGCTTTGTTTTAAGAACTCACTCTGTCAACCCAGCCTGCCAGTTACCTGCTCACCATTGTTTAAAGACAGCAGGTGGTTTTGGCCAATCAAGCTTTTAAATGCATGTTGTCCCCACATTTTTAAACTGTTTTTTTTTTTTTTTGAAAAGAAACCCAAGTTACTGATTGTCGATGACAAGCTCCTTGGACTTAAGAAAATTGGAGCACAATCATTTCCTCTTTCAAGGATTTGGGTTTGAGTTACTTTAGATTTCAAGTAGGTCTCAAAGGTCACCAAAAAAGACTGTGAGATTTGATATCAATCATTTTTAATCCAGTTCATTTTACACTTATGCCAAATTCACACAGATAGAGCTAGATACATTTAAAACTACAGAGTTCAATGCCCTGCTATTACTCAAGTATCTATAGCCGACCTTACAATTTTCAGACTTTAGAGGAAGAAAATGGTTGTGAATTCCCCAAAAACCAGAAGAAGAATTCATGTGAGTGGCTACAGCTCGCAAGTACTCAGAAGATGAGACTTTCCCATGTCCTAGAGTAGGACCCTCAATGCCCATATGTTTTTCTGTATGCGAGTGAGATCAGTCAAGCATATTTGGTCTGTATTCCATTTTAATCTTGTGTGTGAAGTGAAAGAGATTATACACAGGATTAGCAGTCAAAATATCCACAGGCAGCGGGGACAGCATAGTTCTCAGTGCACATTATGGTTACAGCACAATAGCAAACATCTTTGCCAAGATGATAAAGAAGAAACATTCTCTTTGTTGCCAGTAATAAATATCTAGGGAAGAGTAAGTATATAATGAATAAAGTGTCCTTAAGGAAATGTTGGAAGAACCTACATATATATTTAGCTATTTTTAGTCCCAGCAGCAGTAGAGCTGTGTGAGTCTAGCACTCTGCCCAGGGTAACTAGTTTGTTCAGAATTATCACAAGTATCTTTTTCATGCTTGCTGCTGTCAGCTTATAATGAGAAAATTTAGGCAGCCATGCCAGAAACCCAGACTTTTGAGAGTCAAAACAATGGTGTCCATTACGATCACAAATCTCTTTCTCTCTCACACACACACACAAAACCTGAGCAAGCGCCTGTAGGTTTCAGAATAAATTGAATATCAACTCAAAATACAACACCTTTTTCACAGCATAAACTGGATCCTGCATATATTTTAGGACCTGATGATCTTAATTTTTGTTGAATATTGAACTAGATGAAAATCCAAACCCAGAGTGCACTGTGTGATGGCAGCTTTCTCTCTATTAGATTATCTTGCAGATATTTATTTACAAGAAATATGTAAAAACTGTGTAAGAAAAATGTCAGTGAGGCAACTGCAGATTCAATTTCTGCAGATGGAAAAAAATAATTTCTCATACTCAAGCTCTTCATTCTCCCTGCTGCTTTATGTTATCTGTGTTTTAACTGCTGTTAATGAAAGGCTCATCAAACAGCAGTGCCAATACACAGTAATATTTAAATGCTGAATTAGTCTCAGTTTTCATGGCAGCTCCCTTTCAACTATTTTCCCTGCATACTTTGCATCTCCATTTCTATGAATGAGAGAGGGGTGCATGTTGGCAGAATGGAGCAAATGTTGCTCAGCTCTGCAGCCCAGAGAGAAGAATTTGTCTCCTGTGTCATATATTTGTAAAAAAAACAGAGGGAAAACATCTCCTGCTGAAGCAAATCCTGGATACTCCTTCAGCAAAACTTCCTAAAATTAAGTAAATAATTCAAAACAAGACTTAGCTTAAGGTACTCCTTTCTTCAGTTGCCATTCTAACTTCCAATAATTTCATCAACTTTTTGCCCTACTTCTGTTGGTAAAAAAAGCCAAACCTGCCCCTGCTTCTAAATGCAGTTCTGCTTTGAAAAGTGACTAAAAACGGCATGCAGGCCCCATGCTTATTCTGTGCCAGCTACTTCCTTATCATATGTGCTCAGTTTGCAAGTAAGGAACCATCTCCTCCTGCGTGCCAGCCCTACAAATTTCAGGTAGCACCTGTAGGTCAGCCTGGACTTTTTCTCCTCATTTAGGATGCCTAAAAAACAAGGCTCTGGCAAACAAGAGTAAGCCCTCAGTTACACGTGTGCAATTTTGTAGCCTTCTGTGTCTTTGAGTGAGGTTTACATGACTGGAAATGATTCTGTGGTTATAAACAGGAGAGACCAGAAAGCAGCATAGTGCTCTTTCTGCTGGATCTGCTGTGCTCACAGGAGTAGAAGGCAGTGAACAACATTTAATTATTAAGTTAACAGGTAGAAAATATGTAAGACTTTAAAATATATAAGATTTTAAAAATATGTTTGAAACTCCATATTTTCAGAAATCTGTATCCTATATATTCAGCATTCAAGCAGACAAGAAAAATAAAATGCTTCTCTTTTTTTCCTCATATGGGTGATTCATATGATAAGAAGATAATGTATTGTCCTCATATAACAAAAAAACCCCCAAAATTACCTGGATTATTTTGCATGCAATATCAAAATAAAAGATCATTTATAAGTTCTCATTGTGGTGTGCAGCAGGTCAGAAGAACACATTTTGCTGTATGGGAATGCTAATCCACTATGGGCATTTTATTATTTATTAACCTTTGCAGCTTTGGCAATGAAGCATGAACATTTCTAGTCTTCTGAAATCTCTGTAGCCTGGAAGACTAGAGTTGAAGTTTATCTGATATATCCATAAATTACCTAGGATAATAAATAGTAATAAAAAGTTTTCCCAATTCAGAGTTTTGATTTTGCAATCCAAGTGCAGATTAAACTGAACTGTATAAGGCATGCTCCATTAGCAAGAGTAAAGAAAATCCAAAAATATAATTTCCAGCTACGTAAATGCTGATCAATGGAGGCTTTGCTTGCATGAAATTGTTCTGTTCTGGCTTTTTTCTTGTAGTTGTGTGTTATACTGGAGCCAATGCAGGAACTGATGTCAAGACATAAAACTTACAATCTAAGTCCTCGAGACTGCTTGAAGACATGCTTATTTCAAAAATGGCAGAGAATGGTGGCCCCACCAGGTATGTTTCACTTCCAAAATTCCACTTCTTTTATAGTAAAATTAATGGAGAAGCAGTGGGAAAGCTTACTTAGAAAGGAAAGTAATAAAAATTAACAATGCTCCCAAAGCAAGCCTGAAAATTATTCTGATATTTTATGATTTCAGTCTGACACAACTGATTTATGGATGTGCACACTGAGATGGCTTCACTATGACTAGGATATAATTTAGTACAAAAGTATGTGTAGATGGAATGCAAAATGCCTACTGGCTCCATTAGAATTCATTGTTTGTGTAATCCTGCTTCCTGCTGTGACTCTGAAATTACAGCTACAATTCATAATTAATTGTCTTTGAGATTAATATTAAGTTATTTACAGGCCTGGACCTAATCTCCTTCCTCTAACACTTCAAAATAATAATTCTCTCCTTTTTCAGATTATAAAGATTTTTATATCTTAGAGTGTTCACATGGTTGCCCAGGCCAAATTTTGAGAACAATCGCCCTTCTGTGCTTTGCCAGTTTAAGCAAAGCTGTGTAATTGTCCTGATTCAGTCTGAGTTTTGCAGGCTTGCAGGGCAATGCCATTTGGCACACTTCATGGGTTCTCCTGGGAGCAGCAGTTTTGAAGGTGAAGCCCACACAGGATACAGAAGGGGCTCAAAGGGAGGTTGCTTGTTGCTTGATCCATGGATGGCAGCAGTAGGGCAGAAAGCTCCTTTAGCCTTTGTTTCTGGCTGGGTCACTGGAGGCTGTACCCTCCATCACAGTAAGACCTGCATTGTCATTTAGCATTTAGTTTCTTGCCGTGTGACCTTCAGCAAGTTCCACAGGCGCTTTGACCATAATGATCATTATATGATACTCCCAGCAGTAAAAGGCTTTTGAATACCTTTATTGACAATGCAGGGAAAATAAGCTTTGTTAATCCATCAGAAAAAATTGAAAGCAGATTCCATTGGTTTGGGTCCAAATATCATTCTACAGTTTGTATGTTAAAACTAACACAACTGCTACTATTAAACTTCGCAATTTAAAACTAATTGGAAAAGTATTTCAGCACCACTTCTTATGGATAATTTTAGTTCTTGCTTTACAATATCTGCCATTTGCTTTCCTTCTTATCATTTTATTGCAGCAGAACCCACAAGACAACCAACAACCAAACGGAGAAAAAGGAAAAACTCTACCAGCAGCACTTCCAACAGCAGTGCTGGGAACAACGCAAATAGTACCAACAGCAAGAAAAAGTCAGCTGCTGCAAACCTGAGTCTATCAAGTCAGGTACCTGTAAGTCTCACTTTCCTTTTAGGCCTGAATCACTTATGGTGCTTTAATTTTTTCCATACATTGTAAAGAAGGTGCATTCTTGAGTCAAAACTGTCACATGCAAAAGGCGATCTTGCACAGTGTGCTGTGGAAGCTGGGGAATTAGTGGAGAGGTGTGAAGAAGCTGTTCTGCAGTGCAGCTTTAATGCAGGACCCTCAAACAGAAGTGTCCTGAGGATCAGATGTGATTTTTTAAAGGCCTGGGCCAGTTTCCCTTTTTTTCAGGGGGAGTCCCTTCACTAGTGGTGGGACTCAGATTAGGCCTCGTGGTTTTAGGAAGAGCATGAGCCTTGCAGACTTCACCTGCCAGGTGCTAAGCAAGGATGTGTCCCAGTGGTGCAGGAGAGCTGTACCTGAGGAAGCTGCTGGTCTCTCTGTGTTAGTACCTTACCTCTAATTGGTGCCAGGTTCAGATGCTGAACAGGAACAGGTTATGATTTAACTTACCTGCAGAGCTTGTCTCTTTGTCCAATCACTCCACTTGTAGAGGGTAGATCCCCTGGAATGAGGTACTCAGCTTATCCACCCTACTAGCTGTAACTCTTGACATCCCAATTGTATAGGGAGACACCAAGTCATTTCCAGAGTCATAACTGTATCAGCACTGCAATAATGTCACATTTACTGCCTTAGTCACAATATAGGGGTATTCAGATCCCAAATTGTGACAAAGCGTGCCTTAGTCAATAAGGAGATAGCTTATGCATGTTAAAGCTTGGGAAATTAATTTGATATTATAGGAACCATAAAGTCATATCCTGGGAATAACATGCAGGTGTTTTTATTGGATTTCTGATCAGCAGACAGGAAGGGGTAGGTCTCCTCTGAAACCTGACAAAGACTATAGGCGTTTTGCTAGTACAAAGCAGACACTTCCTAGGAAGCTTGACTATCCAGATTTAAAAAGAGGAGTAGACTAACACCAGTGAAATGAAATGAAGATTTTTGTTTAGCAACTGATTTAGCAATCCACTAGTTTACAGCTTTGGGCTTCAGTACATTAAACTCATATTTCCTCCTTGTCATATTAAAATTGGCTTGCATCCCCAGAGTCAGATTCTTTCCCTAATATAGGCATCTCTGTGTTTTTCTGGCAGCACAAAGCAGTCAGAAGGCTGACTACCTGATCTCCTGGTGCAGGCACCACTCTGCCCCACTGATGGTATCTGCCAGAAAAACCTTTGGATCAATATTCAGCCATATTTAAGAAAAAACTCCAATGAAGTGCAAAACCAAGCAACCAGCTAGCTCCCTGCTATCTCCAACTTTAAAATAGACAGTAGAGCTTTTCTGTCAGCTACACCCTGCTCAGAGTTCAGCAGGACCAGAATGTGACCCCCTGCCTCTCTTCAGCCTGCTTCTCCCTGGAGAAATGACTTGTGGCATTCAGTGGTAGCCGTGTGTACTTGAATGTTTGAATGTGATTGAGCCCTCTGATAGTTACCTGTCACTCCAACTGACACTGAAAGTGACTTCAGGTGCTGAAGGCTACTCCTGACAGATGAAGCAGTCAAGGCTGCTTTTCTGATGGAGATGATAGTTGAGCATGTGAGACATATTGGTGAAGTTTATTATGGTATGAGGGATGGATTTTTAGCCTTCCTTTACTTTCAGGATGTTGCATACTCAATATTTTTCAATATTATTTGCTTTCTGTACCAGAGTAGCAAAATGGTGCAAACTCTTTTGTATGGAGTATCAGGTTCCATTTTTAGGACACTTTTCCTTTCCATCTGCAAAGGGGAAAATGCTTAGCTGTTCAATTTGACATACTAACAGCTCTTCCCATCTTCCCCACAGTAAAGATAGCAAACCAGATGGAATTGATGGTTTGGCCACCCTGTAGAGTAGACATCTCAAAATAATTTTAGCAGGAGGATATTTCGGTGTAAAACTATTCAACACTTTTCAGTTTAATAAAGAGATGTAATCCCACGCTTCTTCAAAATTATGCATTCTTTGAAGTGGACCTTGTTGCCATTGCTTTCTGAAGATAGCTGCAGGTAGCAGTAACTTTCTTTCTGTTTCTTTCCCATAACTGTACCTTAAAGCGTATCATTTAGTAGTTAATGTTTGGTTTCTCTTACATGCAATAGAAGACAAGAGATCCTTGAACACAATTTGGCAGTTTTCAGTTCACTAAAATATTCATTTGGCTGTACAGCTTTCTGTGAATGGGACTTTCCTGCTCAGTAGAAAAAAAAACCCACCCTACTGAAATCATTCACTTTCAGTGTTAAAAGCATTTCCCTCTCTTTATTAGAGAAGAGGAATGAAATCACTGCATCTTCTATCCAGATGACTCAAATAACCAGCGCTAGTTACAGTTCCATTTTTCTCATCCTCCTCTCTGGAGAACCCCACAATGAGCTCATATCTATATCAAACCTGGATTAATATGAAGTCCTGTATTCCAACTTTCTCTTTTTCTCCAATGATTTCTTCCCTGCCAGCAAAGTCAGTCTCTCCATCATAATCACATCTAATTTCCTGTCTCTTTTATGCTTCTGTGTTGTTTTAACTTTGATATTAAATTAATCCTGATTAAACAGTGTTTTCTTAGCCTCTATTCTATGTGATGTTTCTTGGTTTAGAACATTAGTAATTATTCTGTTTTGCTCCTACATTAACGCTGCATGCAGTCTGGCAAATGTGTGAACTTACCACACACCTCATCCCCATTTCTCACTCACACTATTAACTTCTGTTTCTTTAATGAGGTCTTCATGCCTAGAGAGGTAAATATCCCATGTTCAGGATAGTGTCCAGACAACAGAAGCACCATCAGCTATGGCAAATCTTCAGAGTTTTGTCATTTTCCCCACAGTCCTTTCCAGCTCTTCAGGTAAATACATTGGGCAAGCCTTGATTAAGGAGGGAATGTTACGTCAGATAGAGGTTCTTCTGCTAGAGAAGGAGAAAGAAGGAGAAGGAGAAGGAGAAGGAGAAGGAGAAGGAGAAGGAGAAGGAGAAGGAGAAGGAGAAGGAGAAGGAGAAGGAGAAGGAGAAGGAGAAGGAGAAGGAGAAGGAGAAGGAGAAGGAGAAGGCTGTGCCATTTCCTTCACCTGCATTATTTTCTGATCCATTGTCCAGGCAGGGACAGTGCAGACAATACAGAGCCAAGCTCAGAGAGCGAAATGATGTGATTGTGTTTCCATGTGTGGGTCAGGTTGGCACTGCATCCTGAAGTTGTTGAAGCCTAATCAGTCAGTAATCATTTGTGCTCCTTGTGTTGCCCTAAACTTATTAGCATTTCCACAGTGCTGACACATTCTGATACATCTCTAATGACAATCCATAAAAGCATCTGAAGGGTCTCTGCTCTTGGGTGGGTATCTTCCCTTTCATCAGGAACTTGAAAATGTTCACTCTCAGTCCATCCTCTTATCTCTAGCTATTGTTTATACTTTCTCAACTGTGGTAAATAAAATACAGGTTTTTGTCCTTTTGACAGTCACTTGCACTCTATTGTACCCATTGTCTCTTATGATGGTGGGATGAACAGTGTTTTCTGTGGTTCTGTTGATTCTCAGGCTACTTATTGCAGATCTTCAGGATCTCTTGTCAACATGACTCTTCTGGCCCAAGTCCCTTGTTTAATACCTTTTCTATGTACTACATATTTCCTACATTCTTAATACAAATGCAGTTAGCCAATGTGCCACGATTGCACCACAAAACTCATTCTTAGCTTGGCCCATTGCTTGTCCAGTGATGCTTTTGACCCAAGTCCTGTAGGTGCTGAGGCAACACAGTGTAGTGTGGTGCTAAAGTCAGCACAAATACAGGAACATTTTTCTCACCAGAAGTTTTCTTTTCTCAGGCTCTCATGGGTGCAGGCTCAGTACTGCCAGTGCTCCCCATAGGTGCATTGACTGGTTTTAGTGCATAAAGGAAACACAGGACAGGGACCCAGAAACTGTAGTCCTCTCAGCTGCCTTAGTCTCAGCAGATGCCAATAATTTAAACTTGGATCTGTTCATATTCTCAGTCACATCTGATCTTTGGAAGGCTCATTGGGCAGAAAGTGGAGTTACCAATTTCCTCTAGACAAAGAGCAAATATGGGCAAGAGTCCTTCTGCAAGGTTCACAGAAAACCTGCCTTTCTGATGTCAGCCTTCTTATCACTTTATAGAAATTAGTTACCTAATTTGGGTGTGTCATTGCCTTACCTCTTACACAGTACTAATAATTTCCTCTAGTATTTGAAGCTAGCTGCAATATTTTCCCAAATCTTTGCTCAGTTTTCAAGCCTTCTCACTGACTAAAATCATATTCCTTAGCATTTTTCATATTCTTCTGTTTCAAATAAAACTTTCTTGAAAACCCTGTACTGTAGAGCAGTGATTTGTGTACTGTGATCTGTGCATTACAGGTATGAGCAAGGTCATCAGAAGGGGTCCATACAGCTATTTTAACTTAAATATCACTCTCTGTTAAGTTTAATTTTAAACGGGCACATTGATCAATTGTCATATATTTGAAACTTGATAGCAATCCACAACTCTCACAAACTCTAAGAACCATTGCTCTGTGCTGCTCCCAGTCATCCCCACAGAAATTTATAGGTGGATTTTGTTTTTGTTTAATAATGAAGATCCCATTGAGTGTAATGCTGTAACCATAAACCCAGTGAAATATCATGTGTTGGAAAGAATAAAGCATCACTACATGCCACTGAGTAAATGAAACATTCTTTGTTATATCCAGAGTCTAAAGTAGAACCTCCTTGCACTCTTTAAGCAAGTTACATACCTCAATATGCACATACCTCAAATTCTTTTATAGCTCTCTGTAAGCTTACAAACCAAATCCATAAATAAACCTGCTAATGTGGAAGGGGGCAGTACAGTCTCTTATGTGTTTCAGAAACAGGGTAGGTTTAGGTGGTTTGTAATGGATGTTGTAGAACCAGAGCTACAGTTCCAGGGCCAGAGATTAGTGTCAGAAATTATCCCACGTCTCAAAACCATGCAAATCAGAGTCTATTTAGTAGTAAAAAGATGAGAGAGAATAACTTTGTTTCCAGTTTTTGTGCTTTAGGAAAAACATTCCAAACAAGAACAGAATGTCAAGTTAACAGTGAGAATTATGATGAGATGTGAAAGATTTTTCTCTAGAAAGTGTTTACTCTGAAACCTAATTAAAAAGTCAGTTCTGTTTCTAAAATTCATTTCAATACTAGTCTGATGTTTTTCTCATGGAAGCAGTGACCATTATGGGTGTGGACAGCAGTGGGGCTCTCAGTCATTAATAATTTTTGTGCCAAAGAGCTAAAAAGTCAATTATTAAAATAATTACCACTAACACAATTCCATAAGAAGGAAAGCAGGAGGAGGAACCTTTCTTCTTTTCACTCTGCACTTAGAGGTATGCCAGCTGCTAAAACTAGTGCAACTTTCAGTCCTTGGAGGATGAGATGTGCTTGAATGTTATACTTGAGAGGGCCAAGTATTTTTAATTACCTTAGTCTTGTGAAGCACTGTTTACTTCTGGGGGCTGTGACAACAGAGCTACAAACTGATTGCTGTAACACACTGAGAGAGGCTACATATTAACAGCAGCAAAGAAGGAAGGCTCGGTGATGGGGAATTTTACATGGCCCAACAGATACCCATACTTTACTAGGACATTGTTTAAACATAGGATGATCCCAAATTAAAAAGTTTAGCCACTTAGCTGGGCAGGGCAGAGCTAAATTTTGAGGCTTGGTATAAAAAAAAGATGAAATCTAGAAATGACCAGTCTGTTAAATAGAAGTGCTTGCATTTGAGTGTTGCGTGAAGTGATCTCTGTTTTTATAGTTTATATGCATCAATTTAAGTTTGGATGGCAACTAGGGTTATTACAGGATGAAAGGTATGATATACATGAAAGCTGCTTTTGTGGTTATATTTTAAAATACTACATTTCTATCACATAATGTAAAACAACCACTGCTTTATTTACAGTGCTTCACTACAGCCATATTTTACTATCATGAGACATTCCTTGACCAAAAATGTTGTTTCTAATCACAGAGTAAATTAATAAGATTGAGTGACTACAGTCTAAATCTTTTTTAAACTAATTTAGTCAAATATGTGCTACCATAACTAGGCCATAGCAGTGTGTGCTGCCATGCAAGAGACTAGGGTTTAATTCTTGGATTCTGCTTCTCACTCCATGAGCAGGAGCTAGGAGCACTCCAGAGCTGCAGCCTCAACCCTGGGAGGGATGGAGCCTTGTGTCATTCAACAGCAGTGACCCCCACTGGCCAATTTAAGGAGAAGCATTGAGGGGCTCTAAAAGGAGTCACTTCCAGTCCTCCTCAGAGGTTGGTGGTCATTGCACGGGATCTAGTGAGTGGAGGTTCAATGGGGTGCACTTGGTGGGGTCTTCAGCTTTCAGTCTGAGGAGCAGAATCCTCTGGGGAGGAAACAGCATGTGCGCTTCCTGAGACACTATTTTTGCCTGATATAACTGTAAGTGGCAAGATTGTCAAGAATTTTTTTTTTCAGATGTCCTGTAATGAATGCTGTGATATCTATCTTTTAAATAGAGTGAGGAAAAACTCCACTAACCTCAATATAATTGTAGTTCAATTCCCAGAGAAAGAGACAGAGATTCAATAGCATAGAGGGAAATACAAGTGCAAACTATTCTTTCAGTGGGAGTCATTATATGAAAAGAATAATATTTGAAATGAACCTGAGAAATCAGAGGTGGAAATACTTACAATGTCATTGAACATGTCCCCACTGATGCACAAATGTTTCCTACCACAGATTGAGATTTTTTTCCCCAGCCTAGTGTCAGGTGACCCAAGCAGTGAAACTAGCACTGTTCCCGTGGGATTGTTAATCCTTAGCCTGCCATTATCAGGAACAGGAATATTGTCTTAGGAGTGGGAGTTACATTTTTGTTTACTTAATTCCATCTTAGTACCCCAGTCTACATCTCCTCAGATTGGCCTAGAGCGATTGTCTTCCTTTCAGCACTTGCAGCTGTTAAGCACATTTCCCCTCCCAGTCACTTGGTGGATGTAACACATATTTAATTCTCTCACGTGGCCTCCCCAGCCAGCTGCTGCAGCCCCACAGTGACTTTTGACGCGCTTGTCTAAGTCTCGTCCGAGCCGCTGACCTCTCGCTGTATGGCAACAGAGAGAGCTTGAGGCCTGTCCTTGAGAAAGTCCAAGTAAAAGGAGCTGTTGCCACCTCGGTCTGCGATTCTGTGTGTCAGCCACTGTGGTCCCTTTTTGCCTGCCATGCAGCACTGCACACTCACACCCAGCTCGCTGTCCTCTGCCAGGTCTCTTTCGTCATTAATGCTCTCGCAATACAATGGGATCAGGTCTGGTCCAGCAGTGCACACTGTACATTGACTGTTGTTTAGAGGGATGGGATAAATTAGAATAAACTTTTTCTTATGAGCACCTTTGTCTTTTAAACTTCTGTGTCACAAAGCTGTGTGTGAGGGTTTTTTTAACCAAATATTTTATGGATATATGGAGTAATAAAACAAAGTGAGGAAGAAATAATGTAACAATTTTCATATAGTCACAAATTTTTTACATAGCACAGACTGAAAATGTGACAGAAACATTCTTTTGTAACATGCCAGCCTTTGTTGAGGGATATCAAGAAATAGTGTAAACACTTGCAAGCAATAATTTGTATTGTTTTGTGGTGAAGGAAGTAGACATCTGATTAATAAGAAACTTTATTAAATGCAAACATTTGTCTTCTGTTTGCTATTAACATTCATAAGGAGGAACAGATCCTTTAAAAAATGAATCCATTGTTTACCAGGATTCTTGGAAGGGCTTGTTAAATCAGCAGGAACAAAGCTACACATCTGGAATTACTGCACTTCTACCAAGCACTACCTGATGCCCTGACACCTGAGCTGCATGAAGAGATGCATCCCACATATTTCTTTAGCTGTTAGCACAGCAGCCTGATTCTCCCTTTAACAGAGAGAACAAGAGTTCTCTGGCTTTGCACCTTTGCTTTCCAATCTCAAGTTTGCACCTTTCTATCCCATGCTGCTTAGGTTTTTTTGCAGCAAATCTGTGATGCACTGGAGTACAGTAGGCGGTTTACTTGTTTTCATGGAAGGACAATTTGTACTTAAAGCAGTGATTAGATGAATTCTTTCTTTCTTGCATGCTTTAGTTTCTGATGAGTTCTAGCTTCATCAGTGTAATTATAATTAGCACTCTTCATCTTGCTTTTACGGTACCAGCTGGACAGATTGGTCCTCTTACTGCACAGATTGGCGGCAGGGTTGCCTACATGGAGTTAGGTGACAGGCACCATGAAATAACAGATGGTAAATTCAGGGCTTGTTGGCAATCAGCAGGTTTTTGCTAATGACTTAATTAGCTATGCAAATTGTCAAATCAGTGTGAACATTGTTTTTATCGAAAACTTTACCTAAATTAATTACCATAATTAAGTAGCAGAATGTCAAGTATATTGGATGCGTAAAAGGGCTTGGCTGGCTATGGATAAGAGAGTTACCATCTTTATTAGAGTGCTGTGCTCCATGTTTGAGAAGTCTGAGGATAAGAAATGTGGTTTCTTTTAAACTACTTTTGAAATACGCATATCACCAAGTTCCTACTGAGATACACCCTGGTGCCTTTCCAAAGAAAATGGCTCAGGAAGGATTTACTGGATAAAGACTAAATATTTTAAGGAGAAGTTTAAAGGCAGTTTCATAGCCTGTTTATTTGCTTAAATCAGGCATAATTTTCAACCTGCTTTTCAGTTCTGGGGTTTCTGAGATCCAGAGCCATGAGCATGCGGCTATAGAGATGTGTTATAGTTTTTAATTAAATTAGAAGTGAAGTGTCAGCCTCTGTCCTTGTTCCTACTATATGGGAACTTTTAACTCTGTTGTTCAAATGTCACAAAGTAAAAGAGATGCCAATTCTCTAACATAATTTTTTTAAGTTGATTTTTTCTCTCTCAAGGTTTCCATATAACAAATATTGGGTGCTGTTCACAGGATGTGATGGTGGTAGGAGAACCAACTCTGATGGGAGGCGAATTCGGGGATGAAGACGAAAGGCTTATCACTAGATTAGAGAATACACAGTATGATGCAGCAAATGGCATGGATGATGAAGAAGATTTCAACAATTCACCTGCACTGGGAAATAACAGCCCATGGAACAGCAAACCTGCTGCTAACCAGGAGACTAAATCTGAAAACCCCACACCACAAGCTTCCCAATAGGCTATTCTGCAGCAGTGCCCACTGCAATGTACCTCAGTGGGTTATTAATTACTGTTTCACAGCATTCTTGGAAATAAAACTTAAAAGAAACACCTTTCAAATGATACAGTATCTATTTCTAAACTAAAGCTATCCAACTTTTTTTGTTAGGGAAAACTCTTGTATAAGCTTCCATATACATTCCTTGGAAGTATGTCATACAACTAGATACTGGCACTGACCTCAATTAAAATAATTGAAAATTAAACAGCATCTCATGGCAAATTTCTGACAGTGCATTTTATTGGAAGGGGTTGTTTTTTTCCTCATCAAACAATGGCCATATTTTAACAAGTCATCAGTGCTCAGGATCTCATTATAACATAACTATGTAAAACTTTTTACAATTGTAATATATTTTCTGCTTTTCAACTTGCACCTGAAATTTCTTGTTTCAGAAAAAGATCAGCTTTTAAGGAAAAGTAAATTAAAGTAACTTTTCTTCATTCTTTAACTTTTCTTTCATCAGTTAATCATTTAAAGGATCCAGCATTTTTAATTTACATTTAGCTGATGCTAGTAGATACTCTATCCATCATTTAATATAAAATACTGAAACAAGAAATGTCTTTTTTTCATCAAAGACATGAGAAATATTTTTATGTGGAAAAAGACAACCAGTCCTATGAGAGTTTATGCTTTGTAAAATTGCTGTCGATCCAGATATTTTAAAGCCATGTAATCCATTAACTTTGTGGGCAGCTTAATAAATCTAAAATTTTTGTGTTTTTATTATTGTATCTGAGTTGGCTTTGTTGTTATTTCTTTTCATAGTATATTTCTTGTATAATATTTTTGTAAAGCCCTCATTTTTTGTTTTACTTTTTTGTTTTGTTTTGTTTTTTATTCCGGTGTATTTATGTGAAACTTTATAAAAGAAACTAATTTTTTTTCATTTACATATTAATATGTTCAACTCATCATGTAAAGACACAGTGAGTCAGTGTGTTATATAATACAACTGTATTTTATGTATGCTTTGCCAATAAGTGTGCCAATAAACTGTGTTAACAAATGTGCTCTTATACAGCATTTACCGTTCCTTGTATGCACAACACCACACCCGTGTTCAGGATCATGCACCAGGGATTTCTGGAATCAGTGCATCACTGAATTGCAGTCTTTTTCCAGCTAAAGGGAAAGCCTTTGGTAGGTGTGAATCGCTTGCAGCTCTATTCGGTTTGATGCTTTCTCTAACAAGGATGTGCAGCACCACAGGTGAGTTACAGCAGTGAGAGCCAAGTGTGAGGGAGTGCAGAGCATGCAGTCAGAGAAGCTGCATCCTCAACTTTACATCCCTTGCCTTCCAGGGCCAGGGCTTATTGGAGCAGGGATTTCCACTCTGCTGAATGCTGTCTGATAGTTTTATGATGAGTCTCTCAACTGGTGATGAGAGGATTTTAAAAATGCTCCTTTCTTTGCTTTACTATCATATCAGTTGTCCACAGGAACCAGTGAAACCCCTGGAGTTGTGCAGGTGCCCCGAGCCAGCCCAGCCTGCAAAGCCCTGGGCTGAGCTGGAGGACTGAGGCACACACTCACATACCCAGGCACCTGGGAAGCCCTGCAAGGTGCACCCTGAGAATGGCAAATACAGGAAGAACTGTCAGCAGAGAGATGCTGAATCTACACAATCCTGCCTTTTGTGCAGGGGAGTGGTGTTTTGTTCTTCCCTGAAACTCTACTGTCAATATTGCTGACACTGTAAGAGCAGCTGAAGAACTCCTAGGTTTTTCTGAGTGGTTGTACGTACACCCAGAAGCCAGCCTAAGGAAATGTGAATCCTTAGCAAATATACATATTTTTTTAATCATGCTTTTGCTGGAGGTGATTCTACCAAACAGGTTTGAAACCACCACTGCAGAAGGAATACAAGGCAAAGCACCCTGTGTGACCACTTGGTTCTTGGTGGCAGACAGCTCCCTCCCTGGCCCAGGAACCAGCCTTGGCCCCTGACGTGGGCTCATACTCCTGCAAGCAAAATCCTTGTTCAATGAATTTTGGTATCTATGGTACTCATTGCAGGAGGATAGCCTAAAAGACATTCCAAGCTCTAGAGCACAAATGATATCAACTACAGAATTTAAAACTAGCTAAATAACAAACATGGATAGCCATGCTGCTCCTTCATAACATTTTCAGATTGTAGGAAACTGTAGTTTTATCATTCAGTGACTGCATCAGTTCTGATTTCTCCATGTAAATAATTAAATTCACAATGTATTCCGTTAGGGGATCTCTGGCTTCTATATAACCACTCTAACATTACAATTATACACTGTAATTCTAATGTTCAAGAACACTAATCATTCATATTACATCTCCATGAGCACACTTTAAAAGGCGTTCCTTATTATTAATCTTTCAAGACTGGCACTAGTATTTCAATTTTTAAAAGATTTATGATGTCATATTACTCCTGTTGTTTCAGTAAATAAACACAGGAACGCTTGAAAAATGGGCAACAGACTCCTTAGAGTGCTGTCCTTGAATTAATCTCCAAGGACACTTTCTCCATATCTCCTCAAAACCCTCGTCTAAAGCTATCAATCCACCCTGTTGTGGTTAGGGTGAACAACAGATGCAGCTAGCTGATTTTATTTATTTACTTATTTATTCATAAAAGAAATGTCCAAAACAGGCCAGCTTGAGGAAGGGGTTGAGATGGACAGCAGCTGGACACGCAGTCTCCTCACTGCTACATCCTTCACCCCTGTGCCTGGGCTGCTGCATGGGCTTTTCATTTCGTGCTTGAAATGACGTGGTGGACTCAGGACAGAGCCTGTGATCCCATTTCTGATCCTAAGAGCTTATGCCCCATCCTCAGGAATGCTCCCCACAGGTGGAGGACTAAAGAACAGTGATCACATAAATTAATGGATTTTATGGCTTTCAGTTTTGTGCTGTCATTAAATGTCCCTGCAGCTTCCATGTGCCCCATGAGTGCCTGGCACAGAGCAGTGGGAAAGGTGAATAAACACCACAGGTGAGTTGAAGCAACAGGCTTATAAGAGCTGAGGTTGCAGCCTGAAGAATGAAAACTGGAAACCAATAGTTAATTTTACTGTAATCTAATCTCACCACCTACCAGTACATTGTATCTCTCTTAGAATTTGGAAGGAAATCATGTTTTTGGCACTTCCCCCTGGGGAGCCCTGAAGCTATTAAAAGGAGGAAGGAAACTTATCTCATGTTGTTGAAATACTTTCAAAAAGAAAACTCTTGTTTGTTTTAGCTAAATGGAGGGAAATACTGGCCCTGAGAAGTGCCTGCACAAATCAGAGAGAGGAAATTCCAGGAGTTTACTTGGAAAAGCTGAATCACATAATTAGTAAAGTGACCAAATACAAACACTAATAACAAAGCTGGTTGCTGTTACAAAGAACTTAAATCACAAAAGAGTCATAAGCACTGGTGGGTTTTGATTGTTCTTTGAATTGTTTTGTTTGGATTGTTTTATTTTTTGGGGGGGCGTCTTTGTTGAGCAAAGTCCGTTTTTTAGAGAACTTTCAACTCCTGTGAATCACCAGCTGATTCTGCCAGCTGCCCCTTGTGAGAACATTTCAGTTCCTAAAGCTCCTTCTTTCTCTCTTTCCACAACAAGCAAAGATAAGCAGTATTTACAAATTTGCAATCTCTTCAGAAAGCAGGTTTTCTCAGGTTTCATCTCTTTGCATTGATATTTATGGGTCTAATAATGTGAGAGGACAATTAAATTTGGAAGGGACCTTGTATATAGGGTGTCATTTGTTATAGGGTATAACTAGTGTCTGCATTCTTTCAGCATCACAGGCCTCTGTGAAAATCATGACTAAATTTTAGCCTTGGTCCTGGAGAAGTTACTGCTCTCAAAGATTTGGGAAGTAACCAATTTGCCTCCTTGGGGAACAGAGCAATAGCACTCTATACCAGAGAGTGGAGGCTGCCAAGGATGGTCAGTCAGACTGTGCAGGAAGAGAGAGGGGTTAGAGGAGGACGAAACTTCCAAAGGGAAAGGCAAAATACTGAACACCACTGGGTGTTCTCTAACACCAGGGTGGAGAGAGGCTCCCTACCCAGCCGTGGCTGCAAAACACCATTAAAGGAGTCTAAATGATAGAACAGACTAAATTTTGCAATTTCACAGCCTCCATGAAAATCCCATTTTAGCAAAGACAGGATGAAAGAGAAAACATGAATGATTGATATTGAAGGAAACCCAGTTTGTGTCTAATATATCCTGGAGAAACTGCTAATGGAAATTGAATAGTCCTGAAAATATTTCCTGAGACTGCAACTCTGATCAAGTAGCCCTATGGTGATATATTGCATGTCCAAATTAAAGCTGCCCTGGGGCACACGTAACCCCAGCAGCTGGTTTTACTGTGCAGGACTGAATGATTTGTATGCTTTTTCTAGCTTTTTGACAGCATATTTTTATACAAGGCTAAGGCCTGAATCTTCTACTATGTACGAGGAGCTACTGAATATTTAACATCCCATAGAACTGATGTTACTCCAGCATGTCATTATGCTCTATTAGGGAGCCTGGTGGTACCCCAGCATTGCAGAATGGCAGATGGTACCTTTAGATAGAGATTCACTTGTGCAAGTCTCTAAATTTATGGACCATACTCATACATTTCTTGAGAAACTATGGATTTCCACTGAATGCTCACTGTACTAAAATCTGTTCTAATTTACCATGTTATTTTGACAGCAACTAGTATCAATTCTTTAAAGGGGAGAGGTTTTATTAGGAACAGTGATGGAGCAATCTAACTGTAAAAGCATTTCTTCCATGACCCTGTGAATCACTTCTGAAATAAAAGAACTTTATCCCTCACATAAAGAAATAATTTTTAATGGGTCTATGGGCAGTCTTAATTCATAAGTACATTTTAAAACACCATTATGCACTAAAGATGACATCAGGAAATAATTCACTTATGCGTACAGAATCAAAAACTTTATAAAAAGCATCCATCTACAACAGAGCACAAACACTCCAGCTGCCCAAGAAATTCCCAGTTCTGTTTCCATCAATTTTACAGGGATCAAGATGAGATTAATCAGCTTTAGTTTGGATACTGAATCCATTCCTGATAATTCATGTTACAGGTTACTGCACATTAGCAAGGGAATGTGCCTCAGCTGAACCAGATAAATGCCCAGTGTGCCTCTATGCAATGTCCAATTTGGTTGGACAAACAAATTCAGGATCTTTTAGGTCAGTGCTTATGGCTGAAGTCCAAATTTCTTCAGGTTCTTTTTTTTTTTCTGTGTGTGGTTGTGGGAATTTTATGAGGGTGGGGATTTTTAAATTAGGAATATTTGGGGCCTTTTTTTTTTTTCTTCAATCTGTACAGTGCCCTGTAAGTACTTCTCAGATGCCCAGGACCATATCAGTTGGAAGGTGACATGCAGAGCATGTGTTAGAGTGTGTGTGTAGCAGTACCTTATATTATGTTAAAAGAAACTCTGCGTGATCTCTGGAGATCCTCAAGTTGTGTATCACCCCAGTTTAATTAATAGCTCTGTCTCAACAACTCTGAATTCATCTAAGCTGCTATGTATAATTTTGTATTGAAGAGCTGTAGTGTATAAGGTTAGCATCTCCTTTGTAATGCATTAGGAGACATTTTAGCAAATGCTTGATATAAAGCAGGCATTTAACACTTCCTTATCACATTCAGCTGCGACTCTCATTTCATCACATGAAGTTTCATCCTCCCTGAGTAATCTCTTGGGGAGTCTAAGTACTGAAAAAGCTTTTAAGAGCTGGTGTTTGGTGCTTTCAGATGCTAGGCTTTTTTTTTTTTTTTCCATTCTATTTTTTCCATCTATCTGCTATAGCTTATGAAAATTTGTTTGTCATTTTGCACAAAGTTTTTAACTTTCCATCTTCTTCTGGCCATGTGCAAAGCAGAACACAGGACTCGCATGTGCTCCACACACAGACAAACCCATCAAAACCAAGGTGGGTTGCTCCTGGCTTGCCAAGAGAGATCAAATTCAGCAGACAGAAGGTGTGAAATTTAGGAACTGTGATCGATACTGGGGCTTGTGTCTGTCTTTGACTGCAAACTCCATTCTGAAAGGGAATTTTCAGCAGTTTTCTTTGAAATCTCCCCTCCAGGTTAAACTCATGTTCCAAAGGGTGACAACAAAGGGTGAACTACTGAGACAGCTTTCTTTTCATTTGAGTTTGTCAGCAGCTCTGTGTCTGTGCTTAGACCACCAGCTCCTCCAATGTGAATCAGGTGGGAAGTGCTGCAGGAGCTGGGCTTATTGCTAAGGTGTCCCTGGACAGCAATCAGGAACCTTTATTGTGGTTCCTGAGCTCTGCAGCAGTAATGCAATTTCATTTTTGCATATCGCAGCTATCTCTGCTGCTCTTTGTGTCAACAGGGATGGGGAGCTTCAAGTTGGCTTTGTTTGCTTTGCTGCTATTTCAGCCTAAAAGCTAAAAAAAAAAATATAACCTGTATCAGCCTTCTTTCTTCCAGAAAATTTTTTTTTTTTTTTTTTTTTAAGTATAACCCCTTTTTCAAAGAAGTCAGGACTTCCTTGTGAAGGGCCTAACTCAAATTCCACGCAGCAGGATTTGGCTGTACTGTAGATGCCGGTTGCATTCCTGAGAGGGAGGAAAAAATACTAATGGCCAGGTTATAATGAGGGGCTGAACAGTGGCACTCCACAGGGAGGCAACATTTTTGAGCTCAAGACCATGTAATAGTAGGATATGGGCTTTTAAAATGGAAAGAGAGTTGTCGAGTCCTATGATTTTTCTGTGAGACCCACAGCATGGCCAGTTCTCAAGTAGGGAAGGGAACTGCTGGGGAAGGAAGGAGTGGTCTGTATAATAATTGCCTTCAAACAGTCTGAGGCTTCTGAAAGTGGCAATCTACAAGACAGCAGTTTCCAAGGAAAAGCCATATACAGGGGGAGAAAACTGCAATCAGTAATGAAGGAAACCTTCTAGCAATGGGCCTCATGCAGGCACTTCCACATACCAGGGTGGGCACAGAGCTGCAAGGTCAAGACTCAAAGGGGAAAATGGAAAATTGATCTTATTTAATATGTTTTTCATTTTATTCATTTGTTTTATTTTTTTATCACCTGTGACCATGCTGTTCAGTGGCAAAACTTCTGATTTCTTAACTGCAACAACCTCCTTTAGCTGATTAATGGGCAGATTAATTTGAGCTATCCTTTGGGGTAGAAGAAAGAAAACACAGGGACAGCCCTACCTTAAAACCTGTAGAATCATTTTGTCACACTAAAAGCCTGGCTGCAGCCACAGCTTTTCTGGGACTGCTATGCTCATCTACCTACACTTCACCCTCCATCCAAGTACCCTACAATCTCCTCCAGATCAGTGCCTTATTTAGGAGAAGGTTTGTGGTGATTTGACTATCACTTAACAATGTCTGCCTAAATGACTGCAGGCTGTTGTGAAATATTCAGAGTAGATGTACAGAAATAATGATTTCTCAAAATCATGGTTCTTTAATATTTTATTTTGTTGGTTTTGTGTTTTGGTTGGTTGTTTGGTTGGTTTTTTGTTCAACAAAAACCTTTTCATTTGTTTGGAATGCATTTTTCCTTTTGATTCCTTCTGGATATTGAAATTTTAAGTTGTACTTTGATAATTTTCTTTCCAGATGTGATTGTCATGAAATTACAAGCACGAAAAATTTGTTTTCCATTTAAAACAAACAGTTAAAAGGAGCTGGAAGTAAAATATCAAATACAAGAACCTCTGAACTAGCCAGGGGTGGGCTGATGAGGTTTCCTTCTCAAGGCTCCTGACTAAGCCACAACACTTAACAATGTTAAGTGACAGATTGTGTCCTGCCCAGCTCTCTGCAGAAATATGCTTGTAAATGTTGCAGAGAGATAGTTTGAAGGACATATGAATGATATAGAATTATATAGATCACCCAAAGTATCAGTTATTCCATCTTTCTCCTCTCCTTCCTTCCTCAATGCCCTTCAATATTTGAAAATAGACTAATCCAGGAGACTTGCAATTAAAAAAAAAAGGTGGTAAAGACTTGTCAGCTCTGGCTTTCCAGTTACAAGGGCTGGTCTCAGGATGCTCTTATGTCACCTGGTGCTTTACAAGTGACCAGAACTGGATAATTCTGACTGGACTGTTGTCACTGTGGACACGTGTGGCTTTACGGCACTTTCTGTGCCTACAGAGCAGCAAGAAGCTCCTAAAAAGCACAGTTTCCTATAATTCCCACAAAATAACTGCACTTTCTGTACAAAAACAAAAGGCTTCAGAGCTTACCTGGCCTGGTGGCACATCCTTGGTCCCTGGTGGGAAGGCAGCAGTGCCCTGAAGAGGAGCAGAGTGCTCTCTGCTGCCCGGCTCACTCCCCACCCCATCCATCCTCTGGCACAGTCCCTCTGCCTGAGCATCCACAGTCCTGAACTGAGGCCACTCAGCCTTTTACACAACCCAAGATATTTGTATGTCTTAACATTTGTGAGTCTTGAGTGGAGCTGGGCCAATCTGGATCCCTTTATTAGCAGTATTAAATTCCATTGTGCAGGTATTTCCACAGCTGTGAGTTATTCAACATAAACTACTGAAGTAGAGAAAAGGCTGAAAATAACCCACCAGGGAACAATTTCTTGAGTGCTAGTCATCCAGCAAATTCCTTTATTCTCAGTTTTTATAGCAGGATTATTTGATGTAGAGGATACGTCCAGGTTATAATGGATTTGATTATTTATAGCAGATATCTTGTGTCATGAGCTCTATTTTAAAATGGACAAGGATTATAGGAACTAGACAGATGTGATGTTAATTTCCAAAACTAACCTAATTTTCAGTGTAGGCTGTGCAATTGCTTGTACTTTTGAGAATATCACTTTTCTGGTAATTTGTCAACCCCCCAGTTGTTTTGTTACTAAGCCTATTTCATCCTGTGATTTTTCTGTTTCCTATATGTTTCCTTGATGACTATTCCTATTTCCTAGTGAAATATTTCCCTCCCAATGCCACCAAATGGATCTCCTTGTATGGAAAAAAAGCTCTCTTTCTGTTGCATGCTTCATCAACACTCAAGATATGTTTTCAGTTCTGTGAAGGCCTCAAGAGCAGGTGTCACCTGCTTCATCTCCCCCTGAATGGAAACTCCCTCTTCTGTGTCACCTGCCTGAGTGTGATCTCTCTCCTGGGAAATGTATTTAGAGGATATACACCTTTTTTAAATGCTACTCCATTACCCTAAAGACAAGGAGACCTTTACACAATTCTTGCTGGTGTCTCCAAATCAAGCTAGTGGCACAGGCACAGCACAGCTGTTGTGGTTTAACCCCAGCTGGAAACTGAGTTCAACAAATCTCCTTGCTCACACCCCACCCACCCATCCACACACACTTCCTCTTTGGCAAGATGAGGAGGGGAATCAAGGAAAAGAAATATAAAACTCCTGGACTGAGATAAGAACAGTTTAATAATTAAAAGTAGTATATAATAATCCTAATGATAATAACAGCAATGATAACTATTGTAATGAAAATGAGAGAGGGAGAGGAATAAAATCCAAGGTAAACAAGTGATGCGCATTACGATTGCTCACCACTCACTGACCCCATACCCTGTCCATCCCTGAGCAGCACTTGGTGCCTCCCAGCCGCCTCCCCCCAGTTTATATAATCAACATGTCCTGTGGAATGGAGCAGCCCTTTGGTCACTTTGGGTCAGCTCCCTCCTGGCTCCCTGTGCACCTGCTCACTGGCAAAGCACAGGACACTGACAAGTCCTTGATTTAGAGTGAGAACCACTGAGCAAAAGCCAGAACTTCAGTGTGTTATCAACATGATTCTCATAGTGAATCCCAACTAAAGCAGTGTGCCATATGAAGAAAATTAACTCTGTCCCAGCCAGAACCAGGACAATGGCTCAGTTCCTTTTGGAGGCTGTTGTTGCTCTCTGTCTTCACCCCTTGTTTACTATTGAAAATATTTTGACTGGCACAGTAACATCATTGAGGGCCCCTACATCTTGTACCAACAGGGTTGCTGAGCACCAGCTCCACATCCAGCTTCTCTGCCATCCCCCTGCTTTCACAAAGGTGACCAAATTTCCCAGCTTTGCTGCCTGCAGCTTCCAGATCAACCCATCAGCCCAAGGACGGATTCTGCCCACCATGAAACCTGCTCAGCAGGGATGGCAAGTATGCTAAAGCAGTGGCCAGGCAGTGAAGTCTCAGCAGATGCTAAGTCTAAGCAGATGCCCCTTTCTTCCATGTGATGGAGAAACCAGTTCTGGAATGTATTTTTGAGGTTATTCCATACTGAGCTAAGCCATTAAAGTGCATTGCCTACAACTAAGGTCCTTTTTTATTATTTTTGTTTAATTCCCATGCATTTAGGGTGTCACACTGGTGTGGTTTCAAAGTGCTGTGTGCATGGTTTTTATTTGTGTAACTTCCATTGAATTTTTTTTTTAATAGAAACTGTAGCAAAATCTTCCAAGTGCCTCTTAACAGTGCTAGGATTTCATTCCTGTCATCCTTATCCTTTTTTTGCAGACTATTCAGCCAGCAGTATTCAGAGCTTTTCCTAATGCCTTCCATCTCCTCTGTGCTGCTGGGAAGGGGCCAGCTATCAGCCAAACAGCAAGTAAATAGACTGCCTGCATTTAGTGTAGTGACGGGCACATATGTTTTTAGTGAAGAGTTTATTTGCCAGAAGAAAACTAGTTTGAAAAATTCAGGTCAACTTTTGGTGAATAACTTTGAGCTAATAAATATAAGAGGTGAGGACAGAAAGATTTCAGAAGTGCAGGAAAAGCTCATATCAATTTTTTCTGGAACCAATCAGCTCTGTTTAGTTGGGCTAGGCTACTCCTGTTGCCAGCAGGAAAACAAACAAACAAACAAAAACAAAACAAAAAAAACACCCTCAAAAACAACTCGGGGGGGGGGGGGAGGAGAAGGAAAACAGGACAGGAGATGCCCCAAACACAACATCTAAGTCAGAAGTGTTTAATAAATCAATTTCCTTTGGTGCCCATCGCCCTCCCTCCCCAGCCCTTGCCCCAGCTCTCCCCCTCTGCAGTGACAGAACTCCTATTTCTGAGCCATTTCAACCTTCCCCATCCCTTGGTCCTTTTCATGAACTTGCCCAGGGTCCAGCTGGAGAGCCCCCAGCTCCTGCCATCCATCCCCATATCTTTCCGAAGCTCTGCATTAAATTCCCCTTGTCCAAACCCACCAAGGGTTCCCCACATCCAGGCACCTCCAGAAATCCTCCCCAAAGTCCCTTCTTGGTTCACTCATTGTGTCAGAGCAGGCACTTTGCTCTCCCTAGCACCACTGGCTGCTGCTGCCCACTGTGCCCACCTTGCCTCCTGAAAAAGCCTCAGACAGTGCTCCAGGAGCAAGCCAAAGGTTCCAGAGGGGTGCTGTGCTCACCAGCAGTACAAAGTCCTGTCCTAGCAGGTCTCCAAGGGAAGGAAAGGAATACTATGATGAGGGAATATCTGATGTACAGAAACTCTTTTTTCCAGGATACATTCACAAGAGACTGAAATGTCATTTATATCTTTAAAAAATATTGCCCTTAACACTTACTTAAGATGTAGAAGAGCTGGATTCAGCCTTCAGCTCCCCATGTTATGTGAGGGTTACACTGAAGAGGGGCTGGTCTCATCTCCTGTGGGAGGGTAAAGGGGATCTCAGAAGCATCTGAGCCAAAGGATAGTGAGTGCATCCAGAATGTGCTGATGCTTTCTGCAGAAACTTAGTCTGTATCTGTATCTACCCCCAAGCAAGTGACAGGGAATTTGAGCTTGGTTTTTGTACCTCACAGAATACACTATCCTGTTTGCTATTCAGGTGCCACTGAGATCATGATCTTACTGTCGTCTGTAAATCTCAACTTTAATTTTTCTTAAATTACATAAAGGACCAAGTGAACTGAGCATGATTCTTTCAAGCACACCAAGACATTTTTGTTGTAAGCTGACTCAAAACATCCGTACTTAACTTCTTTTTCGTTTAGTACATTGCAAAGCAGTGCTACGGAGAGATCTCCAGCCGTGTGTCCCTGCCAAGGAAGGACAAGGGTGTTTTGGTCCCAGGGGAGCTGCCTTGTTCATGCAAAGAGGAAGGAGTCCAAGGTACCATGTAACAAGGTGGCAGTTTCCCACTGGGACAGGCAATTCCACAGATTTTGGTGAAATAAAAAGATCTGAAGCTCAAAAACCTGATGTTAACCTGCTACCACCACACTAAATCTTTGTTCTGGCTTTTTGAGGTTGGAGAATTCAACTCATGCAGCTCCTGTCAGCAATCACTGGTGCAGCTATTTCAGCATAATGGTCCTTCTTCATGGGCACAGCAAAGCGAGCTCTGAGGAGATTGATGGAGGATCACATCACAGAGCACTGCGCAGCTGAAGATGACAGAGGCGAATGTCAGTGTGATGGACCACAGCCTGACTCCAGAGCACGGAATAGAATGCTCTCCTGCAGAGGCAGCTCTGTCTTTGCCCTGCCTCGCACCTAACCTGGCACTTCCCAGCCCAGCTGCAAAGCTCCAGTCCTCTCCCAGGGCAGCCCACCTTGAGCAAGCCCCATATTCAGCTCCCATCCCGACTCACAGAAGGAACACATCTGTACTCTAACTGCCGGTCACTCAGCAAACGACCTCATTTAGAAACCAGCCCCCTCAGCCCAATTATCCCTCTTCTCCAGCCACATGTCCTTATGTAGCAGCATTGCTCATTTATATGCTAATTTTGTTAAGTCTACTTCAAAGGGGAGAATTGTTTGTTAAAAATCTTACACTCCAGCCTGAGTTCAGACCATCTCATTATTTACCTGCAAATTTAGGGAGATATGGGTAAAAGCTCTGTTCTTTTATGATCTATTGTCTAGGTGATCAAAGGAAACCATTCAATATGAAGATCAAAAAGAGTCTGGCTCCCAGCAGCCCAGTAGCTGGCTCTGCCAACTCCCAAAGTCCACAACCTCAGTTATAAGTAAAGACTGATTCTACTATTAAATAACTTTTGATTACAAATTGGAGGGAATAAAAAAAAATCCAAAAAACAAAAACCAAAAAACCAACCTCACATCATAGTCTCTTTACTAAGGTGTTAATGAAACTAGGCTTCATATTGATATTATCTCAATTATTAGTCCAGGAATAATCACTATGTATATAGTGTCTCTATTAATAATCCTCAGATAATGAAAAATATCCCACAGACATAACTAATACAGCTTGATAAATTGCTGGTGGACCACAGCTAACCCAGATTTCTTTTTTATATAGATATACTGCTCAAAGGATTTTTTAAAACAGGAACTCAGCAACAGAAGTGTTTATTATTTAGAGGAGACAAAAGCAGTGGCTGTAGGTTGAAGTATCAAAATGGGACGACCTCATGTCCCAGTCTGTTAGGGAATTATGTCAACAGAGTAACACAATGTGAATAATGAACCCGTGCTTTTCAGGGCTGACATAATTCCTTAGCCTAAGGAATTTCAAGAACCATGATTTGTAGAAATCCTGCTCTTCTTGAAAAGATAACCCACAGAGAGAATTTCTCATCTTCGCCACAAATAAACATTAAATAGTATACAGCTTGCTTTAGAAAAATAATGTGAGAAGTGAAAATGTATGGACTTTCAGGCTTTAATCTTCGCTTTAAAGTCGACACACTGTTGTTTTTCATTATAGTGTTTTCCTTTTCCATGCTACAAATGGCAACAAACAAGAGCCTGAGCACTGACGTACATGTGGGACTTGTGCAAGGGGGGCACAAGGATGTTTTGACTGCTGAGATAATAAAATATGGGTTTGGTTTTTTTTACTTGATGCATTTCTGAAAATACACTGAATTCTCCTAAAAACATTAAGCCTCCAGTGCTGGTATGAGAGATATTTTGCTGGCTGTGCTTTACTTTAGCTTGTTTGTGTGAGTCAGTGTGTTGCAGCCTTCCTGTCAGTCAGCAGCAAATGAACACCTTAACAGGTCTTGGATGACTTCTAGAGCTGTTCTTATTTGGAGCAGATCTAAAGCTGATGTTTTGAACAGTTGTTAGTATTAAAGATCCGATGGCATTTTACAGGAGGGTTAGGGTGTAAGTTTTGGTGTCCTGGCCAAATTCCAAAATGGGTAATTAAATTCTGTCCATCTAAACTTCCCCCTGTGGTTTTAGTTGGCTCAGGTATTCTTAATTTCCTGTCTTTAAATGTTCCACAGTGTTGCAGCGGTGCTGTTAAACAGTTGCCAGGTTTCACCTCGGCGATGTGTGAGATGATTCATACCTTACAGATCTGCAGATAGCAGCACGTTCGGGGCAGCCTGTGGGAGCTGGACTTGGAATGACAAGATGTCATGGTGCCTGCTCCTTCCATTCATTTTCTAATTTTGTGATGCTTCAGAAATATATAATAAAATCTCTCTGGTTTTTAATGAAATAAGCTCTTCTTCCCCTCGACCCTTCCATTCCTTACATCCCCAGGAGAGAAGAGAGAAGCTGGAGAGATGTGTACAGGGTTAAATGCAAACCCAGATCCCTGACTACGCCAGGATGTGAAGAGAACTGATGTCTACATTTGACCTGCTCAGAAGAACACTTTTAACCTCACATACTCTGACTCTTTGAGAAATTTCAATTCCACATCAAAGCTTTATGCCCTTATGGTAGTTTTTCTTCTTAAAATATGGCAACAGCACCAAAAGAGTGCTGAAGGAAAGATGAGCCTAAGTTAATGTGTCTTTTAAGTTGCTCCCGGTTTTTTTCTTTCACTGGCAGTTTGAAAGCTAAATTAAGTCTAAATTATACACACACACATCCCCCATAAAAACAAAATACAGCCTCCAGAAAATCCTTGTTCAGAATGGTATACACAGGCTGTTATTTGCCACTCCTTCATTGTTATCTGCCCTATTATTCCCTTCATTTTCTTCAGTCTTTCAAAACTTCTGAACTCAGTCTGGATATGAGGGAAGAGCTTTAAGTATTCAGTCTTTCATAAAAAATAAGTTAGGAGGTGATAATATCTTCGTTAGGAAAAAGAGATTTTTCTATTAGCTGATTCAGTCCACCCAAAAATCCATTGAGTGTCCCAGAGACATCCACCTGAATCCATTGCTCAGGTAAGAAATGCAAAAAGAGGCTTTTAACTTTAGCACATGAGTTTCTTGCCTAAAGGGGGGTGGAATAGCCCTGCCATTTTAACACAACATATAATGTGCCTGTCTTGTGGTATGGCTCATGAATTTATCATGAGATAGCAAAACCAGAATAGTAATAAATTGGTGAGAATTCATTTTCATACAAATTTCTGAAAACTCTCAATAGCTGTAAAGAACCACTGCGAGCCCAGCAAAGTGTCACTACTGTCCTCTGCAGTGTCCAGTGTAACAACAACTCCTTTTGCAAGAGCAGGGAAGCAGCAGAGATGTGTAACAGCTCAATACTCCTGGTTTTGTGGGTTTCCCCCACAAACCTTGCTTCAGGAGCCATCAGCAGTGCAGCTCACAGGGAGAGCTTTGTCCGACCTGTCTGCTGAGAGCTCAGGGAGCTGCTGGCTGGATTACAGCTGCTCGGCTGCCTGGGCTGCAGCTCTGTGTGACTGAGGGATAATGGACAGACTTTTAAACTTTTTAAATAAGGAAAAAAGCTCTTTCAGAAAGAGAAAGCAAATATGTGCCAGGTTTTTTAATGACAAAAACAGAGCAGGAAAAAAGGGGGGAAATATTAATGCTACTTTGGGATAAAAAGTGCTTTGACGAGGCACATCTTTAACTAATCAGGAAGCTCTGGACAGTAGGCCTAAACTTTTTTGTCTAAGCAAAAAATCTATGCATACAGTTTTTCTGGCAGAAAGCCAGTTTTTCTTCTCTGCAGGTATCCTGAAATTATATCAGTTGGGGCTTGATCCTGGAAACTTTGGGGGAGCTGGGTTCCCAGGAACCACTATGTAGTAGACTAAAGGGAAAAAAAAAAGTTTTGTGACACCTTGAGTGAAAAAAAGTTGAGCCCTCCGGATGAGGATAATCGTTGACTAGGTAAACCAAAAAGAGATGAAAAATGTGGTGTAGGGAGTCCCAGTGATGCTGTTTGAAAGTCAAGAGTTTTCATTCTTGTCCTCGTGAATGCAGACAGGGATACAACAGGATCATTTGCTGGCGCTGCTCCAATCCTATTGCCCTTAAACACATAAAACTCCCACTTCAGTCAATGGGACCTGTGCATGCTGAAGAGCAACTGGGGTTGAGCTTGTAAATGTCTGACACTGATTGTGTGACACACGGGTGCTCTTATGGCTGATTGAAGGAACAACGCACCAGCAGCAGGCGAGACCTTTGCACAAATAGGATAACAACACCATGGCAATATTTTCCTAACGTGAATAAGTGCTTGAGGGACAGGACATACAGTATTTCAGAAACTGAAGTGCGGGAGATGGCTGAGAAAGCTTGCTGAGTTCTTATTGAAACACCAAAAAGCCATATTAAATATTAAATCAAATTATTAATATTAGAATATAAAATGTTAGCATGACACTTCACCTTCTCTAAAGGTGCATGTTGCCACTTGCCCTTGATGTAAAATCATGTGCTAAATGAATGATTTTCTTTTACTGCTTTCCAGTATGAAATCAATGGGGTGGAAAAGCTATTGTTTTGTCAGAGAGGAATTTCCAGACAGGACTGCATGATGTGGTTACTGGAGGTGGCAGCTGGGGGTACATGTGTGACACTTGGCCTTTGCAGTGTGTGAGGACAGAGGGATGAAATGCTGTTAAGGAACCCTGAAGCCCTCAAGCCCTTGGGTTCCAGCTCCAGGACAAATCCTATGCAAGAAGTGAAGCAGTGCTGTTTTCTTCTGCTTTATGCCTTGTTAAATTCAGCACAGAAACAGCTAATTGTGAAAGGATAACTGCATTTTTGAGATCATAAACCGATCTAATTGATTTTTTTATATATGTTTACTTACTTCAAGCTTAAACAGAAACCTCCACCATGTAGGTGTACAAATATGTTTGAAGAGGCTTGTGTGATGTCTGGGATCACCTGGGGATCCTACAAAAGTTTTATTCTTGTTCTTCCAGTACCGAAGTCAGTGTTGCAGTTTATAGGAGCATTTTGGAAGAGACAGAAGAAGAGAAGTGGTGGTCAGCCCTGAACACATGCAAGGGCTTCCCTTCCCAGGAAAGCTGATTCTTGCAGCTTGACTTACAGCTGCGTTGTAGCTCCTAACAGGGCAGGGCATCTCACCTGCTTTCTCACAGACCACAGTGTTTCATGTTTATCAACTTGTTTAGTATTTTAAATAATATATTTTTAATATTATTTAAATAATATATTTTTAAATAATATATTTTTAGCATTTTAAATAAATATAGCCATTTTATTGAGGGGTAGGTTTTAATTTTTCTCCAGTCCAAAACAGTGAGAGTGGCCCTTGCTTACTCCATTTTTCCCCTTTCCTTGAAAGGGATAGATGTAGAGATATGAACTCCTCATCAGCTCAGTGTTGTCCTCTGTCTTTCCTCCTCCCTAGCCCTGAGCCCTCACAGTGACACCTCTTGTGTCACCATTCTCAGGGTACTTAGGCTCTCTAAAGACAAAGGTGGGTAGCAGTGCCAGTTACCTGAGTTACTTGCATGGTTATGACCATGGCAGACACAAGCCCATCTCTGTCCACAAGAATTCTTTCAGGAGTTTTAAATAAACAATTTATTGGCAACAAAAAATGGAAGTAGACAAAAGGAATCAAGCTAGTTTTAAGGCAGACTCCCTGGAAAAATGGAAGACAGGAGTTGCAGTTGGATCTGCTCTGAGCAGGAACTGGACCAGAAGACCTTCAGAGCTCCCTTCAAAGCTGCTGGAGCCTGGGTGTGGATGAGGGATGGAGTGGAAATGCATCAACACGTTTTTGCAATGGATGTGCCCAGTTCAGGTCTTGGACAGTTGTGAGAGAAGGAATGTGAGGCTTCATGATTCAGAAATGGATCCCAAACCTCCCAGAAATCTGTGAACTGCTTGGCAGGCTCGGATGAGCTGCATTAGTTTCAGGACATAACCACAGAGGCTCAGTCATTAAGGGAAATACAGGAGGCCTTCAAAGTGCTTGAAGTGAGCACCTGATGTCTTAAACTCAGGGCAAGAAGCTCTGGGGAATTTGGAAGTCCTCAGCAATCAGACTGAGAAGCTCAGTCATTTCAGTGTCAAATTAGTGGGGATTTCTGATGATGTCTGGGTCCTGCAAGAAAGCTGGTCATGGTTCAGCAGTGTCTGTAACAACAGGACTTTCACATCTGTGTGTTTGCAATAGAATTTGTAATTCTATAAAGTACCTCAGTGCTTGTGAAGCCCATTGCATGAATTAATAAATAATAATATCTTGGAAACTACAAGAAATTCTGCTTCAAATCTAAAAGGACTCTAATCCTTTCATGCTAGGAGGACATCTTTTCTATATTCCCTTTCTTGGGATGTCAAAGATAAATTTTTCCAAAACATTTGAACAATTTGACTGGGACCCAAGGGGAAATTATGGATGCATTGTGGTGGAGTAATGAGTCAGAAAGTTTTCTTGCCAGGGATTGAGAAATGCCTGACCTCATTTCTGAGAACACTGCATGAGAGGGAGAGATTTTGCCCTTAGTGGAATTCTAAATGTTTAGTGTAGACCTCTGAGCATAAAGCATTCCTGTTACAACAACAACAATGGGGGGAAAAAAAAAGGATCTGTGATTATTCTTGTATTTACCTCTAGAGAAATAAATTTTTAGGTCAAATTTAAAACTAATTTTAGGTGTCAAAAGAATATAATAGTGAGCATATTCTAATTATTGTTTATTGAATATATAGCTTTGACCTAAAGTACAGCTTTATATTTTTAAATCCTAAGCCTGGGAAGCCAGTGGGGGCCAGCCCCCTGCACCAAGGCAGGATTAGCCATATCTGTTGCCTTTCTGACAAGTATTAATCTAATTACTTAGAGATCTCCAGCACTGAAGATGCCCCAGAAACCTGTTTCAGTGTCTAATCTGAGTCATCCTTGCTCCCATGGTAAGCCCAGTGTCTCTCAGATGCAGAGAAGGCACATGTTAGCCCTGTGACTACAGGGCACAAGTTTTACTGAACTGCTAGCAATTAAAATTTGGGGCATTTTTGTATCTGATGTGATCTGGCTTCCTTTCTAGACCCTGGGTCTGAAATGAATATATCTGTTCCATAAAAGGAATTAATACTGTGCCTAAGTATACAAATAATTGCACATTTTGTATAATTTTCTTCTGCAGAGGAGGCTTAAGTTCTTAGGTGCACAACAAAGCCTCTGTGGCTGCAGCTACTCCTTGGGTGGCAGGCTGGGTGCAATCCCCACTGGGTGCAGGCAGCTCTGCTTTGCTTTTTGGTTTTGTTTACTTTAAGATCTACCTTTGGAAGTCAATAAATAATATTATTCACTGAATTCCATTTATTTGCCACAAATCTGTTTGAATTGACTACATCAAGGATCACTGCCATTTTATCTTGGTATCTGGTCATCAGACACACCCAGGTGGATATAAAAATCCATGGAAAAATTTCCAAAGATGACAGCTCACTGAAGTTTTCTTAATGGTAATTGTTCCAACTGATGATATTCTACAAAGGAAGTTCCTACCCCGACAATATACAAAACTTTTTAAAATATTATTTTATTTTTTAAGGCAGTGAGTACCACTGTCTTTATTGAAAATCACTCTTTTTATCCCAGAGGCTAATATAGCTCCTGGCCCTGGAGTTTGAACCCTATCTCCCTCCACTGCCAGAGCATTCTCATTTTTCATCCCTGCTGAGAACACAGCCACAGCACATTTCCTAATTTCTATCATATGTTACTGTATTTTGTGAAATGCAGTTCCTCTTTTTTTTAATAAAAATAATCAAATAAAACACTTTTGAATGAATAGATGTTTTTCACTTTTGCCTTACTTGATCAACTCATTTGAGAAGCCAGTTATTTTCACTGAAGCTAGAATTTTTAAGACTTCAGTCAAAAATGTGACTTTTTTATATCTTATTAAATTTCATGTGGGTTATGTAGAAAATAAATTACATGCAACTGTACTACCTAAGTACCACTGCTGTATTTTTTTTTTCACTGAGCAATTTTTGAAGGCAGTATAAATCATAGGCTAAATTTTCCTGCCCTTCCTCCAACCTTGCTAAGCCAAAATCCCATTAAAGTTAACTTTGAGTTTTGGCCCCATGACTGGATGAGTATGGGAAAGCCTGTAATTTATAAGGCCATATCCAGCCCATTATATGTCTGGAAAATGTGCAGAAATATATTTTTAAGAGACTTTTCTCTCCAAGTTCCTAAAAAGGCCTGAGTAATTTCAGGGAGGCAATCTGATAGACAGATTTGTATGAATATTTATATAACTAATAACAGAGCCAATATTTCTAAATATTTTCTAAGAATGTTCACTCAAGTAAAACAGTGAATATGTCTTGGCTGTTTGTCTTCTTTCCATTTACTTTCTGTGACTATTCCTGCAGATGAGTTCACAGGCAGGAGTGTTGAAGAATATTTGAGAATAATGACACTATTCACCAAGTGAATTTAAACTTGTAGTTCAGAGCAGTTTCATCAGAAATCTCTCTTAATTTGCAAATAGAAATAATGAGGCGTAGCAAGTGAAGTTCAAAATTATCTTGCATTTTTAATTTCGAGTAGTAAGTCTTTCAAACATAAACAATCTACAGGTGATATTCAGAGAACCTATTGAAAGAGCAATTTCCACTAATTCAAGAAAATTATAAAGCATCTTCAGAACATATGCAAACAGAGAAAGGTTAAAACAATTAAGTAGGTTATTTACTACAAAATACTCATTCAACCATAGAAAGTAACCCCAAACAGATGTACGCTGCTCTGATGTACACTTGTGGTTTATTTGAAGACAAATTAAAATGCTTCTCTTAATATCAAATAAATACCCTTCAAAGTGCTTCTTCAGATCTTCAGTCATTACCATGAACATGTGTGGTACAGAATCAAACACTGCAAATATGTTCATCCTGATGGTCAGGATCTGAACGGTGATGTCTGTATTTACACCATAGGAATTAATAAATTCCCACATATCCTACATGACTGACATCGAGTTCTTCATTAAATGCATTGGATTTTGGTGGCTGGGATGAAAACAACCCAATAAAAATTTAGGAATGCCCTAAAAGCCATTTCAGTTGTAGCCTGAGTCCCCACGGATGGCCAAGTCCTACAAAGCTTTGGATCTACATTTTATCTCCTCCTTACAGTTTAATTAAGGAAAGGAAATCCAGGGAAATGCATCAGTTAGGTCCATTTTTCTCCCTACTTATTGCCCACCAGCAAGGGGGGAGAGACTAAACCTTCTCTGCCTGAACAAGCAGTATGGACACATTTACAGGACGTGCAGAAAAGCTGGCATTAATTATAAGTGTCTTGGATCCATTAACACTAAAGCTCAGTATAGATTTTAAAACTGTAGGCTGTTCAAGTAACAAGCATTTACTACAGGGCCAAGAACTTAATTCATGGAAGTTTTATATTCTTAAATGTTTAAACTGCTTGCACACATATATATAAAAACCCATATACTTAAATGTGCACATGGGCTACAATTGTTCATAGAAAAACTTCCATAACTTGTCAGACATAGCTGGTTAGAACAGTTTGCAAGCACTAATATGACTGATTGATGTTAATGTGTTCTGATTAAATTTACTGCTGATTAGTTGATCATCACTTGGAACAACAAGAAATTATATTTCACTGTTTTTATTACACTGATTGGCATTTAGTTTATCAGCCATGGCACCAAAGGGAATTATCAGAGCTAAGTGATTTCTAATGAGGATATATTAATTACATAAATGTAAAGAAATTCAATCAATTATAATCTGTTTTATTTTAAGATGAGCAATCATGAAACTAAGAAAAGGGAACATCCAGAATCCTACAGTAATCCTTAACTTCTGCACAAGTACAATGAATTATGCTTTAGCTTGATCTGCCTGTGCAATGGATATTCACTTCTGAGGCTTTTTCCCCTGATTCTGACTGAAGATTTGAAGAACTCTATCTTTTTTCTTTTAATATATTATGTTTTTTCATTACATAGTAATTCCTAATGGGAGAAATAATTATTTTGGTTTCATGTCATAACGTTTCATGTCTTCTGGTGTAAGAGACAATTATTTTAAATTATTAGTTTAAAAACATGAGTAGAAAATAATCAAAGATATAAAATACAAAAGTTTAAAAAAATAAAGCAATTAAAAACCTCTTTAGAGTCTTTGCTTAAAATCTCATATATCTTCCTTCCACTGCTTGATGGTGCCAAGACAAAATGTTAACTAATTTTGCAGTTTTTAATACCAGATTTCTGAGTTTTGGTTCATGACTCAATTATACCCCTACTCTCTGGTTTCACATACTGATATCATCGGTGCCATTGGCCCTAATTCAGCAAAGCACTTGTGTATGTGTACAAATCCCACCCACAGAGAGTTGATCTCTGCTAGATGGGGATCTGCTGACATCACAAAATTAAATGGGGGAAGAAACCCTATAGTCAAGCCTTTCATACATAACCAGAAAACTACCAGCTGTACATGCAGACCTCTGCTTGCATTTTCCAGGATGCTGTCCCAGCCAGCTTGCTTAAGCTGCCCTGGACTGTGGGGATGCAGTATCCTCCCACCAATGAACTCTCCTGCCTTTGCTTCACATTTTGATTTACCCTCTCCCCCTTTCTCTTTGCCAGACGAGTTTGGTGTTCCACAGGCTGTAGTCTCCACCCTGCTTTAATGCCTTCCAAAAGCTGCTTGTTGCAGGCTCAGGATCGTATCTAACTTGTTTGTGAGTATTGTCTTTAATCCTCTTGGTGTCTTTTAGACCTGCTAATGAAGGCTGAAGTGTTTTACTTAATGTACACAGAAGGAATTTTTTTTAATGCATTCTACTCAGGGAATAAGTCGACAGTTTCTTATGAGCACATGCTCCAAGAAGAAAGCACATACACTCCATCTTTGGGGAATTGCTGGCTGTCTTAACACCTCTCCAACATGATTAATGTTAAAGCTCTTAGAAATATCTGTCTGTCCATGTGTCCAACTTCCACAGGCTGTGCAGAAGCAGCAGGAGTGGCCTATTGGTATGAATAATTTATGGCAGGGGGTAAAGCATTTTTACGTATTCATATGTTCACCCATTAAAAGGAATTCAAAACTCACAGGAATGCACAGAATTTAGGGACTTCACCAAGCTCCAGGAGTCTTAAAGGAAAAGAAACTTATCTGCCAACACTGAAAAAAAAAAATTAGGAAAACTGTTTCTAATGTAGTATCTCAAATGGAGGATCTTAAGACACTTAATATTTCTTAATTATTTTACTGCCATGGTGCTGACCGAAGATAGATGCCAAACTGACAGCACAGTTATTACCTGAATGCTAAAGTTCAGCTTTACAGATGGATGTGCTTGCAGCATGCACTCATTAAGGAATACATTTCCAAACAGATTTAACTCTTTATGTTATTACAAGACCCCTGAAATAAAAGAGTATTATTCATTGATAAGATGCTTACAAAGCACAGTTTGTTTTCATGAATTCTTACCTTCACTCACAAAGTTTTGTTTATTTTTTAAAGTAAAATAGGAACATGTCCTATTTTCAGATGTGTGCAATATATTAAAATTCTCAAATTCCATATTTAAATATGCTTCTGCTTTTACAAGATTGACATTCAACTACTGGTGTTTAGCCATCACTAAAGACTATGTAAGTAATGGAGAAAGGAAAAATACTCTCCCACTATGTTTATGGGGCCTGTGACATGTTTCCAGAGGGACTGTGTTGTATGGGGAAGGGTAGGTATTAATATGAAGAGCTTGGGTATATTAAAAGTGAGGAGCCAGAGCTGAAGCAGCAGGTAAACAAACCTCAAACTAACCATAAATTCAAGAGATTCAGACTTGACAGTCCTCATCAATCTACAGGAAGATGCACAATTGCTGTAGAAAAGAGTCTTTGAGAAGCAGCCCCTTGCTGGTATGGACAGTGCCAGAATTATCACTTGGCAAATGCTTTCAACAGAGCTGCAGCCTTGCTGGGAAGTCTGGGCAGCCCATAGCCAATATCTTTTGGTTAGGCTGGGGGGTGGCTCAGGCACAGAGCAGTCCAACTGGCAAACAGGATCCTCAAGAAGATGGAGTCTGCACAGTGTAGGTGAAGTCTACTGACAACTGGTCAAAATTCTGATGTGTCACAACAGGGCAAGAAGAAAACAAGAAAGCAAGAACATGAATTTTCATAAGCTTGAAAAAAGGAGTGTCACTAACACCAAACCAACACCCTTGGCCAGATTTCAAACTCTGCAATAATTATGAGCATATTAGAGACTTTCTTAAAAAGTAGTGTTTCAACTCTAGAAAGGGAGTTTTACCTCTGGAAGAGCTGGAAATCTGTCCTAATTCTGGAAAGCCACCTGAATACTGATTCCCAAGATCTCCAAGAAGTACCACATGGGACAGAAATGAAGCACAGAACATTTCAGACCATCTACTTTATACTTGACAAAATCATAAGAACTCATGATAGGAATGGCCAAACAAATCACTGATGAGGAGGAGACAGGCCTGAAGGGTGCCAAGCCAAGCACTGAGCAGTCAGAAAACTGATAAACTCTAATTTGCCCAATGTAATCTTCAAACACTTGATGACACATTTCTCTTGTTCCCTCCTGTTGAGCCACCACCATGTCCAGTGCCCAGAATGAGCAAGGTTCAATTGCTCAAGGTTCAATTGCTCAAGGTTCAGTGAGCAGATCTTTTCTGGAGAATGGGAGTACAGCGTGAGAAAGACAAGTTTGCCCTTTCATACTCCTTTGAAATCACTCATTTGTGTTCACTGAAATGAAAAAGAAGTTTCTAAAACATTCTTCTGAGCCGGCCATCAATGATATCAAACCAGCAAGGTAACACAAACTTAAAGGCATAATGAAGAAGATATTAAAACAGGAAAGCCTGTGGAGCTATAACAGCAGTGAAGTTAGTATTTAAGAAAACCAACCAACTAACCAAACAATCAAACAATACTTTTTAAAGTCACCTGGAAAACAAAAGCCTACTTATTAAGTTTACATATATTGTCAGGTTTACAGGTTTGATGGTAAGGCAAGACCAGTTTATTTCTTTAACAGTTACACAAAATATATTTACAGCTAAAAAATAACATTTTGTGAACATTTGCTATTTTAAATAATGGAAGAAAACATTTTTCATAAAACATGATTGATAATGTCAGTAATTTTCTTTTTTAGATAATATTTTGGCTTTAAAAATGAATACATTTGGTTTAAAATTATTCAACAGCTCCTTGAAACCCATTAGCCTTGGCTGCCATTCGTAAAGGAGCAAGAAAACTCATGCATTTAGGGAAGTACAGACCAGTAGTTAAATCTGGTACTTTGCTGGATTTATTACCATGAACAGAATGCCAATAGGAAGGATGGTACTACATTATTTTCTGACTTTTTTGAAAGCAATACATTTCAGAAGGTGTGTGAAGGCAGGCAGCCCTTACTTCTGAAAGGGGAATATGCATCCTGGAATATACATTTTGCATCAAAACAGCTTCAGGAACAAAAACTATTTCCCTGCAGATGTATTTCTGATTCTGGATCTTTTATTATGAAGGTTTTTGTTCCTCTGTTGTGATGCTGAAATGGTTAACAGCAAACTTTTGAAATGAGATTTGAAAAGCTTGATGAAAGAGCCTGATGTTTTGCATGATTTTTCTTTTCCTCTGCGGACAAAGGCCTTGAATGCTGAAGGCTGAAAAGCCTATTATCACCAGAAAGAATTGTAAGTAAACAAGGCATTACAATAATGAATTCTACAGTACACGAAGGCAAGAACCAGTTCTGTGCAGCAAGCAGTGAAAGATTTGGCTGTATCGTGGCAATTTTTCAAAAATGATAACAATAAGAGGTTTTGTCGCTTCAGACATGTAAATCAAAAGGATAATTCATAACTAAAAATGATACTGAGAGTTTCTAACCATTGACCCCAAACCAGCATTCAAAAATATACATTAAAACTAAGAAGCTATAATCCTACAAACCATGCACAATCAAACCTAAAGAGCTAAAAAGATTGAATTTTTAAAGTCCATTTGAAATTAGGTTGGCAATAACTACCCTTATCCACAGGAGAAGAATTTTTGATATTCAAAGTTAAGATGTGATAAAAAAGAAATAATCCAAAAATTATACCAAGAGTATATTTCAAAACCAGCATTTGAAATGGCCTGATATTCCCCAAGCTTGTTCCTAAATAAACAGCAAATACAGAGGCCACAAACAAAAGCAGTCTGGGCTATAAGATGCAGAGAATTTTATTTGTAAGAAGTTAAAGAGCGCATAAGTGAAATATGAAGTTTGTGTAATTTGATATTTAGGCTTTTTATAGTGTATTAACAAACTGTGCAAATGTGCCTAAAAGCAAATAAAGCCAGCAGCTTGGCCAAAGTGGGGCAGTAGAGTTTTGGTGGAGCAGAAGGGACACAGTTAAAACTTATCTACAGTAGAACTTAAAGCTGTTTGAAACTCCCAAGGCAGAAGAGAGCATCCATGTGAGCAATGCCTTACAAATTCTAAAAGAACACAAAAAAAAAGAAGGCAAAGTTTGCAGCCCATTAATGGTGAATTGAGCTTTTTGCACTGCCTGTCTCATCTGTGAGGGAGGGCAAGAGCCCCTGCTGCAGCAGTGTAGCTTTTAAATGCCACTGACAGCAGAGCACTGCTGACTTATCTGGGGCATCCTATGGGAACAAGCAGTGTCACTTCAAGAGACACATCCAAACAGCTTGCAGGATTGAACTAGGCACTTGCTCCTTTCCTTACCTAAGTTCTCCTCACATACTCCTATGAAAACAACCAACCAAAAGAGCAAAAGAAGGCTTAAGCAAAACACACACTCAGGTGAAGTGAAACTCCACCACAGATGGAGTGCAGGCTGAATTCAGGTATTGGAACTAACTTCACTGAGATCCTCACTGCACCTGGTGATGCAACACTGCAACTCCTTTTCTCTCACACTACACTGGACAAGTGTAACAGATTCACAGCCTTCCCTTTAGGATTTGTCCCTTGAGCGATTTGCCAGAGCCAGGTTCACAGAGGGGGAACACAGAAGTTCAGGTGACAAAACCCCTCAAATCTCAGTTCATGACTTTGTGTTCCTCTGCATCAATCTTCCCCACAAAGACAAACCCTAAAGACCCCACTTGACAAGCCTGACACCTGAAAGGGCAGCACAGAAAAGGCAGAACAGCTTCTGAGGATGTTTTAGCATAAGACCTAGCCCAGGAAGCAAAGCTGAGATGATTTGATTTGGGTGAAGATGACCTTTGGGGTACAGAGTCCTCTTGTACAGATGGTCATGAAAGGGTCAGCACCCAGGCTGCAACATAAAGAAAGCAATCCCAAACTAAGGATTTGGTTCATGGGAAATCTTTCCCTCGTGGAGGGGTTAGACTGGGCTTATATCCAGGCTTGGATCATCCCAAGCTACAAGTATTTTTGTGCAGCTCAGCGAATTCCAGTGCAAACAATGCACAAATCAGTGTCAGTCCAAGCTTCCCCAGGATCAGGAGTGAGAAAAACATGCCACAAACACAATAATGTCCCCCCGGCCCCCCACAAGTTCAGAAATTTCTGTATGGTGTTGGGTGGCAGAATATGGCATGATTTTATACAGCTATGGGTACTTTTGAGTAGAGCAGGAAAGTTCAACGTGTTCTGAATTAGTATCTTCTAATTGAGATTGCCTAAAAATCTGAGATCTTTCAGTAGCAGAACCACCTGCAGGGAAAAACAAAGTAAAAAAACCCCAACAACAGAAGCCCTTGACCTCTTTAAGATCTACAGTAATAAAATGTATTTACATTAATTGTGACATTAGTAAACTGTGAGACCTTTGTTAAGGTTTCTACAACTAGCCCAGAGTAGAGCTGAAACCTCTACTCTCAGGACAATGTCCACTTTCCCAAAGGTCTGCCCTGGCTTCCACATTTAGCTGAATGAAAAAGCAGCTCATGGCTTCAGTTAGCACCAAAATTGGAATCAAGACCACAGATTTGGTTTGTGATTTGTCCCTGCTAGATCAGCTCTGCCGACGGCAAGAAAAGTTAGTTGCAGTTAAAGCTCCAGCTCAGGATATATAAATGAACTAAATAAAATTCCAGAAACTATGATCTCTTTCAGTGATAAATAGTCTACTTGGGGTTATTTTACTGATTCCACTCAATAAATCATTTTAATATACATATGAGGTAATATTTTCAGGCCAATTTGAGTTGCTTGGTGCTGACTACCATAGGATATATATATATATATATATACACTTCTATACAAAAAAAAGGACAAACTAAGCAGACAAATCAAATAGTATAAATATTTGTACTGTGAAACAAATCTTGATTATTTGCTGAAACATGTAATTAGGTATTAATACTTCATAACGTGGAAAAATTTATCTAAAAGTACAAAAAAAACTATATTTCTCTCATTATTGTTAGAGACCGGACCATATACTGCTTTCAGAGACAGAAATTGCTGCCATGAATGTGAAACCTCTTGTTTAAATAATGTGCAAGGCAAACAAAAATAATGTAATTTTCCACATAGACCTTTTATTCAGAGGTAGTTGGTATTTAGTACACTTACTGGAAGCAATGGGATTACAGGTAATCATGCAACTTTCAGCAGTATAAGTTACTAAACTTTCTGCCTTATCAGCATATCTCATGCATGCAGAAAATTTATTGCTGTTATAATGAAAAAGTTGTTGCAATAGCCATTGGGCTGGTATAGTTTTTCTCAGCATATAAATGGTTCCTCCAGAATTTTCTACTTTTCACATACATAATTAATTCCCTATGGATTGAAGTGATTTTAGTAACTCATTGACAACATAAAAATACTTTATGTATCGAGAAGTTGAACCTGATATTTGAATTAAATTACTCCATTTGGATTAAAATATAGGTAGTGAAATACAGCTTCCATACACATTCCACAATGTTCACGCTGAGTAGGTCACAAAACCATTTAAGTGTTATTGTAAAACTCAAGAAGGTCTGAGGGAAGGGTAGGGGAATGGGATGAACCAGAGTAAGAACAACCAGGTCAACTTAGAAAAACACTCAAATTCCACAGACCATACAGGCTTAGTGTATGTTATTTATCCAGAGAAGAAAATGTTATGCAGAAATGAGGAATAACACAGCATGATATGAAGAGGAATTGCATGGCAAATCAATTCATTTTTTATGAAAGAAAAGGAAGCTCTAAAAGGTTGTCATTGGACAATTAATCCAAATAGAGAGTGTAGATTTTAGGCCATGTGTCAGGTCTGGTTACCTGTGGAAGCTATTGAGTGTGTTGAAGAGAAGAAAGCATGACATATCTGGTTTTGGGGTTTTTTTTTGGGGTGGCTATAATTGTACCCCTTAATTTCCAGCCTAAGAATAGACTCATGGAACAGAGGAAATTTGCTGAGCATTGTGTTCAAATTAACTAATTACAATGAATTTTTTTTTTCACTATAAACTTGTACCTAGAAATATTTTCCTAGTGTGGGAAGCCCACTGAGCTCACAGTGAACACTCCCTTTCTAAGAGAAGCAGGATCTGGTGCCTGTTTAGGTACCACCCAGAGCTCTAAGCTTCTTGGCACTGTCAGGACATATTTCACGCCTAATATGAACATATCTGATGGGTACAGTCCCTGTTGGCCACCTGTCTGGTGCCTGGTCTAACAGCTAATTCTGACTACCCCAGAGGGTAATAGTGCCTTTTCTGCTTTTGCTCAGCTTCTCTTTCCACTTTTCATTGGCCAGGGCCTTAAATTATGCCTGGCTACTTCATATATCCTGGTTGGTTACTGTTCCATGTAGCTGTATCTGAGAAACCAAAACCCTATTAGACTTGGTGCTATACAAACATCAGCCTAAAAAAAAAAAAAAGAGATTGATCGTGGCATAAGGAATTAGGCAGAAAGAGTATGCCTGAGGAGATGCAGCAATGCTAATAGATGCTTGCACATTTTATAAGATTTTCTTATAAAGTGTTTTTAAAAGTAAGTCTATTTGCCAAAGTAAGGTCAGAGGAACTGACAAAAAGAAGGAAAATCAAGGTGAAAAAAAGGAATAGTGCAGGTAGCACTGACCACAGTTTGAAATCAGGCTGGTTTAGCTAATCCCAGAATACACACCAAAGCACATAGATCTAGTCTGCCTGGAAATACATCCATTTTCCTTATTTGTAACAATGCACCCTGTATTAATATCTGTATAATAATGTGCTAATGAGGAGAAAATAAAGATCTTCATGCCTTACAGCAGCAGTCCTCTGCAGCTGAAGGTCCTCACCTTCAGGGAAAGGTCCTCATATCTTAACAGTCTTGGACAAGACTTAGGCCAAATTGATTAGCTGGCTATTACTGGATTTTATGTTCTTTACAAAGAATTTTAGTGGTAGCCTTCTTTCTACTGGATTTATAAAATTATGGTGCTTTTTAAGTATTTTATTCAGTATTTTTGTTACACAAATGGATTTACAGTGATCTGGTTTTAATATTTTCAGTTAAGTTCTTCTAACACGAGTGTTTTGAAATGCTTTACTGTTTTTGACGCTGTTTCCTGGAAAGCTGCCTGTGGTTTCCAGTCAGGTGTGGAAGTCTTCTGTCCCTTTGAGAACGTATCTTCAGTGTCTGACTTCTCCCATTCATCGTTTGGTGTCTCAGATCTCTGAGATGGGAGCGTGGCAAGGGTGGTGCTACAACTTTCACCATTACAGTATTGAAGGTGTCCCCATGTAAACACCAACTAACCACAGCAAAGGTCCTAGAACAAATCCTTCTGCCCAGGCAAGCTGGGAGAGCTGAGCTTTCCCCTAAAGACTGGATGCTGCCAGCTTTCTGGATGTCAGTTAACTGAAACATCAGGGAACTTTCAGTTCTGTATCCCCAGAGTATAAAAAACACTGCTTCACTCTCCCATCCTATTCCTCAGACTTACTGAAAAAAGTCCCTGCAGACATTTTTATTTATATAATCAACTTATGGGTTAAACTCATCAAGGAATAAAGAATAGGTATCATATCAACAATTCACTGCAGTAAATCACATTTGTTAAAATTAGAAACTTGTTAAATAGGGCCTTGATGATAATTGCTAACGTTGTGTATTTATGGTAAAGTGACACAGACTTAGTCATTAGAAAAGCAAAATTCAGCATTTTGAAACTGTGGCTTTTCACTGACTATTGAAATTCAATATGTTATCACTGGAATTATTTATTGATCTATTAAACAGTTTTACAGACCATTGCTGTATACTTGCTAACCATCTTTTATGTTCAGTCCATCTTGTACTATGACACATTTCCTGGATGAACTATAAGCAATAAATTCCATGTTTGCTACGTGTTTTTGCAAAACTATAAAATCTGTGGAGGCATCAAAAATAAAATTTTATAACACAGATGATGCCCAGACATTCCTTTCCCATTGAAAATCCTAAGGACTGACTTGCAGAGGAATCTAAATGAGTATTTCCCCCTGATTTCAGTAAAAGCTATGAATAAATCCTCAAAGTAACTTAGCCACTGAAATATCTTAGTCATAGATGATTGCCATCTAATACAATCTCCTTCCCTGATTTAGGAACCTGTACGAGCAGAGAGCACTTGTGGGAGGGGAGCTGCTTTGCCAGATACAACTGCAGCTCAGAGGAGACCAGCCTGAGGAGATACAGGGGCTGAGGCACCTGGATTTGGGCACCTGGCTCAGATCAGGAGTGCTCCTTCAATACCATCCCAAGGAGTGAGACACATCCTCCAACCATGCTCTGCTCCTGCTCACAGCCCAAACTTCAATCAACATTTCCATCCCCTGGGTCAGTCTAGGATGAAACTTTCCAGCTCTCCCACTGCTGCTGTTCACTTGATGTAGTTAGCACAGGAATGAAGAGAGGCAGAACATATAGAATATTGTTAATTAACATAAACAGAATACTCCTGCTCCAAGGGAATATATTTTATTTATTCATAATAAAATATCTCTAAGAAGCCACATTTGGAAAGTATAGAATAATCACATAAGTTGCCCATGGGGGATCTAGTAGAGCTGAATTTAAGCACATTCTGTGGATCACAGAGAAGAAGAGTATGAATCTTGGTTCTTCATCTCCCTAACGGATGCTCTAAGTACCCAACTCCTCGGGACATATGCACACAGTCTCTCCCCCACTCACTCCCTCTCCCTCCTTCTGCTTCATGCTTCGAGCCCACCCACTGACTGTCCTCCTGTTTCTTTGCACAGACTGAGATGTTGGCTTTGGCGCTGGGCAGCAGTGATAGCAAACCATATGTAAGTTTCTATATGCTAGAGAATTAAAATATTTCCTAGTTGAGACTTGTCCTAATTGTTGCACCAATTTTGTCAACTACAATTCTGCTATTTTTAAAATAATTGATAGAGTTTTCCCATTATATTTTTTGCATTTTTTAACAGAAGCAATTAAAGAGAAAAATGAAGGTTGAAAGGTACAGATGCAATTGAAAATGTTTAGAAAATGAAAATGAAGTTTTACACTCCAGTACCCAAATTCAGCTAACACATACTTGACTGGGACAATTAAATTGCCACATTTTGTCTGACTTCAAAAAATTTTTGTACAGTATCTCCATATGTATCTCTATTTTTTTAACAATGACAAGAATAGAGGGTTAAAAAAAGAGCTTGTGTGTAAAACTTATCCTTTTACCACATTTGCTAAAGACAAATAACACAGCATCAGTATTGGATTTGCTTGCAATTGAAGAACAAGGTCTTCAGATGTCTATAAAGCAGAGGTTAGGTATTTCAGCTTTAAATGTAGTACTAAAAGCCAAAGAGAAAATCTTGCAAAAGAAAATGAGAGATGAGACTTTGTTATCCATGTGGGTGGGTTTTCACCATTATCTGCTTTTCCTGGTCCAGTGACAACCAGAAAGAAACACTGGTGTCACTTAAATTCACTAGCTGGCCTTTACACTGGGACAGTGCTTAGCAGCTGGGCCAGGCAATCAGTCAGCTGGGATGCAGGCACAACAGCTCACCCTGAAATCTGAAGAAAGGACAGCCAAGTGCACACTGAGCTGTCCTCTACACTTGAAAGCACATGACCATTTGTCACAGCCTCCAGGAGAGTATGGATATGAGCAGGTATATGATCTTTAACTTACAACCCTGGACAATCTTTGGGTAACCCTATGTGGGTGCCAAGACCTCACTGTTCTTCTGCCAGTACACCTAGATGTAAACTGACCAGAAATTAGTCCTCAGTATTTTAACGGGACTAGTCCTAAGTATTTTAACAGCAAATCTTTTCCAATAACAAGAAAAAGCATTTTATCCACTGGTCAATAAATATTTTCAAGCACTGAAAAAGCTAAACAAGAGAGCTGCAAAGGTTTGGGAATACTAAGCCCTGATTGATTAGAATTAAGCATTTATAATGAAAGAACTAATTGTTTCATTCACGCCTCAGAGTCCTGCAGTATTTCATGAGGTATTTGAGGGATGCAGGTTTTAAATGAAAATATGACATTTTTTAATGCAAAATTCAACACATTCATTGCAGCTAAGAAGTCTGAACTGGCAAAGCAGGCATTCTCCCTTTCTGTCATTTTGTTTATAAATCTATAGTCTCTCTGGTGGGTCAGGTTTTGTTTCGATGCATTTGAATATTGTGGCACATCACAAACATTATAAGATGGGGTTTAACTGCTAGAATGGAAGAGTGTTGATTTTATGCCATGCCTTGCGATAAATGTGCCTTTGTGCAAAGCAGTAAAAATTGGTAGAGATGGGATACAAGTAGCAGTAAAAAGAAAAATGTTGAGACTCTTTTAAAATACATCCTGCAGTTTAGCTATAAAGCTCCTTATTTTTAGAAAACCAGTAGAATTGTTCAGGCTCTGCCCCTGCAGTTTCAATAGCAGTCTAGTGCTTTAAAACCCTGACCTTGAAAAGAAAGCGTTTACATTGTAAATGCACTGGCAGTATGGAGACTATTCTATGACTGAGTATCCAACTGCAGCAAAAAGTTCAGAAGCAAGCTTTCTTTCTTCCTAGAAAGGCCTAATCCATGGGGCTTTTTTAGTGGTAAAAGCACTTGGCGCTAATTGTGACTTACTTCTAGCAGTGAACCTCTATAATTCTCAAATTTCACACAGCCAATTAATTCCCATGAATACCAGGAATCACAGACTTTGATAGGTTTTAATATACAGCTTTTTTTGATGCTTAGATTTTCTGCAAACATAGGGGACCTCTCAAAGCTGGTTCTTGTGTCTAAAATGAAGTGTGGTTTCATAGCTTGGGGTCACACACCAGTTTATGATGACCAGAGTACTTAAAGGATAAGCAGAAAACAATCTGTGGAGGTACCACAGGGATGAAGTGTGGCACTGGAGGGATGTGCAGCCCCCCTGTTCTTGGGCTGCCTGCCAGAGGAAGGAGGATGGAGAACAGACAATGCACAACTGCAGGGACTCCCTGCATTGAGCCCAATTCACAGCAAAACCTTTGTCAAATGTCTCAACTTCAAGAATCTCCTTGAAAAAGGCTCACTTGTCCCAACTGCTCACAAAGTTAACAGGTCCTCAGCTCTGCTCTTAAGACCTTGGTCACAACCCTATGGTTTAGGGAGACTTCTCTCTTGCTTTTAGAGCATAGAGTTACCATTTTTATTATGGACAAAAAATGAGTGCACCTCTCCAATCTTAAAATTCTCATCCTTTAAAAACAGGTTGAGTGTTCTGAGCATTAATAAACAAATCTGTTAATTTGGGCTAAAATTAAACTGGTTATTTAAAGAAATTTAACATCTGTTCTTTGACCTGAATAATCTTAAAACTACAGACTCTCTCAACTCTCCATGTAGTTAAAATTAATCAAAAACTTGTGCACAAGCTGTACTATATAAAAATATATTTCAGTTAAGATAAGATGTTAATTATTGTTTTATCTAATTGTTGTAAATATGCAGGATGCAAAGAGGGTCAGGTCAACAGTTAACTCTTAAGTGGAGCTACTTCAGTGATGTAGCTGATCATCATCCTCCTCTACAGCTGGTCTTCACCAAGCAGCTCTGCTGACATGACAGGAATTCAGCTCTGGGAGGTCATGTCAAGTCTCCAGTATTAGTGTATTTTTTTGCACCAGTCTCACTGGCTAAAGCTGTCATTAATGACTGAGAGGTCTCTTATCTGGTATTGTGCTGTGTTAATTAATTAATGACTGAAAGGCCTCTTAGCTGGTATTGTGCAGTGTTTCCGATTTAGGATGACAGTAATATTGATATCACACTGATGTTTTAATGTTAATGACCAGTGCCTACACCAAATCAGTGACTTCTCAACCATTTATACCACCTGTCAGTGAGGAGGGTGCGGGTGCCTGGAGCTGGAGGGGACACAGACAGGACAGATGACCCCAATGAACCCAAGGGATGTACCATATCACATGGCATCATCGTGAACAAAAACCAGGGGGAAGTTGGCTGTGGGGCAGTGGCTGCTGCTTGGGGATTGGGTGGTTATTGGTCAGTGGGGGCACAACTGCATTGTGCAGAGCTTGTTTTGTATATACCTTTATCATTATTGCTATTTTCCCTTGCCTTTCTGTCCTATTAAACTGTCATTATCTCAGCCCATGAGTTGTACCCTTTTCCTAGTTCTCTCCCAGATCTCACTGGAGGAGGGTGAGAAAGCAGCTGTGTGGTGTTTAGCTGCCTCACAGGTCAAACTGCAACATGCTGCACCAATACCAGTTCCCTTCAAGTTGCAGTGGTACCATGACTGTGCTAAAGAAGCCTGATGAATGCTGGGCAAGATCTAGAAATTTCATTAGTTAATCACCCTGTTACATTGAATGAATAACTGATTAAATCATTAAAAATAAAAATCTACCAATTGTGGGCATGTTCCATGAATTTGTGCTAAATATGACATAGTCATGACCTTCTAGAGCAGTGTTGTGAAAATTTGATATTGGGCCATCCTCAAAAAGGCTACTGAGGCAGCAGTTAGTGCTATGCAGGCTCTCAAGCCTCTCAAACATCCTCAGCACTCTGTGTTAGGCTTCTTAAGTAAATAATTGGTGTGCTCTTCACATCACAGCTGGACAGTTTAATACAGAGCTGGTCATATTCCAGTGTCAATGGCAGCTTGATAGTTATGTCCAGGGACTCCATTTGACAAGATAAACAATCAGGTCACTGTACACTGCTTGCCACACATTCAATTGAATCCCACCTGCAAGAATTCATCAAATGAAACCAACAAGACAATGTCATTCTAGCAGTTGATATCCTGAAGTAAAACAGTGTCAACTCAAAGGTCCATCAAGCAGTCAGTGAAGACCTCAAAAAAAATGATAGTAGAAGGTCACAGCCTTGCGAAATGAACCTACCCTGTTAGCAGGAACAACACATAATAGCTATACATTTTTAAGGTTTTATAAATAAATCAGGCCAGTCAGTTTGGGAGTTAATTTTCATTTAAAAGGTTATCTTGAATAAATGTAATGCTGTGTTCCTCTGATCTCAGGGAAATGGAAGATTCTTTATACTCTTGAAGTACTTAAAGCTGTGAAAGACTGTGCCCCATCCTCTATCATAGTGTTGTAGGATTAACAACCATTTCCCCCCCTAAACATGGTTTTTAGAATTTTTTTCTGCAGAAAATTTCATGGACATTGTGAAAAACATCTCATTCAAAATGGTTGTTTTTTCCTTAATGGAAGTGACTTCCTGGTACGAAGTTGCATCTAAACTCTTCTTAAATAACCAGAGTCAGAATATTGCCCACCATACTCCCTGCCCTGGCTCTTTGAGGGCATATTCATGGGTATGGTATTGGTTATAGCTGAGCTCCCAGTGTCCAAAAATGAAACACTCAGGCTGCCCATCAGTCCCAGCTACCTTTGTGGCATATGGTATGAGGTACAGGCTGAGTGCCTTCCTAGGAAAGATGCCAAGAAATCCAGTCTGCAGGCTGTCATCCAGCCCATGGCACCAGCATGGCAGCAGCAATGCAGAGCAGCAGCCTGGTCATCCTGCAGCTCAGCCTGCAGACACCACCAGCACAGCCCCAGCCACGGCAAGGGACAGAGCAGCCAGGATTCCAGTCTGACCCCGCTCTTCCAGGGCCTCTTTGAGGTTTGCAGAGAGCTTATGATGAAAAAGCAGAGCAGAAGAAGCTTAAATCCACAGAGGCATTCTGAGAAGAACAGCATGTTTCCATTGTTCTTCCTGCAGCTGAGATCACAGGCTTCTCTTAATGAAAGTAGCTGCTGGCTATATTCTTAATGGCAATACTACGATAACACAAAGAGAGAGAAAAAAAAATTTCTATTTTTAGGCAAACATTTGAATCTGGAACTAAAAACACATAATTCCCCTCACTAGAATGATTTATTTTATTTCATAATGTTAGACAGCAGAGCTTTCTTGGATGCTGTTCCTGAGCATTTCTCATGCTATCTTCTATATACTTCCTTAAAAGGTCAATTTCCTTTAAAATTTTAGATACTATGTATGTCGGATTTTGCATAATTACATGATTTCTACAAACTTCTTGTTTGGCTTGAGCTTAAATTGAACTTTATTTCAATGCAGTCGGTCTTTTTCCTTGACACAGAATATTTTCTGCTCTTAAGCACCTGCAGCTAGTTTCAAGACACAAGTCCTTGAAAACAGAGTAAATAGGTCATCCTGTCAATTTCTCTGCCTCAAGGAAGAATCAACCATACCTATGTCATTCCTAGCAGACATTTGTCCAACTTGTTCTAAACACTTCTAATGATTTCATTTTAACAATTCCTTATCTATCCCAACACTTAAATATCTTCTCAAAATTGCAATTCTTATGAGATTATTAAGAATTAAACCATGCCACCACATCTTGCACTGGAGTCCTTTAAATTAATGTGAAATGACATCTTAATGTAAAAATGAACAACTGTGCCTAGCAGTTTGTTCATGATGGGTGCTCTCTCACTCACACAAGAGATAAAGAGTGATCCCTAACCTTCCAGCTCTACAAGCAATTGCAAATTCCTTCTCTTCATTTCCCTTTTCCTAATTCTGTGAGCAGGCATTGCATATCTTAACTACCTGCAAGTCTCTCAAGGTTCTTCAGGAGGCCTTTGCCGAGGAGATGTTAGATGTTTGTGTGGGAGCAATCTGGTGTTAAGATGAAAATTATACAGTAGGTATCTAGATAGTGTATCATGAACACAGATCTCCCAATTTTATGCACTTGCTCTTTGAATCATGTTCTCAGCTGTACTATTATTTGAGACCTTGGCAGTAATCTCCTGCCTCTGGGTCCCACCCAGCTGTTTCATGCAGTACGGAGCCTTTTAAGAGGGGCACAGCTTCCCATAGACTGACTTTGTCTGCTTTTGCCATCTCCCAGCTGCTCACCCCATCCTGCCTCCTTGCAGAACTGAACTCTGGAGAAAAGCTTTCTCCTCGTCACACACTGGTATGCCTTGCTGAGCAACACCTTGATCCTTTCAAAGTGACAGTAATAAATACTAACAAAGCATAACTGAATTCAAAATAATGACAGTATATCATCAAAAGCTGTTTCAGTAATAATAGCAACAAACAAATAGTTGTGGGTATTTCATGTAAACGGGCAATCTTTTAAATTAAGCTGCTCTTCAGAAAATATATTGCATTTCTTTAGACATTCACAAAACTATGTTTTCATTTAAGAACTCTCCATAACATACAGGTTTTTGAGGAAATTTCAAGGTAGACATATAAAATTTTTACTGTTGAGTTTTTTTTCCACAATAGGGGCAGTAACTGGCAGGGTCCCTTCATTCACCCTCCTGCCAGCTACTTTATTAGCTGCTTTAGCTGTCGCAGTGCAGGACAAACAAGCCACCAGAGAGACCAGTTGAAAGGCAGGTTAAGCAGCAGCTGAATGAAAGAGGGCTGGAGGAACAGGGGAGCATAAAGCAAATACCTTTAAAAAATATTAAATATTTCGTTCTGCTTTTCTTTAAAGTAAAAAATGCTGTGGGATTTACTGAGGCACCTGTTCTTTCTCCTGAAGTGCAGAACTCTGATTTTCTGAAAAGCTGGAGACTGCTGAAATCGCCTGCACTCATAACCTGAACAAAGACTGACCCATCCTAGGAATATTTTTTCCCTGTAAGTTGTAACAACCAAGCTTGAATAGGCTTATTTATTATTGTGCAGGCACAAAGTAACTGGAAAGAGGAAGAAAACGAAGAGATCTTTTCCTGCCTCCATTACTGCTGGTTGCTGGGTCACATTCTCCATGCGCTCCCTGCAAGACAGTGGTGGGCTTGCAACCCTCCCTTGTCTCCAGCCAAGGTTGCCTGGGGTCATGCATCATATTTCCCTTGGGCAGCTCTGGAACCTCTGCAACTCTGCACAGCTAAAATCCCTATGGTTTTTATTGGCAGAGCACAGTGGGAAGTCCAAAGGGATTTCTGCTGCAGAAGAAGTCTGCCCAGCCCTTTATGGGGTACATCAAACTGAGTGTCCAAATTACTTGTGAACCTGACTTTGTAAAGAGAAGCTTTAGAAAAAGCAGATTCAGCTCCTCAAAGGACAAGCCCTGGTGGGGTTCTCCTGAATCTGTGAGGCAGTAAGGCACCTCCTGTCCCAGCAGAGCAGCTCAGAGGCAGATAACCCTGCTCTGCATGCACACAGCTGAGCACAACTCCAGCATATGTTCTTTGCTTTTTTGGCTGAAGTTACTGCTGTCCTTCCTTTCCTCCTTCTCTCCCCCCAACTCTCTCTCGCTCTAACTCTCACAGGAGCAATAAATGCCAGCAGTAAATATTCTCAGCCTTACAAGGATTTCAGTAAATTAAGGTTCACATCCAAGCTTTGGGCAACTTCCTGTGTTCTAAATGGGATCCAAATGAAGATTTTCCAAAGCCTATACAGTATAATAATAATAAAAAACATATCTAAATCATTAAAATGAGTGACAGCATTCCCTATACTAGTTCTGGGCTCCATAAATAATGTATAAAACCAATCTGCATTGTATTAGCAAAAGATAAAAATTAGAAAAGGGTGAGAGTAAAACCCCGAGTTTAATTTTTCGGTGGCACAAAGAACATCACCCCCGCTCCTGAGCTGCGAGCTCCATCTTGTGGGGGTGGTGGGGATGCAGTGGTTTTCTGCTTACCGCAATATAGTATTAGTCTTTAAATTTTCAGGCATTTTAAATAAATCATTATGATAATACAAGCTTTTTATTGAAAAATAACAGCAAATCAAAGGAGGTAAAGCAAACTAGTGCAAGCCCCCCCCTTGCAGCTGACACGCCTCTGCTGCATCCCACCTTTCCTCCCAAACTCACTTGTTGGAAACGGGCCAGCAATTTGCTCCCATCGCTTGCGGCTGTGCCCACATGAATGCTCGGTGCTGTCGTGCACCGTGTCCCCGCGGGTGACCGAGCCTGCCCACGGTGCCAGCCCCGGCTCGGTGCCTCCCTCCCGGCTCCCCTGCCCCCGGCGCCGTGCCCGCGGAGCCCGGGATGCGCTTCCTCGGAGCCACACGGGCCAAGGGCTTCACGGAGCCATCCGGGCCTGCTGCTGCTCCTGCCCTCGGGATTTTCCACCAGCGTGAGCCTTGTGATTTGGTTCAGCTCAGCTTTCCAGGGTCAGCGCTTCCAGAGGGGCTCCGTGGGGCCCGAACCCCACGGGCACGGCTCGACCCGCGCTGCGGCGGCCGAGCCCAGCCGTGCCGGCCGGGACAAGGGCGCTGCTCAGCCTCCCCTGCCCGCTCCTGCCCCCGCCACACCTGGCAGCTCTCGCTGGGAGGAATCCTCCCCCAAAAATATTTGCAATTCCTATTTCATTTATGCAACATGTGGAATGTTCTTCCAGGATGAAAGACTACTTATCTGGTTAGCTTTATTGCCTAATTTCATCCCATTATGCCTTGATAGATACCCTTTGATGCCAGGAGTTCCTGTAGGGCAGCACTATCTCTCCGAGCCACTCTTCAAATATTTGTGAATACATTCCTCATTCTCTTACCAAGAGACGTGAGATAAAGCATTAAAAACCTAAGCTTTTCTAGTGATTGCCTTTTTCTTTTCTTTTTGTTAATGCACTCTACAGACTTGGAGAGGCTTTAAATTTAACCATTACTTTCTAGGCATTATTAACCAACAAAAAGTGCTTTGTTACAGGGGATGGTGAATAGAAATGAAGTTTACAAAGCAATACCCTCCTAAGCACTACCAAATGCAGCAACCTCTGCTCTGTCAGTCTTGTAATTAACAGAAACCTGGACACAGCCGTGGCTTTTAAAAATAGCAGACCAGAGCTCAGAGGAGGCCTAAGGAATGAGACAATATCAAAAAAAGGAGGATACAGATATTTCATCAAAAATGGGCAAAGTCTCCCTGGAGGACAGACCACAACAGAAATCACACCCAGAGTAAGCACAGTGATCAAGTGTGGGGTTTCCACAGCTGTTGTGCCACCAGAGGTACACACAGGTAGGGACCCACCTCCCTCCACCCACTGCTGAGACTGGAGCCAGATGGTTTTGGACTCAGGACTTTGCCTCCTGGGGCTGAGCTGGGGGCTCTCTCTGAATGCTCAGGCGTTTCTAAATTGTAGCTCTGTCCCAGCTCTTAGGGATCTGCAAAAGAACAAAGTGGAAATCCAGTCTCCTTCCTTTTTCCTTCCAAAGCAACTATGTAGTTTGGCCATACTGGGCACTTATGCCCAAGAGATTCTGCACTAGACCTCAACGTTCCAAATTTCATATGAAACTCATGGGACAAGTGGAAACCTACAGAGAGGTGAAGGACAATAGGCTGGAGGACCATGCCATTTCTTTCTCAGCTGAGGGAGGAGCTCACCTGGACAGCAGTGGATGGTCTGAGTGCGGATCCTGCTCTCGAGCACAGCAAAGCACAAACTTTGAAGAAAGGTGGTGAGCTGCAGGTCTGAGATCAACAATGCCTTTTGTGATGGAGGAGGAAAAGGCAAGACATGAAAACCAGAGGAAAGAGAGGCGAAAATTAGGGAGCTTACAAATTTAACCTTGTATACATTAGACAGAATAAAATGTTGGTGCTCTGTAACATTTATACTAAAGCAGGAGGAAGTACTGGTAGGTGGATTGCTGCAGTTCAATGGCCATCAGCTGTTCATAAATCAAGTACCCAGAAAGACTGCAAACTGCCCTGCTGCCATGACAAAGACATGGTGATTAATGCTTCTGTTGTGGATTAGAGAGGCACTGAGGTAGTATTACAAATAATAATAAGATGTTGCCTTTTTTTTTTTTTTTTACTTCTCAGTTGAAGGCCAAGAAAAGTTTGGTCAATATTGCTCAGAATCAAACTGTTAGGGGAGTGCTATATGTTTTATAACATACACACATACCCATACTTGCAAATAGTTTCATAATTTTTCTTATTTTAGTAAATTCAAGATTTACTATGCAGTAAATTTGTCAGTATTTTATTGCACTGATTTCCCTATTTGTGTTATGTAAGTTTCTGTACAGGCTGTGTTTTAGCATATATGTATATATAATTTCAGTCTCTGCAGTGTGGCATCAATCTAGTAGCTACAAATCATCTGGTCTTTTCAGCCTGGAGAAGAAAGGAATGGCTAGAAATCCTCTAGATTCTTTAGGGAGAATGAGCAAAAGGAGTCTGAAGGCTTTCAGACGGATCATCGTGCCCCAGATTGCACAGAGATGGATCCTCCACTGCCAAGGGGATCAGGAGGGTCTGGGATGTGGTGGATACAGCACACACTGCTGTCCTGCATCGTCCCTCCCCTCCAGGTCACAAGGCTCTTTCTCCTCATAGGCTTTTTGTATACAACTCCTGCTATTAAACTCTGACTAGCCTAGCTCTTGGAAGAAAATAAATACAGGGGTGTAGTGTGACTGTTTTCCCACATTAAATACATTCTGAAAAACCTCAAGAAACTATAAGATCTGTAAGAACCCCTCCTCTCCTCTCCAATGCCCCTTTTTATGCCCCCTTCTATTTTTCTCTGCCTTCGTGCAAAGACTCAGAGGATTCCACAAAGGCATTTCCCAATCTCATTAACTGACCAAGGTCAGAGGGAAAAAGTCACAGATACTGATAAAGCTAATATCTGAGTCTGGATTTCCACATTCTAAAATGTACCTGTGCCTTTGGTTTTCTTGTATAGCTGATCTGCAGCAGATCTGTTGCTACTCATTGCATCTGCCCAGTGCCCATGACTGTGGGATTCCAGGGTTTTTAGCTGAAGGCACTGTCTGATAGATGGCACTATTCTAACCTAAATTGAAATACATTTATGTGAATCACTGTAAGGAAAAAAAATCTAACTAAATTTAAAAACGTACTCTTCTATGGTTTTGTTTGTTGATGAGAAAATAAGTGAAATGAAATGAACTAAAATGCAAAACATATCCATCCCTACATTTATAGAAAAAATAATTTGCAGCTATTTTAGCAAAATGCTCACAGAACTCATAAAACATATTTCCTCAGTTTCTAGTTATTATAGGGCAACTGCTCCATGTCTATCAAAAAACTTGGAAAAACATAATGTACTTATGTGATAAAAGCACAACATTAGTGGACAAACTGTTGACTTAATTTTTTTTTTTTTCTTCACAAAAAAGGTAGCTGCTGTATTTGAATACCCACCATGTTCCCAGTATATTGCTGTGTGCACATCTCACTGTTTGCCTGCTTCATTCTGTCAGTAGGTATCTTATGAAGGGTACAGACTGCTGCAAATGATTGCAAATACTTTGAAATTTATTCACCCCTTTCTTTTTGTCTTTATTTATTAAGAAGGCGAGAACACTTGTCTTCCAAATCTTTTACTGACTTTAATAGTTCAGCTTTTATGAAGCACACAGGTTTCATGAGAAAAGCTCATCAAAGTAATTAATATTCTCTATTTATTTGCATCAATCAATCCTCAATTAGCCTTTTATATATATTAATTTCTTCTTCATATTCCTCTATTATCCATTTCCCCCTTGTATAATTGATTACATTTTTATTTTAAATTTACCAGGCAAAATCAAGACCATTACAGAGGGTCAAAATTAAGAATAACATTATTGATGCTGGTTTTTTCCTTGGTAAAATATTAAAAGACAGATCTTATTCACATTGATCTTCCTTAGCTGGTTCAGTAGGTTTCAGCTATTATTTTAAATAAAGCCTTCCAGTACAAATATTTCTTTCAGACTATTCAAATCTTTTAGCATGATAAACAGGCATTGATATTTGAATGAATCTCTATATAGGTAAATAGTTCTTTATTCCACAAAAATTACAGGAAGTGTTGTGACAAGTATTTGCATTTTCATATACAGTTCTAGCTCTTTCAGATACTCAGGAAAAGTATTTGCACTAAATGCTTTGCAGTTAAGTCATAGGAAACGCTCTTTCTTAGGCACAAGTCTCCTTTTAGAAGGTCTCATTTGGGAATAACAAAAGTCTTCCTCAGACTTCTCATATGACTTCAACATACCTGTTCATGGTCTGCCAAGGTGCATGGAGCTCCAGGATATAGAAATGTACCTTAAGTCCTGATTTTGGGGCTAAGCTCTAGTTCCTACCTTGGAGATCCTGGCAATGAATGTTTCTGTTCTGTTTTCTATACACAGAAATGGTCACTACACACTTGCAGTGTGGATGCTGCTCTTACACCACCGCAGGGCTCAGAGCTCTGTCTTTCTGGCACCCAGCTTTAAATGGACACTCAGCTTTCCAAGAGTATGGGATCCTCTCCTAGGCAAGGCAAAGTCTAAACAGGGGTAGGAAGGAGGTTGAGTCTGTTGTTCTAGTTCTTTGCACTAACTAGTTTACTAGTGGTTTGGCACGAGAAGAATATACAGTAAATCAAAGTGGTTCCTAACAAAAGTGAGCAATAACATTTCTCATTTGGCTTTCTGCAGGGGAAGAAGAGCTTCCCCTTGGCAGTGTCTTTTCCTGAATAAGACGATGCTCTGCCTTTTTGTATTTTCCTTTGGTAAAGACAGGTCCTTGGCTCTATCAGTACCAGTGGGAGAGGTGTGGATTATGGAACTTCTTTTTTCTCAAGAGGAGAAACTTCTAACTTGGTTTAAAACTGCAAATGTGAAAACCTGTCAAGTTTATCAGCTACATGCTTTAATTATTGTGACTCAAAGTCTGGTGATATCTTACATCAAGGAATAAAGACATTTACAAAGCCCCAGGTTTTTATGGTAATGGTCAATAACTGATCAATAAATACAAAAAAACCACTTCACCGTGATGTAAAACAATGGCCCAGAGGAGACCAATAGTTTAGTGGCATTAAACTGCAGCTTTCCTCATTAGAGCTCTTGGTAAGGTGTGCCCTGTGATTAATGACAGATCATTTATACAGCATTACCAGCAGCAAATAATTCTAATTACCAATAACATTAAATCCTGATCACTATGCAAATAATTTACATAATGTAATGGAATATCTGGTCATTACAGGGCAAACAATTCACAATGTTAACTGAGGTTAGTCAGTTACTGCAGAGTAAATAACATTAGAAATTAAACAAAGCCAAGCTAATATCACGTTTTATCCAGTTAATAAGCAGTGAGCATATCCCTAGCAAAACACATCAGACCATGTAAAAACACATCAGACCATGTTACTTTGCTGTCTAATGCAATACAAATTTAAGATAACATAAAGACATCTTATCTAGCAGGATGTTCCTGGCTATCAGGAGCTATGTAAACAAGGGGGTGGAGGGATTCACGGTGAGGATTACTGATTTTTATTGCTTCATAGATTATATTTGCCTGTCTTTGATGCTTTGTCTTTGATCCTGTCTTCAGATGCAGGCCACAGCATCCTTACACTGTAGAGGATAAAGCACCATGGCAGTCATAACCAGCCCAGATGAGGCCATACTCATTCAAGTGTTCACACACTTGAAACCTAGCTGTATAGGCAGCATTTTATGAAATCTGGCATTAATAGAAATCTGTTAACAGTTATTTATAATTATGGAATCAGATCATGTCCTCATCCAGCACATGAGGCACACAATGTTCCAGGAATATGTTGGGAAAGGAGGCAGCACAGTATACAGCAGGTAATGTATTTGGGGGAAAAAAGGCAAAAGGCAGCCCAGAGAAGGCTGTAATACCACAATTCTGAAAACATGGATGCAAGACTTGAGTTACATACTTGGCTAAGGAGATGAGGGTGAGAAAGGTAAATGGAATGGTTGGCTTTTAGTTTTTCATTTCCCTACTGAGAGGAAAGAGTAAGAGACAGACATTGCTACTTGAAATAATGCCTGAAACCTAACAGTTGTACTTGTAAGCTTTAATAGAGAAGATTTTTTTACTAAATATATATTTTTTTATTTTATTTTTCTCATTTTGTTTTGTCTTCTGAAACTATGAAGCAGAAAAGGGTACTTGGGTTGCAATACCAGACACTCAGGTACTCTAAGTAATCTTAAGGTCATTAATTTTTTTTTCACAAGGGACAAGTCTCCTTGTGATGTTGGAGGACATTTGGACATCAGCAGTGAATTCTAGTTGAAAACTCCATCCATGGTAATCAAATGACAGACAAAGCTTTGATTTGGCCTCTACCCTTACTTGGTGTTGCTCTTGTGACTAGCTTTTGTTTTTGCAGTGTCTCAGGTTAGGACAGACATTCTCTGCAAGATCCCACATGCCTGTTCAACCATTCTACCCCAGCTGCGTGCACAGCCAGCACTGTCCTGGAGGCTCTGCTCCTGGAAGGGATCTTGGGAAGATTTGCTAAAATGCTTCTGGCAACCTTGGCCTTGCTAGTGCAAACCAGTGTCATCAGCTGTTTAGATTAACCCTTGTGTGCAGCAAATGCTGACAAGACTCCTCCTGAGGTGAATACCCTCTAGCATAAGCAAGTAGCCATACTTCTGGGGCAGAGAGAGCATTTCCAATGGGCAAAGCTGAGTGAATGCTCACCCTGATCTTGGCTGGCTATGATGAACAGCTGTACAGTAACTGAGCATATTGAAAGCAGGTTTAAAAAATGGCTCCCTCAAAGGGATGAGAAATGTGGGGAATAGTCCTGAGATTTGGCATGTTCAAGGACATAAAAAAAAAAGCTTAATTTTAATACACACTGCCTGGTTTCTGCTCTCATAGAATCATAGAACGTGCTGATTTGGAAGGGAGCCATCATGTCCAGCTCCTGGCCCTGTGCAGGACACCCCAAAAATCATCATGTGCCTGAAAGCTAGTCTTGTCTTTTTTATTACACACATGCAGAATAGTAAACACTGCTTGGAAATGATTTATGGAAACGTTGCATGACCTGTGATCCACCTGTGCTGTATTCAGGCTACATAACCTAAGTCAGGGAAGAACACGTTCATAGAGCATTGCTGTATCTACATGTTTACTACATGAGCATTTGTATTTGGTAATTTTCTCATCAGATAAAAGTTCATGGAATTCACCTATATTCACACATTCTTCCTTCTAACCCTAATGTTGAGGCCATCACCTCCTTCATTTTAAATAGCATTGAGCAGAAAATCTCACCAAAAAGTATTTATTTGCTGACCCCTCTGAATCTGGGCAGAGGAGATAGTGTTGGATGGATTGTATGGAAAAAATAAAATAGAGATGTTTGCCTCTTGCAAACTGATATAAAGAGAACATAAATGAAGCAGGAGTATGTCAGCAAAAGAGAAAGGAAAGTGGTAACTGACTTTAAAAATTACTTTAGAAAGGGGAAAAGTACATAGATTGCTTATACTCTGAACTGTGAAGAAAACAGCTGGAGTAAGCAGCAATAGAAGAGTTTAGGAAAATTTCAGGTTATGGAAGTAAGTTTTATGGAAAGGCAAACAAGCAGAAATGGAAGACAAATCTTTACAAGTTTTTAATTTGAGAGAGTGGTAAAAGCAGAGCAACCTCCTCTGTTAGAGTCACAGGTCAGTATTGCAAGTATTGAAAACTTTTAGAAAACTTGAGAGAAAAGGTAACTAAAAAAAAAAAAAGACATTTTTTCACCTTTATTTTGCAAAGTCAAAAGAATGGAAACAGTGATACTGAAATAACTGCATGACCTCAAACAAATCAGGTCTTTTTCCTGAGTGTTGTCAAACTTAACTATGAGTATCGAACCAGCCCTTAGGCAGTATCACTAATCACTAATCCTTAAAAACTAAAATAAATTTAACCATTCCATGCAAAACAACAGATCAAAATACATTAGAAAACCCTCAGTTTATTTGAAACCTTATGGTTGATAAAAGATATATTACTTTAACAAGTAATTATTTTAACCAAGGTTGTCCTGTTTTGGGTTATTGAATTAGTCAGGAAGCCCCACAGCCAAAAATCATCCATATATGATTTTATTTATTTTTCTAAAACCAGCTGAATAAGTCAAACACAGGCCAGCTTTCCTGCTGCAAGTTGAAGCTGTTAGGGAAGCAGCAAAGGTAGAAGATCCCCAGTTCTTCCAAGGTGCAGCACATGCAGGCACAGCACAGCCTTGTTCAGACAAAGATGCAGGGAACTGCAGGGGCACATGCAGAGAAGTTCGGATTCTGGAGATGGCTGCAACTTTCATGTCACCTTTCAGCTGGGTTATTGAGAAATCTCTAAGGTACAGAATTCAGGAAGTGTGCAGAGCTCCCTGGGGAATGGTACAGAGTGAAGGAAAGGTTTTATGGCCATGAGGACTTAATAAATAGCACCCAACCCAGTTTTCTTACCACAAAGTAGGTTCAGAAAAGAATATAGCTATAGGTGGTATATGAGCCATGTATCTCACCACCAGCTCACTACAGTTCAAAAAAAGCAGGTTATGCTGTTAGCATTTGTCAAAGCAAACTATGAAAATGCAGGAACATCATGGCACATACACGTTCAAGAGCTAAATTTCCTCTGTCTGACACCCGTCATCAATCTCCTGCCAGCTGTGCTTTCTGAGCACCTGTAAATGACAGTGTATTTATTTTTATTTTGCTACACCCAGTGGAATATTCAAAAGATTTCTGCAGTATAACTCAATAATATCTTTTATAGCAACATTCTGGCTCCCTCTGCAACTTTCCTCAACAGTCAATCTTCAATGCAGTCTCCATCTCTGCCACTCAACTAGCTGCCACTGCCTCCTTCAAGCTGTCTGAAAATACCTTCCAACAGAAAAAGAACTGCCACTCTGCCCATGTACACAACGTACTCAGCATGTCAGCTCAGATACATCATGAAATGCAGCACTGCATTCACTGAAGTGTAGCAAATGTGTGTCATGAAATATGGGTAATACATGCATCATCTGTGTACATAAAACATGTACTTTGTCCTGCACACAGAGTGCGACATACCAGACCTGCTGCATGTGCCAAAAAATCAGCTCCACATACTTTCTACAAAAACATTATTTCTTAATTCACCATGACTGTGTAGTATTTGTTCAAAACTGAAGGTGAGCAAAGAAAGTAGAAAGTACTTAAAGCAATTCAATACCCTCGTGCTGTCTTAACTGAACTTACTCTTCCCTATGCAATCTTCCAAATTGGAGCTACAAATTCTTCCAACAGATGTTCCTCCACCTCACTACAGGTGCACTTCCCCGAGGAAAAAAAAAAAAAAAATCTCGATTTTGTTATACACCAGCAGGTCACAAGAGTAGTCACAAGATGGCAGCAGAGAATTAAAGATGTATGTTACCTTGTGTTTGGACTTGAGGGATCTAGTTAATGTTGATTTACACTATAAACAATGAGATTTTTTAGCAGTGCCTGAAACGTTTTATCTTTGGCGCTTAATTTAATAAATATTTTATAGAAGCCTAGTTAAATATTTAGTTTACATTTTCCTAAAGAATTTCAGGCCTTTCTTTAAAAATCTGCTTACTTTTTGATTTTCTCCATGTGAGTCTTTCAAAGAGAAATTGTTCTTATAAGTAGAAAAGCACGCAAAATTTATATCCATGTCAGAATTAGAGAATTAGTGATAATTTAACTCCTGGCAAAAACCCTTCAGTAGCAACTATGTAGATCTAAGTCCACATTGAAAATAATAAAAAAAAAAATACAGTGCAGTGAAAAATGCATTTTTAAAACTCAAGGAGTTACTCATAAACAACTGGACACATCAGTAAAACAGAGTAGTGAACAAAGTTCTGAGTTGGAGGTCTCTTAAGATCAGAGAGACCTTCAGAGAGCCAAGAGAAGCCCTAATTAAAAGGGATGTATGCTACCACAGGTGTGTGCAGCCCCGGGAGTACACTTACCTAATCTAAATGTCTCCTATAATTTGTGCTGTCTGCTTATTTTTCCCCCCAGAACTTACAAGAGCCAAAGCCAAGCCACAGGTGGAATGATAGACTACCAAGGGCATAATCTTCTCCTACTGCAACTATTCCCCTGAGGTGGCTTTGAGAGACACATCTCACAGTGGCTCTGCCAGTGCTGTGTCAGTACCACCAGCTGCACACAGCTGTGTTGTGGAGCCTTTTGGTTTGGCCATGCAGTCATTCTTTGTTAACCTAGCTGTGGCAAGTCTCTAGAATACAAAATATAATTAATTGCTGATTGTTTCCACAGTTCACAATGCTTTGTGTTATTACTAAAAGCGTTAATCACTTAATGCCAATTGTGGGCTTGTTACCATCACTAGAGCTTTGCAGATTCCATAGGCTATGTCACTAATGTTTCCAAAAGACCCATATAATCCACACATACTCAGACTCAATGGAATTTCTTCATCACACACATGATCAGTGCCTGCACATTTTTCACCTTCAAAATGGCATAAGCTCACAACTGACATTAGGAGCACGTGAGTGACCCAGAAGCAATCTTCCCTTTCTCACTGCTGGTGCAAAGACAGCCACGAGGGTCACATGGAAGCAGAAGCCCAGGCAGAGCCCAGTGCCCTGGTCCTGCCCCCAGTGAGGTCCAGGTTACAGCAGCAGTGTCAGGTTCTACCAGTCAGCATCCCCCAACCAGCGAGACAGGAATGATCTCAGTCAGCCTGAAATGCTGCTGAGCCAATTCTGCCACAGCTGCAAAGGGGGTGAAAGCAGAATACAGCAGAAGCAGGGGTGCCCCAGAGCTAGCCCACTACCTGACCCAGCTCATCCACAGGAGTGCAACCACAGAAAGGCAGCGCTCAGCCACTTGGGGGCCTCTTTTGGTTTTAAGTGTTGGATTCTTTTCTGTTACTGGCAATTGCTCATTGTGTAGTCCTAAAAAGACCTATCACACTGGAATGCACAAAATCTGTGCGTGTTTTGGATAAAGAGATAAGCACAGCCGCCGCTGGTGGGATTTCTCCTTACTGCGAGGCAATATACTGTCACCAGCAGAAAGAGGAACAAATCCTGAAGCATACGAGCCTGGAATAAAAAGTGGTCGTATAGACAGATTTTTCTAACTCTCATCAATTAAAATTTGATTCATGCCCAAAAAAATGAAAATTAATTCTTACGACAGAACTGAATCTTTGCCAATTCAATTCTGGATATTATGGCTTCATTTCCTATTTGAAGCTGTCGTGCAGCATACCTACATGCTGTTAAAAGAGGTTTTCTTTATCCCCATTTTGATCCAATTTCAGCTGGGGAGATAGTCTGAATGCTTTTAGCAGGGTGGGGGTTTATATATGTGTATATATGTGTGTATTTATTTCTGAAAGGCATGATTACACAATCTCTAGATGACAAAGTGAACCCTTGCTACCCTTTTGCTGAGTGTTTATGCAACAGTGACATGAATTATCTTAGATATTACCTTTTGTTAATTTATTGTAGCTATATGACTTTATGAATAACACAAAAGTAAAATTTTGTGGGGCCTATATATTTTAAATCCAAGTTTAAGTTAATTAAAATATTTAAAAACTGCTATTGTTTTCAAGAATAACTAAAAGTCATTGTGCTTTGTATAATTAATGTAACCCTTCATTAGCCTGTTATATCTGCAAGCTTCACATCTATCTTGTACTCAGAAAGAAAACCTCTTGACTTGTAAAAAGCACCTTGTCCTTCCCTTTTGTTTCTTGGACAAACTAACAAAATGTGTATATCATAGTACCTGCTTTTTTACCTCTCACAGCTGTATTCTTCATTTTCTTGTAGTTCACTTATTTTCAATTGTTATAACTTGATTTGTATTTATTATAACCTCCTGTTCAGATAGGAAAATTCATGGAACAAAATTTTGTTGTGCTTTATTTGTAGGGACGATGCAAGGAATTGATTTGACTACATACACAACTGTAACCATCATGCAAAAGAAATCCAGATGTCAACCAAAGTTGTGGTATTTCCCTTGCTTTTTTATTTCCTATTTGAGGATTTCAGAGATTTTGCAGATACAACACTCATTATGCACATCACACACAAACACACACACCCCACCCCATGGCAGCAGGGTTGGAACTAGATGATCTTTAAGATCCCTTCCAACCCAAATTGTTCTATGATTCTGTGCTCCAGGATCAAGCACCACTGGTAAAAGGTGGCCTGTGTAGTAGAATCCTCATTTTATACACAGGGGAAAAGTGCTATAATGATTCTACATCTGGAATAAAGAAAGAAACATGCTCATTCCTTATGCCTTAATGATACACTGTTCTATTTTTCTTCTATTTTAAGTGGTCATTGTGAGTCTTCTACTGCAGAGAAATCCCTTATTAGCCCCTTTGGCTGGTAAGCAGAGATGCTTTTAATTTGTATCCAAATTGATGAGATGGCTTTTTGCTAAAATACTATACTTTTTGTTCCACACATTTCATTTCTAGTTGGATTCAAATGTCAACAAATTGATCCTTGGCAAACTAAGGTTTCCACTACGTAATATCATTTCCTCATCAAACCAATTACTTCATCATATCATTGCTTTTAAAGTAATTGGGGACTCATATATCCATATTCTTTATGCAAATTAAAATTAATAGCTTTATTCAGCAAATGGGAAAACGGCCTTGTTAGAGTAGTTCCCAACCTGGAAATTCATTTCCCAGAAGAGATGAAGTCCAGTTGTTAACCCACACTTAAATTTAAGTTCCAACTTTTCAACGTGGGTATCTAAAATTACACCCTACAACACAGATCTAAAATTTTAAATACCTATGGCTCCCTTGCAAAACTGCTTGCCACCTCCAACTGCCTCTAACCCAGTGGGACACAGAGCTCTCACGTTCTCAGCACTGAGTTATCTGCCCAATGATCCCTGAAAGCCCATAGAAACTGAGCTTTGCTGCACAGAAAGAGCTGGCCCAGGATCAGTGTATTCCTTAACTTCCTAGAGCAGACAGCTTCTAGCACAACAGTGTTTGAGCAGCCATTGCAAACAAATGGGAGGGTGTTCCTCTCTCCCAGCACACCAGTTATTTTCCAGAGTGAAAAACGCAGCTCCTGGCTGTGCCTGCTGGACACTGTGGTGCTCATCATGTGGCTGATTCAGCCAGGCATTAAATGTTCTCACTCAAGTTGGACTAGAGGTCTGAAAAGTCCACAGTACTGTTCAGGCAAAGTTGTAAAGTTTGGCTGCCAAAGAGCTGAGCAAAACGTGTTTAAAAAAACAAGATGTGTCCTGGAGGCACTGCAGAATAAAAAAAGGGCGATTTGACATCATGAGTAATCTGAAGTCACAGCCTCAGAAATCAAGAACATGCTGTGAGTAGGAAATAGGAAATAAGAAAGCACAGTAGTTCTGTGAACATCATTAATTTTTTTCCTGCAAATTCTCAGGTATGTCTTTCTTAGCCCATATCAGGGACTCCAGTTCAAATGTACACTAGTGCTCTGTGGATAATCAGAAGGTATACTTTGTATATTACCATAAAGGATGCTGCTTTCAATTAAGATGATAGCTTTGCATTCATCCAAGGGACAGCACTCAGGCATTCAACTGTTCTTATTTCAATTTATAAATCTCCTGATTTCATTTCAAACAATCTCACTTAAGGAAATGGGAGAATGATTGTTATGGATTGTGAAATATAGGAGTACTGGGAGGGAACTGAATGTACCAGTGGGGAATATAAAAATGAGGGAATGAGTCATGTAATTTCCAGTCATCCAGAAAGGGTCATCCTGACTGGGCAGGGCTACAATTATTAAAATTTATGTATCAAGCATTTTATTCCTGGGTTGAATGAATAAATGATCTTCTAGCAGAGCGTAATGATCATAAATGACCTGCTAGCAATGCTGCAATAAAGGTTCTGTCAGCAATTAAATTATAGGGATTTATAATACAGAACTAAAATAGTGCACCCTGGTCACTAAAATAACTCCAGAGTCAGACTTTGGATCAAGTTACCACAACCAAGCAACTGACTAATGCCCACAAAAATATCCATATACATGGGAGTCATCTTTGTGCAAGCTGGTTGGATAATTGCATGTCTAGGCTTGTTTTCATCAACACCTCCATGGGATATTGGGTACTTGGTCAGGGGAACATGCATTTCTGTGTGCAGGTGCTCTCAACAAACATTTATATCAATGCATATTGGTGCAAGATTTTTTGGCCAGAACAAGCCATTAGGATGTAAAGAAGCATATATTCATAAACTTGAGATAGAAGTAAATCCTGCTAACACAAATATTGTCAGTACTTTAAATGCAACAGTGTTTTATACATAATTTACATTACTTTTTCTTAGTTACATGACTTTTCTTAGTTTCTGCCTGTGTTTCAAAACGTGATCTCATTTTCCAAAAATGAATATATTTAATTTTGTTTCCATTAAATTGCTAGATTTTTTAACCTTTTCCTGAACCAGCAGGGGGAGGAAAGCTTGAATCTGCTTTCTAGAGGGACCCCTTTGGAAGCTTCCTCCCAAATTTGCCTTAAACCAGGACAAATTGTTTCCCCAAGACATATGTTCTGGTATTCCAATGTGAACACAGCAACTGACGAATAGAATCTCAAGTTTTACATTTGATGGCTCTCCATGACTTCTGCTAACTCAAAATGTGACTCTGGGGCATATAAAGTGTTGAGGATTACAGAATCTCACAACAAAAATAATTTGAAAATGGAAAGGAAAAAATATGTTTAGTTATTGTTGTGCTGTTTGATTGAAATATAGGGTAGGTAGGGTTACTCTGCAGGAATATCAAACATTTTCAGTGTCAAGTGCCTTTCTTTATGATCTGTCAGTGCTGAAAGAACAAACCCAATACATTCCACTGGATCTTGTTACTCATCAAGGTAGAGCAATTCCAACTCCTGCAGTTCCAAATGATAATTGGACTCGTAAGGAGCCTGCCAAATTAAAATTGCCTGCTTAAAACATAAAACTTGAGCAAAAAAAAGGACAGGAGATTTTGAGTCCAGTTGATGATGTGTTCTTATCTCATCAGGCTACTACAGAGGGTCTTTGGCACATAAGAAATCACTCCCCTGATGTTCTCACTATGCTGTTGATAGACACAATTTGATATGTTGATGGATATACTTTGTAAGTGTATCAAAACTCTATAGCTGCACACTAACATATAAAAGATCATAAAGACTATATTGGTGTTACTGAAATTAATTTAGAGTTTAATTTGATCCAAATTCTGTTCTCACATTTGACAACTGAACTGTAAGAGTTAATAACAAAACCAATAAATAAAGAAAAAGTCTATCTGAAGGGATGATTATTATTAAAAAGCCACAGCACTGAACCCCTTCCTGAAATAGAATGACTGATTTTAGAACAACTTTATGTTAAAAAAATACTTAAAATTTACCTTGATTTCAGCTTCTAAAGTTGGCCTTGACTTCAGTATTTTGTTGTCATATATTTGTAAATAAACATTTGTGTGTCTATATATATGTAAAAAACAATGTGTGTTCATGAAGAACAGTTCTGTAGGAAGTTTCTCACCCTTATATGGATTAAGTGGATTAAGTGGATTAAGTGTACCCATTCTAGCATTGTTTAAATAGCAAATAACAATTAAACAATAAAACATTTATTCTTTCAAACTTCAAATATTTCAAAACCAGTCCCAACCTCATGAACACTGCATGAGTCCAGTGAAGGTCATGACTTTATTTTGCCTTGCAAGGACTGAAGATTTAGTCTCAAAGCCATTAGTCCTATATTTATAAGCAATTTATTTCCTTTACTGTGTATGCTATAGTCCATGGTTTTCACATGCAGGTATAATTACAAAATGAACCATGATTTTCACAAATAGAAGACTAAGCTTAGTATCCCAGAACCTCTTAATTGATCCAGTTACTCCTACAGGAGGCACAATGCTTTTTAAGAACACACGGGCCTTGGTGGGATGCATCAATGAGTGGTGAGAGAGCTGGCAGAAACTATAGTGAGGCCATTCATGATCACCTTTGTAAGGTCATGGAGATCAGGAGAGGTGACTGAGGACTGCAAGAAATCAAATGTCACCCCCGTCTTCAAAAAGGACAAGAAGGACCCAAGGAACTACTGTCCAGTCAGCATGACCTCTATCCCTGGAAAGGTAATGGGGTGCCTCATTCTGGAGGCCATCTCTTGCATGGATGACAAAGGTGATCAGCAATAGTCAGCATGAATCATGCTCAGCCAACCAGATTGCCTTTTATGGGGAAACAACTACCTAGAGGAATAAGGGGAGAGCAGTGGATATTGCCAACCCTGACTTCAGCAAGCCTTTCAACACTGTCTTCCAAACATCCTCATAGGGTCAGGAACTGTGGACTGGATGAGTGGACAGTGAGGTGAATTGAGAACTGGCTGAACAGCAGATCCCAGAGGTTTGCAATCAGGGGCACAGGGTCCAGTTGGAGGCCTGTCACTAGGGGTGTGCCCCAGGGATCAATACTGGTCCTAGGATTGTTTAACTTCTTCACCAGTAGCTTGGATGAAGGTCCAGAACCTCCTCAGCAGGTTCACTAACAGCACAAAGCTGTGAGGAGTTTTGGGCTGGTCCCCCTGAGTGCTGTGCAGCCCTTCAGAAGGCCCTGGGCAGGTTGGAGAGATGGGCAGAAAGGAACCATCTGGAATTCAACAAAGGCAAGTTCAGGCCCCTTAATCTGGAAAAGAATAAACCTGGGCACCTGCACAGGCCAAGGGCTGACGTGCAGGAAAGCCCAGCTCTGTGGAGAAGGACCTGGGGGTCCTGCTGGACAACAAGCTGTCCCTGAGCCAGGAGTGTGCCCTGGGGGCCAAGAGGGACAATGGTACCCTGGGGTGCATTATGGAGACATTGCCAGCACACTGAGGGATGGGATCCTGCCCCTCTACTCAGCCCTACTGAGGCCACATCTGCAGAGCTGTGTCCAGTTCTGGGCTCCTCAGTGCAGGAGAGACATGGAGCTCGTGGATCATGCCCAGCAGTGGGCAATGAAGATGATGAAGGGTCATGAGCATCTGTCTTATGAGGAAAGGCTGAGGGAGCTGGGCCTGTCCAGTCTTGAGAAGAGAAAACTGGAAGGGGAGCTCATCCATGTCTGTCAATAACTCCTGTGGCAGGAGGATGGAGCCAGGCTCTGCTCACTGCTGCCAAGCAATAGGAAAAGAGGCAATGGGTGTAACTACCTGACACCCAGGTAGCTACAGCTGAACATGAGGAAAAACTTCTTTACTGTGCAGGCGACTGCATGGAACAGGTTGCCCAAAGAGGCTGTGGAGTCTCCCACACTGGAAATGTTCAAGAAGTGTCAGCTCTGTGCCATATTCTCTGGGATAGCACTGCTTGAGCAGGGAGGTTGGATCAGATGATCCACTGTGGTCCCTCCCAATCTTACCCCTTCTGTGATTCTGTGATTTTTACTGCCTAAAGTCAGAAAACGCCCTTATGTTCAAATCTAACACATTTGAATTCTCTTCTGAGTAGAGATGTTTCCCAGAAGCAAAAGACTTAAGATCTAGAGATCTCACAACCTAATTTTAGGCACAAAGCTTGTATATATCTATACATATCTATACATTTCTATACCTACATATCTTCTTACATTATCATAATAGAAATGCCCTTGCTGAATTGAGATCTTCAACTTGTTAAAATCAATAGGACCATTTACAGCAAACCTGATTGTTAATGATTCTTCTAACAGATTTCCATCTCCACTCGGGTTTGGCATGACTGAAAACTCATATTGTAAATTCAGTCATAAAACCCCGGACACTCTAAATTTGGGATTTAATCTCTGCTCCCCGGACCTGAAAAATATGAAGAAATAGTAGATTGAAACTTATACATCGGGAAACCCAGTTTTAGAGTAACTTATTTTATGACACCCTAACAAAACACCAACCAATTTCTGTAGGATAGTAGAAGTTTCATTCTTAGCTACAGGAAACTCATGTTTAGGTGCTGAGACCCTATTTGCCAGGTGCTCTCCTCAATTCTTGACTTTTGGAGCTCTTTATAACCATTTTTCCATCTGCATTTTCTCCATCGATTTCCTCCCACCTAGTCCTCTCACACTTCATGTCTGGCTTAGCTTTCCTGAGAAAGCAGCTGGGGATGGAGTCAAAGGCAGCTGCACTTATATTTTATAACACTTAAAACTATCTTGTCATGTATAGAGCCATCTTTGAATGGTATGCTGCTACAGGCACATAATGTGAGAAAAAGAGAAAAGAAGATATTACAAAACCTTTTTTCAGCATCTCAGGCTGAAGGTTGTGATAAAAGCAACTTGGAAATGAAGAGACTTAGGAATCTTGGTACTACTCTACTTTCAAACTTTACTTTGAACTTCATGGAGATATGACTCATCACAGAGTTCAGTGATGCTGATGTAGACACTTTGTTGCTTTTCTTACATAAAAGCTGTCAGTGGTTCAGATGTTTGCACTCCAACAGAGGCAGCGGTTTAAGTATTAGCATTAGTATTGTGGTATTTTAAACAAGATATAAAACCTGAAGAAAGCTTGGCACTGAGAAATGGAGATCAGATCATGGGCAGGAAAGCACTGTCACCGATGGTCACAGAAAATGTATTGATTTAAAAAAAAAATTAAATTTGAAAGAAAAATACATACAAAAATATTACACTGGGAAACTCTTAGAAGTGTTAAAAATCAAATAATTTTATTAAATTTATTTTTAAGATAATGTGAGCATGTATTTAAAAACCTGTAATACTGAACCAACTTTCTGCAACTCTTCCCTTCAGTCCTGCTTGAACAATGGTCCCAGGATAAAATGCCATATAAAAGCATCTCAAAAGAACTATTTCTCCAAAAATTTCAAAGATGGCAGGTGTGGACAATCATGCCACTGGAAAGCACCATTGATTTTAACTGTGCAGTAGCTCCTGTGCTATATAATGAGGTATCTAGAGCAAACAAACAATGGAAATGTACCAGTGAGAAGTCAAACTCGACTTTCAGGTACTGTAGTATTGCATAACATGATTTGTACTTTCATTATTCAAGGACATGCTGATGTTGAGTAATGCCTTTAGCTTACCTAGGAGTCAACCTAATCTTTAGCCTACAACATAGCAAAAAATATGGTAAACTTTAGCATTGTCATTTTCTATTGAGACTTTTTTAAAAAGTGAAACAGCGTATGAAAATTGCTTATACTGATTATTTTTCATATGTGAGGAATATCCCATGAAAAATTAATGTGCTGCTTAGATGTTGAACATAAAATGGAGGAAAAAGTCTTTACGGGATTTTTCCCCTGTGGGCGTAAACAGATATTTTTAACTTCAGCTACCAAACACAACCGACCGAGACAGAATTAGATTATATTTCCAACCAATACTTTTATACCTTGAAAATATATGACAGCTGCAACTCTGAAAGATTTAGAACTAAGTTTGTTAATATCAGTTGTTGCTAAGAGATGCATTGCCTTTAGTAGAAGAATGAATATGCACTCACATTATAAATGGATTGACGAACTAGAAGTCACAAACTCAACACAAAATAAATTGTTTATATTACAAAAGGGGCTAAAAATATTCTATTGTGGAAATAAATCAGCATTATTGCGCTTAGAATTCACCATTAATTTTGCTAACTTACTTCCTCACAAAAAGTGTACACACCAATGACACTTTTAAAAATGAAAAATTATAGATAATCACATTCAAGATCAAAATTCAAGATAATTCTTGCAGGAGACTCAAGAAACTAAATATTTAAACCATACCTTTTTAGTATCTAGTCTGTTTTGAATGATATTGCAAAGTCTAAAGAAGTTTGAGCCCCACTAGCAAAAAAGCTTACAATGGAAAGAAACTACATGTTTTCACATAGTTATGAGTATTGCAGTTACTTGTAACTGTTTCATATTGCATTGTTACTATCATAATTTTAACACCTGCCTCTTCTTTATTGTTAGATAAATGTATTAATGTATTCTTTTTTCACTTAACTGTGCTTGGGGCAGTGCACTGAATTTCTCTAGACTCCTTTCACATTTCCTAACCTATGTCCACAAGTTACTTTTCATGTGAAATATAATTTTGGTGCTAGATCTTCTTTCCATGTTTCTATTATTACCTAAAAAGAAGAACTTAGTTTATGTCTTTTTAACACACATCACTGATATATCATCTCTCTTAAGAGGGCTGTCTGAGTTGGTGGGGGAGAATGACATAGATGACAAGATCTGAAAAGACAACAAAGTTCTGCCAGCAAAAAGCATTAACAAAAAAAATTATTATGCATTTTCCAAGTCTTCTTCTCAGTGACCTTCTGTTGCGGCTTGTGGGAGAAAAAATCCACTACAAAAAAGGAGGAATTTTAAATCATGTAAAATATTCTTCAGAGTAAAAGAACTCTCCTCACTTGGAGAGAGTAATGAGTACTCAAGGACTAAAGCACAGCTGAGCTGGATACACTATAAAAGTTTTAATACTGAACGGTGCCAGAAAAACTTTTCTGATATCAAATTAGTAAAAATCCCTCTGTGATGATTATGTATAAGATACTTTTTGGGTAGTTTAAACATTAGTCTACTATATGTATGGAAAATTTAAAGAAAAAAATTAAGTAGCTTGTGGAAAGAAAGCCCCAAAGATCAAAAGAGCTGACATTCCTAATAAAATTTAAGTAGCCCTTGCTTCTCAGTCTGTATTCACCATCCTAGTGGTTTTTGCTGTTCTATGAATGAAACTGGGTTTGTCTCCTGGGAGACAGTCATTGTTTTGAAACAATCCTCCCTCTCCTCCCCACCTGCTAATTATCTCTTGGGGAAAAAGGTGGAACGGCAGCTGTAGGAACACTGACAGGGCTGTGGCTTGTTCTAAGAAAATCGTTTCAGGAAAAAGATTCGTGAGCACTGTCGCAGAGTCACTCCACAGCATGTCTCAAAGCAGATAAGCTATGGAAGGCAAAAAAAAAATCAGCTTTTCCTGCCCAAACAGCAAATGGTTCCAGATAACTCCCAACAGCTGATATCATAATGAACCACTACTTCCTATACGAACACTGCTAACGTTTCTCACCAGGCAAATTTTCTCCTCTGTCTTGGCTAGTTCAAGGCCTCAAATACCTAAACACTGGATTTTGCTGCCACTGGGTTGACCTTCCAGAAGTGGCCACTGTGCCAAAATATCACATACAATATTTGGAACACACGTATTTGCACGTGAAAAAGAACATACTAATAATCCAGCAAATTATGTTTATAAACTGTATGTAAATACTGAAAAAAAAATGCAGAAGGACTCCATGGGTAGAAACTCAAGGATATCTGTTCAATGTACTTTTGAAGTGTCAAAAGTAGAGTGAATTCTTAGCTGAACCACATTGCAGTCATAATATTATCGTGCCTTCAGCTGAATTACTTCAAGCAGAAAACTGAAGATCTTGTAAATTAAGCAAGGTTGTCTTGGGTCAGCCCCTGAAGACAAAAATGTATGTGCTGTCACAACTGGTGCCAGCAACTCATTAGATGGCTTCTCAGTGGGCCCGAATAAGATGTTAGATGATGCTTGATGCTGCAAGTACCTTCTTTTCAGTAAGACTGACAACAAGGTTGTGACAATTTGTTGGCCTTAAAAATCATGCAATGCATCTTATGGTTGGATCAAACTTTTATACAGTTGGAAGGAGAGAAGCAGAACATCTCTCAGGGCATCACTTTGCATAGACTGCACCAGCCCTTCAGCTGAGAGAATTTTTCAGTTCTTTTTGAAGCTTTTGTTCTGCATCCTAATTTTCCAACTGCTTTTTACATCTAAAGAGAAATGATGAAACTCCAGACTGATAATGTGTGGTATAGTAGCTATCACTGATAGCTCCCTCTGTGATACTCTTATTACACAGTATCATTGTCTGCAAAAAGCACTCCCCCATCTGAAGACACAATTTTTGGATTTGGATACAAAAATTGGATTGAATACAAAATTGGATTGGATACAAAATTTGGATTGAAAATACAAGATTTGGCTTGAAATGCCAGATTTACGGCATTTAGAACTACTAATGGCAATGGAAATGGGCACATTCAGTCTATCCAAAGCCCGAAATGCTCTTTGAGACAACTGTGCAATTAACTTAGAGTTATAGATGAAGACTACTATGGCCTTCCAAAGAAAGCATCAAACATTCTTTGTTTTCCCAGGGTGAGTGGCTAAATATTAAGCTGACTGAATCTGGCCTGTGAATGCACGATAAGAACAAGAGAACTCAATGTGAAGGAGATCTCGTACTTGAAACTCAGGCCAGGTATTTTGTCCTCCAGCCCACGTGAATTCCCCTGCAAACAAGTGCTTCACTGTTACCTTGGGCTGCCTGCTTCATGTACTCACATTTGTACATAAATAACAAGCAGTTCTGTGGCAGGAACAATTCTTTTTCATTAGTATGAAAATTTTTCATTTTTCATTAGTCTCCAGCAAGCCTCATCACCGCCATGGAAGGAAAGCTGCCTGCTGCCAGGAAGGAAAGGCTTTCCAGCAGTTCGCGAGCCCCGCTCGTTTTTGAGGCCCTGTTTGCCGGGCTGGCCGAGCTCTTTGGGCTCTCCAAGGCTCGGGGCGAGCCGGGCGGGGCCGGCCCGGCCGGGGCAGCGCGGGGCTGTGACCTCAGGCGCCCGGCCCCGAGGCCAGGCCAGCTCGTGCTCTCCACTTCACTGAAGCCCTGTTGGCTTTAAAGTTAATAATTCACCACTCGCTTTCCATTTTTGAACAAGGTGTTTATTTGCGTGGTTCAAGGTTTAATCGCCTTGCTAGCAACCGCTTTGAGCCGCCGTCCCGCGGCCCGTGGAGAGGGGAGGGGGGGACGTGACACCGTGACCGTCACACGCGTTTTGCGAAAAACGGCAGAAGCCCCGCTGGGCCTGTCCGCCGACGCAAACCGGGCGCCTTCCGCCGCACGGGCCTCAGAGCCAGCGGAGCCCGGGCCGGGGCAGCGGGCGGCGCCGGCTGAGCGCCCGGCCGCTGAGGGGTTAACGGCGGCAAGATGGCGGCGCGCCAGCCCGCCCCTCCCCGCCCCTCGCGCGCGGGGCAGCGGCGCGCGGCCGGGCCCGCGGCTGTCGCGCGGTGATGAGTCACCGGCAGGCGCGCGGCGCGGGGGCGGCGGGCGCGCAGCGGGCGGCGAACATGGCCGGCGTTGCCGACGCCGCCGCCGCCGCCGCGCCGGGCAGCGGCGGGGAAGGGCGGCCGGACAGCGGCCGCGGCGAGCCGAAAACTCTCTGGGGGAGCAGCGAGCCGCGGCCGCCCGCCGCCGGCCCGGGGCAGCCGTCCCCGCAGCAGCGAACGGAGACGTTGGGCTTCTACGAGAGCGACCGGGGCAGGAAGAAGAAGCGGAGCCTCTCGGGTGAGGGGCGGCGGCGGGGCGAGCGGGCTCCTCCTCGCGGCAGAGGGGGCCCCGGGACGGGGTGGCCCCCGCGGGGTGCCGGGGCGGCCGTAGCGGCGTTGCCCAGGGCGGGGGCCGCCCGCCCGTGCCAACTTGGGAAAGTGCGGCGGGACCGGGCGGGCCCCGGGAGCTCTCCCTCAGCCCCCGCCTGTCCTCGGGCCCCGCTCGGCGCGGGGCTGCAGGGGTGCCCGTGCCCTGTCCGTGCCCTGTCGCGCAGTTTGGCAGCTGCTGCCGCTCGGGGCTTTGCGAGCCGTGCTGTGCCCCGAGCGGGACCGGCTGCCGGGCTCGAGCCGTGCCCGGCTGCGGCTGCAGCGGAGCGGCGCCGCTCAGAGCGCCGGGAGGCTGCGGGCTCGCTCAACTTTCTTGCTGAAGTGCTAGAAGTGTTTCGTTGTCTTAGCACTTCTTGTTGTTACGCGTTCACAGCTGCGGCTACGCTGATCTTTGCCTCTGCTGCTGGTGGCAGTGACTGCTAGAACTTTGAAGTTGTACGCAGATTATTAAAAGTTGTTTAAAGTAAATGAAATGTGCCAGCTGGGGATTTATAAGGAAAAAAAATAAGGGGAAATGTCATGGCCTTTGCTATCAGTATGCAGCTTTATTGACATTTGGAGTTCAACCTGTTATTTCAGTAATTTTTTTAATTTAAACCCCTGCCGGTTTTGTAAAAGCTGTCAGTCATCGTGTCAGGATTAGTTTAATGTTGGTAAAGTTATAAATAACTATATTGCCACTGTATCCTTAATTGATTGGCTTCCTGAAAATCTGGAAAGTGCGTAAAGTGTTAAACTTTCAAGGCTTTTTCAGTGTTGCCTTGAATGTGATAACACAGGTCTTATCGAAAAAAAAAAAAAGAAAAGAAAATAATGGGAATTAGGATTAACTTTAATGATGGGTCAATAATTGAATACTTTCCTTCGAGTTTGATGGGTGCAGTGCGTGTTTCTGGTGTGTTATATCATCAGACACGCAGCATCATTGACTGCAGTTCTGTGGTGTTGATGAACAGTACAGAATGTAAAGGTGATGTAATTTCCATAGTTGTAAAGGAATTAGCTTGATGGTAGTAGTATGAATTGCTTTGAGGTGAAAAAAAAAAGATTGAGATACATACTGATGTGCCTGAAAAACAGCTGAACAAATAACTTCATAAAAAGGGGATTGTTACTGGAGGTAGTGGAGAATACTTAGCTGTGTTCACACAATTGATTTGAAATTTGAAAATAGTTAAAAATCTTCGGGGCTCTTTGATGTTTCATGGCAAGAAAACATATCAGGCTTCTTGATTGGGCAACTAAAAATTTTAACTCACGTAAGGGTAGCAATACATTAAATAACAAAGTAGGGCTTTCTTCACTTTGATGAAGCAGGGCTAGTACTGTAAAGAGAAGTTGATTAGAGGAGAAGAAAATGCTTTTAAATGTATATTTTCTTGATTAATTGTCATGCTTATGGAAGAAGTGTGTATTTAGGATTGACGGGAGTGAAGTGAGTGTCTGGAACTGCTGTGTTTAGGATTAAATTTATGATTATAGAATAGAAACTTATTGAAGTGCAGTACATTCCACATTTCCTAAACTTTTCCTCTCCTTTCTGGTTAATGGTTATCCTTTGTGCTGCTATGCATTGAAGTATAACTTAGCTAAATCATTATCTTCTTACCTTGAAGGAATTTGTGTCTTTTGTGTTTTTTGAAGATGCTTATGCTTTCCTGTCCTAAGGTGTGGAGGTAAATGAGCATTAAGAGTATGAATCTGTCTGAACAGATTAAACTTGGGCCACAGTCTAAAACTTTCTGTCTGTGAAAGAGGGGAATTTGAAGTGGGAGGTAGAGTTTACTTTTAAAAGAAAATGTTGCTTGATGCTTTGATAGCAGAATTAGGCTGCTTTTCAAATGATTTAGTACTTTGTTCTGCCTTGGTGTCTCATGCTGTTCTTTTGGTTACTGTGTTTTTCCTACAGGGTCAGCCACTAATCTGTTTCACAGCTGGCACAGAGCTGAGGCTGGTGCTGGGTGGCAGTGAGTGCTCAGGAGGGAGGTGGCTCAGTGTCTGTGTGCTCCAGTGCTTCCCCTGTCACTGGAGAGCTGACTTTGCAGTCACACTCTGGAGCTTGTGTATTGATCAGCCTCGCTCATGAGGATTGATTATCCCTCAATATTTAGGGCGTGAAAGTCTGAGGTGATGAAAACTTAAAATAATTTGGTTTTCAGCGATAGGCCTCTAAAATACTTTGTGTTAGGTAAGAAGGGGTGGGAACAAATAGCTCATTAGCTAAAATGTTAGAATATCTGAAGTTGGTAGGGACTTATAAGTTACCCCATGGTAATTGCCCATATGCATATATTTACTGTGCAGGAAACTTCAGTTGTTTGAGATTGCTGTATCTTTAAGTTAGAGAAGGTTGGTTATTTGAGGTGGAAGAAAATACACCTGGGCAGTTAGCAGAATAATTACTTGGTGTGCTTATACGTACCTGTTTTTACTTTCAAGTTTTTAACATTGAAGAATTGGCGTAAACAAAAAAGTTACAAGTGATAGTGTTACAAAGGGAGACTCCAGAAAACAAGTTTACAAGAGGTCTGAGCACCGATTTCACAGAATGAACTTTGATTGAAACTTTATATGTAAATATTAGTTTATTATTACCCATTAAGCAAGATGTTGTTTTGTTTGTTTTAAAATAAATGCCTTTAAAGCTTTGAGTGGTTTTGGCCTACTTAGTAGAAGTGGATCAGTAATACATAGATCATCAAAATCACTATCCAGTGACAAGCTCGTACACAGGAAAATGGGTCAGTTCTTATTGTTTAAAAAAAAAAAATCCTGATTTATTAACAATACATAATTAATGGATAGATAGTGAGTTTTATAGCAGTGGTCAGTACCAGCCATATGATAAATCACAGTACCAGAAATGCAGAGAATATTAATCAGCACAAACTACAAAGTGCCTGTAATCCCCCCCAAGTTCTAATCACACCTCCCACCCGAGGTAATGCGGGCTGTAAGCACATCCTCTTTTGCTTCTTTTATATTTCTGCTTGAGCTGATTCCTTCTTTGCTTTAAAACTCTTTAATCTTCTGGCTACTGTGAAAGTCTTCATCTTCAATGTGATGAATATTGAGAAGGGATTGCCTCAGACAGTTTTGGGTGAATACTTCATGCAGAGTGTCAGTACTTGCATTCTGCTCTTAACAGCTGTTACCTAAGTTGTTTTACTAAGAATGTACATACAGCCTCTTCCTGCCCTGAAAAATGTAGAGCATTCTACCATGCAAGGCTACTTCTCCTTCCTCTAGTCCCTAAGACTTCGGCTGAAATTTGAATTTACTATTTGTGAACATGTGCTTGTGTCTGTAGCTTTTCATCTGTTTGTCTAGATAAGTGATTTTCATCTTCTGGGTGTTGTGTGAACATTGAGAATTTGTTTTTAAATGCCAGTAACCAGAGATGTTGAACTTCATTGTAGTGTGCTGTCACTTCTGAAGTGTTACAAGGATGTGGTAATGTCAGACCTCGTCTGCAAGTGTTGAAGCTTAAGTTCAACCTTCTTGTGCTGACAGCCTGAATTTCATAACTATAATTTCGTATGTTAAGAATTTTGTAAGATCCTTCTGTGCAAAGTCTTTTTTAGAAGCCATAAGAGCTGCTTAAACACAGGCCAGTCAGCCTTCAGGTTATTTACCTACAGCTGTTAAAACATAGGAGATCTGTACGTGCTTGATGGCTTTTTGGTTGTGAAAGACCTGATCACCAAAGGTTCAGTGTGTTTGTACTGTTTGTGCCCTGAATCGCTTGGGATCGTGCGTCTGTGAACGTTTTGGTGTTGTGGAAAGCTATTCTTTAAAATAAAGAACAAGTTGCTAATGTTGCTGAGTGAGAAAATAGCTTTTAGAAGTCAAAAATAGGGTTTAGTAAATTTAGGAGGTCTGATAATACATTAAGGATTAGATCCACTCATCATGTTGCATTTTGTGTAGTGGCTTTGAGTAGAAGTGGGAAGTAGTGTTTTGTAGAAGTGGGATGTCTGACTGTCTGGGAAAAGTAGTTTGTGGGGAGGCAGCCGGGAATGAACGGGAGAGCCCCGGATTTGCATCTCCTGTAACTCCTTCCATGCAAAGTTATTTAACCATCAGCAGAAACCGTCTGGGTTATAGGCTATGCAAATGAAACATGTAGCAAGTAATAAGTAACAAAAGTAGAGCAGCTTCTCACCCTCTGGAGGTCATGCCTGAAGTGACTTCTGCTTCTGTGTGTTTCTGAATAGATCTTTCCTTGCTGAGATTCATCAGTGCTGAGCTAACGAGAGGTTATTTCCTTGAACACAATGAAGCAAAATACACAGAGCGGCGAGAGAGAGTGTACACGTGCATGAGGATACCAAAAGAACTGGAAAAGGTGAAGTATGCTTTAACTTCTGATTCAATTTAGAGATGAAATCTGTTGACTGAAATAATTTAAGGAACTATTTATTTTCAAAACACTTTTGCTACAAAAGCAAGATGTAAACCTCTATAGTGATTATTTTTCAATGTTACTAACATAAACATTTTTGTTTCAGGGTTTGCCTGTTTGCTTGTTGCTGCTGGCAACTCATGTTATTAGCAGAGACAAACAAGTGCAGATGATGACAAATTAATTCAAGTATAAATATGTCACTGGTCCTTAAAGGAATAATCAAGCAAAAGAAAACTTTTTACAGCAAAATGTAATTTTACATTACAGTTTTTTTTTCAAGTATTTTTTCCAGTGTAAAGTTCTCTGAGAATGGGAAGGTTTCAGTCTTATAAAAATATGGGGACAGATGAATTTTTCTAAGGTTTTTAACTTAATTTTTGTAGTCTTTTATTTTGCTTCTTGCCACTGTTTGTCACATCTCCCCTCTGTCCCAGTGTTATGGCCCTTCCTGAGAGATTCTTGCCATCTCCTTTGTCAGCTTAGATATTATTCTGGCCCTGCAGTGAGCCAGAGTTTTGTTCTGGCTTGACCATGTTGATTTGGGAGCAGCAGCAGCAGCAGTGTGCTCAGGATTGATGAGTAAGGCAACATTGGTAATAAGGTTTGGCCAGGCTGCACTGTAATAATAACATTAAAATTAATACTGCTAAAATTCCCAAAATCTCTAGGGATCAAGTTATGCAGTGCTAAATAATTTTAATTTACACTGAAGAAAGAAGCTTGTTTTGCTCTTCTGTCACTTCAGTCTCCTGCTTTATGCATATTGCCTGTTTGGCATGAGCTGTGGTGCTTGTTGGACCATTCTAGGAGTTAAATCCGCTCATGATTCGGCAGTGAATGTTATACTTTCCTTGTTCTGTTTGCTCTGTGCTAGAATAGTGAGCTGATTTGCTCAGCCAGTATTCTTGAGAAGCCAGAGTCTACACAAGGACAGAAGGGGAGCTTTATAACTAAAGATGAAAGAGCAATGGAGGAGGGAGGAAGGGTGGGCAGGATTCCTTTGGTCAATAGTGCTCATGTTCCCCCTTCAGTACCATTAAATTCTTCCTTCAGCCATGAAGGCCTGGCTTTACCAAATTAAATTCCCAGTCAGTTACTGCAGAAAATCACAGAATGAATGAGATTGGGGTGGACCATGGAGTAGTCCATGCCCTTCCCTAAAGCTGTGTAACCTACAACAGGTTGATCAGGATTGAAGGCTTTGAACATCTTCAGGGATGGTGTCTTCACATCCTCAGTATTTACCCATTCCTGACTTAAAGTAGAGACTCAATTCAATGATACAGCATTTCTACATTATCTCCATTTTTAATTATGTAGATTATTGCATGCTGTCTCCAAGGCACAGAAATTATTCTGAAGGATTGTCACCATAGCTTTTCAATAAAACTTTCGGTGTGTAAGAACACACATATCCAACAGTCTTTTTAAAAATAAGATTAATACTATAAGTGGTGCAACTGATGGGTTTTGCATGGTAAATCAAACTGTGCTTCAGTCTGTGCTTTGAATATGAAATATTATGAAACTGAATAAGAGAGATTTTAAAAATTATAGTTCTCATTTTACACTGAGATTATGAAATAATTTTTTAGTTCTTTGCATTGACTTAGTCCATGTTGGTATACATACTAACTTTATCAAATTGAGCACCTAGAAATCAAGTAAATAGTGTACCTGTTGCAGGAACTGCTTGCCAACGTGATACAAAAATCCACTTGCTTGAAATAAAGCATGTGAGATACTAGTAAAAGTAGAGAAGAATTTTCATGATGGCTTGTTTTGTTTACTACATAATAATATAATTACAAAATAAGAATGAAAACTATAATCAGGTAGAGTGAGAATAAATTGGAGTAAATTGATCAAAGCCTAATCCCAGGTGATATTACTTAATAGGCACTTATTTAACATCCATAGTTTTAGACAGGAGTGTAATGTTCAAAGGGTGGTATTTTTGTTGCTGTTCTGAGTACCCTTTCTTTATTTAGAGAAGCTGGATAATTGACCATGTAAGCACTGCTTCCACTCGGGCATTTGGTGCAGTTTCAGTGGGAGCTTTTCATTGTAGTAGGTTACTTATACTAAATAAGGTGGCCTGCTAGTCTCTATTCCTGCCATCTTCTGGGAACAGCTTTCACTTGATCTCAAAATTAAACTTTGTGCTCCTGTGTTAAATTATAGTTATGATGATGGAAAAGCTCTGTAGGCTTTTCTGTTAGTTCCTTAATATCTGGAATGGAGTAGCAAAAATAATGTTTACAGAAAGGAGTAGAAGGTTCAGCACTGATTATATTTCACTGGATGTATGTAGTAAAAACATTGGGAAAATGAGGACATTCAACAATAATTGAAAATATTGATGCAAGCTTATAGAATGTGAGAAACCATCGTTGCACTCAGGTGGAGAAGAAGTCTGTTTAATTCTAAAAGAAAAAGTAGTGTTGTTTTTGAGATTATAAAGATGTCCTCAAAGAACACAAGCAAAATCATAGGCTATCTTTCTGTTTTGTTGGGGTTAAGGAGTTTAAAAATACTAAGTGTTCAGTTCTGGTCGTTTTCAGTGCTTGAGTATTCAACACCTAGTTTAAAAGTTATTTAAAAAGAAATAGCTTAATGGCATATTAAGGCAGTGCATAAATTTATCCACAATTCATGTATCCACTGCTCCTGATAACTTTGAATAATAACTGAAAATGATGACATTTTAGAAAACAGTACTAGAGATGAATGACTAAATATCCTAACATCATGATGATAATGAAATATTCTACCACTGTAGAATTGGTTGAAATAATATTATAAAGGAAAATAAAAACTCAGGAATGATGGCAGTGCTGTTGTGCTTAAGTCAGTTGTCTTATGTGGCTTGTAGATAGTTCTGGATTGCAGTCTGTAGGAGTTACAAGGATGTATGAGGTGTAAGAGTGCTCACTGGACATGGAACTGGCCTTTGCAAAACTAACAAAGAAGGTACTTTGAAAGGCAAAGGGACTGTGAGAGATAAAAGTAATTTACTTGTACTTTTGTTTACACCCTCACCCCAGTATCTTCCTTTCCCATCAGCATTACATTCAACTTTCACATGTAAATGCATATCTGACATGGATATCTAGGTCTGCTTAGATGTTGCTAGTCTTAATTGTGTAGCCAGTTAAGCTGGCTTCTATGGAATGATCCTTGCAGGAAAAAACACTAGCTCACAGTCTGACAGAAGCATAAAACCATATTTCTAGACTTCCATTTAGATAGAGCACAGAATCATTTGAAGATGAGATAAAGAAGGATTGTCATATGGAGAGAGTCTGGTATATAGGAGCTTTGGAATTGTGGAGTTTATGTCTAGTTTAATTATCATAGAGTTGCTTGGCTTGTAGTCACACTGAATGGCTTTAATGTTTGTGTAAATTACGGATAAGACATTTAAACTGAGGGCAACTGGAAAACTACCTCTTTGTATGTTATATTCTGTGTATGAAAAGGGTAGTTATTCTTTGAAGGAGATCTGCCACAACTGTAATTAGCTGTGCAATAGAAAATTTACAAGGTAATAGAAAACATTTTGGGGTGAAGACGTTGAAAAAGGAGGTAGGAAGAAAATGGTTGTGCATATTTACGCATAGCTCTGTGGGTTTTTCCTCTAAGGTTCAAGCATGAACTTTGGTAACCTTACAGGAAAGTCACCATTGGAAAATGAGCTACAGTTGTATTCAGCTGCAGTTTATATATTAAATAAAGACTAAGTTCAGTGAGCTGTGAAAGTCTATAAAAGCCTTCACTGCTTGGACCTTGTGGTGCAGAATTTTTGCTGAATAGTCTTCAAATGCATAGCATGTTAATTTTTTTTACAGTTCAGCTGATTGAACAAGTGAGAATATTGTGCTTATTTATTTGGTTAATTAGTCTTATGTAAATGAATGTTTCATAACATAATTCTTTATAAACTTCTTGTGAATTTTATAAACTACTAACATACTTCTGTTTATTTTTGTAATTTAGTTGATGTTTTTTGGAATCTTTTTGTGCCTGGATGCTTTTCTGTATGTGTTCACCCTGCTTCCTTTGAGAGTTTTTCTGGCAATGTTCCGGTTCATCACTTTGCCTTGCTATGGCTTACGGTAAGTTGATTCAAGAGAAAGGTGTTGATAACCTTAAATAAAATTTCACCATTTATGTGTATGCTTCATTTTATGGCCTTGCAGTGCTGTTTGGACTACTAATGACTTCTTCCACTGAAAAAAAAGAAGTCTCAGTCTAAACTAGCCAAAGTAAAGGGGTGTGTGTGACCTTTAAGCTTTACCAGCAGTCACTAATGGTCATCATTGCTTTCTTCAGACACAGCAGTTTGATAACAGCACCACTTAGGCATATTCAGGTTAGTAAAGGAGAGAGATGTAACCTTACCTTTTAGTTTTGTTCTTCCTTATTTTCATGGAAAACTTTGCTGAAAAGATCCCTGAATAAAAAATGTTCTTTCCTCTGAAGAATCCTAGGGAGTGAAACATGGAGAGGAAAACCAAGCAGAATATTAACAAATTTTAGATCTTAATGCCTTGATTTTCTGTTCATATCAATTCTAAGAAGTTGTTAATACATAAAGTTCTTAGTTTTTCTGGCATAGGCATCAAAAATTGGATAGAATTAATCTCCTTCATACAACCTGATACTTCATGATAAAGTTGGTTGTGTAAGCCTGGAGTGTAGTCTAAAATAAAAGGAGCAGTTATATTGATGTATTTTTTTCCCTTGAATAAAGAAAAACTTCAGGATCTTTATTCTGAAATTTCGAAAACTTGAAGTTTATTTATGGTTACTGATTTTTTAATTGTTTTTAATCAAGTTGTTTGTATTTGCATTATCAGGGTTGTTTTTTAATGTGAAGGTCTTTTAGATGCATAGTTTGGAAATGTATGTTCTGATTACAGCAAATGCAAAAAAAAATATTGTAAAATATAGTCTAAAGTTGAGATGTTTGTATTTGGTGAGGTTAAACATAGGCACTAGATGGCAGTCTCTAATGTTTTATTGTGCTGTTAATTTTGTACTGAACCTCAGGCTTACTAGGTCAAGAGAGTTTTCTTAGCTGTGTAAAAATGACAGTTATTTGGTTTTAGCCTGATGACAAGGCAAATTCTGTGCCTCTGTATAGATGCTATTACTAAATTCAGGTAAATGTAATGGAGTTCAATGTGTCATTTAGATCTTACTTTTTCTGTTTTAAAATGTTCTTCCTTGTTTATAAACTCAGCTTTGCTTTTAGCAAAGAAATTTTCTGCTCTTCCGAAATTACAATTAAAGATTTCAAAGACCAGTTACTGGTTTAGATCATTGTTCAATATGCTGACAAAAGTGACATTGGAAGCACCATATGCACTCACATGTATGGGATATGTGTGTATATGCATACATGCACCTGCAATGCTAATATTTAGTCTGCTTGATTGACAGTATTTTGTGTGTCAGGGACAATAGAAGTTGGTTTAATCTATTGAACTTGACTGTGTTGAAGTGTTATCAAGTAAGATGTTGTGAAACTGATGATTATCTTGAGTGAAGAAGTCTTCAGGAGTTGTTTTTGTAACAACTCCTGAAGCAATTTCTTCACAATTTCTTCCAATGTGTTTGGAATTTAGTTCACTAGAATCTCTACTTATTCAGTAGAGGCTTTGTTTAATTCATTCATATTCTAAAGTTGTCTATCATATGTAATGGAACTTCTTCAGATGTAATAATTCTTATTTCCAAGTATTCAGAGCCTGCACTTTGATTTTTTGGGGGTTTTCTTGTTTTTTTTTAGTTATGCTGATTTTATTTGTTATGGCAAAAAAATTTGTGATTTTCATCCAGCTCAGGAAATACATTTTTATGTATTTGTAGCAAAATAAAGTTGAGTAAGTAAAGCACATTTGTAATTACAAAAGGTACTTACAAAGCAGGTGGCTGTTTATCTTCTGGCTTGTTCTTCCTTGCAAATATCAAATAAATGTTGACTAGTTGTTACTTGAACCTGCCACATCATATTCCATTCTGTGTAGTAAATAAAAGTGCTCCTCCCTTCATCCTGACTTTTCTCTCAACATTTCAGTGCAGTAATTGAGCAGTGAGTGTTCTGTTTCCCTTCCAGTTCACTCTTCAGTTCATTTATTTCCTCATAATTCTGTCTTCTCTTTTCCGTGTAGAGAAAAGTTATATTGCCCTTTTTTTTTTAGCAATAAAACAACATTCTATATAAATGACCTAATTCCTGTCTATGGTATATTATGCAAAGTGCTTAAATATAGGGGAAGTGATTTATAGCCTCTTCCACATGTTGTAATATCTCATTTTATGGAGTTCTGAAAGAAAGAGTCGTGTATCTTAAACAGAATAGTTTACTTTTTCTGCCTAGACAGTGTAAGCACTTCAGTTTGACTTCTGTCATCCTTCCTCATCACTTGATCTTTCCTTTTGAGTAAATTTAGTTCTGTGTTTTTGTCAGAGCTATATTGGTGCTGGCAAAGCAATCTTTTTAAAAACTTCAAGAACTTCAATCAGAAGAATCCAAGATTCTATCATTGAGTGAACTAAGCTGCTTTGTTTAATTACTGAGATCAAACTGGCAACGGCTGAATCATGTCATGGTGGTGGTTTTGGCAGGTGTGACTTCATTAGTCTGTGCTCTATAAGTAGCAGGGTGCTTTTAAAAAAAATTAAAGCACTTCACAAAATTAGATTACATCTTCTGAAATTAAAAAATATCAGCTCTACTGTATTTTCTTTTGAGGCAAGAAAAGAACTTTCCTAATGATTCCCTTTGAATCTTGTAGGCTGTTCTCACCTTATTAAAAGATTCTTTGACAGCATAAAAGGTTTGTTGTTCCAGTGAAGTATGGGCCTAGGTAGACAGAGAAGTGGACCTGGTGGAGTTCTGTTTGAATTAGAATCCTTGGTGACAAGTTCCTAAAACTAACTCTACTCAAGGCTGAAAGGTAGAGTTTCCTTTTACAATTCAGACAATTTTTTTATCAATACCTCAGACCCAGAGATTCTGGGTAGAATTATATTGCTGCCTGTTTTTGAAGATCTTTCATAGAGCTACCTTATTATTTTTCTTGTAAATATATTGTGTGCCAGTAAAAGGCGATATGGGAATGTGTGTATTATTTGTAAAGCACCATGATATGAAAGCTAAAAATACATGTTAGTGAAACTCTGATAAGACTCCCAATTTAATTATGTTTAAAGGCATTTTGCATCATCTCCACAAAGCAAGAAAGGATTTGTGATGGAAAGTGAGATTTTTTTTCTTTCCACCTGGATGGTAGAAGCTCAACAGAGCAGAAGATCCTGCTTTGTGTGAGCAGCACCCACCCATCCCTCACATGCCCCAGCTCCTCCAGTGCCTCACACTGGAGCTGAATCCCACCAGGAACTAGAGGAAGGTGCTGATGCCACAGTGGTTGTGGGTCCAGTCCCTGCGCAGGCCAGTTCCTTAAGAGTTGGATGTAATGGTCCTTGTGGGTCCCTTCCAACTCAGAATATTCTGTGAATTCTTCCATGTGGAATTAGATACAGATAGATTATAAATACCTGTTCTGTATTTTTCTTTTACTTTGCTCTCTGAAATTAGTGAATTTAGGTCCTGTCAGCAGTAACATGAATAACTTCAGCTATATTGTATGTACATCTTAAAATTCCCATTGACCTCCTGTGAATTCACAGATTCATATTTTTCAGCAGGAAGTAAATAGAACAGCATTATTCCAAGAAAGAAACTGTAGGAATAAAGCATATCTGGAAGAATAAAACAAACAAATACAGTGGCATTCTTCTTATGGACATTATTTATTTGTTTCTATTATCAGGCTACTAAATAAATTTGAACCTCTGTTATACACTTACTCCCAAGCCTTTTTTTTTTTCTTGAGGAATTTATCTATGAAATCCATAAATTTCCTTTTGTCACCTCAAGTTCATTTAAGAAGTTGTGCATCTGCCCACCAAAATGTGTAGCTTTCTACCAACCAAAAAGGAAGATGCATTCATTTTTTTTCTGTAGTGTACTCTCAGATCAAGTACTCCTTTCTCCTTTCCATAACAGTGCATAGTGTAGCAACATTACAACCTTCTCTTTCTTTCTTTCTTGTAAATCAGACCGAAGGGAAGAGCACTTTCACTTCCTTTATAGGATGGAATGTGGTGTCACAGGGATTCCTCCTTGGTGAGTAAATCCTGATTTTCTTTTTCCTTCTGTGCTGTCAGCCAAATTCACACATCTACAGGTAATCAGTAAAAAGGCTGGTTACAAATAAGTAGTATAGCTAAATTAACCAACATACCTCAAAGGAGAAACCAACACTTAGTTTTAATAACAAACACATGAAATTGATTCATTGCAGTTTGTGGTAGGTGTATTTTATTATGTAACTTTACATCATTGTGGAAATAATTTGTCTTAAAGATTTTTTTCACATAGAGTGAAAAATTGTGGACCAATTTGGGCCAGTTTAAAAAAGGATATCTTGGAAAAACTATAGCCCCTGCTGTACTTCAGTTTATAGTGCCTTAAGCTTTTTGAGGTTTCTTCTCAGTACTGCTTCAGTCAGGTTCATAGCTATATTTTTGTATGTACTTAAAGCAGGTTGGTTTTTTTTTAATGCTTAACCTCAGTCTTAGGGAGTTCAGGAAGTTCATTGCCATGTGTCTTACCATTAGACTCATAGATAATTCTATGCATAATAAAATACAGCACTTTAGCACATGCTTGTTAACTATCTTCAGTTATATTTTATTCTGTTATTTAAAGAATAAAGGTCTAATGAAAGCTTATTCTACTTGTCACTTATTTGAAACCTCGTTTTTTATTTTTTTTATTTTTTTTGGGACAGCTCTCATCGGGGCCTAACAGCAAGGTTGGTTTTGTTTCATTCTTAGCATGGTCTCGTGCTGTATTGTGTGCATGTAGAGGCTTTTTATTGTTTGAGAAATGCAATGCCACCTAATCTTGGCAAGCTCGCCTCTCAGTTTCTTAGAATTCCACATTTGGGACATATTTTTCTTATCAGTCTGTATAATCACAATTTTATATCAGTGAAGTCCTGCATACTATAGGGTGTACCACTTTCTAAAATCTCAAACTAGAAATTAGATTTCCTCAAAATAGCTTCTTTTCCTGAAGCCAAACTTGAGCATAATTGTAGGAAAATATTTCCAATAGATCATATAGTCCATTTAAAAAAAATTTAGTGTGTAGTTGTGTGGGCAAGTATACCCTACAGACAACCTCGCTTGGATTCTATTTTCCCTTAGATCTTTACTTATGCTAATAGGAAGATATCCACTTATGTGTTAATCTAATAATTTTTGCTAGTACTTCATGTAAAATTAGAAATTTATGACACCAAGTTCATTAATGAAGGATGTATTGAAGAATTAAGAGTTTGGTAAAGACTACGCATAAAACAAAACCCCATTGTTCAGTTTCCATGCAAGTACCTTTGATGTGAAATGGAGAAGGAAAAGATACCTAAGCAAAACTTCAACGTGGACCACCATACCAATAACTGAAATATATTATTATAAACCTCAGTGGTTGTCTAACTGTTTGAAAATGTTACAATTGAATAAATAATACTGTTAGAAGAGGTTTGCTGTAAAATAAATGCTTAAACTTGTAACATGCTAAAAAATTTCTTCAGTGCATTATTAGCTGAACAATAAACCCAAATAAAAAAGGGTTTTTAAGTGTCAACATTCATAAAAACATTACTCTTACAGAAGCTTTAAAATATATATATGTATGTTATTAAGATGAAATATCCATCTAAAACACTTTTGCAGTAACAGTGTATTCATATTTTTAAATTACTGTATATGTGACAACAGTATTAGAAATTTTGTATGTGTTGACTTTATAGGAGTAATTGTTTAGAGTAATCTAAATTATTTGGATCAGACTGAACTAAACATTTTAATTGGGTAATTTAATCTAAACTAAATGAACCAATTAAGATGCAGTGAATTCTATCAATAAACAAGAAAAAATCTTGTATGCCTGTTGATTTAAAGAAAAAACTAACAAAACAGTCAAAACCCAAACAATTCTAAAAGATTATTGGAAAACCATGTAATCAGACCTAGTGAAGAATTGAGGAGCACCAGGAGGCCTGTAAGACAAAAATAAAGAAATCATAAGACATCATGTGACAGTCTGTGCAGTTAAGTTTAAAATAATGTATTCAGAGTGCATATGGGTTGGATGCCAAAATAACTAAGTACTCAGACAAGTGCACTTGTCTGCAGATTACACAATGTAGTGAAAGCATTGTTCATTTTGTAGTGTCACTTGCTGAAAAGCATACCAGAAACAACTGTAGTGAGACTCTTTTTAAACTTTTTTTTATACAGCAAGAACAAATTTCTCTTTGTCCAGGTTGCATTTCATGTTCCAAATGGTTTACCTATTTCAAAATCAATAAGCAAGTCTTATTAAAATACCGGATGCACAATCTTTCTTTTCTTGGAAATCGCTTGCTTAAGCAATCTTGTGCATTAACTACTTGTGATTTTGAACATATTAAAGACAAATATTGGTAAACTGTGATCTTTTTTAATAAAGCTCTGCTTGATGCTGAGTAACTTCAGTTGTACAGTTGGAACAAAAATGAGTTTGGAGGCGTAGATACCAATGCTTTGAGCTGCTTTGCTTCTTTAATTTGTTAAAAAGAAAGTGCTGTGAAGTACATCATGCTGTTCAGGAGCAAACATTAAGGATCAGTGGTATGACCATCTGTGTAGTCATAGCCCCTGTGGATGATGGAACCTAATGCTTTTCAACCAGTAGATGGAGACAGAAGTCTTACCACTGTATAGAATGTGGATCATGGCATTTTGAGTATGATGCTAAATAGAAATACCTTGAAAATTACAGACAGATAACTAGTTCAACTAGTTCCTTAAACTTTCACTTGAGTTTGCTGATGATGAGCACTGGTTTTCACACTAGAATTTTCTTCATTGGGTAGGTGTTTTATGTAGATTGTGATGTAAGTTTGACTTGATTTTTTAACAGGGGATTTTTTACAGGTGTCACAAGTCATCTTGAAAAAAAATTGTTTTTCCTAAAACTTACCCAAGTTTGTGAGTAGCCAGTATATTTGGTAACATTCTAATTTTATAGTATTTTTATTTAATTTTATAGTATATCAAAGTAATTCTTCTAACTATTTATAAGGCAATTTGCTTGGTTTTAGCTTTCTGAAGTGAGGGGACATACACGGATCCAATGGTTTTCTAAACAGAGAAAAGACTTGGATTTACACTTTCTAAATTTGTCTCATGATTGACAAACCATAAATTGGAAAGTTTGAAGCATGAGTATTAACCCTTGATTTTTATTGTGTTGTAAAAAGTAGGTTTTTTCTGTAACACTGATTTGCTCAGTTCCTGGTTGATGTCAGTCAGTGCATTGTGGAAATTTTGCCATAGTTTGACTTTGAACTGCTTTAAATACTGCAGGATAAGCATTGAGCATGACATGCTTCTGCTTTTTTGACTGACTGGGCTGAAACAGAAGCATGCTGAGGTGGAATAGGGAGGTACAGTAGTGTGGCTTGCTGAGTATCACTATGTTAAATTAATAATAAGCTTGTATATCCCCTTAAGTATGGATTTCTTTGTTTATAGTATTTTGAGAAGTAAGGCTTTGTTTCAGTGGAGATTTTCTGTCAATTAGTAGATGTAAAGATAAATATATCCAAAGGCTGAGGAGTTTGAACATCTTGTTAAGTACTTGCTGTAGAATGATAAAGTCTGCGTGTGGTTTTTTTCTGTATTGTCATAATTTGCTGGTTAATATTACAGTACGAGAGAGTTTATCTGTAAAGGAATGCTTGGATTTTCACTGAATTCATACAGATTGAAGGATCACCTCATGTTTAAACATATTGGTGTATTCAATGTAGTTACAGTAAAGTAAAAAAAAAATCAGATTTTACATAGTGGATAATAGAATGGATAAGTCTGACCCTTTAGTATTAAAGTACTTGGCTGTTGGAAGAAGTTTTAAAATTTGATTCCTTGATAGTCTAGGCTATACAGCTAATATGGTAACTTAAGACTTAGCATAATGAAATCACTTGTAAAATTCTGTAAAGAGCATCTTAGAACGCATGACTTAGAGCAAAAAATATTTGAAGTAGTAATGGAATAATCACAGAATCATTGAATGGTTTGGGTTGGAAGCGACCTTAAAGATCATCAGTTCCAGTCCCTCTGCCATGGCCAGGAACACCTTCCACTAAACCAGGTTGCTCAAATAATGGCAGAAAATAATTAGGTGAAAAGATATAAATGATGTGTCGTAATAAGGTGCATTTGAAGGACAGTCCAGATGCTCTGAATCCTTTTATTTACTAGTTTGAGGTGTGAAAATTGTAAGGTAAATTATATTCAGCTAAATCTTGAAACCATGTAACATTATTTCTGGAATCTGGTAGGATATTAGAGGAACTACATCTTGGACAAAGGCTCTATGATACCGTCTTTCAAGAGCAGAGTTCATTAAAGCCAGGCAAGTGTTAATATTTCACTCAGTTGTGCAGCATCACTGTATGCCTGGGATAGCTTTGAAGGAAAAAACTAACTGCTTTCTACAGAAAAATTCTACTGCTCACTGCTTTGTTACCTTGCTGCCAGAATGATTGGAGTTGTACCATTGTACTGTTCTTTAATTATTGTGCTTATTTTGTCACTCATGAGAAAAAAGACCCACATGGAATTTTCATGTGAAATCTTCCTGTCTGTATTCTGTCATACTTCATGCACAGCTGTAAAAATGTGAAGTATTTGGAAGTGAGCTAAGCTCTTTCAGCTTCTCATATCTCCATTCAATGGTTTCTAAAGTTGTACAATATCACACTCTGAGTTATCACATCAGCTCAGTAATGTCTAGTTCTTAAACCTTGGGTCTCTATACTTCCAAGTGAGGTATTGAAATTACCAGCACTATTCTCTGTTTTTCTTGTTTGCTTTTTGGCTTGGCCACTGTGAGCTTTTTAATTTTGTTTCTTTGAGATTCTCATGGTACTCATGATGTGCATGACTACAGCAGCATGAATTTGGATGTGATATTAATCACGAGTTCTGATTAGTTAGTCCTTAAGATGTCCTGAAAGTACTTTTCAGTGTTGGCATTGAGTAGTTACTGGAGACAATAAGTGAAAACACATACTGAGACAAATGAATGCAGAATGCTGGGATGCTGTGACAGGCATGAAATCGCATCAGCCTGTGCTTGTTTCTGTGTATTAAACAGCTTAATGCAAAGGATAGGAATGATGTGTGACAAATACAGATTGAACTGTGTGCCTGATTGTGTACTAAAACTGCAATGGCCAGCTCTCACTGAACACTGACTACATCATTTCATTGCTGCAGGCTTTGCAGTCAGTTCTGTGTATTCGCCAAAAGGTGACAAATCATGAGACTTAATCCATTTAGTTGATTTCCTTGTCTTTGTCGGAAATAATTGTCCCTTTTCCATATTGTATGCAGAATCACACCTCAAAATCCTTTTTTAAATGTTATTAATCAGAGCAGAAGAGGATTCTGCTGCAATGAAAATGCTTCTATGGATTTATGGAGGAGACATGTTTAATCTCTTTCAATTGGAAACATGTTAGTGGTACACTGTAGATTACTTGTTTAGTCAATATGAAAGGGTCTTTTCTAGTGTACAGTGAAAGAACACTGGAATATATTTTAAATGCCAGGATCTTCTTGCTCTTCTTACTTTTTAGAAAGCAGTTTTCTGTAGTTAATCTTTGCAGTAATCCCTTGTACTGAGTAGAGGGTTGAGATGCTGGCAGCTTTTCTGTCATCAGGCTGAGGAAATTGAAACTGTGAGGATATTTTTGTGACTAAGATGTTGTGGTTTAGTCCCAGCTGGCAACCAAGTACCATGTAGGCACTCACTCCATCTTCTACCCATGGTGAAGGGAATTGGAAAGTTATGGTAAAGCTCATGGGTTGAGATAAGAACAATTTAATAATTGAAAGAAAATATGCTAATAATAATAATACTAAATATGATAATAATAATAGTAATGAAAAGGAGAAGGAGAGAATCCAACAGAACCCTAAGAGAAACAAGTGACAGAGTTGTGCACCAGCCACTGTCTGGTACCCAGCCAGTCCCTGAACAGTGATAGACCCCATTCTGGGTAACTCTCCCAGTTTATATACTGGGTGTGATGCTCTGTGGTGTGGAATACTCTGTGCCAGCCTTCTGTGCAAGTGACACTGAAAAAACCTTGACTCAGGGCAAACACTTCTTAGCAACAACGAAAACATTCAGTGTGTTATCAGCATTCTTACACTAAAGCAAAAAAAACCAGCTACTAAAAATAAAAGGCACTCTGTCCCAGCTCAAACCAGGACACTTGTTCTGAAGTTGTCGTAGCAGTAGTGTTGGTTAGTGAATGAGAAGCACAAGAAATGATGTAGAACTTTGAACAGAACATTGATACATTGTATTTTTAATTAAAATGTCTGAAAAAATATTGTTTATTGCGGGGTTTTTTCCTAGTCATACAGACAGACTAATGACAAACTAAGATAAGACGAGAGGACAAGGGGCCTTCAGGTTATGCCAGGGGAGGTTTAGATCAGATATTAGGAAAAATTTCTTTGCCCAAATGATTGTAAAGCAATGGAACAGGTTGCTGCTCACAGGAGTGGTGGAATCACCATCCCTGGAGGTACTTAAAAGATGGATAGACTGTGATTTAATGATGGACTTGGCAGTGATAAGCTAACAGGTGGACTCGATTATCTGAAAGGTCTTTTCCAGCTTAAATGATTCTGAAATTCTCTAAAAATATTATTTGAATGGGATCTGTTCTACAAAACTTCGATTCTTGTAAAGCACAGCAATCAAGAGTTGTTGATCTGACTCTTTAGGGCAGCTTTTGAATTGAATTTCAGTGATAATCAAGTTTGTTCTGTACACAGCACATTCTCAAAATCTTTTATAGGATGTGCAAGTTTGTATGCAACTTCATACAGAGAAACTGTCTCCTGAGACAGTTTTGAGAGTTGAAACCACCTTTAGAAGAGCAGTTGTGCTGCTGGTTTTATGTAGTCTCTTCTCAGAATTTGTAGTCCCTTGTCATGGTTGCTGTGTGCATTTACATTGGCTTCTCCTGAGTTGGTTTTACTTGAGTGTAGTCAGATGAACATCAACACAAGCAGAAGAGGGATAGAGTTATCAGTGCAGAACATCTGCAGCTTGTGACTGGTGGTTGAGCATTTTTGATATTATTTGTAAGCCAGAAAACCTTTGACGCAGTATTTTCAGTCTGTATTGATTTGTGGTCATCAAAGGATTTTCCTTTGACAATCTTTCTGGACTGCTTCAGAAGCTTTATAAACAGATTCTACTCATTAATAAATTTCAGTAAGAGAGCATCCTATTGTTAAAACTTAACAAACTTTTAAAAGACTCTGAATGAGATTTTCAAGTGGTTGTCTCTTTTGTTCAACAGGTTTTCTCTAACAGGTACTTGCTACTTCTCTAATGATAAGGTAGTTGTTGGCTGGAAGAATGAAGATGCTGAGTAATAAATTCTGATTCTCTTTTTCATGTGCTAAGGCCTGGCATTACATATATGGCATAATAGTACCTTTATGACTGTATCCCAATTTGTATTTCAGAGTTTGAGTGTTGGCTTGGAAACTTGTATAAAAATGACTGAATACACTTCCAAAATAGAAATAGATTGGAGAAAAGTGAATATGCTGTTTCTCAGCATATGAACAGTAATCATAATCATGGGCTTGTTTAAGTCTTGTAAATATTTCAATATATACTGTTATATTTTAAAGCTATAATAATTTAAATAAGATGTAATTAAATAAGGCAGTAAATTTTCAAAGAGTAATTTTACAGGTTAGGGAGGGTGCAATTTTTTGTGTGTCATGCAAAGACAGTCATAGGCTTTTTCAGCAGTGGGCAAAAGGTACACATTCAGTTTTCTTTAGTTTTTTCAATTGGTGTTTGCAGTTAAAACTCAGTTTGGAGGCTGAAGAAAAGAAGAAAATTCACTGAGGCATTTTGTCAAGGACTTAGGCTGAAATAAGATATGGTGTGAAAATTGGTTGTTACTGGAGGACTTCTGAAAGCAAGAAAATGTCTCTTAGGGAGAGAAAGCCCATGTAAGCAGTTCTGGTGTGCTGGACTAGGTTGAATTCTTTTATTTAGAATGTAATTGTTTTCAATACAGTTTATGCAGTAAAAACTATATAATAAAAGGAGCAGTTGCTCTCTGTTCAAAGTGCTATACTGTAAATCTGAGAGTTCTGGAAACTTTCTTGCTCATACTCCCAGCAAGAGCCCAACCTATTTGCCCATTGTGGAATGTCACTGTGTGGTTCCAGGAGTGATATAATGCATCAGTGTTGCTTTCAAGGCGATTTTCTTTTGAGTGGAAGACAACAAAGAAACCCAAATTATAACACTCCAGGTGTGATTTAAATAGAATGAGTGAGGTAGCAGGGATTTTAGACTTCTCTGCAGTGTCTGTAGAACTACTCCAGAGGTCATAAGTAACTGTTTGGATGTTTTTTACAAATGGCATACATTTTTACAAAATAACTCCCAATTTTTTTTTTCGAAATGTGTTATCAGTTCATGGGAACATTGCCTAGTCACTGGATGACCTACTGATTTAAGAATACAGAAACTGAAAATTCATAACTTGAATTCTGCTAATTACTTGTAACTTCTTTGAAACATTAACTTCTGTAAAAGCATTTCAGTGTATTTAAAAAAACAACTATATTTAATAGAAATAATTTCCTGCTTTTTTATATTCTCAACCTTTTGATGTAATTCAAAGGCTTTTTAACTGCTTTGCATTTTATTAATACTAAACTAAATAAATTGACAAGCGAATATGGCCTTGGAATTTCACTATGCTTATGTATATTGTTATGGCAATTGAGATAAAGCTGTTTTCTTCCTGTAGTTTTACTAGGAAGAAATTGTGTAATGATTCCTTTAGTCTTCTGGGTTACTCATGGAAAACTTCTGTATTTGGTTTACGATCAACCTCCAGCTCTGATGTCAAATTGTTTGCATTTACTGCTGCAGAGCTTGGAGTTGAATGAAGATACAGAATTTACAACCTGTTCCTCAGCATCTGGTTCATTATACTGAAATTGAAGATGACTGCTTCATATCTTTTTGATCATAGTGAATACAATTTCTGTATCTAAGGAAGTCAAAATCATAGAATTGTGGGAAAGTGAGAAGGTAAATTAGAATCCCAGGGCATGCATGCAGAAGGTTATTAAAAAGTGGGAGCTCTCAACAAATATAGTCTTTTAATTACAGGGGTGTGGCTAGTAAGAGACTGCGATCCTGTTCATGAGTGTGATCTATAAATGTGTGTCATAGTCATGATGTTGGAGTGAGGGACAGAGGAGGAGGCATAATGAACTACATTCAAATATATCCATGATGAACAGCTTCTGTAAAATTATGTTGACTTGGTAACATCTGTATTTTGTGGGTATATGACATTTAGTGGAACTTTTTGCCCTTTGTATTTCAGTGACAGACGTTTGCTACAGCCTGCTCAGGTATGTGACATGCTCAAAGGAGTCATACTGGTCATCTGCTACTTCATGATGCACTATGTTGACTACTCTATGATGTATCATCTGATAAGGGGACAGTCTGTCATAAAGCTCTACATCATCTATAACATGCTTGAGGTAAGAATGTTGACATCAGAATATGAAGCATGCTTGTGTCAGACTATCTAAAATATTTTGTGTTGCAGTATTTGCTTAGAATGTGGACATCTGGTATTCTCACAAATCTGCACAAACCTAAGATAAGTGCAGATGCAGTGAAACAGACAGGTTTTAGATACTGTTTCATAATGCCTAATGTATGGAGCTTATTAATCAATTTCATAGCAAGAAACTTGAGAAATGGAAATGAAGAAGTGTCTTATGAAATACCAGGTAATGAATGAGATTTTGAACTCGCCAAGAAAAGTAGAAACTGTTGATTTGAAATAATGATACGATCCCAAGAGAGAGCAGAGAAGGAGGATAATAGAAAACATGCAATTTGGGTTTTAATTCATCATTATGGAAATATAGCTTTCATCGTATGCAAGGACACAACAGCTTTACCTCAGTCCTGGCTAGCAGACGCAAGCCTTTAAGGTGAATGAATGAATGTAGAAAAGGAAATTCTGTATTGGGAGGTAAGATAAAAAGAAATTCAAGAAAAATGGTTTCTGTTTTTCTATTAATGTAAAGTATAAGATTTTTAATTGTGCTTCTATGATCAATGGTTCACAAAGTAAATAATTTAATGTTTTCATGGGCATAATCTTATATCAATCCTGCAAATATAGGACATAGTAGGAATACAGCCTGTTAAACAGACTCAATCAGAGCTTTGTACACAAAAGTTATTTTGCTGGGATTCTGGGATTCCTGAATGATATATTGCTCCTTATTTGTACCCTTGTTTTGAAGACTGCTGGAACAGGGTGACATTCTGTAAAATCTGAATATTTTATCTGAAGGCATTTGTTCTTTCCTAATAAAATATGAAAATATTGCATAAGGAATTCACTTTCTTGTAGTAAGTGAAATAACTATAATACAAGCTACCTCAGTTGTTTATTCATAGGGTTTTTGTTGCTTTTGATTTTACATTTGCTGAAAAACATGTACAAATATTAAATTGGCACTGAGTTAGTATCTAGATTTTAGTTGTGTGGGTAAATACTCATCCATATATAGTTCCATACTTGATGAGAGATTATCACTTACTAAATAAATCTATGTGCTTAAAATAGTATTTTCTCTTTTTTTCAAGACTACTTCAAATCACTTAGTGCTGTACTTTCTCAGCTTTATGGGCTTACCACATAATTTGAAGCAATACTGCAGTTTTTGCTGTGAATTGAAAGCCATGTGCCGTTCTGTTTGGAATGAGGGATTGAATTACTTTGCTATGTTTCGCTGAACCAAAATTGTGTGTTTTAACTAAGAAAAGTGCTGCATGAGTTTGTTTATTTTAGGAAAGGGGGAAGTTTGTTACCACTCAGGGTTATTAGAAAAATTACATTAGACTTCGAATTTGGAAACAGTATTTAATTTCCATGGTGTCTCATGAAACCCAGCATGCCAAGCAGAGTGTTTGTTTTTAATGGGCTTTTTTGCCATGACAGGTTGCAGCAATATTGGCAGAAAATGTTCATGGTATCTCACTGAAAGACTTGGATAGTCAGCTTTCAACAGTTTGAATATTGGCTTGCTTAGACTACTTTGGTGATTTTTATTAAAAGTCTTTGCTATTGATGCAAGCAATTATTTTTAAGGAATTCTTAATATGCTCTTTTTTAAGCAATATACTTTACATTTTTTCCCAAGTTTTCAAAATAAGGGAGATCTTTTTAGTCTAGTAAATCATTGAGCAACAGAGATGTTTACAATGTCCTAATGTTTTCGGCTCTTGGCAAGTCCGGGGAGTATTGTCCTGGACAGATATGAGGAATGCAAAATCTTCAAATTATGTGCTGAATGCTCCCAACGGACAGGCTAAGGGGAGCATTCAGCACATTTGGCTTAAATGACACTTTTCTTTTTTAGATTCAGACCCACCGGCTCCTGCTCCTTGTGAAGCCCCAGTGTGCGTTATGCTGGTGACAGCACTCACCATGGAATTCTGCTGGAGCCTGGAGCCGGCATGTAGGGTTTAGGTAAGTCATATTTGGAAAAGCAAGCAACAATATTGTGTGGTGGGTTTTAATATTTTCTATCCTTTCAGCAAAGAACCAAGGACTGCTTAAATAGAAAGGAAAGCAAAGGCACCATTTTATCTATTAAAACCCTCACAATATTGTGAACAAAAACTTAGCAAACTCTTAAGTTTCTGTAGCTGGTGTTACTACACCAGGTGTAATTACTCAATGGGTCATCACAATGAGCAGGAACCAAATAATGCAGACAATCTCAATTTACAAAATCTAAAAGCCGAAAACAATGCCACTGTAAATATCTCTCAAACTGATGGGGTTGGGAGCTTCAGATTTATGATAATTCATCAGCTCATGGCTTTGTTCATTTTATTTCATAGATGATTATTAGAGCGCAGCACTTTGTACATTTGTTTGAGGCATCCTGTAAAATTTTGTTTTAATTCAATGTTCATATTTTTGGAAACTTCATTCAGTAATAGTGTCAGAAATAAGTATGACGTTCCTCAGTTCAGTATCTTTACCTTGACTATTATTTAGATTAAAAAGTCAGGAAATTATCTGAAGTCTAGGTTTGTGTTGTCCCAAGAACTTATCTTCTATCTAGTAGGATCAATATTTGCAGTGACATTTTGCACCTGGTTCTGTACTACTACATGTTGATTTTACATGTCCAAAATTGTTGTTCACAATTTCTGTAACAAAATGTTACAGAAAGACACTAAGAGAAAATATTCCTTGTCTTTCATAAGTAGAGATAATCAGTTTGTCATCTTTACCTGTTTCCATTTGGTTGAATTAGGAAGCAGTGAGAGATAACTCTTTTTTTAGCCAGATGTGCCATGTTTAATTTTTGAAGTTCTGGTTTTGTTGCCCTGTGCAGCTTGGTTTTGAAATTATTGAACTGCTGTGTATAGACAGAAGAAATGTTCTTCTGTGTAATGATTTCCAGTTTTATATGTTTGTTGCTGATGAAATGTTGGGAACTGGTGGAACTTCCTATGACCTTTCTTGCTGTGGTATTAAATTACAAGTTCAAAATGCAGTCCATAAGTTTTCTATCTTTAGAATTACTGCTAGAGGGTTTTTTTTCCTATTTGTGTGTATATTCTTTGGATTCTACTCCAGGTGTTTGTTGTTTTTTCAACATATTTTCCCTTTTTGGCAGACTTTCAAGTCCCTCTTAATTGCTTGTTTTTATATTATAGTACTTTTAATTTCGAATTCTGCTTTATGTAGACATTTGCATTAAGTATATACTTAAGTGCATAGAAAGCAGTAAAGCCAAGTCTAATTTCAGGCTTTTTTGTACCTGTAAACTAATGTTCTCTGTCATCTGGAATTCACTATTTTATTGTTGGGGTTTTTTTCTTTTGAACCCAGAGGGATAAGGAAAAACATTTTAAATGGTTTGATACAACATACATACTGCTTTATAAAAGGCTGAGGTTTGACTTGAGTATCTTTCAAGAAAGCATCTAAGATAACAATATATTATTAGTTATTCCAAATCCTGTTGCAAAGGGGATAGTAAATTTGAAAGGGAAAGTAAACTGCTTAATATACAAAAGGAAAGGTATTGCTGTGAAATCCAGAGAGAAAATGGAATAAATAAGAGATCAAAAGTAATATATATGTGAAACCTTTTTTAGATTGAACTGTACTTTTAGTTTGAAGTGTTCTTGACATGGGCTTACTCAAATGCTGGAGAGAAGGTAGGCAGTAAAGTTGTTCTTGTTTAGGTGGCTGATCGTCTGATTTCTTCATTTGGACAAGATATTTTGGATGCTCTTTATTGGACAGCTACAGAACCTAAGGAAAGAAAAAGAGCTCACATAGGTGTGATTCCTCACTTTTTCATGGCAGTACTGTATGTCTGTATCCTTTTTCTTTGGTAAAATACAAAATTTTCTAAGTTAAATAACAGAGTAATTGCTCTAAATTATTTTATTTTAATACATTTGAAAAATTGATAGTGTTCCTAAATCAGTCTTCCTTTACTTGAAAAGTAAGATTGCCAGTACCACCCACTTTAAAAGAAAGGATCCCATCATGATGGTGTACCTATAGTAAAATGAAAAGCCATAACTGGATAGTTCATGGAAAATTTTGGTTTTGATTTGGTTTTGAGTATTTTGGCTCACAGGGCCTTCAAGACAGAGGGGTTTTGTTATTTAGTGGAATGTTAAATGCTTCTAGCTTGCATATATTTTCTTGAAGTGAAAGGATAAACTCATGCATATTCAGGATGCAAATATTCTTAATGTGAAATAATCTTAAAATGAATTTATGAATCTAAAGAGATACCGTAGTCCAGTAGTTTTGGTAATTAATTTAAAATTCTTATATTTTTTCCCTATTTTCTCTGAAATCTTTAGGCTAATTCTGAATCTTTACCTGAGATTTTTTTCTTCAGATTGTATTGATGTTTCTCTCAACTAATGTCATTTGGTTCTTTTAGAGCAAGAAAAATTAGCATCATTATTACATGCTACAAAGCTCTGTGCATGTATTGCATACATGTAAGTATTGTCTTGCTGTAAGTCTGGTTTACAGGAATATGGAAACTTTCCTGTTAAACTTTGAAAGCAAAATAGGAGATCTGTGGTTCACTGCTCTTCAGTACTGTTGTGCAGAAAACCTATTTCAAATATTCTTCCTTAACCCTGCCATGCAGTCCTGCATGCTATTCTCATAATGGTTCAAGCAACAACCCTTAATGTGGCCTTCAACTCCCACAATAAATCACTGCTTACCATCATGATGTCCAATAATGTAAGTATGTAGCTTTATCATACAGCTACCCTAATTTGTCTTGGAATCCTATGTCTTTGTGTATCATATGTCTTAAATATTAGTATTTTAAAATAACATCTTTTTTGATAATATTATTTATGTCAGTTGTTTTTGAGTAAAAACTAACTAATGCTTTCTAAAAATTGCAGTTCGTCGAAATAAAAGGAAGTGTTTTCAAGAAGTTTGAGAAGAACAATCTTTTTCAAATGTCAAATAGTGGTATGTATAGCAGTGCGGATCAGGAGAAAATGTGGACAGAGGCTGTTTATTTAATTCATTAATGTATTTAATATAATCAATGTATTTCATATTATTCTTTCTATAAATATTTTACCGTGGTGAATTTGAGTGTTCTGACTTGCATTTCTCATCACCCCTTTTACTGATGGTTCAGTAGGATGAGACTGAGATCCACTTCAAGGAACACTTAGTCCTTTTATGGCAAGTTTTTATTTGAGGTGCTAAAATAGCCTACTGGCTTTGTGCTGAAATTCCTGTGCTTCCAAGTGATCAAGCCTTCTGTTTTCAAAAAATTGACTTCATAGTGTGCTGTATTGACACAGTGATCTCAGAATGCATGTTGTTGGGTGGCTGTGAAGGTGGATCTTGAAATACCTCCCCCCTAACCCTAAAACAAACAAAAAAAATCCCAAACAAATAGAACCCCAAACAAACAAAACAAAACCAAAACAAAACAAAACCCAGTGCAACAAAGTAGCTGATATATCAGGGAAATACCAGTGATTACTCTAATTTGTGATATGCTCCCAAGATAATAGGTAGAGGGTACTTAGAAAACATGCTTCTGGCACTTCTTAACTGTGTTACTGCTTAGGATGGATTTTGGGAGCTCATACTCAGTGTGTCTCATGAGGAAAAGCTGTTCAGGTATCCTTTGATGGAGATTATTCCTCATACTGGTATCAGCTATTTGAAATATTTATTGAATTACTGATTTCAACGCCAGTAGGAATGACTGCACTATAAAGTTGTGCTAGAGCTTCTTTGCTTGTACTAGTTTTTAGAATTTCAGAATGCCCTGGACTGGAAGGGACCTCAAAGATTGTCTCATTCCAACCACCTGCCATGGGCAGGGTCACCTTCCACTAGACCAGGGTGCTCAAAGCCCCATCCAAGGGGCTCAAGCTCCTTGTCTTGAGCACTCCAGGGAGGGGACATCCACAGCTTCTCTGGCCAACCTGTGCCAGTGCCTCACCACCCTCACAGTGAGGAATTTCTTCAGCATATCTGATTTGAATTTCCCCACTTTCATTTATACAGATGAGCAAATAGAACATATTCTTTTCATTCCAGCCCAAAGTTTTTAAACCAGATAACTCAAATGTGCAATAGGTTAAAAAAATAAAAATAGCTACTTATTTAAAAACAGATTATTCATATTTTTGTATCACAAATTAAATTTTCAGTAGGCTTACCTCAGGTTTTCAGTTCTGACTATTGATATGACCTCTGTATGCAAACTTCAATATTACATGCAAATATTTTGTAATTCTTTGGATGAAAGACTATTTACGTAAAACCTTAAATATATCACAGAAAATTACATAACAGAAAATTAATACTAAATTTTAAGCTTAAACCTTCCCAAAAACATCTTCCCAGCTATATTGATAATGTTCATTCTGTGATGATAGTGTTATTTTCAGTTCCAATATCTAATTACTTATATTTTTAAAATCAGACATATTTAACTTTACAGTGAGAATGCTAAAAATGAAATTTACTTAACTATTGACGGAAAACCTAGATTAGGTTATTATTAGTGCAGAAAATAGTTACAACTATGTATCTAGCTCTCCTGCCTAAAGGTGAGGCCTGTTTCATGTTGAAATAAGCAAGGGACTGATATAAGAAATTGCTAGCAATTTCCTCCATAAAAAGAAAGGGATATCAATATTTTATTGCTGGACATTATTGTTGAAGACCCATAATAGCAAAACCAGGTCGTCCTTTATCAGTTGATGGAAGAAGTATTGCCATTCATTAGTGTGGGGATGGAAGCAGTGAGTACATACATAGAAGAGTGCACAAAACAAGCTAATTTATTCCTTTCAAACAGATACCTTTTCCTGGAACACCTTTCAGTATGGTTATAAATAGCAGTGTTTTTCTTCTCAGAGATAAATAACAGACAGATTTTTAGTAGAGCTTTTCACCTCCTTTGAACCTGAACAGATTTACTTCATCACAGCTTCAGTAAGGATGGAACAATATTGTTTGAATTCATGTATTCTGATCACTTTAGTATTCTTTAAACATTTTGGGGTTTTTTTGTGCAGCTGAAATGATGGTGTATCTTCATGATGGTGTTGGCATGCTATGCCAATACTTCATCCTACCCTGGAAGTGAGGCTAGTCTGTTCCTGTCAGCTGAGTGGAGTGTCTTGTGTGTCCTAGAACACATTGTGCTTAAACTGCATGCCTGGGCTGAGCTAAACTTCTGAAAGGAAACACTAAATCTAGGCACTCCCACCTTTCCCTTTCTCTGCTTCTTTCAGTAATTTTCTGAGGTCTGCAGTCATCTGTAGGATAATGATGGCAGCAGTAGCTGATGAGGCTTGGACACACTGAATGGATTTACCTTTTCTGGGGCTCAGCTCAAAATATTACTGTTATCAAACATATGTTTTCAATTCAATGTAAAGGTATTGATTTGTACACAGTAAGTAAATAATTTGAGGGGACTAATAGGAGTCTCACAGGGGCATCTGAGGAATTTCTCATGAGTAGGTGAAACTCTCTTCTTATTTAACATGTTAATCAAAAGAAAAATATGACATAGCAGAAAAGATAAGCAATGACCACAAGAGTAGATACTGTGTTCAAGAGAAGTTACAACTACTAAAATTCAAAAGCAAGGGTTTTTTGTGAGTAAAATGTGAAAACAGAAATGAGCTGTGCAAGCTGTACTTTCTAGGAAATGCCCTGTATCACATGTTGAAATGCCTTGCAGAGCCCTACCTGGCTCAAGCTTCTACGTAGTATGACATCAGGGTAGGAAGTGCCACCAAGATACTGGTTTAGATCTGGAAATTGTGAAATCATTTTCTCTTGGCATCATGCTCAGCACCAGTTGGTGGATAGCAAGCTGATGTGTGGCTGTATTATTTTTCCCAGTATTTACATTTCTCAACTTAGTAGAGTCAGTGATCCTTCTCACCTTTGTATGGCCATTTAAAATGCTACTGTAACAGCAAGTCCACTAAAACTTCAAGATTAAAATAACTGTGAATCATCTGCATAAAAATTAATTGAACAGGACATGAAATATACATAAGTTAATTGTTATCTAATAAAACCAGGCCTGTTATCTTTTAGGGGCAGATCAACAAAGACCTTGGGGCTTGTATAGCTGCTTTAGACTGCAGCTACAGAATCTGGGACTTAACCGTGCTGTTCCCACAGCTTTGATTTGTCAGCTGCAGCAAAACTACTTTTGCATTGTCACCCTGGCTTTTACCAGGAAATTTATGTACACCCAGGCAATCTAAACACCGTGGCCATTGGAAAGCACTTTATTTGTTGTATCAGGAAGAAATATTTCCCTAAATTTAAATAGTATATTCTCTTTTTGAAATAGTTATCTGTAAACTAATTTTGTAGGGTCAGTATTAGAGAACAAGGACACCAAATTATAAAGAGAAGTTCTTTCATCATTGTTGAAAGCCCAGCATGCTGCCTTCCTTTATGCTTTTAAATGTCTTATTTTAATTTCAAGCTGTGATCTAAATTAAATTTCTTCACGAAAGTCAATTGTATCTCATACAAAGAAGTGTATTAGATGTAGTGCATTAGATTATTTCCTTCAGTTTGTTGTTAGGCCTGACTCTTCCTTGTTTTTTAAATCTCGTCTCAAAAATTTAACATATTTATTCTAAAGTTTTAGGAACTTCAGTTTTCTTTTTTATAATTCTGTACTGTTTCTTCTGTGTTCTTTGTTCCAAATTTATCAGTCTCTGACTTTGATCACAATACTGAATAGCCTTTATTTTTACCTTAGGTCTTTGAAATTCGAACTGCTTTCTCAAGTGGCTTTAGGTTTTTTTAATACCATTATTCTAATCAAGTTGTTCATTTTACGCATGAGGGATTTGGGGGCAGGATGGTGTTTGAGATTGATGTGTCCTTGATGATTCCTTGTTCAGTGTTTGATCCTTTCCTGTGCTCTGGTCATTTGTTAAGAGGTAATTGGCACTACAGCTATTTAGGAGTTGTTGAGATGTAAACCAAAAGATCTTGTTTCATTTCTTACAGACAACAATTTTGATCTAAACATATAAACAATGGGATTAACATGATAATTTTTTTTTCTCTGGTTTGGGATTCCTGCATAATGTGTCAAGGAATCTGGAAGGAAATAGCTATATGTTCTAAAGACTATTTACTCCACTTCAGGATCTCTGTTCCTGAGCTCTCACTGTGATGCAGCCCAGGACACATTTGGCTCTCTGGGCTGTGAGCACACATTGCCAGCTCATGCCCTGCCTCTCATCCACCAGAATCCACAAGTCCTTCTCCACAGGGCTGGTTTTGATCTCTTCATCCCCAGCCTGTGTTGCTACCTGTGGTTGCCTCAACCCAGATGCAGCACGTTCTGCATGGGTCCACTTCTTGAGTTTGTCCAGATCCTTCTGGATGATATCCTACCCTTCTGGTGTGGCAACCTCAGCACTGAGTCATCAGCAAAGTTGCTGAGGGTGCACTCAATTCCTTCATCTCTGTTGTCAATGAAGATGCTAAATAACACTGGTCCCAATGTGGACCACTGAGGGGCAGCACCTGTCACTGATATCCATCCAGATTTCATGCACAATATGTCATCAGCACTGTGCATGGCATGTCCTGACAAGAGACTGGTCAAGGGGATAAATATATCTGAATTAGTGCTGTATGTCAGGTTTTTAACTCTTAGGGTCATAAACACTAGGAAGTAAGCTTCTTAATCATGTCCTTGTGGAGGTAGCTGAAGACCATTTAAAATGTCATTGGCCTGACATTTTGGCTCTATTTTAACCCTGTCTTATAATGGCAAGGGTTATTGAAGCTGTACTGTATCCTAACAAAAAAAAAAAAAAAAAGTTATGTGGTATGCTTATCATATATACTTAGAGGAATACATGCAAAACTGAGTTGAAATGGCTTAAATCAATGTTACCAAGCATTTTCACAATGGAGAATGGAAAGAGAACATTTTTCTTTCCACTTTACTCTTTGCTATGCTGAAGCAGAATAGAATGATTGCCTCCTGCTAGTACCTGTTCTGTCTGTAAATGATCATTAACACTGGTGGTTTGTCACTGTTTTACCAAATTCACAATTACAGTGATACACTTTGCCTTTGTTGTTCTCAAGAACATGAGCAAGTGTGGACCCAGGGATGCAGCTTCACTTGTTCTGCAGTTCACCACATCATGAAGTGGCAATACATGGTACAAGTAAATCCCCTCACCAATTTAAAAAAACCAAATGTACATATACAACATCAAATAAGTTCATAATAAATGATGAAACATTACTGTACATACTTTGTATTCTGGAATTTTAGTTAATATTTAGGACAGATTGCCAGTGGTTGTTTTGGATATACTGAAGGTTTTTTTGTCCTTGTCCATGAGGGTGAGAAATTAAATGAATTTTTGATTTGTTTGAGTTTACTGTTGAAGCTGCTGTAAAGTGCCCTGTTTGCCTTGCTTGCAACTCTGACAGTTGATGAGAGGGATGAGGATGAAGAGCAGCAGCCACAGTCATTCCTCTCCCTCCTAACAGCCTTGAACAGCTGTGGCAGCAGAGATAACAGGTTAGAATGGAGGCCACTGAGAACAGGGAAAATAAGCAGAGGGGGGAAAATAGGTATCAGCCTGTCACCCAGTCTCAGAAATTAATGGAAGAAAAATTGGTATTATTGCAGCATTATAAGAGGAAATTTGATGTCCAAAATGTCCCTTCTCAATTTAATCCTGTTGACTGGTGAGCTAACACATACCAAGCAGGTAATAAATGTCTGGAGGATTAGCTTGATACATGCTTTAATGTTAGGCCTGAATTAATGTCCTTGCTTCCCACTTGAAAATATCTCTCTGTACAGACCTCCATGGGACCTGAAAAACTGAAGATGAGATCTGTATTTGTTATACATTGCTGACCAATGATTTGTCATGGCAGTGTGGAAGTATTGTGATATGGGAAACAGAAGATAAAACTATTTTGAAATTCAGTGCAAAAGTCTGAAAACTCAGTGATTATTTCCAAGTCACTAATGGGCAGGATAAAGCATGTAGATAATGAGTGCTTGACTGCATTTTCATCCATTTGTGACAGTGTCAAGTGGTACCTTGTAACTAGGTTTTTCAGACAATAGTGTGTTCTGGTCATTTGGGCAGTATTTTGAGAATTCAGAAGCGTAGAAGAATGTACTTCACTTGTTGGAGTGTTATTGGCAGGAAATGAAGAAATTATGGTTAGGTTTTACTTATGTTCTTTTTTCTGCTTTAAATTTATTGTACCAAAAGATTTCCTTTTTCTCCCCCCCCACCCCCCCACATATATATGCCATTCATTCCATTTTGGAAGCTTGCGCTTCCTTTATTCCTTCCCCAGCCCATACTGACAAATGAATTTATGTACCAGAAGATGTGCCTTTTCATATTGTGCATGAAATCTCATTCTTCTTGAATTCTGTATGCTTTTTCTTTCCTTCTCCTGGAGGATTTTTTCTTTTATTTTTGCTCCATTTTTTCAGACCTGCCAGTATTTCCATACTAATTCTAAAATGAGGGATATTTTTATACTGTAGTAACTGCAGCCACAAGCATTGCTGATGACTTGCAGTCAGTCAGGGATGATGGAAACTGTTGACACAAAGTTAAATATGTTTTTCTGTTCAGCTTAATCCTTGTGTGTTCTGAACATTTCTATTTCTTGTTTCCTAAAATCAGTAGGTAGAACCCCACACAATATTGGAGATGCTTAAGAAAATGAACCATTTGTATTTGGAGGGTCCACAAAGAATTTATTTTTGTGGTTATTGACAGGTGTAATAAGCAATAAGAGTATCTTCACAGATTTTCTTAGTAGCTCTGTCTTTAAAAAGACTTATTTGGACTTCCTAAATTGTGATGACATTATGTTTTAGGTTTTACCCTGCTTTTCAATTATACAGTTTCAGGAAGGTGTTTTTTAATAAAAGCTAAAAAATGTGATGCTTCCTGAAGCAAGCTCTGTGTGTGTCATCTCTGGAAACAGAATACCAAAGTAGAAAAAAAGACTGCCTTGTCTGGGAGGCAAGGCATAGGACTTTGTCCCGAATTAGATTGCTCTTGTGGTACAGTGCTTACGTTTTTGATAAATGTGCTGATACATCCTGCTGTTCCCTTTAAGAGGGCAGTGTGAAAGACTGGTAGGAGCCTTCTAGCTAAGGTGTAACAGTTGTCTTCAGACATTTTTTCTTCCTTTTACTGAACCCAGTATACAGCAATTTGGATACCTATGATCTGTAGAAAATGAAATGTATGTTGCTAATAGCTTGAAAGGACAGATTGGTACATTATCTTGATTTTAGTAACAGGAAGTGCTGGTTCTTTTTGAATCACAGATGGAATGCACACACTTTATCAAGAAGAATGATTATTTTATTAATGTATTAGAAGAGGTGATAGTAAGTCACAAGTCCCTTCTGCTGCTGGGTACCCCAAGATGAGGCAGCATTGGACAGACCAGGTCACAGCCTACTGTGGAAATCCTGTCCACGGTGCAGTTCCCAGCATTTCCCTCACCCCTTAAATCCAGTTAAATAACTTGTGGAAAATGTTATCTAATCGAAGAATTAATAAATGATAGAACCTCAGAATGAGTGGATATCTGTATGCAAATAAATGTTTCTTTGGAGCTGACAGGTTTTGTGGGTTTTTTTAATCCAGATATAAAGGAGAGGTTCACCAATTATGTGCTGCTACTAATTGTATGTCTAAGAAATATGGAACAGTTCTCATGGAATCCAGGTGAGTAAACTAGAAGAAAAAATTGTGTGCCATGAAGAGCTGTATCTCTTGCTTCTTCCCTCTATCTGAAAGATTGGTTAATCAACACATTTAATGAACAGATCCTAATTCTGTCAAATACCTTAGATTCTCATTTTTCTTTTCTGGTATTCTTCTAAGAAGGTGTTCTTTCTGCTAGAAATATCTATTGCTATGCTATGAATATGTGTAGTTATCTTTCTAGCAGTGTCTGGAACAATTTCTTCCCAGCCCTTTCCTTTGAGTACACTGTGAATGAAGGATCCCCTAGAAAGTAGCTAGTGAGATTGAAATGTGATAAAGATTATTATAAATACAATTCTTAATCTAACATTGATTATACTTAAGATTTTAATGACATATTTAATAAATATTGTAAAAATAGCAATTGTAAAATAGCAATTTTATTAAAACATTGTTTTAATAATTTTGACCCCTGGCTTTGTATGGTGTATTTTGCCTGAATCTTACCAGTCTACCTAAATTTTACCTTGAGTGTCTAAAACTGCAGATGCTTTGTCTATGTCTTACACATACGGAACACGTAGTATCTAGTACTTATAGAGGTTGTCTTCCTACTAGAAGTAAAGGTTTGCAAAGTGAAAAGTTTAGAGCTTTATCCTAACTGTGCTGTGATGGTACAGTGCTGATAAGTTTTTAGGACAGCAATGGAATAAGCAAGAATTTGCACACTGCATGCTCAGTGATATGTAAACTTACATATTCTTCAGACTGATGAGGATTTTTCATTGTTGAATAGAATTGTTATAATTCTTTTTGTATGCTGGCATTAAATTAAATAGCCTAACTTGTTTCTTCGCAACCTTCAGATCACTTTTGGGTGTTATTTCCGGATGTTTGCATGGTGGTTGCTTCAGAAATTGCAGTGGATATTGTGAAACATGCCTTTATAACAAAATTCAATGACATCACGGCAGATGTAGGTATCCTGTTTGGATTGCTGGGTGCTATTTTAAATTGTATTTAATTTTGCTAATATTTTTTTAAATATTAACATTTTTCTGGTGCAGAAAACGTAGAAATTGTTATTTTCATATGTATGGGAAAGCTTGCTAATTTCCTGATACAATATACTTCTGAGGATCTTTTTATTGTGTAACTAACACCTCTGCTTCTAAATTAGTAATTCCAGATCCATAAATTATTACAGGTTTTGTATAACAGTTCTCATAATAGCTACAATTCACATTACTGGCAGATCATTTTGTGGAATTATTTAAACTAAGGTTACTTGTTCTGCAGCCTAGACAGGGCTTGTAGCCTTCCCTAACAAAATGGACTGTAGGTTAAAATTCAGGCTCTTGGAAAAACAGATCTTTTCAGGCTGCTTTAACTCTATTCTCGCATGTGTGTTAAAAGTGGAATCTGAAATCAGAGATCTTTCTTTCCCACTGTCCCTGGAGCACTAATAGGAAGTAGGTTATGTTAGTTTCCCACTCCTGAAATTTCTTAGGCCGCATATATTATCCAGTCCTTCTTTTAAAGCAGTAGATGAGGTTTCTTCTTGTGTGTTGCAGCATTACATGTGGGCCATTTGTGTTCCACACTGTGTGAATTCAAACACACTCGATAAATTTGTGAAGATAGGAGTTAGTGTCTTTTCACTATTAAAACCACTTCTCAGGAAATGAGATCAGAACTTGTGAGGTGCTTTCTTTTTCAGCATCTCTAAAGTAACTACATTGAGAGGTGTAGAAACAAGTGTAATAGATGCACTTAATAAGCTCCCTTATGCCAGAGGCATTTATGCATGCCCTACTTTCGTATAGAGAGTGTGGAAAAGAGCAGTAATGAAGCCATGGTAGCCAGAAATGTAGCATGCTTCAGAGTGCTGAAACAGCTGGAGGATGGGGGTAGGCACTGGCAATTTTGCAAGGTTTATTTAATAAACTTAGTGGCTTTTGAGTATGAAGTTCTAAAGATTTATGGTTGCTACGTCAGACTTTTTCCAGAATTATTAACACCTGCAATGCAAGTTGTCCTGCCACTTACCTTTAAGATAGATGCTTTTCTTTCTTAATATGAACTGGTTTAATTCCTCTTCAGATACAATTTGATTTTTTCATAGGATCATTTGCTTAGTGTATAAAAAAGCTCTCTCATTTGTTTAATTTGATCCCAGGGCTAGCTTTCCTGTAGCTTAAAAGCAGTTATGAACCGTGGGGGGAAAAAAACAAATGTGATTAATGTGATTTCTGTTATTTCTTGTTTCTCGTGATCCTGAAATTCAGTAACTTAATGAAGTCTCATTCAGTTCCTAAAGCATAGGAACAAACAACGTGGTGTTGTTTGTTTGTTGTCTATATAGATACACAAATTATTTTATTGTAGAAATGGAGGCTTATCTCTTGAAGAGTGCCATTAGACCTCAGAAAAACTGGCTTTGACTCTTTCAGTAAATGCATAAGTTCATAATACTTTATGGAAATACTTTATTAATATTTGTGTTGCTTTTATATTGTGTGATAACAAATTAATCACACATCTGATGTGCTGGATTTTTTCCAGGTCTACAGTGAATACAGAGCCAGTCTTGCATTTGACCTTGTTAGCAGTCGACAGAAAAATGTAAGCCTGAAAATAAAATGCTCTTTCCTGTATTAACTAACACAATTGTTACGAGGAGAATATTGGAACAAACACTTTTAAATAAATATGTACAATACTGTTACACTCCTGCAGCGCTGAAACTCTGCTCTGCTTTCTTTAATAAGAGATTACAGGAATGTTTCTTTATGATTTCTATTATATCCTGTTGTTCAGGTCAGTTTGAGCTTCATTTAATATATTGCTGAGTAGTCTCTTCCAAATACACTTAGAGTAAGGGGACAGTTGTAACAACTTTACATTTTTTACTTACGTGGGAAGTAAGTAAACTTAACAGGGTAATTTTAGATTACTGTTCTTTTCTTGGTATTTTCACTGTGTTGGGTTAAAGCACAGTATTCATTAGGAATTTATATTTCTTTACAGATAGAGTGCACAGATGTTTAGTGATGTTTGTACTATGCATGGTTCTGTCATGGTGTGGGTATTTACAGAAAACACAGACCACTTGTTTTTTAATAAGTACTATTTTTTGGAAATCTGTTTACTGCACACCTTTCATGGGTGAGGACTCCTTAGGTTTCGCTTGTTAGCATTCCACTCATCAGTGCTTCAGATGTGTGCTGTAACTAGAAATGAACTTAATTACTATGATTTCTGTAGTTTTCTTGGGCTTGTTCCTTGGGCTGTTGTGAGAAATGCAGTAGTTAAACTTCATAAAGAAGCTAGACACATCAGCTACAATTAGTTAATAATAATTTCTTAATAATAAAAACACCAGTTGATTAGTTTGGAAAACTCCATTACTTTTCCTAAGGATCCTCTATGGGAAATAGAATAGCATCATTTAGGCACTGACTTTGGTGTGATGTTCAATACTGCAGGCAAGCTGTCATGAAAAGTACTTGTGTTTTGAGTACAGATGTAAAAACATTATCAAAATAATTTTAACACAGTTATCTTAAGGCTAATTATAGATGTTTTTAGAGTGATTTAAAATTGCTAGTGCAGTGGATTACTGTTCTTTTATCCCTCTAACAGTTTTTTCTGTAGAGAATTTGAAGATCAGTGAAATTAATACAAAAAGGTCTCTAAGCTGGTAATAATGTACAGATGAAATATTATAGTGCCTTTGGATTCAATGTCCTAGTTGCTCTCAGTTTAGACATTTGTATTATACTCCAGTTGCTCTTGATTTAGAGCATTGAAGCTAATCTTATTGGTCATGGTAGTATTACATTTTTGTCTGAGAGTGCAGCTATCTCCATTTGAATTCCAAAATGTGAATAGGTACATTTTATACCAGTATAGTGTTTGTTAACAGAGCTTTATTCTTATCTGGAGGGTGTGCCAAGCTAAAATAAGCTCATTCCTTTGCATCAGTAGTTCATTATTCTTCCTCTTCTTTTCCTAGGCATATACAGATTATAGTGATTCAGTTTCCAGAAGAATGGGTTTCATTCCTCTTCCACTGGCTGTTTTAGTAAGTGTTATCATTCCTATCAGTTTTCTGTCAATAACATCTCACTTTGAGAATGTGTCCCTCTGACATAGCTGGCTGGATATTTTAAGGATGAAATTATAATCTGAGGTAACTGAAATGCTGAAAGGTTGAGTGAACACTCAGTATAACCTGTATCACATACTACTCGTGGCTTCACAAATGCATTATTGTTTCTCAGCCTTTCATAGAAAATCGAATAGATATTAATTTTGTAGAATTTGTAAGAACTTGGATTGTACCAGTGGAATTAAACTACATCTGTGTTTACTAAACATGTATTCCTTTTGGCAGTTATCCTATTCATTCATTTGGAATAGTCAAAGCAGCTGGTTGCCAGAAGGTTAGCAGTAGTGCAGCAGTTTATTGAGGTTTTGCATAGGAGTCCTTGTGGCTGTCCCTGTAATGCCACACTTAATGACTCAATATTCTTTTATATGATCTTCTGAGCTGTTGTTGAGTACATCACTCTGAAATAGTTCTTTGTTACCCATACATGTTAGTATAAAATGAATGACTTCATTAATGGAACTCTGTCCATGTGTTGTCCTGAATTAACTATTTCAGAATGTTTTCTCTAAATAGCTGTTCTGACTTTCCCCATACACACATGAGACACACACATACAGACAAGCAGCAGTTATCATAATGCTGGGGATCTGTACATGCTTTGTCAGCAAATATGCTTTTTTCCACTTCTTATTTTACTTGAAAGTCAGTGTTAAGGGAACATTATCAGACTCTGGTTTTGGCAAAGTTGCAACTAAGTGCTAGTGTAATGCTTACTCAAATCAAAATCCGGAGTAGTTAGTACTGCCAAGGGGAACATTAGGCTAAATTTCTGTAAATGTAAATGTTTCTACTTTTTCTTGAATTTACTAAATCAGAAATGTCTGAAATTAATGTTCTGTTAATAACCATGTGGTAACCATAACCATGTTTTAATTTTTATTCTTTAAAACAGCTCATCAGAGTCGTAACAAGCTCAATAAAAGTACAAGGAGTGTTAGCTTATGTTTGTGTTGTGCTGTTCTACTGTGGGTAAGTAAATCCACACAGTTGAAAAGTATTCACCATTATTTGATTACATATGTGAAAGAAGTTTCTGTTGATATGTCTGGATGTAAGGATAAACACAATTTATATTCAATAGACCATAAATGTAGAACCCTTATGCTCATAGTCTGAAATTGACAGTGCAGATTTGTCCCTAAGTACTGTGACTACATTGGGAGATTATAGCCCTCAATAAGTAACTTCAGTAATGGAAATAACTCGTTGCAAAAAGACTGAGAGGATCTGACAGACAGGCACCATACTTTTGTGTAAAAAGGGAAATTGAATTCCAAGGAATGAAGTTTTCTATAAAAAGACCAAAAGATTCAATACGTGAACAAAAATGAGCCGTTCAAGTGCTCTGAACAGATAATGAATTTTTTTCTCAGACAGTTAAATGCAAAGGTTACTTTGGTTTAGGAAACTGCTGTTAAAAAACAAAAAATGCAAGGCTCACATTTCCTGGGAAGGATGGTTCATTAAGTAATCTTAGTTATGAAATACAGTGTTCAGTGGCAGTTCATTTTCCACAGCCAGTGACGTGCAAGTATCCCTTCAGCATCCCTTCACTGCCAAGTCAGTTTATATTTATCTTACCTTTAACTTCTCACCAATTGATGGGTACTTCTAGACTGCATAAATGTACATCCAGTTTAGTTTGCCTGTCTTGGCACACTTGCTGTGTACTATCTGTACTTTCTAGGAAAGCTGTATACTGCACTGTCATTGTTTGTTGTCTCTCAAAATTGATCATAAGCAATTAAGTGTTCCAAGCTGTTGACAGAAGAAGAACCTGCCTGCAGTATTGTGGGAGTACTTCTTCCACTGTTCTATCAAGTTGTGTTTTAAGTGAAGGCAGCAAGGCTTGAGAAGCATAAGACTTCTAAGGCTGAGGCAGTGGTTCAGCCAGAAGAGAGGAGAGACCATGCGGAAAGAGAGGAGACTACTGTTCTACACTAGCTTGTGAAAAGAACAGGATTACTACACATTCTTAATTAATAGGTAGACTCTTATCTCTAATCTGCAAAAAATAGAGCTCGATCAGATGTGTTTTGTCTACATCAGTGTAGGGACACATCTGTTTTGTGTCAGATAATAAGACTTTGAGATACTGCATATAGGCCAAATAGTAAAATTTTAGCCACATTCCTCTATACCATACTTTGACTCTTTTTCTCCAGCATACAACATGCTGTGCCCATGTTGTCCCTAAAGCCAGCTTTGTATAATTCAAAGCACTATGCCCTGATCATCACGTTCAAGCTGTGGTGTACCAAGGTCCGCACTTTCATCCTGCTCAGTGGTTTTTCCTTCTTCCCAGTATATGTAATATTTTCCTAACTCTACCATTCCACTGCTGCAACCTAGGATTTATCACTATCTGTGGCTTGCAGAATGGAGGGCAGAAAGAAGTAATGTGATTATCATTAAGTGTTAAATGCTGCTCTTTAAAGACATAGGTCACAAAAGTAAATATATTTTGGTCTGTTTTGTCCTTATTGAAAAGTGAGAACAAATTTTTACTCTTGCTGTGACCTCAGACTTGGAGCTAGCTCACTTCTTGCATCTTTCAAGTCAGTTTTGTTCTGAACATAAATTTCAGTTTTTCATCAGATATGAGAATATATATAGAATACAAACATAATAGCATAGATATGTGAGAAATGACGTGATAAAATCTGAAGCAGTTAACTGAGCAAAGAATTGAGCCTATACTATGGATTAATTAATTTTGTATTGTTCATTAACAGCTCTAGTTAAACTTTAATTGTAGTTAAAGAGTCTTGCCAAAAAACCCATGAGTTTTCTTTTTCTAGAATTTTGAACAACTGCAAACTTACATTGTTAGAAATTTGAGCTTGGGGTAGGCTGGCAGAAAAGAATAAAGGCGAATTGCTAGAAATGCTTGCATAATTTTCCATGAGAAGCTGGACCTGATACAGGGAAGTGGTGATTTATGGCCTTTTAAACTTCTGATCTCATTAAATCAGAGTCAAACTGTGCTGTGGAAAACTATTCTCTGAGAACAAAAAACATGTTACATAAGAAGCATAAGGAGAACACCTCTAAAACATTAAAAATTAAGGAGACCTTCTCAACTCTCTGAAATAAAATCTGTCCCAATAATATAATAAAATTAAAGAGAAGCACAGCTTTCAACTGATATAAAATGATATCCTCTTTGTGGTTGCTTGGATACTAAAATGTCACTTTCTTCTGAGTACCGAAAGTGGTGTGCTCTGCTCATTCTTCCATTTCTCTATTGAAATAGAATAAACTTACTTTTCCCCTTAGAAGTGTAGTGTAGTGTAGCTTGTTTTTCTGTTTGACAAGTTCTGATTACATTTACACAGAGAGATAGGGGAGCTGCTGCTGGAGTGTGCTTGGGTCACTTTATGATTAAGCAGTTAGACCTACTTCAAGTTGTCTTTTTAGTCTGTTACTGATGTACATGATAAACAGACTTAGAGAGTGGAGAATTAATTCAGAGTCTGCATTGGTTCACTCTTGTTACATAGCTTGATTTGCATAGAGAATATTTCATTCATCCTGCAGAGATCACTCTCTCCTTGTCGTTCTGCAATGATCCTTCACTCCCTGGAGTGGACATTGCTCTATGAGTCATTGTTGCTAGTAATGAAAATTAGATTTTGCAAAACTCAGTTGAATGGTAAAAAAGCACTTCATGGTAGATGAGGCCTTCCTTTTCTTCAGATGAGGAGACAGGTGGGAAGGGGATTCAGTGATGTTTGTGCTGCAATTTAGTCATAGTAGAAAAAGAATTGCCATCATCTGGACTGTACTGTGATGGTAATGCAGTGCTGCTTCTTTGAAATTGTGGAGTTTTATGGACTGTTTTCTGTGACGTGATCAAGGACTTTTGATTAGCCTGTGGCTTGTTAAAGCTAGATATTGAACTTGGCAGTGCTGGGTTGATGGCTGGACTCAATGATCTTGGAAATCTTTTCCAACCTTAATGATTCCATCGTTTTGTACTTGCTGTGCTGTGGTTCCAAGTCTACCAGCAAAAGCTAACTCCATCCCTGCCAGACCCACCACAAGAACACAGAGACCGCTGTGTCCTGTGACAGAACAGGGGGCAATGGTCAAAACATGCCATGCAGGACATTCCAACTGGACATAAAGCAATCTTCTTTAATTTAGGCAGATAAGCAAAACTGCAAACTGTTCTTGGAGAAATGCAAAAGCTGTCTAGGCATGTGTAAGAACCCAAAAACTTGCTCAGTGAGTCTCTTGAAGGACCTTACTCTTTGTTCATGTGCTATGAATTAGATACACTACAGAAACAGAAACTACGAGAGATCCTTGGCTGGGCACACTTAATTTGGGTACATTCATTTTGGGCTTGCAGTGTTGAGGGCACGTTTTAATTCTGTACTTAAATATTTAATGTCTTAAATGGCTGCTTAATTGTCCTAGTAGTCCTTTAGTTAAATAATAAAATGATGTTTTTCTCTAGATGCTTTCTGGAGGAAAAAGAAAATTAAGCATTGAATCTGAAACAAATTGTTTAGGAAAATTGTTACCTTTTGATCTTGATATTGAAAGGATTAATTTGTTAGCTAATGCTTCTAAGACAGCATTTACCATATGCAATTATTTTCATATGAATAATTGCAGTATGAATAATATACAATTATTTTAATGCGCTAATGCAAATATGTAAACAATTTTTTTCCAGGTTAATATCTCTCAAAGTCCTTAACAGCATTGTATTGCTGGGGAAATCATGTCAATATGTAAAGGAAGCAAAAATGGAGGAGAAATTGTTCAATCCTGTCCCTGCCACCCCAGGGAAGCCAGCTGGCAAACAGCAAGGCACATTTAAATCTACCCAAGGTAAGGCCAGCTGCCTCGATTTTTTTTCAGTGAAAATTTTTCAGACTAAATTTGATGCTAAACCAGATGCATGACAATGTTTTCTGCACAAACCCTGTTGCTGGACCTTAATTGTGCCATAGCACAACTGTGAATACAAGTCTGTAAATATAATAGAATTCATTGCTTTTAGTTCATGCATCTTCTTTAGGTAACCATTCTCATATCTCTGACAAGATGTCACTGTGATACGTGGAGGTGATAGAAACAATGTAATAGAAGCATGCTTTTGTTCTAAAATCATAACCATGGAATGGTTTGGTTTGGGTTGGAAGGAACCTTTAAAGACCATTTAGTCCAACCCTCTCTGCAATGTCACTGCACAAATAAGTGAATATTAACACATCATCTGTGACAGTGCTTAAGTTTAGTAGGGATACAATCTGTATTTCTCATGGAAATCGAAGTAAAACATGGTAGGTCTGTGCATAGGTATAATTAATTCAGATAATGAAAAGCTTTATGAAATCCTGGTAGGAATTTCAGTGGGTCTGTACCCTGTTTCCAGTCTGTGCAGCACAATTTCCTCTTACAGGTCCTCAGCATCAGCAGTTAATTTATAATGGGAATATGGCAGTATTGTGTTTGTCTGACACATTATTGAAGGAAACAGAAACCTTCATTGTTCCTGTCAAGTGAATTGGATTGCATCTTCCTGTGGGAAAAGCTCAATGAGAGCCTTAGAGAATTTAACAGTGGGGCTTTTATTGTGTTCACTCCATGGCTTGCCAACAACTTGAACAGCTTGAAATGCAAGGTGCTCGTTAGTCGTCAGAGTGTCTGGCCAGCAAGGGGAGAGTTAAGAATCTGTCAGTGTTTGGCTTAAACCTCTGTATCTCCAATGTGTCAAATCACATCAGGCAGAAACTTTGTGCAAATGTTTACTTCTGAGTTCATACAACTGCTTTACTTTCATGATGAAGGAATGTGATCTGAATTGTTCTGAATTCATATTTCCATTCAATTTTGCATTTCATTAGATGGCTATAACGATAATGTTTTAATTAAACATTCTGTTACATATAGAACAATATACATATTACATATACTACATTTGTATATGAGACTTAGTTGTACTTACTCATATTGAGCCTTCAACTTACAGTGTGTAAATCCTGAAGACTCTTTTGAGTTGAAGTAGCAGGGATTATTTTCTCCAACAGAAAGATTTTGAGCAAAAAGTAGCAACCAAAAAACTTTTGTGGATTTTATTCAGAGTATTCCTAGCTTCCACTGGTGATGGGAAAAGCTCAATTTTACAGTTTTTTGGGGATTTTACATTTTTTAACACCTCTTTATCTACTAAAGGTCTTGATTATGTGAAAGAATTTTACCTTCCCCAGCTTTTGCATTATTACTCCTGGACTCTGCAGTATTAATTAATCTCAGTGCCCCACTTACCAGGTTTTTACAATGTCTCTCAACCTATCTCTTCTTAGGACGAGAGTAAGGGAATTAGTCTGGTCTCCTTTCTGCCAGCTTATAGTTTAAGTCAGTTAATTTTCTAAAGAGTTTCCACCTTGTCCACAAAAACAGTTAAATTTTTGAAGAATAAAATTCTAAACTTGCTCTTGAAGAATGAAAGTTCTAATTACTGGTAATCATTTATAGTCTGATCAGCTACATCTGGAAGCTGCTGGGTTAGAAAATATTTACATTTGTAACCAAGTTCTAGAATTAAAATTACTTGTCCCCTTTTTCAATGCAAGTTTAGTACCTTTAACTTGCATAAGATTGTAGAGGGTAACCCATGTGTCTCCAAGTAGTAGATGGCATACTTTGGACAGATGCTCTGCAAAAATAAGTTTTGTAGTAATTGGGTAGTGCTGCCATTCTGACAGGTAACATTTCCTTGGGCTGGTCTGCATTACTCTCCACATCAGTCAGATTTTTTCAGATTCCTTTAGAAATAATAGCTCAATCTTTACTGAGGAGGAGATAATTTTTTTTCTTATCTTTTTTCTTACCTTCTTGTCATTTGCTTGTGCATTTTAATTCTTTAAACGTTTTAACAAAATATGGAAAAAATACATGGATATTACTTTCCAATATCCTAGGTTAATGAAGCCAATGTTCAGTTCCACTGAAGTAAGAGACAGGAATAAAAATAGACATCTTTAACAGCACTGCTTTAGAAGCCAGTGCATAGCAGTGCATGAGTCATTTATTAGCTATCCCTGGAGAAGGCAGGTTTATTGTACTTATGTAGAGGATTAGGCATATCTAGTTCCTGCCACAGAGATTCCTTTTGTTCATTTCAGTAGCAAACATTTGTGTGACTCACACAAGGACTGTCAGAAATCTTTTTGCTTAAGCCAACAAAAATAAGCATGTATGTCCTAACTTCTGCTGCTTATGCACTTGCTGATTATTTAAACTTCTGTAGAATTGGTTTTTTCTGTCTATTTATTTTCTATATGTTTTCTAAATCAGAAAAGGAAATCTCTTGCAGTAAATCTAAGAAGAGGTAGTGGCTTCCAGAAAGCATTTTCTGTTGCTTCTCCTGGCTTGCTGTAGCACGCTTTTTCAGGACAGCCTTGGATGAATCTGAATGTTGCAATTGTATCAATATGTCTGTGTTAAATTCATGATTATCTTTGTAATTGTCTTCTGTTCCGACAGGAATTCCCACAGATGAAAACGGTTCTACATCAGTTACCAATCAACCAATGCATCAGAAGGAGAATATGCCATCTTTACTTGTAACAAGCAATTCTGATCAATTTCTGACAACTCCTGATGGAGAAGAAAAAGATATAAGCCAAGACAGTTCAGAATTAAAACACAGGTCTGCAAAGAAAGACTTGTTGGAGATAGACAGGTTTACTATTTGTGGAAACAGAATTGACTAAGAATTTATTTTTTTTTAAATCAATGTGCTAAGGATACTGAGCTGTTGGGACAGCAGATGCTACCAGAATGGACAGTTGCCAAAAGGCACATAAATATTTATTTAAAAACTTAAATTATTAATGGCAAAAAAATTATTAATTTCTTTCTACAAGTAACTTGGCTTGGTATCTGGTCAGGTCAAGTAAGTGATCTTTAACTTGCCTCCTGGAAAATGTGGTGGAGCGTGAGTCTCTAGCCTGTTGGCAGAGCTGCAGTATCACTTTTCTGGAAAACAGACTGGAAAAAGGCATAACCCTGTTCTGCATTATGAAACCATGCTTCCAGAACACTATTTTTCATGAAGGTTCCTCCAGTGTAAGGATATTCCTGGAAATGTTTGGTGACTTGACCGGAAGCTTGCCTATCCAGTTACCGTGTTTTATTAAACATCTGCAAGCAGAATTCAAAACTTGTGCTTATATCAACAAACACATAAAGCATTGGTACATAAAACAGTAAGTCAAGACAGTTATTCTTGTCAACAAAAATATTTTCAAGATGTATCTTGAAAATCTTGTAATCAGAATAAAATTTTGCCTTTAAGTGAAAGACTTACTGCTTAGTATTTTATCTGAATACCAAACACCAAGGAAAGATCACAGTAATGAAGGTTCTGCTTAACTGGGCAAATATGAAGCATATTCATTTCATGTGTTGTGTGTCCTGCAAGACGAATTATTTAGAAAATTTTTTCTTAAAGCTGAGGATTTTTTGTTGCTGTAGGAAAAATATTAAAGGGGCACCTCTAATGTTGAGGAATGGCAGTGTTAATTGCAGCAAGCAAGTGTTGTGTTGGAACTGTAGGTATGGCATTAACACAGCAGTAAAGAACATTGCACTGCATTTTGCATATAACTCTTAGAAGAATGACATCTGTGTATTAACTTGCCTGAGAACATGCCTATAAAAGCTCACACTGACAATCAAACCATAATTATCCATTCAGTGTAATTGATTGGTTGTAGTCAAACTTAAGTAGATGGACTAGATCTATAAAGAGCATTTAAGCATTACAGTGCATCTTAATTTCTGGTGTGAGATGCAGAGTTGGGAGGGTTGACAAAGGAATTTTGGAATCCTCAGACCAAGAGTGGATTAAATTTGAGCTCAAAACATAGGCTGGAGAGTTTTATCAGAAGAGACCCCTTAGTTAATGATAAATTCTTCATATGTTGTTAAAACACAGCATTAGCTTCCAAAATGCCTTTCAGACATTCAAGTAAGCACCAGTTTTACTTTCCAAGGGAAGGTATCATAAAAGTACTTCAGTACTGAACAAATGAAGACAATTTGCTCTTTGCTAATTTCATAATTTGTCAGAATGGGAAAGCCAAAGTTTCTTTGCTGTATGGACATGTGAAAGTTTGATGTATCTGCTAATCCCTGAAACTTGCAGGACTACAGCAATATAGCAGATGGAGGCAGTTGGACAGAGTTACGTGTCTGAGCAGACTTGATAATGAGAGAACTCTGCTGTACAGTTTGGGTTGTCTGCTCTGGTGGGAGCTCCCTGCTGCAGTCTTTCAGCCTCTCCTCTCCCACAGGAGTAGTGGGAGTAATGGCCAAAATCTGTGGTTATGTTTAGGGATGAAAGTAAAAAGAAGAGGACTTGTGCTGTGGAAAAAATTGAAAATCTTTAATTTTTGATGTATTTTATACTAATTGGAGATGTTCACACATTGAAATTAAGATTATCTGTCAATTTGGTGTATTTTATTTTATAATTATTTAGCAGTTGCTAAAGAAAGCTTGAAATTGCTTTAATTTTTTTTTCTGTTGAATGACATTCTGTATCAATTTTATAAGTGCATCTTGTGTGAAACTCAATAAAATTCAATTTTGTAATATTTGTTTAAAAAATGAAAAGTACAGCGTCCATATTTCTTTTTCAGTATTCAGAGCTGGTGATCTTGCAAAGTATTTAATGTATTCATTTCTAATTTCCATAAGGTAGGATTTTTCAAATGTGGGACACAAATGAGTGTAAGAACTGGGTTATCAATGGCTTCAGATCTATTTCTGTAGTAGTTGATTGTTACCACTTGTAGAAAGAAGATACTGATGCCAGCCTATTATTAATTTGGTTTTTAAGGGCACACATCATGTGAATGAAAAAATACCGTGTCTCAGGGGAGTTATAATTTCTGCAGTCAGTTACTACAACTGGATCTACACCTCCCAGCCAAGCCAGGTGTGAATGCAGGAGCAGCACAGGCAAAGCCCTTGCTGAGCACACGGTGGTGGCAGTGGAAGGGTAATGGCTCCTGGCCTGGATCCTCCTGGGGCTTTGTCCGACGCTTGAATTGTGGTGCCTGCATCTAAAGCAGCCCAGCTGGGCTTTGGGTGTGGCTGGTACATCCCTGCCTGCTGTGGAGGTGAGACTTCATTGCCCTGGCATCGCCACAACACCAAGGTGTGCTTGAGGCACTGTTGCAGACGCAGAGCTTCCCCTTGAGCTCCCCAGGTCTGGTGGGGGCTCCGCTGGGCATTCCTTCCTTTTGCTGCAAGCTCCCTGATTGTTCTCATCCTTTTGTTCATGATTTATAGGGATTCCTTGGATCTCTAGCAGAGTACCTTGAATGAAAAATCACAGCCACTTCTCTGACCCTGGGTGGTCCTCTCAGAACTGTAGAGGTGGCTGAGGGGGAACAAACCACCAAACAAGAAAAAACAGCAACACCAAATTTCTCATAGATAGATAATACAGCTGTTCATTTGGTTTTCTTGAAAAGCTCCTGTCTTAACAGTGATATAGATAAGAGCATCACAAGTTAAGTAGTGAATAAATTAAGTTCTTCAATTGATAAATCCCTCCAAAAATAAAATCTAGGCAGGCAGTTATATTTCAGCTAAAGTCACAGTTGCCAAATTAATTCCAGAAGCACACATTGAATACAGTGTATATTCATAATTAGTATTATTCATTATGGGACCATTAAGAAACAACTGGTTTTGACAGGATTATTTAATTAATCTTTTGAAGCCTTTCAGATGTTCATCAGCCAAGCAGAATTTCCCCTCAAGCACAGTAGTTTTACAATCATAACCATGCTGTTAATTTACTCTCCTCTTAATTTAAAGTGAGTTTGTGGAAACTTTTCAACTTTGTCTTAATTTTTTGTGATGCAAAATTTTGTGTAGTCTACTAATTTGTTCCAAAGTCTGTTTTTGTGACTCAGCATAATGGATGAGGTCACTGTTGTTAAAGTCAGTGTTTGCCCAGTTGTGGCTGCTGGGCCAGCTCCGCTGTTGGGCTGGAGATGTGAATCCTCTTGGTGGGGGTGAGCAAGGATGGATGCAATTTAATTATAGCACAAATGTAATCAGACTCTGTGAAGCTCCTGAAACACTGCAACATTTTGTCTTATAAACTGGGCTCCTCCATTGTGAGTGAACTAGGTGTTGTTCAACTCAGTCTTGGGGAGTCATGGCTTCAGAATGCTCTTCACAAACGCTAAACAAAATTTGCTTTTAAAACTTGTTCTGAATAAGTGCTCTTTCTTAGAAATTTGGACTGACTTAATTTTGCTGACTGCAGGGAAGCAAACAGCTTTGTGTAAATACTGAGCAGCTGTCAGGGGGACCTGCAGTTGGGACCACCTTTATCTCAAAATTTTCTGTATATAATTATATAAAATGTTTAGACTGTGAAGGCTGTCAGAAAACAATGTATAATTTCTGTACCTTTTCACAGTAACTTTCATCAACCATACCTACCAAACCTGAGTCTAGTTAGGCTTTTTTAGGACTTCAGTATATCCTGATTTAGTAAAACACCTCCAGCAGAGTAGTAAAAGATCATAAATATATAATACTAAAGAACATTTATTAGTAAGCTCACCATTGTAATAACAGAAAAATCAAAAATTGCAATAGGTTTTAAAAAATTTCTCAGTTTTGTCCAAAACACTTATATTTGTAATGAAATAAACTCAGATTTTAAAATGTGCCCATGTTGTAACTACAGCCCACCTGTGCCTCACAGCTGCAGCTTCAGGCTGTGCAGGCTGTCATTGCCTCCCTTCATCAGCACTGCCTGGGAGAGTGATGCTATCAAGCAGGGCTGAGGTTCATTCTCAGTTGGAGGCAGTTCTGTCTGACAGATGAGCTCCAAGGAAGTATTGAGCATTGGGGGAAGAGGGAGAGAGAGGAGTCAGATTTTGTGGGTACAAAGATGTGGATTGCAACATTTCTTTCAGGTTCTAGTCTTTTTTGGCTGGCTTGAGCAGTTCTATTACAAGCCTTGCTAGATAAATCCTGTATTGTACAGGCAAACATGTTGCTTTATATGTTGTATTTGTTTCTTCCACAGTTCTGTATCAGAAATTACCGATCTTGGATTGGTGGTATGGGAGCTGTGTTACAAGACAGTATACTTTTAATAGAGCAATTTTTGGTGTTCAAGGAAGTTTCAGGTTTTATGTTGGTTGTTCTTCCCATCCACGTTCAGTTTGTTGGAGAAGAGCAATAATAACTTTATTGATAGTTTTCAGTATCAGCAGTACATTCCTGTGATGCCTGACAGGTGCTTAGGTCATAGAGTCACTGAATAGTTCTGGTTGGAAGAGACCTTAAATATCATCTCATTCCAACCCCACTGCCATGGCCAGGGTCACCTTTCTCTAAACGAGGTTGCTCAGAGCCCCATCCAACCTGGCCTTGAACACTTTGGTGATGGGGCATCCACAGCTTCTCTGGGCAGCCTGTGCCAGTGTCCCACCAGTCTCACAGTAAAGAATTTCTTCCTAGTGTCTAATCTAAACCTACTCCCAGTTTGAAGCCATTCCCTCTTGCTCTTGTAAAAGGTTTTCCATCTTACAGGCTCCCTGTCTTCTGTCCCAGAAAATACATTACCAAGGTAGCTCAGGAATCACTTGTTTGATAGTGACAGTTTAAGTGGAATTGCAGATTTTAGGAAGTGATGCATTTGATATACTGAGAAGTGTGAAAAGAAACTTAAAATCCAGCACTGGACAGCATATTCTTAGGACTGATTCACTAAATCAACACAGGAAGGTGTGTGAGTTGATGCTACCAAGTACAATCCTGGCACAGCTCTGAATGTCAGACCAAAATTTTCCTGCAGGTTTGATTTGAGCTTGGCACTCCTGTTAAAGGCATTAATACAGCCACCAGCCACCGTTCTATAGCCAAGGCAGCAGGAGCTGTGATAAGTGAGTTCCTCTGGGAACAATTCCTGAAATGTTGCATTATCTAACCTGAAAGCTGTGGGACATTGTTTTCAGGTTGATGCTTTCTGCCCTTTGGAGTCTCTTGAGGTGTAGCTGCAATGAAAATGAACCTTGTGTTGAAGCTCAGCACTAACCACTGATGGGAGACAATGTCCCTAATGCAATAGTAGAGTTCACACCTGTTGGGCTGATGAAAAAATCTGTGTCTTTAGTCACTTTAAATTGCTTTGACACTGAGTAGAGTGAATTCTGCTGCATCTGAGGTAATGCTTTGTGGTGCCTGCTCAGCCATTCACTGACTGACCACGAGCTATTTGGCTTCCATGTGGGAGCAAATAAATTCTCCAGACAGATTTTGTGCTAGACCTTCATTTCTCAAAAGCAAGGACCAAAGCCCCAGTAGTGATTCTTTGCAAAGGTGCTCTGCTAATGGCATCAGAGTAATTTTGTGGAATTTATTTACCTGCCTTGTAGAAGGCAAAGGAGGCATTGGAGTCATCCAACATCAGCTCCAGCCCTTCCCCTACTGGGCCTTTCAAGGCCTGGGCCATTCACAGTTTGTAAGGAATCAGGGAAGACAGTCCAGTGCACTAGGCCAGAGCAGCTGGAGTGTTCTGGAAAGCCAATGTCAAAATTTTGATCTTTCTGGTTCTATTCTGCTGCTGTTCCCCCCTTGTTGCTGTGTGTTGGTGCCTGTCACATAGTCCAGCACCAGTGGCTGTTCCCTGGAGCTTGGTGCCAGAGCTGAGGTTTGTCCTCTGCCCTGTTCAGCTGTGTCTGCTTGCTTTGTTCCAGTGCTCTCTTCTGCTCTCACTTGTTTTTACCTATTTTTTTTTATCTTGTTAATCATGCCTGTTTCACAGTATCAGAAGCTGGATAGAGCTACTGATTCTAGCTCAGTTCCTGTCCAATGCACTGCCCAATCCTGATATTACCATCTTTCTCAATCTCAAATTACAATCTTCTTGAACAGTAAATATGTACACTGCAAATGCTGTTATTACCTTCCCACTAACTGCTTTAATTCTTTCTTACAGAAATTTAACTCTCCCTCCTTTTTGTCCATCTGTGGCATGGAGAATAGATTTTGCCTCTCCTTCTCTTTTCTTCTTACATCCTTGGCAGCTGAGACTGCTTTGTGTTTCCCTTCAGGCTCCTGCTGAACCCCCACAATGAGTTCAGCTTCTGTTTGTGTGGAGAGTGTGTCCCACACTCATTCTGAGCACAGAACTCCAGCTGATTCCTCCCATCCCAGCTGAGCGGAACCTGAGGATTATATCAGCCAGCTTTTAGCTGCCATATCCTGGTATGGAATTTACCTCTTAAAAACAGGATGCCACTTCTGACCCAGGAGAGTTTGAATGTGCTGCAGGAACTTGATGCTTCCAATGGAACTGCCTGATTATTCCCAAGCCTGCACTCGTGCTGTAGTCAATTGCTGCCAAAATGTAAAATCCTGTATTAGAGCTGCTTCAGTTCAATTTTTTTACCATCTGTTTCTGTGGTTAGTCAAGTTTGTTTTAAACTCCAGTCAGGTAGTGTATCCACAACCTCCACTTCACCTTTGTCTGGCACCTGCCCAATATTACTGATTAAAAACACTGAGGTAACAATGGAGCATGAAGAGACCCCTTCAAAATCTTACTGCTGTGTGAGGATGAAATGGTGATAAATATTCCCCAAGCAGGATTTCCCAAGAAGGTTTATCAACTGCTCCAAGCAATTTTAAACTCCACTATGTTTCCTTAGTTTGGAAATATCACATGAAAGAGTATCAAAAGCCTCATAAAAGTCAACATATGTGATTATCTGCTGCTTCTCACCTTATGGTGTGCTGCGTTGTTGAAGGGAAATGCACTGGTTTGAAATGATCTGACAAATTTATGCTGGCTTTCATTCATCATCACATTACGCTTCAAATGCTGAAAAGAACAAAACCCAAATCTGATTATGTGCCCAGAAAAACTGTGGAAGACTGCAGTTGGTTTGATCTATCATTTCCTTTTTCCCTTTTCCAAAGATTGCTCTTTTAAATCACAAGAAATCTGCTAACAACTTTGTTAGCCAGAGTTTTCAGAGTTTTCTGTTTTGGTGCCAAGGATAAGACCTAAGCTGAGTGAAAAATCTCACATCACTCCATACTGATATGTCAAGATCCCTATAAGTTCCCATGAGATAGCTGGTGGTATATTTGGTAGGGAGAATGGTGGATTTGTACAGCTGTGTTTCTACAAAGAAGGGTGATATGAATGAAGTAAGAAGCTCTCATGGTGTGCAAAGCCCTACGAATGTGCCTTTGATTACCTCTAGGGGTAAAAGGAGAAAAGTGCTAAGCTGTCACCAGAACTGATGTTTACCAAAGGCCCTTCAGCAGGAATAGAGAAGGTATGAGATAAATCTGAAAATCATTTTGTGATGTCCTAAGTGCCCAGTGAGGAGAAACAAGAAAGCAAAGTTAAAGTCAGCTACCATGACCCTCAAACACAGCGTAAGGGCTGTGGCTCCCTCTCTGCCCTGGTGCTTTGCTGTCTCAGGGAGATGGAGTGGTGTGCAGCTCAGGCAGTATCCACAGGCATCTGAAATGTTCAGTGGAGGTATATTCCTACCTGTCCTCCCTTGGATTTACAGTAACTACCTGATTTTTTCTGGTCCTTAGGCTTTAGCTGAGATTGAACAGTTACTGCTTACCAATGGGCTCCTGTTATTCTTTTCCTCCCAAATCTGACTTGAAAGCCTCCCCAGCCTGGAAAGCTGACAAAGAAACTTCCCTTGTCAAGAGGGTTCTCCTCTCCCTCAACAGCTCATGCAATGCCATCCCATGGCTGAGGGTGACAAAGCCACCTTGGAAACATCACCTGTGTGCTTCCTTCCAGGAAGATTTTGGCTTCACCTGACCCTAGAGCAGAAGGCTTAGGATTCCCAAGGCTAGAGCAGCATCCCTACTGTTTTCTGCCCTGCTCTCTCTGAGTACCTTAGCTGGTTGGCCAGGCTCCCTTCCTGTGTCACTTGGCTGTCTTTGTGCTGCTTGGGTGCAGAGAACACATCTCCTGGGTAGGAGCCTTTCCATCACAACCACCTGAAAGTTTCACCAGCCCCTGCTGCTTCTTCATTGCAGGGATTACTGTAATTTGGGGTTTTTTTGGCAACACATTTGTTCTTTTCTACAACAAAGAATGAATCCTTACTTGCTGGCAGGATACTGGAGCAGCATAACAAACCATCTTTATTGTGGTGCTACCTGCTAAGAGTGGAAGCAAAGGAAGCCTGTGATACATTAATTTCCTTTCTCCTTACCCTAGCAGGTAGAGTGAGCAACAAATCACTTCCAAATTATATTTTTAGTGGAGGACTGTTATAATAACTCTTCTTGATCACCTCTTTTCCTAGACTAAAGTAGCTTAAAGTTCTTTCCTCTAGACTCTCCCTAATTTGTCTGCACTGGTCCCACAACTGGAGGCCATCCTCCTGCCAAGACTTCACAAAAACCTTCTGCTGGAACAAAACCAGCAGTGTGATTCCTCCTTTCCATGTTATGCTCCTATTGAAGTACCTTATAGTTGATAAAGCAAATCTATCATTAAGTTGTCTCTGTCACAATAAAGTTTGGATGTTTCTCATGTAGCAGCAGCAAATTGCTCCGAGTCTGCGCTGGATTTTAGAAAGATTTAGATGTTAATTAATTTTATTTAAGCACCTATATACTTTTATGAAATGGATCTCTTGCATATTCTGTTGAGATTGGCACTTCTTATTATTGAGGTATAAGATATAATAATAATAAGTATTATAATAATAGCCATAAATATGGATTAATGGTTTGGCTTTGGGGCCCTGACACCTTGATTGCAGATAATCAAACATCACTTTATTCCAAGACCTGAAGCAGGCAACTGAGATGTAATATCAGCTCCACTTACAATGTCACTGTCTTGACATGAAATCCTCAATATAGTGCTGTGAAGGAGAGATGAAAGCTGCCAGCTTTGCCCAGTTTCCTTTGCACTACAATAATCTTTACATTTACACTTCCAGTGAGGTGTCAAAGATCTGGATGTTATATTTTTGGATGAGAATTGAAATAAAATACTTCAGGCATGAAGTTAAGTCCTTGAGCCTGAATTCTCAGTGAAATACCAGCAGACCACAAAGAATCAGAGACATACTTTGCCCTGACAGGTTTTCTGTGCAATGAATATATTTTTATACAGTGCTAATTTAGTGTAAAGACCCCAATCTTGTGAATAAAATGAAATGAAAAAAAAAAGCCTAATGAAAAAACTTAAAGGCAAATACTTGTTAAAAAAAAAAAACAAACAAGAAACAAATTCCAGAAAAACAAACTAAAAAGAAAATTATAACAAAAAAGCAAACAAAACCCCACAAACAGCAAAAGCCAAAACAAACAAAAAAACCCACAAAACCCATCCCACACTATTGCTATCAGGTAAATTGTAGCAATTTCTAGGGCATTTCAATTTACAAAAATCTTCCAAATTATGTGGGGCAGCTCCTCAATTGTAGCTGATGTTTCATAATTTAAAAAAAATTAAATTAGTAATTTCTAGGCTGTAAACTGAAAGCACCACTATAGCTTTCTCTTCAATGCAGTAACATTTGAATATCCCTTTAATCTGAAGCAATTAGTTAGGAAATACACTATAGACCGTCCTGGGACACTCGTCTAGCAAACAACTGTCACTACTTAAAAGTTTGTGTCTGCTTGAAAGTGATACACTTATGAAAACCTACACCTCAAATTCTATAATAGCTTTCACCTTAGCCACAGTCCTTTCTGCTTTTTGAAATGTGCAATAAATCCCTGTGCAAATGTAATATCACGCTTTCACATTTCAGTCAATAATCTCAAACCCAACAAATCTCAATTAAGCCTCCCAGCAGCACATTCTCTCACACTGGGACATGGAACACTATTTCTGCTTAAGAAATCCATGAAATGAAGAACAGGGAATCTAGATCACTGTCCCAAAATCTGTCTCAGAGTAAGGAACAAGGCCAGAAGGACTTCTAGTGCTGGTCCATCCTAAAGAACAGCACTTGCCTGAGGCAAAGAAACTCTTTGATTTACTTTAGATTTACTCATTGTGTTAGGCTTCACCAAGGGATGTGCAGGGCAGTTTCAAGACCAGGTTTCAGGATTACCCATTCTCTGGGGATAAACTTCAGGGCAGGTTCCCCCCGTCTGAAGCACCATGATTGATGCACACTGTGAGATTTGAAAAACAAAAAGCTTTGAATGCCACTTTCTTTTCTTGGACCTTCAGGACATCTTTTTTATTAGTGGTAATTACTTGGAGGTTTTTGTCTGTAACCCTAAGAAGTGGAAAATTTTTCTTTAAAATAAATACATAAATTGCAGATTGCTGTACAATCAGATGACCCCAGGAGTTCCAGCCTTAGGAAATACAGCAAGACAAGTGTTGTGAGACTGCAGTGCAAAAACCATGCTTGCCACCTTAACTAAACATTTTCTCCCAGGGTGAAATGCTCCTTTAGTGCAGAGAACCCACAGAAGAAATTTTGCATCATATTATCATATAATTATATGGGCTTATTAAGAGCAATCATGGTAAGAACTGAGTAACTCCTAATTCCCAAGTCTGTAATGAGCAGGTTAGGGAGCTGCCTCGGCTGTGCACAGCTTTCTTTCAAGGCAGCAGTTAGAGCAGACCCGACTGTGAGCGGGGTTAGCTGACATGTGGCTTGCAGAACAATTTACTTTGACTGAACTGTTGTCACAAGCTGTTGAGTTTACAATCACCTGCAATCCTCTAGAGCTGATAATAATCTGATAACACAGAGAATATATTTTCTCTTTCCTTCTTTAATGTGTATCTGAGAATTCATAAATCTAAAATTAAAGAATAATCTTCCTCTGTCCTGACCTTATGATTTCTCTGTGTCTTTGAATGGTACAATTAGAAGTGAGAAGGCAGGTCTGCTCCGGGTCTGATGCACAATTAGACCAAATTTAGTATGGCAATATTAAAATGATTGTGGCACTTTGGTGAGGTAAAGTACACATTATTCATGCCTACCAGTTAAGTTCTGAGTGGCAGCTGTGCTCTACTGCAGCTCCTCTGCTCATCTGGCAGGTGTCATTGGCTGTAGTAGAAAGCAAACAGTAAAATTCAGGTTGGGTAACTGCTGAAAAAGCATCTTTTCCTCTATTTTAATTTCATTTGAGCAACATTCTGCAAAACATATCAGTGTGTATGTCTGTGCCATCCTAGACATGGTTCTTTAACATGAATGAAATTCAGCACTGGTCACATGCTGGGGGATGAGCACTGAAGACATTTCCCTCTCTAGCAGGAGCATTTCTTATCTGGTGACTACAACTGTTCTGAGGCCAACCACTGTGCTGCAGTTTCAGGGAACACTTGAGGACAGTAACTGATGATCTGAAAACTTGGTTTGGGTGAGTACCATTTGCTTCTAACAATATTCACCTGCAGAAGTTGAATGGGAGCATGGAAATATAGCAGCACAGCAATTCTCTTGTGCTAAGGTAGGCAGGTTTTGTCTGTCCAGGTGTTTTAATAGACCAACTCTCTTCCATGAACTCTAAGTAAGTTGTAGTTCAAATTTATTTGTTTTCCAGAAAATCATAAAATGCAAATCAAATGCTTCTGTCTCAAAATCCAAACATAATACATCTCCAGCTTACAGAACTGATCAAAGATGTACTAACACTGTTTGAAAAAATGCTGTTTTTCACATATTCCTCAATACAAACACTAAACATTCCCTTAATTTCAGAGAGCTTTATTAGGAGGTTTTCTTACAAGAGTCAGAAAGAAATATAATGCTCATCTTCTTGTTCATGGTAACACACAGACAAGCCCTAAAGCCATGCAGATTGTTGTGCAGATTTAATTTGTAACTCAGGGAATTTCCTAACATCTTCAGGCGTTTCACTCTGGATTGCTGCACTACTGAGCCAAGACAGTGAAAGATCAGAAAGGTGTTTCAGGCTGTTTTAACTGCAGCAGGGAACTGAACATCTTTAACGGGATGCTGGCAAAGACTGGCATTGTTCAGCAGAGCCTGAAAAAGACCAAGCAGGATGGTGTCCTTTCTAACATCTCATCAGCCTTACAGCCAGTACCCAAGTCCTCTCTTTAAAGTCATTCTTTTAGGGTCCTGCTGTGTGCTTTTGCAGCTGTACCCACGGCAGTCCCCACTGGCCCCCTCTTCTGAGTTCTTCTTTTTTCTCTTGTGCTCATACCCGCACCTACTTAAGCAATACCCAAGCGAGCTTTGTGGCTAAGCCTTGTGCTTAATAAGATTGAAAGCTTTCCTCCTGAAGTGGGTAGCACTCCTGAGAACAGTGTCGTGGGTTAGGAAGGCATTCCCTCGGTTAGTGACCTCCCTGAGGCTCTGAAGTCTCCCAGGGCAGATGGTGCTCCCCTTCCCCCTCATCCTGTGGGAGACTGAAAACAGAGATTACAGGGCGAGATAAGAACAATTTACTGCAAAGGACAATGAGATAAGAAAAACGAAAGTAACAGCGACAATATTAATAATAAAAGGTATAAGACAAAGAGACTATCTACACAGAAAAAAACCAGGACAAAGTATATCAACCAGCTCTTCCCACCACACCATTTCCCCTCCCCTGAAAGAGTCTAGCACACCAAAGAGCAGCTGCTTTTCCAAAGACCCTTTTTCACTAGCAGGAGTGAAGAGATGGAGATAAATGCAACTGTGAATTAGTGCATAAACTGGGTTGTCAACAACTTCTCATTTCCAGTCAGGACTCCTTTTTCCAGAACATCTGGTATTGATACTAACCAGTTCTCCCATCTTTGATTTTCCAATATTTTTTACTGTTTTACTACTATCTCTTGCACAATTTATGCAAGTTGTTTGTCCCCTTTTATGGCCACCACATGTTGGAAAGCTGAGCTCTGAAGGCAGACTCAGTGCTCACAAGCTGCTGCAGAGTTTGAGTGGAGCTGCTGGAGCTCTGCCAGGGGAGGCTCCTCCAGACCCCTCCTGCTGCACTTGCTGCTGGCTGTTTCCCAGATTCAGTAATATTCCTGATAGCTCTAGTGATCAGGGAAAACACTTGCACAAACACAAGCAAGAGCAGTTCCTATAATCCCCACAGATTGTCAACAATTGAGAGACTGAGCTGGAATTTGATATCTGTAAAAGACTCCAGTGAGAAATTTTCCAGGTTTATGTGCTGCTCTGTCCAGTAGTTGTTTGATGTCCAACTCAGAAATAAAAACCACCATTGTCACCAGAAATTCTTTCGATGAATATCTGAAAAATACTTCTAGCTGGATCACTATGTCCTCTGATGTCTCTATTAAAAAAAAATAAATAAGGCAAGTTACTCAGAAAACAAATTAAACTTCTTGTATATAATTTTGACAAGAAGCCCAGTCAATTCCCAATGTAAGTATTCTGTCCTGAAAAAAACAGTCTTTGCATCTGGGATATATAATTTTCTGGCAGGAAACTTGTCTGTTTTCAAGTTACAGTACAGGAGATTTCCTGTACATGTGATTCCAGTGTAACTCTTGGATTCCTGCTGTAACAGGGACTCTAGTCCTGCACAAGCGAAGGCAGCACCAGCTCTGCCTGTCTTAGATGCTTGACAAAGGTACAGGTGGAGCATCTGGCTTGCAGTTTTTGGATATCAGTCATCTCTTCTTCATGTGGATCTTTTTTATGATGCCCACTGGCAAATAAAGGGTAGCCCCTGCTTCACTCTTTTTTAGAGGTGTCCATACTTTTGCTTTGGCTATTAGCATCAGGAGGCTTGGAGTTCTTATCCCATTGTATGAAAAAAATACCATTATGTAGAACATAATTGTGTAAATAGAAATGGTTGGTTTGATTTTGAGAGCATGGAGGAGATCTCTCTGATCAAGGAATGCCCCAAGGGATGCAATATTCTCCCAATATTCTCCCAGTAGGGGTAATAGAGGGATGCTGAGTGATGAGGGCACAGTATGCTATGGACTATGACATTGAGTGGAAACATCACAAGAGTGCAAATAAAACTCAGATTTCTCCAGTCAGACAAATTGAGGTAGTAAGAAAGTAGTGGCCATAGAAGATGAAAAACCAAATAGCTAATTTTTTAATTTTTTGGTCATGGCATAAGTACAACTGGATGCACCCAGAAAATACTGGGAAAAGGCTCCAGGCTGAACAAAAATGTCTCTGTTTCTTTGCAAGTGGAAATTGAAATAACTGTTTGGTGGTTTGGGGGCTTTTTTTTAATGACTTCAGAGTTCCTGTTACTCCAAAACAGAGGAGAGGGGGTGTCATCTTCTGCCTTTAAGCTGGCTGCCCTGATGGTGAGCAAGATGAGCACTGAAAAACAAGACTATTGCACTGTGAACCAGTTGTCAGCTTGAGGATGGACTTTTCCTTTTTTAATCTTTCTCCAAACAAGTAATGGGAGAGGTTTCAGCATTGTCATTTTCTTGGGGAAGAAGTAGTTCTTCCTGCTCAGGAAGAAATCTCGAGGAATTGTATGAGTGACGTTTATTCTTTCTTTTTTTTTTTTTCCTCTCTTTCAAGCATTGTTATTTCTGTGTCTTTAAGCAGCTTTGCACTGTGGATCACATCTATTTTGAAACCTAGGGACTAAGTTTTGTATGAATACCAGTTAGAGAACCTGAATCCTTACCAGCAAGACTCAAATCCCATTAGTATTACATTTTGCATAAAATATTCAGAATTAATTACATATATTTGTAGGAAAAAGGAGATGTAAATTAGTAAATAGGGAAAAAAATAATGTAGGAAAGCATGGCCTGAAGTGTGTATCTGAGACTTGGGAAGTTGTGCATAATGAATAGGTAAGCGTGCTGCTGAATTTGGATGGTTTCTATAGGGGGATGATGGAAATTGCACAGCACTGATGTGTAAATAATGCACAATCACTTAGTAACACTGACCTGTAACTTAGGAAACAGAGGAGAAAGTGCCAGGAAGAGCCTGACAATAATGCTCAAAATAAGACTCTGCACGAACATGCTCAGCTCCCAGCAGCCATTACAAAGGCAGAATGGCAATTTGGGAATGATATCTTAATGATTCCTTCACCCCTCCTGCCCTCAGTCATCACAAGGGGTTTCTTGCAGCTCCATGGATGAGGGCTTCCATTGCAGGATGTTCAAATACTGAACTTTTCAGTTGCTGTAGGGAAAATTCACCTAAAAAGTGTGCCCTCTCTATGTGCAACTGAAAACAAGTACGTGCAGTCTAATTTATTTATAAAATCTCAGAAATGGGCATGTGCTGCTGTAGATGAATTTAAAAGAACAGCTGGCTCAAGCTAGATGCTGTGGATTGAAATACTAATTAATGTTTTTCTAAAGGCTGCATCTCATACTGCAATTCACCCCAGGACTGGGGAAAAAAGATTTCACAGCAAGAGGCTGAGCATTGCCAGTGTTTATATGCTATTGAAACTTCACTCAAAAGCAGCACAGATTTACCCTGATCTCTTCCTCTGCTTCCACACCCCTAAGTGGCTCTTTGCAATAGACCACAGTGTTTGTATTTGGAGCAAAACAATTGTAAATACAGAAGACAGTAAGAAACTAGTGTTTTCTATATTCTGACATTTTATCTGCTGCCTCTCTGCTCTGGTAATTGCCTTGGTGTTGGCAGTGCAGGGATCTCCAGGTAACTCTGCCTAGCAGGAGCATGAAAAATTGTGTTGTCCCCAAGAGGGGAGTCCTCCTTCAGACCCTCTTGTTTTGGTAAGTAAAGTAAGCAGATCTTTTAAAATCTGGAGGAAATAAACCCTCTACATATTTTTCCAATTCCTGAGGACAAGAAAACCCCTTTGCTTTCTCTTTGACTTCCACAGTTTAACTGGAGGGGACTAAGTTGAAGGCCTGGGTCTTTCTCCAGTTGGCAGCAGTGTTTTGGTCTTTATTTCAGCCCCTGGCCTCTGAGGCACCAAGACTCCTGCTGTCCTGGCAAGTCATTCCAAAATAAAATAATGCTGTGGCTTTGGTAGCTTCCCATTGGGCTTTTTATTGCCCCACTGGTGAAGTGTCCCTTCCTTGCCTGGGGAGGGAGCTTCAACAGCCTCAACAGCCTCTCTTACTGTTTGTTAATAAGCTCAAGGGAAGATCTTTCCACAGTACAGAGCCCCTGTCTGACATGCTGTCTAAAAAAATTGATAAAGGAATTAAATCTTCCAGGAAACATCTTAAATATTTGTGATATTTGAAGGTGATGTATGTTTGTCTCTGAATATGGAAAACTAACTCCTGTCCAGTGCATTCAGAATGGATAAACAAGTTGTCATGCATAATTTTAATGGTGAAAATAACTTTCCATGGGTGACAGAATGAGGATAAATGCATTTAATATGAAATTCTTGTTTATATATGGACATATAGGCTATATTTCTCACACATGGTGATGTCTTTTCTAAAGTGTTTTTAAGGATTTTATAGCTCCACTTCTGCTCATAAGATAACTCACCAGTCCATGTGGAAACTCTCCCCTTCCTTTAAGTAGTTTAATACACGGGCAGAAGAAGCAGCTGCTGAAGGCAGAAGCCTGGCAGGGCCAGAAAAACCCCACATGGGGCAGCCACTGCCTCCTTTGCCTACAAGAAGAGGAATTGCTGCTGGTGGTGAGGGGCTTTGGGGCAGGGCTGCTCTGCCCCATTCTTCACTGGACCTGTGTCAGGAGGTGTTCCCTGTGAGAAAACAGAAGTTCAGCTCTTGCTGTTCTGACAAGAAAACTTGCTCCAGTCTTGTCCTGTCCTGACCCATGTGACACTGAAGCTCTGTGGAGGATGAGTCTGTGCTCTAACACCATTCTAATCTCAGCTGAGCTTCTCTGGTGCGGTGGGGGAAGCAAATAAAAGCATGGAAAAGGGGCTAAAATATATTTGGAATCTTCTGCCCTGATGTCAGTGGCCATGATAGCTGCACAGTTGCCATGCTGAAGGCAGCCTTTTTCTCAATCAAAACACAACAAAAGGGAACAATTCTCAATGTTGGTGCTGTAATTTCATTTCTAATGGCTTTCCTAGTATCTGAAGCGAAAGCCCAGCACTGCCAGAGGGCTCTTGAATGGTTTTGACTAATATAAACAAGTATTCAGATGTGAGTCTTCCTTTGCAAGCTGATCCCATCGTGTATTTACCTAAGCCATTCTCTTCTGGGGGTAGCTTGATGACACACTTCCAGCATAAGAATCACTAAACTAGATTTAGTCATGCATACTTGAGTCACAGTCTTGTGTTACTTAATTTAGTACAGGCCATTAAATATTTTTACCTCTGTATTAGGGTCAGGATAGGAGAACTAATCAAGAGAGATTCACAGAGGCTTTATGTGTCATACAAAGCACTCAAGCTAATCTTCCACACTCAAACTTACTCCTCACCACATGTGACTGAGAGAAAAATCCACAGAGGTGACACATTTCATGTATATAAACATGTATTTACATGTGAGTTTGCTGAGACAAGTGTGCGTGTGTGCAAGGGAAATATTAAACATTAAACCATTTTTATTTCAAAGCAAAGCATTTCAAGGTGAGAATAAAGATGTTCAAGGTCAGCCAGAGCAGAGGCACAGAATCCCCAGCCTGGTCTGACCTGAAGATGTTTTGTTGATACACCATGGAAGTATTGCAGTGGCACAAAATACTGCTTAGTTCAGCATTGCTACCTTGGGGCAGGATATGCTTGTTGGGGTTTCAAAGCACATGCTTTATTAATATATTAAGAGATAGTTACACTGGTGCAAACATCCTTGCTACACAGAGGCCCAAAGTAAAAAGACACATTTGGCATAATCATTTTGGAAATCTTAATCTATTTATCCTCTTTAGTATTCATCTTGTTAAACATGTACAGCACTAGATAAAGTGGTGCTACTTAAATATTTATCAAATGTCTCCCTGCATGTTTAAATAGCAAGCAGGCAGCCAGTCATAAACATCAACATTTTTTTTATCATTCCTCCAGGATCATCTACATTTCTTCTTTGCCCCTCAAAGGCTCAGCATCCCAGTCAGCCCAGTGCCACAGAGCAGGGAGAAGCAGGGCAGGGTCTGACAGGCTGTGCCAGGGTGTGGGAGCAGGGAGCAGAGCCCAGAACCCCTCGGGGCTGAGCCCAGGTCACAGCACTGCAGTGCAATCCCTGCATGGGGCTGCAGGGCTGGCGCTGTGCTCAGCTCCTCACAGTCACCCACTGCTCTGTGGGGTACCACACAAGCATTTCAGCACATTTCTATTCAGAACAAGTTTTGTTTACCATCATGATTCCAAATCTCACTCTGGCTTCAAGCTGTTGTATTATCACAACCTTTTTCTGCAAATAAGCATTAAAACCCTAGTTTGCATCACTATCAGGAAGCTTAAGAGCAGAACGGAAAGAAGAGAACTATTTTAATATGAATTACAAAATCATAGCAACAACCGTGAAGACAATCTCATCCCAGCCCCCTGTTTCACTGGTGACTGGTACATTTCAGCAGTGCTGAAGTTTGTGCCAGGTGCACACAAGGAATTGCAATTAGAATTTGCTTCCAGCCACGTTTCACACAGCACCAGTGCCAGCCAAGCACAATGCATTCCCCTGCTGGGTGCTTGAAGGAGAAATGGAAGCAAAGCGTCCTGGGCAGATGAGGGCATGGTGTAGACCTGGGTGACACCAACACTGGGTGTCCTACAGCTTCCCTGTACTCAGCACGGCTTGTTTCAACTGCGTGAGTGATACCAGGGCCAGAGCACAGCCAGGACATCCTGTGCTGCAACAGCATCTCCCCCTGAGGAGCCATGCACTTCACAAGCATCTTTGCTTCCCTTTTATAGACAAGGAAACCAGTGACAAAGAGGTTACAATAACTTTCTGCCATATGTATTAAAAGTTGGGGAACGAACAAAATCAAACCTCTCTGACTTAGTTTTGTGCTATTCCCACAAAACCATGTTTAACCCTGCTCCATGTGCAGCCAAGAACACTGATGGTGCATTATTCTTTTCATTGTACACAAAAGGACATTGAGTATCAATGGTTCAGTGACAATATCTGAAGTTGTTCCAAGTACCAATTCTGTGCCTTCCAAAGCTTTCCTTCATGATAAAGGAGTGGAGGGTGTCCTTATAAAATATGCAACTGATGCCAATTTGAGGGACAACAGAAAACATTTTGGAGAGAGAATTATTCAAAATAGTCTTTAGAAACTGGGAAAGTTCTAAATCAAATAAAGAAATGCGAAAAGGAAGAAAAAATCAAACTCAAAAAAAAAAAACCCTGAAAATACATGCCTTACCAGCAGTGTTGCATAAGAGACTCTAGATATTGCAGGAACCAACACACACAGAGTATGTGCCTACCAAGAAGGCAGATTCATCAGCGCACGAAGATGAGGCTCTTTATGATGTGGGATGCTGTTAGGTTGCTTTCCTCAGGAAAGGAGCTCTCAGCTGGAGTAGCATTTTTACACAGGGGAACTATATGTTTTAAAGGACACATGCAAATTGGAGAGAGGTCACAAGACAGAAATGACAACTTGACTCTTAGGATAGCTTTGAAGAAATGGGCTTTGATCCAGAAACCAGAAGACCACAGAAAGGACATGATAATGTGTTCCACTGCATGTTTCTATATTCCAAACACTGTTGCAAAAAGGACAATTAATTATTCCCCACGTCCACTGAGGGAAGGATGAACAGAAATTAACCTAATTTTCAGCAAAGACTATTTAGGTTAAATATTAGGAAAATTTTCTTATTATGAGCATAATTAAGTGCTGGACCAGACTGCCTGAGGGACACGGTGTGAGGCTCTGCCTTCAATGGAGGTGCTAGAGTGCAAGTTGGACTCGTACCTCAGGATGTTCTGGGAAGAATTTGCAGCTGGGAGGGGGAATTGGGGACCCTTCCCACTGTGTTTCTCTACACATGTGGTATTTCTCCTGTTGTGAGATCCACTGACCCAATGAAATGGAATATTCTTGACACTACTATCTGTCTTAACAGTCATCTGATCTCCACAGCAGCTTCTGGAAAAAAAGAGAGAGGCTACAAGTTTGCTCCAACTGATTAAACAACTCAGTTAATAGGACTGAATAAAAGTGCTCCAGATAAATTATTTTGGTCACAAATAAGTTCAAAATGACTTCATACTATGATCAAAGCACTGCTAAATCTGTGCTAAACCTCTTCCTGCCCACCAAAAAGAACTGACATTTTGCAGATTTGAAATACAGCAACTGAGGCAGCCTGGATACAAAGGTTAACCTAGACAGATTAATATGAGCTTGTATAAAGCTCTTAATGCTATTCCAAATGCTAATAGTGACTGACATTATAGGGTTTCCTGGAACTGATTTAGAAAGACAAGAATTGTTTGCAATAAAAGTCTGTTTATCTTACAAGAAGAGCAAGAATTCCTTAACTACCCAGCAATTTAACCAATTATGATCTCATTTAACAGAAAATTCATTTCTAAACATGGCATTTGTCTGTCTGATTTCCCAAGACACTGTACTGTACCATACACTGCTCTTCAAATAGGGCTTCAGAAGCACTGCTGAAATACATGTTGGCAAAAAGCTGTGAAAAAAGACAAGTTTTATTTTAGCTATTTTGCCAGTCAGTGAAGTGAATTGTTTCCTCAAGGTGAGAATGAGTGGGACAGACATTCCTAGTGAGGGGCTTTAGGTTCTCACTGTCCATCCCCATGTCTGTTTTTCCATGCCCTGGGATGGACAGCTCCTGGTTAAGCAGTAAATGATCCTCAGAGCTCTTCAGCACACAGGTGCTCTATGGAGTTGCTTTTGAAGCTTTTCAGCCATGCACATTTCTCCTTTTTATTTCAGCCAAACACATAATTTTCCCTTTTCTTTTTTTTTTCCTTTTTAGTGAAATAACAAATGTGAGACTATTGTGAATCTGGCAAAGGCATAAGAGGAATTTTGAGAACCTCAGGGAGCTGAGCCATTTCTCTGAGAATAATCTTAGCTCACAAATAGAACAGCAGTCCCTGGTAGTATTGCAAATCCTGCTTCAGCAGCAAAAATATCTTAGATTTTTTTCCCCCTCCTAAAGAAAGAGAGAAAGTAATACACTTTAAATCTTTAAGTGTCTCTGCCAAGAACTTTGGACCAGATGATCCTTGAGGTTCCTTCCAATCTGGTATTCTAGGATTCTTTGATTTAGGCTTCTAGTTATGAAATACTATCTCCCCTCCTTCATCACAGAAGAACCTCAATGTTAAACAAGAAATTGAGCTTCTCAGAAAAAAAAATCAAAATACTAGGTACTTACAGAAAATAAATATCAAAATGGCTATAATATAAACTAACTTAGGCTGGAAATTCAACTGGAAGAATTTTTTAAGTGTATGTGGTATTCTGTGTCATTAAGTACAAACTAATAACATTTGGTGTATAGCAGAATTCAAATTTGGCCAACAGCTGAACACACATTTATCTCCTCTTGTTGAGTTCAGCGTAAACTGTATTCATTCCCATCCAAGGGAATGTTTCCTAGTATTTCTGGGAATTTTCATACATTCACATAGGCAGGAAATATTTTTGATGTGATCTCTCCGCTCTTTCTTTGGCAACTCTTGGGCAGAATTACTATGCATACTTTTTTATAACATTTTGCTGGGTTTTGCTCTGTGTATTGAGATATTCTGCAAACTACTTAAATCCACTTACAAAACCACTGCACTGTGCATGTTTCATAATATGAAACAGCTGTTAAGGAAAGTTCAAAATACATCTCATGTGCACTTTTTAATTACATGCCTTTACTGTACCAACTCTCAGCTCATACAGAATATATAAACTAATACATTTTACTGCAGTGAATTGTGGATTGCTTTTTATAGGATGATTGCTTCTACAACTACAGCACAAATTGGGAATTTATTTATTTCCATACTAGAAATTTTGTAGCAGAGGGTAACAGCTACAAATCTGAAAAAGCAAATATTCAAGCCTGTAGAGAGGCAAATGCTAGGATGAGCAAGGTTCAACAGAAACAAAGAAAGCTTAACCAAAACATGGTGAAAATTACTACTATTTGGACTATGCCTCCAATTCCCTTGTAAGGTCTTTCTGTGGGTGCCTCATCAAACGGGGAGAATGAAATGCAGAGGAATTTAATGAAGTGTCCATGTAGTGAGAGAAATGGGAACAGGAGTTTGCAATCTAAGCTCTAAGCTATTAGATGCAAGTATCTGTAATTCAGTGTACAGGGAATTAAAGAGCAGAAAGGCTGCCCCAATATGAATGAGGCTCAGATTTATAGATAAAGCATTAGAATAATAAATAATGTCTTCCAGATTTGTCAAAAGGCCTTTTCTACCCTAGCAGCTGTGGAGGATTTGCAGGCTTCATATGCTGAAGGGAATACTGCTGCTTTCTAGTTGGAATTGGTACCAAAATCCAAATCTTTTATCTGTCATGTCCACTTTGGACCACTAACTATTCCAAGAACAGACCTTCTTTTTAAGACCTTCTTAAAAAGAACTTTTTAAGAACTTAAATAATGTTTCATTATTTAACATGCTTTTTCCTAATATGTTATTAAGAAAAGAAAAGAAAAAAGCATAGAAGTTCTACCTGGTAAAATTCAAGAATGGTGCTACACTATCATAATATCTACAGTTTGTCAAAGGACAAGACTAAAATAATCTCATAAAGGTCAAATGGCACCAAACAGTGCTGGGCCAAGATGCAGAGGTCAAAGTTGAAGACATACCATCACCACTGAGTGGTACCACTCCTAATTCTTTGGTATTGCTTGGTACTGTGGACCCACTACACTGGTCATCACTACTGTGAGGATGTTCAAAACAGTGAAAAAGAAACGGGAAAACTAAACTAGACTACTGAGGTGAAGGCTAAAATTTTAGTCTTTAATGATGAGAGAAGATGTCTGTTCAGACATTTCACAGTACACCAAAGCCCACTCTCATCTGACACCCAGCTACCTCTTCCCAGGAGTCTGCCACACCTGCCAGCTTAATATTGAAACTAGTATAAATCTTCATGGATTTGTGTATGTTGTGCCTATGAATCACGTGCAAGGGAATCAGGACAGTCCTCTCTGGCTTAAAGAAAAAGAAAAATATAAATCAAGGAGCTTATGAAACAACACCTGACCATTCCTTTCTTCACAAGATGCAGTACAGACCAAAGAGTGCAGGACTTGCTGCAGTCCCTTTTATGAAAGCAGGTGATGAGCAAACTTGATGAAAGTCAGTCTTGGTTTTGCTCAGATCATGGATTATCTGTGCAATGTCTGTTTTCTGTGTATATGTGGGCCTCTGTTCCCAGGCCAAAGGGTGCAGACTGCAGGGTGTGCTCAGGTGAGAGACCTGCACCCCCAGGCTTCACTATTCCTTGAACTGTACCAGTCTGGAGACTCATGTGGACTTCTGGAGGCAGAGGCTGGACACCTGAGCACAGATCAAACAAGAAAACAGCAGCCCTGTGGATGCAGCCCTGCTGCTCTCATCAGCCCCACTGTGAACTCAAGCAGGGAGGGAAGCTGCAGCCTGCAGCAGGGCACAACCAGAGGCACTCTGTGGCTCTTGGAGCATGAGGATGATTCTTGCTCTGCTGCCTGCACAAATACAGCTGCGTGCAACCTGAATTCAGGCCACATTCTAAGCTTACAGATTAACTTTAAAGCAAAAAACTTCAGGTGTCCTCCGAAATACTTACAAAATGAAAATAATTTGATGTTCTGACATGCAAAAAGACAAAGAAACAGGGCTAAAGGTCAGCTTTTCTTTTACATATCTTACATGCCTCAACAGTAGAAATACTTCACAATGTCTTGGTCTCTTATAGCTTAGCAGCAGGAAGGTAAAATACAGGAAATATTAAATTAATGAGACCATTAGAGAAAGAAAGAGCCTATCTTCACAAAATTCTGAAAATACCTTCCTAGGGGAAAGAAAGCATTAATTTAAAGGAAAAAATGTCATTTTGCTTGTGCCATGTTATCATCAGGGCTGCAGTCTTTTTCTCAGCCATAATGAATGGTTTTGTATCAAACTTGAGAAGACCAAGGAGCTGTGAGGTGGCAAAGGGGAGAGGTTGCACTCCTGTTTTGTGTGATAACTCAGCTTGTGGGTAGAAGGCTGTTATTCCAACTGTTCTGTGGAACCTGGGAGCTTGGGATGGGGATGGAAATTCTGGGAGAATTTTTAAGTATGGAGCTGAACATGAGGAGAGGGAGGGAAAAGTTCATCACCTAGACCATAAAGCCTGGACAATGATAAAAATTGCTCTCTGCTCACACTGGAAGAACCTTAGGGATCAGGTGCTCAGCACAACTCTGTGAAGGGCTTATAAAACCCAGATCTTTACAATCCTGGTAATAAATTTACAGCTGAGGTATAGTCTGTATTAGATAAATCGTTATACCTCATATAGTTCATTTGAGGAGACTTGCAGTAGGTGTAAAGTTAATAATAGAAACTGGAGCAAAGGGGCCCTGTCAGGTTAATCCTACAATGTGTGTTGTTTATGAGCTCCCTACAAGATGTTGTAGGTGGTGGTGTCATTCTCCCTGAAAACAATAAATGGATGCCTTCCTTTCTTGTGTTTTGTTGTGCTACAGATTATTTAATACTGATATTAAAAATAACCTTCTTCCAATCTTCTTACTCACGTCAGACAGCATTTACTACAGAGCAAGCAGACAAAAGAAGGTCACTGCAGCAGCTAAGCTCCTGAGGTAGGATTACATTTTGTGGAAAGCATGGGATAGTCACCCTGTGCTGAGGGGGCTTCTGCTTGTCAGAGAGTCACAAATAGAGATGAAACCCAATCTTCTTTTTCCTGAAAAGTGACTATCCAGATCAATGTCTTTGCTTCTGTGATAGCATTCACATATGTACTCGGTTTAGCTGATTAAATATTTTTGTACTCTTCTGTTCTTACTGATATACAGATACTTTTATTGGATTCACAGTTTGTGTAAACTGTCTATTACAGCTTCTCTGGCCTCTGCCCAGGCAGTCCATCTCAAATCCTGGCTTTCAGAAAAAATTTATAAATGCATTCATTAAAAAAACACAAAATAAGTAATCCACAAGAGAGAAGAAGAATCTATCAATTCTAATCTCCAGGTGTCCATGACAGTAGCCTGAGGCAAGGCCACTGTCTAAGCTCGTGCTGTCCCACATACAGCTGCTGGCCACTTGCATCATCTGCACAGATTAATTTGTTAGCCAGGACTGAGCTTTGTGACTGTGCCTTTGGGACCCAGCCCAGCTGAAGCCTGTATTTCCCCCACAAGACATCAGTATATCACAAGAAAGAGCTGTACAGGCAGCAGTGCTTAACTGGCCACAAGCAAGGAAATACCAGTATTGAGAACAGACAGTCCCATGTCCCATGGCAGTACCCTGATTTCTGAAAGGGAAGGCACCAAACTATGTGTTCAAATTTGGTAAACAGGAGCATCCTTATTTAAAATCTCTGTCAGGTGAAATTACACATGTGCAGGAGGTTTCAGGACTTCATCTGAAAGCGTTCATGCAAAGCCATAAGTTGCTTTCTAACAAACTGAAATGCCCTTGCTGATATGGCCATGTCCTCTATCAGACAACTCATTACATCCAGCTCCCACAGAAAGAACCTTGGAGATGCTGACCAGGACCTTTTTGTCACCTCAGAAGTGGAAGGTGCTGGAGCTGGAACCAAAACTTGGAGTGGCAGTTGGCCATTGCACCCCAACCTGTTACCAAACAGCATCAGAACCAAGTCAGGAACTTGAAAAGAATGTGAAAATGCAGAGGAGAAGAGCATGGAATGAAGCTGCAGAAAATCTTGACTTGCTGGAGCCAAAGACATTTAGATATTCTTTTGGGTTACTAATTTTGTTCCAGTGTCAAAAAGACACGTCTTCCCATTTTTGTTTCAAGCATTCCTGACTTTGTAGTTTATCAGGATGCCAAGAGGCAAAGCTTGCAAGCAGAAATAAAACATAGAAATGATGGAAAACCGGAGTGAGTCTGTATAGGGGGGGTGGGGGAGCTCACAAAAGAAGATACAAGCTTCAAGTACATGCATCTTGTAATCCCTGTCATTTTGTATCTTTGTTTAGCTGTGAAATCTGTTGTAGCAACTACTACTGGTTTGTTTCCTCAGATGAAAAACAACAAATATAATTTTTAAGTTCCCTGACGAGTTGACATGCAGATTTATCACAGTCACAAGAAAGGGGCACAACAGAGCGTAATGGCAAGACGTATAGCTGACAAAATATCAACTCTCTGAAGGCATCCTAAAGTGATATAAATCTTCCATTCAAATGAAGGCAATCCTTACTGAAATCATACCCTAAACTGGCATGAATCAAAGGTCTACCATGAAACATCACACTGTTTTCTGAGCTTGAGAATTAATGTAACATTGTCATTTTCATTTTTTTATTTTTCCTTGGGAGTAAGAAATTAAGCAAATACATGGCAGAGTATAGCACATGGCAATTGTAGTGTTTCCCACCATTTTTATGGATTCCAATAATTCTTTCAAATTTTGCATGCTTTGTGTCTAATACAGCAAAATGTTCCTCCTGCTTGCCCTAACTCAATTTCTCTTCTCTCACAAAGCCTGCAGAGCCTGGGTGAGGCTAGCTCCAGCCTCGAAGAGTTCACAGCTTGGAGTTCGGGTTGTGAACTCATACAGCCTGTAATCCTTTAAGCCTTGCATCCCACAGAAGAATTAAGGATGAGGAAGGCTGCAGCTGTGGATGTCAGAGAGGGGAGAAAGGGTGAATGTGAGGAGCTGAGCAGGAGGAGGCCATGGGCCATGCAGGTAGCTGGTGAGTGCTGCTGGGCAGCATTTGCTAACTGGGAGGGCTGGCAGAATCCAAAGGGCTAAGCCAGGCCAGAAGGGAAACGTGGTATTGAGTGGCAAGAGGAAGGGCAGAGATAAGCAGGGCACACAGAGGCAGAGGACAGGGAAGGACTCAGGGGTTGTAACCCACAGAAAGCAGAGCAAAGTGGGCAGGCATTGGGCTAAAGGCTAGAGCTGACAAGAAGGATAAGCAGACTGGTTCAATTTTGGGATGCTGGCAGAATGCTGGATGCTCTCACTCTGACAAGTTCTTGGCAAAGGGTGTATGTAAATCACTTTTCTCCACAGCCCTGGTGCAGAGAAGGCATGCTGCTCCTCTCCCACGCTTCCATGCACCCTTCTCTCTCTAAACAAACATCCACATGAAGATTAAACACAATATAAGAGGTCCTTATACCTTGTATTTTGTCCTTTTTCTTTTTTGGGAGGTGGAAAGTTTGGAGTTATGATTTAAGTCTCTTCAGGGAATACTAGCTGGACTCCAACTAATGAAAAAGGCTATTTATCTAATAGACCTTTAATCACAAGCTCTACTTAAAAATCAATTACATGATACAACCATTATAGTTAAGCTCTAAATCTCATGTATCTTCCTGTTATCTGAGGATTTTCCTCTGAGATAACAGAGATGATTGATATGCAGCCAGATTTTCAAATGCTCACCACAGAGTATGGGTCAGGTTTTTTTCTTCCAGCTGTTACTGTTTTGGATGCTTATACAGCAGGTTTTCAGAGGCTTTATCACCTACTGTGCTGTGGTTTGAAAGACTGCTTCCTCATTTATGTGAGCAATTAGGGTTCAGCTGCCTCAGGAACCTGACCACAGCTCTGAGTGCTGACATAATTTAAAAGTTTTGGCCACAAAGAGCAGAGCTAGAAGGCATCCTGAATAAATTTAGCCAAATCACCCTAAAAAGGTACAAAAGACCACAGATAGACAATGATGCATTCCCTCAAGGACAAGTTTTCTTGATGTCTCTAAGCTTGCTGAGCCTCCATCCTGTTTTCTTGATGTCTCTGAGCTTGCTAAAACTCCATCCTGTTGTCACACATTGTGTTTCTTGAATGTGTTCCCCATGCAGGCAAAGCACAGACCAGCACATCCCTCGCCGTGCCCACAGGAGCGTGCAGCTCAGGCACAGCTGGGGTTTGGATGGCAGGGACACAAGAGGGAAAGGGCTGCAAACTGGTGCAGTATTTCCCACTTTACAGCTGCCTGCCTCTACCTGATGTGCAGCTAACAGAGAAGAAACATCAAGGAAAGGTCACCAGCTGCTCAGAGCAGTTTCAGGTCAGACACACGCTTGGGGTTGCCAGCAATGTAAGGGGAGGCAGCTGGAGAGGTCATGCTTCCATTTACCATCCCACAGTGACAAGCTCTGACATGCTAACTAGGTGCTACTCAGACAACACATTTCAGTACCCAATACAATATAAATTATCTTAACTCAATCACTTCCAGGCACCTTAGGCAAGTCCTTTATTTCAGGTTAGATCCCAATAGTACAGAGAAACTCAGAAATGACTGGAAAGCTTTCTTATATTGATAGCAACATCCATGAAAATAAACAGATCTGTCATACATGGATAATAATAATAATAATGAAATAGGTGTTGGCTTAGTCTGCTGAAGAAATGCCTCCATTAGTAGTGTTGGTCTTGATTCAGGTTCAATTTTTGTCTGAAAGCTAGTATCTTTTTCCTGTTACTCTAGTTTCATGTCCTTGTTTATGGACACTACAGACATTTCTCATCCTGAAACACTATGGTAGTCTACCATAAATGGTAGAAAAACCTATCACATGTATAAATTAGTAACCCAAGAGAAAATCTAAATATCTTTGGCTCCAGCAAGTCAATATTTTCTGCAGCTTCATTCCACACTCTTCTCTTCTGCATTCCCACATTCTCTTTGAGTCCTTACAGACTATTCCATCCTTGCAGATATCTATCACTATAGCCATATGCCTTCACTCTGCATTTTAAAATCAGTCAGTGCGTCACTGAGGTCAGTAGGACTTGGCCTTTCTGGTTTAACTCTGAATGGAAGCAAGGGAATCAAACTCACCATATTGTCTCATTAACAGTGTTGGGCACTCACAGCCCATTTTCTGGAAGGAATATTCTCTTCTATTTAGAAAAAGGTTCATGCAAAGCTTAAGACAGGAACTGTAATTCTGTTTGTCAGACTGACTAATTTAACACATTTGTCTGTCGGTCAAGGTGTTCTGTTTTCCCCAAGATACTCTGTTGCTCCTCTTTGACACTGGCTTAGGGTGCCTATGACAACAAGGACTAGGAAAAGAGCCTTTCTCTGAGCTCTGTACCACTCCATTTTGGGTTGTGCCTTTACATATCCTCCTGCTGAACAAGCCAAGATTGGCTCTGGTCAGGATAACTGTTCTGTGTGCAGCCAGTGTAGCAGCTTGCTCTTTGATGTGCATTGCTGGCAGATGCCCTGAACTGAAATACAGGTAGATTTCAGCAACACTGAATACTGCCTGTGGGAAAACAGTTCGATGTTTGGCCAAGCTTAAATTAGCAATGCAGAGCGGTGCCATAGCTGTAGCCTTGATATGTTTCTGCCTGCAAAAAGGAGACTAACTGCCTTCTCTCCATCAGTTTTTTTTTTACTGATTTCCAAGGAACCAGCATAACCTTGGATGTCCAGAAAAAATTCTTGCTTCATCTTGCAATGCATTTGTGATGCTGAATAACAGAGGGTGTAGCAACAGAGGCAAGAATCATGTTCATATTTTACTGTTGCAATAGAGGAACCACATTAATACACCAAAGTTGCAAATAAAAATCAAAAGCACAAACAAATCTGCACAACAGCCTTTGGAAGGGTATGTTACTGTAAGAAAAACACTTCTCGTTTTACCAGTAAATCACTGGCCTTCGGGAACAGAGAACACTTAGGAACATAGATAACAGCCTTGAAGGAAATGCTAAACCCATCAAGAAATAAGGACACCTCTCGAGAGGAGTAAAACAAGATTTTTTTTTATTTTTTTTTTTTTTAAGCTAAAGGAGTAAGTCATCTTGATGCGAAAATCAAACCCTTCTGACCTCGAACCAACCCCAGAGGCAATGGCCAAGGGGAGATGGCACGGCCATGCCCGGGGCGGCGCGGGGGAAGTGCCTCGGCAGAGCCCGGCCACGGCTCCCGGCGCGGCGCAGCACCTGGCCGGCCGGGAACAGGGCGGGAGCCTGCCCGGGATGCAACAGGTCACCGACCGCTGCGTCCCCGCAGGGCTGCGGGCTCAGCCTGGCCCGCTCGGCTCCGCGGCAGCATCACGCAGCCTATCCACAGATCCACTCGCCCAGCACATCCCGCCGGGGTTAAACCCCTCACGCTCCTCCTCTTCCTCCCCCCACCATCCCGGCCTGTCGGGGTGGTCCTGCAGCCCCGGCCCGGGGCAGAGCCCGCCCTCCGTAATCCATGCGCGGGCGGCACCGCCGCCACGGCAGCCGCGGCGCTCTGAGGCGGAGCGGGCTGTGCTGTGCTGTGCTGTGCTGGCTGTGACCCGCCGTCTCCGGCTCGCTGTCCCCTTTCGGCCGGTGAGTGCTGCGGGCGGGGACGTATGTGAGGGGGGGTCCCGGGCAGCTCCGGCGGGGCCGTGGGGGGCAGCAGGCGGGGATGAGGCTCTGAGGCTCCTCCGTGATCTCCCGCTGCGGACGGGAGGTCGTGGCCGGCAGAGCGCGGCCCCTTCCCTCGCGGGAGAGCGGCGGCGGGCGGGGGAGCTCCATGAAGCCGAGTGAGGGGTGGCGGGCGCCCGTCGAGGGAGGAGGGCGCCCGTCGAAGGAGGAGGCTGCCCGAGGGAATGGGGCTGCCGGCGGGAAGGGATCCCAGGGGCTCAGCAGAGGCTGGGAAAGCGACCTGTGGGAGCGGCGGGATGGAGGCGCCCTGAGAGCGCGGGGTGAGGCGGGGGCAGAGGGGCGGCCGGCGGGCAGGTCGGTGCTGCGGGGGGCTGGGGAGCGGGATGGCGGGAGAGACGGGTTTGGCCGGGAGGAGGGGGCTGCGGCACGGCGGGGGAATGCGGCCGGTCCGCGGGGAGCCAGGGCGGGTCCGCTCGCCGAGCAGAGCGGGGCGGCGGGCACGGGGTGCGCATTCGCTCCCGGGGGTCGTGTGTGGCGGCGGCGTTTGGGGAGAGGTCGGGGACAGCTGTGAGCCACCGGCAGATGAGCGGAGAGGAGCGGCGGGAGCTGGGCGGGGAGAGCCCCAGACATCTCCGGGAAGAGGGGAAGCCGCTCCACGGGAAGGAGGAGGAGGAAAAGGGCGGCCGCTGAGGGCACCTGCCCGGGGCTAGAGGGGGGAGGCGGGCGGTGGGGATCGTCTGAGCCGTCTCGGCGAGGCGGACGGGGCTGTGCCGTGCTCGAAATCGGCTCGTCAGGGGCGGGGGGGTTGGGGTGCAGGGAGGCGACCCCCAGCCTGGGCTCTGCGGTGGATGTGAGCGGGGAGAGGGCCCGTGCGCTCCTGCGGGCTCCGCGCTCGGCACGGCGGCGCTGCGGCGGATGCCGCCCGCCTCGGAGGAGCTCCCTGAGGCGGTGCTGCCGCTGCCTGCTCGCTGTGCACCTGGGCAGATCGCCTGCCCACCCCGGCTGGCCACACGTCTCCTCAGCCGAGGTGAGCGCTGCAGTGAGCCGGGAACCTCATCCGAGAGCGGGGAGAAGGGGCAGTTGTGGTACTAAACATGGGCTGTGTCTTCTGCACGCACAAGATGCGGAGGATCCGGTAAAGAAACTACACATCGGTCGGGGTTCCAGCAGAGGCAGAGCTGCGGTACCCGCGCTCCTCTGCAGTTTGCAGATAAGGACGAGGCAGCCTGTTAGAGGAAGAGTTATCTACTGTGTAAGTGATTCGTAAGAAGGTGAAGGAAAGGTTTGGTCTCGGCTGCTCGTGGGAAACATGCGTCGTGTTGCAGTACCTTGGTGTTGGGACACGTACACAGCGCTTATCAGTTCACACTTCCCAAAAACTGCCTGTTTATGGACTGGACTTACTGTGTTTTACAGTTTTCTATGTGATGCTGGAAAGTAATTTAAGAATGATCACTTAGAATCAAGGTAAATAAATCATTTAGTTAGTGAAAATGTACTTTAAAGATTTAGGCAGTCAGCTGAAAATCAGACCTGCTTACACTTGGGGGAAGGTATCTCACCTGGAATTTTTGCAGATGTGCTTCTGCTTGCAGATGGCTGTGGCTTGTAAAACAGAAGAATTTTTTATGTTGCTTTTTTAGTTTATTAATTTTGAAATTAGTAAGAAGCTGTTTAAAGCAAACTGGAATTTGAGTATTCAATTTTTCCTGACCAAACACAATTTTTCACTTAGTCAATTTGAACGTATAGCAGGCAAGTCAGATGAGTACCAAGGCTGCCTTGTGTGGAAGATGCTATTTGTTTAGTTTGTCTCAGTGCTGCCAAGCTCTGTTCTGCAGTCCCTGGTGTTTATTATGCTTATCTGCTTCTCAATCCTCCTATGGCAACAGGTTGTAATTGTTGGTAGGCCTAAGCAGATTTTGTAACAGAAAACTACACCTTTTTAACCTGCCAGTATCTAACTTGGCTTGCTGTGTTGGGTCTCTTGAATGGGAAGGTGGTAGTGTGGGTTTGGTTGTTTTTTTGGGGCTTTTTTCCATACTTAGGAGTTTCAGTCTGCCTGTAACTCTGTTTTGTGGCTGTTTTAATTTTACTTCTGGCATGGTGGACAGGGATTACGGACTTGGATTTTCAAATGTATGATTGAAAAAATGTAACACATGTACTCAGAACCTTTGTGTGGGCTTCCTATGGACAACTGCATGTGCCACCATCCCGGCCCATCCTGGTTCACTGCCAGCAGGCACCCCCATTGAGCTTCAGCAGTCTGGCCCCTGGCTGATTGAATTTCAGTTCACGGGGGTTAATCGTGGTTGCATCACTGCTCTGCAGTGCTGTGCTTGCAGGGATTGTGGTGTTAAACAGAAGGAGGCCAGTCCCGTTGGAACAAAGAGCTGCACATCCTGCTGCCTCTGAGCTCTGCTGTTCGGAGTTGGTGTATCATGGAGGTTGCTGAACTAAAGCATCCAGCTCTGTCTCCTCTTCCCTTGTTGAACTTAAAGCAGAGGCTGGTTTTGGAAAACACTTTTAGTAACAGGATAGGATATATCTGAGATGATAATGCTGCTGCATATTTGAGTGATGATGTTCTCCACAGGTGGTGTTTAAAACCCCAGGAGTTATGCTTAGTGACTTGTACATATAGAATATTAGTGTCAGCCACAGAATAAAATGCAAAGGCTTGTGTCTCTTCCAAATGGACATTTGCAAACCACACATAATCATGAAAATTTTAAATTTATTTTAACTTGTTAAGTACTTCGCAGGGTGTGTAGTAATGAAATTGGTAGCTTATTTGATAATTACTGTAAGCATTTCAAAGTTTCACACAGCTTCTTTTCATTCACTGTTTACTTGAGCTTGGAGAAAGTTGTACTGGCAGTTCCTGTAACTCATTGACTGCAGTGATGCCACACTGTGTCTGAGGAAATGAGATGCCCACATGCTGCAATGAAGATTAGCATAAAATGCTATTCACTTCTCTTTATTTGTGTCACTCCTTTGTATGTCACTTTTGAAGTTCTCAGAATTACAGATTTCAGGGATAGATTTTTCCTCTTTAATGCTGTTTATCTTGCATATTTAGCTACTAATAAGCTCCCAGCTAAGTTTCTTTTAGATATCAAGAAAAGGAGAACTGCTGGGAGCTTTTTACATCTGAGTTATTTTTAGGTAGGTCGAATGCATATTAGACGCTCAAAGGTGTCTTAAGTTGTAGGCTTAATAGTGTTTCTGCAAGTTCCTGATTATTATTATTATTAATGTAACCTTGAAAATAAGAGTGTTTTATAAAACATAATTGTGTTTTATGTGGTGTAGAGAAGAACTGGTGTCAGTCTGGCAGAATTGCCCCACTATAGATTGTGCATACCATGTTTGCTGTGATCTATTTGCCAACAAAGGGAGAGAAAGAGAATATGGTCATAAGTCTGCACATTTGTTGATTTGCAGGAAACTCAGTTCAGTTTTATAAGAGCCTGACTGAAAACTGTGTAGAATTGAAAAGTTAGGTTTTTCCACTAAACATTGTCAGTTTCTGCAGTACAGGGAGTGTCCTCGCAATTTCAATAGTGTCCTTGTCTTAAAACTGCCCACTTTATCTTGGTTAATACATGACCACTTACTTCTAGAAGGTGTAGTGATTGTTTTCGTGTATTGGAGAACATTTTAACTGTTTTATTTGCCTGTTTGTGCAATTAGATAGGCTTTAAATTGTCTTTAATCTAAAATCTAACCAAAAAAAGTTGTGTGTGTACTTTATCTTCTTCTGCCCTCTCTCTAATATAACAGAGCACTACAGAGAGCTTTGCCTTAAAACACCACTTAGAGAAGTCATCATCTTCTCAGTTTCATCTTTCTCAACCACACCTAACCTTTCACTGAAATGGATGCTTTTGCACCTGTTTCCTTAACTTTTGGAATCAAGGCTCAGTGAGCATGTGTGAGCTTTTTCTCCTGACTCACTGAAGTGTTGCAACTGTTCTTCAGAAATCTCCAGAAAACTATACCAGACATGGAAAAATTGTTGAAATCTCTTTTTAAGGAAAAAAATTGAACTGTTGCCTTGAATTGTGCACCTCCAGATGCACAACATGCTGACATGCATGCCGAAGTGGCATTGAAAATATACATGTGATATAGGGCTTTCACACTTCTATAAGTTTAGCAAATTAGCATAATTGACAAGAATCCCCAAATAGAAATACAGTTAATGAAATACAGTTAATGAAGTGATTCCCCTCTGGGTTTGACCCCCTCTGAAGCCCCCTCCCCCCTCTTGTTACTAGCTCTACCCTGTTTATGTCTAAAACATGAGAAATTGTTTTGAGAAGGTGGCTCAGCTTTGATTCCCAGAAGAAGCAAGATTAGAACAGACCTTCAGGAATTCATCTAATAGGAAAAGTACTGGAGTTAACTAGGAAACTATACAGCTATACAATAATACTCCACAGAGCTATGACTATATATGAGGAATATATGTAAAAACAAAGGTAATTTTGGCATCAGAACAGTAGTGTATCAGACTTGCACAATTTTCACTGTTCTGCCATAAAGGCAAAATTATTTTTTTTCATCTAGTTGTGGTCTTGTGATATTCTGTCCTGTAGGTGTCTCGAGATTTGATAATAAACTGCAGCCTAAGCAGTTTTCACTTTTTGACTATCTCTGTATTCAGCCTTATAGCGAGATGTGCATATGATAAAACTCCACTAAAAAGTATCTTCTAGGCTGATGAAAACTAGTCTTATTTAAAAATTAAGGGAGAAAAATTAATATTTTGGGTATGAACTTTTTATTTTCTTTCATTAATCTATAACAGAACATTCTTTTCCATGGTATTGTGTGTTCTAAATTACTGTGTGCTTGTGTTGAGCATATTTCAGAGGGGTTGCTAACACCACCTTTTTGAATAAGGGTTGGGTAATTGTGCTAATTGTAGCGTTATTGCTATTCATTCTTCTTGGTTTTCATAAGCCATGAGGAAGAAAGATTTGAGTGTTCCCTCTTAACTCGCTTGAGCTGTGTAGAAACAAAACTGCCTCTAGGTCTTTGATCTGATCTTGTATTTCTTTGTTCCATGTTTTTCTTGACCTATCCTTTGAGTGCAGCACAGACTACTAAACAAGCTTGCAACGTGTTTTTGACTTCTTGCAAAGTACTGGGCTCAGAAAGGTAGCTGGTGTTTAACCAGAGACTGTGAAGCATGGGAGAGATTTAAGTCTCACCTTACTGCAGGTTTTAAGTCTCTGTCTTGAGCATCTCTTTGACCTGGAAGTACCTTGGAAGTCAAGGCATTGGTGTAGCTTTGGGCTGACTGAAGCTGTGAGGCGTTTGTGTTATTTTGCTGTCATTCTGCCGGTGAATGGTCTGATACCGAGGTGGAGATTGAAAGCTTTTCTCTTGGGCAATGCAGAAAAGGGCAGCAGAGACCCAGCTGTGCTCGGGGAAGGCAGTGGGAGCTCTCCAGCTGGAAGTGATGTCTTGTCATGAGCAGTGTGCTCCCACACAGCCCTGCCGGTGGCACTCTGGGGGATCAGCAAAGGCATCCCCAAGAGAAGCCAGGCTGAGGGGTGGGAAAGTCAGCAGGGTGCTCACTGGAACGCTCATCAGGTATGTGCAGCTTCCAGAGCCAGAGAATGGCAGCAGCTTCTCTGTGGCCTTTTATTTGGCTGGTTTTGCTCTGTTTCCTCAGAGACTGCTGTTGCACGCTGAGGTGAAGGAGTCTTACCTGGCTTCTTAGAGATCAAGACATGGTCACTTAATTTGTTGGAAAGCCAGGGGTGTTTCTGTTTACATTTCTTAGGTAGTGGTAGATTAAGCTGCTGTGATTCAGAATGTTCTTAAAGATGTACAATCATCCAAAGCCATCTTAATGACACTCAGCTTTAGCAAGCTGTAAATAAAAATTGTTCAATAAAAACTTCTCCAGTTCCTAAGGAGAGAGCTTTGAGATAGCTTGGATTAATAGAGAGTAATTTCTGACACCCATTGTCATCTGTCAAGAGTGTGATGTTTCGTTGGGTTTTTTTTTTGTTTGTGGGGTTTTTTGGTTTGGTTTTTTGTTTGTTTTTTTTTGGTTTTTTTTTGTTTTGTTTTTGTAATTTTTCAGTGATGTATAATTTTAATCTTGGAAGACAGTTAAGAGTATCTAGGATCGAAGGTTTTGCTAAAAGGTGTAAATTAAAGAAATACAGGGTATGACTTGTGACAAGTGTCATCAACTACAGAACCATCAGGTGGTAATTAAATGCATTGTGTAATTGTTGTGACATGACATATTGTACTTAGTCAGAAGCACAATTCATGCAATGCTCCTTTAGTTTTGTTTCCCTTGGAGCTGTATCAACGTTCTCTTTGTTTTTGAAAACTCACTGACCTGGAACTGTGCATAATTCTTTTTCCACCTCTTTCAAGTACAATGTATATAGTATAACATATTATTCACAAGCCCCAAAATGTTTTTCTTCCCTGTCCTGTCAGGCTCACTTTGTCACTGTTGATGTGTTCAATTTCCACAGAAGATTGCAGGTTGTCTTGCACTTTCCTATTTGCTTGCACACGTGTTAATGAGCTGTTTCTTCTTTTTCCCAGAGATGGTGCGCTGAGTCATTTTCACGAGAGGCTGCTGTTCCACTCTGAAGTAAAAATACATTTAAGAATTGGGGGTGTGAGAGTGCACCAGCGTTCTCCTGACTAGAAAGCCACTCCTCAAGTGAACGTATTGAAGATTTCTAGACTTGGTTGGACAAATACCTCTACCTCCAGTTTTATGAATACTGCTCGCTATGGCTGTGGAACTCTGTTTGCTGCTGCTGCTGTTTTGTGGAGGTACAATTTCAGAGGTACAGCCTATATACAAACCACCTCCTGGAACTTTGGATTTTGGATTTGTACCAGCCAAGACGTATGATACAGGTGCATACCATGAACCTGGGGCAATAGGAATTTTGTTTAAAATAGTACATGCATTCCTGTACTTAGTGCAGCCAAATACTTTTCCTCAAGGTAAGCAAATAAACTATTCTGTTTAAAATACAGATTTGTTATTGATGTTGTTATATTGATTTGTTATTTTGATACACCCTATTGTAGATACCAAGGCCAGAATCAGGAAGTAAAATATATGAAGGGCTTTGTAAGTAGTGTGTGCTATGGCTTAGAAATCTGTACAGCTGTGTATAAAAGAATACTTTTCTGCTAAGCATAATGGGGAGGAGGTTGTTAATGAAAATGAAATGTTGGTGACCTTTCACAGAACTTTGCTTACATATCTCAGAGCTGTCACTGATGGATTTGAGGCTTGTTTTCTTAAGTGAAGCAGCATGAGATAGAAGTAGAGGATAAGCTGCTTTGTATTTACCATTAAATCCATGAAAGACAGCTGAGTTTTTCACATTGTCATAAACAGTCAGGTGGTTATAATATTATAAGATTTAGCCCAGGAAATTGGAATTAAATTTCATTTGTTCCCATATATGTGCATCCATGAACAAGTTTTATGTAAGAGCGTGTCCATTACATAGCCATGTGTAGTTTCTTGTTCCTTTGAAAGCTGCCAGGTTAAAACTTGAAATTGCACTTGTTTTAATGAGACTTTTTTCCCCTTGTTTCTTACTAAGCTGTCCCTTCTAAAGGAAAACTTAAGATGTTGGAGAAGTGTGTGCAACCTTATTGAGGTTGCATTGATTAAAAGGTGCTTTTGGAAATTGTGGATTTGGTAGTTTTATCAACTAATTTATCAACATGCTTTTTGTTTTGCTTAGCTCTTAAAGTGCTCATGCTTCTGTATAATTCTGGCATTTAAAATTGTATCAAGGTGAGCCTTTAATTAAATGTAAGAATGGCTTTGGTTTGAAACTGATTCCTTTGGGTGGTTTAGCTGCAACTGTGTATAAAAGGTGTTTATATTATTTTGTGATACAGCTTTCAATTTATAAATTTATACTTTTAGTAATATAAAGTCTTAAATTCATTATTCTAATGGGTCACATATGTGTATGATATCTGTGAACTGCTGTTTGCTTGGACTTTTGACATTTCTTTGTGCATCTCTGACATAACTGTAGAAGAATGAGCTCAGCTGAACTTGAATGAATGAATTCCATTTGGGCAAGTGCTCAGAATCCCAGGGGTTAACAAACAGAATACTTATTCTGTAGTGGGCCAGAAAAAGTGGCCTTTCTGGAAACAGGCCAGAAAAATGGCCTGTTTTCCTGCAGGATGTGTCTTTTGAGCAGATCTTGCACAAGGTGTAATCAGGGCAGTTGCATGAAGGTGACAGTAATCTCACCTTTGGGAGGCACCGTTTCCAGATACCTCTGCTTCTTTTGCCTCTTTCCTTCTGTTAAATGATCAGGTGAGCTATTTGTGTCTCTGTGGGACCTGATGGTGAGGATTGCCATCTGCATTCAGCTCCTAGAAGCAGGCCTCCAGTCTGCCTGAAGCTCTGCTTGAATATTTTGTTCTCTTATGCTTGTGGAAACTTGATTTCACTGAGACATTTACTGTGTTTTTATATTACCAAGAATTTGGTCTGTAGTCTTGTATGTCAAAATTAATATCTTATGTCCTAAGCATGTGAATAATTTGTGAGTATAGACTTTTTGGTCAAGGTTATTTTCTGGTGTGACTGCTTGCAATAAGTTCTACATCAAGTTGGTATTGTGAACTCCACCATTAAAGAAGTAAAGAATTTGTTCTCAGCTTGTAAGCTTTGAGCATCTCATACTTGTCCCTACTTCCTTAAGGATACTTTTTGCCAAATCATGTATTTTCAGAACTTTGCCTTTGTTATTTGCATTAAGTGAAGTCATGCTCCCATGGCCCCACATACTTCACTGCAAAACACAGATTTGGGGGATCATGTCAGTTTGAGTCATACCATTTAATTGGCTAATCCCCATAATCTCTTTTGCCATATGCTGTTCTATTTTCACATTCAGTGTATTGATGGTACAGTTGTATATTTAAAATTGTTGTTTTGTTTTGTTTGGGTTTTTAAAATTGAAATAGACTTAATTCTGATTCAGAGATGAAAATAAACATGATGACAAATGAGTACAGAAATCAAGCCTTTTGATTTCTCTTTCAGACTTCATTGTTGTGGTGGGACTGGTGCTTCAGAATAGTTAGCTCCAGGTTGATGCCCCAGTATATTGCATATAACCATAACACAGAGAAGTATCATTTGTGTGTTGGCTTTGGCAGCAATCACTTAGACCTTTGATCTTAGTAGTCTTATATTTTTTCCTAGTACTTGGAAGTACTTCAATGTTCAGTTTTCCAATGTATTAGTACTCCTAGCTGGGAGGAGAGGTGATAGGATTGTCTAATTGCTTGTAGATACTCCTGCCTTTGTAAGTCATCTTCTAGTAGTGCTCTGATGGATAACATTCACAGTCCTTCAGTCCAAAGTATGCCTTTATACCTCATACTTTAATGCTTTATACTGTATAAATATATGCTGTATATTTATACATATACTAGCTGCCTTTATGCTTTATTATTATGTTATGATAAAAAAAGATACTAAGTACATGAGAGTCTTTGGGAAGTGTCATTCATAATTGCATGCTGCTAAGACTCAGCAGTTGAAAGGGATCACTTAAAGAAAAAAATCAGTAAAGAAATACTTTGTGAGATGGTTTTCTTCTAGTTACATCTAGATAAGTAATTATTTATTCCCTTCTAAATTTGTTCATGCCGTCAAGTTTCTGGAAATATAACTGTAATCTAGGTTTCAATTTAATAAGTAAGTTATTAATCAGATTAAATATAGTTCTCCTGTAAACTACAGTAACAGAACCAGGGCAAGGAACTGTAATGTCTTTAAGATTTTTTAAATTGCTGACTCTTTAAGACCAGCACTGTGCTCTTTGGATATGGCAAGAAACAAGCTCAGAAGTGAATTAGGATATCTGACTCCAGTGCTTCAGTGAGTCTAAATAGATTCTGCTTTCAGTTCCACCAGTCAAATATTTTTGTACTCATTAGCAGATGATGTAGTGCTGTAAATGGGAACGAGTTAGCTTTTATTCAGGGAAGCAGCCTCCACTTTGAGTTAATGATACACTGGAGTGGAAAAGACTGGTCACTGGTTTGCTACCTGAGGCTCAGTCGGTGACTGTAATCTCAGCGTGCCTTTGTTCCTGCATGGTAATGATTGTGCTGCTACTCCTTTTGTTGAGGACTGTTCAGGATAGAGGCATAATTTTCCTTCTTGTTGAAAACACCACTTAAAATAAAGAGATGATAATAAAAAAATTACAAGTTCCTTCTATCACTTAGCTAAGAAGGAGGACATCTAACAAAATGAATAATCAGTTTTTCTTACATAAAAATTCTCATAAACTGTAGCATTGATTTATTGATAAAGTTGTCACTTCATGGTTGTGAGATGGTGCGTGTCATCTGTAGTGCTGGAAACCATGAGATATGAACTTGGTATGGACAGGGCATGGTCAGTATGATGCTGTGGCTGCTGTGAATTATCATAGTTTTGTCCTTGTTCCCATGGAAATATTTGTTAGTTGCAATAAGAGAATGTTAATCTGAGATTCCAGTTGCCAGCAGGCTGTGCCCAACAAATCTTTGGCTTCACAGCTTGTGTCTTGTAATAAAAATATGAAGCCTTCATAAAGGAAAGAAGCTGGGAATAAGGGTCCTGCCCCTATTTTTAGGAGGAATACAACAAAAACTTAAAAGCCTGTTTACCTTACCCTACTGTTGCTGAACATACTGCAGAACAATTTTACCAGTTAAGTTACAACTGCTGTTCTCCAGCTTCTGACTTTTACTCTAGATAAGCATTTCTGCTGAAGCGAGAGTTCAATTTAATGTAAAAGTCAGCTGTTGAATGCAGGTGCATTCTGGGCAAAGATAGTGTGAAGAGTTGTGTTTGCTGTGGGGAGCAAAAACAAGATGATTTTTAGACCTGGACTAAACCTCTCAGTTCTTTCTGCAGAATCTTGCTTGCTGAACAGTTTTATCAGACTGAGGATCAGAACTTGAATATTTTACTGTCAGGTCCTGTGACTGACTCATTTTGGTCTTTTTCTCCTCATCTAGTGAGCCTTTAAAGCAGCTGCAAATTGTGAAGTTCAGCAGATTAGTCTTGTGTTATCTCAGTAATAAATCACATGGGTGTATTCAGCAATTAAATTATGTCCAGATATTTTAAAGAAGAAACCTGTAACTTGATGTGAAAATAAATTGTGTCTGTAGCTAGTGTAGCTGTAATAGAAAATGCATATGCAAAACCCTGTTGTTTTGGGTAGGTTTGATGAGCTCCTGGGATACTGACTTTTTAAATCTATTGGCTGTGTTGAAGCTCTAAAGCAAGTAATCAAAACACTTTATCACCCCCTCACTTAAACTTAGGCAGAATTACTTTGAGTGTGCATGTGTCAAACTGGCTTCTCTGCCTTTTGTAACTAATTCTTCAGTGCTCATTTTTACTTGAAGTTTGCTTCCTGTTAACAATAAGTCTTCCACAGCTCCCCTACAAGAACAAATGCCTATGTCTGGATGTTGAGCTAAGCTCAGGTATTTGTAGTTGGTAGTGACCCTTTATTTTTAAACTTAAGATTTTTCCAGGAATGTTGAGAATGTCTGCACAAGGTGAGAGGATTGTGCTCTGGCTCTGATTCTGCAGGTGCTACAGTCCAGCACCATAAAATTTTAGACAGGTACTTACAGCCATTATAACATTTCATAAAAACATAATTTAGGATATCCTTTTTTCCAGTTGTGTGAAGTTTCAGTTTTAGTTTGGATGTGATATACTACTTTTTTTGAGATAATGTTTGATAGCAACCCCCTTGTGCAGGTGGGTTAGTTTTCTCAGAGCTTACATCCTGGAGCTGGGTTGGGAGCAGAGGTGGAACTGGTGCAGGAACTGAGAAGAGAGGAAGAGCAATCGAGTAAGTGAGCTGTTAGATTGGCTCAGTTCTGTTGTCAAGTGACAGTCAGTGCCTTCACTCCATCCCTCTGGTGTTTTTCCACAGCTGTGGGTAGAGCTGTGGTGTGAATTTAGAATAGTGGCTTAAATGTCTGTATCAAAAATGCAGGTGTGACAGGTGCACTGCAAAATGACAGGTTTATATACAGTGGTGGTGGGGATTTGGGGTAACAGTGCTCCTTTAGCTGGAAATACAGTGTATACATTGAAAGAAATTTCTTGTACGCAATGTTGGAAATACGGGGAAGATATGAGATAATTTAGCCTCTTCTTTCCTCTGCCCACTCATATACATCTAAGGAAATAGTGTTAAAAAAATCACTGCTCATTTTTTGTTGGGAAGTTAAGAGCTCCTCTGCTTGGTGACATGCCCATGTAAGCGAGAAGCAGTCTGAGAACATTTCTGAAGCAGATTTAAGGCTGGCTTTTTAGTTTTCTTAGGCATCAGAAGAGTAATTCTTTTTCCCCTGATTTATTCAGAATGGCAGAGTAACAGATTGCTTGTCAAAAGGACTTTCTGTGGGCAGGGAGGAGCCAGGGGTTTTAGGGAGGGGAGGCTTATATAGATGATCTGCTGGAGGTTACCACAGAAAACTACAATTGCAAACGTTAAGGCTTCTCTGATGGATTGTGTAAACAAGGAACCTCTTCTTTTGGATTGTGTAAACAAGGAACCTCTCTTGCAGACAGGCATTTTAGAGAAAATATAGAAGTAATTTTTTAATCAGTGTAGCATAGCTGATAATCTGAAATTCTTGCTCTTTATGCCAGCTGGAATTCTTTCTCTACAGTATCCTCAGTGCATGCCCTGATCTGGTGCAATTCTGCCTGCCAGCTCTGCCTAGGAGAAGAAACATGCTTTGACAGCAATTGGAAAAGATGAGTTCAACTTTACAATTTCAACACTTAGGACAGAAGGGAGAAACTAGAAAAAACAAACCTCAGGTAGAGCTTGAGGGCATTGGGTTACTTTCCATGGGAAGGGTACTTGAAAGTGGCATTAGCACAGATGGCTGTGGTTATTCCTGCAGGGTACCTCAAACAGCCATGCCTCTTGGAGTTTAATAATAGTCATAAATTAAGGAGGCTTGTTGTATGGTATTCAGCTCATATTTTGCAAATCTAAACTGCCTTCTCCCCATCCACATGAGACAGCTACACGCTTTCTGTCTGTGGGAACATCTCTGTCCAGTGGGTTGGGCATGTTCTGTGTGGAGTACTGAGGAACTCAGGAAACCTGCTGATAGTTATAGCGTGGACAGTCTTTAAAACTGTCCCGACCCTGTTCTGTTTGTCTGTGGTTGTTAGTAGGAGACACAAGCTATAGCCAGAGGGCTGATCACCAGCATTCCAGTGCACAGGGGATAAGTTCTGGATGCAACTAAATCCAGGGGTGCTGACTACAAGGAAGGGAAGAGTGCGAGTACAGGGTGGTATTGTGAGTGGACATGGCCTTGCTTGTTTGTCATACTAAGCAAAGTCTTCATTCGTGGGGTTTGCATATTATTTTTTAAAAAAAGCAGAGGCACTGTGTTCTAGAAATGCATATATTTAGATTATTAGCACTATTGTACCACTAAAAGCATGATAGCTTGTTGAGACTTGCAGAGCATACCTGCAGCACCTCCTATAGTGAGAAGTGGGACAGAACAGGTTTTGAATCAGCCACAGTGTGTGGCGCCATGGATGAACCTCTTGGAAAATTACCAGCAGCTACAGACGTCTTTTGGGTTTTCAGGCAGCTCTGCTGAGGCACCATGGTTTTCCCAGCTTAGCAGTGGCCACTGCTGTGCTGTTCATCCTGCCCCTTCATTTAAGGCTTAGCTATCCACCTCCTTCTCATTTCTAACTTACAGCTCTGGAACCAGTGGGGAGGGGGCGGAATATCACTGAATTTATTGGAATTATGTTTGCACAAGCTTCCAAGGGACTTCTCAGTTCTTTCATCATCTTGGCTGCTATGAAGCATTTTCAGTTAATCATATGAAATACTATACAGAGACTGCCTGTTATTGGAAAGGCAGTCATTTGAGCCTCTCTTTTCTTTGTTACAGACCATCACAATAAGATAGCACAGCCTAACCCTATTATATTTGTCTGGTGATTTGCTTAGGTGGTTGTTCATAGGAAAATAAACTCCTAAGTCTTGTTCAGTGATGGCTTTTTCTTGAATGATATCAGCTGAAGTAAGAACAGCTTGATAGATCTTTGCAACAAATCTTTCCACAGTCCTGCTAGTCAATTTTCATTACATTGAAAATGACAATCAGTATTTTTTCCTCTCCCTTTTTCTCACTAGTGTTTTTGCTTCTCATGATGCTCTGTGTAACTTTCAGATTGTGACCAAAGTGGTGCCTTTTCCAAGTGAATACACAATATTCAAAAGTTGCTGGAGCAAAATAAATGTGTAAATGTTAATTACACTTTTAACAGTATTAAAATTTTCCATATATGTATGAAAGCTTTTGAGTATACGTCTTCCTTTTTCCAAAAGTGAGTTATCTTCATGTTAGAAGAGAAACCAGGTGGCACAAATGTCAATCAGTGTAGTTTAAGCTGACTATCAGTGTATACATTTTAGTGTAAACCTGCCAGTTATAAAAAAGCCCCACAAACCTACTTTGACACCCTTTTCAATAAGCACATAAATTTCTTACCTAAAAACACTTGTGTGATTAAATTACGACTTGTATTGCATCGTAACATAGTCAGGATCTTTCTTTTGACAGAAAATATACAAAATTATTTTATTTTGGTGAGCTTTAAAATGTGATTACAGTTGTGAATGTGAATATTGCTACTGGTGTTAAGTATTGCTTCGGCTGTTTAACTCAGCTGAAATATACCTGTACTGAACAAGTCCAAGCATCAGGCCTAATTAGCTCTCTTCAGAGTAGCAATCTTTACTTTTGCTTTGATTTTTGAGTGAAGTAGTGGTCTGTGTAGTACTTTGAACCAATATGTATGCCCCAGTTATTAAAATATGTGGAAAGTTGTGGCTTTTGCCAAAATGGGGAAGCAGAGAACGGGAATTCTGAGGAGTCTCAGGGAAGCTGCCGGAATGCCAGCCACTGAGGTAATCTGGTCAGCAGGTCTCCAGCATGTCATCCTCAATTAATTATCTGTGTTCATATTTCAAATAATCCAGTTAGGCAAGAGAGGGTTTTCTGGGCTTTCCTCAGTTTTCAGCAACTCCTGAGGAGATAAAGGAAGAGAAAAAATGTTGCTCATACAGTCCAAATATTTACTACTTTGAGCACCGTTACGAGTCCATTATGTCCACACAACCTATCCAGAAGTTGCTGGGCCTGTACAGCGTGCTGAACCAGACAAACGGACAGTGCACCAAGTTAAATCTTTGCCTCTAATCTGTTGTAAATCCTTACCAGATGGTGGCCTAGGGAGGACTTGAGGTAGCTACTGCAAGCAAAGCAAGTGGCAAAAAATAGCTGTCATGGCACAAACAGTGTGCTACGGAAGTTTTGTTGCCTTCAGAAAAAGAGAGAACGTAGTTTCTGTGTGGAATCCTTCTTCAAAGCTTTCAACTTCATTTTGCGTCTGCGTGATGCATGCAAATTCATTGCAGCCTCCTAAGGAAGGATTTTTCTAAAGGCTTCTCTTGCTTTTTTCTTCTTCCAAAACTTCAGCAAGAACAGAACTTTCTTTGTAGCAAGGAACAGCTAGAAAGCCCTGCAAAGGTTATTTTCAAAGGAGAAATCTTTCATTCCGTGCATCCTGTAACGGTCGATATTGTGGCTGTTTCTTTTTTCTTCAAACCTTTCCCTTGGCCAGGCTCTTTCACGTTGTCTGTGCGTGTCAGTGGAAAGGAGAATGTGCTTAAAGAGAAAATGTGACTGTGCTGAAGAGTAACCTCAAGTTTGGGGCAGCTGTGTGGTGTGAGGATTTCCTGTGGAAGACTTAAAGTACCAGATTGGTCCTCCTGACTACGAACTTCCATTTTTGGGAAATGGGGAATATTTTTGTGTGTGTGAACAAAGTTCATTGACTGTTACTTTTATCTGATCCTCTGCTGTATAATCTATTTCCTCAGTAGACCAGTGTTGTTTTCTGTTAGGAAGGGTGTAAAGGGAGTCTCCTTAATTTCACATTCCAGTTACCTTGGAAGCTGTCACTGCCATGTAGTTCCTTGTCTTCAGCAGTTCCACCATACTTAGTCCTATTTGTGCTCTGGCTAAACCTCTCCCTGTTAGGCCATTTCTAGGGTTTCAGCTGATAGCTTTCATCTCCTCATTACCTACTTTATATTGCATCTGTGCTCCCTGCTGTCTCTCATGTTGCCCAGTGCTGCATGCAGTATAATCTAAGGTGCACTTCTAGGTCTGGGAGCTTGTCTTTTCAGTTATGAATAAAGCAGCATATGCTTTACAAATCTGCTGAGACCTTAAAAATATTTATTGTGTTAATAAATACTTAAAGGTATTTGTTGTGTTTTTGCTTGTGTCATATGGTGTGTTGTTGAATTTTGTGACAGCCAGAGTGCTGTAGGATAACAATAGGTAATTAAAGCAGAGTCAGAGAGTGGGAATGGACAGTGATAATGTCCCTGCATGCTGAAGGCATGGAGATGGTGACAAGGCAGATTGCCATAGCAGATGAGAGGTTAAAATATTTAAGCAATTTAGTATGTACTTGTTGGATTTTGACCTCCATTCAAACAAGTTTTTTCTGGGCATTGTGTAATAACAGGTTCTAGGGCTTTATTTTACACGAGTGATGAAGTACAGCTGTGAAGTTCCTTTCTTAATTGCCTTTTTCTCTTGTCCAAAAGGCATGGTGATTTTTTGCTCATTATTTCTTAATGCACATGAATAGGTAGTTGAACAGAGAATTTCCTTTCACCACCTCTGTAATGGAAATGGGTGATGTTGTGTGTGAGCTACTGAAGCAAGGGAAGATCTGTGTGTTGTTCAGCAGTTGTGCTCAAACGGAAGAAGGTCAGAATTGCCTCTTGAAAGGAACAAGAGGGTGGAAGCTGAATCAATCTGATGTTCCCAGTAACTCAATGGAAAGAAAAAGTGAATTGTATATAGAGAGACTTTGCCTAAAATGAGGGGGGAGAAATTACCTAAGGAGGCTGGGGCTTTTTTGTTAGTTGTTTTCTAAGGACAAGGATTATGTCCCAGGTCTGTCTAAGGAAAATATTGTGAAGAGGGAAGTGAAGCTTTTCTATCTGAAGTTGGAAAGGAATATTCTGGACAACATGAGTGAATGCCTGGATTAGATTCCTTATCTGTGCACCACAGTGGTCTCTTACTGTGTGGGAATTGGGAAGATCTCCTTGTCTATGAGACTTCCCACTTGTCCTGCACAGTGAGTTTTCTTCCTGCCGTGCACAGAGAGGACAGAGCACATGGGGTGAGCAGAGTGTGCCAGGGCCCTCCCTCTCTGCAGTCACCAACCATGCATGGTGGATTCTTCAGAGCCTCCAGCATTCCTGAGCTCTCACCTTGCTCTGCAGTGGAACCAGAGGGAATTGATGCTGTGGGATCAGGGACAGCAAGAGTGAGCAGAGCCCTCATGGAGGCAGGGACAGTGAAGAGGACCAAAGGTAACCTTGGGTTACCTAAGAAAGGAGATCTCTTCAGTGGGAGCCAAATCTGACCATGGTAGAGGCTGTGGCTTGAGGCTTTGGGGAAACAACCACAGCCCCATTCAAGTCAAAGCAAGTATTTTAAAATGTCAGTGAACTGAACTCGCTGTAAAACTTGCTTTAAGGTACCTAGAAAGTTTTTGTCTCTAATAAATCTGAAAGGCTTTCCTGGTTTTCTTGGCTTTGCAGGAGATATTCATTAGTGTGACTCATAATTAGGAAAAAACCCCCAAGTTTGAAGTAATTTTAATTAATTAATGTCAGACTAATTTACCTATATTCATAGAGGTTCTGAACTGTTCAATGTATATGTAGTCCATTGACTCTCTCTATTGTAGATGAACAGGAATGGCCTGAAATACTGTTTTGTACATGAGAATGAGATAGCAATAAAGTAGTTACTAATTGATCATTTGTATTATCTATGTAATTCTCCCCCGTTGTTTGAAAAAAATCTTCTTTTAGTGCAATATGAATGTTTCAGTAATGGTTCTTATTGGCTTGTTTGATGACCTTTCAGAATAGAAGCCTAATATATTATGTATAATTCCCTAATATATTATATTTGTGCATAAAAAGACACTAATTTCTGGCATAATTTGATTAATGCTGGAGTTGCACTACAGCTGAACTGGCTCAGTGGATTTTTTTGAGTGAAGTGAAAGCATAGCATTCCCAAAGGTTTTACTCCAGCTATTTTCCTGTCACCTAGATTTGAAAAGCTTCTTTCGCAGAAGAATTTGTAATTAATTTATGTTGATACTTAATTGCCAGACAGCTTATTTTAAAATCTCTATTATTTTTGCTATCCTTTTCTGTAGGGCAGTTCTAAGAAGCACACTTAGTGATAACCTCATTTTCCTGCCAGAGTAAGGAGGTGTTGGATCTATATACACAGTAGTCTTGCAATGCAGGAGTTAGTGATTATGTTCTCTTAACTGGAGATCCTCAGAGGTGCTTAATATTTCTTCACAAATTGCATTGGTAAATTAAGAGTTCATCTGGCTAGTTAGATTTACTAGGGCAGATGGCATTTTGCATGTGTGATGTGAGCAGGAAGGATTCAGCAAAGCAATCATGTAATTAGCTGTGTAAATGAGCCTCACAAGGTAAATCTCTTTAGCCCCAATGATAAAATGTGTTTTGTGCTAAAGCTGTGGATTACTGGTTCTGTGAAACAATGTGTACAGCTAGTCAAGCCAAGATTTCAGGAGTAATCCAGTTAATTTGGGAATACAGGACACCACTTGTTATCACACCTTCCTAACACTTTTATGTTTGAAACAGAAATAGGCCTCAGGATGGTACTTTGCCATAATGCAAAGGAGAGTTGTGAGGAGTTACCTGAATCCAGTTGTAAATAAAAGCTTATTTGAATGCTAGAGATGAGATGTTCTGGCTAGGGAGGAAAGATGCTTCATAAAAGCAGACCAAAATCCCAGGCTGAATAAAATGTGAGTTGAGCTGTCTTTTCACTGTGCTGCAATGAGCAGTGTAGCCTTATGTAGCTCCTGCTTACACAGTACCTGGCACAGCATGTTCCCCCATTTTACCCTTAAGCTCTGCAGTAGTAACTCTGATTATCATCAGTGTGCAGTAAAACCTGTAGAATCACAATGGTTTGGGTTGCAAGGGACCTTTAAAGATCATCTGAGCAGGGAGGATTTTGGTGCTGTGAGTTCACTGAGGCCTGTTTGTGCCTACAGGTTTGTGAGTAACTGCAGGTAATCTCACATTCAGTTCTGGCCAAAAATTTGATATTAATCAAATGGGGATGTGTCTAACTGTGTTGATATTGAAAGCTCTTGAAATAATAAATTCATGGTAAAGACTGTTCTGTCACTATGTGCTGCCTGGTTAGAAAAACACCCTGGAGCATCATGTTACTTCTGAAAAATCATTGCAAAGTAATCTTAAGTAGTGAATCTTTATTCAGCAGGGCAGTCTCACATTCTGTAAAATTAAGGGGAAAAAATGGGCTATTTAGCAGCCCTTGAGTTGTGCATGAAACCTGTACTGTTCTTACTATTAAATTTATTCAAACCATGTGGGAACCTTTTGTAGCAATTTTCAGGCTTTCTTGCTTATTAAACCTAAAGATGTTTTACTTTCTGATAAATAAGCTTTAGAGTCTCTAAATTTCAAAAAGAGGCATGAAGTGCTACTTCCTGCATAAGTTTGTTATAGTGTATTCAGGTTGACTTCTATCATTTTTTTTACTCACAGGCTATCAAATAGAGAAACAGTATAAATAAAACTGCATAAGGAGCACTCTGAGCAATTTAGGCATATCACAAGAAATCAGAGCAAGTTTTGGGTTGTTTTGGTTTGATTTTTTTGAAGTATTGTCTCTTCTACTTGGAGATACTGAAAGTGACTGGACATGGCCCTGGGTAACATGGGGGGTCACTCTGCCCTGAGCTGGGAGGTTGGACTGGGTGGTCTTCAGGGGTTCCTTCTGTTCTCAACTATTCTGTTTCTCTTGAGTAGTTACTTTCATATGCATAATATGTACCAGCAAAGGTCCATAGATCTGTGTGGGAGTGTCTGTGGGTGTGTGTTTATACAGGTATGTAAAACTTCATGTAACATGCTTGAAGGTTTGGTTTTTTTAACGTTTAACTTATTATGGGGATAGACACTCAACTAGGAGAATGGGTAAGTGCCTTCAATTTTTATTTAGCAGGAAAAGTTAACATTTTAAAGATTTTCTTGTACCAGTTCTCAATAGTAGAAAATGTATCAAAGGACATTTTTGTCAATAATAAAATCTTGCTTTCTTTTATGCTTCCTGGCACTGTTTTCACTCCTGCACTAAATAATTTATAATGGAAAGTCATTATGATTGCAGGATAACTTTGGAATAATTGACACTGGAGGGGACCTTCAGACATAATCAAGTTCAACTGTTTTACAAAGCAAGATGAACCTCAAAGTTAGGAGTAGCCTGGAAATGAGAGCAGGTTGCTGGGGGCTCTTCTGGTTGCCTTCAGAGCAACAAGGAGAGTGATGCCACAGATTCTTGGTCATTTGGCTCCTGCATCTGATCACCTGCACACAGCCTCTGCTGCTTCATGCATGGAGGATCACAAAAGGTTTTCCATTTTATTCCTTCCTATCACATTCTAATTGAAGCTGGTCAGTTTCTCATCAGTGGCTTTCACACAATGCTAAATAGTTGAATCAATATGTTAATAAGGGAGTTGTTTTACCCCTTTTCCTGTATGCTGAAAGCCATCTAGCTGTGAAAAAAGTTATTTAATTTATGTCATGCAGCCATATTTCTTAAATTTATTTACATGGCATAGAAATCAGCAGGAAGAAAGAAATACTACCTCTGCTGAATAAGAAAAAATTGTCTAACAACCAGTGTGAATTACATCTTTGGGGTTTGTGAAGTTTTACCTCACATAGATTTGTATCTCCTTGTTACTGAAACTTTGAGAGAAGCACAGATGCTGCCTGGGATATTCACCATGCAGGAAGGATGCTGGTCCCAGTGTGAGAGGTGTTTCAGAATTGCAGCAGTGATCAGTTGTGTGTTCCCATGCAGTGGTGTGTGCCTTTCAGCAGTCTCATGACTCCCAAGATGCAGAGTGTGAAAGGAATTGCAGGGATCATAACTCTTTTGTGCTTCCCAGGTGCTTATTCTATGTATGTTTTGGTTTAATTTCTCTTACTGTGGGATTCAGCCTTATCTTGTATTTTAAGTGTGGTCTTTCCAAAATGAGGTTGCTTCAGAATAGAGTCCTTCCTTACATACCACCAGCACTCTCTGAGTGTTTTGGAATCTACTCCCTATGCCAGGAATGATTAGTATCTTGGCACTTCAGTGATCCACTAACAGATTTTTATTATTTAGTTGGCAGTCCTGCTGGCTGCAGCTCCCTTGCTGGGACTACCTGCCTTAAACCAGGAGTTGGTGCTTTGCTGTTGTGTGTTTTCTTTCCCTGGATGGTTTTCTGTGAGGAAGTCTTCAGGATTTCTTCAATTAGTCGAGTCCAAGTTCTTACTGCAGGGTGTCGAGGAGGGAGGGCTATGGACACTGCTTGCTTAGGAATTTGTTTTCCTGAGCCGTGTGTTGGGTGCAAGAGGAGTGAGATCACAACCCCTGTGAACTCCCTGAACATACTTCACAAGTGCTACAATAAATTCTGAGAGGCCTTGTATTTTTGTTAGGTGAACAGTCAGTTTTACACCTTCAGGTCCTTTATGGATCCTCGGGTTAGGTAACTTACTGGAGGTTTTTATCTGCTGACTGGAGGTTGTTTATTAACTAAGTTAATTTGCACGTGGGGAGACTGAAAACAGATAATAGTAGGATGAAGTCCAGCTCTGTATGAGCATAGGGTGTAGAGTTCTTCCTTGAGCTGTAGTGTTTGCCTTCCTGACGTGCTACCTCCTCATCAGAGGCCAGAATTCAGTCAGTTATTTCTCCTGAACATCCAAGCACTGGTGCTTTGGCACTGTGTAGGATGGAGCACGCCCAGGGCCACTGGTGCTTCTCTGAGGCAGAGGGTCTGCAGAGCTGTGGTGCCCCTCTCCTTCGAGTGCAGGGTGTCACAGAAGTGGCTGGGAGCCACGGTTCCCAACTTACTTTCCATAGGGTTGTCCAAACCTTGATAACAGTAGGGTGGTGATGTCCCAAAAAGGGGATCCATTTGTTGCAGCTGCCAGGGTTTACTGAAGGTGGCACTGGTTGTGTTAAATTCCTGCCTTTTTTTGTGATTGCTGTAATTTTATATATTGTGAGTAAGTTAGAGTGAGCGTTGGATCGATGCACAGTAAATAGTAACAAGTTAGGCTTTCTGATTTGTTTTGGTGGTGTTACATACTCCCTGTTGATCCAGAGATCAAAAAAGAAAATACAGAAATAAAAAGTGGGAAAAGGATTGGGGTAACGTTTGCAAGATAAGGATCTTTGTACCCTTCTGTGAAGAAGTCATGCTTGCTTTACACATTATGTTTCTAATGCTGTGTATATCATATGCTGTATGTATATTTATGCATGTATGTACTTGGCATAAAATGAAGCAAAGGTGATACCCAAAACATTGTCCAAGTAATTGATACATATGTGATAAACTTTCAATGATTTTATGGTACAGAGGAAGACCTCGGACAAACCTTCACTGTATTTCAGTAGCAACTGATTAATAGATAGACAACCTGGCTATATTCCTGTGAGCTCATAAAACACACGGTTGATTAGAAATGTTGTTACTAGACAGATTTATAGGGACACTTACATGCTTGCCTATGCTGTTGATTGCTGTTCCTAATTTGATCTTGCCAACCTAACAGTAGAATTCATATTATTCTCTTTCCTCTGCTTTTATAAATTATGTTGTTTAAAACTGTGGAATATTCTTGCTTATTTTCAGATCTCATCAGAAAACTAGCACAGCAGCAGTTTGGAAATTCACAGGGCGATTATCAAAAGGTAAATTGTCTATGTGTATCTGCATACAGTAATGAAAATTATGACTTTGAAATTCATTTTTTTTTTTTCTAAAACACGATTTAGTATTTTAAAAGTATATGAACAGAATACAAATATGTTTTTTTAACTAATAAGTATGATGTTTTCCTAAAAAATGTGAGACCAATTATAAAGAAAATTGCATAAGCCACTGTAAAGAAATTACTCATAGTTAAAGATGACTTAAAATTCCAGCTGTAATGGGATTGTTGCACAAAGAATGATGGCTGTTTGTATTGAAAAATACAGTTTTTATTTAAAAAAAAAACTTAGGGAGAAACATTACTGCTTAGCTCTCATGTAACCTTCAACTACTGTTTTCCAAAAGCTGAATTTGTATTATAAACATACTATTTATATATTAGCAAGAAGATGGAATGGAATGTGCATCTAAGTTTTGGGCTGTTCTGGAGCAGCTTTCCACTTCTGCATCAGGAGTTGAGTTTCTGCAGTAGAACTGAACTGTGCCCAGGCAGTGGTGAAGTTACTTCATAGGAGCTGCTGGTGCCCACACTGCAGTGTGCCCAGCAGGAGGATGGGTGTGCTGCTTGCACACAGACTCTGAGCTATTGCTGTGACCAGGATGGCCTTAGAGCTGCTTCTGTGTCCTCCCAACAGCAAGCCTGTTTCTCCTGTAGCTTGATGAGCTCTGCATGGCGTCCTGGCGCGTGGGTTTTGTTGTTTTGCTGCATCAGGTGACTCCTGCCAATCCCACCTGCTTGCTTGGTGTAGAGAGTGGTGCAGCACAGATTGTTCCTGCACACCCAGGGAGGGATATAAGGATAGGCCTTGGATGGGAGAGTCTCGGGACAAGACTGTTAGACCATAGGTGGTACCCCTGACCATCCCTGAGCATCCCCACTCTCACAAGCAGAGCATTTAGTAACTAGTACGTAAGTCGTGAGGAATCTGAGACTAGTCCTCTGTAGGGGATGTGATTAAAGAGTGACGTTTAAAATATTAGGAGTGCTTAAGAAGCAGAACAGATACAGGACATTCATCGGTCCAAATTCTGATCTGAATTGCAAAAACATTGCAAAAAAATTACAGTGCAAAACCTTGAAACAGATTTGGAAAAGGAAAATGTTTTAGGACAAGTAAGAGTGTGCTTCAGAAGACAGAAGCATCAGTGAGAATCAGCAGTGAAGCAGCCAGCATGGCTGTAGATGTGCCCCTGGAAGAATTTCCAATGGATACAGAGAAGTGTGAATGTTGCTGAAGGGTGTGAATAAGTAGTTAGAAATTTTTGCCTGTGGTTCTGATCACTCAAATTTAGGAAGAATGAATTCAGACTAGGATGAGTTCAGGAAGTGTCCATTAGAGTGGTCTGGGAAACTTGTGGATCTTCCAATGAAACTGGAAGAGTTTGCTTAGCTTAGGAAAAGAGCTGATAAGGGATGTGCTTACTCTTTTGAAATATATATGGAGAGGAAGCATGAGGAAGAAGGATCTGCTTCTTGGGCAAAATATAGTGCTAACACTGAAGCATGGGGGCTGAAATGGACATGTGAAAGGAAGACTTGCTCACCAAGAACCCTTCAGCAGCAGGAACAGGAAATGTGCTTCTCCTATTTATCCTGTCAAATTTCTGCTGTCGTTCCTTTGTATCATTTTTTTTAACCTATTTACAGAACGTGTTAGTGACCCAGGAGACCTTTCCCACTTCTGTGCTGTGTGTCCTAGTGTTCCCAGCTGGACTCTAACCATGAACATCTCCCCATGCTCTGCCAGGGCAGCAGTCTGCCAGGTCAGCCCAGCAGCTGAGCCGTGCCTGCTCTGGGGAGCAGCTCGCTGCTGCTGCCATTGCTCTGCTTCTGCTGGGAGGCTGCATGCTTGACATCTTCAAAATCATACTTGGTACCCGATTAATAAGGCAGGGGAAGCACTACTCGTCCCTCCATTAATACAGGAGAAAATATGTTAATATGTTCAAAATACGATTTTGAATATTTTAAATAGTATTGTTCAGTAGAGGTTTCAAGAGGATGTGTGTGATGCTCATTAAAAAATCGCTAAAACTTGAACAATTCTGATTCTCACACATCAGACTTTGGGCTGAGGGTCTTGCCGTCTCTAGCTTGTCTGCTTTTCTTCCAGTTAGAAGAAAGAGGAAAGCACTGCCAGCTGGGAATTTGACAGAGATGAAAGGGAAAATAAATTAATTTTCCATTGTGGAGACAAGGGGGAAAATGAGTTTTTCTGAAATTCTGTCATAGAATATTTAGTTTTCAGTGTTTTTCTGGTTCTACAAATTAGAAAATAGGTAAACACTGTTAAATAAATTTCTTCAGCTATTCTTGAATGCCTTTTCTTTTTTCTTTTGAATAATTTAAATTGAACTTCTACATGGTTAATTGAAAGTGAGAGTGAATTTTGTGTGTAATGTGTTAAGATCCCAAACTGCTACTGGAGGTACTAAAATAAAATAAGCACCAAGTAGAAAAAATTAGTCAAGACTATCATATCAGTTATGACAGGTGGAATTCATGAAGAAATCACCAAACAACAAAATAATGCAATCTCTGGCCATCTGTGAGATATATTGGGAATTATATGAAATAGATGCTCAATGTGGAAGTAACTGCTCTGTCATTTTTTAAGATGAAAGTATTTGTTGGACAAATCCTAGATTCCTTTAATTCATCAAGGAAACCAGAGAATAGCTGCTATGTATTTTATTGTAAATATTTTTCCATAATTATTTAATGGTGCTTCTGTGCATTATTTTACTTTAGTGGCTTGTTTGTTATTGTTTCTGTGTTGTTAACTGTTATGATCTAGTCATGGTTATTTATTCATTATTCATGGGATTTGTTTTTTGTGCATGCTGCCTGTGTATTATACACACTCTCCATTTGTTTTGACTTCCACAGCCAGAAAATGTTGTCCTGACTCTTCAGGTAATGTCTTATGGTAGATGAACAGCTTTGAAAAGAGACTAACCTTGTCTGCACTGCTCCTGTTAAAACATCCATAGCCATTTTAAATGTTACTTTAAATACTGGTTTTCCATCTAATCTATCTTAAAATAACGTGCTGTCATTTAATTTTTGAAGTGTTCAGCTTCATAGAAAAGAAAACAGTGATTCTTTTGCAAAATCCAGCCAAATTCTTCTTTCAAGCATGCAGCTCATAGTCTTCAGAAGGAAGCACAGGTTTTAACAAGCAGTTAATAATAATTAAAAGAGTAGTTTTCATCCTAGAATTGGTAATTAGGGCAGAAATTTTCAACTCTGCTGATGGTGGTAAGTTGCTGTATTTGGCTCAGTTGGTAATTAGGGATTGTGAGGAAGGGCATCAGCAAAGCTGGAACTAGAGCATGATTGATATCTTGTGAGAAATTGTAACTTATTTTACAGGACAGTTATGCAGCCTCAGTTTCATCGTTTTGCTGCCGAGTTGCCCTTGTGCTGGTGGATCTGTAAATCAGAAAAGGCTTCAAAGTACTAGTGTGAGAATTAGTTCTCCAAAGATTGGGAAAGGAAAAGAGAAGACAGATTTATCAGGGGAGAAGGACTCCTGGGGTGTTCCCACCCTGTGCTATCTGTGCACATACACCTCCCCGGCCTGGTTTGGGCTGGGTTGTGTTCTCAGCAGAGGGAAGCAGCATGGGCAGCTCACAGTGTGTCCCCTGGGAGCCACACTGCCTCGTGTAGGGCCCTAGGGCTGCCTGGCCCAGCTTCTTGGTCCCGGGGCTCTTGCAGAGTGAAAGCAAGTCAGGGTATTGCATTGCATCGTTCCCTTTCACTCCTGCCAGCTTTTGAAAGCATCCTTTTAGTTGCTGCTGCTTTGCTGTTTGGCAGCAGAATAAATGTCTTTACCTGAGAGATTTTAAAATCTGTCTGCTTCTTCATGTTTTGCAGTCCCTAAGCAGGTTTAAATTCAGCACTTTGGAGTAACCCCTGCCACTGTAATCGATCATCCAGTGAAATAATTTCCCTTTGGGGTTCAGATTAATTTTTCTACTGTTAACTGAATGAAATGGAGAAAAAGTGAAGCCTCTTTTCCCCCTGATGAGGTGTTGCTCTAGTTAGCCTTGCTGACATTTGTGGAGCCTTTTTGGAAACAGATGTGAGAAACAGTAAATTCATGGTCTGGGAATTCAGATGTGTTCATTTTTAACCTGTTTCCATTGCATTGATTCACATTTATTTTTTGTGAGCCTACTTCTCTCTTAGCACTCACTGTTGTAGTTTGCCTAGCTAATACTCTAGGAAAATAGTTATTAGCTATCAATATCTACAATGTTATATATCTTTTAGTTAGAAAAGTTGTCAATTATTGACAAAATATACCAGTTCCATAACCTCAGTAACTCAGTAGATGGTTTAGTCTGTAGTTTGATTTTTAATTATTTGCTCTATATTGATTGCAGTTACTGTGTGATATCTGCTGTTACCACTATTTTTGTCTGAATTACAGGCCATCTACTATGAAATCGGTTTTATAGTCTCCGCAGCCTTGGGATTGCTATTTATTTTGTTACTGCCTCTTGTGGGACTTTGCTTCTGTATGTGTCGTTGCTGTGACAACTGTGGTGGGGAAATGCATCAAAGACAGAAGAAAAATGCTGACTGTCAGAGGAGCTGTTTTGCAACATTTCTTTTTGTTGCTTCTTTAATAATAAGGCAAGTGTGATAAAGAGAACAATATGAACCTTGATATAGCGCTTATGTTGCAGTGTCATATGACAAATGATATTATTGTACTAGCCTACAGGTGCAGAAATTATTGCTTATTAAAGAAAATATAACTGCATTATAAAAAATCCTGTTGCTATCCACAGGTCATTATGTACTTAATTAAGCAGAATATAGGTGTGAAACAAACAAAAAAATTTTGTCTGTATTGGGCAAATGACATTTTTGCCAGTCTCAAAACAGCAGTTGCAGAATGTTGCATTACACTTTTGAACATGAGAGACCCTATCCTGTGTTCAGCCCCCACCCCACAGAGAACCTGAGATATCACATACTGCTTTGTTCTTGGTAGTGCTGTGGTGGTGAAAAAAGCAAGTAAGTATCTTCCTTCAGTATTTGCTGTACTCCAGATATTTATACTAGTTCAAAACAATGGATTTTCTTCTGGATCCTGTGTTGTTTAACCCAAGCATGCACGCTCTGTAAATCCTGGAGTTTGGAGACATTTTTGCACTGTTGGTGTTAGGACTATACTCCTGTGCTGGGTATGTAATGGGTGATGACAAACTACAACCAAGATTTCTTCCTACTTTCAAAATACATTGTTTGCTTTCAGGCTTTCTGTTTTCCTTTAACTTCTTCATGTTTTCAGCTGCCTACTATCCTTATTTTGTGATTATATTAAAGAAGGAAAAAGAATTTTGATCTATAGAGTGTGATTGTTCAGTCATATGGGATGTACTTTGTCACTTTGCTGTAGTCTAAATTGGTTTTTTTTTCTATTACTGTGTGTTATGACAAATGATGACCTTGCTTATGCTCAAATAGGGGACAGGCTGATATCAGATACGGGAACATGCTCTTTTCTCTCAAACATCACTAACAAACATGACCCTCAAGAACCTGAAAATTCAAAAACTGAATGGTGTAGGGTGATAGGTGCATCCCTGCCCTGGTGACAGGACAAAAGTCCTTTATGGTTCAGGTGTGCCTTGAAGACAGTAAGTTATTAAATTACCACTCACCATGTCGAAACTGGAGGTAGGTCACAGAGCTTGCCAGCTGTCTTTCCACCACATTGCAGGATGCTGTGTTGCAGCATGCTGCTTTCTGGTTATAATGAGTGGGGAATGTTGCCTATTAATAAAGAAATGAGGATTGTCCCCCTTGATGGTCTCTTTAACCTGGGCATTTGCTGCCAGATATCCTTGTAGGATTAAGCACAGCCAGCACAGGCAAATGATTCTTCCCAGGTCATGACTGGCAGATCAGTGATCCCTAGTAATATGCTTTCCAGAACTAAGGAAATTGCCTCTTTAATGTCTCCTTTCCCCCTACCGGCCCTTTTATGAGACATCATGATGTATCAGATGCTTACCCTAAGTGGGGGTTGAAATGTTGCCTGAAATCAATCTGCAGGTTGAGTGGAGATAATCTCATATGAGGACTCACTCCCTGGTTAAGTCTCTAATGCTGTGAGTGATGTGCAAGGCAGGGTAGAACTTCGTAAGGCTGATGTTACTGATCCCAGACTGACTGAGGGCTCGAGTCTCCAGTATACCTCTGTACAAAGAGAGGTTCTCCTGCCCTTCCAGGATCTTCTTTAACAAGTGACAAGATGCCATGCCTGGATCTATTTAAGTCCATGTCAGGTTGCTTACTGCTGTACTGTAACAAAAAAGGACAGTCTTACTGGTAGGCATAGCCCCAACAAAAAATACTGGAGAAAGCATGAGGTTTACTTAAAACTGTTTCTACATGTCTTGTACTGTACTCAGAAAGTATCCTTGTGGTGACTTTATTGTGGACACTTTATTGCCTGCTTTTCTTCAAAGTTCCTATGCAATTTCAGCTTAGGTGGAAGGTTTACCTGTAATTCTTCCAAAGTCACACTTCTCACAGACTGTGCCCGAGCTGAATACGTGAGCATGACAATAACCAGAAGAGTTTAGTCCTGTGTGAGTAAAATCCTATGGATACTTGCAGGCAGAGGCAAAGGAATGAAAACTTGAATGATCTCTATCAATACAGGATTACATTGAGATGTGCAATGAAATTACTAAGGCAGACCCTGTCCTTGTTTGGGTATAATTTTAAGTTAATGAACCATGACAGGACTTCCTTGGGAGTAGGTTTCCCAGCCCCCCGCCAAGAGCCTGGAATGCTACAGACTCCATTACCCTGAGTTGTGCTGCTTCAGAAGATGTATTTGGCACTGCTGGCGTCCCACAGAGTACCCTGAACCCACGCCTCTGCCAGTGGAGCTTTGCTTTAAAGGCACTCCTGTGGAACATGCACACAGACACCCTCTGGAAGGCCTGGGAAGAATTTCTAGAGGGTGGACTTCTTCAGGATTATCATCTAAGTGTATGTTCTCCCTCCATCTCTCTCCATCTTCTCCCTCTCTCTTGCAGTGCCAGACATTCTGGGATTCTCTCATTGAGCCACTTTTTTCCTTTTTTTTTTTCCAGTCGCTGATATGGAAAAATGGTTTCAAACTGTCTTTCCTTGGTTGGGGGAGACAGGTTAAATGCACGGTATTGGCAGGGGAAAGATTCTGATTGTGGAGCTTGCAATGGACTGTGTATCTAGGAGCAGCTCTAGAAAACTTTAGTAGTGTGGGGATGGGTTTTCTTGTGTGCCAGACTGCAAGATCACACTGACATATATGTGCTGTTAATGCAGGTTTTAGAATATTTCAGCCACTAGATTTTAATCACAATCAACATTTCTTCTCACTTTTCCACTGATGTAGTGCTCTGTTAATGAGAATGAGATCTTAGACTCAGCTTACTGCAGTGGTGTGTACAGGAAGTGTAAGTTTGGGTTTTTTTCTTTCAATTTAAAAAAAGGCTTCAACTAGATCTGCTTTCTGCAGGTGAGGCTTAAGTGAGAAGTACACTTTGCTCAAGGAGGGGTATAAGAAAGAAGTCAGAAAGCCTGTAATTATATATGCAGTTGTTTATCTAGGGTGTCATTTTCCAGTACATACACTTTCTGTTTGAAATATTTCTTTGTAGATGAGTAAAAAATACATGCAGTGTTTTTGGTAGTTCACAGCTTTTATACATGAGTGTTTTACTACAAAGTAGGGTTGTATTGCTAAAGAGCAGAGGATATAGAAATAATCTATCAAATACCTAGCTAAGTAGATTGAATATTCCAGACTTATGTAAACAATTACATTCTTTTCTTCAAATGTTAACTGAAAGTTTAGGGACAGAGACCTGCTATTAGATCTTACTCACTAGTCATCTGCAAGCTTAGGCAAGCATGCTTTCTCTGGGAAAGAAATGTAATTTCATTAGTTGTTGTATATTATAAAGGCAAGGGAGGAATGTTTGATTTTTAAGAAAGTATATATTGCAATACCAAATTTGCTGATGATAGAAAATGTCCTGGTTATTGCATAGAAAAACACATAGTCAGTTTTCTGTGCATCCAAGAGAATTTGTGTTAAAACCTCTTTTTTTGAAGTAATGGATGTTCGGGAAAGCCAAGTCTGGAGGAAGGAAATGGTGTTTGGCATCTTGGCAGGTACCTTATCAGGCTTCACCTTTGTCCTCTTGGCTGTGTGGGATTGGTAATACAGGTTGTTGAGAAACTGGAAATCAATAATACCCGAAAGAATTGGTGGAAAAGTTGATGCAGAAATCTCTCCATTATTTTTAAAAATTCTTTATCTGGTAGCAAGGAAGGGGCTATTCTTCCAATATGTAAATGAGCTCAAGGTCTCTATTTTGTGTCTTGAAATAGAGAAGCTCAAGCTTCTCTATTTCCTTTAGCTGCAAGCTCAGCTAAAGGAAAAGCTTGGTTTCCCCCTGCAGCTGGTTTAGTAACATTTATATACATCTGTGAAACCTGGCAAGAAACTTGAGTGTGGAATATTGGACTCCTGAGGAATTGTTAAAACAATTTTCTTAACATGTTACAGAAGTGGCATGTCCTTTTTATTCCTGCTTTATGACTTTCTCCTCATAACAGCTGCTTATTGAATGTTGACTCAAGGCTCAGTTACATAATAAATAGATTTTTCCTCTCATGTTTGTTTAGTTACATTCAGAGTACAGTCACACTTGTTCTGAGTACCTTGGCTGCTTGAAGTATCTCCACTATCTTGTTTCCTCCCACTCTTTCCATATAGGAAGCTGAAGAGAAAGATGTTGTGCTGAGATCTTACAAAGTACTGTTTTGTTTGCTTCCAATTGACTTTTCCGATCTCTGAGCATAGAACCGAAAGGATAAAAATGCTGTCTGTCTAAAGAATGAGAATATGGTCATAAACTCTGAGCCTCAGAGCAGTATACACATTTGCTTTTCCTGATAGCTTGAGATAGTTTGTCTTCTGATTACAGAGAAAAGCTAAAAATATTTTGGTAGCAATTGCCATCACAGTAGAGTGACAAGAAATAATATATTGCCTTTATTCAAAATTAAACTGTTTACTATGCTTGTCATAGAATTATAGAATGATTTGAATTGAAAGTTACTCAGTTCCTTGGTATTTAGGCATTTTGAATTCTCATTCCTTGGGTGGTAGGTGATAATAGTGTCTGATTGAGTGTTGGTCATAGTGGCAATGAATCTATGTCGTTTGCTGTAGGTTAAGTAGGAGGATAAATGTGTGTGTCCCTTTGTTCCTTAGTGACTTCTGGGAGGTTAATTAACAGCTAGTTTTGAAGACATAGCTGTGAAATTTTGGGTAGAGAAGCAACCACTTTATGTCGATTCTGTGATCTTCTACATCTTCTGATGAATATTTTTGGATATTGAGAAAAATGTTAGTAAAGGAATCCTAATAGATAGCATATAGTGCTGTAGCATATAGTCCTTCCATTGCTCCCTGTGACCTGCTTTGAAATTAGAATTTTCCTTCAGGAAGTATTTTTCAGAGCAGCAAATTCTTGCACATGTGACCAGTTTTGTGAGGAGAACAAGCCTTTACATTGTTTGGAAATGCTAAAGTAGGAAAAGCAAAATAAAGATGAAGGTTTGGTATTGATTCACTGAAGAAGGAGATGAGCATCATTAATCAGGGTGTTTGCTCCTGTCTTGCCAGGATACACAGGATGTGTTATTTTAGGTCCCTGTTAGCTCTCCAGCATTTCATTTATATGGCTGTGTTGTGGCTTCCTTTGAATGCATATTCTTTGCAGCAAGCGTTACATTTAGCATGTGTCTTTTTCCCCATAGACAGCCTGGATTAGGTTTTCTGTAAGTCTTATTTTAAAAAATACTAGTGTGTAAGTGTTCTTGACACCCCAGCTTAGGATGTTTGACATCAGGCAGGAGTACAATGCCATTTGTGTTTTTGGTGTCCATAATGGCCTTTCAGGGTACTGCCTCTCTAGTACTGAGCTGTTGAATTGCAATACAAAGTAAGAACTTAACAAATGTACCAACCAAGAATTGCCTGTAACGCACCTGACTGCATCCTCAAGGCAGTGTCTGTCCTTTGGGAATAAATCCTCACTGTGGTGAGTGCATCTCAGCTTTCTGCTGGTTAAATCTCAGTTAGTACCTAGCCCATCAGATGGGTTTGTAGTCAGCCTGGTTTTGAGGTTATTACCACTCTGGTGGTTAGTCTTGACTTTTCTGGGCTTGTCTGCAAGGTTAGCTGTTGTGAATATGAAATGTCTAAAAGTCATCCTTCTCTTTAAGTCTGTTTTACACCTAAGCTAAACAACGTTCACGTATGATAAGAGATCTTTCAAGTCTCTCATGGGACCTTTTGTTGTGGTGTGTTTTTACCTTTAATTACCTTTTAACTTACTGTTTGTGCAGATCTGCCATGCCATAATGAGAACTTTACAATGAAGAGTGATCAAATAGAAAATAATCATCAGCAGTGCTGACAAGATTTGTAGCTCACTTTCCACCTTTTGTTTCAGCATTAGGAAATGCATATTATTTTAGCGTTAATATGGACTATTTTTGTGCTTTTGAATGATCCATGCAATTATGTAAATAAATTGTGTTATTATGAATAAACCTTGCTGAAGTTATCAAATGAAAAATACTGTTTTTACAGTTAACTGGCAAGCATTTGCTTGTAGTTGTGTCAAGGTTAATGCTACTTGTAAAAGAACCTAATGTTTCTAATTCTCATACATTTTACTTAGGCTGTATACACATTTTCTGACAGTACCCATGCAAATGGATTAGTACTTGTACATTAATAACTTCAGAAGACTTTGGGGTAACTGCTTTTCATTTCTTTTTTATGAAATAGCAATACAATATTGGCCCTTTAGGCTCAGTCTCACAGTCTGCCTCATAGTGTACGTGAGAACCTGTAGTAATTTATGGAGACCTTTCTTTTGATAATACTGACTTTTTTGGCTATAACTTTTTGATTCTGTTTTATGTTAGAATATGCACTTACACTAACAAATATCTGTTGTCTGTATTTTTTGTAGTGTTGGAGTGCTCTGTGCATATGCTGCCAACCAGCATTTAACTAACCAAGTCCGAGGAGCAAAGAAACTGGTTAACAGTAATTTTAAAGATCTGAAAATTTTCCTTAACGACACTCCAGCGGTAAAGAATTTTTTCTTTATGGGGAATGAGGGTGGGAGGGAAGAGGTATAAAAAATACTGTGGAAAATATTTTTTTTTCTGTATACCTGCAGTATTTTATTTATTTTTTGTATGTCAGTCTCACTAAGTAGAATAAACAGTGCAAGATAAGATGTTTTCACACAGCAGTAAGTGCTTGGGGGTTGCACTGATGGATGAGCATTCCTTGAACAACTTCTGAGTTGTACTTTGGGAGTTAGCTGCTGTGATGCTTGTATGCCCTTTTCCTCCTACTGAACTAGGGTAGATCACAAGCAGAAGATAAATAATTTGGAAAATAAAGGTTCTAAAAGGAAAGCATTAAAAAAAAGTATGACATGAAAACTTGGATTCCTTGTTGCTCTTTCTTGTTTCCTTTTTGGAAATACTTCTGGGCATAAATTTTGGGCGTACTTCTATGGGCCTTGAACAAAGCCACAATAACTTCTTTTCCAGGAATATTTTGGACTGTTTTCTGTAGACCAAAGTCTCACTGTACCATACAGTGTCTGTCAACAGGAAAGATTCTTTTATTTCAAATTTTCCTTAGAGTTCCATAAGTAGTCTTCTGCATATCTTGTTTTGTGTTGGAAAAAAAAAAAAAACTCGTTAGGAAGATGTGTGGACAACAGGCAATTTCAATTCTTAGTGAATTTATAGGAGGCAAAAAAAGTCTGACACTTCTATTACCTTGGCTTTCATCAGTTTTAATTATTTGAATTCAATTTTATTAATCTATTTTACTTCCATGTGACTGATAAATTAGAAATGTTGAATCCACAAGTGTGAATTCCCAGTCACAGTTATTCTGGGGTGCTTTTCTGCTGACCAGGGCTGTGTGAGAACAGGAGACATCTTGGAAGATGCCTCAAATGTTTTCCTGTCTGGAGTTGTTCCTCAAACTTTTTTGTGTGTGTGGTTGTGACAGGTGGGTGCTGGAGGTATATGGTAAGAAGTGGTGGTCATGGCAGTAATCTCTCTTGAAACAGAGTGCTCTTGGTCAGTCTGGGGCTGTTGCTGGGCACAGAAGGATCAATGCGGTCACATCAGAAACCACCCGAGTCTCCTTGACAGTGTTCTGACAATCAGGAACTTCAGAGGAGAAAATCTGTTATGTAGAAGTAACTACTTTAATAGAAGAAAACAAACAAACAAACAAACAAAAAAAAAAAAACCAAAAAAACCCACAAAAAACAGACACTAGCTAAAATGTTGACAAAAACACTTTGTAATTAAATTTGAAAGTGTCAGGACTTGAACACTTGTGCCAGAGGTTAGTCAAAGTCTCACTTAGTAGTTTTTTAGTTTCAGTGTGGGATTATTACCTTTTCTTTTTTAGACTTGGTGTTAATGCAGTCATCAGCTGTATGTCATGAGTCATTTTGTCAGACAAGGTGCATGAGTATCATGTATATACACACATTTGTAAGAACTTCCTGAGGAAAGAAGAGCTACAGTTTTTTGAAAAAAGTTCTAGTATCCAGTTAATTGTCTATAAAGCTCTGAAATTCGAACTGATGTCCTTGACTCATCAGTATGAGGTGTGTGCAGCAGATAAGAGGATTTGAAAAAGAAGTCCTGTGTTAAGAGTTCATGTCACAGGAGCTTTGCAGACTGTGAGTATTGAGCAATAACACCATTAGTCATACAGAATCGCCTTTTGTCTGGGACCTTGCTGGAGACAATGCAAAACCTTTGTGACCTGTAGCCCTTCAACAATTTAGTCCTTTGGTTAACCTAGGCAGGCCAAAATAATAAACAAGCAAAAATATACATGCAGCCTTCTAAGTAAGAAACTCTCAATTTTATTTTCTCCTGTATTAGAAGGAGGTCCACTTTTTACTTTGTCATTTAATTAGATTCACTGATCGATAGGTTGTTTTGAGGGTGGATTTTTTTTGTCTTTTTTGTTTCACAGAAAGTTTGAGACTGCAAGCCAGATATACTTTTGTACACGTTTGAATCAGGCTTAAAATTGGAAATCTATTTCTCAAGTTTTTTAACCTTTACACACTTCAGCTTGATTGGGATAGAATTCATAGTGCATTATTTTAAGCATGCTGAAACCAATAATGTCTTTTCAAAGTTAGTGTAATTTTTCCACTTGGGATGGTTCTTTACTAGCTTTTTCTCCAAACTCAGGATTTAGTGGTAACTGAGTTGCTGGTCTGCATTGTTACGGTGTCTTGGTAGAGCTCAAGTTGAGACTGGGCCATATCCACCTGGGAGTAAGGAAGACTACTTGTGTAGAGAGCAGACAAGAGAAGCTCTGAGAGGCTGCCCAAATACAAAGCCATTGGCTTTGTGAATTGTTTCAAAGTTGCCACCACATCAGTGCCACACCTTTCCAGGAAGGAGGAACTAGTGCCAGAGAGAATCAAGTAACAAAGTTGAAGACATGGAAAACCTTGTTGGCCTGACTGACTTGAAGCCTCCTTAAGGCCACTGTGCCTGCTAGTTAATATTTTTGAGCTGAATCATTGACCACAGAGCTGTTCCAATTAAGTAGATGTCCCAGTCAAACACTTTATGTGCAGTTCTGTTAAGCAGATAAAATACTTGGTTAGTTGAAAACAGTAGAAGGCCAGTGTTTGGAGGGGTTTGCACACGTTTCAGAGTGACTGTTTGACACATTCAAAAAGGTTACTTTTTTCAGTTGTTTTAATAGTTTTTTTAATAATTTTCTTCTCAGCAAATTGACTACTTGGTGAACCAGTATAACACAACTAAGGATAAAGCACTGTCTGACCTAAATAGTAAGTATTTTTATTTAAAGGGGTTTATCAATGTATATTTAAAAGCTTCAATAAGATAATGTAATTAGTTCATAGTGCAAAGTGAAATTTCATTTATGAGAATATGGTTTTCAAATACAAGTGCTGTTCTCAGTGATAAATGAGACTAAAATCCTTTTCACATAAAATGTCTCAGAGCTGGTATAATGCATAGTATTTACTGAAATAAAAATATTTGTTTAAATTATCATCCAATAAGTCAGGCTAATATTTTATTTTCCTTTTTAATTTTGGAATACATGTCCCTCAGGTGTTCAAATTGGAGCCAGATATCAAGGAACAGAGCTACTAGCAGTAGTGATAATTCCAATAAGAGAGATCTCTGTTTATTTTTCTTGTTCTACCTTTGTCCTCTCTTCAGCTCGAGTTGAGTTATAAGCTTATCTTCTTTCTAAAGCTGCTTAATGTATTTGCCATTTCAGAACAAGCAGTTGAAGAGCAGGAGATAAAATTTGAATTAGAACTGCTGCATCTTCTCCTTCAGCACAGTTAACAGTGTGAGGCATGATATTTAAAGCTCTCAGTAAACAAAGACAGAAAACTGAGGGGTTTTTTTTGTAATTTAGGATTCACTTTCCAAAATTCCCAATAGAAAGGGCTGACCATAATCAGTACACACAATGATTCAAGGTGCACTGTGTGCCAGGTGTTTATACATAATGCATATTATGTATATTATTTATAATGCATACAGGTTTCATTGTTGGATTGAGGGATTGTTGCTGGGATCAAGCTGTGCAGTTGTGACATTGTGCCACATATAATAAACTGAGTCTCATGTCCAGAATCTCTGCTTCTGTGTAGGTTTAAAATGTATATTAAAAGTAGTTTTCAGTTCAGCCAGCTTTGCATACCCTGAGTTAATGTGTCTTGTCTGTGAGAGGCTTTATTGTACATTGAATATGCCTGTGAAAGTAGTAGTAGCAGTAGTTAAGTAGTCATCCTACTTAATTCTCAGCAGGAACACTCTGGTCTAAAAAAGAGATGTAATTTTTAAGTCTGTGATAATAATAACAGTAATAATAAAAAATTGATGTTTGTACTTCAGGTGTTGGCTTGAAGCTTTCCAGCCACTCCAAACTGAAATTTCAAATCAAATGTTTATTTGTTCTCAAGGCAAATTATAATGTTAGTTAACAGATCCTATGGGGTCTGTGATGAGAGCAATCATCAAATAAAGATAGCTTTTAATTTCTTCAAATATCAGAATTAAGTGTGTGACACCTGGGTACAGAAGGATTTTTTCCTAAGGGAATCAACAGTAGTAGGAATCTCTAGAGAACTGTAGATGAGTTCAGTTTGCCTACCCTAAGAAAATGTGGAAGAGTGTTTTCTACTTGGTAGAAGTTCTCATCCCAAGCCAGACATGACAGTGCTGACAGTAAGGGATGCTTCTGTACCAGGAAGTATTCCCATCTTATCAAAAGGAAAACAACTGATAAATCAGTTTACTGTGATCTGAAAATGGAGAGGACCCGGTGATTACCTAAAGGATGTGTCACATCAAGATGTTTCACCAGCTCTGCTCAGCGTTTCTCTGTTGCTTTGCTGAAGCAAGGCTTGTTTGTTTGTGGGCAGGGAGACTGGAGGGTGTGGAGGTGGGGGAGCTGGGGCTGTGGTGTCATTGCTGGATGTTCTGCAGGAGGGTACAGGGGCTTAATGAGCTTAAGGGATTTCAGCAGGGCTGGCTTATGGGTGACCTTGGTGTTGCTGGATACATGAGGAACAGGAGAAAGGAAAAGAATCCACTTCTTCGTTTCTCTTGCAACATGAAAACATAGTGTGCAGTGAAAGGCTATGCCACAAAATTCCTGTCCAGATGCTGGACCTCTTGAAGAAAAATTGTGGGAAAAATCCTGTTCCCAAAAAAGTAACAAATGCAGTGAAATATGCATTGTGGAGTTTGTTGAAACTCTTGTGTGTCTTTAACCGTGTGGTCAAGTTTTAATGAATATTTCCCACCATGTTTTGATTTACTTCTTTCATTTATAAACCTATAGCTAGCTAAAGCAGAGCTGTGTCCCTGCATTACCTTCTGTCACTTAAGTTCTGTCAGGCTTTAGAAAAATTTCAATAATATATGTATATTTATTTATATGTGTATGTATGTATGAATGAAATTGTATACATTATATATATAAGCATACATATATGTATGTACATAATATATGTATTTGTTAAGTAACGAGTCAGAGAGCAGGTAGTTTAAGAGACAGTTCAAATTGAGCTAGTGTATGATGTGTTGGTTATTTTTATCTCTCCATACTACAGATGTTGGACCTGTGCTTGGGACTAGAGTTCAGGAACAGCTGGGAAAAGAAGTGCGTCCTGCACTTGATGCAGCTCTGACAATGGCAGGAGGTAAAGATGTACATGTTGTTGTATAATATTCTGTTGCCCTGGTAAAACAGGCACAACATGGGATAGCTTTGTGCAAAATACCATGAGTCAACAGACTATTTTTCTACATGCCTGGATATTTCTTTTAAAGAGAGGATTTCAGACATCTTAAGATTGACAAATACACTTAAAAGCTAAATAAAAATTTACGTGCTATTGTTGATACTTAGTTTGGCAGTCATTGAATAGGGATGAAATCTGAATTTCCTGCTCCAGGTTGCTATCCCTTTCTGCTGAATATAAGAGAAACTAGGAAAACTGTCCTTTTAGAGTTGCATAATTATTACAGCTCTTTGCAAATTAGTCAGGGATTTTTTCTTGTACACTGCCAAGATTATTATGAGAGTGTTAACCAGCATTTCTTCATTATATCTTTGAGTTTGGCATTGCTCATTCTTAGTTCTCTCTCTCTCTTTAGAGAAAATATTCCTTTGTTATTTATTTTTCCATTTAAGGCTTCTTTTTTCATGAATTAGATACAGTTTACAGAGCAAAGGGAAAGCATCCATGAACTTGAGTCACTTTGATTTTTTTTAATCCATGAATTCTTTCTCATTCACTTGTCATCATTCTCCTTTTTTTTTTTTTTTTTGCTTTATTTATTATAATTTTCTTGAAGTCAAAGTGGAAAGGGCTATCAAAGGTAAAAAACACAGTAAAACCTTGTGTGGTGTGAAGTGCACTTTGTTTTTGTAACTTTGTGTATTCTTAGTTGTGTTTGTGTGGTTCTCTGTTTACTAAATACCTGCTCAGTGTTTGGGATTTTAATTTTCTTTTGTTTGGTGTGATTGGGTTGGAATCTAAAGCCTGACAGTATGGAGCACTCACTAATGCTTGGCTGATGCAGCATGATCCCCTTATCTTTCATCTAGCAGCTATATAATTTGTGAGTTGGAGTATAAGCAAAAAATACTGAGAATACAATTTGATGGATATGGGCTTTTAGTTTCTAATGACCGAGCGTTAAAGTTCTTTACTGAAACCACTGAGGAAGGAGAGGTAGGGAAACAGTAGGAAAGCAGGAAGTGGATGAAATACCAATAAAAGTAACCTGAGCACATTACTTTCTCTGTAGAAAAGCACAAGTGGTATATTTTATATGCAAAAAGTACATATTCTGTGCTAGAATTTTCTCTGCTAGGGTTTTTCTGGGAGGGAGGCAGTAATTAAATCAGTATTTTTACGATCATATGATTTATGCATGTACATCTTCTCTTCATATCTGTTCCTGTAGGCTGCATTATAACAAAAGTTTTTTTTAAATTTCCACATCTTTGCAGCCATCAGAGAAACAAAGGAAGCACTGGAAAATGTGAGTGTCTCTGTAGAGGTTTTGCAGGAGGGAACAGAGAGACTTCATGCAAACTTGACAGATGTTAAAATGCACCTGAGCAACACCCTCAATGACTCTGCGTGCAATGCGGCTCAGGCTGCCTCAACTTGCAATATCATCAGGAATTCATTAGCTCAGCTGAACATCAATGCCAATTTTAGTGGGGTAAGAGCTTTTAATAATATTTTTTCAGACTCTTAAAGTGTAATTGCCTTGAATAAGCCAAGTAGTATTTCTGCCATTCAGTGGCTTGGTGTGTGCTGTCACTTGTGAGATAAGTGACCTTCCTTTTTCTGTGTTTCTGGGTAATTCCAGTCACTCTTTTCATCTTCTGTGTAGAAAAGGATAAAATGTGTGTCAGGCAGCTATGTTAAAGTGCTGCTGTGGGCAGTGAAATCATCTTCCCTCCCAAAAATGCTGAGGGTTAAGCTTCGCTTTTGTACAGCAAAGGTTTCACGAGTGTTAAGGAAGATTCTCCTAAAGATAACTTTAGTTTCTTTACCCTCTCTCCTAACTTTGAAATATTTACTGAATTAGCAAAACTGCTACTTCTATGTGACTCAGGCATGTTTTTTCCTTCCCAGTTGCCAGGTGTGAGCTCGCAGCTTGCAAAGATCAATGATGTCCTTAAAATAGACCTTTCTAGTCTGGTTCAAAAGGTATGTTTCTTGACAGATTTTTAAACTCTTAATGAATAAACTGGGATATGTGTATCACTTGGTTTCTCAAGCAGAATTCTTTTGTTGCCACCTCAACCTGCTTCATAGTTGAATATCTCTCATTGTTTGGCCAGGATTTAACACTTGAAGTATGAATGCCGTGCTTTGTATCTCCAGCATAATACAAATCTAAAATGTTTCACAAGTTGTCTGCTTGAAAGAACAGTCCTTAAAAAATGAAAAGACAGAAATGTGGATCCAGTAACATGCTATTTATTTTTTGGCTCAAACTAAAGAAATAAAAAAAATCCATGGTCTCCTGATTAGTTTTATTGTATCCAACTATCTTGAAATATTAATTTCAAATTCTTTATGTGCATATTTAACATTAAATCTGTTGCAATGGACCAAGTGTAATGGCTATTAGTACTTTTTGCAAGACTTTCCACAAAAAAACTATGATTTTCACCGAGGAAAAGAATGCCTTAGTTTGAGTGGTTGAAAAATCGAGGAATCTGAAAACGTGCTAGGACTAGAAGGCACTTTTTGAAATCAAAGGCTGTGTGTAGGGGTTGAGACCCCTTCTTGCTTCTGCAGTGATCAGGCTTGCAGGCAGGAAGGCTTCAAGTATCCACTGCAATGGTTTCTCTCTTCTGTCCAAATGAGCTACTGAGCTTGGTCCCCATAGTGTGGACCCCTTCTTTCCCCTTCTCACTGAAGAAGGCATTGCAGTGTCTTTAGAGGCAATTGGATTTCGTTGTTTGCTATATGGATTTCATGTTTGGAAGGCACAGACTTGGAAGCAGGAGGTGTTAGGCTGGCACAGAATAACTCCTGTCATTTAGTGAGTCTTCATATGTGTGTTTCTGGCTTTTAGATGAGTTGTAAGACCTGACAGGCAGCAAAGTTTGAGATATCTGTGACTGATTCATGTGTATTTAAATATAGATTTCCCCCCCGCCAAGGAATATTCTGGCGACCAAAGTATATCTGAAATATATTTGGAGTTCCTATTTTGCTTTCACCTTTTCTAATATGCAGTGATAAAACCATATTTTTCTTAATATTACCATATACATTTTATTATGTGTGTGCTTTTCATCTTTGAATAAAAGGTAAAAAAACTGCAAACAATTTGACAATGAGAAACATGCCATAATTTTTTCACGTGTTTTTCTTAGGGTTATGCTGCATTTAATGATACTCCAGACTTGGTGGTGAATCAAACCAGGAACATTTTATCAGGTGAGGACAAAATATCTTTTCACTTTGTTTATTGTTTTTGTTTTCTTTTATTGGCAATATATTTTTTTTGCTAAGTATCATTAAAAATGGAAATGTGAAACGTAACTATTTTTTAAAATTTGGTGCCAGATGAAAGAAATGTAGAAAGCAACTGTGTCTTGATGACGACTCTAAATTAAATCTAAAAATAGACCATGTGGTATTTTATAGAGGAGTTTTTTCTGTTAGGCTTTTTACTGCTCAGGTAATGATCCTCACTTCACACTGACGCTTTATTTGGTTGAAAAACTAATTTTCCTTGACTGATGTGTTTGTACTAAAGAGTGTGATGTTAGAAAAGCTGACCCCCTCCTGCTGCTGTATTAAAAATGTGATAGATGGCAAAGTGAAAGTCAAAATACACCTTAAGGATGACTGAAATGGTGTCTCAGTTGTTTTGTTACTTAGGCTGTACACTTTTCGCTCTTTGCCTGTACCTGTATGGTATGTATACTAATCTGTTCTAATTTTTGTTCTTGCATTGTGGACCTGTTCTGCATTATATATAAGCAGCTGTTCCTTGTAAGTTTTTCTGGTTTGTTTTTTTTTTCTTCCCCTCCTGGGCAAAATGAAGCACAGTATACATATAAGCATAGTGTACTGTGGGAACTTGCCTGTAATGAGCCAGTGTTCTAAAACTGATACTGTGCTTTTCATTAGGAAATCTAGGGCAGATTTACTCATTTTCCATATCTGAGATTTTCCATGTGTAAACACAGACAAAATATCATAATTTATCTATTTATAAATTGTTGGGGCTTTGTTTGTATAAAAACGGAGTTTGAGTTACAAAAGCAAATAAAATAAACAGGTTTACTAGGGAAAAATGCATTTATCTGTAAACTTCTAAAAGAACTGTGATTAATTACATGGTTGAGTTTGAGGAGTAATCATCAAAACAGACAAAGGCTTGTCCAGTTGTATTTTGAGAAAGAAGAAAGTATTGCCTACCACAAAATTACAACCTGTAGTTACACATCCTGCTTTTTCAAGTATATTTCCAGTTTAAGGAAGAGAAGATTATAGAGAAACTGCATTTTACACAGAGACAATATGTATAATAAGTGAATTAATCATGTCTTTGTGTATCTAAATAATGTCTATCTAAACTCTAAGTAGAGGGTAGCATCTTCAGTCATAATCTGAGGGGAAAATTGCTTAATGGATTGTTACCTCAGGAGTGTTGCTAACTAATTGGAATGAGTTGATTAAGTAATCTCTTTTAATAAGATTGAATACAACTAGTATAGATTCTCAATATAGGCAGTCCCATTTCTGTCACAGTGTTGTATTCCCAAGATATGGAGTTTAAATAGATTCTGTTCTTCTCCATTGTAAACTTGGTAGCTGATTGTCTTGCTCAGTGTTGACATTTGCAATATTGCATGAAAAGCAAGATTTAGGTTGACTAGATAAAAAGTGACACATTAATTATAATGAGAGGAAGGAGGAAGATCTCTGGCTCAATGTCTGCATCTTGAATCATTGAACTGAATGCTAAAACAAAGTGTACGTTTTGAAATGCCATTGTGCTACTTCAAAGCTTGATGGTTTTGTTGCCTGCTTGTGTTTTCCTCACACTTGTCTTCATGGCTTGCTTGTTCCATGTGGCAAATGGCTTAATAGCATTTTATAATGCATACATGGAATGTAAATTTCCTCTAAGGATCTGTAACAGTGAAATATGTTTGTTCTTTTAGATATCAAAAGTGTGCTGGAATCCATTGGTTCAAATATTACTACCTTCACAAGAGCGCTCCCTGTTCAGAAGATTTTGGCAGATTTGATGGTGCATCTTACACAGAGTGAGGCATATGTTCAAGATTATTTTCCACTAGTGGAGCAGTATGATTTCTACAGGTATGTACAAGAAGTAAGGCAGGACTGAAGTGTTACCTGTTAATACTTTGTAATATTTTAATGTTCTGTAAAGGCAAATAAACTGTTAATGATGAACACAGTGAAAGAAAGATGTATAAAGCAGTTGTTTGGTACTGGCATTTTGGTAAAAGCAAAAAACACAGCTAATCAATAACTGGGTGCTGTTTCACCACAGTGCAAAAGGTCATTTCTGCTCTGCAGACCTTCAGGGCTTTTTCAGGAAGGATAGATACAGGTGGATGTCAAAGATGTAACACCCAAAGGAACTGATTATTTCATGATGCCAGGTGAGCTTTTATCTAGGTCTTGTTTCCATTGAGTTGCTGGTGAATTGTGAGGGCAGAGAACCAGGGAGGCCTTGAAGACAATCCATTGTTACTGTGACTTCTGTACTGCAGAGCAGGAGTAGCAGGGATTCTGTTTCACACTTGTAAATATTCGTGCACCTGTGCTTGCCCCTACTGGTCTTTGTGGTTGATTGTACCTTGTGAAAAAACATTCTTGAGACTTCTGTGTTTCTTACAGTTGAGTAACATCATATTTTGACTTGTAAAACTTTTCATTTTATACCATCTGTCTTTGTCCAGATTTAGTCATTTCTGTCCACAAGCTCTTCAAATTCTCCCTATATTTTGTTTGCTACTTTAATTGACTTTATAATCAATATTTGATTCTGTGTTTGTGCCATAATCAGTTCCACTGCTACAGAATGTGTGTTGTTGGCTTTAATACAGTGATAAATAAAAGTGAACAGAAAACTGAATTTTTAGAACCTTGCTTAGAATCTTACCTTTAGTCCATTTCTTATCTGACAGTTTTTGTGGTGAGCCTAATTTGACAAATTTATTGATATTTTCATTGAAGCTCATATTGCATTTAATCAAATAAACATATCATTTTATTCTGCTACAAGAGAATATATCTCATCTGTATGGCACTTAAATACCTTGATCGTCAAACCTAACCTAACAGTACTTCAAGTACAAATGAAACCAATAAGCCTGTAGTTGCCCAAATTACTTTCTATCTATTCCTTTCTTAATTACAGGTACATTATTTGTAGTTCTTAATATGTATCCTTTTATAAATATGCCTGTTAGCATTCTTTTTTTTTTAATTGGCTATGCGTGTTCATTGCAATAGTTCTTTTACAGATTTTTCTCTACAAAAGTACAGGGAAGAGAAAAGGAAACTTAAAAAATAAAAGCTGAAGAAATGACAACAGAAGGGAAAAGAAGTGGAGAGGGCATTGGGAGAGGATGAAGGGATAGATGTGTAATGTGTGATTAAATGGATATGCTCCAAATACCTGGACACATAGAACTGTTATGTGATGTAATTAATAAAAATGAAAGTTCATTTCCTATCCAAGATTTTTCTCCTGATCAAGTTCCATTAACTGTTCCATACATTGAAAGCAGTCCAGGACAGACACATAAAGCCTAGGTTTTCACAGCCTTAAATATATTTATTTACAATTACAAGCCTAGCACAGTGTGCAAAATTGTTAGTAAGCCTCACAGTAAGAGCAATGATGTACTTCACAACCAATGGCTAGTCCACATTCATAAATTTCTCCATTTATTCATGAATAAATTGCTGTTTGAACATCTGCTTTGAGTAATTGTTTGCTCCACTTGGAGCACTTTTATTCTTCAGTACAGTTCACCTGCATTTACTGGGGAACACCTTGTTCCTGTGCTGTGTGTTCCCCAGTCCTTCAGTAGCAGCTGACAGCAATTCAGCAGTGACTGTGTGCTGGCCCAAAATACCTGCTAGTGTAGCAAATATGTGTGTCTTTGCTGACACTGGTTGGTCAAACGGAGCCACGAGAGGGACATTTGGGAATACAGTATTGCATGATGTCTCCTGAAGGTATCCAGTGTGTTCTTCATGTGAAAATAACCAAGAACTTTATCTTTTCTTCCTTAGGTGGCTGGGTTGTCTCATTCTGTGCTGCATGTTGGTCCTGATTCTGGTCTTTTACTACCTTGGATTACTATGTGGCACCTGTGGGTATGATAAACATGCTTCTCCCACAACCAGAGGCTGTATCTCCAACACTGGAGGAAACTTTCTTATGGCGTAAGTTTCACTTACTAGGGAAAAATAAAATAAAGGTAGAAAGTTGGTTTGGTTGAGTTTTTGAAGGACCAAGTATGAAAAGAATTTGGTTTGTTACCTAGGTTTATCTGCTGAGAATAGAAATAAATACTGATTTCACACACTTATATTGAGGGACTTGGGGATTTGGGATTGTTCTTTCTTTGAGGATCACAGCTGAAGGATAAAACCTCTGAATTTACCATTATAAGGCGAGTGCTGTGGCTAGTGAATTTCTGTGCAAGTTCCTTTGGAAAATGCAAAAACTGGGGAAATTCATAACTTTCTAGTAAACTTGGAACATTTGTTCAAAGTTGTAAAAACAGCCACGCAAGGAGACAAGAAACACCTGATCTTCTGAGAGTGTTTCTGGGTGTTTTAGGTTGAAAAGTGCCTGGGAGTGATTTAATGTCATTTCTGCTGGGGGCAGGAGAAGATTGCATCTGAAAGTCTAAAACTTTTTTGAGGGCACAAGAGAGTTGAATTTAAAAAAGGAAATTGTATGGTTTTGTGTCCCTCAGATGTCATTCTTAAAACACTTTGCATGCTCAATGCTAATGTGAGGTTTCAAATTTTACCTGAAGACTTTACAGGGCTGAAACATCTAACATCTTTCAGAGGGCAAGAACATATTTGGAAAACAGAACTATTTCAACCATCAATCAGTTTTCATATTGCTGTTATAGCTGTTAAGTGTTAGCTTCACTGTTGCCCCAAGTATATATATATATATACACACACATATATATGTGTGTGTGTGTTTATACACAATGTGTTCTTATAAAGCAAAAACATACTCAATTTCTTTTTCAGTGGTGCTGGATTCAGTTTTCTTTTCTCCTGGGTGCTGATGATTGTAGTGGTGCTCACTTTTGTCACAGGTGGAAATGTAGAAAAATTGGTCTGTGAGCCCTTTGAAGATAAAAATTTATTCAAGGTGAGGTTATTTGTGTTATTAAACAATTAATAGAATCCCCATGAGTCCCAATGGTCTTGTCCATTCTGTATGGCATATCATTAATTTTAAGTGAATTTGGATCTGGTTTTACTTCCTCCTTACAAACCAAATAGAGACATTCATCCTTTCTTGGTTTAATTTGCTTTCCAGTGTTAATACTGCATGCTTGTCTCCTGTTGGAGACAGATTTTTCTGATTCAGTTGTTCCTTGGTGATGGGGAGTTTTAATATTTACTTTATGCACCAGAGAGTTTGAATTTGCTGGTTTTCCTTGTATTTTCCTTAGTGGGTGATAAGCTTAGATGTGGTTATGTGGCAAAAGACCACATATGAATAAATACATAAAGAAACTTGGAATTATATTAACATAACTGAATTTTGTCTTCTAGGTTTTGGATACACCTTACTTACTAAATAAGCATTGGAAAAACTATCTTGCTGGCGTCATCTTTAAAAATCCAAATGTTAACTTGACTTTTGAAAAAGTGTACAGGTATTAGAGTTGTGATTATGATTTAATTCAGTTCATATTTAATTCTTTTCTTTCATTCAGTTTATACATACTGGTTTTGTGGTAATGTTCTGCTTCATATTTTGGGCACATCAAAACATTGCAAATGTTCCAGAAGACATTCTGATTCTAGTGATTCTCAAGTAAAACCTATTTATTCCTATGTATGAGTTATTAGAGATAGTCACCATACTACTGTATAACAATACTAGTCAAGCTAATTGATAAAATACTTTGCATCTTTCAGAAATTGTGAATCACTTCTCTTATTGACTGAGCTTCAGAAATATAATAGGTATTCTGTTTTCTAAAGGACTGATTTTCTTAGAATAAGAAAACATTGTTAATAATTCTGTTAATACTTGGTCCTCAAGGTGGTTTTTAGGCTGATCTGTGTATTTGTATTTTTCCAGTGATTGCAAGGAAAACAAAGGAATTTATACTTCCCTTCACTTAGAATATCTGTTTAATATCAATGAGCTTTTAAATATTAGTATGGTAAGTAAAGAACCTATGAATGAGTGCATGATTCTGAAGGATGTTGGCTCATTAAACACCATCTAGCATGTCTGGGTTTTTAATGGGGTTTTGGTTTTTACACACAAAACATCCTACAGGGAGGGAAGGGCTGGCCAAGGTAATCTGAAGGAAAGAAGTTGATTTACAAATAAGATATTTTTTACCAGTCTCAGTGGGCCAGGGATGATTTTCTGATGTACTTTTTTAATGTGGTGATAATAATCTTTGTTTCAACTTTGAAACTTGTGTGGAGGGTTAAAGTCTATCTCCCAAAGACTGTTTATGGTGTTCAGTGGCAGTTTTCTTTTTATATAAACATCTCTTTGGGTGTGTTCTCCTCTGAGTCCAGTCAGATTTATGTTGATGTTGATCCAGATTTATGTTATCTTGGTTCTAAGAATTATTCTGGTTTGGTTGGAAGTAGTTGGGGTAAAAGAGTCCTTTCAGTTAAGCTGTAATGATATATGACTGCACTGTCATTAATTACAGGACTGTACTAATTATGGGGTTGCCTATAATACCTGTCTTCATTACAGCAACCCCTTAGGGTTACATGTTCCATTCTGCAAGGTACTGTACCCACCTAACAGATACAGTCCCTGCCCCAGATGATAGACAATGAAAATGAACAAGGCAGATCCACTAAGAGGGAAAGTTATTTTGAGTTTCCACAGTTGGCTAATGGAGGAGGCTGCAAAGGAAGTCAGATTTTCTTCAACTATAGCTCTGCAGCCACTGCAGGTAACATGGTTTGGGTGCAGTGCAGAAAGGTTCAGGTAACAATAACCAATCACCTTTAGCCACCACTAAAGGTATTTAGAGGAGTCTCATCCAGTCCTTGGCAAAGAGTGTCTGACCTGGCCACAGCTGAGATACTGACTTCTCTAGGTTTCCTTACTTAGGGCCAGGACTTAACATTCTAAAAGGATAAATTTCCTGGAGGGATGTTAGTTAAAACAGAATGGAAGGCAAGCAATCCATTGGTATGAAAGAGACAGAGGCGGGTTAGAACATGGCCTGGTGCATTCTGTTTAGTTTAATTGAATTAAACTGATGTGAGCAAAAAATCAATATGTGCTTCTTCATGGAAATGAGGACTCAGCAAAAGCAGGATGCTTTGGGCAGGGGCTATAGCTGAATATGTGCTAGTTGCAAACTACTTTTGTAATTTCTTTTGTTTCTCTCTCAGTATACAGAAGATGTAGCACTTAAAATTGAGCACATTCAGATAAACCTTAGCAAAATCATTCTGCTGGATGAAATTGGGAAGGAAAATCTTCTGAATTTCAGCTCTTCAGGAATAGATGGGATAGACTTTTCAGCATATTTGACAGAGGTGAGACGATAGTCAACTACGGACATGACTGGAACAAAACATAAAATAAAATGTTTGTTTACCAACCTGTAAAACAGCAAAATCTGCTTATGTGTGAAACACCATGTTTTGGAGGTTCATACAAGTTGGGGAAAAAAACACTTAAGAAGTTTAAGTTAATAAATAAAAAAATAAGAGTAGACAGATAGTATAGTTAAGTGCAAACTGTCTGTAAATAAAATAACAACATACTCCTTTTCTTACTGCTCACATCTTGTTTCAGATCAATAAAAGTGTTACCAAGGTTGATCTTCTCTCATTTGCTAATGATTTAGAAGCAAGAGCAGACCAGCTGGTAAGTCCAATTCAATAGTATAATAATATATAAAATATATCATTTATGAACACTTCACAGGAAGCAAAGGCATCTCTGAGCACTGAGGTCTGTCATTGTTACACATCCAAAATGGAGTTAGCAGTGTGCATTCAGTGTGTATGCAGGTTTTGCCACCAAAAGGAAATGGAAAATAAATTTATATCTGAGAGTGAAACCAAATTTTATAGTATTTGGCAAGAGCTCCAGATAAGCATTTGGACTTCAAAATCAGAGCAGAAACTTCTGTCTTCTGTCTGCAAGGTGGAAGCCACAAACATAGGAAATACCCTTCACAGGTGCCTTTCCAAGTGACTGGCTAAAAATACTTAAAATTCTGTGCCACTCACAAAGAAGAGGGTGCCTCAGGGTGATGCCCACATTTCCAAAACAAAAGCAAGTACCCATGACTGGGAGATGCTTGTCGCAGCTGGGGTGCAGTGCTGCAGGGTTTGTGCAGTCAAGTTTGTGGCCTGTGCAAGGGAGATGTGCTCACTCTTCTGTATTTAAGACTTAGTGCATCATGTGAAAATTCTCTTCAGTTAAATCTGTCCTGATAATGTTAAAGCTAGATAAGCCAGGTAGTATATCTGGTTTGGTTGCTGAGGTTTGAGTTATTAATACAGTGATTTCCCCCCACCTTGTGTTGAGGAATTCAGTTTGTCATGCCCCGTTTTTAGCATGAGCTGCTCTGGAGTGGATGTGTAACTTTCATTGTTTTTTGCTTTGTTGGAAAGCTTCGAGGTTATTGAACAATACTGCATAATTGCATTTTTTGCAGCCAAAAGGAGCCCTGGAAAACGCCTTAAAAGGACATGCAAACAACATTCGAATGATTCATAACCAGCAAGTTGTTCCACTGGAGCAAGCTATGGTAAAACATTAAAGCAATACTGAAAAGTACTTGTAGAAAATGCAAATTTCTAAATATCTTGAAGAGCTTAGAAAGCTGGACTTCTATAAGCACAGGTTGTGTCAATAAAGAGTAATCTGTCTAAAGTATGTTTTTAATAACTTAATAAATTTTCGTACTTAAAATCCTGCTCTTTTATAATGCTGTCTAAAATAATGGCCTTTTCCCCATGTTTTTCTATAGCTGTTTGTGATTATATATGGATAGAAGAAGAAGCGGGGGAGAACCTTAAAAACTCTTAACCCTAAAACCCCCATAATCACTCATTTTCTTTTTTTACTGGTCAGTGGTCTTCAGTAATAAAAGCCATTATCACTTTGACACTTTATTTCTTGGAGTTAGCAATCACCTAACAGTATTGGAATTGGAAACTCCCTGGAGTAGTATGTAGAGCCAATATCTTTTTTATTGATGCTGTGAAAGATGCAGCAGAGCTGCTTCTGCCTGATTTCAGCACAGTCTTGTTTAGTATCATACTGTGACTCTCCTGCATGTTAGGTGTTGTTTTTTCCTCCACATATCATGAAGACTTTTAGTTTATCCTAGCATCTGATATTGTGTGTCTGTACCACTTAGAGAAAAATACTAGGTCTTCTGGTCCACTCTGATTCTATGCTGTTCTTTCCTAATTAACTCCTAATTATTCTCATCTCTTTTTTCTTTTACAAAACTGACTGTCAAGAAATATGTTAAAGCTAGGGTAAGTGCTTTTTCCCTTCAGAAATTGCACAGAGAATTCTCTGAACATTTGGGTCTGAGTTTAACTGTTCCATCTTCCCTCCAATCTTACTTAGTTTATTGCATCTATCTTTAGTTAAATCAGTGCTGTTAGTGAAGTACTGATTCAATGATTAAACCCACAATGTATTAATTTTCATGCAGCTGTTACTGTTGTAAACACTGTGATATGCAATACTAATAACAAAATAATCTGTAGAAGATCAAAGCATGAATACAAGCTTAAAACAGGTGGGCTCTTACCTGTAGTAAGTACTTGAAGCTTTTTTTTCTCCCCTCCTTTCCAATAGAGCACTTTAAATCAGAGCATTAGGTTACTGAAGAGGACATCATCGGAACTTATGGTAAGCTTTCTGGCAACAGGAACATTTCTGTGTTTTAAATCCTTCTGCTACATATGCAGGACATATATTTTCAGTACCGTTTTCTTCTATTTCTAGCTGTTCCATTATTGCAAGAGATTGTAATGCATTGAGGAAGTAATAAGGATTTAGATCTCTCTTCTGTGTAAAGGAAAATAGGAAAAGAAAATCTGGGATGGTTTGGGGAATATGAGCAGTAAACTGAACCTGTATCTGTCAGGTGATAAAATAGGCTTCAGTACCAGTCTGTATAATGTGTTACTAATTTTTCTCAGAATATAGGGATTTCTTTTCTAGAATCTTTGAAAGCAAAACCTGGGGGGGAACAACCACAAAACACAATGCAAAAGAACAACTGACATAAGAGAGCTATGTGATTCACATCTTTAGGCAGCTTTTGTTCCACACCCAGTTCCTACTGGGGTCTGTTTCTTTAGGTTTTACTCATTATGTTCCTGCTTCTGTACCATCAGCCTTATTCTGGGATCCTGGATCTGCAGAGAGGCTTTTCCAGGGCAGCCCACATTTCCCCTCTAAGTAGTGTCTGCACCACAGTGAGACCAGCTGGCTTCACTCTGCCAGAGAGTGAGCAGCAGGATGATTGCTTTCCTGGAAGTAAAGCTTTCAGCCACCAGCCTGCCTTGGCTCTGCTAGCAAGAATACAGCCACGCTAGTAGCACACTCATAGTCTCAACAATTTGATGGGCCATACCTACTTTAATGCTTCTCATTACAGTTTTCACCATCCACAGCAGAGAGCAGCTAAGTATCTGTTAGAATCTGTGATTTGAAACTGGGTGAGGAGGGAAGAAGCCATGATGTAAGGTGTTGATAAGAAAGGGATGATGTTTGACTCTAAAGTATATTTAAGAAACATCTCTACATTTTCAGGCTCTGTGTACACTGTCCTTTGTGTGTGTTGTGTGAGAGAATTTATGGGGGTGTGAAAAAATAGTCCTTCAGGTAGTTGATTAGAGGCATATTCTGGCTGTACAGAATCCTACTTCAGTCCTCAAGAGTTGTTGTGATGGTATATGGCCCACTGTTTTCTTCCTGTGCATTTTGTGTGTCTGTAGTGTGTATACAGACATTGATTTAAGGAAAGAGAGTAGAAGATAAAAACTATCCTAGTATATAAATTAGTTATGTAGGTTCCAGGAAAAGATACCACATCATCACCACTGACTCATCCTTTTTTAGAATGAGACAATATTGAGATGATCATGAATCCTTAGGCAGGCTCATATTCTGTCTGTAAATACATTTTTTGTCAGGTTTTGACAAGACAGTGACACTGGTTTATCAGGAGAGTAGGGTCCTGGCAGTGGCCGTAGAGCCATTGCAACAGCCTGAAGGGGATTTGTTTATATTAAACACAATCTCTTCCTGTCCAGGTTAAGGTGAAAAATGTCATTAGTGCTGTTAATGCTGCCCAGGATCTCATAAATAACAATGCTTCTCAAGTAATTGTCCAGGTAAGCTCTATTTGATCAAAGTACGTTAATTTATGATGTCACAGAGATAAAGGTTAATTTGCTTTTGTTCTCTTTGATCTGGTCCTAGGAGACAAAAAAGTACATGGATACCATAATTGGCTACTTTGAGCAGTACACTCAGTGGGTCAAGGAGTCGGTAAGGTGCATTTACTTTATTGAGAGAAGCTGTGCTTAAAAATAAGAAAGCTAAACAGTGTTAGTAATAATAATAATGATGTTACTTTGATAGTGTGTTTTATTGTTTCAGGTTTTAATACATTTGCACTTAATGTGAGTGGGAAAATCAGTCTCCTATAGTTTTGTTGCATTTACAGAATGGATATGATGAGTTGTGTTGCTTGGAATGCAGTGCAAATTTAGCAGTATCATTTTAAGGGCTAGCCTAAAATCTACTATTTGTGCCAGTACTTTACTGAACCCGTCCCTGCATAGTTGAAATTGATGTCGTTAGCATCTTGTTTTATTTTTCTCTCTTCAGCTGCAGCCTTTGAGAAAGTAAGCTGATGTTTAAAAGACTTTCAGTTGATATCATATCCTACTGTTATTTATTTTTAATTTGGAAATATTTTTTTAAATAACAATTTAGTAAACTATAACTTCGGAAAGCTTACAGGTTTTTATTTTAATCTGTTAGATACTTTAAACTGTAATTTAATTTCTTTTCAGATTTCAATGGAAGTAGCAGCATGCAAGCCTATTGCCAATGTGATAGATACCGCAGTAGATATTTTTTTATGCAGCTATATAGCTGATTCTGTGGTAAGAAACATTTTTTTACTCAGAATTGGGGCATCAAGGGGAAAGTTCTTTCAGTATACATCTGCGTTTAATTATTCTGGCTCAACTATTCTGAAGTAAGATAATAAAGGATCACATACAAAGTTATGCAAGGAGAATGTTCTGATCTGGATCAAGTCAAAGACAAACCAGTGCTGGACTTTCTGGATTTTCAGTAAACTTAAACTTCTATTAGCAAGAATTCTGTAAAATTAACTGATTCGGAAACACCTTGAAATGGAAAATGGAAAAACATAAAGATCTGAAGCTTCATTTGTTACTATTGCTAACTTACAAGAGTGAGGTGTGGGCAGGAAGCAAATAGAAAATACCAAGGAAAAAAATTTTCAGGTATCTTACCTGAATTCTAGAAAACCTGAATAAGTTTTTATCACTAGACTTGTAGCAGACAGATCTTGATTAATTTCTGCATGTTGGAGACATTGAACATGACTTGTAGCAGAATAGAAGGGCAGTATTGGCTTTTTCATCTTGCCAAAAGGACTTGGAAAGAGGACAGCATGTATTAAAAGTAAAGTAAGGCACCATGTGCCTGGAAGGTACCTAAAATGCCTCCTAAACTACTATTTAGCTTTATGGCACTTTAATCAGATCCTACTCACACTACCAGTAATAAATGTAATCAGTCAAAGCCAAAACACTCCGGCCTTGATAATGCTGAACTGTGAAATGTTTAGTTTTGGTAATGCTTAACCATGAAAACCTCCTAATCTATGTTGTACTCATTGATTAGCTCATACATTACAGCTTCTGTTCTCCTTTGTGGAGCCATTACCCCTCTGGTGAGAGATGAACCATGATTTCCCTGATGACAGAACTTAGCTGAGTCACTTGGAAGTTAAAGTGCCTCCAGCCAATACAAATCAAATTTGAAAAAAATCATCATTTTAACACCAGGTGATAACTCAGTTCAACTGTATAATAATGAAATTAGTTACACAAACAGGGCTGCAGTTTGCAAGTTATAAAGTGCCTTAAGAAAGTGCTGGAAACTCATATTTTGACAAGAACTGCAAGAACTAATTTCTAATATATTCTTTTGGTAACAATGGTTAGAATATCAAGCAGGGGTTCAGTACTTTACTGATTAGTTTTCTCCATGACCTTTTTCCCTGATTTTTCTATTACTTTTATTTCAGAATACCTTCTGGTTTGGGTTGGGAGGCTCTTCAATGTTTCTAATTCCTGCCATAATTTTTGCTGTAAAACTCTCTAAATACTATCGTAGGATGGATACAGAGGATGTTTATGATGAGTAAGTATATATTCCAAAATAAATTAAATGGCAAATGGATTAAAATGTTTTTTCTAGTGTTTCACGTGAAGGTTCTGTAATTCTTAAACCTGTGTTGCCAGATTAGAACTGCATGCTCATGTGTAATGCTGCAGGTTTGGGTCAGTGCCTGCAAAGTGCTTCATGCAGGTGGCCTTTGGTAGCCTTAACTTGCCATGAATGCAGATAATGCTGGCTCTGACTTTGAGAATCTTGCTCCAGAATGAGGTCTTCAGAGCTTTGTGAGCAGCATTTATAGAAATAAGTTCCAAATGTGCAAGTTATTAGCTTTGCTAAGTAACCTGTTAAAGTGAATTGTGCCTGATTTATAGTCTCCTTGAATTAATTATTTGCTTTCTTGCTGTCTTAGTTATTCCTAACCAGTCTTTCCTTTTTCAATTGCAGTTCCTCTGTCTCAGGGACTTGGCATTTTACTTTATGATAACTATTCTTACGTATTTTCCTGTCAGTTTTTTTACTGTTTTCTTTTCTGCTCCTTGTTTTGCTCATTGTCCAGTTAGCCTGTGCACTGCATTTCTCCCATTTCACAGTGGTTGTTTTTCATTACACATTCATAAGTCAGTAGAGCAGAAACAGGCATGTACAGCTGAAATTAGTCACTTATTAGAGTCTAGTTAATTGCTCCTCCTTTTCTGTGTTTTTAGTTTCGAAAATATACCCATGAAAATGTAAGACTTTTGCTGATACTTATTAAAATTATTTTATTAATATGGGAGGGTTTATATTTTTAATGTAACCTGTTACTTCAAAAGAGGTAACATGTTCTGTTTCTCCAGACTTGATAGATTATATTAGAGTCTCCAATTAAACAAGAATAGAAAAATAATTTATTGATTTTTTGGCAAATATAAAAATACTATAAAATGTAAAATTATAATTATGCCATAAATCTTGAATATTACCAAAAAAAAGTTATATTCTATTGTACAGACACAGTTTATCTTTGCTTATAATACCATCAACCATGTACATGTCTTAGAAGCCATATTGTACATAGTGCATCTTGTAGTTAACATGGTCTTTCTTGGTGTATTTATTTTATTGCAGTACGGAAAATGGTAATAATGGTTATCATAAAGAGCATTTATATGGTATACACAATCCTGTTTTTACAAGGTAAACCAAGTCTCAAACTGCATGCCTTCATGTGTCCTTATTTCAGCTTCTCTTTTAATCACATTTCCAATTTTCTCCATGCTTTAAAGTGAATCTCATAATTCTCTGGGGGTTTCTTGCATGATTATTCACTATAGCAAATGATGTCTAATGTATATTTCTCAAATATTCTTTACATAACACCAGGTAGAGAAGTACTTTCCTGCAATTTAACAAAGTAATTGGTAAATTTGATCTTAAAATCCATGTAATCAGGTATTTAGCCAGCACAGTAGTTGGTCCTAAATTGACAAACCTATTAAAATGCTCTGATAGCAGATGAAAGTGATAGGATGGAAATGCATCCTGAGTGGTTGTATTTTTCAAATGGTGAGAAGAGATCTCCTGTGTAAAAGGCAAGTGTTGCAGGTATGCAGGAAGCATGAGCATAGAAAATGGGTGTTTTTGCGTGGGTAGGACTAGAATGTAGCATCACAAAGCAAGAAGCTCAAATTATGTTTAAAAAAAGGAGGATGTTGGGGTTATTTTCTGCCTCTGCAGCTTCTGTACTGTACATTAGCTATTTGTAAGACTCAGTTTCCAGGGGGATAATACTCTGTATCCCACAACTTCATTATTTGGTTTTGCAAAATTTGCAAGCTGCTTAAGAAAGGTTTAAATGTATGATTAAGTCTGTAGCTCACTGTGCCTTACTTTGCAACTTCATGACTGACTGTAAATGAGTATTTATAGAGAAGATACCACTATGCTTTAAATAGCAGGTGAATAGCGGGAGATCAAAGTTTGGGTCTTGACAGAGTTCATGGCTGCATCTGATGATGATGAGGATGGCTATTATTATTATTATTAGTAGTAGTACTAGTATTAGTATTATTAGTATTATTTAGGACTGTATTTTACAATAATTATTTACTGACCAAATCTTCATTCCATATCTCCTTCTGAAGGAAGTCTTTATATAACAATATTTTTGGTGGTATTTATGATCACAGTTGTTGTGGTCTGTTCTGCAACTCAAGGGTGCTTGGTCCCCAGGTTAACTGACAAGGAGTTTAAGTCCAAAAATCTCCCCACTGGCATATCTAAGGACTCTCAGTTTTAAGGACTTTCAATATTTTACATAAGAGAAAATTATTAATTTTTCAGGCCTTATAATACCTTTTCTGATCTTTGAATCTTTAATATGACTGTTAATATTCTTGAGGTTCATAGCATGTTTTCTTATGATATTTCAGTCATTGATAAATAGTTTAATTCAGCATTGCTGAACAACCTAAAAATTAGTAGCATAAAATAATCTTTTACACAAAGATCCACTAGTTCAGTCCTGACTTATTTTGATAAAATGCTAAAATTTAAAGATTCATTTTGATGCAGTGCTGTCTTCTGATGTGCTAATTTGAGGTAATTTGAAAAACTGCTAATTATGGCATACATGCTTTGAATTTCTCAGTATGGCATTCCCATATGAATAAAATTAAATTTCAGCATACTCTTTGCTTTTATGCTATCCTTGATTTTTCTCATTTCCTACAAATTATTTTTGGATATACTTTGAGAGACGTTACTTTGATTAGATCTCTGTACACCTATACTTTTGCAGGTTTAAAAAATGCCATAGGGGTTTTTTTATCCTTCAAAATCAGCTGGATAATTTTGCTGAAAAGAGATGCAATTATTTTTATAACATTAGGATATGTAAGTACAAGTAAGAACTACATGAGGTGTATGTGTCTGACACAGGTATTTTTATATACATGGCAAGGACACAAATAGCCTCAAATGCAGCAAAACGTGAGGCTGGATTAATTGCACAAAAGAGAAGTGTTGAATAGGCAATCCAAGTATTTATTTCTTTAATGAAGAAAAAATAACCTGAAAGATTGGTGGAGAAAACCATGAATCTGTTTCCTCTTGTTTGAAAAATACTTGATTAAATGAGTAAAGCATTGAGGCTGTCTTAGGCCTGAGCTTGTCTCACCTAAGTTAGACACAGTATTCTGTTCCATTTATAGACAAAAGAAAATTATGGGTTTATTTTATGGTTTTTTTTTGTTTTTCTCACGTAGCTCTGTGGAACAGTGGTAACACATACTGGAAATGTTGAGGGGTAAGTAATAAACTTAAATCAATTCTAGACTACTTTACTATTTTAGGAAGGCTGCTCTGATTGCTGCAACACTAGTATGCTGTGAGGTCTGTGACCAAAAAAAGTTCTCCAGTCATATTGATGTTTGTATAAAAATCTATCCCTTCACTCCATTTAAATTACATGAAAATTCAGTCTGTATAAATTTTTTCCTGAATTGTTTTTTGTTCTTATTTCCAGGCTATATAAATGAGGCTCAAGACTCTTCTATGGGAGTACATCATTGTTCTTCCAAGCATGTTGGCATTTCCATTCATCTGACAGATCCTGAGCCACTTGTTTCATGTCAGCTGTACTGTAAATCCCAAATGAACTATTGAATGTTATGCCATAAACTACTGTACAGAATATTTTGTGATCAGGGCACTGCCTCTCAAATACCACTGTTCAAGGCTTGGATTAAAATGTTTTTTTGGTTTTTTACTTTTTTACACTGGGCTTTCTACCTTACATCACAGTATATAAATTAATTAGATTAACAGCCTTTGCCTAGCAATTCTCTTTAAATTGTTCAAGTTCTTATCTTAAATTGTTGATTTGTGTTAAATACAGTACATACACGTTTACATAAAAATACATTTTGTATACCAGAGACTTTTGTATATACATTTTTCTTAAAACTTCTAAGTGTTTAGTTAAGATTTTAAGATTGTATAATACTCTTCACAAATGAATTTACCAGCATGATCAGTGTTGCTATTTGGTGCTCTTGAATGACTACATTGGGCTAAATTTGGATTGTAATGGGGTCCACAGTGTCTCTTTGTGTGTCTGAGAAGCTCAGTTGCAGTTTTGTTTTGTCCCTTTTTTTTTTTTCCCTTAATTATTTAATATTTAGTGGTTTTTGCTGTATAAACCTGAAAGGGACTTTTTGGAGAAGTTTGTTTTTAAACTTTGGGTGGGAGGGTTGGGGGTGTGCAGGATGCATAATATAGTGAAAAGGCTAAGCTTTCTAGGGTTCAGTAGTACTCAAAAAGAGCATGAGGGATGTCCTATGTTGGCGATTTTTGGAATGCTTTATGTTCTTTATCTTCCTTTTCTTCTTTCACACCCACTTCTGTAATGTCCTTAATAGTATCACTGTGGCTCTTCTGGAGACAGTGGTAGTATTTTTGCTAAATAATACTGTACTGTGATTTACAATATTGAAATTCAAATCTGTTTAGCAATTGGAGTTAACATTTGCACTGTTAGAGTTACTTTACCAAATTTAGGCATATGGTTGAATTGCTGAATTAGTTAGCAATAGACTTTATCAACAAGGCCAAAACTCTGTTACCAGTGTAAAACCTTCTGGCAGGTGAAGTAGTCAATATATTGATCTAAAATAGTATCTCCTCATCTATCAGTATTGTTAACTTTGTTTCAAACAGGGTTCATTGTCTTGAAGTAGAGATAATCCTGTACATCATTATTATAATTTTTAAAAAATGCTGAAAAATGATACCAGACTTTAATCCAGAATAACCTTAAATTTTTCATTTTTATGTCATAGATGGAAACATTTCTAATTGACAGTATGTAGCATATGTGTATATGTAATGTTCAGAATTGCAGATTTTTAAAAGTTTCTATTTTTAATTTGAGAAAATATTCCCAGTTCATTTAAATAAAAAAGATCTTGCTTAACTACCTTATGTTTGGTTCTCCCTTGTTTTGTTGTGGAGACATCTCTCAGAAGAGTTGCACAGAGTTAAAATCTTATGGGAGTGAATTTCTTTACCCTGATTAAAAATCTTCACTACATTTGACTTTTGCAGCAGGAAGGACTGAAATAACTTTGACTCTGGGTGAGGGAGCTTCCAGCTTCCACCAAGAATGTGAATTTTGCAAAGATGGTAGGATTCAAGCTATGAGCTGTGCAGGATACCTGTTTCTGTATAGCACTGGCAGCAGAATTAAACATTTGCAAGTTCTTCAGCTCCTACAGTTCACTGGTAGCATCCTAGCTTACCTTGTAAAAGAACAATTGTTTTCTATTCATATGGGAGACCACAAACTGTTTAATCTGAAGCACAGGCAGACAGGACTGAAATGTCAGATTAGAATGAGCCAAACACTTGGTGGGAACATAGTAGCTGTAACACAAATATATTTGAGTCCAAGCTTTGATATTTCTCCTTATCCTTGTGGTTTGTTTGTTCTCATAATTTGCCTTGAAAAACTTTGAGAACAAGATATCTGAAACTGGTATAAATTAACTTTTGAATTGTTTTGGACTCTTCAGCAAATCTAAAAATTCTCGGTGCTGTTGTGCATAACAAAGTGTAAACAATACATTTTTTTGCTAAATATTAGGAGGTACTCAAGTCCTTGCAGTAGGTAGGGTAACAAAATTCCTCTGGCTGGCTGTAGGGTGAGAAGACTCCCCAGAAAACAAGAGTGAATGGTATGTCTTAAGTAGGCTTATGCCATTGTTGTCCTGAGACTTGGCTGGAGCCACACCACTGTGCCTGGAGAGAAGGAACTAATGGCAAGTAGCTAGAGATGAGATTTCTGCGAAAAATGTTATTAAAATAGCCATGGAGAGGGAATGAAAAGAAAACAAGATTGTTCACTCTGTCAAATGGTATTTAGTCATGGGAACCTGATGTCACACTGGCTGAAAGAACAAGGTTAGGATACCCAGAATGGCTGTTCAGGTGGCTGCTTATTCAAGCAGGCAGCTTTCAGGTTATCTGGGCTGCCACACAGCAAGGAACTCCTGGCCCTCTTCTATTAATGAAGCTTTTGTTGTTGTTGATGATGTTCTGCTTTGCCATCTGTGTTAAAAGGAATGGTTTTGCCTTGGTGTTTGTTTAGCACTGCCTAGTGAGTGACTAAATACACAAAATGCTGTTCTGCCAGCACCCCACAGTTACTGAAGCATTCCTAAACAATCCAGTAGCCCTTTCCAGGAGCTGGTCAGGTCAGGCTGGCTGCAGTGTATATGTCTTTGGAAGAAGTGCCTAGTGGGGGTCTTACTAGCCAGAAGAGAACTGTGGATTGCCACAGCAGGGGAAGGATTTTTCCTCATGACCTTCCAAATGCTAGGGGAGTTAAAATGAATCTTCCTTAGCTCCGTTTTTAGTTAGTGCGGCAGAAACTGCTAGGACAGGATTCTGCACCACAGTATTTCTGTTCTCCTGCCTTTGTTTTACAGCATTTTTACAGCTCACTTGTTACAAACAGGAAAATATCTAGTTAAAAAAAGAAAGTGATGAAGTGCAAATACCTGACATGCTCTGTTGTCTGTTCCCTGCTGCTGAGGACTGTGATAAGTTGCTGTCTTGCTCTGTTGGCTGAAAGGGACTGGTGATGTGGAAATGGTGATAAAACTTCCAGATGTTTGGTATGTTTTTAGACCTGTAATACCTTATTTTGCTTAAGCTTTATTTCTTTTCTTGTGTACATACATGGCTCAAAGAATGTGCAGTTGATTCTTCCTTGCATCCCCACTGCATATATGTGTAGACAAAAGGAAGAGCTGAAGTTGCATCCTTACTGTGAAAATCCACAGAAAGCCCATTCCACAAATCAGCTTTTTACCAGGACACTTACACTACCAGGACATCTATAATCATCCAGACGCAGAGACTGCTTTGGTACTTCTATCCTTTTTACTTTGATATCATCTTACAAGCTCTAGAATGAAGATAGCTGTAAATCATCTGGAGAATGGAAAATATCTGTTAAAAATCCAATGTGACATGTTCATCCTGGATAGGAATGTGCTTCTCAGTTATACAACTATCATTCTGTATTTTAACTGCATTTACAAGACTTGTCTTGTTACCTTCTTGGGAGTTCACACTCGTAAGGTTATTTGACACTCCCTCAGGTTATAAATTATGGGCATTTGCCTACTGAAGTGTGATTTATTGTTTTTATAAAAATGCCCAACCCTTACATCCCATGTTTAGCTGGAAAGAGGCTTCTTTGTGCACCAGACTTTAAATTGTGAGCAGCCATTTACTTACTGCTTTCGCTTCTTTGGATCGTGTTGTTCAAGGATCTCAGTTCACTCCTCTCACCATGAAGAGTTTTGCTCTCCTTTTCCTAGTTGTGATCTGTGGCATGGGAGGACTGGGACAGAAGCTGAAGCCAAAGAAAAGAAGCAATGGTGAAGAAATCAAATTTCGGACTAAAACCAAAGATGTTTGCACAATAACCATGAGTGGCGACGACGAGGAGATGAAACTTAGAATTGAATGCAAAAGCCAAGGCTTGTCCTACTGGTGTGAATTCAATGGCAAGCCATCAGTCTGTCGTGCTTTCAGAAATAATCCAAAGATTTACTGGAATCAGATCGCCGCAGAGCTCAGAAAGGTCCCGCACGCTTGCGAATCCATGGAAGTGTTGAAGACCACCATGTGCCAAAAGGCTCCCCCAGAGGCTCTCATGAGGCAGATAGCTGCTGGTGTGGAGCCAGAAGATCTAGCAGACCAGGAAAAATCAGTCCGGAAAGCTTCCATTCCTATGGGAGAAGCAGGGCAAAACTCTGACCTGGCCCAACACGGTCAAGGGTCTGAAAATGAAACAGAAGCAATGAAACTGGCACGGGAACACTGCTGGGAATCTCTGCATGGTGTCTGCTCCTACATCATTGGCATCCTTAGGGGTTAAGGATTTGCTTCAGGTAAAACTGATCTGGAAGCACAGTAGAATATACCTAAGAATGATTCCGTTCTTTTTTTTTTTTTTCTTTTGGGGGTCTTCAGGATGTGGACAGGGAGGTGCTAAGCTCGCTTGCTAAAATCTAACTTTACAAGGCTTTTGAGGGGGTGGGCAGCTTAAATTTCCAGTGATCCGTATTGGTTCAGGACTCCCATACAACCTCCTCTGAGGTCTTTGGTATGTACTGGGATGTTTGCCCTATCTGTTGTTAATCCTGTGGTATTTCAGTTCTGTTTGAATTGGGCTAATTTTTGCCTTCTGTCACTCCTTTCCTCTTGTGCTGCCTTCTGGATTTACGCCAGGGAAGTAAGATAAATAACAAATGCATCAGATCCAGCCAAATGCATCAGTTAGAACAAACTACATTGAGACTGAGGGAATAAAGCTTATTCGTTAAAACTGCTGGTTAATAATGAAATATTTTAATCTAAAAAATTAGTTCATAAATCCCTTGCAGAAAACCCAAGTGGACTGTCTTGGTTTGTGAGTCTGTTACTGTAGAGGCAATAGGGGATCCCATGCAGGCACTTGTGTTGTAAGTCTCAGGTTTTCAGCCAGCATTTAAAAAGGCAAAGCCCTTTATTGCAGAAGTGATTTGTTTTGTATCCACTTCTGTTCCAGCTCAGACAGAAAGCCAGGAGCTGATAAATGGAGCTGGCAAACTTGAAAGAAATGGGAATATATGCAGTGTGAGCTGGCAAGCATTTAGGCTGCTAATGATAATTTATGCCTAAAACAGCAAAGTGACTAATTTTCTCTCTTTTTTTTTTTTGGTTTGTTTTTTTTTTTTTGTTTTGCAGAACAATGGTATTACAGCTGAAGAACGGTCCTTGCTGCATTGTAATAATTTAGTCATAAGAATTTTGGTTAAAAATCAGTAATGTCTATAAATATTTTAGCTGTTTCCTTTTTAAAGAAAAAATGAAACTCTTTAACAGCTCTGAAAAATTCTCAAGACTGGAATGACTGTGCTTAAAGTGTTAGGATGAACTAACTGCCCTTGGGCTTGCTAGACACCAAGGTGTACTGCATTTATGTAACCTAGGATCTGCTTGACCCTGAATAGGTTTTTGTGTGTACTGGCTTGCTTCAGTTTGTTAGAGATAAAAGCTGTTAATGATGATACAGTTAGTGCAAACAATAAAAATAAGATTTTTTTGAAAAGGTATTTGGTGTGCTTTCTTGAAATTTTAACTGGTGCTGTTTGTATAAAGTCACAGTATTTGACACTTGTTTCTTAAGAGATTGTTGGTAGGATGTGTAAGAGAAATTACAGGTCTGAGTCATTGCTTTCCCACTGTGAACAAGTTTGCATGAATATTAATACTTTCAGTGTTATGATGTTTATATTATAATAATGAGTTTCAGTCAGCAGGAAAAAACTAGAAATAAGAGAGTAATGTAATAATATATTGCTGAACATAGCAGATGAAAAGTGTCCACTAGTGATGCATCTAACCATTGTTAGTGGTACTATTAATGTTTGGTTTCAGTAGTTATTCTGAAAAGTAACTTACTTGGCAATTTGGGCACTTGCCTAAATCTCTTCAAAACTCAAAACAAGATCTAATGGCCTGTTGTCATATTACAACACACTCATGTTCAGATTATTATTTAACAATGATCCCTTTTGTTCCCAAGTGAGTTTCACAGCAGGGATGTAACTGGAAATTCTTCATACTGTAGAATTTATTAGTGCTCTGTGTTTGCCTTGCAACCTTTCTGCAAGGTATTGTTGACTGAAGTACTTCTCCAGCTTTACTCAGAGATTTGTAATTTTCACTACACAATTCCAGATCATGATTGTCCAATCATTACATTTTGTCTTGTACCAAAAAACTTCAAATCTATTTCATTCATCTAACCTCTTGATATAAAAGATAAAAAAGCTTGTCTGGATTCCTGCAGGTGGGGACACCATTGATACCCAGGCCTGCTACTTCTGCTGATAACTCAGTGCAGTGTGAGGTATCCACCTGTTTAGGTTTCCAGGGAAGCATCCCAAGTGCTTTGATAATGAAAAAAAAAAAAAGCAAAATCAAGCATTTGAAGAACCAGTGTATGCAAGGATGTGTATTTGACACGCTTATTTAAGATCCAAAAAAGCCTGGAGCAAGTCTAATGGAGAGCTATCAACATGGTCAGGACTGGAGCACCCTCCTGTGAGAAAAGGCCAAGGAATGGGTTTTGTTCAGCCTGAATACTTGGGGAGAGAACTTAATAGCCAATCCTCAATCCATATGAGAAAGCTACAGAGGTTACACATCCAGGCTCTTCACTGATGTGTGTGATAGGTAGGAGAAGATGAGATCCTGGTCAAAAATTGATTCAGTGATTAAACAGTTGATTAATTGATTAAGGTTCTGATTTAGTGAAAGGGAGGATTAAGGAGGGTAAACACGGGAATGGATTCCTCAGACCTGCTCTGGAATCTCCATCTGTGGAGCTTTTCAAGACCAACTGGACAAAGTTTAGAGCAACATACTCTGAGTTGATGACAGTGCACAGTAGTGCACTCTGGTGTTTCCTGAGAGAATTGTTTAAGTGTGTTCTCTGGTCGTTCTTGCTTTGTATGCAGCATTACGTTTTGCATTCTTGATTTTTCGCGAGATGTCATAGTTAGTATGGGATGGATTTAAGGGAGAGATACCTCTCACAAAAGGACAAAGGAAAAACTAAAATTTCCCCAGTTTCCCTCTGCTATTCCTACTTCTGTAGAAGCTTTATGGTTGTCTCTTTTTTCTGTTTTTCTTGCTGTTGCCTTTCCCAGTCTCTGTTTTCTTCTTGGAAGAGGAGTCAGTCACACCACAGGAGATTTTTTTGGAGTTCCCTGCTTTTCCTCTTACAAAATAAGAGTTCTTCCAATCAGACTTCACAGATCATTTTACAGTGACAAAAAGTATGTGGTACATACATAGAAGGGGTATATACAAGAACAGGAGTAAGAACTCAAAGCAGAGGTGCAGTCAGTAGATGACAGGACATTGATATTATCTCACAGACATGTTGTTTACTTTCCCATCTTGAATACAAATTAAAGTGCTTGAATGACAGGCAGGAGGCCAGGTCTGGATTTCCAGAGCAGCTGCGCTGCTGTATGTACAGAGCAAGGATAAAATTAGGCAGATGTGTGATGTGGAGCAGAAGTTGGTGTTCCCCTCCCCGCTGCCCTCCTCAGCAGGTTATAGAACTGTTTGTGTAACCCATGCTCACCACAGGCCTCCCTCCCCTGGTGGCTCCTGCTGCCTCAGGGCTCACAATGGTTCTAGTCAGGAAGGGAAACAGAGGTGTCCTTTTAGATTCTGCTGGCTGCAGATGTAAAAAACCCTGCATTGCTCTGCCACTACTGCTGTGGCCCATAAAAATTAATGTGCTGGTGGTGACACTGGTTGCCCCTTTATTTGTCTTACTGGTGTGACATGAGGGTACTCCAACAAATGCAGCTGTAATAAAGTGCCTAGGGACTAGGCTAGAAGCTTCACAATGGAGGAAATGGTGAGCAAAATTCAGGCTCTGACCTCTCAATTTCCTCTGCCAAACAGCCCAGCAGGAGGGCAGGAGTGCTGCCCCATCCTCTCCTCTCACCCCGCCCCAGGCATGTGCAGACAACATAGATGCTCTCAGAGAGGTGCTGAGATGACTCCCTGTTTCTTATACTCCAGAAATTTACCATTGGTTTAATATAAATCTCCCATCTGAATGCAGCAGTGTTTCTCTGGTTTAGTTAAGTTTATACTTAATTAAAACCATTACTCTTCACTTCTTTCTGTTCAGAGCCTTAAATATGATGATTTGGAGAAGGGACAAAAAGCTGATAAGGAGAGGAACAAAAATAATATTTAAAACCTAGTGGGTTTATATTTTAAGAAAAGCTTTGTACAAATACTAAACAGCTAGTCTGGAGTGGCTGGCTCAACAGAGAACACATTCATGGGTTAACAGGAAAGGGCCTTTGATGAAGCCAAGGTTTCACTGATTATTCCAAAACTAAAATTTACAAGTGTCTATATGGCAAGAAGACAGCCATAAAAATAAATAAAGTGGATTTTGCCCTTTATGTAATGCTTAAATAAATTAGGGTTTAAATTATTTTGTGAGATAATTTCATGAGTTTTGTTGACCTTCAAAAATCTCTTTTTGTCTTTTCAGAAGCTGTCCAAATGGCCAGGTTGACATTGGCCTTCTTGGCCACCTGGGCACAGCTGGCTCATGTTCAGTCACTGTCACCAGCACCCCCAGGTCCTTTTCCACCTGGCAGTTTTCCAGCCACTCTGCCCCCAGCCTGTAGCACTGCCTGGGGTAGTTGTGACCTAAGTGCAGGACCTGGCATTTGGCCTTGTTGAACCTCATAAAATTGGTCTCAGCCCCCTGATCCAGCCTGTCCAGATCCCTCTGCAGAACCTGAAGTCATTTGGACTGTGTCATCGATAATACACATATAACATTCACTACATAGTCATTAAAGATTGTTTTAAATAGTCTAGACTCAGATTCTGAAGGCTGTGGATGGACAAAGTGGGAAGTGGTTATGGGAAGGCTGTTCTTTATCAGATACAGCTTTCATCCCTGTTCCCAGTCAGCAGGTTTGTTAACAAGGACTTAGGTCCTCTTAACTCACGTAGTGGAGAAAAGTCCCTGAATTCCCTGATGGCATGAAGTAGGACATAGATGTGAGATTCCTCTACAGGCACAGAAGAACAAACAGAATTAAAAATTACTAAAAGGTTACTTGGTGTATCCATGTTCTGTCAGAGGGGAAAGTGGCAATTTAAACTAGAATTGGAATTGAAATGCTGCACCTTCAGCAGTGATATTCTGGTGCACTGCTTTTCACCCATTTTCAAAAAGGTTCTGGCTGAAAAGGACTGAATTATTCTAAAAAACGTACTAAATATATAGAATATTGCTAGTTCTCTGCAAAAACATTAAAAATATATTAATACCTAATGTTTAGAATTATTAATTTCTTGTTTGTTGATGGTCTCCACATGGAGGAGCTGTAGAGTTAGAAATGATCCAAGAAAAAAACACTTCAGAGACATGTCTTCTCTAAGTTAACTGAGCAACCCCCAAATCTATCATAAATGTTGAGGTATGTGCAGCCTTTCAGCTTTTGCTGACCATAACAAGTTGCACTAAAACTTAGAAAGATGGATCAGGAAAGTTTTTTACTTTTTTACTTTGGCTTCTATTCACTACACACCTGAACCTACTGAGATCACTGAAATGAAAATGGCAAATAACATTTGTCCATTTCCTTTGTGCTTTCTCTGTGTCTTCAGAGGGTTGTGTCAGAGGTGGAAATGCTGAAAGCTGCCAGCCCACACAGCAGCTGTGGTCGTTATTCTGTCTTGCTGAGCTTTCTGCAGGAGTTTGCAGAGCCCCTTCCAGATGTGAGCTCTGGAGCCTTACATCTTGTACTGTATTTCAAGGATAACCTGAGGATTGTGGAGGATAAACCTTACGGCTAATCCTGCCAGTGGACAGGTCACATTTTCAGGCTGACATGCCTTGTGGAGGCATAGCTTGTGTTAGCCCAAGGCCACTTTTTCTATGTTGCTGAAATAGCTTTTTCAAAGGAAGAAGAAATAATCTAACTCAGTCAAATAGTTGTCACAACTGTGACCGCACCTTCGTCTTTGCTGGGATGACTCCTGTGGCTTAGGAGCCAAGGCAGTGTCAATGCAGCTTGGACATCAGTGTTTTTAGAGACAGAAAAGTTCCAGGAGTGAACCCTGTGTTGGTTCCTTTTCACCTGGAATCCACTGAAATAAAATGTCCTGTTCATTATTTGCAGGATTTAGGTCTCTGTGATGGGTGACCCCAGGCACCAGTGAAGCCTCCCACAGCCACTCACTCTCTCTCTCCTCTCTCTCCAGTGGGATGGAGGAGAGAATTGGGAGGGAAATAAAGATGAAGGAATGGGGGCAGAGACAAATACATTGTAATAAGTGAAGGGAAGAGGGGAGAAACAACAGCAAGTGAGGCAAAGAAATTTACTTTACACCTCCCCCGAGCAGGCTGGTGCCCACTAGGTCTCCAAGCTGGGTTACTCTAGGACAGCCCCCGGTTTCACTGCTGTGGGCAGTGTCACACAGCATGGGATGTCCCTGGGGTCAGCTGTCCTGCCGTGTCCTTTCCCTGTCTCTGGCACACCCCCAGCCTCCTTGCTGGAGGGGGACACAGTGAGAAACAGAGAAGGCCTTTGTGCTGTTCAGTGACAGCTAAAACTTGGGCGTGTTGTTAGCTCTGCTCTAGTCACAAATTCAAACACAGCACCATATGGGCTGCTATAAACAGCTACCTCCATCCCAGCCAGACCCAGCACAGTCTCCTACACCATAAAGTCCCTGGTTTCCCTTTCCTCTTTCCTGGTTTCCTTTTCCTGGAACAATTTCTTAGTTCCTGTTTCCATTTTCCCACTGTACTTAAAAAGTGTGTATGAAATAAATGTTTATCCCATAGCAAGTGCTAGAAACATCTTGCTGTGCTTGGAACCAGTGCTAAAATTTTAAGGCAGTGATAAACGCAAGAGATTTTATGCAGTATAGTTTCTTAGTGAAGGTGGAACCATCCATTCTTCTCTCTCCACACCAGTCTTTTCAACAAATATACAAATAAAAACACTAATATTAATGACCATAACAGAAAGAAATTATTAAATGCATGTTATGTTATATTATGTTATGCTATGTTATATGCTGTATATATATGCACATATGTATTTATTGGTACAGCTTAATTTAGTTACAGACTTAAGCTTTATAGAAAGGGTCATGAGAGTAGATAAAGACCAGAGTTATCACTGGTATAATTACCAGACTTTTGAAAGTCCAGGTATTCTGACCAGGACTGCATCAGATAAAAACTAGAAAGGAAATCCAAGTGTCTTTGATTTCTGAAAGTGAAAGGTTCAGATCACATGTGGTTTACAGAAGCCCAGACACAACCTCAGAAGAAGTTGACAGCAGCTAGGGGAGAATGTCTCTCTGTTACACCACATCTTGGCCTGTACATACTCTGTCTTCAACTCCATTTATGTTCATCCTTATGTCACTTTGCAACAACTTCACAGTGTGGAAGAATTTCACCACTGATCTAGTCAGTATTTGAAATGTTCCATGCTTCCTTTGCTGATCTTGGTTCCCTTCTCCTAGGCAGGATCAATTAGTATTTCTGCTGTGTCTACACAAAGTAATTCAGTACTGACCAGTGCATACATCAGAAAAAATCCTAAAATAAATATCTAAGTAATTTAAAATTCCCACTAAGAAAAATAAATCTTACCTTTATGAGAAGCTGGATTATAACTAGAAGAGGGCTGAATCTCATTTCTTACCTTCATCCTCCTGAAGTAACTCTACAAGTATTGCCTTAATGCAAAAATGTTTTTCTGCTTTTCAGCTGGAAGCATATGGGTACCTTTGTGCTGCAGCGCTTTAGAGAGCTCAGGCACTCATAACAGCTGAAAGAGGTTGCAGCATCAGGCTCAGGGCTTTTGGAAGCAGGACAATCCCTTGTGTTCTGGTGATACTGTCTGATGATTCCATGCAATGTGTCCATTTCTGCCTTCTCATAGTTACACATGACTTGCAATTACCCTGAGCAGACTAAAGGCAGTCAGTAATTTACAATGGCATCTTTTTGTCATTTTACTCTATCTCTCTATAAGAGACCCTTCCTTTTTCTGATTGTATTTCTGAAGCTTTTCTGGTCAGACAGAGAGGCTCTTGCATTGCTCTAAGCTGTAGAAGTCTTAGCAGAGTAAGACAGCAATCAGTCAGTAGCTTTTTCCCCTGGCTGCCAAACCAACTTGAGCATGTCCTGAATATCATGAATCTGTGCTAGTATATCTAGCAGCTAGGCTGCTCAAATAAAACCACAGGACTTTGAAATTACTGTTCTTGGAGAATCTTTAGCTGTGCTTAAAGTAGAGAAGTGATTAAAGTATTAGTGCCAAAAGGAAATGAAAATATACAAATTCAGGTTTTGAGGATAAGTTCTTCCAGATATTGGAAAGTTCACTATGAAACTAGTCTAGTTTCAGTCTAGTAGCCCTTTATTTTATGTTATATTTATTCTGAGATTTTTTTTCTTTCTATATAAAATGTATCCCCTGTATTCTCTGAAAGATAAATCCTGCAGAAGAGGAAAAAACAGATGTGGGTTTTTTATGTATCAAATACCATTTCTTATTTGGTGATCCTGCAGCATTATCAGAAACAATCAAAATCTTAGGGTCTGCTTAGATCTGGATATATTTACCACCAACTCGTGTCTTGTATACTAATAATCATTCTTATCGTGGTATCAGCATTTAGCATCCTGTATAGAAGAGGATAATCATGTTTATTTTGTGGCAAATATTTATACCTCTTTGAATTGTTTCAACGTCAAGGCAAACTTTCCTTAAGGTCAGTCTGACATACTTCCACAATAAAATTAAGGGAGAGGAGACATGTCAAATTTCCCTTGTTTGAATTCAGAAGGCCTCCACCTGCCAAGGCAAAACCCTTTGTAAACTCCATTTAGCATCAAAATTTTGGGTCTTCTGTTTAATATGTGAGGTTTTTTCTCTGTATTGTCTCATTAAACAAGAGGAATTTCCTCGCTATTTCAGAAACATTCCTAATGACCATGATCCATCACAGGCTTGGATCTGCTTGAATTAGTCAAAACCACTTGTGTTTTTGTGAAAACACTGCTGTCCTTGCCTACGGAGACAGACCAATGCTCTGCAGGTCTGGAAGCAAGCTCTGCCTGTTGGGCTGCCCTGAGAGCGTTCAGTGAGCAGGTCAGGAACAGATTCACAGCTTCTCACTGCCACAGGGGGCTGCACCTCTGCTGGGCAGAACCATGCTGGTAAGGAATGTCAGGAGATTTTCATCAGAATGTTGCCTGCACAATGCATCTCGTAAATAAAGAAACACTGCAAGTAAAAACTACTGACTTCATAGATGAAGAAGGTAAACAGTAATACTAGAGTTAAAAATGATGGATAAAATTATTAAGCTGTTAGTTTCCCTTACAGATAACCACTGTATGAAGTGACAGTTTTCACTCAATTTACTAATGTTTGAGGTATTTAGTTCTTCAATGCAAATGTGAACCTCTGCATGAACTGGAGTCTGCTATAAAATAACACTACTATTTAATCTTGTAAATTGTTCTTTTTAAAATTAGCTTAAAATATAAAGCAGTCATTTGATTTCTGTTGTTCTGTGATTAATTTACAGTTAACACTTGTTTGAATTAATTAGTGTTTTTCTTCTTTTGATTTGGGTTTCATTATATTAGTTTTCATTTGGATGCTCTTATGCCAAATTCAGTTGTCTGTTTTGGCCAGTTTGTGAAATAACTAGACAGTGTCAAAGTCACAGTGAAGAAAAATAAAATCTCAATGATGCCTTTTTAAAATATTTATTTAACTAATATGAATTTAATCCCAGGTCAGAAGTAACTGAAAATTGTTAACTGATGAGTTTGCTTCCACTTCTTTCAAATAATTGTGCTTCAATATAGTATAATTAATTAGCAGAGCTCGGTGCACTGAAACCATCACTAAATTTTAAATTAAACAGCCACTTCCAGAGAAAGGCCAGTAGGCTATGGAATATTTTTCTGAAGTGTTGGGCACAGGCAATGAGATCCAGAAGAGCTGGTGAAGGTGTCACTGCCTGTGTGACAAATATTTCATTGCTGTGTAAAAGGGCTGCAGCACTTAGGGCTGTTAGCTTACAGCCTTTTGTTAATCCTTGACCCACACCACCAGGCAGGAAATCAAGCTGGGAGTTCCTTGCCTGAAGCTTGTTTACCCAGGGATGGGAATGCTGTGCCAGAGCCCAGGGTCACTGTACACTGTGCCTGCCCTGGCAGCAGAGCTGTGCCTGCCACATCTGTTCATGAACCCACAGTCTTTCAGCAGCCATTCCTAGAGGAATGATTGCACCCACAGCCTGAGCCTCACTGTATTTTGGTACTGAACAGCACAAGAACAGGCTGCTTTGTTTCAATTGCAGTAAGAATTCCATATTGATGAGGTGTGTGTCTATACACCACAAATTGTTTGAATGCTGCAGGACAGTACTGATGGACCTTAATTTGAAATGTAAGTAGCTCTTCACATCACTGATACTGGGTCTGTTTTAATTCACTCTGCCTGAGCATTTGCACAGAGGAAAACATCTTGTTGCCACACTTATGACTGACAAATAGCTGATATTCTATGGAACCTTATTTTTAGGTGGTCAAAGGAGTTCAATCAACCATTAACTATTCATAAATTAAATTAAAGTTTTACTGTTTGTATATAAAATTTAGTTTTTATTTTGTGAGGAAAAAGCTATGAATGAACAGGAGCTTCTTGATGTTGTCACAGAGATTACACCATAAGAAACTGAAGTTTGCAAATAATGCACCACTGCAACTAATAGTATAAATGATAATAATTTCCTACATAAAAAATACATATATGTGGATAATATTTAAGCAGCAATAAGAACTGAGAAAATACTATGCTTCTTCCACACCAATGACTCATAACTAGGAATAAGGATAAAACCTCTTATTCTCTTTGCTTAAACAGCAGAATTTAATTATTGATTTAATTATCACATATATTGATTTAATTAGAAATTATTTATTTAATTTTCTGATGAAAAACTAAAGATGCTAATTTCCTGTCTGAAGTTTCAGTCAAGAGGCACAGGAGTGTCTCTGATCTGAGATTTTTCATACAGAATTTACACTGGGATTTGGGTATCCATGTTTGTAATTTTTAGTGACTACCTTTATTTGCTAGTGTTGCCAATTCTTTTCCTATGCCTTTTATTTTAATAACTAAACAGCTCTCCATAAGTTTTACCTTGCCAAATTAGCTCTTCAGGTTTGCCATTTGTTGCATAGATCAAATTTCCTTTTGATGAATTGTCTGCACTGTTTGTTCTGTGGCAAAACTGTGCATGCAGTTTACAAGCAAACAGCATTTCAGCTCAGCAAAGGGCACAACCAAGGTGTATTTCAAAATGTGCATGACAGAAAGGAAAAAATGTTTTTTTGGAAATCATATCATAAACAGGTTTTTACATCAATTCTTTTTGTTGGCATTTAGGTGCTAATTAAGCATCTAAGAAATTGAGCTCATACTTAAATTTTGTGTACTTGCTTTTAAAGATGAAAATTGAAGGAAGTGTCTGTTCTGATCACCTGAGAGCACAGCTCCCAGAAGGATTTCTGAGGTACAGGATGAATATGTACTACATGCCCAGGTAGGTAGAAGACATCCACAAAACATCAGATCATATCTAACAATAACCAAACAAACCAAAAAGATATTCTGAAGGCATAGCAATAAAACTCCCTGATGTCCAGACCAACCTCCGTAGGCTGAGGCTGGTTTTTATGCACCTAAAATATAAATCTTGGTTTACTGAGATTTTGAAATCATCTAAGCAGGTCAGGCAAGAGCTCCAGCTGGCTCAAGGCAGATTATCTCAAAGATGATAGCGCCCATGGTAACAAGCTCTTGACTGCAGAACTCTCTACAGAAGCTTCTGGATGCTGAAGACAGGAAGAGCTGACACGTCCAGCCTGCCACCACTTCGGGGAGGGAGTACCAAAGCAGCAGAAGGCAGATTTCACTTCTGCAGCCTTTTCTCTGCCTGTCCTCCCCCATTTTTGTGAAGTAGTGGGACTAGGCTGGCATGTCCTATCGACAGCAGAGCAGCTGAACTGACATTGACATTGAAACTTATTTTGCTTGTCAAAGACATCAAACTAGGGAATTTTGGAAGTGATGAACAGTGGAGTGCTTAAGTATTTTCAATACCTTGTGGCTAGTTTCACCAGTAAATGGCATTTTGTAAATGCAGGCAAAAAAATAGTTGCAACATCATCTACAAGAAATTTCCCTTTCCAGGTGAAGAACATTTGGCATGTCCTAGTGAATATCTCTGAGAAAATCTGTGACAGAGATGGAACAGGAACACATAGCTCCTTCCTGGAAATCATGTGCTTGGTCACATTTCCCATGGTTCTTTACATACTTGTAACCTTCCCCTCTCACCTGTCTGGAGATATAGTTCAGCTGCAGTAGGAAGGTGGTTTGATGAGGTTTTTGGCTTGATGAGGTTTTTGGCTTTGGCAGTTCCTTGCCAAAAGAGCAGCTTGCTCAAATCTCTAAGAGCTGAACCTATACCCTCATCTGTCAAAATATTTCAATTTATAGTATGTTTAACCAAGCAATTGGGCATGTTAAAACTGTACCTAAATTAGTACCAGAACATGAGGTTAGCATGGCCCTTTGGCTTTATGCTGTCCCCAGAGTAATTAGCCCTGGTGAGAGGCTCATTAGCTACAGCACACAGCCACACTAAGGCAGCTGCACAGTTTTGAGGATCCTAGCTAAATACTAAACACTTCAGACAGTACTGTGCCTGCTATGTGGTACAGTTTAGGATTCCTGAGCATGGCAGTGTCTCCCTCACTTTCCTCATACAGTGTTCTACTCTGATTCCATTCCAAGACACATTATTATATATTTTCTGATCCCTGGGTCGTCCCTGTCCCTAATTCATCATCCCTTGCCAGTGTTAACTACAAACCTTTCACATTTAGTGGACTCTTGCAAATAGTTTCATACATACTCATGCCAATCAAAAGTGCACAGGGCACATCTGATGGCTGAACTCAATCAAAAAGCAGATATATCTTGGGAGATAATTCTGATATACAGATCAAACCCTTTGGATTTCAAGTAAATTCATCCCATTCTCTGCATTTCTGTCCTGCACTTGTTGCAGAATTGCACTTTCTCTCCCTAATTTTTGGTTGTGATTTTTTAAAAGTAAGTTAACAGTCTCCTCATTGCCAAACCAGTCTAGACAATGCCTTGCCTATACTTTTGTCCCTTCATATCATTCCATTTACATTGGATGGGAAAGAACCAAAGAGGAATACCTGTCTATATCTTACACCAGTTTCTGCTTTTCTCTCTTCTTGCATCCATCTTTTATTCTGATATTCCCCAAGCATGTACAACAAATGTCTCACATTCCTTCAGTAAAACCACCTGAAGCATCCAAGCTACAAAGAGGGACTCCTCTCCCCAGCTCTGAATGTGTTTTTAGATTTATCTAATGCTTTTTCTTTCAGTCTGGTGCCATCATGAGCACTCATGATGTAACCCACATCTTTACACACACACAAGCTGGCAGAGAGGGGGGAACATAGATCATTGCTGTGCAGCTGAACCTTAGACCTCTTTGTCACTAATTCTGCAGGAGCTTGAATTTGTTTCTGAGTTTCATGCTTATGAACACTGTCCTAAATGCAGTCATATATCAGAGAATCCTAGAATGTTTTGGATTGGAAGGAACCTTTAAAGGGAACCTTCCACTAAACCATTTTGCTCAGAGCTCCATCCAGCCTGACCTTGAACATTTCCAGGAATGGGAAGTCCACAACCTCTCAGGGTATCCTATCCAGTGTCTCGCCACCCTCGTCATAAAAAAATTCCTTCCTCATATTTTATCTAAATGTAATCTCTTTCAATTTAAAGCTATCACCCCCTTACTACATGCTTTGTACAAAGTCCCTCTCTGGCTCTCTTGTAGACCCCCTCTAGGTACTGAAAGGCTGCTGGAAATTCTCACTGGAGCCTTCTCTTCTCCAGGCTGACTCACCTGCCTCAGCCTGTATTCACAGGAGAGGTGCCCTCTGATAAACTTAGCGGCCCTCCTCAGGACTGGTATTCCTTTCTACTCAAATAGTTACTTATTGTGGGTGTTTGAAAGTTCTTCAATACTGTTTTTTTGTGACACAGGGTAACAAAAAGTTCAAAGGGTAACTTTGAAATGCTTTGTGGAATTATTTTCATTATCATTATCAAATTCTGCTAAACACAATGATAGTGCAACATGCTGAGGGCATTGCAGGACGCATTCCTCAATAGCTGGTAAAAGACATTTTAGAGAAGCTCATGATCTGATAAAGTCCTTATCATTGTTCAAGAGGAGGGAAGGACTGGCTATAGGAACACCTAAATTACGCAAGCTCACCTTGCCACCCCCTTAGCCAGGAGCCTTTTTTTGTACTAGGAATGAGCACTGGCACTTTTCCAGGGAGGTGTGTCAGAGGTGAGTGAACCTGGCCCTGAAGTATCCCATTGTGTTGTAAGAGTCTTTGTGGAGAGCCGAAGGCGTGTCCCAGCCTTTATAAACGCGGCGCTGCTCTCCCAAGGAGCTCCGGCTCTTCTGAGAGAGGGGAATTGCATCAGGAGCTGTGTTTGGGTGTCTCCGAGCCCTCTGCAAGGTATGCATTTGTTATCTTCCTTTTGCGCTGTCCCACCTGCAGCAGGAGGCTCCTGTGAAATCGCTATTTTAATGTTATTGTTTGCTGTGTCTGCAGCAGAGCTGTGAACGCCATGCGACGTTCCCTAAAGAGGGGTTCATGGAATGAAAATTTGTGTATAGTACAAGGCATGAAGCAAGTTGAGTAAGAACTAAGTAGAGCCTGCTTGTATAAGCTGCTACCTGTGTATTCTACTTTCTAAATTCATGTAACTAAAGATATTTGCAGAATGTTGAAACAGATTCTTTATTAGCCTGGCTGCACATTAATTTCTGCTTTCTAACACAAAAACTTGGCTACAGAGGAAACATGATGGTAACATCCAAAAAATGATGGAAATATCTATGATGGAAACACCTAAAAAATACATTTAGGGTTTTAATAATCAAAATGCCAGGTTTAAACCCCTCTTTGATCCTGAAAGCTGCTTTATAAAGGCAAGCACCTACAGAAACAAGCATGCTCTGTGCAGATGCAGGGATCGCCTTGGTAATAATTTGCTAACTAGCTACATTTCTAAACTGAAGTTGCACATTTATCCCTGGAATTTGGTGGCTTTAAGCAGAGCCCAGTACACTGCAGGTTATCTTCAACAGCAAAAAGGTAGTTCTGTTTGTTTAGCAGTCAAGGTGGAAAATAATGCATCAATAGCACTTTTTGCTGTCTGGAAAGACAACCAAAACCAACAAAGACAACCATTTTTTTCAGAGCAAATTTGAAGTACTGGCATGACCAGTGAATTACAAGGATTTTCAGGATGCCTACAAAATAGTTTTTCTCAACTTGAACCAAACAGTTTCCTTTCTGTCTGGCATATTCTTGAAGAACAGCCAGAGACTGGAGTTAAAAATGCTTATGAGTCATTTTACAAAATGGGAGATTGTGGGAATAACTGCTTTATTGTTATAATTTAAGATATCCATCTGAGATTGACAAGTCTAAGGTCCAAATTTCTTCTCTGACTGCAGAAAAGATTTTAATTAAGTTACCTCAGTCACTGGGCAGTAGCATGTCCTGGCAGTGATTCTTCTGCTCCCCATTGCATAGATAACAAAGTAACTGAAAGTTACTCCACAACCTCTTACAAGGATAATTCATAATGGTATTTAAACCAGGTATTATTTACACAAAGATAATTTTGCTGATAACATCACTTTAATAGGTACCAAAGTGCAGCGTGATGCCATGTCTGAAAAACTTCAACTGTCAAATGTAATACAGCATTAAGTGAAAAGGTTTTTTATAGTTTTGTTTTTTTGTTTGCTTGCTTTGAAGGCAGACAACAAGCAGGACGGAGACCATGAGGATCAAAATCTTTGGACTCCTTTGTGTGTTGATGCTGGTCTCCCAGATGCTACTGGCCAACTGTGAAAGACAGAAGGAAAGGAAAAAGGGAAGACAAGGCATAGAACATGGTGGGAAAAAACCAAAGGAATCTAACCAAGGAAATGAAAAGGAGCAGAAGTCAAAAGGAAGAAAATCTCCTAAAGGCAAGTTTGAAACCAAAGAAAATGCTGAGTGCACCTGGTCAGTGACGGACACGAGTGCTGTCACTGTGCACGTGCAGTGCAAGCACGGCGACAGGGAGTTCTGGTGTGAATTCTCTGGAGACCCTTCTAGCTGTGCACAGTATGCAGCAAACCAGAAATCCTACTGGAAACAAGTCTCCCGATCTCTAAAGAAGCAGAAGCAGATTTGTCAAGACCCCAAAAGTGTACTGAAATCTAAATTGTGTAGGAAAGGTCCACAAAGTGCTCACCTCAGGTTGACTCACTCAAGCCTACTAACAGCAGTGGGTCTTGCCAAAGAGAACACAGTGCATCACACACAAGAAGTTGTTCAGACTCCAGCAGATGCCTCTGTGACTGAAAAAAGGCTAGAACACAGTCCTCAAGACTGTGTTGAAGATGTAGATTACATTGACCAGAAAAAGGTGGCTGAGGAATACTGTCCAGAAAGCTTGCTTTCCTTCTGCAACTTTTTTATCACAATGGTCCAAGACAAACGGTGCTGAGGAGGTGTTTCTAAAGCTCTGAATCATGAAAGTCTGGTCTTTTTTAAGTTACTGCACACCATTCCAGATTTTATTCTCATGTTTTATAGTGTATATAAGCAAGAAGGAATATATTTTTCTGATTTTGTATAGACACAACAGACTAACACATTTGAAGATGTTAGAGATGCTATGTGCCTACAGATTGCTACCAATGGATGTGTTACCAGTGGATGTTACATACTCTGTGCAGAAGTGTATCAGTAATCTGCTTGGCCCTCTTTCAGCTGTGCTAGCCAGTGATTAATTCGGTGCCATGCACTTCTTGGTTATGTACAATGCTTTTGATCTAAAAGTTATTAAGAAAAATAAACTTCCAAATACATTAAAAGTATTTTCTCTCTGTGTTTTGCTAGATTTGTCAATAAGCGCTAAATCTTAGTCAAAGAATGATCTTCCACAATATCTAGGTGAAGTGTTGTTTATAAAGTAGTTTTAAAAATACTTCTGCAGCTTTTTCAGACTTCAGCTTTTGAAAGTGAGCTACATTATTGTTAGGTTTTCATCATTGTAGTAATGAAGGGCAACAAGATTTTCTGATTTGTCAATAATTTGTCAAAATCTTCAGTTTTTAATCTCACCAAAGGATGCCAAAACACTTTGAAAACACCAATTCCCTCTTTTCTTCTACAGTCTGAAGAACATTGTACAAACTTTCTGGTAGGTAAACAGAGACACGGGGATAGAATGAGTTATACAAGCTGTACATAGGCCCAGGACTGGATTGCTTACTCAACAAATAAAGAGCTCATATTCAACACTGCCTGCAGGGTTTTTTGAAATTCCATACTCTTTTATTTTTCTGTATGGAGGACACTAATATTTTTCTGTTCATGAAACTTAATCTGTGCTAACAAACCCAAACAAACAAACAAAAACCCACAACATAAAAACACTACACAAAATTCCAAGAATAAAGATTTTAGAAAATGTAAAGCTAAAGATGTAAAATGTAACGCTAAATAAAGACAACTGATCTTTGCTAATTTTTGAAAATTCAGTTGGAAGAACTGAAAAATACAACTTACACTTTTCTTGTGGATCTGAATACAGAAGCATGGTCTTCTGCTAGTGATCCACCTGAGAAAACTTGAAATTTCATGAAAAACAATTTCCCTGATAATTTCTAGCAAATTAAACTAGCATTTCTGTCTCTTGAGAAAATATAGCCTGCTTCCTTCTGTTAATATGTCATTGCTAGAATATTTTTAAGATGGGTAGTTATGAGTTGAATGTGGGATGCTGCTATTAGTCAGACAAACTGTGTTTGACAAGGATTCAGATGTATTCCACCAAGTAAAAATGGCAAAAAAGAGAGAGAGAGAGAGAGACTACCACTACTGCAGTTGTAGTCTCTGCATGCCCTGTGGAAACACTGGCTGTTACCAGGCCATGCAGGATAAATTTGGTTGGACTGGTTCCCACAGCAAAGCAAAATTCCAGCAAAAAGGGGCATCAACACTAACACCTGTAAGACTGGAAGACACAGCCATTTCAGTGCCAAGTAGGGTGGGAAAACAGCTACCTGCTCTTTATTATTAAGGGAGATACATAAATGCTGAAAGGGCAGGCAAATTGCAGCTGCTAGACACTTTGTGTGCTGGCCTACACCCCTTCACATTAGGAAATTATTGAGATAAGAAAGTCAAAAATGCAGAGGAAATACTAGGAGCTTTATTTGGCCCAAGCAATCGTACACTACAGTAATTAATTATTAAAGTCTACTCTGGTGTACAGACGCCTTTCTATTAGTTCCAGATTATAACCAGAGCACTGGGCAGGCCTGACTTAAGAGGCTTACTTGCTCCAGATATTTTGGAAAACATCCAGTCCTACATCCCCTTAGCTGCTGGTACTCTCGGGAGCACTAAGGTGAGGACTTTGCTGCCTGAAGCACGATCACTCTGCTCTGAGTTGCCAGAAGGCACTGCTCTCCCTGTGGCTGCCAGCCAGCCAGGCACATGGGGCCAGTGACATATCCCAGAGCAAATTCCAGCCAGGGATTCCAGAGCTGTGAGTTACATCTCCATGTGCAGGATTGTCAGCACCTGGACCCACGTGCTGGAGTTGCACGTTCCTCTCCAGGGATGCACTGCATTTCTTCTGCCTCATCTTCTTGTTTCCATTCAGGGCTGACTTTTATCTTCACGTGTGGCTCTTTGCAGGAGGAAAACATGCTCATTCTCAGCAGTTCATGGGTGTATTTCACCTTCAGTGCAAGCAGTTGTGCAAGAACAGCGTGGAGCACCAGCAGGAAAAGGAGATCTCTGTGCAGCCTTTTTCCCCAGAAGGTGAGCTGTTGTGAAAGTGAAGATCTCAGAACGGTCTCAGCCAAAGTATGGAATTTTTTACCTCCATGAGAGTGTAGTATTGAATGTTTTTCAGAAGGGTGCATTTCAGAATAGCAGGGTCTGAGGCAAATTTTTCTGGAGTTTAACTTCATTACAGCCTGTTCTATAATTGTACTGACCACAACTCTGTGGCTAAGAGGGTCTAAGGCCTCATTGCAGTTACCAAGCCTTGTGTTTTTCAGCCAACATCCACAAAGCAATCACTTGAGAGCAATCACATATCAGTCTTTCTTTGGGGCATTTACAATCACTGAAGTCAGTATAACTTTGGTGATTGTGGAGTCAAGCTACTTAACATCAATAAAACGTTTCCTGGTATTCTTGATCTTGGGACCTCTGCTCCTTACAAAAAAGTTCACAGCTGAGCTCAGTTCTCTGACTCTTTGTCCCAGGTGCACCAGCTGTCCTTGTGTCAGAACTTCATCTTTGAAAAACTTGATGTTAGTGACTTTTCTAACACCCTTTCTAGCAGGGCAGGCAGGACTGCAGTGAAGGAAAACAGTGAATGGGTTTGAATTCTGTGTGTGTGGTCCAAGTCCTCAGTCTGACCATATTGAAAACCTACAGTCTTAGCCTTCTTGGTGTTAATGTGAGTTATGGAAAAATCTGCCCTATTTTACACCTGGGGAAACAAAGTACAGGAAGGCTGGATGACCTTGACAGTCATGGGAAGAATATCAGAGGCTGGATCAGCTACCAGGCAGAGGTAGAGTTCCAGTTCCCTTCTCCCATGCTTCATAATTAGACCATTCTGCACAAGAACTGCATGGATTTGTTCTTGAAGATATCCAGCTAATTTCTAGATATTTTAAAATTATTAGAAGTATCTTCTAGAAACTCTTTTTAGATAGACCCAACCCCCACATATTCCTGCAGATTCTTAAACTCTCCTCAAACTTAGGAGAGTCAAAAAGTCAATTTTATTTTAAAAAGAGAAGAGGCAAATTTGGAATTTTTCCAACACTTATCTCCTAATATATGATGGTTGTATCTAGAAAAAGTTGCATATTTCTTTGTATTCACTAGGGAAAGGGAAGACATTGTTAATGCCAAGCAAATAGCTCTGGCAGTGCAGCACTACTTAAGAATCTGTAAAATTGCAGCTTCTTCAAAGTTTTTTTCATCACTATTTACTGCAGTGTATTTTATGCCCACTTTCATACACAATTTCATTTGAATGAGCTTCCGTTCCTTTTGCAACCTCCTTTATTCATTTACCACTTTGGCAACAGGACAGATTGCGTATCTAATCTCAAATGTTGCTTGACTACTTGAAGGAGGAGAGAACTGAGTGACTCAGCCTTCCTGCTTCCAGGAGTTCCCCACCCTGCTCTTCCCCCAGGGGGCCAATGGGTATTAACACCTGACATCACCTCACCTGGAACTGGCCAACCCTAGTGGAGACTGTGTTCAGACAAGACACATTTCACACTGCCATGCTCCCTGTGCAGACAGAACTGAGCCTAGATAATAAATTCCCCTCCCTTTTCCACTTTTGTCTTGCTTTTTTTCGGATGCTGCCTTGAGCAAGGCAGCTCAACACTTGTTGGTTGCTGCTGCTCCTCACTCGTGCCTTTGCTGGGTTTGCATTCCAATTCAATATATTATATAGCTTGTTCCTCCAGGCTATTCCAACAGTGCTACCATAACAGGAATTGATCAAAAGGAAAAATCTGGCTTCAAGGATGGGAAATTCAGCAAGTTCCAGCCTTCAGGGGCTCCTGACGAGAGCACGCATGTTCTCTGCCTGTTATCACCATAAATGCTGCAAGTCCTGGGGCATTTCTGTCTTCTAACATCCTGGAACTTCTTTCTGCTCCCTCCTTGACAGAGCAGGGGCACTCTGAACCCTGGCTGCAGTCATCAGCCTCTCTTCAAAGAGCCAGAGAGGAGAAGGCAGAATGCCAGACTCCCAGGAAGGTTAGGGTTATCAGACACTGGACACCTCCAGGGCTCAGAGTGTGTCTGTGTATCTCTCCGGCCCCTTCCATTGCTATTACTACAGAGAGACAATGTATGGTACAGATAAAGAGAGGGAACTGGCCATGTCATAAAGCTTTTTACCTGTTTGCAGAGCTTTGTAGCAGTAAAGGATGCATTAGGGCCCAGCTTATCTCTCAAACGAGGATTCATACATAAGGGATTTCTTTGGAAACATACTGTTATGTAAAGTTTGTGTTTTATTTAGTCACCAAAGTTTCTTCCAAATTTGCTTATCAACCCTACTGGAAATACCTGGTATTTAAAGAAGTGATAGTGAGTGAATGGAAGAACAGTGAAATGTTCCCATCAAGCCAATGTTACCTGCCTGCCTTGGCCACAGATCATACCAGGCCCCACGTGGAAATGATAAATTTAATTAACCCAAAGCTCCCAGTGGAACATGTAAGTCTCACACTGATTTCCAGGCAACAAACAGACACATCAAAGGGGCTTTGTTATATAATGAGAGCCTGTGACATGTTCAAAACTGTCCACCAGTGTGCACATATAAGTACTCTGTGGTGTTTTGTGTATGCCAAGGAAGAGAGTTGTTCCAGCCAGCCAGAGCCTTTGATGTTAAAATTAGTCTTAAAATGAAGGAATTACAATATTATCTGTAACAGGAATGTATTCTGTAAATTCATAATATGTGCACTAATTATATGTAATAGGTGTGCTTCGATAATAGAATATTATTTAAATAAGTTGCCTTTACATCTTTTGCCTGAAGGTGCTGTGGTCTCTAGAGTCACTCTAGAGGTGGTGTAGTTCCCTGAAAAATCTTGCACTGCTTTTGGGCTGTTCCACAGCAGCTGAATTCCTACAGTTGTACGTGCCATGGCAGCTCTGTTCCCACTGCTTCTGGCAGGGAGGCCTCCAGGCAAGTGTTAAACTCAGAAATGCTCTATTCCTCACTTACATGTGCCAATGACACAGGAGAGAGCTAAGGACTAAGCTCAGAGACAGAGAGCAGTTGGAACACCAGGGATGCTGGATGTTGTGCAGTTCCAGAGGAAATATTGTCTCCAAAGGAACAGTGACACATGGGCTGCCCGTGCTGGTGCAGATGGGGTGTCGGGGTGCACAGCCCCCATCTGATCAGGTTGCTGCTTGTACAGGGTCTCTAGAGCTCCCAGGCCACTCTCACTGCAAGTGAGGACTGTGGCTGATGATGTCCTGGCCAATGTCCAGAGAGGTAATTACACTGTGCTGCCCAAGCTCTTCTGGGAATTTCAGTCAGATGCAGCTTTCTTCACTGTCTTGAACTGCTTTGTGCTCTGACTCTTAATGCTCTGCTGTGGCTGATCTCACGTAGGCAGGGGACTGGAAGAATATTTAGAAGCCCCCCAGGTCTGAAGGAGGATCAGTAATTAAGGCAATTTTCAACAGTTATTTAGAGAGAAGATATTTTTTAAAAAACTAAAAATGATGGTTTAAAAACAAAAGCAGAAAAATCATTGTTTTCAGAGGCAGATTTAACATTACCAATTAGAAACATAGTTTTCTTATCCAGTGGTTTTATCTTGAATGTTCTTGTGCTTGATGTTTGATTTATACTACCATCCACAGAATCCTACGAAAATGTGAATATCTTTGCCCTCACAGTGTGAGTAAGGCTTAAAAACATAAATTTAGTCTGCACCAGCAGATCAAAAGCTGAATTCCAAATACAAAGAGCCTCCTATTTATCATTACCTTAAAATTTGCTTTCTAACCTAATCTCATAAGGGTGACCCACAACTTCTGAGTGCTTTACACTGTGAGGAGAGAGATACCAGGCAATCAAATGTGAGCAGTATTACTAGAAATTACAGAATTAGTAGACATTTGTAAAGCTGACCTTTTCAAAATAAAGGAGAAAAAATGTACCTGAAAAAGAAATGTTCAGAAGTGATCACATGAGATGCTGTGGGAGTGATGCTTAGTGGTGAATAAAAGTGTAAGTCACAGGAAGCAGAGTTTGCTAATGCAGGAGCTTGTGATCCCACCTGTGTGGCTCATATGAATTTGCCCCATATTTGCTCTTGTAGACAGATCTGGCAAGAGTACAGCTGACATTTCCATGGTGTGTTGGTTTCACCCTCTGGAAGCATAGAAAGGTATTTGGAGATTAAAGCTCTCTTACTTTCCTTATAGCACCAGTCTACATGTCATCCTTCCTATTTTTTGAATGCTGAGTTTGACTTCTCTTTGCATTTGTGTTCCTTGAGTGGCCTTGTGTTTTCCTGCTGAGCTTCACCCATTTACAAAAGCACTGTCTTCAAGGACATGTGTCAGTGCTGATGAAGCTCCTCTGGACTTGCATAAGCACAGCTCAGAAGTAACTTTGGGTATCATTAGGATTAATTTTATCTTTTGAAATAGCTACTGTAATTTACTATTGATGAGTAAGTCAGAAGAGGCCAAATAATTAGGTGCTTGCAAATAGAATTAAGTGAAAAATTGAAAACAGGATCAAAGGAGAAAGTAGCAGAGGCACAATCAGTCTATTTCTCAACAGCTCTCTTTTCACGCTCTCATATGTCATGCATTTTAGGCCATGTCTTTTAGGCTTCTTCATGAATACAAGACACAGCTGCTGCAGGAGTTCAGCACACACTCCTGTCCACAGGACCCCACTGGTACCTAGAGGAAATGTGCCTGACCTGATGGACAGGGAACCATTGTCTGCCTAAAAGGATCCAGATGTGTTCATTCTGGCTGGTTTTGTGACAGGGACACCCAGTTGTCATGGAGTGTTATTCCCACTCTTAGCCTGGGGAGTCATGATTTTTCCTGATGATGGGATGTTATTGATGCAGGGTGAACCCCAGCCAAGGAATAAAGGGCTTTGACTCTGTGATTTCAGAAGGCTGAACAAAAGTTTTATTAAGCTATGCTATATTATACTACATACTACACTATACTATACTAATATAGTATAAATAATATAATAACATACTAAAGAAAAACCTGTGACCTTTTCAGACAGTCATGACACAGTTTTGACTTAATTGGTCAATCAATCTAAAATACCTATCACCAGTGTCTAATTAAGAAACTACCTTTTGGTAAGCAATTTTCATAACACATTCTACATGTGCCAAACAACAGATGCAGTAAGTGAAGATAAGAATTGTTTTGTTTTTTTTTTTTCTTTTCTGAGCTTTCTCACTGCTTTCCCCAGGAAAAATCCTGGGGAAGTTGTGCCTGCTGCCTTCTGTGAAGAGAGCTGCAGCCCAGGACATTCTTAAGAGTGTTAGTCTCCTGCAGCCCAAAGTTCAGCTGATCATTGGTAGTGAGCAGTAATTTAATCCAGTGGCTGCTGTCACAGCATTCCTCCTAATTTAAATACAGGAGGAAACAAACTTCATTGTTTGCAGCAATACTTGAAATCTTTGCTTTTTTTAGGCATGTTCTCACTAGTTTAAATGTTCTTGTTACTGCAACCAACTATGACAAGTTACTGCTCATCATAGTCACCTCAGATTCCATCCACCAATCTCAGGTATGCAAGAGACCACAACATATCTGATGTTTGTAAGAAACACCTTTGAGACTAGGCAATTTCATGGTCCTATTTCTCTCCTTTATTTGGAGTGGTGGTGTTTCCAAATGTCTCTGGTTCTCAGAAGTCTATCAACATGCCCTAAAACTGGACCTCTGAACTCTTAATTCCATAAGAAAAGTTATTTTCATGGAATCTGGGAGACTCTGGGTTTGATCCATCAGATGATGAGCTGGAGGAAGCTGCATTATGCTTCAGAGCTCTGATGGAGGCTGTTTAGCTCTCATTCCATTTAGTCATATGGTACTAAATCACCAGACAGACATACTGCTGGTGCACAGAAAACAGCAAATAACAGGCACAGTCTGGGCAGTGCATTGCAGGGCAGACAATTCAGGAGCTCCAGAGGCTCCAGACTGGAGTTATAAAAGAAATCTCTTTTGAAAATCATTGTGGAAAAATAATTAGCAATGCTCCTTTTGTACCCAGCTGATTTATTGCACATTGGATATGCATCTGTCTGGCAACAAGTAGGGCATAGGAGCAATGCTTGCTTTGCTCTTTCCAGTATCCAGTTTGCTTTACTGAGCTTTAAGGAGATGTCTCACTCTGAGGCTAATAGGAAGTGAAGTCTGTCTGATGAAGATACCATTACTGGTAGGTAAAGTTCAGTTTGGAAATAGAGTTTGAAAATACCCTTTTTCACCCACTGGGAAATTCATGTGCCTCTTTTGTGGTCAGCATCTCAAAATCCATGACCAATGGATGCAACAAATGAAATAAGCCAACATTCCTAGTCACCACTGTGTGTTGACTTTTCAAATGCTCATGCAAAAACTACAATTTTCTAGACAATTTAAAAAGTTTCAGATCTTCTACATTCACATTTAAATTACTGAAATCTGTATCTTGCAAGAAATCACTTTCTTGGCCTCACTGTTTCTTTGGATTTCTAGACTACACCGACAGTTCTGCCGTATTCATCCTGCCTTGGAGGCAAAACCCCACATTCCAAGGAAGGTCCCAGAGATGGAGGCTGATCCCTTTCATACACCTCACAGCTGAACTTTGCTTGTGCTTCCACTGCACAGAAGACAAGAATTCAAGTTAAATGTTGTTGGAGTACACCACAGTTATCACAAAGCTGTACATATAAAACATTGGCTTTCACCCATGTTTTTGAAAAAATCAAATAGCAGTAGTAATATAAAAATAGAATCAAGTAGTGGCACCTGGTGCTAGACATTTCATTTAATGGCCATTCATATGAAGAGGTGGATCAAATGTGTAATGAAATATTCAAACAGTCACACCTAAGTGTTCAGTTCAGTCAAAAGCCTGCAGTTATTCACTGCTCTTTCATTCTCTATCATCTGTTAATGAAGAAAAATCCTCAGGACATGAGGGACGTGTTTGACTGCGTGTAACCAAATATTTGCTGTGCTTAGTTACAAGCAGCAGTACAGAGCAGCCTCATGGGGCAAGGTGTTGGTGCTTTGGGTCAGCAGGAGCAAGACTTGGGAGAGGAATAAAGTGGGAAATAATGAGCAGCAGCAGAGCAACAGCAATGGTCATGCTGAGCAGTGTTGCAGAAGGCAATGGCCAGGTTGCATGGGCTCAGCCCATCAGCAGCCCTGCACAGGCACTCTCACCCTATCTGAGGATGTTGAATACCTTATTTGCTAATAACAGGAGAAACCTGTTACAATAAAAACTGTAAAGATAGGGGGCAAGAGAAATGTGTTGCAGCATGATTTTCCTTTGGGGAAATAAATCGTAAGACCAATGTGCATGGCCTTGCCTGAACTTTACCTATTTTTCCATCAAGAAATGTAGTCCTGGATTCACCTGCAGCATTCACACAGGATTCTGGACACCTCATAACTTAAACATAGCTGAGGGAAACTGCAATGCAAAGTATATGAATGTATTTTGGACAGACTGGTGTCACTTCACATGCTGCCTACAACCACAGTATATTACTTTTCTTAGAGAAAACAGAGAGAGCAGAAACAAATTGCAGCAGCTCTAGGAGTGTGTGACACCAATGCTAATCTTATCTGTGCTTCTTGCAGTTTAGACATGTGCCTTTGATGTGTGCCATTGTCCAAGGTCCTATAAGTCACAGATCGAGTTCTGCTGTGTTATTTCACTGAAAGACTTACCCCAAATAACCCTATGGCTTGCAAGCAGCATACTTTGCACAGAACCTGCTGATTGCAGAAAATTTAAAAATTTAAAACTGAAGCTGACATGTCAAAATCCAACATTAATCAGCTTCGTTTGCTTAATTCTATAGCCAGGAAAAGATCCTTTACCTGAGGCTATCTTGCACATTTTATAGGCAGGAACATCCCATGAAACAATATTTCTAAAGGGAACAGTTTGTTCTTTTTCAGTAGGTAACAAAAGCTGTGGTTTTGTTGAGATCTGTGTTAAGACACTATATCCATGACAGGGAAATACAGAATTACAACATTAGAAGTTCTTTATTATGCTAGTCCATCACCATTATTAGTAATATGTGTAAATTTCTACTAAATATGCATTATTTTATTCAAGCAATGATTTTGTAATTTAAATTCACTGCATTTTCTGAGCATCACAAAAAATGTGGGTGTTTGGAGGCTGTTAAGTGTGAAAGTGGTCAGAGAACCTGGCTAACCCCTCTCTCCACTTTCAGCTGCAGAGTGTATGGTGAAACCTCTCAGAGATTACAACATTTTTACCAAGCGCTGGCTTTTCTGGGCAATCAAAAATCCTGGCAATCACACAGGGAATGAAAATTCACCATTGCCAATGATGCATCATATTTCTTCACTTGTTCTACAGCTCTTTTTTCTGGGAAATGCTGGGTCTGTAGTGGCAGGGCTCCCATCCAGCCACTGGGGCCTTTTTCCCTGCAGTGGTTCTTGTTTCCTCTCCTCAGGTTTGAGCTCTTGAGCAGGCCCAGGGAATGGCTGACGATTTCCTTCTCTGGGTGGTCTCCCTCGGTCAGCACTGCTCTTTGCAGTGGTGTTCATCAGGAATCCTGGCAGGCCATGGATTGGGCTGCTGGAGGACAGCCAGGACATTAAAGGCTCTGCTCGCTCCAGGTGCGCGGGGCTGGGCTGGTTCCTGCTTGGACTCGGAACTGGGGACACAGCAGCACAAAAGGCTGGGCTCTGGCTCAGTAATGATTAACTGGAATATCCCTGGCAATGCTAACCAGGGTTTTAACTGAATTCAGGTAACCACAACATCCTTATCTCTGGGTAAGGATGTTTTGCAACAGACTGTGCTGTGGGTTCATTGACCTGCAGGTGCCTTTGAGCTCACGGGACAGCCAGGCTTTAACATTCACTGCAACTCACCTGCTGCTGGAAATCACACAGGCAGGGATATATGAATAATTTCCTATTAATTTTTAATTTACTACATCAAGCTTAGCATGTCAAGTTGTGACCACAGTAACCTTTCCTGAATGAATTGAAGATTATGTCAGTGAAAAGAGTGAAAGGTAATTTTAGAAAGGCACACTGGTATGTTTCTGCTGTGGGACTGTATAATTTTTGACATTGTAATTAAAAAGCAATTACCTTTAAACTGGCATGATTTGTCATGCTGCACATCCCAAGATCAAAATCAGTCATCTCCCAATAAATTATCTCTGCTCCTTTGGGACAATACTGGGAGACTGTGAACAGAAACAGTCCAAACCAAAAGGACATCAAATATTAAGTGATTTTGCTCCTTTTCTTTGAAACATAGATCATCTATTTTTGGCTTCAAAGTTCAATCATATCCCACAGTCCATGTCCTGTGCCTTCCATTTAGTTTATCATGGACATCTCTGTTTTACTGGAGAACTGAGTGAAAATGGCATAAACAGGAAAAATGTGTAGAGTTATGGCCAAATGGAACACTTGTGGGACACAAGTGTGGCACTTGAGCAGGGTTGGGAAGTTAAGAGGTGACTGCAGAGCATCATCAGGTCTACAGCTATCTTTCCATGATTTTCTGAGCTTCAACTTAGCATTCAAACCAGGAAATACCTCAGGCATTGGTAAAGAGGTCTTTAATTTCCCAGGATTACTGTTTTTCTCCTAGTAAATTGAGACAGAGAAATGTTGATGTTGGTGAAATCTTTTAGGCTTTAAGGAAGGCTAGTTATTAAAGTTTGATACACATAATTTGTTCTTGAGAATTCTTTTTCTCAGGGAGGATAGAGTGACAAAAGGTCTGGATTGGAAAAAACTACAACTTGTTATAGTTCTGTTAAACTAGAATGTTTGGGCTAATAATTAAAGGTAAAGGTTATTTTGTAATCAATTAACCATTATCAAATGGTTAATTTTAATTTAATTAAGAGAGTATTCTGATGTAAATTTGAAAAACTTGCCTCCTATAACATGTTAATTGATGCCATGATGTTACATTATGAAAAATAATGTGTGAAATACATTAAATGAAAGACATACTTGAAAGAGAGGTTCCTTGAAACATCCCTGCAGCCAAGTATTTTAACTTCACTGTCCACCCACTTGTGCTGGTTATTATAGCAACTGGGTTGGTTTTACATGGTAGAGAACCATGTAAACTGGGTTGCTTTTACATGGCCTCTCAACTTTGCCCCAGCAAACTTGTGAATGCTTTCTGTAATCAGAAATTATAACTCATTACTGATAAACACAGTAAAAGTAGGGAGTGCATTTCAGTCTAGCTGTGTCAGTCAACAGACCACAGGGAATACAAGATAAATCTTTGCATTGAAAGAATAATAAAGAATGGGAGAGGGTGAAGAAAAAAGATACAGATTCTAGCAAATGTATCATCCTGAAATGTTTACAAAGGCTGATCTCTCTAATTCACTGGGAAAAGAACAGAAGTGCCTGGATTAAGAATTCCTGTCAGGAGGAAAAGCTACCCTTCCCCAGAGAAGAAATTATCTGTAACACAGGATACAAGAGGAAGTTGTTAACACCTGAGTACAATCACAGAATGAATCATGGAATGGCCTGAATTGGAGGTGACTTAATGATCATCTAATTCCAACTCCCATGCCGTGGACAGGGACAGCTTCCCTAGGCCAGCGCTCAGAGCTCTGTCCGACCAGGCCAGCACAGGCAAACTATAAATTAATTTCAGTGATGGTGGAACAGCCTGTGATGAAAAGTGCTTCACTAGCTCGTGTTATCAGAGAGCATGAGAGCAGTGCTGCTCTGCACATGCTGTGTTACCCAGAGCACAACTCCAGGATGAAACAGATGCATGACACAGGATGAAACTAAAACACTCCTATTCATAGGAGCATATTCACAATATTCATAAGAACAGTTTAGACATTATGATAACCCTTACAATCTTAAAGTTGTAAAATATCAGCTTATCATGCCACCCATTCAGGAAGGAAATCTCAAATTTGAAGATTAAATTGTTTGCCCAATGTCCCATAATGAGTCCCTAGTAGCCACAGAAATTAATCCCTCTCTACACAGTACATTCAGTACAGCTACAGCTCAAACAAAAATGTAGTTGATTAATGAAAAAAATATTTAAACATACCCTGACCTGCTTAAACTTATCAAGACATGTATTATTATTTTAATTCTTCAGATGAAGCAGCCCAACCTATCAGCAGTGTCTGATACTACTCAAGAAAATTTGGAACATTAAAAAATGTGGAGACAGTCTTCCTGCTTCCTATTTTTAGTAGCATTTTAACACAGGGAGTGAGTAATCTGAATTACAATTGTGTTTATTTCTATAATTTACCTCTGTCTAGACCACTTCTTAATGGTTCCCTTCTGTAACCCAAGCACATAACCACAAACTGAAGTTGCTGAAAGCTTGCTGTGGGGAAGAAAAGCTGGCTCCTTCTGGTCACCTAAGGTTGGATGTACCCATTACAGCCCAAAGCTCTGCTCTGGGTAGGGTCTCATCATCGGGAAGTCTGTCACCCATCCCAGTGGGGCTCCAAATGACTGTCCAGGGAGTTTCACACCCCTCTGGGTCTGACCCACAGAGATCACTTTGCTGATATAACTTTGCTGATGTCTTCACACAAGAGGCCTTTTGTCCATTCCCTGAGGGCTCAGAGCTCAGCTGCAGAGGTCTAATTGCAATGGAGAGCTATTGATTGGATTATTATTACTAGAAGAGTAGGAATGGAAAAATGCTTTCCCCCAGAGTTTTCCCAGTCCTCTGCAAACCGTTATTGTCACTCTCTTTTATTGACTAATTTATAAATTCATCAAGAAACACACCCCAAGCCCCCATTTTTAAGCTACCTTTTAAGATATTTAAGGTGTAAATATAATTTACACCTGTAGCATTTTTACTCCACTAGGCCTTAGGAAAGAAATTGTCAGATTTTTTCCATGGCAGTTCCATCAGGCAATTTTGGCTGTGCTCATGTAATTAAAATGAGAAAAAATGGGCCAAAAATCTAAGCAATTGTAGCATATGCAGAAAAAAAAAAAGCCTAAAGCAGCTTTTAGAAAAGCCTAAAAATGTGATCTCAGTCTTGGAAATTCAGGCAGTCAGCAGAGAACAAGATATGACCTAGAGTGAACAGATTAATAACAATTTATTTTTCTCTAGCAGAATTCAGATTTTCTAATTGACTGCATATGATATGCTCAAATGACCTCATTATCACACAGTCAGTTCCTGAAATCATCAGCAAATTTTAGGACTGTGCCTTTAGATTCTCAGAAAATGGATTGTGAAATAATAATTTTTAAATATTTTTAAAAGCCTTTTATCTGCTGCATTTGAGGGGATCCTTAGATGTCCTTTCCTGCTTTATAACATTTCTCAGAGGGAAATATATTTGAGGCTAATTTTATGCAACTTTAACAACCCGGAAGCTAATTTTATGAATTTGAGCTGATAATCTAGGAGTGGAGTGGAGAGAGATAAGGATGTTGTGTTGGAGAGCACAACATCCCTTCTGTCTGCCCTCAGTGCTGCAGAGCAGGATAAATGCTTTCAGGAGGTGCCTGGCTTGTCCTTTTGTTTGTAGAGGAAGTCTTAATCAGGTGAATAACCTTAAGTGACAGAAAACCTATTTAAATATTGAGCATGGATTTTAACCCTCTCTGTCCTATTCTCCCTCCATGCACACCCAAATCCCAGTAATTAAGTGACCTGTGGGTAAAGCAGCTGTATTGCTGTGAAATGTGCTGGTGTGGAGCACGTGCTGCTCTGTGTCCTTTCTGAGTATTCTGATTTGGGCAATCACTGCCACACAGGAGGGGAGGAACAGCAAGCAGGCAGCTGCCCCCTCCTGCTCCACAGTGCAGTGCTCAAAATAAACATGTTCTTCAAAATAGACAACTTTTTTCCATTAGATATAAAATATGTTTTCTTTTCTAAGCAAGGAAAAATGTATTTTCCCAGACTTTGTGCCTTTCTTGGTTCATCAGGAATTTAATGAAATTTCTGCTGGCAAAGCAGAGAGATAACCACTCAGACATACTACTTGTTTATAATATTTTCACCAGCCTCCATATTTTGCATGCAAAAAATTTTCTTTGGATCAGCCATTGCTCTTTTCAAGCTGTTTAATTGGAAGGATCAGCATCTTAGTCCATTTAATTGCCATTTTAAGCCTGTAAATGATGCTGTTAAGAAAAAGTTTCTGAGATTCAGCCTTCCACAGGGTTCCCGACCTGAACACTTGCTGATCTAATTTTTCTCTTCTTTCCACTGAGCTCTTTTATACAAGATAATGTCTGAGGGTCACTGTTTTGAGTATCAGGAAATCTTCCCAGGTGCCTGCATGAAGCCCAAAAAAAGTAAAGAGAAATTTCAGCCTCATACTGATGGACACCGCAATGCTGCCACTACATCAGGTTCCATCCAAAACCACTCCCCTGTTGCCAGAGCCCAGGGGGACCCAGACCCTCTGCACAATATGCTGCCAACACACATATAAACAAATCAAAACCCCTCTCAAAGATTTTTTTCCATATTACAGTGCTCAGGCCAGGCTGAATGGGCTTTGAGCAAGCTGGTCTAGTGGAAGGTGTTCCTGCCCATGGCAGGACGGTGGAACTGTCTGAACTTCAGGGCCCCTCCCAACCAAAACAATTCTGTATGACATGAAATCAAACATAAGGCCAAGGGCTGGTTGCAAAGGAGAACAGACCTTTCTATATTTCATTTATTTCCTAATAAGTTTAATGATTGCAGGCTCTGGTCAGGTGAAGTGCATCAAAGACCAGGGGAGCAGCCATGCTGCTGTGATAGGGTCAGAGAAGTGGCTTTTCCAGCTCTGTGTGGTTCTGGGAGTGATAACATCAGTATCACCCTATCACACAGTTACTCAGATTCCTCTCGTGTTTCTGGGCAGCACTCTAGCAGTGTTTGATGTGGGCCTGAGGCACAAGCCAGACTATTCACCTTGAACAAATTGAGAGTTGGCTTTTTCAGACTAAAAGCATATTTTCAAAACCCAACCTTTTCCAAACCATATTGAGAAACATATATTCCCAAGAGTGAGAAAAATGCATTTTTCCTTTTATTTATTTTCTGTGGATTTGGAACACTTTGTATTGGTTTGGAAGGGTTTTTTGCTTGATAAGGCTTCAGGAAAGCAATAGGATTTGCAAGTATACTTTCCTGGCAGGGCATGTCTGCACGGCATTTCAGATGTGTGATCATGCATAATAAAAATGTTTGTTGGGAATGAGCTTGCTCATGTTCTGCCATGTATGTGATCCAAGCAGCCCAGACTTGCCAGCCACCTGCATTGCAAAGCCATCACTTACTCCAGCACAGTTGCCCATATTAATTGTGCACCTCAGCTTCCAAAAGCACGGTTGGCTTCTTTGCATCTTACTACATAACCACTGACAAGAACAATCATCTTTCTTAACTACTATGGCCAAGAACAATCTATGCTCAAGATAAAGACTCAGGATGCTTCACTTCCAGCCACCTACAATGACTTCTCTGTATCAGATGGAGAACACAGCTGGGGAGGAAGCTGTGCTCTGTTTCTCTGCTCTCCTGGGTGGTTGCATGTAGTGTTTCATACATTGAACAGATTTCTGAGTTGTTTTTAGGAAGTGGCCTATTTTGGTCTTCTGAGAATCTTTCTTTCTTAACTTTCTGAGGTTCTGTACAATGTCAAACTGAATTAAGAACATTTGTCATCAGGAATTTTATTATAGGTCTTGATTTTACAGTCAATATATTGCAACAGAAGAGGTACAAAAGTGAGCATGAAGACAAACTTGTAACTTTCTGATAGTCAGAAATAACCTATTTGAAAGTATTGGTTTGTGTCTATGTTGATTCATCTAAGTAGTTACATAACAACTTACAAATAAAAATACATTTCACTTAATGTAAACATGGGTGAGGTCTTGGGTTGGTCCAGCCAGGCTCAGTGCAGGCCTTCTATTGCTATTGAAGAGATGAGGTTTATCTAGAGATGCTCAAAATTACACCAGCTTGTGTAGTTCCATAAGGATGCTTTGCACTCCCAGTATCATTAAAACATGTGGCAGTACAAGCTTCTCCCTGTGGGATCATGGAAACCCCAGAGTGCCTAAAGGTTTGGCAGCTGCTGGTCACATTGGAAGTATGTCTGTAGCAAAGCCTGCTCTGTTCTTTGTCAGTGGCACTGCACAGAGGCACTACAGCCGTGGCCACAAGCTGGCCTCAGATACTTGTTTTGCTATAAACACTGCACTTGAGACTGGTAAAATAGAAATCAAAGGAAATCAGTGAAACCTGCTGCTTCAGTGCACCTTGGCACGTCTGTGCTTGTGAATTATACACCTCAAGGCATCACCTTTCACTGCAGAGACTGAGGTCAAGAGAGGCTCCTTATTGTGGCAACCGTTTGATGTTTGTTTCTATTCCAGTGGATGGCCAAGTTGTGGCCTGAGGGACCTTTTATGAAAGTTGGAAGGCTACTGTTTACTGCTATATAAAGAACAAAATGTAATCTGACCAGCAGTGGTATATCCAGTAGGATTTTAATGGAGCTATCTGAGTCAGTCTCACTATTTTCTCTCCCAGCTGCATACTAAGCAGTTTTTACAGGTGCAGGCAACCCTGTGAGCAGTTTCTGTTTTTTTCTTAGCTCAGCTCAGCTGTCTTCCCACCAGCTGCTTACTGTGATGCCCATTAAAAGGCAAGAACTGCTCTGCCTATTCCATTGCTTGCTTTACCTGGTCAGAAGTGTCACAGTACCTGGGAAAGCCATGATTTATACTATGTGCCAATGGCAACATTCCCCTCTGGGGAAGTTTGCACTGGGATGCAGGGAAAACGTAGCATGCTCTGGCCATTTCCTGCTGAACCTTTCAGCAGGAAGGAAGATGAGCACTGATCTAGGCGAGTTCTGCCTACCATGGAAAGTCTCTTCTTCTCTGTGCATGCCCCAGGGAATCCCTGCTCTGTGCAAGCTGTATAGGAGGGAGCAAACCAGGGCAAAGCATCTGCCTTCAATCGCTGACCACAGCCCGGCCCGTCTCTGTGTGTGTGTTTTTGTGGGTGTACAGCAGCACACCTCAGGTACCATCTCCTGCTATTTGGCTGTTAGCATCACAGCAAGGATTTCTGGTTATGGACTCAGCACACACCATGCTACTGTTATCACTCTTAGCTATGTAGCCACATCTCCTCCAGCTCTGCACACAAGTAAGGGAATTCTTCAGTAGCGCGGAGAGCTCTGCTTCACGGAATTGCTGAGCTGTTGGTGCAAAGCCTGCAGTCTGTGTGGTCTGGGCTGTGCACACACTGAAGGAGCTGAACAGGCCTGAAATTAGACACAAAACAAACACAGATTTAATAATCAATTTGCAAGTACAACAGAATTACTTCACAGTTACTGAATGCAATGTGAAAATCAAAGTGCATGTTACATCCATGCTTATTAAGCAGATTAATTTTCTTAGGGTAATTTGTTTTGATCTTATTGCAGAAAGGTAACTTTTTGGTGTTTTTAGGGACAAGGGCAAATCAGTACAAACCAAAGTAGGATCTGACCTCACAGCATGTCAGCTATTCTATAATATAAAATATAATTATGAAAAGGAAGAAAGATCTTTTGCACATACTGTGGAATTCCTGCCATGCTAGAAGTTCACCATCTGTCTTACTCACTGGTAAACCCTACTGCTACAAAAGAAAGCTGTTGCTGTGAATGTCAGATATGATGAGATGTTTTTCTAAAGCATTCAGTGAATCCAGTTTTAGAGTTACTTCTGGAAGATACTGTTGAGATGGAGAAAAGCAAGAGAAAATGACCAGCAGCAGTTGCTACATGGTGTGCAAAGGCAGATGCTCAGCTGACACAGACCCACATGATTCTGTTTGCAATGACTACAGGGGAGTGCAGCCAACTTACACAGTCTATCCTGAAGTTTAGCTTTACTGGTAAATTTTTTATTTTATTATTATTATGCATATAAAATAGCAAAATTAATTGTCTGTGTTGCTCAACCCAATTATTTATATATGTGTTAGTTGAGCTTTGACAAAAAGCCCTACTTGCCACTTTGCCTTCAGCTGTGAGTTGTGAGACACAGCAATGAGTGTCAGGTTCCTCCCTGTGCTGAGCCACAAGGGGTCCAAGCTATTCTATATTTCCCCATCCTGCCTCTTCCCATAGCTTAATTCATCATAGGCTGAAATAATCTTTACCTACTTACAGGTCCTGGGAGTATTTTTTAAAGGCTCCTTTTACCCAAAGAGAAAGTAAGCACACGATTCAGCAGATTTATGCTCCACACCAGTGCTAATTTTTTCACAAAGTGCAGAGAACCCATTAATCAGGTTCAGCAATACCCAGAGAGGAATATATTGCTCTGCCTTCAGACTTAAAGACCTATCATTTTTCTCCTTTGCAGACCAATTTTTCGTTACTTAAACTATTGTCACAAACTCAGAAGTTCATAGAAATCTTTGTTTACTTTGGAAATGTTCTTATCAAAGTGTGAGTCCTTGACACTGAAAAGCTGTTCCTGGCAGATAAGATATGAGCAGTATTGAATGCTTGCCACTTTTCTAATGTCTCTAAAGAAAAATTTTGCTCTGTGTGAAGGTCTCTGAACCCACACATAGGGAAAAAGGGTCTCTGGCTTTTGTGTTTCCTCAGCAGGAAAATGGAGATTTCAGGCAAGTCAGGACTTGGGCTGCAGTTTCACAGACTCCTGTTTTTTGCTCCTGACAATGGTAAATTATAGTAATCAGTAGTGCTTATCGTGTCTCATGCCTCACTCTGTGACAAAGCAGCAGGACAGAAAGCATGCTCAAACCATGGTGAAGGAAGCAAGGACCACCCTTGGCACCCTGCATTATCTGTATGCAGCAGGGAGGAAAGCTGCCTATGTGGTTCAGAGTATTTTAGGTGAAAGCCCAGTCTGAAGAAAATCTGGTGGCTGGATTGCTTCCTTCCTGAAAACAGCTGAACATGCTCAATGGGAAGAGTAGGGCAGAGAGCAAGCCCCAGTCCCAGCCAGCCCCAGGGCTGGAAGCCCCTGAGAAGGACCCAGCCCCACTGGAGGGATGTCATGGCAGTAAGGAGGAAGTCCATTCTAGCTTGCTGTAAACCTGCAATATTAGTTTCATGTCAGCAAAGTCATCACCAATAAGAGTGGATAATTACCTGTAATTGTCTTCACAGATGATCTTAAAGTTTCGTTCTTCTAAAATGCTTATTAACCTCTGAATGGACTGACCTGAGCAGGATTCACTGTGGAGAGAAGACTTCAGTTACTTGTGTTCCTTGTGTGTACAAAAGGCTCACCTAAATTCCACACTATGTCACTGCTTTATTGCAGGTAAGATTCTTTGGAAGCTTTTTTGTCAATGTGCTGAGAAGCCCACTGGGTCTGTGGAGCTTTGTCTACCCCGGGCCCTCTCTGGTAGAAGCTATGTGGTGTCCAGCTGGGCACCTTTCATGAGAGCTCTGTGCAGCAGGACATCTGTGGGACATGGCTCAGTCCCATTCCCAGTTCAGGGTGCTCTGGAACTGCTCCACCCACAGCAGCACAATACAAGGCTTACTGAAATCTGCCAGAGGGCAAAAGGGTCAAGTCCTCTGAGTGATGAGAAAAGGCCAACCATGAAAGCCAGCAGTGAAGTCCCAGGTAGGAAGTCAGATAGGAGGAAACTGATAGAAAGCAGGGGAGGAGGCAGGCTGTGAGCACCTCCTGTATGTCTGACTCAGTTTACACTGTTGCTGCTGCTGCTCTGTTTTGGCAAGGGGATGTTTGCACTGGTAGGAGCCCTAACTTGTGTATTTCTTTCCCAGACAGATAAAAGTTTCAAGAAGCATGTAGCACTCTCATACCTTCAAGATCTGTATCTCTATGTTTAATTTAATTAAATAGCCCAAGGGCCCCAAAGCTGTAGTGAGAGGTTTGACAAATGTCACAGGCACAGACAGAGACACAGCAGAATTCTTGTTACCTCAAGGTAAAAATCATCCCCTCATCCAGAGTATAGGACTCCCTTCTACTACTGGAGACAAGTCCAATTCCTAAAATTTGACATTAGTGGAGAGCACTGCTAGCTCTTTTTTCTTCACTAGACTTGACAAGTTATCAGTGATTCAACATGGAATACAAATCAGAAGATATAAGGAATACATGCTATTGGGGCTACGCCCCCACCCCACTCTCTCCTTGGAAGCAAGTAGAAAATAAGAAGGAAATTGCTGTGAACTTGTCACAAGAGCAAGAGGGCTGGCAGGGCACTGCCTTGTGGAAGCTGCTGAGGGGGAGCATAGCAAAAATTTCTGATGCTGGGAAATGATGGGACAAAGGATTCAGTGCCATGTGTGGGGAAAATGATGTAAAGATCACTCAATGTCCTTTTCTCCAGCAAACCTTTATGCAAAGGACCACAAGACTGAGTCTGGTATGCTGAGCCCAGCACAGAGGCACCATGTGAGCCATGGCAGGTGTGTCAGCTCATGTGGAAAGGGGACAGACACTTCTGGGTGTCTGGGCTGAGGGAGGGGCTGCAACACTGCAGCTGGAGCTGTGTCAGAGAGAGAGACTGTCTGAGCAGGGCCACGCTCCTTCCTGAGCTGCACTGCATCATCACAGCCTGCTCCCTGACCCATGGCACCAAAGCTGCTGTTTCTGTCGTGGAGATCATTAATAATAGGAAAAACTGGGGGATTATGACCATGTGAGCCACAGAACTGGCTCTGAAAGGAGGGGTCAAAGGCACAGAGACTCATGGTTAATGTTTCAAATGTGGTAGATCTGCAAATGAATCTGATTGGGATGAAAAATAACAGTCAGAAAGGCTCAGATGTGATTTGAGGTTGCTGTTCTGGTATCAGTAATTCCATGGTAAACAGACTTGTTATTAAAAATCACAGAATTATTTAGGTAAGAAGAGACTGCTTGAGATCCAACCAATATGAGCAGGAAAAGGTTTCTCAGGTCCCAGTTAGGTTTTTAGTATGTCCATAGGTGGACACTCCACAACCTGTTCTGTCATTCAAAAATGGCTCAACACAATTATACTACTCCTGTGGACAAACATGTCCATGTTTGGATGGATACATGGACATGTTTATCCTTGCAGATATAGCCTGGTCTCTGACTTCATTGCTGCACCCATAGCAAAGGTCTGTAGACCTCAGTGCAGCTGAAAGGAACTTAAAGTTCACAGGACTTCTTGAAAGCAAGGCAAATGTCATTGTGTTTTACCTATAACTGTTCAGCAGTGCCTACAAAAAATGCTAGGGGAAACAACAGTACAAATGTTATTTTTTCCCCACAATGTAAGCACCTAGAAGGTGAGTGTAAAGCAGATTTCCTGAGTTTTAGACAGTGTTGCTGCCAGACCTGAGCTGTGTCCTGTGCCTTCCACGCACTGCTTGTCACTGTGCACCAGTGTGACTTACCTTTGAGGCCCACCAATGTTTTGCATAAGCCAAATGTGCACTTCAGTGACTTTATCTGGATCCAGGTTAAAGATCTCAATACTTCCAAAAATGCTGTAAGAATGGAACATGAAACAGCAAAACACTCTTAGTTATCTCAGAAAGATGTAGAGAGTATTCCCCCCCAAGTACCAGGGCTTATTAGCACTGCTGTTACACTCTGTGAGAGAACATTATCTTGCCAATGGGTTTTCATAGAATATTTAATTGCCTTATGGTCAAATGTTGTCTCCCCATTCTTATTTCACTTTCAGGAGAACTTTTGAAACTGCCTGCAGACAGAAAGAGCTGAAGTTTTGCCATCTTTAGTGCCTCTTCTCCTGTTCAGTTTCCTGGCTATTGGTTTGGTTTGGTGCCAGGGAAATGACCATGGCTGCTCCCCCAGAAAGCATATTCTTCATTTTTTGATATTATTCAAGACTGCAATTCCAGCCAGGTAGCCAAATCCAGTGAAGTAAAATCAAAGGAACTGTAATAATCAACTGAGCAGTAAGAGCACACTGCATACCCCACCCGCACACCCTCTGAAGGATTTCAGTTAAAGTCCCTGAATAGAAGGAGTGAAAAGAATCAGCTTCAAAACATCCAAGGTGTACCAAAATCCCTTCTGCACTGGGACTCACAGGCAGACAACCACATGCAGCCCCACAGAAACATGAATGTGTTGAGTGAATACCTGCTGCTTCTGAAAGCTCCAGCTTCTATTGATCCGTTGAGCATCACTTGAACCACACCACATGCTGCTTCTGCAAACTGAACCAAACCAATGGACATTACACTCTGACACTACCTGCAGTGCCATGGCAGATTTGGAGCTGGTAGAATTCATTGATGTCCTCAGAACTGTCTAATACAAGCAGAGGATCTGGGCAATATTTTTGCAGAACATTTCAGTGCAAAAAAAAAAAAAGCCTCTGAAGGCTATGGCAAAACTGTGCTAAAGCCTCATTAGACAGCTATGAATTGGCAGTCTAAGGTTGCATGGGACTGGTACAGCAGCTCGCTTGGTTTCAGTTTTTATAGGGCTTTCCAGAGCCCCTACAGCTGCAGCTGTCTGTAGTAACTCAGAGTAATCCTCAGACTGCTTTAGCTCAGAAAGTAAGGACAAGACAGAACAAAGGTATCACTAGTTTAAGGACACACAAACCACCACATACTTGTTTCCTTGTGACTCATGCTCCGTGTTCTTTTGTGGCTTGGGATTTTTCTCTCTTGATATTTTTGTAAAATTATCACTGAAAGTTTTTTATTTTGATTTTTAATATACTGGATCGTGTAATAAATGCTTTTTTATTCTTAAAACTCATGCCCAAATATTTAAAGACTACTAAGGTGTATAAAGTACCTACTCTAGATATATAAGCCAAAGGCAAAGAATTTTTAAAAGCTTAATGCAGGTGACTGTACTCATCAAATCTTTCATGTCCTCATAAACAATGCAGCTCAAATTCAAATCTTGAGAGCTGCAAGGTTTCAGGCAGTTTCATTATGCATTACTTTCAAATGTATTAAACATGAGTTTTAGTAGATCTTCAATTTATATGGCAAGAAAGCCTGCAGCTGAGCAAACCTGAGTCTTTATGTGGTTCTATCTCTCACACACTCTGGAACTGAACTGTTTTCACTCCCAGTTTACCCACTAAACTTTTTTTTTTTTTATGGTGAGTAGACTTTTTCTTGCATACAAGAGAACTGGAGCATACAGGAATGCTTGTTTTCCACCTGGGTAGTCATCTACTAATACTCATACCAAGTGTGAAATCTTGAGAGACAGGTAAAATTGAAGCAATACAGGACATTGGGTTTTTCTCTGGCACTTTGTTCCTGTAAAGAGCTGATTCAACAAAGCCAGGCTAATTGCTTAACTGGGACTAGCAGGATCTCATTCCTGTGATGGGAGTTGGCATTGGTCTGCGGGTGGGGACATCACAGGAGCCTTGCCAGGCACTGAGGTGGGAGGATGTGCTCTTCAGGTTTATGCTGGGAACTGCAAGGGGATTCTCAGCCCCTTGGAAAATGTCTGTGCCAATTTGGATGCTGTTTTCCACATTAGCATACTAAAATAGATTTTACCATAGCAATTTATGTTCTGTGATTTAATTAAATGAGGTGATTGTTATAATTGTGAGTATTGCTCACAGAGCCCCAGGTCTCTGCCAAGGGTTGTTCTAGACACTGACACTCAGCCTCTGTCCACAAAAAGAATGCCTGAACTACAAGGACATCAAATGTTGTACATAAAATATGGGACCTTGGATTCCAACACCATGATTTTAAACACTTGGACCTAAAGCTTTTGTCAACTTTTACTATTCCATCTTTTAAGTCCAATCTGAAAAATTATATTTTTTGGCAACATCAGGAACTTAGTGTCCTTCCTCACTTTTGGATTCAGGGAGATTTAGTCCAGATCTTACCATCTTGGATGCCATTTTCCAGAACACAGAGCCAGGGTTGCTCTCACATTCATTTCGTTTTGGACAAGATTCATAGTTGATTCCTGAGAAAAAATACATTCACAGAAGACCGAAGGTTAGAGTGAATATTTTTGCAAGGCTTCTGTGGCTTTGCAAGCAAAAAGATTTGCCCTCTGTCAAAGCAAGAAGGCTAAATGGGGAGAGGGCTCGAAAAGGAATTTGCATCCGCTCAAAGGTCTTCCTGTTTGCTCACAGTATTTTCGGGGAGGCAGCTGCACAAAGAACTCTCAGAAAACAGGGAAAGGAAAACACACAATCCCAAATGTGAGAGACAGGCTGACTCTTGACAAGTACTGTCTGATTGCATTGAAAAATCAAACTTTGCCCAACATTTTCAGTAATTCCAGCCCAATCTAAAGGTTCCTAGCCTTAAGCACCAACCCAGGAGTCATGTGGGCAGTGAAACCCCAAGGCACCTGCACACTGCCCCAGCACTTTGACTGGCCCATGGCCAGGTCCTTCTTGAAAGACATTCCTGCTGTGCAGTTTGTCCCATAGGAACCACAGGGTACAAGCAAGCAAAGGGGGATGGATGTGGCCATTAGTTCAAGCAACGACTTGGTGTTAAAATAACATCCAAAGTTGTGGTTTTTATTTAACCTGAGAAATAGGTGTTATTTTCAGAATTCCAAAATATTGGACAGATGAGATTTTAAACTAAATCACTAGAAAACGATGTGAAAAGGACTGTGTTTACCTGGGGTAGAGGGGTCTCCACACCATGAAATTCTATCAGCCATATATCCCAACAAGGTGTCCTCCAAGGTAAGGAAATTTTGATTGGATTTTGTATAACGATGAACAAGGTCACCTGTCTTGCTCCAGAACAGTGACTGTGAAATAAGGTACAATGTCTGGTAAGTGATAGCTATACTACAGCTGGCCAGAACATTTTTCTGGAGAAAAGCAGAAAGTTAATGATAATGAAGGAGTTCTAGTTTTATTGAAATGCAGTGAGTTCACCCTAATGGATCAGTCCTTAATTGGACACTGTCGTTCACAGAATATTTTGGGTGGGGCTTTTTTTGGTGGAAAGGGACATGGTTAGCTTTTAAGGAATTTTGAAAGAAAGGTTTGGCTAGTTTTCCTAGGATATTTACCAAATTTGTTGTTTGCTTTAGAGCTGCACATGGAAGAACAGCTTTCTGGAAGCAGTGTCTCTCTAACAGCATGAGGTCCTTACAGAGAGCCACACGCTCAGGGAATGGGGACATCCCTGTCACTTCACTGGGATGATCCTGGCTTGAGACAAGCCTTACACAGGGATGGTTCCCAGTGATAGATGGGCAGGGTTACTGGGGTGCAAAGGTGTGGCTGCAGGACTGCTGCAGTAAGTGCAAAAGCAAAATGCCATCCTCATCCCCCTACAGACCCCCAGAGCTGTTATGGGTGAGATCCCACTGCCCAGACCTGGCATCCCAGCCCAGCCCTCCCTGCCCTGTGCTGTACCTTGTTGCAGGGTATGGGATGGCTCGCTAGCTCCATTAAAGGCTGGTAATCCTCTGGTGTGATATTACAGGGATTCTTGTAAATGAAGGCATCTCTTAATGATTCCCATATTTTTAGACAATCCTTATCTCTGCCAAAAGATTAAAACATAGTTAATAAATATTTACAGCATTTGTGCCTGTGAAAGATTCTCCTTCTGGTGTGGTCAAACACTCTGGATCAGATGTTAGAAGAATTCCAACTATGCTCAGGCACCAAATACATGATCCATTATCAAAGCAGAGTATCTTCGGCAGATTCAGTATATACTGAGGAAAGAGCAGTTCAAAATCATTTATCTTTCCTGCATTTCAAACTTGTTTGCTGCAATATCTGAACGTCATTGAGGTTTTTACCCTTTAAAATGATCAGTGTTGATTTTACATAACCTAAAGATCAAATTTCTTGATTATTCACACCAAATCATGAGAAACAAATAGCTTCTCAGACTATAGGTTGTACATTTTAAAAGTATGGTCAGAGGACACTGTCTCCTCAGACACAGCAAGCCAAAAACATGGTCATGTATGTCCTTGCAGAGAGTTTGATCCTAGAGAAAAAAATCTGTAATTTTAGCTAAAACAAAAGCAGAGATTTAGCTTTTTGGACCTGAGATAATTTTTATTTATGCACTAATTTGCAGCTATGAACTTTGCTAGAGGGGTAGTTGATTTGCACAGGTATAACCAAGATCCAGAGCAGGTGCCACTGTACAACGCTGTCTGAACCTGAGCCTGGGAGCAGGGACAGGCCTGGAGGGTCTCCAGGTAAGCAGCCAAATGAGGCAGCCCTGGTGTGTCATGTCATGTCATGTCATGTCATGTCATGTCATGTCATGTCATGTCATGTCATGTGTCACAGGGCCAGCCCCAGTTGCATTAGGGATGACGCCCTCCCATTTATATGAACCCAATTTACCTCTTGGCAAGTAAAGATGAGTAACAATGAACATTTTTTAATTTTCCTTCATTCAAGAACCTAAAAGCACCTTCAGTTGCATCACTGCAGATATAAGAAGCCAAACTGTGGGTGCTGCAGGTAGATGGTCATTGTTTTGCTGTTGCATTCTTGTGTCAGCAAGAATTCATGTTTTACATAGCAGGACTTAACTTGGGTGTATTAAATTTTCTCCTGGAGGACATTTCTCTGTCTGCAAAGCATAAATAACCCACAGAGACCATACTCCAAACTTTGGTACTTTATTTGGAGTTTAGGAAGTTGTAAATACCTCTCCCTGCCACTAAGGGTTACCACATGGACACGCTGAATCACCCAAAAGAGAGGATTCCTCCTGATTGAGGGGTGACATTAGAGAACAGGCAGCTGTCCCCTTTGCTCTGCACAGTCAATGCTATCATAAAGACAATTTGTACAGCTTGGCTGTAAGCACAGACACATCTCATAAACATTTATATGCCTCACACTTTCTAATTTGTCAAATGACTCCAGGCAGGCCTTTTTATTTTAAGCTACTCCTGAAATCTGCTCTATGTAAGAGCATTGACAGCCACAGGTGACAGCTGGGTACCTGGTGATCTATCCTTTCATAGAGCAAAGTTTTTATGCTTGGTCTCAGAAGACAAAATATTTTTCAAGAAACCATTAAAAAACCATTTTTTTTTTGTATTTCCAAAGCAGAGAGGTAAGAGAGAGACAGAATATAAAGTGTTTCTGCTGCTAGACTCAAGCCATGGCCATGAGAGGCACAAAGAAAACCATCCAGGTGATTCATGATCATGCCAAGAGAGATTGCTGAGTCACCAATCAAACACATCAGTGTTCCATCCTTTCAAGACACCAAACTCATCACTGGATGATGTGTGCCAGTGTTGTCAGTATCTCAGAGAAGAGTCTTTATGCACAATCCTGGCAGAGCTGAGCAAAATTGCATCTTTAATGTCATAAATGCTGGTAGGTCTTGGCCTGCAAGTGGGGGAGGCTCTTCTACAGCTGCTCATCACAGGGAAGAAGGTAAGTCATGAAGATGGGTTTTATGGAAACTATGCAGTATCAAGCATTGTTTTAGAAATCAAAATACAGATCATCAATGTAAAAAAAATACATAAAAAGCTAAACACCTTTTCTTTTTGCTGTCCTCACTTATCAACATGGGGTTTTTTTTACAAATGAATAATAATAAATCATTGATTTGCCATTGAAAAGCTATTTCTTGGATATGAAGCACAAATTTTGTCTCACATTCTAAAGAGATTATGAGGCACATAGAACTGTGATTTGGGTTTAGATATGATGAGCAGTGAGAAGACTTGAGGGCCTGCAAACCCCAGCTCCAGGAAGATGTGCCATTCTTTCCAGTCTCACTGTTGAGGTAGATTCTGTTTATAAATTTTCACCTGACTTTTTTCCAACACAGAAAGGAAATACTTGTCTGGTGTGCAGCATTTAACTCACGCTGAGCAGAGGTGAGGGCAGAGACTTTCTGTAGCTCTGGGCCTTCTGAAACAATATGAGAAGTTTGCTGGCATGTGGTATGCTAAAATTTCCAGCAAGAACATCTTCAGGTTGAAACAAGAACATGTGCCTTGCAAAAAAAAAACCAAAAAACCCCCCAAAACAACAACAACAACAAAACAAACAAACAAACAAAAAAACCCCCAACAAAACAACCAAAAACCAAACACCTGAGAAACAAACTTTTCCCTTAAAGCTACTCCCAAGTCACAGAATATGTTGATTTATCGTTCCATTTAGATTTACAGAAGAAAGAAAGGCCACAAAAGAGATCCTCACTCTACCAGTCAATTAAATTTATCTAATTCAGATAATTCTGGAGTCCATGGGGAATACTGTTATGTCCCACAGTGCTGTGGGCCTTGGGCTCTCTCTTTCTGTGGCATTTGTTTGTGTATTTTGGGTTATATACAAACTAATTCTGCATCCTATCTGCAAACACCATATAATATCTTCAGGCATAATGGACTTCTTCCTTTGAGGATAGCTTTGTTTATGCTGAAATATCTAAAGCCTTTTATTCTACTATAAACTCTGAAATAGTGAATCCAAATTCAGTGATATGTAACATAAATATACTCTAAATTTGTGTTTAGTTTTTTCAAGTTTTTTTTTGTTATGAATAGAGTTTGGGCAATACTGGTAAATATTAAATGATAGCTAACAGAAAGAACACATGAAATCTGTGAACTTGAAAACTGTAAAATTTCTCTGGAAAAAAAGGACTGAAGAACTTGTCTTAAGACCTTTTTGAGCCAGAGATTCTACCCTGAACTCAGTATAGCATACAATAAGGGTTGGAATACAAATAAACTTTTCCTTATTAAATTCAGATGTTATACATACTGCAAAGCATATCCTCCATTTGTCCTTACATTGGGGTAGAAGTTGCATTTTCCAATAAATTTGAACATTTCTATCCATTTGTCTTTTATATGAATATCACATTAATCTATCAAGCAAAAGCTGGGGCCAAGAATATTTCTATTAGCATCTATCCCATCAGCCAAATTTTAATGTGCCTATTAGAAAAATGGGCAGCTTCTGCATCATTATTTCTTGCATATCCATACACTGGTCTGGCTAACCTTGAAAGCATATCCTTACACTGAAAGGAATGGGATAGCACTAAATTATCTGGTAAATAACTGTTGCTATAGATTTATTTTTTATTTTGCTTTACAATTTTTTTCCTTTTACTGGACATGACAGAGCAAATTCATCCCCAGTTGAAATTGATTTAATTGGTATAATATCAAGCATAAGTTTCATACCCTCTGACTTCAGTTAAACCATGAATAAAGTCTTGCTTTCAGCTCAGCACTGGATTGAAACTGAATACTGAAAACATCTTAAGAAGGGCAGTGTTCCCTCGGGCTGTGTTGTCTCTAGTTTTCTACTCAAGAACTTGAGAGTGATGCTTAAAATATGGGACCCATTTCAAATTTACAAGTAAAGAATTACTTCCAGACTTTGATCTGGAGAACTCAATCAACCCTGCCCATGTTTTTAAATCAACCTGCCAGGCAGAGACACTTTGCTGGTGAGACCTGTTCTCCCCTACAATCAATATCCAATTTTCCAAGGTCCAGAATTTTGTTTCTGAAACACCGCAATGTCTTCAGGCCACCCTGAGGTTTTAATTGTGGCCCTGTGGTGAAGCTCTGAAGTTACAGTCCCCTGAGGCTATGTCTCTAACCTGTGCAGTGATCAAATCTCTGCATTTTGTGTAACAAAATCCTTCTCATTTGCTACCATCACTAGCCAGAGCTGTGATGAACCTAAGCACTCAGAAATCTGACTCCTTAAAAAGGAGTTTGTGGTTGTAACATGGGCTTCTTAAAGACATAAAGCCAGTTTTCACTCTTCTGGGGATCTAAGGCATGGATTTCACCTATAAAAATCCAGATATCTCACAAGGGGAATGTGTACCAAATGAACGAAATGGTGTAGCAACATTTCTGCATCTAACAGACCCATCTTTGCCTGTGTCAATTTATTTCCTGCATTTTGATAAACTGTGGTGGCTGTAGACAGCAGGGAAATTTATACATCCATAGTCAATCTCTTTTTTCATGTGAGCTTATGTGTAGCTATGTCTGTATCTCAGAAATTATACAAGGACCAATTATATAATTGGTATACAATTATAAGGATATACAATTATATGTTGAGAGGAAGCCCTTGCTACCTTTTCTGCCCTAAATATTTCAGGGGTTTTATTCCTTCAGCTTTCCCTTCCCTACTTCCAGCCTTGCCGCGTCTCACTGCTGCTTTGGAGCAGTTCTTTTGGAGCTGCTGCCAAGCACAGCCCAGGCAGCTGTGTCTCACTGGAGTGGAGCTAAAAGCAAGGAGAACACTGCCATCAGGTGGGAGCAGGAGTCCCCAGGAGCAGCAGCAGCCCCAGAGGTGTGGGGTTCTTCATGCTGGGTGACAGCGTGACCCACCTGCAGGGCAGGGAGCAGAGCATGGGGACGTGCACACAATGGGTCAGCTCCCTTCTTATTGCAGCACCTAAACCTCCCACCAGGTATCTTTGTCCTGAAAATCAGACAGATACAAAATAAGACAGGTCGGTCACTGCAATTGCTGAGGATTTGAGGACACTAATGCCTGCTGGTCTTAGCATTAGGATAATGGATATGGGGAAAATTAGCAAGGAAAAAGATGAAGGGGAAAAATACCACCTGTCAATCTCAATGTCTTCAAGCACAAGCCTCTTATTTCCCATTTAGTTTAATTATTGTAAAGTGTCTGCCACCACAGCACTTATGGTAACAGATTTTTTTTCAACACGAAAATGACATGCTTGATTCTTTTGGCAGCTTGATTTGGTAAGTATTGCTTTCTGCTAATCACATAGTTCAAAAGTCAGTAAACAAAGCTTTGGAGGAACTGACAGGGCATGGAGAGGGAGAACCAGAACCCTGCCCCACAGCAAGATGACTTCTGGAAAGGTTGCCTGTAGGCAGAGCAATTAAATTCTGCATGGCAAAAAGGGGAGCCTGGAGGTCTGGAAAAAGAAGTCCTAAGTGAGAGTGCTGCTGGGTGCACCTGGGGCTTTGTGTGTTCCTGTACAGTGAATGACCTGGAGCAAGTGACAGCTCCTCACCTCACCAGTCCTTCACCTTTAGCAGCAATAAGAAGGTTTTAAGGGCAGGAGTACTTGTGGCTCTGGTTTACAGCTCCTGGAGTGTTTTATGTGAGTGGGGAATTGCTGCTGCAGGACAACACTGAGCCTGGTCACCCTTCTGGGAAGGGCTGAGCCAAGAGGTGGCAGCTGTCGCCACTGAAGGGCCCATCTACACAAGCAGATGGTTTTGCTGCCTGGATTTCAGCCTCCCTGGGTGAAAACACAAGCTGCTAAAGCAGGTGGTGTTTTCAGAGGTGCTCTGTAAGTGGCACAGAGCCTCCAGAGGGGCAGAAGTCTCACCTGGACTATATTTTGACAGAGGGTCATAGTAGCTCTATAGTTTAAGCTTCCAAGGGAGGGCCATGTCATCAACAGACACAGAGGAAATAAATTTTAGCTGCAATGTTACCCTTTGATCAGAAAGGGGATTGGTAGTAGAGTTTCAATCTTAATATTAAACTTCTAAGAACACTTCTGTAACAGTGATCTAAATCAAAGTATGTACAGAGAAATATTCAATGGCTTAATGCACTTTCACTTTTTCCCACCCATAACATGACCTTGCACTACATTGCTTTGTTTTGTTTTGGTTGTCTGTTTTTAATAGAACTAAAGCCACTGGAATGTGGCATAAATGCAGGAATTTGGGAGAAGCCCCTGCTTTAAGGGTGGGCTCTATCAGCAGGACACAGACAAGGGAACAGACTGGAGATTCAGTAAATCTGTGAGTGAGCTCCTTTGATAATTGCTTATTTTGTGGTCATCTCCTGGGAAGACAGAATTCATCTGTAGCATGTTTTTTTTTTCCCTTGGACACTTGAGACAGACTTTCATTTTACTCTAGAGGGGGAAAAGGATCTATCCCTCCTATCCTTATGGATAACCAGAGATATATTTCCTCATGGTGCTCTGAGGTGTTAAACAGCCCTTGAGTTTTAACCATACCTTAGCAATGACAGCTGAATTGTATCACCTCTGAGTGTGGGGTTTTTCTCACTGACATCTCTACAGATGTTATAGAAGAAAAGAAGCAGGGAAAAGTGGGAGAGAACAGTATTCCCTTTTACAGCAACAAGCTCATAAAAAACATTTAATAACTTCAATCCTAGGGTGGTGCTATAATTTAGACATCCACCAGACATTGCCCTGTAGAGTCAATTCTATAAAATCAATAAACAAGAGAGAAGGTAAAGAGCAGGCAGCTAACTGACTGTGCTGCAAAGAGGTACAGTGGAAAACTAAGTTGAAAAGTTTTTCATCAGCAAATACTTCTGATCAACATGTAGACAATCAGCAAGACAGAAAAATATTCTCTCTAGTATCTGGGATTAAAACCAAAGGAGATTTTGACTGCAAGGAGATTTTAATATAGTGACGCATTATGTGTAAACTAACCTAAATGTGATAATTATTCTTGCAGTAAGAACCATTAAATATATATACACTGTAAAATTAATATTAAAAAGTTTTGTGTATATGAGAAATATAGAGTCATTTAATAACCCAATATAGAAAACTGATGGGTGAGTTGACATATGGCTGTCAAGTGAGAGATAAATTCAGATCTCAACAAGGTTTCTGTACCTTAGCAGTACATTGGTGTTGGCCACGGACAAAGACAATTTACCTTTTGACATCTCCCTGTTGCACTTACTGGATGCTCAGAACTCGGGTTTCTTGTGGAATTACAGTGTGGGAGGGCAGATTTTCAGCACAGAACTGAGCCTGAGCTTTGCACAGAACTGGATGGCTTTTCACTGCCTAGCAGTGGCATTTATACTCCAGAAGAGCAGAAATAAATATGCTGGTGATTAATTACGCCAAGAACAAATAAATTACAGCTACCCAATGCCCTATGAACTTGTCTCTTGCTAAAAGAAAGTTAATTTCTTTCTGATGAGCTTCCTTTAGAAAGAGATGACAACAAAACCCAAATAGAGACCTACCTCACAGCCCAGAGGAGTTATGGAACTAGCTTTAAGCAGCATGAGGACTCTTTTGAAGGACAAACTCCAGAGCCCTATATTCTCAAGTACTAATCACTGCCTTTTTGTGCCCACTAAACATTATATTCCAGTTCCCCATTAAAGCTCAGTACAGCCTATTTCAATAGAAGTGTACTTTTAAGTAGGACTCAAAGAGTTGTTAATATTTATAATATCTTTGCTACCAAGAAACTACAAGAACAGTCAAAGTCACTTGTATACAACTTAGGGAAAAACAGTTGTAAAAGAAAACCTTGTTATAAACATTGAAGGATAGAATAAATAAAAAGCAGAGCAATGCAGATTTCATATAACAAAGACCAACACAGAGAAGGTATTAAAGTCAGCACACAAGCACATGAATTAGGGAGAGGAACTTTAATGGCATACACAAATGTTAGGACTTGGGTATTTTAATAAGAAGTGTGCTATTATGATGATACAGTGCCCATCTTAATGCTGAGAGAAAAACCAGATGCAGGAACAAAATATTAACACAATTTTCATTAGAGATGAGCCAAAACATTTCTCCACTGCTGTTTCTCCTAGTTTCCCAGTGGACTTCTTACAAGTCTAAAAGCAATTCCTAAGAAATGAAGCAGCATGAGGAAGGAAGGCACTTCTGGTGATCATCTAGTCCAAACTCTGTCTCAGAGAAGGTTTCTCAGGATCAGGATCTGTCTTGTTTTGAATATCTCCATGGATAGAGACACCACAAAGTCTCCAGTCAACCTGTTCCAGTCTTCAACCATCCTCATAGTGAAAAAAACCCTGATTTTTTTCCCTGTGTTTAAATAGGATTTTCTGTACTTTAATTAATGCCCATTGCCTCATGTCCTGCAACTGAATTCCATTGAGAAAAGCTTGACTCTCTCTTCTTTACTCCCCTCATCTGGTATTTACCACCCCGAGCCTTCCCTTCTCCAGGCTGGACAGCCTCAGCGCTCTCAACGCCTCTCTGTGTCTCAGACACTTCAGTCACCTTCATGGTCCTTCACTAGATGTGCTCCTGACTCCCTTGTGGTGACAAGACCAGAGCTGGAGCCAGCACTCCAGACACATCTCACCAGGGCTGAGCAGAGGGGAAAGAGCCCCTCTGTCCCCTCTGCCAAGGCTCATGCAGCCCAAGGCGCCGCTGGCTCTTGTCACCAGGGCACACTGGTGGGTCACATCCAGCTTGTCACCAGGCCCGTGTCCTTTTCCCCAGACAGTGCAAATAAAACCTTTTGCTTGCTCTGGGACCAAAAAAGATGGCACAGCAATGATAACAGATTTTTTTTTTTAGAAAGCATATTCTTCCAAACAAACAAACACAGAGTCCTTTGCAGTTTGATGGATATCAAATTAGGAAGCTCTGGAGATCTGCTGAGCAATCCAAGCGGGTCTAATGCATTACAACTGGGTAGTAATTTGTACTCTTCAGAAGACTGGTTCAGTAATGGTTCCTCTCATGCAAGGCACATTTTCTCAATGAAAAAACAAGATTTGGGTAAGTTTCAGTATAAAACCATGGCTATATAAATAAAGCTAAGATTTTTGTGACACTGCATCAAATCACGGTTATTTAGAACCATGCTTGATGTGAAAGCATTAACAATCAGTGAACAAACACAAAGAAATTAGATTAAAAATGCCTAGTAAAGCATGAAGGTAAAATGAAAAAGTAAGCATACAACAAACCCCAGATTTATTTCGGGAAGAAATTATGCTGTGAATGCAATAGTATCTCACACAAAATCATGGCCCATATGTTCTTTTTGACAAAATGTATCTCCATCTCCACAGGATGCAAAGGAATGGGAAGGTAAAATGCATTCATGATTGTGCAGTCAGGAGACAGAGATCTCCTGGATATGCACCAACTCTTACTAAATTTAATGGAATTACAGACTGTTAAAATTTGTTACAACAGACCTTGCCACTAAAGATAAAAACAATATTGGTTGATCTAATTATATTTGAGGGGGAAACATATTCTGTGTCCATACAAGACTGCATGAAAAATGTATTGAAGTTTTGCACTTTCAGCTTCATCATCAGGTTTTTGTATTACTTAGTCAGGCACAGTGGCATTGTTTGGCCTGGCAGTTTCATGTGTTATTGAAACTGCTCCTGTCTCTCCCCATCTGTGTCTTTGGTGCCCTCTTCCTGTCAGAAGTTAGACAAAAAATAAGCTGGTTTGACTTCAAACAATTTTTAAATTGTAGGTCCTTGCCAGCTTCTCTGTTCACAAACAGCCCTAATGTTGTAATGTGGTAATGTTGTGTGTAAACACCCATGTGTAATGTACTCTAGGATGATCCTGCTTGGACATGGAGGTTGGACCTGCTGACCCTCTGCAGTCCCTTCAAACCTGACCCATTCTGTGATTCTGTGGTTCTGTGAATTAAAGACCAGGAAGTGACTGCAGCTGTGAGGAGGGAGCAGTCATTAGCTGAGAATGAAAATTCTCTCGAGCTGCGAATGTAAAATCAGCTGTTTCTAGATCCAAAAAAAGAGCATCTTTTATGCTTTGGGCATTAGTGACTACGACATTTTAGATAATATGGCTTCTCCACAGGTCACAAAGTGCTGCTGGCTCCTGACCTCAGCCTGCCAATTCAAATGTGGTGAAGAAGAAACCTAAACCTTAGGTTTCTTAACTTAGGCTACAGCTGTTGCCACTTTTTCTGCCCCAACAGGCACAGAGGTGCCAAACCATCAGAGGCAGCATCCTGCGAGTGCTGGGTGAGTTATGGGTCACCACAGGTGTCTGTCAGCACGGATCTGCTGGATTCCCTGACCTGTGCAGGTGAGCCTGCAGCCCTGAGCCCTGCTGCCCTCCCCGCTCTGGATGTGCCAGGGATAAATTCTCGGAAAATTAGCAGTGCCTGAGACTGGAGGCGAGACTTGCAAGCGGTTTGGCAGCCACAAGAGGGAGGCCGTGTTACTGGCAAGGAGAGGACGAAGTCATTGGAGGTCAAATTGTTGCTTCAGACCAAACTGCTTTTGGCTTTATCCAACCCAAACTACCACACACGCTGATGGCCACGCGGGGTTTTTACAAGACTGCTGAAATCAGAACTTCTAGCTTCTGTTCATGTCGAAAAAAAGGTAAGAGTACCAAGCTGTGACACACTATCGCTTTGGAGCCATTATTTTCCAGGGGAGTCAGAAAGGAAATATTATTTTTTACTGTCACTATGTAGGTGTGTGACTCTGTGTGCAGGGAACAGCCCTAAAACCTGCTGCTGTACCATCCACATGGCTAATACTGAAAATGCTTCATTGAAACGTTTGGTATTATTTCTCTTCCTCTTTCTCATGAACTTTGTCGTGACAAAGTTTATGCAGGAAGACTGAGGAAATTGTATGTGTACAAATATTAAGAGTCAGCCAGTAGCAGAAAAAAATCTGAGGATTGTATGGCATGCAAGCAGTTGAACAAAATTATTACTGGCAGATGCCGTAACACAGTACCAGAGAAATGTCCTTTTGTGAGCAAGTTCAATGCAGAGTTTTGATGAATTTGAAGAATAAACAAATCAGCAGGATAAAATCTGATTGCATGAGGTGTTTACAAAGCTCAGCTGCAGACAGCAAGAGCCTTTCAGTGGCCTCTCTGGGCTTGGGTTCAGCCCAAAGATTGTATTGGAAAAGAGAAGAGCATGACCAGAACGAGCTGGCTGGGCATGGTATAAGGGCTCCAGTAAGATGAGGGAGAAGGCAAAGAGGTATCCTCTAGAATTAAAGAGTTGTGACAGTGAAGGTGTACACTAACATGTCAGAGGCCTTCTTAAATGATTTACAGCACACAGATACAAAATCAGAGCTAAATGGAGGCTGTAGAATGCTGCTAAAGCCATCTGTGATAGCCAGAAACAATACAATATCCATAGTAATGTCAACCACTCCCCTTTTATTGAAAACCTGACAGTTATTCTAAATTGGCACTCCAAAATGTAGTAAATGTCACTAACTACCACAGTGAATAGATTTTATGTTCAGAAAATATCATCAAAAGTGAAACTTAATAACTCTGATGTAAAAAATGTAAAAATACACGGAAGTGTCCATGAGTTTACCAAAGGCGGATATTAAAAAAAATATATATATACATCAGTGTAAGATTAAAAGAGCAAGAACAAAATATGGACAAATTTATGAGAAAATGAAATTATTTCTAACCAAGATAACAAAGTTCCCATGGTGGGAAGTAGTGGCAGCAACAGTCCTGGCAGAGTACAGGGCACAGCTCGCCCAGCTCATAAGACTGCCCATGTTTCTGCAGTTCCCTGCTCCTACTCTTCTCTTTGATTAAGTGAACCACAGATCCCATACAACAGAGGATCCAAGGCCTCCATTAACGATGAAAGAGAGAGAGATGAAAGATCCCACTCTCTGATGTGTCCTAAAGGCACCCAGGTCATTATCAGAAAGTGCCAGCAACAGAAGTGGTTGGTTACACAAACTGCACAGAGCTCAGCACAATCAGAAATGAGCAGAATTTCCAGAAAAGCATCTGCGTTTAATTCTCCATTCAGGAAACCTCTGAACATTTCACATGTACATAAACAAGCATATTTTTCATTCTTCTTTGCTCTAAGCTTCAGAAAAATTTGTCTCTTAAATAGAATCAAATAAAACAAAAAAGGGTTGTACGATACAGAAGTAATTTAGTCTGAAAGAAAGTGAGCTCACATCCACAAAGGTATTAAGCACTGTTGAATTATGAATAGGCCAATATATTGTGCTTTGTACTAACAAACATTTTAGAAAACTTGTGATCATGGATTTGTGTTTTTTTAAAAACTGTCCTTGAATTAATTGCCTAAACAAATCATTCCTAGAGACATTTGTGGTCCAGATTCAGACTGTGCTGTCAGCAAAAACATGTGTGGCCATGGCTGAAAGTGCATTCACACAAAGGTGGTTTTCACATCTTCATCACCCCAATTTGAATGAAACAAGCCCATGTAACAAAGGCTATTAGGACTGAAAACAATTTCAGATTTAAATATTAAGTGTATAAATCTTTAATATATTAATTTATGCTTTTAGAAACATATGTATGATTTTGTAAGTTTCAGGAGCTTTTAAATTTTATCTGCGAAATAATCCTCCTTTCCCTCACTAATGCCACTCAAATATTTAATGTAAAGCATGAACAAGTCTCCATGTATTCAGGCCATGATTTTCCACATGACCCTTCAAATACTGCAGATCAGCTTTTTCATACAGTGCGGGATATCCAAAGCCAAAAGAAACCCAAATGCAAGCAAACTATATACAGCTTTGCTCTCATCAGCTCAATGTCATGAAAACAAGAGGTGCCAATTGCCTATTTTAGGACAAAGACCAGGATGGTTCTGTCACCAAGGTGTGGGGCAGCCCCACAGCACTCAGCCCAGGGTGAGGCTCACTGCAGAGACAAAGCAGGGCAGCTGGTGCCACAGAAGGATGGATGGTTCCCTGCTGAGAGACCCTGGCTGCTCTGGATCCTGTCCTGGCTGTCCCCAGTACCTGCTGGGGGGCTCAGGGCACTCCTTATTTCGTACTTTGCCTTTCTCTGCAAGCAAGGGGATCAGAAAATCAGTTCTCAGCTCTGATACACTGTTGCAGACCTGGGCCCATGGAATTTCTTCTGCAGGAGAGGAGGGATGGGATACCTGGAATGTTGCACTACCTGCTGTGATGTGCTGAGCAAGAACCACCTCTGGGGGCAGGTGTTTCCAGGGACTGATGAGCTGGTATTGTGATCCACCTCTATTTCTCCATGCAAACTCTCTGAGCTCATCAAGAAATCTTATCCACATGCTAAAACCAGTTTTGGATAATCCCAAGGTACTTCTGAATGTTTTTCTAACATTTTTGTCTGCTCTATGGATCTGTGTTGAACCTTGTCCTTTCCCTCCCTCCTGTGTAGTTTAGGTTACAGGGCTGCAGTGTCACATTACAAACTTTGGCAGATCAGCTTTACAGCAAACTGTTTCACCTCCATGTACTCAAACCTGTTAGAATTCAGCTTTTATTTCAGCTGGCATTAGGGAAGTTGTAAAATCCATTTATGATTATGTTTTGATTAGTGTTACTTTTATTGCCCCTGCAAGTAGTTTCCTTAAAAAGCCACTGGGGCACCGAGTTTCTGTCTGTACATGTTTCTACAAAAAAGGGTTTTTGACCCCCTGATTTCTGCCTGCCACTGCAAGCCCCGGGCCCAGGGCCAGGCGGAGGCGGGAGAGTTCTGCTCACCTACCCCAGACCTCTACTCACCCCAGCTCCGGGTGCTGCGCCGTGATGTAGTTGTAGCATCTTCCCAGAATAACTTCTTGCAAGTTCTTCGTGGTCCCCCTGTCCTTCCACTGCAGCATTTTGGGGCTGACCTCGTGCCTTCCGTGGGTCAGGAGAGAGGCCAGCACCACGGCGAGGACGAGGGCGGCCAGCAGGACGGCGATGCCCGCCAGGAGCACGGTGCGCTGCCGCGCCCGGGCAGAGCCCTGCTGCAGCGGCATCGCGCTGAGAGGCGGCGGCAGCTGCTCCGGGCACAGCGGGGACAGCGGGGACAGCGGGGACTGCGGCCAGCCCGCGCCGCCCCCGCCCCGGAGGATGCCCGGGAGGCCGGGCTGACCCCCGGGTCACGGCCGAGCGCGGGGCTGTCCGGCTGTGCTGCGCCCTCCGGGATCCCCGGGCTGTGCCGCGATCCCTGGGCTGTCCCCGGGTCCCCGGGCTGTCCCCGGGTCCCCGGGCTGTCCCTGGGTCCCCGGGCTGTCCCTGGATCCCTAGTCTGTCCCTGGATCCCTAGTCTGTCCCTGGGTCCCCGGGCTGTGCCGGGATCCCCGGGCTGTCCCTGGGTCCCCAGGCTGTCCCTGTGTCCCCGGGCTGTCCCTGGATCCCCAGGCTGTCCCTGGATCCCCGGGCTGTCCCTGGGTCCCCGGGCTGTGCCGGGATCCCCGGGCTGTCCCTGGATCCCCGGGCTGTCCCTGGATCCCGCGGCCACCGGGGTTCCGGAGGGGCAGGGTCCGCTCCCGCCGCCCCCGCCCCGCCGGCTCCGTCCGTTCCGCCGCTTTTAGGGCCAAACGAGGGATTTTTGGGGCTCGGGGCGGGAAGGTGAGAGCCTGGATGCTGTTTGTGCTCTGTGCCTTACTTTGCCGTGACTTCCCCGAGTTAAACTTCGGGAAGTTATCGGAGGTAACGCACACACGTGAACCCCAGGAAATTACTTGTAAAGTTCTTGGAGTCCTCCTTCAAATAATTGCAGCGACGTGCTCCATCTAACGTGCGAGTAAAAGATGAGTTCAAACCACCACAAGTCTATTTACCCTAAATTAATAGTTTTGTACAGGACAGGGGTTGAATCTGACTTCACCCAAGGCAACTTTGCAGAATCAGCTTGGATTAATTGTCATAGGAATTGCTAAAACAAGTGTGTAAATTATGGGTGTTTGAGGCTGTGTGAAATCATCTAAGGAAGTATTAAGAGTCCTCTGCAAGAGGGTTTGTTCCTTACCGCAATCTTCAAAGAGGGCAATTCTACTTCTTTAGTCAAAAAGTCAAAACCAAATAACACTCAGATCTCTAAATCTTAACAAAAGAAGCAATGCAATTCCAAAATATTAACTATAAATTATTCATAGATTTTTAGTAATTGCTTACCAAGCATCTGTCTTTAACAGATTGAATTTGAAAAAGGGAATTTGTGACAAATCTCAGCCAGCTCTAAGCAGTTCTGAAAGACTTGAGGAATGCTGTGCTCTGACCAAAGCCTGCACAGCAAGTGGTATTGCTAAGCATATTTTTCTGATTACATTTTCCCAGAAATCATGGGAACTTTACAGAACTGAAACCTCATTTTTAAAGTGGCATATCAGGCTGCCAGATATGAAGTGGTCAGGCAGTTATAATAATATCATCTCCTCATAAAAGGGACATTGGTGTTCTCTCTATGACACAGCTTGTGACCCCTGTGGTCCCCACTGCTGAGAGTGCAGGAAGTGCAGGAAGATCTGTAGGAGAAAGTTCAGTAAGAATTAATTCATAAAGTAAGTTTTTCCCCATATTCCTTTCAATAAGCATGTGGGTTTTCTTTGACAGGCTCCATTGATTGATCTTTATTTTTTATTTATTCCTGTAAATGTGAATGCAAGGTATTCACAGCTGAACAGTGAATTATTTTATTATATACAAATACAAGAGAAGCTCTTGAATTTAATATTTTTGTTCTGTTGTTTTTTTGTCTTTCCTGTGTTTTCTACTTGTGATTTTAATTTCATTAACTAAGAAAATATGTTGGAAAAACCAGCTAGTTATCTTGAGCAGTTTATGCAGTAACATTGCAATGTCTGCTGGTTGTGGGTATTGAAAATACATAGCTTCAGTAAGTGTAACAGTCACTTTAAGAGTGGAACGATGGAATAATTAATTTAAAGGCTGAAAATTTAAAAAATATTATTTTTGAGTAGTCTGATTTGTGAAAACTTTTTCATCTTTTCAGACATGACAATGATTCACCAAGAATGAATAAGTAAATAAGGTGAGTGCAGACTCAGAGGCTCTGGAAGGTGTCCTTGCTGCTGATTTTGTAACACCTCAAACTACATAAGGAGTGTCAAAGACAAGTAAATGTCAAGCCTCCTTTCAGCAAGCCTTGGCAGCCCAATCAGGGTGAATAAATAGGACAAGCAGAGTTGAGCAGGCAGCACTAAAAACCAGCAAAAGCTCGTACTCCCAGTGTTTCAGAAGGTGGCAGATTCTTTCCCAGCATGAATGCAAGCATGAAATCACTCCTCACAAACTTTTTGGACCTCGAGTATTTCCATGAGATAATAAAAGTGCCTCAGCAAAGAAGAGATGAAATAGTATTCCCTGAATGGGATGGGAAGGAAGAACAGAAGATAAAGTGAAATGAGGAGGGCTGAAAGGGGTGAAAAGCAGTGCAAGGGCCCTGCATTCCCTCATCTCTGTGGAGTGAGCTAAGGGAACAAGCTGGATCTCATTTCTTTCCTGAGAAGTTTTCCCAATGCCAATGACCTCAAGCTGAATGACTTTATTCCACGGGAATTCAGTTCTGTAAACAGGACCCTACTGAAATCCAAACTGAGGATTTCCCCCATGATTGCAGTTAAGGTCTCATGGATCTCTATTGCTCTTGAACTGTTTCCCTAGTGCTTATTTTTCCATTCTATAAGGAAAATCACAGCTTTTGAAAGCATTATATCTTCTAAACTGATAGCCAACCTCTGGAATATTCTGAGCTGTGTGAATTTCCAAGATATCAAATCTAAATAGATGTTTTCAAAGTGTGTGTACTTTTTTGAAAGCCTTCACACTAAATCTTCAGGCAGGATGATTAGAAAGTGTTTGTAAAAGACCAGAATACAGAAATATTTCAGGAACCTAATTGCCAGCCTCTTCATGACACCATGTATTGCAGCAGGGAACTTGATTAAATACAGGGAACTGTATTAAGTACAATTTATCCAACAGCATAGGAGTACTGTAAGACAAAAGCAGCTAGTTCCCACTGCTACCTGAGAGTCCTGTGGATGATATTTTTGAGGCAACTGGGGACAAGAGACTATAAGAGTCTTCCAGCTATTCCTAAGGACTGATCACTCAAACTTTTGATTATCCTTTTCTTTTTTTACTGTCAAATGTAGATAGTTCAGGCACCCAAAGCATGGCTGATGAGAGAAAGGATCCTTCATGGTAGAAACTGCTGATAAAAGGGGGTGTGCAGCAGGTGTGACTGAATCTTTCAAAACAACCACAATATCCACAGTGTTACTAAACACTCCCAGTACTGTGGACACCTGTAATTTCTGGATGTCACTTCTCAGCAGAACTTACAAATGAGAGAACTTGATCTGAAAAGAGCAGAAACTGTTATAAGAATTAAAGAAATTATATCTTCCCTGGATATTGTTGGAATAGCAGTGGCTGTAATCTCACTGATCCCCAATTTCACAGGGCAAATGCTGACATAACATTTAGGGAGTGTTTGAGAGGAACACTGAAAATTACGTGATCAAAAGGCTGAGACAAAGAAACCAGCTAGTACAAAGAGACAGCTGTGGAAAAAATATGTGCCATCTAATCACACACACCATCTCCTGCAAAAAAAGCCTTTGTAACTCAGTGTCTGGGCATTCAGTTCAGCTCTTCTTTCTTTCACCTCTTCTGTAGATGCTGCTAAAATATAAACTTTCCTGGTGAGCGGTGCTGTGGGCCCAGTGCATCACCTGCAGCATATAGGAGTTATTTTACCTGTAAGTTGCTCTCTATTTTCCTGGTGGCAGCCCACACTGCACCTAACCTAGAGCTATAGGCAGACAAAGAGACTGGCAGAACCTGCACTGGTGGCCATCTAAAGCACATGAAAAACACTCCATTTGTGTGTATTTCATCTTCTGCAAAGCCACATCTGCTGCTGGGCACACAGGACGTGTTATACTCCTGTTCACCAGATGAGCTGCCTGGAGTTGGTCTGAGCATCATCATTGCCCTTCCAACCCCAAATCTTATTTTGTTCACCTGGTTGATGTTATATAGTTTTCTTCTTCAGTATTGTCATATTGTCTTGATCACTTTATGTTACTTCACACAGATTTCGACTTTATTTACACTTGCTTCTCCTGTAAATTCTTTAAGATTACTTCTGATGACAAAATGCTTCATTATATGTCCAACTCTAAGTATCAGATATCATGGAGGGTTAATCTCTTCAGAACAGGATGCTGTGGCTTCCATTCACAGAAATAATAGAAGCAGGTTTTCTGCAGCCCAGTACATAAGATTCTGGTTGAAATTGGGTAATTAGTGCACAAGAAATTGGAAGGAAAAAGACTGACAGAGAGAGGAAGAGAGAAGTAAACCAAGTGATTGCACAGGCTTCCTTTCTTTTGTAAACTCAAGGGAAATTCTCTTCCCACTTGCAAGGCTGCAAACAGCAGTGGCACAAAGTGTGACAAATGAGTGACACCACTTGCTGCAGGTGCAATATAAAATCTACCTGATGGATGAGGTAACTGCCTGGCAGACCTTTTCCAGCTGATCTGATACTACAATGTTCCATAGTATATTGAAAAAAAATTTAACCCCTTCAGCATTTTCTCAGTTCTTTGAAAGGATATTGCCTCCTTTTGTCTCCGTGCCTTGCTGCACAAAAAAGCTGTTTGCAAGTTCATAAGCCTTTCTGTGTTTCCTGTGTGGTTTGTATACAAAATGCAGGGCTCTGCTAGCACAAAACTGCCTTGCAGTTTGTAGCAATTGTGTAGCAAGTGTAGAGATAGACTAAGCTTCCTTCAGGCTGAGGGTTTGCTGCATTTACCTTATAACTTTGGACTACTACACCAAATTCCTATTTCCTTCAAATGGAGATTTAATTTATACCTGACCTGTGTCTAAGTAGCTCACTGGAGCAATCAGTAATCTAGATGTAAAATTGACCATTGAGTTTAAAGACACATAGCTGTATTTTCACTGTTTTATTTCAGATACTGGCAGCTCTTCAAATCTCTAAGATTTCAGTCCTGAACTCGTCTTCTAAGTATCCTGAAAAATTGTAAAGAAATTTGTTGTGCACCAGACCTCAAAACTAGAAATGCTTTCTGTGTGTGTGAGGGCAGGTACATTGTCTCACTGCTACTGAATTTTTGTGAGGAGGTGCTCCTGAACTAATTTGTTGGGAAAATTAGTAATTTCTTAATTACTATCTGCCTCTGAGTGGACACTTGTGGACTTGTTAATGCACTTGGGTTTAAGCACCCAGGACTTTTCAGTGCAAACAGAAACACTATTAGATCTTAGGCATCCTTGTATTTAAGAATTTCTGGATAGAAAGTGGTGTGAAACTACTTTCCCAAGTCCTCATACCTATATTAGTCACAAATGTGACCATGCACTCTCTGAGTGTTCTCAGTATGTCCACTTTATTCTTATTTTGCTGCAATGTTATTGCTGCATCAAGTTGTGGATGCACACAGATTGCTCCATGCTGAGGGTATGTTTTGGGGCTAACCCCCCTGGGTTTGGAACTGGGACTTCACCCAGGCTGCTTCATGCACAAGTTCTCCAAGGAATGCTGCAGGCAAGAGCAGACCCACCTGACCTGTTGGGTTAATGGTTGGGCTCAATGATCTTAGAAGCCTTTCCAACCTAAGTGACTTTGTGATTCTATGACCACAGAGCAACAGGCTCAAGCTGCTGGACCCAGGGCACAGAAATTCACCCTAGAAATTGATGAGTCATTATTTGTAGTTTGCCCACTACAGGCTGCTGGGGCTTTCCATGTCTTTCACCTGCATCACTTGTAAGCAGCCTGTTTTCCTTGTGCAAGTTGATTTGTTTTGTTTTGTGTGCTGCAGAGGGGTTTGGGTGGGGAGAAGAGAGTGCTGGATCAGCCCATGCTGATGAGCACAGTGCTGTGTCCTCTCAATAATGCACTCTGCAGTCTCCACTGGAAACAACTATTTTTTTCCTATGCTTTCTCACACAAGAGAGTGTGGGAGGACCAAATGTCACCACTGTGCCTCGTAGCTTTTGTTGGTGACCTTTTTACTACCCTGCACGCAAGCCTGGCTAAACAGGATGTCGTTGCAGTTGCTTCTTGAAACTTGAGCAGGAAGTTGAGGATATAAGGAAAGAAAGAAGTAACAATCTAACAAATCAAATCTAACAAATATGATAATGCTTCTGCTTTCTGTGTAACTAATGTGGGAAAGTACATGCACAAAGAGCTTTATGCTGGACTGCACCAATTTTGAATTGGAGAACGAGAAAGAGCCAGCATAACAGCACGTGACAAAGCAACACCTAAAATGAGAACTCTTGATTCAAGACAAAACCCTCCTGCATTTGCACAGCCTCATGGCAGTCTCCTTCCCCCATCCCTTTTCCCTCCTCTTTCTCAAATACAATACTTGTGCACTGCTGAGGGGCAGGATGGGGTATCACATAAGGCCACCAGCACAAAGCTGTTTTATTCTTGTGAGTCACTGGATGAGCTGGTCCATCTGTCAATCACCTGTCAGACCTGCAAATGGGAAGAAGCTTACACAGGGCCCAGTGGACCTGCTTGGGCTGCTCATTGAGGTTCCCCCTCCATGCTCACAGCTTCTTTTGCCATCTTCTGCAGCTCTCTGCCTCAGCCCCATTTCTGCAGTTTGTCTGTGCAAAACCAGCTTCTCAGGGCAGATCAGTGCTCTGGTGCTGGCCACCAGCAGTGACTGGGCTATCTTTTAGTGACCTGGTACAGTAGAGAAGTTGTGCTCCCCTGTTTTTTATAGGGGATGAAATGATCTAGTAGTAGTTTTCTCAAAACTCATGGAGTCAGTCACCTGTTTCTAGATGTCAATCAGCAGGACAGGAAATTTTGTGATCAGAAAAGACTATCAGTCAAAAATTACTGCTTAGGGAATGTTGAAAAGTGGTTTTATGGAGGAGAACAGATACAGAACTGTAAATGCACTAAGTTTGGTATGATAGAAACATTCGTGACTGAATGACTGTGGTTTCTCAGAGGCCTGGTGGGTGTGACCCAGGATGTGATGTTCAGGAGCCACTGAACATCAAAGGAGGCCAAGAGAACAATTTGATTCAAGGACAATCTCAAAGCATGATGGTAGCCTATTCCAAAGGTCAGGAAGTCAAAGCTGTGGCAGGAGTCCAACTTGGCCAAATCAGAAATTCCTGACCAAGATCAAATGTTGGAAAAAAGAATAAGGGAGAGCAGAAGCAGGGATGGACTATCTGGGAGGAATGTAGAAGCATTTTCCAGACTGTTAAATTATGTAGCAAAGCTTATCTGCACGTCCACAAAGGACCTTGGAGAGACAATGGTGGGATGGGGAAACCAAGTAACATTCCTCCGGGGATATATTGTGGGATGCAGGAGAAAAGCAGTTCATGATCACAGAAGACTTATACTAAGACATTAGGAGGGGAAGCAAGGTGGGACAAGAGGGATTTGGGTAGATTGTGAGGAACGAGAATGGTGAAATAGACAGGTGAGGGACTTGAAAGGGCAAGTGCATATGAATAGCTGGCTGGTCAGTTTGCTTGGCTGTGCTCTCTGTCTGATTGGGCCACTCTGTCCTGACTTCTCCAGCTCCTTCCCAGCTCTTCCCTGGGCGATGGTTTTCCAGTCTGTGTGCCCAGGTGGGTACTGAGTGTGAGTACAGCAGTGGGTCTGTGCAGTCCCCAGTCCTGGTGGCTGCAGGGAATGTGGGTGTGGGAATGATGGTGTGAGCTGGCGAGCAGGTGACATGACTTGGGAGCAAGGGGGTGAATGTGTCTCTAAGGTCCATTCTGGATGCAGCAACACCAGGATGTCTCTACAGTCAGGAGCTGTGGAACCAGGGGAGTCCGAGCTGGTCCTGTGTGTGTGACAAACATGCAGGGAAGAAATTAAGAAAGCTGAACCTAAAACGAAGTTAAAATTGGTGAGGTGTGGAAGGGCACCAGGAATGGCTTCCACAGACACAAAGCTGAACAAACACCAAGAAAAAGAAGGGGCCACTACTGAACAGGGTAGGTGCCCCAGTCTCAAAGAACACTGAAGCAGAGGTGGCTCAGAAACAACATTCTTTTCACTAGCAAGGTCTGTTCTCATGTCTCACAGGGTCTTTGTGCCTATAAGACTCACAGAGGAGTTGGGGCAGAAAATGACACCCCACAGCAAAGACTGAGTTGAGGACCATTTAAGCACGTGTGTTGAACACAAGTCCCAGAGGAGACACATCTGAGGGCTGCAAGGACAAGGGGCTGATGTCACTGCAAAGCTCCTCTTGTCCTTGAGAGGTGCCTCAAGCTGTGACTCTCTGAAACTATCATTTTGTGATAATGGTTTGCAGAATGTTTTCTAATGACTAACTAATGGAACCAAAGAACTTTATCAGACAGGTCCCCAAAGATACTGGGATTTAGGGAATTGAAGACAGATGGAAAACTACCTAATGTTTCCTTGAAGAAAATGGCTGAAGCCAATTACATGTAAGAGAAATTTCCAGGTAGCTTAAGGTTGACTGTGAATGCAACATGCTATGGAACATTATTTGTGCTGCCTAAATTAAAATTTTAAGTGTTCTTGATAAAACATATTAGGCATCAGGTTTTAAAATAAATGCATCCATTATGACTGCTAAAATTCTATGGATGGTTAAGGATGTTATAAAAATAAAGCCATCTTTCCAGTTAGGCAGTAGTGTCATGAAATAAAAAAGAGGACAATAGTGTGACAGGCCCGTCCAGAAAGAAAACACTTAGTCATTGCCATTCTTGGAAAACTTAAAATATCCCTGAATGATGTAGGGATGTCTGCAGGTTATCTGGCCCCAGCAATTGCTCAAGTCATGACTACGTATCAGGTTAAATTTGGTTACTGAGGGTGTTTAGTTCTTCAGTTTTTTCTTCCACCTTTATGGATGAAGTGTCAAGAATCTCTTTGGGAAGTCACTCTCATGGTGATTTTTTAAAAAATGTTTAATCAGAATTTCCCTGCACAGTTTTACCATTGTCATTTGTCTTTTCACTGTCTACCCCTGAAAAAGTATAGCTTCATCTTGACAAAGCTCTCTAGATAGTAGAAGAAATTATCCTTTCTGGATAACTTCTTGATATCCCTTTGGAAGATTTGTTGCTGTAGCACACAGAAGTGTCTCATGCAGAGCTGTGGTGTTCAGACTTTTACAAGATTCTGACTCCCATCCACTCACCTTTGTAAAGATTTTTTAGAAATCTAAAGCATTTTTAGAAATGCCTCCTCTTAGATCAATATTTTTGGAAGAAATTGATGAGATTAAGGGAAGCTGGGGTAAAGAGCATGGCTGTGACAAGAGCAATTAGGGTTTTTTTCCCCAAAAATTATTTCCATTAAGGATTTGGTAAAGCAGAAGTTGTGGACTCTGAGTCCTTGAGTCCTAAAATACAATCCTCCTCTCACCTAATTTGTGTCCTTCCAAATGCGTTTACTTTCACATGGGAGATCACAACTGGAAGAAGAAAGGAAGAAAACTATATTTTCCCCTCTTCAAACACTGTGTTAAAAGCTTGAAGAGAAATCTTTTATCAGTAAGTGCTAAATTTTCCTGACCAGTAAATTAACTTACAAAATCTTTCTGATTGCCTGGTAAGGTATGTTTATCTTCATATAGATGGTTACTCCTGTGAAGTTCTTCTTCAGTTAATGGTTCAGGGATGTTTTGAAAAGCTTTTAAAATTTTGTGTTTATGTATGTTAATTTCTCTAAAAGTCTTTCCAATCAGGAAAGTCCTACCAGACATACCATAGAAAACTACCTCAAAATTTTTATATGACATTGTTTCACACCAGGCTATGGAGACAGCATAAGAAATAAGAGCTTTTCAAGGCCAACAACAGAGCTTAAGATTTCTGAATTAATTGCCTATTTTTTCCATGGGTGTCATGCTCTGCTGAAATGGCACTGGAATGACACATTTTAAATTGTTTCTTTCTAGGATGTGATGTATGAACAGTCATATTATTTCAGCAGAACAAGCAACTGGTGAGATGCACTGACATGAACAGAGACATATCCTGAGCAGTCTCAGAAGTGGTGACATCTGTCCTTCAGCTCTGATGTTTCGAATCGTACTGCAGCTTTGACTGCCCTACAAATTAATACAATATGGGTGGATGTGCATTCAAAGCTCATGTCCAGGGCAGGGCTGTTTGGAAGCAGCTACTCCTTGATCATTCTCCACGCAGACATGCACAGCCTGGTTCCTTTCCCTTGTCTGTCTGAGCAGCCCCAGCCTCTCTGTGTTGGCTGTGTGAGCTTGCTGCCAGCTGGAGCCCTGACAGCACTGACGGTGCTGTTCTCTGTCAGACAGGGTAACAGACACCAGTTACTGATTTTTTTCTTTGTTCATTGTAAACAAAGATCCCAAAGGATCCAAAGCATTCTCCCTCTTTGGATCAAGTGTCTTCCTCCCATCTCTGTGTTTGTTTCCCCCGCTGAATCTCTTTAGTGTCATCCCATCTGCTCCTTCCCCTTCTCTTGGAGAGCCTGGCAATTTTACAGGTGCATCCTGAGCTTTGCTGTTCCTGAAGAATTTCCTGCTGCCACCAGTTCTGCTTCTTGTATTTTGTAATTCCCAATTCCTTTTTTCTTTAGCCAAAGTGCTGGGTTTGTAACAAAACAAAGTCATGGCTGGGGTTTGCACATTGATTTTGCCAAGGAATGAGGCAATATGCCAAGAGATCTCCTACATACCAGCACACTGCTCTGGTGAAGAGGGACATGGAATAGCTCCAGAACAGTTTGGGGAAACAGGTTACTTCATTCTTTGTATCATCTTCACCATTTTTTTGTTATGTCTTTCTATTATACATGTCAGAAAATTATGTCCTTGGCAAACTAGAAAACCACATTCCAAAGTATATTGTTTAAAGTACAGCTCTGAAGAGTGGGAGGCCCAAGTTTAATGACTCATTCATTCTACTTGAATCAGGATATGAAGAAAGTGTTTTTTACTCAAAACATATTTAATTTATAAAGAAACTTAAACAGCTGTGATAGTTGAGCTTGCAAGTGAGAGCTGTACCAAAGCTACATCCTATCCGTGAGGGATCTTACCACGATTTCTGATGAGGTTACTGTGCTTTTTTTGTGCAAACCATTTTCAAGGTTTAATTTAGTGCAGAGGAAAAGCACATGCAGTAATCTCACCAACTTTCATGAAACCGAGTGCTTGTCTTCTAGCCAGCACTAATTGTTATGCTGCTCACACATTCTGAAGAGAAATACCCATAAGGCTCCCGTCCCACTGAGGCAGCCAAGGAAACAAAGTTGATACAGAATTAGGCTCTTCAACTCCAGGAGTGTGTAAATAGCACAGTTACTCCTACAAGAACTATACAGGGTAGGTATGCCACTTGTAAAGGCTTTATGTGATGGCTCAAAGGTCAAAAACAAAAAACCTTGACAAAGATTGTGTCTAGTTGACAGCTATGTAAAATATGCATTTGTATATATGTGTAGAAATATTTGTCTAGGATTTGATGCTGAATTTTACAAGAGTATTGGTTATGCTTACTGTCCTTAACTGCTTTTGAAGTGATATATGTCAAGTCACATATGTCATATAACCCCATGCTAATGTGCAGTGGTGACAGAACGTTCTGGGTGAAAGCCCAGAGCATACATTCTGAGTTGTGGAAATATCAGCGCTGGATCTTCTGGTACCTTTCATCAAAGGAAAGGGACAAGTAAAAATTAACACAGGCCAGCATTTCCTACAGTTGGAACTTGGTATCAGAAGATTAAAATTTCCATGGTATACTTATTTCTATTATTTTTTTCTTTGCTTGCTGCTTTTCAGAATGGCACAAAGTGACCTAGGATCTTTTCCACATCTGTACCTTTACACAGTGTAGCAGATAGAATGCCTGTCATTTCTTTAGCACTCTTGACTTTACCAGCTGCAAATAGGGAAAAAAAAAAAATCTTCCTTCAGTTTGGTAACCAGAATTCACCACAGTCTTGACTTATAATTCTGATTTCTGCCTATGGTGCTTAGATTATTTTTTAATTATTTATTAAGTATTGTAACTAAGGACATAAGATACTCCAGGCATACTGGAGGAATTCTGGAGGATCGTCTCTGTCTGCACTTATGGAATTTACCACACTTACTGCTTCCACAGCCCACAGGTATTCCTGGTCAAATGGCCACAAGTGAGAGATCACTTACATCACTTCCACAGCACTGCCTGCTGCTGGAAGGAAATGTACACTATAATATCCACCTTTGTTTTCCTCTTACAGAATTTCCAACAGCATCATTTTCTGCTCCCATATTCTGCTAAAAATACAAAGTAACTCATTCTAAGGGAGATCAGGTTCACCTTAGCTGCAGAGACAGGGAGAAGGTAGCAGGAGGGGGCTGCCAGGCAGCACGGGCCCTCTGGCACAGGGTGAGGGGACATACGTGCCACCCTCCCAGGCTCCAATTTCCTGCAGCAGTCTCCCTGCCAGCCTGCACTGCAACTGCGCTGCTGCCCTGAGGGAATGAGGATCTCTGAGCTTGCCTTCATAATTGTCAGGAAGCTAGGAAATCAGATGCCTGTAGATTATAAACAAAATCTGACAGATTATATTCTTTGCCTCTTACATAAAACTGCATGTAAATTTAGACTGGGTAGAAACTGGAATTAGGAAAAACCTGAAAATCAAAAAGAACTTGTGAAGTGTTTGACCACCCTGACATTTGGCTAAATTAAGATACTGTGCCTCCCCATACTGAGCTATTTTAAACCAAACTACTTGGCTCTGCTAAAAGCACTCTTCTTCCACTTCACACTATTGTTGAAGCAAAATACATCAGAATTATTTCTAGGTAATTCAGTTGAGAAGAACACTATCAGAAGAGTTAGCTTTCATGGAACAAAAAGTATTATTCAAATTATTGAGGTTTCAGGTCACATTTCACTACACTTATGATTGTTGATTGAAAACATAGTCATGTCAGCTGAATATCACATTGAGACCAATATGACAAAAATAAACACCAGCAGTATAAAAAGGGCAGAGAGGTGATCAAGTTGTCCTCGCTTTATTCTCATAACTTTTTACTCCAGAGCACTCAGGACTTTACATTTAAAAATAGGCAGAGCAGGTGTGAACAGGTGTATATGTGTGCATGCTGGAAAAAGGAACTACTCTGAATTAGAGTTCAGCTTCTGTCAGATACAATGACTGAAATGCATGTAGCAAAAAGAAAAAGTAGGTTAGTAGGAGGAGAGAGTATATTAACTTCTATACAGGAATGAAGAATGTGAGATAACTGAGTTCTTACGAGGTCCACAAAAAGGGCACAGCAGGAAATACTGCCTTACTCTCAGTAGCTTCCACAGGTCTGTCTGCAGAAATGCAGAAAACCTTGTAATGCTCCTGTACATGATGTTTTCATTTGCCACAAGTAGTTGGATATTAATAGGTTTACACAGGATTTTGGCATCCAACAGGACTCAGTATTAAATGATATACATATTGTTTAATCTGAAACATTTTCTCCCTCAAATTCACATCTGGAGACAGATGTTTTTGTACTACTGCTAGTATAAATATGAATGGTTGAAACATTTTCACTCTATATTTGTGAACTTACCCAGGCTTGAATGAGTTTAAGGAAAAGGACAGATGCCTTTTAGACAGTATGATTTCTCCACATTCGGCACAGCTCTTGCATTAGACATTGCTAATCAGAGCATTTTCACATTTTCAGAGTGTTCAAGACATAGCACAGGCTCACCTGGCTGACAGTCACTACTTCAGTGTAACACATATATGTAAATAGTGCTATTCATATTCTTATAGATGTAGAAATTTAAAAAAAAGTCATGTTCATGTCTCTCCCTCCCTCTGGGAGTAACAAATAACCTTATTGTTTCTTGCTTTGCTGACACTCCTGCCCCTCAGCTCCCGAGGTGCCAGTCACACTGCTGTTTTGCACAGATTAAAACCATTATGTTATACTGAGAACAAACAATTCACACTCAGCTTGAAATCTGCTACCTCTAAAAGTCTCAGGAAACCTATGCATCTAGAACTTTGCCTTGCTGTTTTTTTTTTTTACTAGCTATATTAGCTGGTTAGCTATAAATCTTTACAGATCTTCCCAAGTTTTTTAAGCAAGTTTGAGACACTTTATTGAACAGGTATTAAAAAGAAATTGCTGTCATTGCTACTGAGTTGAAGTAATGGGAAAAGAGGAATGAACATTAGAAATAAGAAAACACTGGAAGAGGTTGTGAGTGTGTTGTTTTTGACATAAGGCTATGCATTAAATAATCTCAATTGTTTAAACTGAAGTTATCCTACTTAATATTTTATTTTTTTTTTCCAAGAGAGAATTATTTAGCACTTTCTACAGAGTGTTTGGTACCATGTGTAACTGCCAGCACTGACTGTGCTGCTGGAGTCAATTCCATGCAGAGGCTGGAAAGCAAAAGCTGGCCAGCTGGGATGCTTGGCTTGTGGCTGGAAGTTGCCTAAGAGGCTCATGGCTGGTGAATGGTATTGAGCTGTTCTCTGGAGCTCACACACAGGGCAGCAGGTAGCACACAGCAGCCCTGATGATAGCTGGGACACCTGGCAGCCTCTCACACACTATCTCTGCAGCCTGTGGCCCAAAATGTGTCATGATATGATCTGCTGTGGGCAAACAGAAGATTGATCACAATTGCTTGGCTTTAGCTATCTGAGATGTGACTCAGATACCTTTAGCTACGAGGTGTTACAGATACCTTTCTTACTACTCTGGTGGCTGCTGTAAATAATAAAACATGAAACAAAACAAAAAATGAACAGGATGTTCAAAGAACTAATCAAAAAACTAAAGTTTACAGCACAGATAGGAAACAATTTTGAGGCATAACACAGCCCAGATTTTTAAAGGTCTGTAACTTCTGATTTCAGTACTTCTGTACTTTCAGTACTTTTTTGTGTCTGAAACAGATACAAAAATCCTTCAGGCTGGAGCCTAAACCCACCTGTGATGTAGGCAAACCCAAATACATGTGCAATATAAAGAGATTTGCATTGAACCAAATTAAAGATTATTACAGGCAGGGAAACAAGACAAATAAGCAACTACAACATATTTTAAATACTTTATCTTTCAAACATACAACATGACACAGTTGCATCAGGGATTGAAAGGATGTAAATCTATTATGGACCCTTAAATCAGATTCACTGAGATAACAGGAACATCCTCTCCAAGATTCCTGGCAACCATTCCATACAAACACAAATAAATAATAAAGAAGCTAACACAAAATGTGCAAAAAATAGCTACATACAATTATTCTCAGTAGAATGACTACTTTTTTTCTGAAGATTTATGTGTTATCCTGGTAACTGGATGTCCTGGTGGTTTAGAGAAACCTCTAGCTGAAGCACTGGAATTCACACAAGTAACCCAAGAAACCTCCAGGATGGCACCTGCTGTCTCCTCAGTGCGTTCTGAACCCTGCATCCGAGTTCACTGCAAGCAGGCCAGTGTCTGACTTGGCAGGTTCTTATCTGAATTTGATATACCATAAATCACATTGTGGTGGAAAAACTGTGGAACTTTCTAGACCTGTTATTTCTGACTATTTGCTATCCAGTGGCCAGGAAACAGCCAGCTGAGGAACAGCTGTGCAGATGATGAAACAATTGATATTATGCGGTAAATTACTGCAGGCAAGTATGCACCCAGAATCTTGCTGTACCCTAGTTTTTAAGTTTAGCCCAAATACTGGACCACTTATAAAAGTGAGTTTACTTTCCCACTGCCTTACCTATTGCATCTCGTATTAAGTGAGCAATCTAAGATCTCTCCACTTGAATTTATATTTCACCTTCCCAAACACAATAATCAGTCACTTAGTTTCCAAGGTCAGATGCTAGGATGGCTTTACAAACAAGTAATGATGTATGCTTAGTCTCATTTTTCTTTCTGAAATATGTGAACAGGAAATATTTTTCTTGGTTTAATTCTGGAGAATAAAGATAAGAGGAAATAGCAATGAACTTCTAGAAAAAGAAAATGAAGGATAAGGCTTTCTAGCAGCAGTGGGATAATTTTTGATATTAAAACAAGCCAGTATCTAGTATGCAAGGTTTTAATATGAAGGTTTTGCAGTCCTAAAAGCAGGATGAAACTGCAGTTAGAAATCAGCTGAAGCGAAATGTATAGTCAGCTAAGTCAAACAGAGGATATGGATTCAGTTGATTAACTCAGTACACTAAAGCAAATCTGAACAAAAAGCCTGCAAAAGAAACAAACATGAGCTTGTTCCAGTTGCCTCCTCTGTCTGAAGATATAGGTCCTCTTTGTGCTGCTGGTGCAGATCTGAAGAAGAGAAAACAAACAGGATGTTCACAGCACAGAGCTGAGTTAGGATTCTTTTAAATATCAGGGGTTTGTTGCCAAGGGTGAAGTTTGTGGCCCAAGTGCTAAGCTAGAAGTTTCTTTATATGAGCCTGCCAACAGATTCCCTTTGGCTGTCATGTTTCTATAAACAGAATATCTTTGCAAAACCCTGGGAACTCTTCTTTCTACATTCACACAAGCGCCTTCTTGTTTCTCTACATCCATTTGCTGTATCTGGCCTTATGCTTATGATTTTATAGCGTTCTTCTAGACAGCAGTGGTCCTGGAGGAGTGTGTTTTCACAGCACTTGGTGCAATAGTACCCAGATCCACTTCTGTTTCTCCCTGACATTGCAATAATGCAAGTAATCCATGCCACCACCACTAACAGCTTGCATCTGGCTTCCTTCCTGCTCACATTTGTAAGCCATCTCTGCCATCTAGTGGGTATTTTTTACTCACAAGTTTTTTTCTAACATCAAGTTGTCACCTTAGCCTTCAGCTGAAGTCCAAATTTGACTGAGCAGGAACATCGTTCAAGTCTGGAGAGGAGTTAAGGGGCACAACCACCACACAAGAAGCCCCAGGTACATTACAGCACCTTCTAGGCCATCCTTCTGCTACCCTGGCCCAGCTCTCTCCTGTGCTATGCCCATGTAACAGGAGTTGTGGTGACATAAAAAGTCATTACTTGCCCAACTCTGATGCTTTTGGGCTCAGGACATTATTCACTGGGAGGCTGAGAGGGCAGCTATCAGCCCTGTAATAGCAAACAGCCCTGGTGAAAGGGGATGCATGAACCCCTGCATGCCTGTTCCACTGTCTACTATGGAAGTATGAACACTGACAGCACCTACTCTGCAAAGGAAACTTTTCCTAACAGATACCCACTCCAACAGTAGTACCCCTACTGACCAGCCCCCAATCAGTTAATGGACTATCACAGAATGCAGAAAACTTACCTAAGAAGGTAATCATCAAATCATTTATATGCATTTACTTAAGGCTCCTTCTGAAAAGGCAGCTATGGAGGTGGTGTTATTTACTGCAGAGAATTGAGTGATTTTGGGAAGAATGTAAGTATTCATTGGCTTATAGTGTTTAAATTATTTAAATTTCAGGGAGAGGAAATGATAGTTTTGCATTCAGATTGGGAAGCTCTATTGTGATTTGGGATATATAAGAAATTAACTTATATATCCCCAACTTATTACAGTGGCATGCATAGAGAATGGAATAGAGTGCTCATGAAGGAAACAAGCAAGGAAACTTTTCCTAAGGAGGATGAGAACAGCTGAGTTGCTCTGGAGTTACCCCAGGAGAGTGTGAGGCTGGTGTTTCAAGTACACCAGGGATTATGTTACTTTGAGTACATGGATGGGAAGGAAGGGGCGGCTGCTCCCCTGCTTACACACTGCAAACGCCATGCGGCAATACTGCACAACTGCAGGCTCGCCCTTAGCTGAAAGGAAAAACACATTAATGGTTTCCAAAAACCTTCTCATCCAGGTTTCCTCAGCTGAGTAACACACACACATCACAAAACTTTGAGGAAAATTATTTAAAACCTGGGAGAGGAGAAAAATATTCTGTCAAGTGCTCAATAAAATATTGTATTTTTCAAAGTCTTGTGCTTTTTCTTCCAGTTTGTTAATACTGTCACTATGTTCACAGCTATTATTTTGAAGGGGATAACTGTATTTCCATTTGACACGTTGTCCTGGCGTGACCATTCAGTTTTAGAACAAGGAAACCCTATTTTATTCCACTGTGCAAGGGCATTTTGTAACCAAAGCCCTAACAGGAAGTCTGTTCTATGAACTACTGCCTAGAGGTCTGGAGCTATCAGTGGTATTTATAAACCCACCGTTTTCATAACAATTATATGCTGGTGCTAGGATATAATTTGCATGCAAGAATACATGTTGCATTGCAAGGTGAGTAAAAGTTTGCAGTGACCAGCAAGAAGAGAGAATACTCACTTTCTCTGTGTGTACCAAGAACTGGACACATGTTAGAGAAGGTGATGTCCACCTCCTTTTCTGTACTGCATGAAGCACTACAGCCCCTCCCAGAGGCAGGCAAGCTGGGGCTGCACCTCTCTGCTGCCACAACCAGGGACAGCAAATCAGGGCCTTCATAGCAGAAATTATCATTGCAATACCACACAGGTATTAACACACAAAAATTTGCATGTGCTTGAATAGGGAAGAAAGGACAGTAAGAAATAAAGCATGGATTATCCATAAGAAGAATATAACCACAAAACAGTGTTTATGTATCGATATATTCTACAGCATTCCAAACAGTGAGGAAGTTTTCATTCAGATGTTCAAGTATCTCATGTGTACCTATATAAGCAACAGCATATAGATTATGAAACATAGTAAAAATTGAAAACAGTAATCTTTACTGTAAATTCACTGAAATACATAATAAATTAATTTAATGCTCCTCATATAATATAGATAAATATGGATAAGCAAGGAGTTTGGGAGCAATGTTTGCTAATTAAGAAGTTATATCTTGGATGTAAGCTGCATTCTTTGTAGATAACTCACTGGCCCAAGGTAAATATCAAAATATAGAGATTAAGTCCCACACAAAATGGAAGATTTAAAGAAAACTTCCTAAAAATTTAGAACTGAAAATTCCAGTAGTTGGATAAATGTGCTTTAGATCTGTGCCATTTGATCTATACTTTGATTATTCAAGAAATTATATCAATGAAAGCAACTTCAAATTTGTAATAGATTTTATATCAGAACAGTGATATGTACAAACTTCACATCATCAGTGATATACAGTGTTACTGTGTGATCAATGAGAACCCATTAACACCTAATTTTGAACAGCAGGTGCTCACAGACAGCTGTGCATAATTTGTGAATAGAAACTGCTAATTCAATTGACAGTAACTAACAAATTCAAGACCACTGAGTATTGCATATGGAGAATATACAACAGGTGGTAGAGGTGGGATCTGTTGACTTCTGCCTAATTTATTCAGTTGTAATGACACTGGAATAGGTTGAGCTTCTTTTACTTACGATGCAAGGGCACACTTAGAATCATCAGGATTATCCAGGCAGAGTAAGAACATTACAGACCTGTGAAAATACTATTTTATTTAGCACCTTTCAGGCAGACAACTGAGAAAAAAAACATGAAAAAAATTAAACAAATTCACAGTACTATCATGTGTAAATCTTCCCTTCGTTAAATTTATCTTACAATCTGTGGGAATGACTAGAGCTGTGAAACCTCTTGTGAATATAACTGGTAATTCTGCAGACATTCAATAGTGTTTTTAACTACTGTTTAGATTTTAAATCCAAGTAAATGAGGCCGTCTTCTGTGTCTGACATTGAGTAAGTACAATGTTCCACTCAATCATACAATAAGACATAGTGTTTTGCTCAATAAACAACCAAAAAATGCCAAGACTGAAAAATGTGACATCATCCCTCCTGAAGACATGACATTAATGGCACTTCAGTATTGCACAGCAAGAATCAAAATAGATAAGGTGCTTCTGCAAATACAGCATAATAATAAAAGATTTTCACTTACTTGTAATTGTCAGTACAAGTGACATCAAAACCAAGAGTTTTCAGCCTGGTTTCTAATGTTTTTACACTATTAGTTCCACAGGAATCTCTGTGAGGAAGGATTTCAATATTATTGCAAATCTTTTGTTATATAATTTCTTTTCACTGAACTTGATGGAATTAGTAAAGTAAATCCCCATTACTTTGCCTCTTCTGTATTCCATAGCACCTCCAGAAGAATGGTGTACATTGCTCTTCATGCTTCATTTGCTTACATTACTGTTGTTTCATAATTTATCCTTTTACAGTTTACAGAGTCTGGAAGATTAGCTTCAGCCAGTGTAGCATTTTTAGATTCTATTCACTAATAATCCCACATTTAATATTTGACTAGACAGAAAAAGACCTAAATAATTTTGTAAAATAGTAAGTGTTTTGTTTGTAATATTCTTTGGCAACTATTTAGGTAAGTTGATGCCATCTGTCTTTACAGAATAAGTTCGTTTTAATAAATGAGTATTATACTTGCTGTTAGAAGCTTGTTCTCTCTATTGAATATTGAATAATAGAAAAATACAGAGAGAAAAACCCCAGAAACAATCCTCAACACAGCTCCTGTTTCTAGCACTGATTTTTTAATTTGTAGTCCAATTAGTACAAGAAAGTTTACAGAATCTACTGAGACTTCTAAACTTGCACCAACATAAAGTCTTAAGGCCAGTGATACTTATCTGCTGGTCAGTAAACACCCATGACTAAAGAAATCATATGGAGACCAACAAAGTAATTGTAGAAAACAATTAATAAAAATATACAATTATTCCCATGCATCCATTTACTGAAACATAAATTACAATGCAGTGCTTGTCTTAGCTTTCTTTGTAAAAAGGGAAATTTTTGCAAAGATTAGCTGTATGTTTTTTCCCTCCCAGAGGGCATGATTCTTTGATTTAGAGAAACAGGCTGAAAAATGCTAATCTGAACTATGCTATGTAGACTCCACAGCATTGTGGTAAAATACACAACAGACAGCCCAAACTGTTTGGACTGATCAGTTTTGTTATATTTGTTTATTACTTATTTGTTTGTTTGATTTATTTAAATTACCAAAATTAGACACTTTGAAAGCATACATTTTATTACTGGATTAATTATTGAGAGAAAAAGAGCCATCCGTTGGTATTTGCCCACTTCTACAAATTTTCAAACAGTTAAGATAGGTGAAAATGAAAAGAATGCATATGGCAAGGTGAAATAAATATTACTCATCAGCGCTAAATCTGAAATTCAGACTGACTTTTAGAAAAACTGTTCATGCTCTATCTTCATTCAAGGTCTGAAATCCACACACACATCTAACCAAGAGTTGGCTGCAGATCTAATATTAGAATATTTATATTTTCTCTAATTCTACTCTCTGAGAATGGTAGGTTGTGTCTCCTGTGTTCATGAAAGCATCTAAAATATTTTGTTTTAAGTAGTATGCAAATATATTCAAACAGAAAGACAAGGTGAAATTTTAAAGACAGGTACAATAGGGAGAAACTAATTTTTATTTTGAAGACATAACTTACCTATCTGGTCCTTCAATATCATCCACAACCCAAATGACAACTTGTGAGATTTTGTCTTTCTGGAAATTAGGTATTTCATAATCTGCAAAGAAACTGATTCAAGAAAAAAAATATGAACTATAAAGAAAATGAAAATTAATAGTCCTTTTCCTCCTCTGTATTAATGAATTCACCTAAAAGTGAACAAAAATTAACTTTTTAAAATGTGAAAACAAATCCAAAAGCCTTTGATACTTCCTTATAATATCTAATCTAAGAAGATATGAAATGCAAAGGTTGATTTTAATGTCTCTAGATTGACTTTTTTTTTCTTTTGTGAGATGCTGGCATTTCAAAGCCATAGATTTCTAACCTTTTTAGCAAGATGTAGTGTAAAGATTTGCAATCTTTTACAGGTTTTTTCACTCAGAAAGCTTGCAAGGGCTGTGTCCTCACTGAATGCCTGGTCCAAGTCTGGGCCTTGGTCTCTCCTCTAACTTGCTATTTGCCTATCATGTGTGTTCTTAAATGTCTATATCAGCACTACAGTGTCTCTGAGCCCTTTTAAATGTTCTGAGATCTCCACAGATAAGAAGGGACCATTAGTTGCCACTTCCTGGGTGGGACCAGCAGTGACAATGTGGGTCTGTCCTCCCGGGGCCTTCAGGCTCTGCAATGCAAGCACAGGACATGTGCTGCTTGCCAGTCTGTTGGTTCATGAAGTCAGAAAATTATTGTAAATTTTTGGAGAAGTGGAACAGGAGGACAGATACCAAGAGTTGCTTTCTCTGGTCCAGGCTGGTATGGTGGTAGCTGACCAAAGACCAGTAGCAGCAACAGCAGGTTTGCCTTTCTGTCCAAGGCGTCCAAGCCTGTCCAACACATAGTGAAAATATAACAAAAAATAAAGATTCCAACTCATTTACTCAGTCATGCATATTCTATTGCCAGAAAAAAAAGAAGCTTGCTCCCAGATTTGGAGAAATCTTTAACTAGAGATGCCAGAAACTGTGGAGGAACAATGTACAACTGACTTCAGTAAAACCAATTTTTGAACTGGCTTCTATCATTAAAGAAATCTACCAACTAAATTCATACTGTGTGAATGAGCAAAGTTATTTTGCCATGAAATGAGAAGTAAATCTTAACTGAAATGATATCAGGTGACTTAATGATGATTTAAGTGTACAAACTTTAAAATCTAATAAACTTTGAAAGGGGCTTTGAAATACTTGTAAACAGACCAGAGAGATGGTTAGGAAGACAGGCAGATCTTTCTGATTACTTTCTGGTATTAATTATTCAATTTCCAGCTTTTTTGAAACATGATCTCTTAAACAAATTCAGTCATAAATGGACCAGAAGATACACAGCAAAGAAAACAGATGGAGTAACTGGCTTTGCTTTCTCCTTGGCAGTCTGAGATCTAGTGGTGATTTCACTGGTTAAAATACCACTGGACTGGCAACCCAGGGAACTGGTGGAATGAATGTGTGTGTGAGGTGTTTTTGAAATAAGGAATCTGTAAATTAACAGAAATAAGGAATCAATTTCAAAAATAAGGAATCTATAATAGATTCTGGGTATTGGCCTGCTGCCAGGTATTACCATCTGCAGAAGATTTGATCCCAGCTGACCATTTGACCAACCCAAAGTGGCTGTTTAAGTCGTTGTGATTAGCTGAAAGCTGTGTACAGAGACGTTTTGGGGGACAGAGCTAAGTAGTTAGGAGGTGTTTTAGAAAAGATGGTTCTTGTTTCTCTCTTGTCCAAAGATAAAATTGCCTTTTCAATGGTCATTTTTAGTCCTCAGTGAATACACAGGAGGAGGATGTCTTCTATGGGTTTTTAAAAGATATAATTTTTCATCTGCCTTGACAGGACAGTTGCTGAGGTAATGAAGGAGATGCATTTCTTACCACAGGCAAGCAGTCACTACAGACACATAGTAAAAGTTCTAAAGGGTGTACTTTTAAAATAAATTTTGAATGTAAGCTTAGATGAGCTTCTGCATGGTGGTACACCTCTGAATCAAGAAAAATACACGTGTCCTTAATATAAAAGGAACTAAGAAGGAGAGGAAGCTCATCTTTGCTATTATCCTCCTCAACAAACTTTTTTTTTGCTTTCTGAAACAATAATAGACCTCAGACTACACTGTTGGTCATGGAGAAATACATACTTTCCCTTTAGAACTTACCAAGTTTGCTGGTAGGCCTGACAAAAGCTACACTCCTTGTAACAATATCCTCTATTTGGATATGTCCCTGAGGAGAAATTTTGTTAACATTCATCTTTTTGAAGATGTACACATTTTGCCAGAGCATTCACCATGCTTGCCACAGCAGTTTGTAAAATGCAGGAGTTGAAAGGATCATTCCCATCCACTATGTATTAATCCTTCAGCTAGGGACAATTAACAGTTGTCCCCACAACTCAGCAGACTTTGATGTAACAGGTCCTTTCAGCTACCCTTCCCATGCTTTGTGCAGCAGAAGACCCAAACAACTGGTTGACTTTTCTTTTTTACAGTCGTGCAGACTCAGCACAGAAAATCACACCACACAGGCTCTACACAGAAATCAGTCAGTTCTCTTACCCTGGCTGTGGATAAGCTCCTCCCTCTGCAGAACCATTCAGCAAGACCTGTACCACCCCCGAGCTGTGCCGTGCATACTGCAATAGATAACAATGCTTTCAGATCTCACAGGTTGGTCATGTAACTTGGTATTTCATTGCAAACAACAGTAACCAAGGAAAGAATTTTACCGTGAAAACTATCAGAACTGCAAAAATAATACTGGACTGGCACCCTATCAGGTCACTGAAGTAAAAAGGACAGGAACCAAACAGGCCATGGTTTAATTAACAGAATTTTAACACATTATCTAGCTAAGGTGAATGTTAAGTTCTCCATGCTTGAACACTGCAGCTAGTCTAAAACAGTGTATTTGTAACAGGGGAAATAATCCAGTAGAGTTACAGGTTTAAATCTGTTTTGAACTAGCAGTTCCTGAACCACCCTGGACACACTCACAGATGTATGCAGTCAGCACTAATAAAATATTTACAGTGATCGAGGCCATCCTCCAGAAAGAATCCACTGCATTGTTTTCACACTCCGTCATGGTAGGGCAGGATTCATAGTCCAGGTCTGTGGGAAGGCATGTGATTTGTGCTATTAGAGAGACCATAATGACTATAAAAAGTGACTTTAGCAAGCAACTAAATATATTTGTGCATCACTCACTGAACCCACAACCTATGTGTAACATAGCACTGAAAGCTGTTGTATTTTTTTCAATAATTTTCCATCCTTTGTAGTTTACACACACAGTGGCATTCTGAGGATTCAGTAATTTGGCTGAAATGGTTCTAACTCTGTTCCTGGGATGCAGGGAGCTCCAGGTTCAGAAGACTAAGAAAGAGGTTTATCCCCAATGCAGGACCACTTAGATTTCACTGTGTGCTCCCCTGACTGCAGTGTTAAATAGTCACATGATACAAGAGAGAACAAGACAGTGAAGCTATCCCTGATTTTTCATGAGGTCAGAGCAAATTTGGTTTCTCCAGGACACAGTATTGGTCTCCATTGTAGTTTTACAGATAATTAATAATTAACATAGCCCTCATTGTCTTACCAGGGCTGTCTGCCTGCCCACACCAGTTCAGAAAATCTCCAACGAAGCCAAACAGAGTATCACCCACAGACATGTAACGACGTCCTCTGTCAGCAAAGCTATTGACTAGTAGCTGATTATTTTCCCAGAAAAGAGACTAGGAAAAAAAAACATAGAGAAGAAATGTACCAACACTTGAGTACAGACACAGTGAGATTATGGGCTATTGAAAACAGTTGAAAACATGTTTTGGTATTTCTTTCAAAATCAAGCTAATAACCACAAATGTTAGCTACCCCTTTAAAGGAACAAAGTTTTTTAATTTTCCAGAGGTATAAATTCTGATCAAAAGTGACTTGAAGAACAGTAGTAGTTTGATGAGAAGGGATATGGTCCTATTTTAAATATAGTTAGGCCTAGCTTTGCCTGCTTCAGCAGACAGATTTAGGGGAAGAAGAAAAAAGGAAGATATTTATAAGCCAGATATATGTTACCAGAAATCTCTCACATTGCTATGTTGGCTTAGGGTGTGAAAAAACCCCATATGTCTAGATGTTATTTCTGTGTTTGTAGAACTCCTTATGAATTAAGCCATGTTGACAGTAGTATTTGTTGGTTTAGCTTGTGTCATTTAGAAATGAGGAATAATTGTGCTAGAGGAAAAACTGTATTAAAGCACAACACGTCTTTTGTACTTCCATGGTTCTTTGCAACTGCCAGCACATCAAACCCTTACTGTCCTCTGGCACAGAACAACGTCCTCTCTCATTTCTGCTTTTGCTTGTTCAGCGTGTCAATGTTTAACATGGCACTGCCACGAGACTTAGCTGTGAGGAGTAAAAGCAAAAAGTGATAGCAGGCACAGCATTTGCAGCCAGAGCACCTAACTTAAGGAAAAGCAGAAGTGGAAGTTCAGGACCTACGGCAAAGCTCCCAGCACAACAGGAAAAACGGGGGTCTCTGTAGTGTGAAAAGAGAGACATTGCTGAGAAGTTACTGCATAAAATAAATGGAGCCAAACACATCGAAACATGCTATCAAGTCTGAGTCTAATTTATAAACTACAGACCAGTAAAAAAGAGTGACTCACAAATCAGTTACAGAATGACTCGTCAATTTTGAACTGTGTCATCTGTTGTATGTCACAGGGCAATTAACATAAAAAATTATTACCTTGTTAGGTGGAATCGTGTGAAATGTGAGGTTGATAAATAATTCATAATCCTCAGGTAGAATGCTGCAAGGATCCTTGTTAATAAATGCATTTTTAAATGCTTCCCATATCTGTGAACAATTCTTCTCACTGTAATCATTGAAACAAACAAATAGCAAAATTGTTTTTTCAAAGCTGAGCAAGAAAGATATTTGTTCCCGACTCCTTCAAATACCCCAATTAAAATCTGTATAAGGCTAAGGCAGAAAACTGAAGTCAGGGTGGTAAAACACTTGTAGCTCAGGAAGACCGTAGAGATCTTGTCTTCTGAGTCATAACTGCAGCACATAAGGAAGTAGTAGCAAGGAAAATATTAGCATTTACAGTGTGGAATTAGAAACACATTATGATTCAACAAAAATCTTAGTAGGTATGGTGTACACAGTGAGTTTGCTATTCAACACTGTAGAAATACTGAAGAAAAAGCTTTATCTGAAATTTTCCAGATTCAAAAATCCATTTCAAATGAACCATAGCTAAATATCCAATGCTGCTGGAACACAATACTACTCTTAAAACTTCAGATTCAAATGCAGGTCAAGTTGCTAAAAAACTATGGTAATGATTGTCACCCTGTTCTTCTAAGTTCTTCTAAGCCTTCTGATGTTTACATTTTTGTAATGGAGTTCTCATGCACTTTTATGTAAATAATGATTGTTTTTGCATTCCTTTCTGGAGGAGGAGAAATTTGATGGACTGTTGGTTTGACCAGTGTCGTTGGAGAGGTGGCAATTTCATCCTCCAATCCAGGGTTACTTTTCGAATTCTATATATATCGAGGTCAAGAAATAAACTTCCTTCTTTTTACCCTGAAGGTTTCAGAGTGTGTGTCATTCATCTCATGTCCTGTTGTGACATAATGATGGTGACAGATGCCTTCAGCTTCTGGGCCCTGGGACTGTGCAGTTTTATCTTGCTGGAATCAGTACAGTGATCAGGGACTGTGTGACAGGGACACACTGTCACTATGCAGTAGCTACAAGAACTACAAGAATGTTGTTAGCATGCAACACTTCAAGCGTTGAAATAAGATGCTAGGCTGTGCACTCCAACATTTCCCTTCTGCCAGCTCTGTCTTGGGGACAATAAACTCCATGGAGGGACAAGACAGGCTGTCTACAGATGGAAGTCCTATCTCTTTGGACTTTCAGGATCTCACCTGTCACAGCTCTGAGCCTGCCAGGAGAATTTCTCTTTTCACCACTTTTCCACAGTACCTGCCCCACATAATGCTGTGACAATGTCTATACCAAGAACACTCTTCACAGGAGAATAATTATGCTATGTGCATACAGCCTTCCTGACATGAATAGCTGTCATTGCAAAGCCCTAGCTTGAACAACAGCAGTCCTGATAAATAAACCAAACTTTGCCATTACAGTGTTTTGCTCATTTAGTATCATCCATAGACAGCATGGTTTCTGCTGGCATAGGTTCTTTAGGGAGCTGCTTTGTGACACTGAATGTCACAGACACTTTAAAGGAGCCCTTGTGATGACCTATGCAGGAAACAGACCACAGATTTTCTTACAGAAATCTCTGGGCATGCTTTCAACAACTATGTAAAGAATTCCCTATATACTGTAAGCACATATGGATCTTGACCTGAAAATTTTCAGTGATGCAACATGATCCTTGATCAGTAGTTTCAAGGTTTAAACAGATTTACTTAATAAAAGAATTTGGACTCTATTTCTGATTTCAAGCTGTTATACTTTGGCTTCTGACAATTGTATATACTTAGGTCTCATTTTGCTAAAGAGCTTTCTACTTGAACCACTTACATTAGTACTTGTGGGTTACGATCAACCGAACTTTTAAGATCTTTCTTGACAGCTGCATCCATCAGTAATTTTCGGGTTAACTCACATATTGCTCTTTTTTTTTCATGACTTCTCACCCAGTTTTGAACAGCTTGTAAATCAAAAGGATTATTCTGCTCTGATACTCAAAACTTCTTAGCTGGCAAAACCACTTTTTGAAACCACAGGGTGGGGAAGGACTGCTTCAGGACAATTCCTTCTAATCTTAGTAGACACTAATAAGTCAGATTAATTTCACACTATTTAGTTTAAAAAATGGTTTTCAAAGCTTTCATGATATACTACAAATAAACAAATATGGACAAAAAGCATTATAGGAACATTTGTGTTATTTAGTGTACTCCTGTTAGGAAATGTCAAATATGATCTTAATTCAAATTCCTCACTTCTTCATGGCCACAGTGTTTTGTAAAATGCCTCTTTTTATTGCCGTTTTGCATGCTCTATTTTAACATGTGGGAAAGTTTTTCTTATGTTCCTATAAACATCTTTATGTTTTAACTATCTTGCAGTATAAATACATGTTTTGCAAGCTTCCTTTAATTTAGCAAAGTATTTTTAGAAAATTTGCGCATAAGTTCAGAAGCAAAACCTATCCAGGTGGTCATGTCTCTGTAAAAGCTAGCCGGGGGCAACTAAGAAACAGACAATGAACAAAGGGCTATTAATAATTGTAATACCTATTTTGCAATAGATATTACAATTGCAATTTTGCAATAGACCTGTGCAATGTGAAATTTCCGTTTTGTTTGGATAACATTATTTGCTTGTAGACCTAAGGGAAAGAGAAAAATCCCCACATTATAAGAAATTATTTGCGTAGCTCTTCTTTTAATAATGCCATTTTTGGTCTAAATTCAGGAAAATAGTCCTAATGTCCTGCCTGGCTTTATGCTATCCTGAGCAAGAATCAATGAATATGTTGAATGAATACTTTGATGAATATGTTCAGACTTCTCAATTTTAAAATCATGTTGTGAAAATGTAACCAGAACTCAGTAAATCACAAAACTATCATAAACGTGAGACATATAGAAATGTTTTCCAGAATATTGCATTTATATCTCTAAAAGTCCAAACCTATTAACAATACGGTTCAAATTTCCACAGTAACTATCCTTTATGTTATTCATTTTAGCATATTCTGTATTATTATTCATGTCCTGCTTTGGATATAGATGAAGTGGCATCTGTTAAGTCCTGGAGAAGTTCTACCTATCTAGAGCCTACTGCATGACCAGACTACCTACACAACTGTAAACTAAGTTCACATATTTTATATTATGTAATATATTGTAGGAATGTAGAAATCTACACTTAAAGTTTACTTCCACTTTCCATTGCGACATGTTTATAAATTTGCCAAGCTTGAACTGAAATTCATGCACTGTGTTATTTGCATTAGGATGATCCTTTTTCCTTCATAAAAAAACTTGAAAGAAAACACTTCTAATAGGTTAAGAGTATTATTGTGCAGAAGTATATTGTTTTGCCTTTGTTAAAAGCAAAAAATTTGTTTTAAGACCTGTATCTTCCTCTTTTGCAACAGGAACTGAAAATGGGAGGTTGGGGAATTGAGGTGGTATTTGCAATATCATTTAATCCTGTTTTAAGACAGCAATTCCATGCCACAGGAACCCAGACAGGGCCCCTCTGCAAATACCTCTTCACACTTTTAGGACAATTTTTAGTGACAGAATAAAGGGCTGAACTCCAGGAGATTGTCCTTCTTATTTTCTTCCTTTGTAGTGAAGCCCTTGCAATGCAAGGAAGACAGAAAAGTGCTCATTTTAGCAAAGTGTGTGATTTACCTTGAGCTCTGTATAATTAACACAACCAATAGAAGCTCACAGATAATCCCACTGGAGCAGTTGATTAGCACTTGACTTTTCAGGTGGATGAGCTAAACAGGTTCCTTCAGTACCACAGGATAGCTGCAAAGTGAGGTGTTCCCCTTCTACATGACCTGATATAGGGGCATGCAAGGTAAAGCTGGTCTTCCCAGGACTGCTGTCAGATTTGGTACTTCCAAAACACCATCCCTGCCATTTCTGTGTGTTGTTCTCCTTTCAGAAAGTATGGGGGGGTGGGGTGGGCAAAAAAAAGGAAATAAAGAACTGAAGAATTAAGTCATGCCTCAGTTGCTCTACTTTACTTAAAATATTACATCCAAGAAAGTAATTTTGTTATTTCCAGACAGCTACAAGCATGTTGGCTTCAAAAGGATCACTTTCATGGCTAGAAGATAACATCAAGCTTCTGATTAGCACCCATTTTTTACAGAACATTAAAAACTAATCCAGAAACAAGCAAAACTTACCCAACAGCAGGGTTCACAATTCTAACATAATCATAGCATCTTCCAATGACAATACTTTCCAGGTTTTGAGTAGTACCTTCACCTTTCCATTTCTTTCCCTGCACTCCTGAGAAGCTGTTTATACACAGAACAGAGACAAATAAAAGAGGAAAAAAAGGGCTCATCATCATGAATTCTTGACAATCCAAATTCTTGACAGAAAAAAAAAAAAAAGTAGTTCAATGATACAATTTAAATGGAAACCTGCAGTCTGAACCTGTAATATTTTCAGTACTAACTACAGCTCAGTACACAAGACAAAGGCGGGAAAAAAACCTTGCTGGAAACTATAACCTAACTATTTCCTGGAACGATTGCAGCACAGGGATACATCACTTCCTCGTCTCTAAACTATTCCCCCACTTCAGAAAATCGAGAAACTTTGAAGGCCACCTGGTGATAACTCAAGAGAATTGCAGTACATCTCCGTAAAGCGAGGAAAAAACCCCTTAGCACTTGAATACTTAGGATGCCTTTGGTTGGCTTAATACTCGTTGCTGTGCTACACTTCCCTAGACCATTAAAAATGCTTGCAAGCAAAACAAACCAAAACCTAAAATACGCAGTTACAGCAAGGACAGTGAAAATATCCAAGTCCTCGAGTTATCTTGTATCACACACAGGGGTAACATTAGTCAGTTCTTTTTCCATCTCTCCCCTGGACAGCGACAGTGGCATTTTGGTGTGATGATATGTGCATCATGTCTTTGTGAAAAAAAACCTGCCTTGCAGTCATGAATCAATCATAACGAGAAATATAAGGATTACGACTTATATCCTGTGCACTGAACAAATGTCTTCAACTTCATGTCTTCATGTCTTCAAAGAGCTGTCATTCTCCTCCAGGCTCTTTTCCCTTAAGTACTCTGTTAGAACATCAAAAGGCACCAATCAATCTAATCTTCAGAATATTCTCTGGTACACACTGCTGAAAATACAACCACACTGGGTTTTTTTTCCTTTAAAAAATAAATTCAACCTCCAAGTATTTTGTATTCAACCTCCAAGTATTTTTGCACTCACATTTTTGAGGACCATGCTGGTTCTTTCTTTTCTTTTCTTTTCTTTTCTTTTCTTTTCTTTTCTTTTCTTTTCTTTTCTTTTCTTTTCTTTTCTTTTCTTTTCTTTTCTTTTCTTTTCTTTTCTTTTCTTTTCTTTTCTTTTCTTTTCTTTTCTTTTCCTTTCCTTTCCTTTCCTTTCCTTTCCTTTCCTTTTTTTCCCCTTTTCTTTTCTTTCTTGTGCCTCAGTGAATATATAAATTTTTGTGTACATATTTATGTAGTGTTACACTTCTGTTGATGCACTGATACTCAGCTGCTGGTGGATTTTGCTGAAAGAAAAATCTTGCTAATCATTGAGTAAATTCCTGATGATGGATTTCTGCTATAAACATGATAAAAGATAGCCAATTTGCTACCTGCAGCAGAGTCTTCAGGAAAGCCAGATTTACACAGAAATGGATATTCAATGTTGTGCTTGATTTGGTGGAGACACAGGAAATGATGTACTTTACTCCTGTTGCTTCTCTAATGCTTTTTCTTCCTATTTCTCTTCCTAACCTCTCTATGTCCATGCTAATAGGGTGCCAGAACAATAATCAAATGTTTCAAGCCAATACTTTGGATTCAGAATTAGAGAGTGCAGTATCCATGTAAGCCACTGAATATTTTCTTTTATTATTAACTGTGCTGCAACAAAATTTTGCTCAGTAATTTCAGAATCTAACAGAAACCAGAATGTGATGTGATCTTCTATGCATAAATGTGCAGAAATTGGCACTGATTTTTGCATTAAGGCTAGAACTTTTGCTTAAAATATGCAGTATAAGTTAAGAAGTCACACAGACAGATACTCTCCAAGTAAATACTAGGTTAGGATGCAGCACCTTGGGGAAGAAGATGTGGCTTCCCTAAAAGACAGATAAGCTGTCAAAACATCCCAGAGGAACTGGATCCAAGAGTTGTTGGGATCCCCATTTCAACTCCTGTCAAGATTTCTTTCCTCACTGGCATCTTCTAGAAACACAGCATCAGGCCAGAAGGGCCTCTCTCTGACTCAGCACAGCCATTTTAAATTCGTGTTCCTAGTTTTGTCCTAAATATTCCACTTGAGGTCTAAATTAACAACTTCCAAGGTTCCAGTGGTTTGATAGCCTTGAGAGAAAAACCTTAGCTCTGGCCTGAACCTGTCTACTTTTAGCTTCCAGTCACTGAATCTCATAATATCTTTTTTTGTTACACTCATGAAGAATCCATCCTCAGAATCATCTCTCCATGTAAATTCTTGTAAAAAAATTACCAAGTCTATCCTTAAACTAGTCCATGAAAATTCAGTATTTTAGTCTCTTTATAATGTAATTTATTTTGTACTAATTCACAAGTAATTCACTTGTAATTCACTGCCACAAACTGGCTGCCCATCTTGCCTCCTGAGGTCTGGCAATTCATGGTGGATGCAGATCACTGCTCCTCGCTCTCTCTCCTCTCCTAGAAGATGTTATTGCTCATGAAGAAAAGTCAGAAAATTGGCAGCATACCTGCTCTGGAGATACTGTATTTCACGAACTGAATATTAACCCAAAAAACCCCCATGAAATTCAGCACATGTTTACATTCTGAACCCCAGAAGATGAGGAACCAACATGTTCTCTCCTGTTATTTCTATCAGATAGGAGTGGTAAGTTCCAGCAGTAGGAAGGTGTAACAGATGGTAACCTTAATCCTCTGTTACTACTCAAGCATGAATTTCTGAATAACCTCAATTCTCTATGACCACATGCTTTGGGCCTGGAAATAGGACCTCATATTCACAAGCTCCTCTGTAAGCAATGAACTTCAAACATTGTTTCTTAAGGGTTTGTGTCTTCAGTGCATAAGCCTACCTACAGCAGTAACACAGGGTCTCACCTGCACCCTTGTGTGCCAGGGCACACTCCATGTGAAAGACATGCTCAAGCCCAAGCCCAGAGCTCTGCTCACTTGCCAAGCAGTAAACACAGCTGTGTGCTGGCTAGCCAGCTGTGTGACACCTGGGCTTTGCCCTCCTTTCTTCCCTCCCATGTAACTGCTTTTTTTTTTTCCCACCCTGAAGTTGTAAGAATTTAACCTTCTGAGGTTTGTACGTATTTGCAAACATGGCTAAGTAGGTCAGTGTATTCAAAAGTCCTTTGAGGAGGAAAGGATTCATGGAAAATGCCTAGTACTGCAATTGCTTAAGACTAATTTCCTTAGGTAAAGAGATAAAAAGATTATTGTGCACAGTGTCAGCTAGGTAATGCTCACAACACGAGCTCTTCTGCTTAGTTCACACTATTTACTGCTTTTACCAGCATTTTATTCCCAACATTAGTATGTTGAGAAATACTAGACTGAAAAACTCACGTGACTTTGCTGAAAATATTTCAACATATTTACTATGAATTGCTTACACCTATGACCTCGCTAGCTCTAATACATTTAATATCTGCAACATAGACCTTGTACAGCTTTCAGTCAGAAGGGCCTGCTGTACCTATTATGTGTTTGACAAAGTATTTTGGTGACATTTACTGAACATTGCAATGCTGGTCAACAGTTTTGCAGCACTACATGTTGGTTGGCAGTTACAGCTTTTGTCAAATCGATGTGCAATCTCAACTTGGCCCAGTGTTCCTGTTTACTTTGAAAAGTTGCACAAGCAGATCAGTAGGACAGGCAGGTGTTTCTGGTCCATTCGCCTCAGATGTTAAACAAACACACTTCACTTTACTTGTTTGGCACAAATGCTGCAAAAGGCTGGGTGCAGATTCCGTGCTGCAACATAAACAAATAGCTTTCCTAGGACCTTTCTCGATGAGGTCACACCGCAAACCCTGTGTCCAGCTCTGTGCCCCTCAGTTAGGAAGGACACTGAGCTGCTGGAGCCCGTCCAGAGAAGGGCAACAGAGCACAAGCCCTGGGAGGAGCAGCTGAGGGGGCTGGCGGTGTTTAGCCTGACTCTCTACAAACACCTGAGGGGTGGCTGTAGACAGCTGGGGCTTGGTCGTTTCTCCCAGGCAAGGAGCAATACGACGAGACACAGTCCTACACTGCTCCAGGGAAGGCTCTAGGTTGGACATTAGGAAGAATTTTTTAGCAGGAAGGGCGATTAGACATCGGAATGGGCTGCCCGGGGAGGTGATGGAGTCATCGTCCCGGAGGTGTTTAAGGAAAGGCGACGTGGCGCTCAGTGCCACGGCCCAGCAGACAAGGTGCACGCCACGGGCTGGAGTCCATGGCCTCAGAGGTCTTTTCCAGCCTAACTCGTTCTGTAATGGTTTTTACATCCACAAGCTGCGACCTTGGCGTTGCCAAGGCACCGGCTCCCAAGTCGCGCAGTGCCGCAGCTCACTTGGGCGACCCGAGGGCAGTGCCACGAGCGGGATCGCTTCCCGCACCGGGAATTCCCGGCAGGAGCCGCCCGGCCCAGCAAGGCCCGGCTCCGCCGCCGCCCGCGGGACGGGGCGGGGCCGGCCGCGCACGCGCGGGGCGGCGGGCGCGGTCACGCGGGGCGGGCGCACGCGCGGTGCGGATGCTCGCGCCGCCGTTCGCGCCGCCGTTCGCGGCGCGGCTCCATGGGGAGAACATGGCTCCCTTCCCCGAGGAGGTGGACGTGTTCTCCGCCCCGCACTGGCGCATGAAGCAGCTCGTGGGGCTCTACTGCGACAAGGTAGCGCGCCGGGGCGGCAGGGAGGGTTTGGGGAGTGCGCGGCTGTCAGCGCCCCGGCCCCGGCGGTAACTTCTGCGCTGCGCTGCCGCGGGGCTCCTGAGCCCCTCAGGGGCTGCCGGCGCCGCTCCCGGCGCGCAGGGCTGCGGCTGCCCTGGCGGGCGGGCGCCGTGTCCCGCTGCGGCCGGGGCGGAGGCGGCGGTGAGGCGCAGGGAGCGCGCCCCGGCCCGGGCAGAGCCGCCCGCGGGCCCGGCGCTCCCCGCGCGGGCAGCGCGGCCCGGCCGTGCGCCGGTCGGGCAGGGCGCGGGACCGCGCTCGCCGTTCTGCTGCTGAGCGGCGTAAAGGTACCCCGGTTACGCTCTCCTGTTTTAAATAGATGTAGGTTTTGCTCGTGGACAAAGATAATTTTTATTCTTGCATCAGGGTAGTTAAGTAATCAAGGCTGGTGTGTCACCTGAAAGGCAAACTTCCCTGCAGCAGCTTTGAGTGTTGTGGGAGGGTTTTAGGCAAATACTTCACAGCCAGCACTCCTACTGCAAGAAGTTTTGCCTCCCATCTCCGGGCATAAATGGCTCTTTGGGAGAAGCAGATTGGCTGCAGACACTTGAAAGAGCGGTGAAGTTACATGGGAGGCAATTATCATAGCTTACTGCTGCCAGCAGCATGGGGGAGTTCGTGCTTCCCGATTTCCTCATGGCACCTTGCACTGCTCTGGAATTCACCAGATCCTTCCGTGTGCCTCTTCTTTTGCTGATAGGTTAAAGAAGACCTAGAGCTGTTTTTTGCAGGATTTGCTAACTGGACAGGCTGAGCACAGGGTCTGGGGAGAGGAGAAGGGGAGACCTTGTGTAGTTTCTTTCACTTTGCCTTTTATTTGAGAGTACATTTGCAATGAGCTTAATCTGCAGCAGCAGAAAGATTTGTGCTATCGTAACAGAGTGGATTTTATTGAAATGGAAACAAACACCCCCACTGACTCCTGGTAACTGTTTCAGTGTGTTGTTGACAGCAGCTGAACAGGTTTCATTTAAACATCCAGATCGTGCAGTCATTTGGGTTTTGTTCCTGGAGAGGCATTTTTGTCACTTTTATTGAGCCTCCCACAAAGTTTCGACCAAATTTACCATGCCTGATAAAACTTTCTGGGGAGCAATTACTGGTTTTCATGAGTATTGGAAAATTTTATTAAAACTATCCAGTTTGTAATGTTCATAACCTTTCATTTTCTAATAGTTTTTACACAGGGATTTTCTTGCTCCTGTTATCTTTTGAATAAGGGCAGGCATGAATAGCACTTTTTAAAAAAAGTGTTCAATTTTACATCCTTTAACCCTATTGCAGAACTTGAGGTGTGTGCCTTGCCTGTGACTTTTTATAATGCCAGCTTTGCACCAGAAAAACTTCCAGTGTTTGAATTTCCTTCTTGTGTGATTGAGATGCTGCCATTAGATAAGTCTGTAGTTCTGCTCACATGGCAAGTGTAATGTCCAAAGCCATGCTCTTGGTGAGTTTAGTTTGACCTTGAGGGCTCTTTAATTTGGTGAATTACATGTGTTCATTGGGTTCCCTGTACTCACTCAGTTGCTGCTGGTGTCTGACTTTGGTAAATTCTACCAAATGTTAGTGAGGGTGAAATGGGCTCATCCATCTTTGCTTCTCAGGAGAACAATTACATTGTTTCTGATGGATAGAGTGCGTAGGCACTTAAACAATCCTTCAGGACAGAGATACACAGTTTATTTTGTTCTTCCAGGACTTCATGTGAGACAGAGCAGTAAATTGGACATTTACGCTGTTTAGTGTTTTAGGAAAGTTATCCTACTTTTTTAGCCGATGCTAGCGAAGATCTCCCTGTACCTTTGCTGCATTTTGAATGGCATTTTTACCTGTGTTGTATACACTGCCCTGGACTCGGATAATATGCGTAATTAGAATTATGTTTAATAAGGAGATCCACACTGTTGCCAAATCTGTCTCCTACTCTGATAAGAAAATTTGTTAAGTGCTCTGAGGATGTCCCCCCTGTAGGTAGCGGAGTGCTACAGCAGACAGTCTTTATAACTGAAATGCTTGTCCTAATGCCTGACGTCATCTTTGCTACAAATAGAGCAGATTCTGTTTTCCCATCTCTAGTGAACCGTTCTTCGTTTTCAGAAGGATCTTGTGTCGATTTGCAGTTGTAGCCCTGTCCTCCATCTTAGTTGTGTGTTCTCTGGCTTAAGCAAACGGATTCATTCTACTTCATCACGTGGGTCACGCTTGTGTACCTCAGTGTACTTGTTGCTTTTGTCAGAACTAAGCTGCCATTCTCTAACAGTTTAAGCTATCTGACTGCTGCTGTTATGATTGCCTGCCTCTCTAGCTCCCATCAGTGCTTGAGGTGACTCAGGCTCCAAACTGGCAGAAAACATTTTTTTTTCTGAAGCAGGGTAGGTTTTCTGTTGATGTAGTGCTGCCAGCAAGCACCGGTCAGATCGCTGCTGAAGCCAGTGGGAGGCAGAGAGTGGGACTGTGACAGCCAGCGACTAGATTGACTGAAGCTACTGTGAAACCTCAGCCTAATTATGTCTGTGTTTTCCTGAAATCTTGTGCAGAACGGGACAGCGCTGGTGTCAAGTAGAGCAGATTTGTTGTTCTGCAGGTCTTTTTTTAACAGCAGCATACATGCTTTGTGCTTCTCTAATCTCATGCTTCCCTGAGGACTGATGCTGAAATTCTCTTTCATTTTTGTCATTAGACTCCTGTCCTGTATGAGAGAGCACTATGCACTCATTCAAGTCGGTGTGCTGATGTCCAGTGAGGCAGTCTCTGTTGTTGCATTACAGTCTTGGTTTTCTGCACTCAAGAATGTGCCACTTGTGTAGTACCATCTTTCCTAGCTGTGTCTGAAAGTATTGTGTCTGTCACAAGCAAAACAACACAGATTTCAGCTGATAATTAAAATCCCATTTTGGTTTGGCTGGAGACTGGGGTTTGAGAGCACCGTTTGAGAGCACTTGTTTTGCAAATGTTGGAGCTACCCTGTGATTTCCTGCCGGCTCAGTTACTTTGCTGTAAGGCAAAACAATACCAAAAATCTTAGAGAGATCATGGTCTGTAACATGTATCATTTTCCTTTTAAGTGGTTTGGTTGTCTTATGAAAAGGAAGTCAGATTCTTTTTTCTAAACAAATCTGTGCTGGCCAGTTGTTACTTCTTATAGCTTCAAGACTGGGACTACTCAAGTAGCAGACTCTGGTCTACGTACAGACTGCAATGAAATTTTGGCTGGGCCTTCCCCAGAAACAAGACACCGGTTCTTCCAGTATGGGATTTCAAGCTTCCTGCTCGCTTGTGGAGTTACTGCAGCCAAAGCATGTTTTCAAATCTCTGTGTTACAGAATTGCCCAGTGAGTTTAGGGTGCTTTAGGAGTCGGAAAAATGGTTGCGCTCTTAAATGCTGTAACGAAGATATCGGTGTTTGATTGCTTATTCTCACGTCCTTCTGTCTGCCTCTCAAAACTAGTGTGAGACTTCATACTGTGAGTGAGTGCATGTAATAAATGGCTGCTGCTGGAAGGGTTAATTGCTGATGATATCCTTTATGCTTGTCTGGCCGCTTGATGAGCAGCTAGTTCATCTAGGGAACTGAAGCGAAAGGTGATTCAGTAAAACTGGCTCAGTAAGGGGTCAAACAAGCTCCAGAACCCGGTTGTCAGTATGGGAGGGAACAGGATGAACCATGGCAGGAGGGAACAGCTGCTTTAATAGCTTGCCTTTATTGTGAAACCTTTGGGTGTTCGAGCAAAAGCATCTAAGGTCCTCTTTTGTTTGCCTGACTTCAGTCTCCTGTGATCTCATCTTTCTACAAAAGACCTTTGCAGTTATTTCTCATGGTTCAGTAATTGCTTTGGCTAGATCTTCCTGGAAATTTGGATCAATTTTGTCATATTCTGGTGACTTGAATGCATTGAACTTGCATAAATATTTAACTAGTATTTTTCTTTTCTAGTCTACACTTCTGACTCTGCTAAAAATTAATTGCCGTAAATATTTTTCCTAGTTAATTTTTTCATGCAGATTTGAGCAAAGGAGACATTAAGTTTTTCTTTTGTCATCTGCCTCTCCTGTTAAATAGTTGACTTAAAGTATCTCTTTTCTTCTCTTATAATCTGTGTTCTCTGTCCTCCTAATTTGAAGTCTAAATGCTGTTCTGTTGAAGTTACCTGCACTTACCTTTGGCTTCTGTGAAGAGAATGAAATGTTTTCATATGTTAAATTTGTGATTTTCTTATGTCATGTGTAGATGAAGAGCTTAGAAGCGAAAAATCCACTCTGAATTGAGTGGATTTGGCATTGTAAAGCGTTGGACAGGGCATTATATGACCACATCAAGATCATACTTTTTCTGGCAGCTGGAGAGACTGATATCTGAAAAACTGGACCAATTAACTTAGGACTTACTGTTTCAAAGTGAAATGTCTTTCCCTTGATGCCCCTGAGAGCAGAAAATGCACATTCCAAGAAGATAAGTGTATCTGGGTTTCTAATAAAAAAAAGTTGGTAAAGCTTTTTTCTCCTTTTGAAATCCCTTTTCAATATTGCAGTACACTGTCATTCATTTTCCAGTGTTACTTGAAAAGTATGAATTTCTAAATCAACATACACAAATAAGTGTATGTTGATTTAGAAATTCATACTTTTTGGTTATTCCCAGTTAATGTGCTGTAGCATTGAGCATCTGCCTTCACCTCTGTTTAGGATGAAAGAGCTACTTGAGATGCTTAGTCCTAGTGAGTCTGCAAATTCAGGTGGGCTATGCTTTCACTGCAGGCAAAAGATGGAAGGAAATTCCTTTGTTCATAGAAGGAAATTAAATTTCCTCATTAGCATCCAGGGATAGAGGGGCAGTTTGTTGTCTATGTCCAGTTCATAACTGGCTGTACCAGTTATCTTTTCCATCTTAACTTTGGGGTGCTGAATAGTTCAGTAACTTTTTGCCATAACTTCTGGGTAATGGCAGCTTTGATTTTTTTTTTCTGAAGAAGAATATTTTGAAAATGAATCTGGAAGTGCCAATGTGTTTCAAATATCTACATTTTAAAATAAATACGTTTCGAGTGCCACAGGAGGTCTGAAATGAGGGACAACAGTGATAAAATGTGTTTGGGGTTTTTTGAGTTTTTTCAGAGCTGTATAGCAGTTTCACTTTTTTTCAGGACACTTCCAGCACTTGTTACCTTCTCATTTCTTTAATTTTGTTTATCGAAACACCTATTTTTTTATTACTTACCAGATGCTTTTATATCTTTTTTTTTTGCCTGACTGACATGGTAGAAGTTTTTTCTCTGAAGTAATTGCTTATTAACTATTTTTGCCCCAGCATTATATGAGAAAAGATTTCTGTTCACCTTTCACATACTGCTCTTGATTTTTCATCCTGTCTCTGCTCAGGAGAGTGGTAACAATCCACCTTTGTCCTTTTTGCAACAATTTGTTCTCTCATGGTCTGTGTTACAAAAAAAAAAAAAAAAAAGAATGAAACTGATGCCTTCTACAAATCTGGGAACTGAGGAACTGTAATTAGTGTGTAGCAATGTTAGTACAAGTTTTGTGCAGCTATCCTAGAATATGCTTTTTTTGCAGATTAAATGCTGCAAGTTGTAATTCTTGAGACTTGGCTTTTTGCTTTTGCAGTTAGTGCCCAAATGGATTAAGCTGCAGTGGTGAATTTTTCCAGTGCCCACCATTGTGCTGGGAACTTGTAGTCAGACTGATGCAGAGGTGCAAAGACATTTTTACTCTGGTTGGGTTTTGTGAGTTACTGCAGTGGGAGACTTCACTCCTGGGGCTTCAGGTATGACCTTGCAGAAGGACTTAGCAGGAACCTGTATCCTTGAGGGCATAAACCAGGAAAGAAATCTTCCATGGCATGTGTGACACAGATAGATAAATAACAACAGAGTTGCAAGTGTTCATCGTGATTTCATTCAAGGCCCTCATAGCTCATATATTTAGTTGCTTTTTCATTGGTTTTATATTTTTAAATTCTTTTTGGTTCTTTGCTACAGTCCTGGTACTAGCATTTGTTCTTCCAGCCTTGGTAAGCTTCTGCCTGTGGAAATCACCTGGTGAAGGAGGCTTAGCTGATTTTATCAGTGCATCTTGAGCTGTGCTTTCAACTGTGAACCCCAAGAGGATCTGACATTTGTAGCAATTGCATCACTGAAAATCTTGATTGAGTTAGTCCCATATCGTTATTCATATCTCATTGTGAAATGCTCTTCATGATTCAAAACCTGATCTATAGGTGTTCATTAGACAAAATTGACTGTGGATATAGTATAAGACACTGATATGGAAGACACCAATAAAAATGGAAGTACAAGAGTTTTTTTCACTGTTTTCTTATGCTTGGCATTTATCAGCTTGATCTTAGCCTTTGAAAATAGAATATGAGGTTTTACCTTTCCTGTTGCCAGTGTTCTTTGAGAACAAAATAATTCTGTAATTTCTGTGTGCTGTTTGTTGGTTGGTTTTGATTTGTGGAGCTTTTTGTTTGTTTTGTTTGGTTTTGAGATTGGTTTTTTTTTTTGAGTAGTTGTGTTTTTTAAAAAGTGATGCTGCAAAACAACTACAAAATTACACAGAGGACGGGGTTTCATTGAGAAGACAACACCAGAAAAAAGGGCGTTTGAAAGCTTTGGATTTCTTGCTGAGTTCTGCCACATTCTGTCCTTCCTGCTTAACTAATTGCTATTATTTTGGGTTGATCCATTGCCAAGAAAAGTGCCCAGGGTAGAATAACTGATTTCTCCCCTGATTTAAGGCTTCGTACACATAAACAGGTGGGGGTGTGAAGCAGTTTAGCTAATTCTCTTACTGTTCACCTCATTTACATAAAGAGCAAGCCAAGGAGAGTGACACTGAGGACAGTCGTTCTCTTGGCTAGGCTACCCCAGCACCCGAGTTCTTCCTTGGGAGCAATATCAGCTGAGCTTGCTGTGGATTCCTTGTAAGACATGGCTTGTGACTGGGTGTTACTGGTGCTCCAGCCAGGTGGAAAACGAACCCAGTAAAAGGCAGAGCTCCTCCCTGGATCAGTACACCAGATGGGTTCATCTTGCCGCTGCATCATTGCTAGCACATATTCCAGGGAAGCAGCAGGAATGTGCAGTCAGAGGCAGGGCTGCTCCTTTGGTGTTTCCTCCTCCATCCCCACGCCCTCATTTCCAGCTGATTAAGTATGACATGAAACTGCAAGCTCTTGCTGTTGACACAGGCACATCTTATTATGGTTTTTGTTCCTCCATTTTCTTGTGCCTGAAATTGAGATAAATACCTCTGCAGAGTCCAGATTTGTCCTTTGAATTTTAGTGCTACTGCATATGCAGAGTGCTAATACCTGAGAGTGTAGCAGTGAAAAGATACAGCTGACTAGTAATGCCCACTCCTTTTGTCTTCTGGTGCTATTCTATTCTAAAAATCAGTTGGTTTTTTTTCATAGAATAGGATAATAGAATAGTCTGAGTTGGAAAGGACCCATCAGGATCATTGACTCCAATTCCTGGCCTTGTGCAAAAATCCCAACCCAAGAGTCAAACCATGTGCCTGACAGTGTTGTCCAAAAGCTTCTTGAGCTCTGTCAGGTTTGGTGTTGTGACCACTTCCTTATGGAGCCTGTTCCAGTTCCCAGCCACACTGTGGGTGAAAAACTTTCCTGATATATATCCTGATATCGTTTTTCTTTTAATCAGAATGGTCTACCAGCTCCATAATGAAAAATATTTTACTATTTTTAAAATTAATTTTAAATCTAATGAGTTAACTAGTGGTAGAAGTCTAATCTACATTGATTATCAGGAATATTATGTCTTTTATTTTATATCCTTTTATTTTATTTTATGGCTATCAGCTGATTGTCTTGATGTGGTTTATACATGGAAAACAGAATATAGAGGAATGACCTGTCAAAAATGTAGCTTGGGATGTCACATGAAAAAGAACAACTATTGATCAAGAGGACCAGAAAGAAAAAAATGTCTTCAATTTTTTTTAGGTTCCAGACTGAATTTTTGAGGTTAGTGGTTGTTCAGAATTCACATGCTGATAGGGAAAATCTTCATTTGAAATTAAGCAGTTTGTGAATTTGTGGCCACATTAAACTTTTTAACCTTGAGAAAAGGTTAAAAAAGATTAAAAATATTTCATTTTAAATTTGTGAAATCTGTAGAAGAGTGGAAAAATAAATGTTTTCTGCTCCTATTCCCCTTCCTCAAATTTGTGTTGTTTTCTGTCTCATAGTTGGGAATGGAGATACTCGTAACTGGGAATGTCAGCATGCAGCCTAGACTTCACTTGTGGCTGTGCTAGTCTGATAGGAGCACTGTACTTTTTCTTTATTCCTCTTTGCTGCTTTCTCCTTGTCGCTTCATAGTATGCTTGGAAGGAAGAAGCAAACATTATTCACTCCTTAAATGTATTTTTGGCAGAGTTAGTAGGAAAAAACTGTTTCAGTTTACTTACTGTAAACTAACATTGCTGGAAAATTAATTTCCTTCTTCTAAGAAGACATTTTTCCATATTGGCACATGTATAAAACACTTGCAGAAAACAAGTTAAATACTGTGTTTTGTTTGGTTATTTAATTAGCAGTTTTGAGCTTCCTTATTTATTCACAACATTTTGGATAGAAATGTCTACATCTTCCTCAGGTAGAAAGTTTCATTTTTTTAATGAATGCACTAAAGCCATGAGGGAGATGCAAGAGTTGAGTGTAGAGTTATTTCAGCTGAGTGTTGTGAACATGAAGCACTAAAGAGCAATTGCTGTTAGTATTGCCAGTATTGGTATTTTGTTCTTAAAACACAAAAATTAAACTGTGAGTTTTAGGGATGTACAAGTCTGTACATTTATCATGGCCATGTTAATGGCTCTGTTATAGTGCAATAAGGTGGACACTCACCTAAAACTGGCATATACTTGTCTGAGCTACGAAGATTTTTCAAGTATGGCTATGCTTGAATTGCATAATTTATTTTCTTTTAATAAAAGTTTAATAAATAAAGTGAATTTAAAAGCTCCTGGCTACTTCTAGACGATGCCTGTGTCAGCCATAAGTCTCTGAAGTGTTTCAAACAGTTGTTGCAATACAAAGGACTGACTGTTGTTTGGACAGTTGCTCAGGTTGTTTGGATTTTGAATAATTCTTACATTTTGGGAGCCACTGAAACTGTTGCTGTTGTGGTACTGCTCCTCAATTAGAGTTTGCATTCCAAACACAAAACCAGTTGTGCTGTAATGTACAGCTGTTTAAATATAATGTCTTCAGAAGCCCAGAAAGATCCCAAGTTTCTTGAACACTGGTGGCTGTGGTTTAGTGTGGTTCATTTTAAGCCTGTTCAGGGTTCTCACATGTGCTGTGCTTTATATTGTTGATGAATCAAAAAAAATCCATTATACAGTCCATTTCCTCCTCCTTGCCATTCTCTTTTGAATTTGGGGATGTGTGATTTTTCTTCTTGCACTACTGAACTCCTGCACTAGTTTTCCTTGTTAGAGCTGGTGAAAAGTGGACCTTGCAATGGAGTAGCTGCTGTCTGCTAACAGTCTTGGTCCCCCATCATGAGACTTCATCAATCCTGGTAATGAAATTACAGGTCTGACCAAGTGACTTTGTTGCTAGGCTACCTGTCCTCTGAAAAGCCAGTTGTTCTCAGCTTTGGCTGACCTTTTTAATACAGTGATTTCTGATTCGAGTGTAGTTACTGAACTTCAATATCCTCTCCATAGGTCCTAATGTGTTGGATATCTGCTGGAAGCCTCAGGAGCAGAAGTGACTGTACAAGTGCTTCATGTTACAGTGGCTTCTGTAACAATCCCTTTCTAACGGATGCTCTTCAGTTGCATGCACAAAGAGATTATTTATTTATATCAGATTTGTGGATAATAATAGATAGATTCAACAGAGCATATTGAGTCTTAAAAAGGCTTTGAGTCCAGATGATGAGAAGATGCTAGTTTTTTATCAGAACCATTTTCATGATTTGTTTTTCAAGTCAACAGTGGAGTACAGTAGATTTGTGGAACCTTTCTGTTTCCCACTTCAGCAGTCTTGTTTACACTTTTTAAGTCAATCAAAATGCTAAGCTTTTGGGAGCACATGGGATTTTTGGAGGGAAAAGGGTCTTTAGGGACTGCCTCTAGTCACTTTGTGGATCCTTATGGGTATAATAAACTGTATGTAGACTGTCCTTAATCAAAGGAAATGCCACCTGAGAAACCACAGTTAGTTACTGAGATGTGACTCACAGGTGTCAGGAGGCAAGGAGGCTGTCCTGAGGAGCTGCTTCTGTGCCCCTTGCCTCTGCTGGCTCAGGCTTCTGCTTTTCAATGTGGAAAGTCAAGCCCTCAGTTTCATGTAGTACCACTGCTTGTAGTGCTGCATTCTCTGGGCATAGTGGGGAATTGAAATGGCCTTTGAAGCCAAGATCTTTCCTCTTTAGGAATACAGAACAACATATGCTTCAAATCCTAACAATGTGTTACAGACATCAGTTTTTTCTGACTTCTGTCACTAGTTGGTCTAAAGCATATTGGAAAAAAAAGAGAAAAGCCAAAAATCCCTCTTAAACCTTGCCATGTTTTCTCTCACTTCTGTGGCTAAGTAACTTTGTCTGTCCATAGTGAGAGTCATTTTGCTCATATGTACAGCATGTAATGTACAGTATGCACAGCTGACTTGGAGTTACATAAGGATTTGGCAGGTGTCCAGCACGTTTCAGTTGCATTTTGCTGGTGGCTGCCAGGAAGTGGCAATGCAATGTCACAATGAGTAAGTACATTTGGGGGTTTTTAATGAAAAAAAGTTTTGCATATCTCAATTTGTAGTTGTTTTTGATGTTAGTAATATGTATGTCTCAGATTCCCATTTCTTGTAAAACTCATAGATTCCAGAATCTTTGTAGCTAAGCTACATTTGAATATTGCAGTAGCTTGTTTTCTGAATTGGAGTCTGCTTTAGAGTGCTTGGTCTTGTATACTGCTGTAGGCTATGATTCTTGAAGTTGCTCTTGGAATAAAGCATAAGAATGGAGAAGTCTCTGATTTTCTACATTAACCAAAGGAAAATGCAGTTTTAAAATGTATTGTTGCTGATACATGGTGTACACATGTAAAAATGGCACTACTGTATTACCTAGAATTTCGATCTGTCTTGTTTTGTCGGGTTTTGCTCCATTGGAAACCTTCTCCAAGAGCTAATATAGTTTGTATTTGCTGGTAGGACTCAATATTCCTTATGGGTAATACATCCCTAAGGATGGGCTCAGGGGCCTGTGTTAATGGCTTTTTGGTATGGACAAAAATGTGGATTGGGAAAGGTCCTGTCAGTAATCTGCTGGGCTGGGGAGATTGCATTGACTTCCGCCAGGAAATCTTTCTACATTTGTTTACCTCAGTGTTTCACAAGATTTGCTTTATGTTGCTTAAATACAACTTTGATTTTAATGGCTTTTTCTTATGTTAAAAACTGAAGGTGTTTACCTTTTATAAGTAAGGGGAGGATTGAATTCCTTGGAGATAATACCTATTCTAAGGATTTAACTTGAGTTTGATATGACTTTCATTTTTTTTAATGAACTTTTCTTTTTCCTAGCTTTCCAAGACCAACTTCTCCAACAACAATGATTTTCGGGCTCTGCTACAATCTCTTTATGCTACCTTCAAGGAATTTAAAATGCATGAGCAGATTGAAAATGAGTGTATCATTGGTTTGCTTCAGCAGCGTAGCCGGACAGTGTACAATGTGCACTCGGACAACAAACTCTCAGAGATGCTTAGCCTGTTTGAGAAAGGGCTAAAGAATGTAAAGGTAAGTAGACTTTTTGTGACTTGAGGAAAACATTCTGTGTTTACATATTAGTTTGCCTTGGATCTTCTTGATATTCTTTATGAATGAAACTAAGGAGGAAGAAGAAACTTTTAAGTTTTTTTGATACTTTCTAGTCCGAAACACAAATTCTTTTGCCATTCACCACAATTACTAAGTTTCTAGTAAAGTCTTTTCAGAGATGTGTTTTGTGGCAGGCAGTCTTCACTGTATAATTTGAGGTGTTTTAGAGGGATAACCAAACAGTCTTTATACTTGAAACTTCCCTGGTAACTGTTCAGAAGTTCCTGGCTATAGAAATGATGAGATTTTATTAATTTGTTAGGAAACCTTGAGGTTCTTTTTTTTTTGTGATTGTTGTGACAAATGGAGATGATTCCCAGACTTAAGAAAAAAAGCAGCATTGTTTTATTCTGTGGCTCGTGTACTCCTTCCAGTAATCTGTGGCTCAGCAGTCCTGTTAATAGTCTAGTCGTGAAAGAACTCTAAATATTATTTCTGTGTCTGGCTTTTTTGAGAGTGACTTATCTCCTAAGTTCTTCTCCAGTAGAATTCTTCTTGAATTCTTCCATGTCTGTCTCTTGGGGTACCCAGCTCAACTCCTCCTTCCTCTCCCATAAGAACCATAGTCTCCAGTGGTCATTTGACTTCCCACATTACATTTCTAGTATATGTGGTCCAGATTTGCAGTAAGGAAAATACTAAATATGCAGGTGATTGACTCCATTTTACCATCTAGGCATCACTTTGGCTTGGGAACCCTACAAATGATTTTTTCCCTATGCATAATAAACCTTAATTTTTTTTTTTTGTGTCCATTAACAATCAGGAAATGAAGGAAAGAAGGAAATGTAACACTTGGCTTTGTGTTACACCTTCTCTGATAGGATGTTAGTGTTATTCTGTTACTCGATTTCTTAAGTGTGCAAAACCAGATTTCTTTAGTGGTTAGTTTAATTTAAACTGATGGCTTAATCTTGTCTCTGTAATAGTTGGGGTTTCTTGATGTTGTAGAAGCTTGAAAAGAAAAACATTTATGGTAAGAGTTAGGAGGAACTTCAGTATGTTGCAATTACTGGGCAGATTTCAGAACCAGCTTCTTATAATGACTCAGAGAATAATTAACAAATTGATACATGAGGTTGGATGAGTTTGAACAAGTCAGTTACATCTTTATTTAACAGTTCTTTCAATTTCCAAAGTAAAAATCTGTATAGCAAGTCTGACTGTAAATTTTGATTATAATTTAGAAGTTAGAATTTTAGAATAACTAAGGTAAAATGTATTCAGTTGAAAGATTAAGTAGAGCTGTTTTATCATAGAACACTTTATATACAAACCATGCAAATACTTAAATTAGTCTGCTACTACTTTGAACTTTGTGTGAGATTGTAGATTGGCAGATTTCCGTCTTTGCTCCAAAGTAAAAATGGGATTAGAGAAATGAATTCATATATGCTAAGACAATAAATTGGACTCAGGCAGGAAGGGAATTCTTTGCTCTGCCTGTTAACAGGCCAGTACACAGTGTCAGTGTCATTAAGTAAACAAATTCTTACTATGAAACAGAGCAAATGTGCTGCATGCATGGGAAAGGCATAATGGGCTTTCCTTTGAACCACTACTTTATTGGACAGTTCATTCCTTGGATGACTGGATGAGATTGGGCAACCATTAAGTCTTTGCTTTCTTCTCAGAATGAATATGAGCAGCTAAACTATGCGAAACAGCTGAAGGAGAGATTGGAAGCCTTCACCAGGGATTTCCTTCCTCATATGAAAGAGGAAGAGGAGGTGGGTAAAGATTTTCTTCAAATGTGATGAAGATCTTCCTTGGGGTTTGGAATAACTGAATAGGGACACATGGCTCAGAGGTCCATTGTTTTTTCAGTTCTCTGTTTTTATTGCTAATTTACATTCAGGACTGTAGTGTCATTGTTCAGTACTCTGACTGGAAACTGACATGTTCTGAAACTGAGTATATAGGAAGCTTATGCTGAAATTCTAGTTCTTAAAAAAATTAATAACAGAAGTCCATTGGGGCTAGGATTGTTTGCAGCAAGTAGTTTAAATGGATATGTAGCAAAACTTCAATGAGAAAAGAGACGTCCTGTAAACCAGTGCTTCATGAGTCAAACTGACACTCCCAAACAGCTTCTGACCTATATTTGAAACAGACTAGTACTGCCAGTCTGATGATTTATGGGTATCCAAAAACTGGGAAGCTTCTTCTCAAGTGTGTCCATGGGAAGTCTTTTCTCATGTTTTTCTTCCTTGCTACTTCGCCTTCCATGTGAGTACTTTGATAAGTTATATAGGTTAAGCAACTTTAATCCCTTCCTTATTCTGGTGGGGAAAAAAAATTAAAACAGCTTGTCTGATACTGTGCTATGTTCTGTTAGAAAGCAGGGGGGTAGAATTTAAAATTTCCATGGTCCTGTCCTTAGGTTCACTTAATACATGACATGTTTTACTTTGAGGGAACTTGAAACAGGAAATTCTGTGTAGGTAGGTCTGTGTAGCATTATTGACTATTCCTGTCAGCACCAGATTTTTTTTCCCTCGTGTTAGGTTTTTCAGCCAATGTTGATGGAATACTTCACTTATGAAGAGCTGAAAGATATTAAGAAGAAAGTAATTGCACAACACTGCTCACAGAAAGAGGCTGCAGAATTCAGAGGTCTCAGTAAGTGGAATCAAGCAGAAGAGCTTCAGAAGGTCTTTAAGTATTCTGTGGATGAGAAGGCAGATCAAGGTGAAGTATCTAATTAAAGTAACTTTCAGACTGCAGTTTTTATCTAAAAAACCACACCCAGTGATGTACCTAGTTATGTATGGGCAGAAAGAGTAATTCATATAAAATGGGCGTATCTGCAAACCAGTTTTGAAACTTCAGAAACTTAATTGTTTGTTATGGGCATCTTGGCAGGTTGTAATGTAGATAGTACTTCACTGTTTACCTGTTCTCAACAGTCTTCTCCCTTCCCTCCCATGTTAATATTTTATATGATAAACAGATGGAAAATGTAATTAACTTCTAATTTCATGCTTCCATTGAAATTATATTTTCTGTTTGCAGACTCTGCATTTCATTCTTGGTTTTTAGGACAGCTTTGTAAGCTTTTTGTGTTGATGTTTTAATAACACAGAATAGTTATCAAGGTGACAATATTTCAAATTAAAAGCATTCACCTTCCCAACTCCTCTACCTAACTTTCCTGGGCCTCTCAGGAATGAGAAAGGACCTGTGAGTAATGCAAGTGAATGAATCTGTGCAGCATGTGAATAAGTCAGGAGAAATGTGTTTTCTGAAAGTGGATACTTACTTTGCATTTATCTCCAACTACCTTTTCTGGTGAAACTTAGAATAAATAACTACTAAAGTAGACTTCAGGCTCGTTTTATGACTGCTGAATCAGCTTAAGTTGTCAGTATTTACAGTTTTCTCTCTTTAACAAAAAAGAATTGATGCCCCAAGGAAGGAGAGTTAATGTACCAAAAGTGTAATGCTGGTGTGAGTCTGATATGTAAAGTGAGCTCTCCAGGACTGAGTTTGTGATGTTGATAAGATGTGCTGCTCTCATTAGAAAAACTTGATGAATTAGTCTGTAATCAGATTTTTTTGATAAAACTTGACTTCTCTGAACTACTCAACTGGTCGTTTTCTGCCCTCCAGGTGAAGCCTTCAGAAAAGATCATGGTCCATTCTGTGAAATACTATTGAGTCTTAACAGATGAATGTGACAGACGTAGCTTTGTGGCATTACTTGCTGTTAAATCTACCTGAAATAGCAGTTTTGGGACAATAGTAATTCTGCAATCATTGTGTTTTACGCTTTGGGAGAGGAGAATATGTGTTTTTCATTAATTTTTAAGAAAAGGAAGAAAGCTAAATAGTTTGCAGTCCTTAGTGCAGGCTTAACTGCATTTTCCTGTGAAATTCTGTATAATTCACGCAGCAACATGCTAGTTGTACAAATAAATACATTGATTCATCAAGTGAAACTGTATTTAATTATATTTTTTGAAGTAGCAACAACTTATCACGTGATAAAGTTTGCATTATGCTCACTTTTGAAGCTTCTTTGCAAAACAAAAATCTGATGCTTCTCTCTCTGTAAAAGTTCTAGGCACTTTAGAAATAAAACCCCACTATTAGTAAAGCCTGCTATTTCAAAGGACTCCTGAAAAGTGCTTTAGAAATACTTTTTCAAGGAAATTTTTCTGAAACAAAACATTTAAAATCTCTTAAAACAGCCAAAGGCCTCACTAACCAAAGCTCTGAATTTATTTTATGTAGTTTGCAGCTCTCTTTGCAGTATGGCGATCAGGGAGAGCTGTTGGAAATAGCTCCCACTGCTTTCCATTCAAGTATTAATTACAGCGGTCAAATTTTAGTCTCTCATCTAGTACTTAGTATTATCTCATCTTAGTATTTATTACTTTACAGCCTGAATGGCTCATCACCATTCAGAAGTTAAAATTGTCAGTGCTAGCAGCTAAAGCTAGAAATAAAATTCAAGACAGGTGCCAAGAGTTGAGCATGAACTTTTCTGTGTCCCAGTCAAGAGGCTGAGTGCTTCCAGCGAGAGTGGTGCCAGCTGGTAGGTTCTGCGTGCTAGTACTGTTTCCTGGGAATGTGGCAGACCAGGTACAGATACCATCTGCAACAGAAGGCATTTTTCTTAAAGCATTTCATTTATAGCAGGTATGGTTTTCATCTTTCTGTGGTTGAGTAGCATTAATTTACTTTTTTTTTTTGAATGAGTGAGCCAGATGAGAAAGTGGCAAACAGAAAACTGCTGGTTTGTTGTTGTTGTTCAAGGTGTGGTTACAGTGAAAGCTTTTTAAAGCCAAACCAATACCTATCTTTAACAGTTGTTAACATTTTTTCAGACACATTTTTTGTTTTTTCTAGTAAAAATGTGAGTTCTGCTGTTATTAAAGCTGTGAGTCTGTGCTTCACTTAACACATGCTTTCTGTATTTCAGAAACTGAAGTAACAGGGCACACCACAAATATTACTAATCTCCCTCCTGAAGTAATGGTGACCATTTTCAGTTACCTTAACCCCCAAGAGTTATGTCAGTGTAGTCAAGTAAGCACTGAATGGTCACAGTTGGCTAAAACTGGATCTCTGTGGAAACATCTTTACCCTGTTCGTTGGGCCAGAGGTAAGTTCCATTTAGCTCCTTTCAAAGCACATCAGCTATCAGAATTTTTGGGCCTGTAAAAAAGAGTGTTTAGGCTGAGCCTGACAGCTGAGCATGTGAGGTGCACCTTTCTGACAAGGATAGTGTCCTGAAACTTGATTGAATGTTAAAAATCCCCAAGATATGTATCAATTTTGCAGCCTTAAGAAACTAGCAGTTGCCTTGGTTGAAACTCCTGAGCATATTTTGTATCCAGCTTACCTAGTTTTACTGAGGTAAAATCCCCTTTTTTTGCTTGTATGAATGCTAATAATATGTTCACTAATACAACATCTAAATTATTAAATAATATAAGGAGTTTTGAATTGTAAATGCTGCTGTTACACTTATATCAGTAAAATTATTGTCTTAGGTTACTAGGTAGAAATGAAATGCATAACTGCAGAAAGGAAGTTCAAAATAATTGGAGTCCTAATGTTTCCTCACAATCTAGTTAAGCTTCAAAGAAAACTGAAAGAATGTTTAGTTTTAGTATTGATTCTTTAGGTATATTACTTCACTGATTTCTACTGCAGTAAGTGTTTTTTTAAAACTTTTTTCCCTCAAACTCTTCTGTTAATAAGAATTTCCTATTGAGAAGTGTGACCTTTGCAAAAGTACCTGTTCAAATACTCTGTTCAAATGCCAAATACTCTGTATTCCAGTGAGGCCAGTTACAAGTCATCAGAGTGTATTTGTAGCCTTATGTCCATATTGATGTGAGTATTAAAGAATCACTGGAGTATGGAACTGCAGGCTTCACAGTGCTGTCACGTCAGTGTAGTTCAGTAAAAGGAGAAAGTCTGTGCTGTTTAATAAGTCTTTTGTCTGCCTTTAAGATTTTAAGAGAAAAAGCTGTGTTTATATAACTTAGCTTTAGAGATACATAAAAACTAAAAACTTCTTTATGGCTTCTAAAATTTGTACAAGGCAGAGAGGAATTAAATAATTTCTTGCTCTGATTTTTTTTTTTGTTTGGCTAAATCTTCCTGAAGGAAATAGTTTGGTTCTGTAGCTTCCCAAGACTGAGAAGACGGGTTCCAAAGTTAAAATTCTTAAATTTGCATTTGCAACATAATTGTCTTGATAATTTAGTGCTGCACACACACACACAACAACAACAACAACAACAAAAAAATAATAGGCAGGTGCTTAAAATGAGTGCTTCTAAACCTGGCTTGGCACAACAGGAAGCTGCTCTCATGATGTACTGTTTGTACTGCTACAGTTGTTTGTACAGAAGTGCTCTAACTGGGTGGAAGCTTCTCAGGTGGGATTTACTGCCACAGGGAGGGGAGAAGAATTGTAGTTTTATGTAGGCTTAGTTAAATTTATTGCTTTTTTCCCCTCCTAGTACACATAAAGCCTCTGACGCTTCTTATGTAATATGAAGATGGATTAAAGATGATGAGAAACGTTACCAGAACTAAATGGTTGACAGTCAATTGGGATTTCATTGTCATTGTGTTATTCATAGAAGAAACATTGTTCTTTTAGCTACTACCCAACAGGTTTGCTCTTGCCGTAGGAAGAGTAAGGTTCCCCCCTGTAAGACAGTTCAATAAGGTGGTTTGTTTTTCAGCATGGGTGCATCAAGGGAGGCAGCAGAGCTTATCCTGAGGCCAGTGCTGCCAAATATCCAAACTAGAAGTGAATTAATGCCTGTGCAGTGACCTTGAGGGGAAAGGGGTGCTCCACCAGCTAAACAGCAGAGCTGTTGCTGATCTCCTTGTTCATCCAGATGTTCTAAAAAATGATTGTGTATTGATTTGAGTCATATGTGTGTTACAAGTATTCTGTAGCTGTTTTAAGTAGGATACGTTTGGAATTTGATTTTTTGTGATCTTGGAGTTGTCATATGCAGGGACTAAAACCAGGCTGGTTAACTGTATATTTGTAATATTCCAGAGGAAAAAAAAAGATATCTTCAACCAAGTGTTACAGTAAAAGCTGATGAATAATTTATATACCAGAAGGAACTTGAGCACCTAGACAGTCCAGATATTCCATGAGTGTTTCTGTTGTTTTGTGATCATATTGGTCCCTACTAAGCAAGTGAGGACAGCAGGCATGTCTCAGACAGGCATAATAGGCTGTGACTTCTGGGTTGGTACTGAAACTGTTCTAAGAATCTTTTGAAGCTTAAGGATAAAGATCAAACAAAGAATTATTTTAAGGTTTAGTCCAGTCTTAGTTGAGATGAATTCAAAATTCGTTTATGTCCCTTAAATCAGGTCACAGTATACTGAAAAGCTTTCAGTGGTGATTTCTGCTGTAGTGAGAAATTTTTATTAACTTTGTTTTCCTTCTTTTTGGGGGATGGTGGTGAGTAGGTGATTGGTATAGTGGTCCTGCAGCAGATACTGAGACTGAACCTGATGAGGAATGGGTGAAAAACAGAAAAGATGAAAGTCGTGCTTTCCAGGAGTGGGATGAAGATGCTGACATAGATGAATCTGGTAGGTAAAATTGTTGGGGTGTTTTTCCTGAAGATGACATGACTGTAAGAAACAAGCTGAGTGGAAAAAAGGGAGATGGAGGTTGGTAGGAGAGAAGCAGGCATCTGATTTTAATGACTGGAATTAATTTGTCTAGGAAAGAGCAAACATGAGAGGAGGTAGAAGAGTTATGGAGATGGGTCTGAAGGTATGGGTTAGGCTTCATCTCTTCAGAAAGTCTGGATGAATCACCTTGCATCCTGATGCACTCTAGACTTGATTAAAAACTTGTCCCAAGCTGTTGAATTACAGCTATAGATATATCTATGTATATATGAAATGCCCTGTGAGATAGTATTTTGATATCTAAAGCTAGTTGGTGGAAACAGCTGCCCCGGGCTGCCCTGAGCAGTACATAACCTGTAGTAAATATTTCTCCAAGTTCTTTAATGATTTTAAGTCTTTCTCTCTGGGTTTATTTTGCAGAAGAAGCAGCTGAAGATTCACTTGCCATTAATATAGCACAAATGGAAAAACGTTTACTTCATGGCCTAATTCATCATGTCCTCCCGCTTGTAGGCTCCTCAGTGAAGACACTGGTATTGGCCTACAGTTCTGCAGTGTCCAGCAAAATGGTGTGTAATTTGAAACTTGAATTTAATAATTATGGCTATGCAGTCTTTAATTAATAACTGACGTGTTTGGGTAGTGTAAGTGGGTTGCAGTCCAAAGCAATGCTAATTTGTAAGTTATCTCTAGACACTATGTGTGGCCTTAGTGGCTTGTATCTTTACTGATTATTTTCCTTTCTTTTTTTCAGGTTAGACAGATCTTGGAGCTTTGCCCCAACTTGGAATATTTGGATCTCACTCAAACCGATATTTCAGACTCTGTATTTGAAAGGTTAGATAATTATTGTTTCCTTTAAAACAAACTTATAATCCAGGTGTTCGAGTGTTGGGTGGAAACATTCAAACATTTCTTAGTCCATTGCCAAGAATGAAAGAAAGAAAGAGAAATCAAATTGGTATCTCCCATGTGACTTTTGACTAAGAACTAAACCAGGCTAACAGATCACTAAAATACCAAGTAAACATGTAACTTTGTAGTGGCCATTTAAAATTCTCTGTCTTCACTATTGGATGCTTCTTACCTATCAGTGTGTACCTACCCATAACAATAGTTGTGGTTTTGCTCTAGTATTAAGAACTTGTCCATAGATTTGTATGGTGTTGCTCAGTTAAGGAAGTTCTCTTGGTCTGCTACAGCTGGTAGGGTGTGGAATACTGCCATCTCAGACACTCAAATCAAATGATAGGCAAAGCTCTAAGGCTTAGTTGTATTGTCTGTGGATTCCTGAGTTTTACTGAGGCCTGCAGAAATGTCATTGGTGTCAGTGGGATGGTGTATGGATGCAGAACCTGCACCAGTGGGTCTTACTGTGGTATTGAAACTCAGTGGGTATTTCAGTGTTCTGCATTTACATCATGTAGTGCTCTCAGGTAGTGTGAACACCACAGCAAATCTTACCTGCATGGATGCTGGTGGCAACACCCTGCAGCTTGTATAAGAAGTTTTATTTGAAATAGAAGCTTTATAGAATTTTCAGGGCTCAGAAGTCAATATCTAGTGAAATTTACTTTATTTGCCACTCATCATGTATCTGTGTTTACAACACTCCAATTTGTAACTCAGAAAATTAGTTTGGCTTGTTCTAAATATAAATAATCACTTATAGAAGTAAATTACTTATAGTAAAATTTATAGTAAAATCAGATAAATTAAAATGTTTATATAAATTAAAATTTAATATAAATTAACTTATAGTAAATTTACTTAAAGTAAATGATAGTAACATTAACTATGGATAGGTAAAGGTCAGTTAAATCACATACTTTTATAGCTAATAATGTAAAAAATACTACTGTAGATAAAATTTCTATTGCATTTGAAAAAGGTAAGACTAAGCTAAAAGGTAAGAGTAAGCTTTTGTTAAAATGAAAAAGCCTGGTTTTTAATTAATGATGGAATAATTAGAAACACAGGTGCTGTTTCAGAAATCCATCTAGTATTCCTAGGAGAAATGGGAAAGGACAGGAGGACATATGATCTAAGTACACTGGCGTTTCAGCCAAGCTTGAGAAACTCAAAATTCTTAAAATTACAGCTGTTACAATACTTCAAACTGAATATGGAATCTCAGATGTATTTTTGGGGGAGGTGAAATTTGCTAGTTCAGTATTTTCAGCCTTTTGAGAAGTAACTTTGATATTTGGTAACTCAGATGTCTCTTGGTAGCTTCTGGTGAGTATAATGCACTTGTTTTTCAGAATTGTTATATGTGTATTTAGTGTTTGCAGTCTTGATCTATTATTCAAATATTTGTTCAGTATATGGCAAATTTGGACTTCTTTTAAGTCTCAGTACATGGAGAAATAGAAGTTGTTACTGATTCATGAATGATTTCATGTTTCTCTAGACAAAATTTTTCTAGGTGATACTTGGAGTATCAAATCTAATCTGTCTGGGATAGCTTTTTTGTATGCTGTGTGAATTAATAAAAGTACTTTATTTGTGAAGTGTTTTTTCATATTTTTAGCCTTAACAACTATTTCTGAGGAAAACCTCAAAAACCTCAACCACCACCTCTCAACCAAACCACTTTTTTTCCTCCCCTGATTTTAGTTGGTGTTCAGTTGGGTATTGTCAAAATCTACGCCACCTTGATCTGTCTGGATGTGAAAAAATTACAGATGTGGCTATAGAGAGGATTTCCAGAGCACTGGGTATCATATCAACTCATCATACCAGAGGCATTCTGAAAAGCTGCAGGAACAGGAACACTAAGACTTCGTGGAAGAACAGAGAGATTACCCTGCAGTCCAGCCAGAAGTATAATGGTTTGCATGAAATCAGCAATGAAAATCTCATTCAGGGAGGAAATGGTGAGCAGCACTGGACTAAACCTGATGGCTCAGAAAACTTCAGTTCTTCTTATGTGTGGATGCTAGATGCAGATGATTTAGCTGACATTGAAGATGCTGCAGAGTGGAGACACAGGAATGTTGAAGGATTTTGTCTTATGGAACCAACATCCCATATTAATTGTTCTGCATTGTGCTACAATAGAGACATTTATGGGTTAAGGACTAGAGGGTGGCAGCAGCACTGTGCTTCTACTGACTTGATTTACTGCGGTCACTCGTTTTGTTGTGCTGGGACAGCACTAAGAACTATTCGAGCACTTCCAGAGTCCTCTGCACTGTGTAGAAAACCAATAAGGACTAAACAGTCAGAGAAAAAAGACTCTGCATACTCTGGGAGTGAAAAAACAGAGGAAGAGACTGCACGAGTTCTTCAGTTTCTCAGTCTGTCAGGCTGTTACCAGATAACAGACCGTGCTCTCAGGTGAGGAGACGTTTTTGATCTATTTTACTGCAGGATATTTTTCTGATTTTATTTGTTGGGCCATTCTAGGATGAATCTGCCTCATTTCAGTAGAAACATTTTTATTGAAGAAACTGGTAAGTTTTAAGTGGTCTTTCTCTCTTAAATAGTACAGTACTAGACTTGAAAACTTTTTCCAGCTTTTCTTCAGGAGATAACAGTAAAATCTTTTATATCTGTCTTCTGAAGTCAAGTTGTTCTAGACAGTATTAATGCTTTTAGATTTGCTAGTGATTTCTTGTTAAGAAATTGTGTTGATTCCCCAGTTTTTTCATTATGCCTGTCAGTATGCTTGAAAGTTTGTGAAACTGGAGTAACATCTTGATTAACCTGTCTGGATAACAATATAATTTAGGCTCAGGCTGAATCAATGGGCTGAGGCCAGTTGTCTGTTCAGTGAGATGGAGTGCCAGGTCCTGCCCTTGGGGTTAAAACAACTCCAGGCAGTGCTGCAGGCTGGGGGCAGAGTGGCTGGAAAGCAGCCTGGTAGAAAAGGACCTGGGGGTGCTGTTTGACAGTGAGTGAACACGAGCCAGCTGTGCCCAGGTGGCACCTGGCCTGTATCAGCAGTAGTGTTCCCAGTGACTGTCCCTTTGTTCTTGGCACTGGTGAGGCCACAGCTCAAATCCTGTGCTCACTTTTGGGCCTCTCACTGCAAGAATGGCATTGAGGGACTGGACTATACCCAGAGAAGGGCAGTGGAGCTGGGGGAGAGTCTGGAACAGAGGTCTGCTAAGGAGTGGCTCAGCCTGGAGAAAAGGAAGCTCAGGGGTGATCTTCCTGCTCTTCACAACCACCTGAAAGGAGGCTGTAGCCAGGTGGGGCTCCATGTCTTCTCTCAAGTAACAAGAAACGGCCTCAAGTTGCACCAGAGGATGTTTAGATTGGCCATTAGGAAAAAATTCTTCACTGAAAGGGTTTTCAAGCATTGGAAGAGGCTGCCATGGGAAGTGGCATACCTGGAGGTATGCAAAGGATGTTACGCTTGGTGCTGTTAGTGGTAGATTTGGCAGTGCTGGGTTAGCAGTTGGATGTGATTCTCCCAAGAGTCTTTTCCAACCCAGATGATTCTATGATGATTCTGTATGTGCAGAACAACATGTTCAATACAGCCTCATGTAACAGTTGAAGTAGGAGAAAAGATGTTTGACTTGAACATTGAGATGGCTTAATGGGTTACAGAATTTTCTGTTTGCTATTTGCTACTGATACTTTGTACTGTCAGAAATATGTAGTTACTGCTTCATACTGAAAATGGGATGAGGCTGGGGTATTTGCAGCCTCCTGCTCAGGTGTGCTGCAGCACTTAGGGCTAATTAAAGCTTCTTGGAGTGGGAAGATTTCATGCATTTCTGTGCTGTTTGCTGTAGTAAACTGAGGATAGTGTGAGGTGTTGCTGGCGTCAATTTGTTTCTCCTAGGATTTTGTTCCCATTTGATGATCACAACTACCAGCTGCTCAGATGTCTCCTGTGATTCTTCTGACACTCACTCACCAGTGTTACCCTTCCTCAGGGCATGCTTCAGATATCTGGGCTTTGTGTTGGAGCTTGTTTCTCTTCAAGTGTTGCAGTGGACTTGTCCTGACAAATTTTGTTAGGTGCTGATTAGGTTGTGCTGTGTGTATTTGACACGTTACTGGTCTGGTTTTTCATGACTACTTAGTGTGGGAGCAAAGGGAGATTTGGTCACTGAGTCACGGCAAGGGTTTAATTGCATTGCTGGTTTCCCATTGGTGCTTTTTGGGTTAAAGTATTTAGGAGCTGAGAGTGTGTTGCAACAAGTGCTTCTTGTAGTCACAAGAATACTTTGAGTCCCTGGGGAAAGAGTGAAACCCCCTAATTCAAACACATGCCAGTCCATTTGCTTTGTGTAAGTTGTTACCTCATAGCTGGTTTTGTGGCCTGCAGTCCTGCTTCTCCCTGCTGACAGGAGAAGCTTGTACAGTGATGCTCTGAAGGCATCTTCAGTTTTAAATCCTGGCTTGAATCTGCAGTTTGGTGATTCAAGCCTGGTGGTTTTTTTTTTTTTCAGGTGAGTGAGCTTGTTTCTTCTTGAACTTGGGTGGCTGCTCTGTGGGCTGGCAGGGAAGAGAGCAGGTTGAGAGGCAGTAATTGCTCAGGTGTGGTACATCTATGTGCCTGTTGAATCAGCAGCCAAATTCTCTTGCACTCAGAGAAAGCTAGAGAATTACATTTGAACAATTAGATGGTGTGTTGGCAGTGAGAAGCTCTGCTGTCAGTCCTAGAAAAACAAAAATTTGAATTACAAAATAAGTTTAACAAGAAAAAGGGTCAAACTTTGGAAGCATAATGCACCAAGCTTGGGAGTGTCATGTTTTAGTGTGAGATGAGGAGTATACATCACCTTGGAAGAGCTGACAAAATAATTGGTATTTTGAAGAAGAATGGCTTTGTAGTTCTTTGAAATAGTCAGTTATCTCTGGTGTCATCCATAAAAAAAGTGGTTTCCCACTAAAGTCTGTCTGTGGAATTGTTACCTTCTGTAGAAATCTGTTCAGGCCTGTTGTGTGGCTCAGGGGTGATCCTCCTTTAAAAGAGAGTACAGAAGTGGCAGGTTTAAACCTGGGTGGTTCCTTGGAGGTGTGTGTGCTGCAGGAGGTGCAGCAGGTCTGTGATGGGGTGGTGCAGTGGGGGCTTGTCAGTGCTTGCCGTGCGCGCTCTTAACGCGTCTCTTCTGTGTCCACAGGGCTCTGACTCTGGGAGGAGGACTGCCGCATTTGGAGCACCTGAACCTCTCGGGCTGTCTCACTGTAACTGGAGCAGGCCTGCAGGAGTTAGTTTCTGCATGCCCCTCTCTAAAAGATGAACACTTTTACTACTGTGACAACATTAACGGTAATGTTTTCTAGGGAGATGTGATGCTCAGTGTGAAAACTTTTTAAAACTAAAAGAACAACCAAAACCTCACTTTTTTAAAATGTCTGTGTAGCACTGGGTTTCATGGATTAATTACAAAATTATCACTGTTAAATTGGTTTTGCCTTTTTTTGTTTTGTTGTAACACTAGTACAGTTCTGTATTACGTAGGAAAGCATTCTTAGTGCCTGTATCTCTTAATTTAGTTTAGCATAATTAATAGGGGTAGAAAGTAAGTCTCCATAGCTGCTATTACGCTCTTGCCCTGTCCATATTTCCACTGTAAATCATGCAGTTGTATGTTTTCTGTATGGTCATAACCTCAGACAGAGGCTTCATTAGGTTGGTACCAAAGCAGGGATTTTTAGGAAACCAGTGATGTGTGTTTTGCCATGCAAACTTCCCATATTGCACTAGTTCTGGTACAGGATATTTTTTATTCTATCATCACATGTCCTTACGCAAAGTGTAATTCAGGTTTTCTTTCTGGTTTTGCTTGAGTCAGTAACTTAAGGCTAGATCTAAGCTGGAGAAGGATCTCTATATAAATGCATCATCTGTTCATGGTGCTAGTCTTTTTAGTGTTTACCAAACTGGAACTCAGTCTATTAAGTCCAGTAAGTATTCCTAGCATTAGAGATGGGAGCCATAGTGTGACTGGTATTCCATATGTGAATTTAAAACAGGTAAGTGCAACAGAAGGCAAGGGAAAAAGACGATTATAACCAAGTTAACAGGCCTATACATCTAATTTTGTGTAAAAACCAAAATTTTATTACCTGGTAGTTCACAGTGTCCAGCTCAATAATTTGCATCTGTATTGAGATGCAACCCCAGCCTGGGTATCAGATGCCAGAGCTTTAGTATTGCAAGTAAATCTGTACTGCTATTTGGTTATTCAATCCATTGAAATCTATACAATATGATGCACTTGGATTGGGTTGTAATACTAGAAGTGAAAGTATTAAATCTTATCTTGTTTCCATAATTTTTGCACTTTATGCACTTTTTTGACACTGCTTTTTGAGTCACTTACTTTTTGTTCCTTCCTTGCATTCTATGTCTATACTACAGCATTTAAAAATCTATTTTCTGTTGTCTTTCATTTCCACCTGGAAATTTTACGGTTCTTTTTTTTTTTTTTTTAATCCTTCACTGACTCTGTTTCCTGCATTATGTTAAGCTTAAAGATGTCTTCAAAGACCAGTTAGAATCCTGTTCCTTTTACGTCTGATTGCTTGCTACTTTTCCTCTGTTTATACTTCTGTCAGTAAGACCAGACTTCATTTGTCCTCAGACATTTCTGGTTTTCATTTTGTCCCTATAAAATACACCATAACGTCTTTGTATTAGTTTACAATGCCCAAATCTGTGTTTGAGCCCACCACTTTAAACCTTGGCTGTTTCATAGTATCCTCAAGAAATTATTTAAATTTAAACAGAATATTTTTTAATTATTCTGTAAAGTTGTCTGATCCTCTTCCTGTTTATTTCCTTCCTTTTACTGCCTGCTGGAATCTGTGAGCCTATAAGCTCTGCTTAGTTCTCTAAAGCATCATGCATGCCTTTGGATCAGCAGTTATTCCTGTAGAAAGAAGTGCACAGGACAGTGAGCCTGTAATGGTCTGACTTCTTACATCTCTTGAGAAATAATGTCATCTCAGAAGTTTATGGCTTTATGGAAAGTAGCCTTTATAAATGAATTCCCTGCAGTTTTGTCTGGGTTTTGTTCCTTGTATTTTCAATCAAATTTGATTGTGATAGGCTGTTCAGTGTGAAACTGATGCCTTATTCCATTCTGTGGGCAGCAGGATTTCTACAGCAGCTCTTTCTGTATCATTTGGCGTTTCTAAAGTAACTAGGGAAAGCAGTAGCTGTTTCATGTAAATCAGTCCATATCTGAAGCTGTTTATTTGCACATTTACAGATTGTATTACTAACTGCTGCACAAAGTTTACTGATCTGTAAGCATGTACAGAATAATTTCATAATTTTCTTTGCTCACCAGCTTATCAGTGGTTGTTTTCGGGGAAGGAGTTGTACTCTGGGATCATAGATTGGAAAACCTGTCAGTCTTGCAGAAAAAAAAATGGAGCCAACAGCATGGAATTTAGCCATCTATGAATAATAAGGATACAGCTTTGTCATGTGCTGATGAATAAGGGCTTTACTTTTACCTGCAGCTTATTTTCAGATTTTTTTTTTTCCTACAAACATTAAGCCTAATGGGACCCCTTAGATACAACCCAGCTTCATTGGAATTTCTTTGTGGAGGGCTTGTTGCACATGTTTGGTAGGCACTTTGGTTGCAATTTTTGTATTTTCAGCAGGTGCTGTTCTACCGTTTTAGTAGAGCAAGATTAGAAAAGTAGAGCAGCTGTGGTGAAGTAGTTGGGTTTAAATCTGACTGCTGTTGCACACCAGTAACATGGTACAGTTTTTATGACCAGAAACCATGAATTTGCATATATTTCCAGATCTATTTTTTTTGTTTATTGTTATCTTCACTTGAGTTTTTGGTTTGCATACTAATGTTTAGGATTTCTTATGTTTTTCACAGTACTGGAGTCTTGGAGTTAGATAACCCTCAGCTGCAGCTGAAAACAAATCTGTCAATGTACATTGCTTTTAATGGCTGATTTCATTTGTCTAAAACAAATTTGGTTGTGGATCACACTAAACTGAGCAAGAAGAGTTTAATGTTTGAGTTACATCTTGCCACTGAGTTCTTATTGTCCTAAGGCTGTTTTGTCCAGATGTGTCCATTCTTCTGACTAATTTCTCCATTTCAAAGCCTGGAGTACTTTCAGCTTTGGCATTAGAAAGAAGGGGCTCCTTAATTTCTGCAGCAGTAGATCTTTTCAGCATTTAAGTATGATTTAGTTTCTAGAGTTTTTTTAATTATGTAATCCTCAGTTTCTGTAATTAAAGAAATAGGACATTAATGAAATAAAGCTTGATTCTAATTATTCACTCTTCTGGCATTTAAAAGTCACTGGTCACAATTGCTCTGTCTTTCAGTAGTCAAGCCAAGACTTTGCCAGTTCTTTTAAGGTGTACGGACCACTGTGTGCAGACTTACGTGGGAGCACAGTGTTCCAAGTGTAGGTCTCAGTCTAAATTCTACAGATTACCAGTGTACTCACAAATATCTGAAAGGGTGTTATATGGTTGTGGCAGCCAGTTGCCTTGGCAGGAGTGGTTCTTTTACTGTGGTCTTGGTCCATGTCATCATGGATTCTTGGTGGAATGCCAAACTTCACTCTATGGAATTCTAATTTTTGTTCTACTAGTACATGTAACAAAATGGAGTAATCAAATAGCTCTGCTCCTCTCCTACATTACCAAATGTGTTTGTATGTTCACCACAAGTAAACAGACCTCACCTCTACTCTGTCCCCTAAGCATCTGAGTAATCAGATGTGCATGTAAAGAGCATTACAGTAATCCAGTTTAGAAGCAACTAAACCAGTAAAGTAGACTGTGGCAGGTTAGATGATTAACTTTGCTTTCCCAGGTGAACCCAAAACACATTTAATTTAGCACTTCACTGCTAGCACTTACTAAGTGTTCACAGAGGGAAGTACACTTCTCCTTATGATCCACTGCATGTACTGTTCCTTCCCCACACTTCCATCACATGTTGTTTTAAAAGACTACATTTTGGGCTCCTTATTAAGTCCAGCAGTGATGGTATCTGGTTCATCACTGTCAGGATGTTTTATTACATAAGCCAGAACCTGACACTGCAAACACCCCGTGGTTGCTTGCTATACCTGGCCATCAAAACTGTCAAAGTTCATTCAAATCATCAGCCAGTCCTCAAAGTGTGCATGCAGTGTGTGAAATTGCTGTATGGAGCAGTGTCCTCCTAGATACACAGTGCATTGCTAACTGGGCTGTGCTGAAAGCAATAATGGGCAAATGAAGATGGGAGATGGTGGAACAGGTTGCCTGGAAAGGTGGTGCTAGACTTATCTCTGGGCACATTTGGGGTTAGGCTGAAAGGGGTGTGTGAGCAACTTTATCTAGTTGAAGATGTGCCAGATTATTTCAAGGTGGTTGGAACTAGATGACTTTTAAAAGTCCCTTCAACCCAAACTATTCTGTGATTCTATGGAAGGGATTCATCTCCACTGTTAGGTTGAAATGACCATCACACTGGACAATCTGAGAGGAATATATGCAGTTACCATATTACTTAACCTAATACATCAGTGAGGTGAGAGGAGTTGGACACCTCATATACAGAGGAAACAGAAGACAGTATTCTTTTGGCAAGATTAGAGAGGCCATTTGAATTTAAACAGAATTCTAAAGCAGAGTCTAATCTGAATGAGGTCGGTAGCAAAAACTGGGGAAGTCAGAGGTTATGAAGCCAAAGTGATGTAGCCAAAGGTCAGTGGTCATAAATAAAGCCAGGGAAACAAACCCAGTGTCCGTGGCTATCAAAAGTAAAGGTATTTGAATTTTGCTGTCTGTGCCAAATGTAAAAAAGAACAAGCGAAGCACTAGGGATTTTATAGAGGAGGTAAATGACTTGTGGTGGAGGAGATCAACTGACATGTCAAACCTTAAATAACAAACCCAGATGGCCTTACTGTTAAGACAACCATCAATGATACTACCTTGTTATAATAAGAGCATAAAATACCCTCCAAATGATGGGAATTGCCCATATATGCTAAGAAAGAGTACTGGGAGGGCAGATTTCAGATGTGGTTGAACCCTGAATGTTTCATTTTATCAGAATTCTTTATTACAGGCTATAAAGGAAAGTTAGTGGTGGTATGAGGATTAGACATGGGACAAGAAATGCAGTGTGGGAAGAAGGGTGAAATTTCAATGTGATATGCTTAATGTAATTTGTAAGTCAGTGCCTGATAAATTGGGAAACAAATATAAAAGCTTTTCAGATGGTCCAATTTACTTAGAAGTATCCAAGTTTTTCAGATCTTAAGTTGCTGTTAGAGTGGTTTAAATTTAAAAACTGGAAGCTAACTAAAGGATAGGAAGGAAGGGCTTAATGGTCATTGTTCAGGAGGGGAACCTGGGACGTGACAGCTTTCTCCCTGTTCCCCTCCCAGGAGTTCTGTGCTGAGATCAGTCTTACTCAGCATTTGCCTTGTGTTGTGGTGTGAGAAATGCACACAGTAATTTCCATGTTTTTGAGTGGTGCTGTGCGGTCTTCAAGTAATGATAATACTGATGATGATTTCCAGAAGTGTCACTGTTAGCTGTATGTGTGGTTAAAGGTCTGGGTGGCTGGGAATAATCAAACTGTGATTGCATGAAACAGAATTCAGAGCTGGCAGGTGCAGTGTGGAGATAATGATTTCAGAGAGCTGTTGGTGCTAATTCTGAGATCTTTCCTATTTGCAGCAGCAGCCAAAAAAGCCACCAATGTTACCATCGTCAGGGTGGTGACAGCAAGATAGAGGGTGCTGTGCATGGTCCTGGAAGCCTTGGGGCACTCACATGTGGAGCACTGCATGATGGGTTTGGTCTCCCCATCCTGAGGGGAGTATACACTGGAGTTACAGAAGATACAGAAGAGGCCTTCCAAAAAGTTAGGGAACTGAACACGCAAAAGGCTGGATGTTCAATCTGGGAATGAGATGGCTGAAAAGGGGGCATGACTGTTACAGAAATGGAAAGCAGTAGATGAGGTCAATGTGCAGTGGTAATTCTCCAGATTTTGCAGTGTTAGAGCTCAGGGGCACTGGGTGAATTTTACACAGATGCACTGTGTAGTGAACTTTTGGAACTTGGTCCTGTGGAGAATTGTGAAAGGAGGTTCAAAAAGAGGTTAAAAACCTGCATGCACAACTGAGCCATAAACAAGTACTGAAGGAAATGGACTTCAGTGTCCCTGATGCAACAGTTAGAGTTGCTGGAAAAACACCAAAGGTGTGCATGATAGGCTTTTATATCATGTCCCTAGACACCACTTGCTGTCACCAGTGCTGAAGTTAGTGTTAGATGGAGCATTGGTCAGACCTTGAAATTGGTATGTTCCAGCTAGGAGCATGAGGAACACAAAATGAGCAAGAAAAGGATGGAAAACAATATTGAATAATACTGAGAATTCCTTTCCTTGGGCTTTTATGGTTTGTCAACAAGCATTTTGCTGGAAATGTGACAGTTGCTTCGGCATCACTGCTGTGCTGTGTAGTTGTGGCAGTGCTGGGGAAGGTCAGCTACGACTTGGAAAATGCTGCTGCACAGAACATGCTCTGCTGAACCAGCTGTTCAGAAGCACTGAGTCTCCTTTCTAAAGGATTTATGAAGAAGCTTTCAAACTAGCTCGTAAGTGACGTGGAGGATCAAAATTTAGTTCAGGTGAATAAAAAGATTTGAAAAGGAAAATGAGATTATTGACCAATGAAAAGTTCACTTAACTAATCTTTCCTTACAGTTTCAAGTTTTTTTCAGTCTCATGTATCTTAAGTATTGCTTATTGGTCTGCGACATGAAGTAGGAAGCTGTTTTCAAGGCCCCAGATTCTTGGAAATTTAATTTAATTATGGCTTTACTGTTCAAGGAGGTAAAAAAAGCCAGATATGGCATGGTGCCCTAGTTCATTTAAAGGTGCTGTTAGAATTTCTATATACATTAAAAACACCTGAAATATTTGTTGATTTGTTTCTCATACAAATGGGGAAAATTTGTGTTGTCCTGGTTACCAGCTTGTTTGAGTTGGCTCAGCAATCCACTTCCAGTGTTTGTTGGGTGCCAGAGTTCAGCCAGCCTGAGTGTAAATGGGTCTCAAAGCAGGCTTATGGCTGCAGGAAATAAAACCCCATTTGAATAAATACAGTAATTTCTTATCTCATGGTCACTTTAACATTTTACATGAAAGGAGTAAGTGAAGGTAAGTGGAGGTGGGTAGAGTTACAATGTTGGTTTGTGTTTTCTGTGCTTGCAACTCATTCTTTTTTCTGAATGGCTCATATTTAGCCTTATGACTTCTGATGACTGCAGCGGTGCTAAGGTGATTGTCTTTAGCTTTTGAATTTCCAGTCAAGAGTATGTGAGAGACTGGCCAACCATGAAGAGTTCATGGAGGAAAAAAAACCCAACTTCCTGGCTAAAAAGCTGTTTCCATTACCACAGACATAGTTTTGGAGGTTATGGTTTCTTTGGTAATGATCATCTGAATTTGAAAAATGGGAATTAAAAAATACATTGTCAAAACCACTCAGTTCTGAAGCTGTGGCAGCTTGTGTAAGTTGCTCATTTAGTGTTGCTTATGGTACTTCTGTGTAATCTGGGATGTGTTATCTTCATGGGACTAAGCTATGGAGCAAAAATTCTTGAAAAATACCTGTTCCAGGTGAGGTTTTTTACACTGTGATAGTACCGGCAGTGTTTCGGACTTCACGGTACTGAATGAAGTGTAGTGCATTGTAAAAAATGAGATGTTTTCTGAATTACCAGATTGACAGTTATGAATCTAAATGAGTGGCCCTTCCTTCTTTTCACGTTGCTGTTGTTTTTGTGCAGGTCCTCATGCTGAAACCGCCAGTGGATGCCAGAATTTGCAGTGTGGTTTTCGGGCCTGCTGCCGCTCTGGCGAATGACCGCTGACGTCTCATCTTTCGGTCTACTTCATTTAGCTGAGCAGGCTTCCTCTCATGCACTTTACTTACAGCTCGCATCTTGTGTTAACAATCCTTGGAGTGAGACTTGTTATACTAGCCTGACCCTGCCCACAACTTCAGAATCTTAATTATGAGTGTACTGTACAGTGTTGTAACAATCTCACAACCTCATTTGGCTTGAAGGGTGTTGGGTTTTATTTTACATAATTTGGGGAAGATGGGAAAATCTTCAGTTTTTTTTTTAATGCCACTTTATTCCAATTTTGGCACTTAACTGTACTTTACTGAATTATTTTGTGTTAGGTGACTTTCTTTTTTTAATTTTGAATCCGCAAGTACAATATAAACCTCCGCAGAGAACTTGAATTTTACTGTTTGCATTTGGGTAACAATTATACATCTTTAGGAGCCTGGTTTCTTCCCCTTTCCTCTCATCCTGAAGTTGTTCTTTATATTGCAAAATTAGGGAAATTGCCAACTTCCTTTTGCATTTGGTTTTGTATTTGGGCTTGAAAGACATAAATAAAACATTCCCACCAATTAAAAAATATGTGCAGTGGTTGAATATCTGTGCTTTGAGAGTGCCATGCCAGAAGCTGCAGAGGTTGGGCAGGTGGGAGGGTGTTGTCATGGTTGCAGAGCTGTTAGCTGTACAGTATGTATGGGGGTTTTGGTTTGGTTTTATGGTTCCTATGACTCTGCTAAGTTGCATTTTTGAAACAGCTTCCAGGGAAGTAATTTTTCATTAATCTGAACTGTGTGAAGGACAGCAATACATTTTCCCCCTTGCTTTCATAGTTGAAAAGATTCCTCTCTGAACAGTAGAGACTGGCAGGGAGCAGAAATTCTGTTGTGATTAGTGAAATGTGCTAGGAAGAGAGATGAGTGGTGTGTGTGTGTGGTGGTATGAGGAGAGCACACTGTGTGAGGGATGAGTACTGTAGCCCATGGCAAGTTGTAAACTTCAGTGGCCACCTGCTTGTGGTTGGCACAATTGCAGGCTGTTTTTTTTCTGCAGCAGAGGAGGGGCAGGTGTCTGCTTTTGCAGAAGGCAAACAGGTTGTTTTCTTTTTCCTATTGTGCCTAATTTTTAGGACTGACAATACAAAGTTAGTAATTTTTACCTGTTTTCCTAATTGGATAAATTCTTTTGAGTAGTATTTATTTAGAACACTAGTCATGGTGACCTGGTAGCTTTCAAGATTCTAGGGAAAGGTGTCTGGGAAGTCAGTGTGCAGGCAGAGCTGGAGGAAACGGCAAGTTTTGCCACCATCTTGGTTATACTAAACTGAAGAGTAAGGTAAGAAAAACACTAGTGAGTGTAGACACAGCTGAGGATGGAATGAGCTGCAGGTACACCATGGAATAAGCTTGGGAGATGCCATCAGTGTTCAGCACAGCATCATGTGATGACAATGTACTTTCTAGTGGGGCCTGTAGAAGGGTGGCAACAACCCCTGACTCTAAGCAAGTCCATGAGTGCTGAGAGAGCTGGCAGACACTATAGTGAGGCCACTCATCTTTGAAAGGTCATGGAGATCAGGAGAGGTGGCTGAGGACTGCAGGAAAGCAAGTGTCACCTTGGTCTTCAAAAAGGACAAGAAGGATCCAAGGAACTACTGTCCAGTCAGCATGACCTCTATGCCTGGAAAGGCAATGGAGTGTCTCACTCTGGAGGCATCTCTTGCATGGATGACAAAGGTGATCAGCAATAGTCAGCATGGATTCACTGTTTAACCAACCCACTTTCTCTATGATGGAACAAGTTCCTGGCCAGATGAGGGGAGAGCAGTGGGCATTGTCAACCCTGACTTCAGCAAGGCTTTCAACACTGTCTCCCAAACCTCCTCACAGGGTCAGGAATTGTGGTCTGGATGAGTGGACAGTGAAGTGCTGAACACAGATCCCAGAGGTTTGTAGTTAGGGGCACAAGGTCTGGTTGGAGGCCAGTGGTGGTGTCCCCCAAGGTCCAAGTCTGGGCTAACTTATTCATGGATAAGTTCAGACTTATCCATGAATAAATCCAGACTGGGCTGAAGGTCCAGACACGTCCTCAGCAGGTTCACTAACAGCACAAGGCTGTGAGGAGCTTTGGGCTGGTCCCCCTGAGTGCTGTGCAGCCCTTCAGAAGGCCCTGGGCAGGTTGGAGAGATGGGCAGAAAGGAACCATCTGGAAATCAACAAAGGCAAGTTCAAGGTCCTGCTGAACACTTCCTAAACTCAGCCCACTGTCATTTTTACTTGAAGAGTTTGATTAGCAAGATAACAGCAGGAAAAGGATATGGATATCCGTATTAACAGCACAACTACTTGCATACTAGTAAGTGAATTTGATTTTTAGTTAACTATTCTTTTGATAATCCTCTACTCACAAGTTTGCTAACTTGCAGACAAGGATTTCATACTCCTAAGTAATTCATGTATAAAAGGAATGAGCTTCTTAAGGTTTAATAAAAATATTTATTAAATCCTTCATCTTTAACTTCTTAAGAAAATGTCTTCCACCTTTAAATGATGCTGACATGATACAGACATAAAATACAGAGCAGGATATGAAGCAGCCTCTCAAAAACTGAGGTATGGTCTCTTCATTGATGGCTCTTAGGTATATGAAATTTATTCATAGCTAAAAATTCAGAAACTGAGATACAGGAATTTTTTTTATTTACAAGTGTCTTTTGAAGAGGAAGATCATCTGTAGATGAACTGCCTCACTACAGGGATACCAAGGAAACATTTTACTCTGCACTGTCACTTATATGTGAACGTGTAATGCTTTAAGAGTGTGAGGTCCCACAGGGAGCTACAAAACACTACATAAAAATCACCTATTAGTACTGGAAATTTATGCTGTCAGTCTCTTCCTTAGTAATTAGTGGTTTTAGGGCAAATAACTACTAAAAATCATGTTGTCATTTCATTTTTAAAATACTTGGAATAGTTCAGCAGTGAAAGAAATCATATATTTACACCTATATAAGCAAATTTCCTGCAGTAGTCAGACTGGTCTGTACTACCTATTTCGCACAAGTGAAGCAACATAAATCCATACAGAGAGAACATTTTGGGGATAAGCATGAACATACACAGCCAGAGCAAATTCAACATTGGAAACATCAATGGTGTGAACTCTTGTGCTGTGTACAGCTTCTATTAAAGGTCTCACTTCAGAATAGGGCATATGAATAGGAAATCCAGAGACCTGGGAAAAGAAAGAAAACATGTAAGAAGAAAAGATGGAGGCACCTGAATAAATACATAGTTAAAAAAATTTACATGCTGAGTAAAACAAATTATCTTCTCTATTGCCAGCCTGAGGTGATGCAATAGAAGAACCTATGTTTGTATTTTGATAACACCTCCCTTTTTCACATACTCCAGGCAAGCTTATGCCATTTTTCCTCTTTAATTTGGGTTAAGTTCAAAGTGAAGTTCTTTAGAATCCACTAGAATACAGTTACATTAATGAACACATATAGTAGAGCTTCATTGCTTTTTTGCCTTGCAGCTGGTTTTAAATCACTCTCTTCTTCTGGCTTGGGATTTGAGCAAATGTCTCCTGCTCAACGGGAAGCAAAACCTCAACTCATTTTGGAGCTGGCCAGAGCTGCCAGTACTGTCACAGGTGTTCCATGTGGACAGCAAAAGGCCCTTCCAACCAGCCTGGAGGAATAATGCACAGGCACACCAGTGGCTGCACATGAACACATCAGTCAATTTTAGAGAGTGAAGCAAAGGCTAGAAACCTGAAGAAAAGCTTGTTGTGTGGGCTCCTGTGCCTGTAAGCAGACTGTGTGTAGCACTACTCAGCACCAGCAGCTGATTCCTACTGACCCTGAGAGCTGCTGCAGCAATCAGCCCCTAGCAGCTGCTGCTGGGAGACTGCACTGGTGCTGATGTACTGCAGGAGTGGCTGTTGTGCAGCAATACATGTTTCTGCTGAACATAACAATATAAAGTTAATTCGGTGCATTGTTGTTTTATCTTCAACATACAAATGAAATAAACCAGATCATCACTCCTTCACTCTATTAATATTATAATGGTTTCTCTTTGTATAAAATCTCTTGTGAATTTTGGTAGTAGAAGACAGAACTAGCCATGGACACTCTTCTACACCACAGAGTGGTGATTCTAAAACCTAGGGATTTAACTTCCTGCTTCTATGCACAAGCCATTAATGTTCACAAGTGTACCCTGTAATCTCCCAGCTGTTTTTGCAGCTCTGCCTGATGGTCATCTTCTACATCTTTGCCTTGATTTTGTTCCAGCAGCGGCAAAAAGTTTCGGAGGGTGGAGGTGCAGTATCTGTTCCAACGTGTTGGGCGCGTTGGTCTCCATTCCATAATCTTATCCTTTAATATTTTTTCAATCCTGCAGTAAGATAGACTGATTATTACAATTCTAGTATTGGACATCTGAACTGATCTCCCTTGGCAGACAGTACAGATTCTGAGAACCACAATGACCTCAGTTAAACTTACTGCTCACTAGAAGTGCAGAAAAGCCAACAGAGCTGTGTAGTAATGTCTGCATTGTCAATGTCTGCATGGAAAGCCATGGAATTACAACCCCTTTTAATTTACACCCTCTCCTCTCATCCCCCCACAGCATTTTGTTCTTTGTGAAATGGCGGAGCAATGACTGATTAGTTCTTTTTACCTCGCAATCTCTATTGAAGAAAGAGAATTTTAAAAAGCCCTGAAAAAATAGCTTCTGATTTTTTAGTCCATTCTCATGGCATTGAAATCAGATTTTTAGGAGCTAGGAATGAATACCTGGGAATGCTCTGGTATTAGCACTGATGGCACTTGTTCTGGAGGTAGCATTACCTGCTCTGCAGTTCCAGTGCAGCAGCCTTATCTGAATGCTCATAAGTTAGTTCTTCAGGCTAGCAATAAAGAAATAAATATTAAAACATGCAATCTCTTCTAAACATATAACAATGTAACTTCAGGACTTTCTGCCTTGATGATGCTCACAGAAGTTTGCATTTATGCAAAAAGAATCTAAAATTTAACTAGATATTTGTGTGTAATTCTGGGGTTTCCTCCCCCCCAGTAAATTTGAACTGTTTACACCTTTCATCACTGTACAGAAATTTCTGGCTTTTTACTAGTGATGTTCATACAGCTTGAAAAAAATGCCTTTTAGCAATGAGACAAAAGTTGACTTTTTCTTTATAATACTGAGTTACTACTTTAGATATGTTTGTGTTAAAGATTTATTCAATTTACTTCACTGTTGCCCTGAGATCTTAGATAGAGTGCAAAAACATTAATTCTCTATAAAATCAACTTTTTTCAGTATTCCTGCTTTCATTTTTTTAAGGGAGTAACCAATAAATATTTTTAAAAACCAATGCTATTACATAAATATACTTAACCAAAGAATTCCAAATAACTTAATATCTGTTTCTTTATACCAAGTCTGTGATGTCCTAATCCCTCTTTTGGAGTTGGCAATAGATCCATCAATACCTGAATGCTGCGGAGACCAGGGAATGGCAAACTTCTTGAAAAGAAAGGCTTCCAAAGTTTTGGTTTGCTGATATCAAAATATATCCTTCCTGGGGAATCATATTCTTGCATATTAAACCAAATCTACAGGAAAGCAAATTTGGTTTAGCTTTCAGCATATAATCAACACCTATGGAACACATTCCACTTACACAGCAATAAAATACTATACAATGTTAGCCTCCTGTAGCCTGCTGCACAATTCCTTCTGAATTCTGATTAAATTCCTCCAAGAGCCCACCCCAGTGCTGCTGTGGCTGTGATGCCTGGTAGCTGCTGCACCCCAACACTACTGCTCTTCTAAGTGTACCTTGCAGAAGACAAGCAGAGACTGCAGACACGAGTCACAGCTTCTGTGCACATTTGGTCAGCAAGTGGAACCCGTATCTTGCACTCCCCTTCTTTACAGACATTCATTTTGGCTTCTGTGCCTAGCCTGGAGTATGCAGGCACTGTAGGATTCTTGTTCTAGCAACCTTTAAATAACTATTTCTAAGGCTGCAAAATGTACCACAACTTACTAAGTAATGTGTGTGACCCTTTGTAACTGAGGCTCTGTAGAGCCTTCTAGGACAGCTGGTTCTGCCCCAGCTGGGTGTGAGGTGGTGTGGCTCTCCTGGCTGGGACTGCTCAGTCTCACTGAGACAAGAATTAGGTGCCTTGGAAGCTGTTGTTGTGTTCTGAAGTTCAAGTCAGTGCTCAAGTCCTTCCTTGCTTCTGCCAGCAATTAACAACTAAGTTTCATTTTTCTTAACTGTAGGTCTAGTACTGCTTACAAAAACACCAAACCAAACAACTCTACCACTCCCCAAAATGCTTTCAGAGAAAGAAGTGACACTTTTAAAATAAATGTACTTTAGAATATCAAATTTTCATCTAAAGTTAGGATCTGTGTTTAAAATAGAACATAGGAGATTAAATAACAAAACAAAACTCATAATGCGTGGCATTCCAAAAAACTGAGGAGCAAACTTTTAAAGTCAACTTCCAGTTTCCATTCAAATAAGCCCTAGGGTTCTTCTTTTAAGTTTGCCTTCTATTTTCTCATTTTCAGACTTTCACACATCTTTCTACCCTGTTATCATTTCCTTGTTTGTGTCCCCAGAACGTGGGAGGTCTGGCTTCCAACCAAGTCAGGGAATGCTGCTGGCAGGACACTTCCCAGGGTTTCTGATCCTCCCAGCCCAGACTCAGCCCCCAGCTTGTGGCTGCTCCTTCACCTGCCCAGAGCTGCACAGCTCTACAGTCTCTCCTCTCTCACCCCACCTCAGAGATTTTGCAGCCACACAATGAATAATACATTATGAACATGCACCAGTATTACTTGCCTCTTTTCAAATAAATGGGAGGACTTGATGCCAAGAGAAAATCAGTATTGTTTTTGTGCCCTGTGTTGTGCACATTGAACCATTCAGGCTGTGCATAATGTCACATGGGCAACTCAAGTGACTCTTTACACTTTTTTTCTCATTTTTCAGTCATGTTTCACCTGCAAACTATTATCTTTGAGGAATGACTACTCCTAACCTAAGCAGTTGTAATCTTAGCCCATCCACTCTGAGAAACATGTAAGTAAAACTCAGTAATGAAAATTACATTAACAAATCTCTTGATCCACTTAAATGCTGATTAAAAAAATCTTTCTTACTTAAAGTAGGTGAAAAACCTACTTAAAATTTGATTATATTTATAATAAATTATATCCTAAACATGTTTACAATAAAAACAAATGATGCCAACAAAGAAAATCAAGTGTATAGAAATATGACAAGACTGGGCACACTTACATTATCACAACTGATCAGACAGTACACATTTTGTAAGGGGCAGAAAGTATCATACTGCCCATAAAAACATCCAGTACTGGGATTCCAAATTACATACTGACTTTGTTCCAAAGTCAATACATATGCAGTTGGTCCCTAGGAAGGAAAAAAAAAAAGTATGAGAAAGATGTTTGAAAACTGGCTACAAGGACAGTATGCTTGGTATTCTTTGCAATACTAAATTTTTACTGTTGAGGTTGATAGTGCTTTTTAGGGCAAACTGTTTGGAAGAATTTACAGGTTCATTACAGTTCAAGACTTATATAATAATGTGGCAGAGAAATGTCAGACATGCAGAGCTCCGAGCCATTCTTAACATATCGAGTCTGAAAGGTCTTGTCTCACTACAAACAGATGTGAAATTCCACATACAGGGATGTTTACCAGATGCCACTTCAGTTTCAACACATCCTGCTTGGCTACTGCCACAGCTCTCATCCAGGGGCAACCTCAGAGCTGAAGGATTCCCATCCAGGCAGCACACTCTGTGTCTCAGCCATCAGCCTCCCTCCCTGGCATGTAAGGAATTTCTCTTTATATTCTCAATCAGGAATTCCTAAACTGCTCTCCTGTGTTCTTGTCATCCCTTATATTTTCCAGGTATCTTGAAATACCTGGAGTAAATTCCCTCCTTACAAACATTTTATTAATGACTAGCATCTCAATCAGATTTTGAGGGGAAGGAATATATCTGAGTACTTGTTCCTGTCACTGCAGTATCTCAGAATGTGATTAAGAAAGTAGCTTTGACAGAAATTTTTACCAAAAAAGCCTTTCATATGCATTATATGCATTATAAACAGTTACCACCTTTTTGAAAAGAGCAGTATTGGTTAGTTGGAAATCTGAGTGCTTCCCTGAGAACAAAGGCACCTCCCAAGCAGCAAAACAAGCTCAGTGTTTCAGTTCTGGGCCAGTCTGAGCCCAGCTGCTGCCACAGTGGCTCCCAGCAGCCCAAGGCAGAGCAGACACCTCACCTGCCTGCATTACAGTGGGCAGGGGGAGAGGCCCTCGTCCAGCCTGAACCAATCTATCTTTACTATTGCTGCAGCTCTGCCATCAGCCAGAGAATCAGCAGATGTGTGTGACCAGTAAGAACCCCTGGCATGCCCCTAGGCCTCTCCTATCACCTCTGAACCTGTACCAAATCCCACACAAACTCAGTCAGACCCCGTGTATCCATGACTGAGATGCTGTGAAGGGCCTGTCTCCATCAATTGGTTCTGGATACACCATTTATACAAGCTAAAGTCAAATGAAGGGTTACAGACGCTTGGTCCTGTATTATGATGACAACTACTACCAGTTTAAGCATGAGGTCCAGGAAAAAAACCCAGACATACACTAAGATGTACTTTCAATTTTTTATTTACTTCTCTGAAAAGAATCAGTGCCCAGCACCAATCTTTAGATAAAACATCCCAGCAAGAAACAATTATCCATTGTTGGGGGCCAAAGACTTCACAAAATAAAAGTTAATACTTAGGCCAAATGAAAGAATCCTCTTACCTCAGGAATGGCATTTCCAATGATAAGCCAGGCTTTTTTCCCCATACCAAGAAAATAATTACACAAGAGCACGGCGTGTTCTTCCTCATCTCCCGCCAGAAGATAAAGAAATTGCTAATTGAGGTATTAAAAAAAAAAAAAGGTTTTCTAGGCAGTTATCAACTTAGAATATTTTATAATGTTTCTTAACACATCTGAAGCAAGGAGTCCTCTCAGATCTTTGCAATTGGTCTTTACTGTTTATTGGTCACTGCTTCAACACACAGGACGAAGAGTGTGAGAATACATGAGATCTGATATCACAAGAACCAGGGTCTTTGTCTTTTTTAGAAAGACCATTTTTCAGAAAAGTTCTGAGATGATAAAAACTTCATCTATGATAAACAATGTCTGCTGTTATTCTCTAAATTACAGCATTTGTGTGACAGAATACTAAATATCCCATTACTGCTTACACTAAATGTAATGTCTTTTCTGTAGTTCCTTGGAATGACAATGACCCATTTTAAGTCTAGATGTAAAGTCTCCATCAGTCAGCATCCCTTCTCTTGTGCATGTCTATGACATGGACTGGTTTATAACTGAGAAAGAAAGGGAGATGGTTTGAAGCCCTAATGTATTATTGCAACCTACCAAGGATAAAATTTTGTCTCAGATCAGAATAAGCAACTTCTTTCAAGCTTGGGTCCTTATTCTTTCAAATAAATGTCTCAAAAATATTTCTCACAATAACAGAATCACAGAATAATTTAGGTCTGAAGGAACTTCAAGACCTAATCTAGTACAACCTCCCTCCAAAAACATGTCCACTAGGATGTTCCATCACATTCAAGAGGATAAAGAACTTCTTCTTAATACATTGCTTACATCTGATGTGCTCCATAAATCACAAATTCCAGCAAATGAAACACTATCTGGCAAAAAAGGAATCAAAGCAACATATCGAGCCACCAGTTCCTGCAAGAAAACAAAACAGAGCAGGTCACCCCTTTTAATTCAAAATGCTCTAGTGTTATTATACCAGATGTGAAGAATATTGCTGTTTCTACTCAATGACAAAACACTGAGAAACCTCAGTACAGTAGCAGCTAGCTCATTTTAGAATTTGTATAGAAGACTGATATGATCTACTGCCATTAAGATTTGCCATAATTCTTTGTCTTTTAAAGGACAATACTCATTAATACACTTATTTTTTCCCCAGAGAAAACAAGTACTATTTTACAGTCTCATTACAGTTGGACTTACTGTGTATTACACAGTCATTCATAGTCATTACTACTTTTATTTTGTATCTGTAGTTTTTCCTTTGCAAATGGTGTAGCTGTACAGCAGAGACACAAAAGCTTATGTGCATGAGCCAAGGCAAACAAACATCTTAAAATCTGTATCCCAGAGACTTCACTATATTTTCTAAGTACTTACTGCTGCTGTTTGAGATCTATCTGTGACAGCATCAAGAAGCTCCTGTGGCGGATTCAGAGGTTTGATATATCTGGTAATAAAAACTGTTTTTCCATCAAGGTCAATTACAGTAGTTAGGCACTGGCGGCTTGGAAACTTTGATGTACATTCAGCTTCATATTTTTCTGCTGCCTGGAGCAGTTTCTCATCTTCTTGGGTATCAAACTTCAAAAGACAGTAGAATTTATACACAACCAGTTTTATTTATAGTTTGGACTTAAGTCTTTACCATATTTGGCTATATTTCATCATTTAGAGGACAATAAAATGATTGTTAAATTCTTTTCTAACAGCACTTTGAACTTGCCTTGTAGCATAAAGTTTTGCTTACAGACATAAAAGGAAGGTCAAGGCAATGGAAAATCAGGTAATTTGCACTTAATATAAATGCCCATAAGGATCTATACAGATAAGCTGGCTTTATTAAAGCACTGAAAAATGTAGTGAAAATTATGGCCAAGTAACACTAGGGTTCATGAGGATGTAACACCACATATTAATTCAAAAGTAAACAATTATGGTTAGGTACTAATCCTATGTGCTATTCCCACAGCACTCTATTAAAACCACAATTGACACTATGCATAAAATCTCAATGATTTTTATATAAATAATACTGCAACAACACTGCTCAATGCCAAAATATTTGCAGAGAAGGTTCAAGTGAATTTTAGACGAATCCTTATAATTCAGAGGTGTCTAAAATTTCCACATGGTTAAATGGGATTTTTCAGAAGCAAATGTAGGACTTAAAAGCACATATTAATTATATAACAATGACAATTATTTCATGATGATACCTAAGATGTCATTTTTAAAAGGTATTAAGATTGGTCAAAATTATCTATTTAGAATTCCTTGTATACTTCTAGTGGTGCTGAGAATTAAAGTTCATCCTTTTTAATATTTTCATTTAAAATAAGCCACTTTTGTAATTTGTTACTCTTAAACTAACCTGAGGTGGAACAGCTGGGCACTGCCCTGCAGCTAGACCTCCAAGTTAGAAGGCACACAGTGGTGATTCTTCTCCACCACAATTAAGAGCAGAAAGTAGAGCCTCTGGCATGTTGTAAACTTAAATGTAGCAATTTACTGCAAATATTTCTGGCAAATAAACAATTACTATGTCACAGTCAAGTAACACAATCTGCAAAAAGGCTGCTGAATGGCAAAAACCCAAGCTAAATCTTAAACTGGGAACAACAGGAGTATCTCAACTGATTTATTAATGTTGTACCTTCTTAAGCATTTCATTCATCTAATAGAGGTTCAGGAAGGACAGCAGGAAAGAGAGAAAAAATAAGTACAGAAACAAAAAAGGTTTCATAAAATTAAACTAAAATTATGCTTAGCATCCTAAAGCACTACACAAGCATTTCAAATTAGGTGCAGGTCAGGAATAGGAAGAAAGTATGGCAAATTATTTAGGTTGTTTTTTTTCATAATATGCCAAACTCTTTCTATAATAGGTGTATGTGTTGCAGCTGGAGAGTTGCAGCAAGAATTGTAATGACTATTGTTGTTAGTCTAAGGCACTTCTGGTTTACTAATGAAACTGAAAAAAATAGCAGCTGCTGTTTAGGAATTATTATCTTCAAGATCTCGAGGCATGCATGAAGCTATAAATAATAAATGCTCATTTGAACAGTATAAACACAGAAGCAAGAAAATACTCTTTGCACCTGCCACCTCCTTTTCATCCACTGTTCACAAATACTCACACAAATGCTTTATTGTTTACACAAATACATGGAAAAACTACATGCTCACAGAGAGGAATGCCAATTTGCTTTCTCGTAGGACTAAAATTAGATACCTGGGCAAAGTTATTTCTCCTGCATTAAGTGCACATCTCACTTAATGGTGCATCTAATTAAACTGAACTGAGATAAAAAATTTAAAATAAACTACCCCAAATTTGTATGAATGTCCTTCTGTACTTGCATTCATGTCCTTTGGTACACTAAGGAGAGCTATTAATATGCATCTGAAGAACTGCACCACTGGAAACAAAGAGCAAGAGTATGATGAATTAGTGATTAGTTACCTTCTCTCTGACAGACTCTCCAGGGATGAGCTGTGGTTCAATGGTAATGAACAGTGTTATATATGAGCCCTCACTCAGATTTCTCACGGAATCATAACCTCTATCCATGCCCACGCTCTTTTCTTTGCTGTAACCAAGGAGGACTGGAGGAATATTGATCTTAAATGTACCATCAATCTACAACAGATACAGAAAACACTGAGAAATACTTCTCATTAAAAGCAAAAAAGCAAAAGTTCTCTCTCACATAAATTTGCTACTTGTGTCTGCATATTTTCTTCTTTTGATTGTTAGTTTAATTTACAAAATAATAAAAAGAGAGAATATAACATTTATGTTGATTAACTGTGGGGAAACCACGAGGTATCTCATTGTTAAATATATTAATCACAACTCGATTTCAGCCTCTCTTGCATATTATGAACACTAATATTTAATGAAATAGAAATCATACACACTAGTTCACAAAGAAAGACTGCTGGCATTTCACTACTTTTATTTCAAACTACATGCCTCTTTACCTGGAAAAATGAAAAAAATGGCAAAATACAGGTTGCACAACTATGCTTCTCAAGGCAGCAGCAGCCTAACAGGCCTTTGCCTATGAGTGATGTGGGAAGGATGCTCCAGCATCTCAGAGATGGACCCTCTTCCATGCACAGCACAAGATGCTCCTTGGGTGAAACTGGAACTGGGCCCATTTATCCAGTTCTGTATGGAATGGCTCTGCCAAACCCTCCAGCCCTTGGCAGCTCCCTTTGTTACCACAAACAGAGAATAAGGTCTTTCTGAAGGGCTGGGTGACACAAGAGATGGCAGGCCCACACTTGCTTGGGCAGGTTTCAATAGTGGAAGTACCCAGCTTTAAAAGAAAAGCAAAAAGAGTAAGCTCCTGATTTGGACACAATTGAGGCAACTTCCACCAGAAAGGGTATCTTCAGTGGATGAGGAAAATGAACAGATGACTCACTGGCATGGCTCATCAAACATTTAAGAACAAAATTAAGTTTTGATGAGGAGAAAACTGAATATATCACTCAAAATTTCTGCTCCAGTGTATTAGAACAGGATGATGAAATGCTTCATTTGCTACTGAAATTTAGTTGCTAGATGCACCTTTGCTGATCAGGCTTTTTCAAATTCCATATGAAATTCTATTCAAAGAATTTCTACTGCTGGAAAGATCTATACAAGCACTCACACTCTGCTTAGGCAATCACAACCTCCTCAAAGAGACTCGGAAGTATCTGACAGGAATTCTGGAGCTCCTCTGGTTCTACAGCAGAAAGACCAAGAAGCTGAAGAGCAGAGGTTGACATCGGTATGGGAAATCCTTAAAGATGGATTGTGGATGGTGGCTGTATTGGTAAGCAGTCTGTTAAAATGTCAAGCCTGACCATTAGGTTCCTCTGTGAGCAGACACACTTCTCAGGTGGATTTCATTCATTCAACATGGAACAATTCCCTAAAAATGAGCACTGGATCATGTTGTTTCCTGTTTGTTGACATATAGCAATGGTGATCACATTATGTGACATTTTCTGCACAGGATGGCCAGAGACTCATGAAAAGAAGGTCAGATCCTCTTACTACTCACATGTTCTTCAAAATCAGTGAAAGCTTCATGCTACAGGGCACCACAGCTCTCAGAGGTAAATTAACTGATTAACCTCTCAAGTTGAAGAGTGCATATTGTTAATATCTAGCAGAAACAGGTAGACTAAGCCTGGTTAGACATACTCTGTCCAAGATTCCTCAGCAATGAAACGTATCCCATGCTTTCCTGAATCCCATGACAATCACATTCTGTAACGCTTTGCAGACAGCCCAGGAAAACCACTTTGATCACCAAGCACTGCACACAAATGAGACTCCTACAGACTTTCCCTCCACCCAAAGAATCTGGGAGGCTCAGAGTATGCCTTGAAGTCATTAATGTTCTGAAAAGTGCCCCATATGGCCAGAGAATACTAAATGAATGTGTCATTAAGAATGCAACTCATGTCTGAGTTTCTCACTTCATGAAGATTCTGACTTTTGTGATCAGATGATTTGATCTACAGGAAAAAGCAACTGCCATGTAGAAGTATGCATTAAAACTGTATTACAATATGATAGGACTGTCAATGGAAAGAAGTAGTTTCCTTAAACTAAGTCCAGGATGAATGGCTGGACAAAAAAAAGTATTTCCTCTGAAGAAGAGCATATTTTACTACTACTCCCATGACTAACTGTGGCTATTTCTTGAAGAAAGCGTCTCTTGAAAAGTTCTAGAATTGGAAGAAAGAAGGGATTGGGAGAGGCAAAGATCAAAATCTTGTGATTCGTGGAAAGGGTGGAAAAAAGTTCAAATTTCCTCATGTATCTAGGTGATTCTATTCCTAGTTCATCCATCTAGGCTGTGCAATACCAGAGCCCTCAAAAGCCACTGAGAAAACCACCCAAAAAAATCTGTGCTTTTAACCTTGCTACTGAAGGAAGTCAGGCTGCATTGCCACTGTTGAGTATATTTTATCTCAGCTCCCTTCAAAACCTTGAACTTCCTGGGAAATACTCAAATCAGTCAAAAAAATCCCAGTGGTTTCAAAGACATCTTCAAACAATCCCATAAAAATAAACTAACAATTACAAAGAATATAATTAAATCTGACATTCCATTTCCAGCCCTTTTCCATTCTCAGTTCTGTATTTTACTTCAAATAAAATCACTTACCCTTGCTTGAAAATATATGGTAGTAAATGGAATCTTAACACATCCCAGCCAGTGCCTCTCAATACGAGTGTGGATTCCACTTCCTCTTTCACGATCATCCTATTAAAAAGTTGCCCAATAAAACACTTTGTAAGACAGTTTCATTTCCTTTCATTCAATCAACAACTGAATCGAGGCATTAATAAAGAATTCTGTATTCATTTTCTGATCAGCTCCATTACTTGTGCAGCAGTAATAATTCTGCACAAGTTTCAAGCACACCAGATGCTGAAAACCCATATTACAGTCCATGATAGAATGTGCTTGCACCCTAGGGTTTAAGTCCTGTATAACATAAGATGGAGAACTTAAAACTGATTAAGGAGTCCACAACACTCATCTCAGACAAAGTAAATGAAGCTCTGGTCCTGTAATGAAATATTCTATTAGTATTTAGAAGAGCTTTTTGAAGTTAAAATTGTATAAAAATCTAAGTAAACCCTGTGAAATGGAAAAACTGTTTTCATGTGTGCTGCCTATCATATTTTCAAATCTCTAATGATCAACCTAGAATTATTTTTAAAAAAACCTCTAGCATGACATCCAAGTTTCAGTGTGTAGCTTTCTTCCTTCTGTTTCATCAAGTATCATTTCAGTTTTGAGGACAGAATTCTGTTCCCAGTGAAGTGTGTGAATTATTTATTTCTGGGTTATGTTTTCAAGAATGTTGAGTGTTGCTATTTTTGTGTCTGCTGAATTGATTAGGAAAGCTTTCATTGGATTCAACAGGGGAAGGAGTTATGCCAACACTGAGAGCTTACAAAAATTTCTTGCTCAAAATTACTACAAACAACCAATAGATGGTTTGGGCTTTTTTTTTTTTTTTTTAATTATTTCACCAAAAAGATGTAAAACAAGATGAGTTAAAGCATAACAAGATAGTTAGCAAAAAATACAAGAATTGGGATCACTCCTCTGGAATGAAGTAAAAAGCTCTGATTAAGGTTAAGAACAGAACTCAGATTACAATTCATGATGCCTCTCAATTTTAGGATCTTCAACTTCACTAAGTATCAGTAAAACATTACACACATGTGATGTGTTCAACTCTAGCAGCATTTTATGTGGCACAGGCTGAATTTTTACAAAGGTTAACACTGTAAAGATTGCTCCCTCTGACAGCCTTGCAGTGTTGACTAGATATAAAATCATAAGGAATGACAAAATAGAGAAAAGAGGGGCACAGGATGGGAGAAGTTATTACATGGAAAAGTCTTGTTCTGACAACTTCAAAAAGCTCACAATGCTCTCTAGTGTACAATGTCCTTCAATTATGAACTCACCTCTACAGCATCATGAAGTACTTCATCAAAAACATTAATGAAGACTTCATCTTTTACTGACTGCAAACTGTGGCTGCTGTAGTCACCATTAGGAGCTCTGAAGAGGTTAAATAAATCAAAAAAGTGATTTGAACAATACAGGAAAATGAGGAAAAATTCACATGCTCAAATTAAACTATTATTATGCAGAAATAATTTGGTTTTGTTTTGCCATACCTAAATGGAAGCTCAAGTTCCTCATTCCAGCAGGGGCTTGGACCTTCTGCTGTTGTTGTCCGGCAGACTGCTCGCTGAAAAGAAACTTCTACAAAAGGACGGACCAAAACCTAGAAATAGACAGCAAAACAAAGGAAACACACCTCTGTGGAAATTCATCAGAGCACAGTAAATTACACATTTCATGCATTTAGAAAAACATACATTGGGGCAATCAGGCTGGTTCAGCCCAGATACAAATTTAATAGACCTTAAATATTGCACTTCATGGGTTTCTAAGTATTTATAGAGCTTTTAAAAATATTTTATACACTAGGATTTCCAAAAATTTATGTGCATTCAAAATACTTGATGTATTTATATACACTGGCAAAACCACATTTTCTCCTGAGAGTGGAAAAGTTACAGGCTATCTAATCAAGGAAAGTAACTGAATGAGAACATGTGATCCAGTCACCAGTGGAAAAACAGTGCACTTGTATCCTCTTATCTGTAATCCAAGAAGCCTCCAGCTACAATCCCAGTTGTCCCTGAAACTGGCTCCTATAACAGATAAGCAACTTCATCTAGACAAAACAAACCCCTAATGTGATTAAAAATGCCTTATTTAACATTCAAATGCATATGGCAAAAGCTTTTCTACATTTCAAAAAGCTGTAATTTTGAAGGAAAATCACAAGGAAAACAGTAAAAACCCTGAAGGTCTTTCATCTACATTCAGAAGGATGCTGAATTTAGTTTTAAATAGCAAGAAATTGTAATTTCAGTGTCAGCCATAAGAATGCTGTGCTGGTTTAAACTAGGAGTGTACTGGACCCAAAGTGCAGCCTATGAAAACAGCCAGCAGCCAAGACACACAGAAAAGTAAGAACTGAGCAGGCATAGATGGTATTTTCTCCTATTACTCTTCCAGACTTCAAACATTTTCAGATGAAAGACTTTCCTAAGTCCGTAATGATTTTTCTGTTAAGTAACTCCCAATGGATCACTCTTCCCATACTTGCCCAATACCCACTTCAGCACAAACCAACCTCTTCCATCCACAATACATGTAAGCAACTTCTCTGGGCACTGACCAACTGCTGAATGAAGAATCACAACTTTCTTTGAAGGTTTGTTTTGAACCTAACTCCTACCAGCTTCATTTGCCCATCACATTTGTACTTACAATGCCAGGAAATAGTCAATCCTTATCCAGTGTCAATGACTTGTGATTTTGTGCCTTTCTACCATATTTCTCCTTCTCTACTCACAGTTATGGGTGTTCTGGCTCAAAGTCCCACCATTTTTCACTGGGCAGGAGCCATTCCGTATATTCTTCTCCAAATCTTTTGCAGCTTTACTCTCCTTTTGGAGACAAAGGAGTGGGCAAGGAAGCCTTGCCAATAAGGTATCTTTCTGAGGGTGAATGCTACTGTCTGTGGAAAATGCTCACAGCTTCACAGAAAATGTCAGTTTTGTAACATACCTGGTTGAATGCCCAGTCTGGGCTGTTAGGTGAGCTCTGAGCTGATGGGGAGGCTGCAAACATCTCGTTAAAGGACCTTGAAGATTTCGATGGCTGCTGAAGTTTGCTACAAGAGGAAACAGACAACAACAATCAGGGAAGACAGAGAATTCATTACTAAATATTAATCCCTCGCATTGTCTATTAGCCATACAGAATACTGGAAGTACTCCTGATGGTTTTTGTTGCAATTTTAACCTTGGGAAGATATTTATTAGCTCAAATAACACAAATAAAATGCTAGAAAGGGGTATTGAGAATATACTTCTTACAAGCCTCATTGCAAAAGAGTACTTTGTGCCCGGAGGCTCTCTTTTCTGAGAGTTTATTAACTTTTTAACTTTAAAAAAGCAGACTTTTTTGTTGCCTACTCCACACAATCTCTTTGAGCTACAAGTTTTTAAATTCAAGTAGTTGAATCCCTGCAGAATTCATGAACAGTGTAGATCTCATGGTATTCAGGCAAGGCCTCTACGGCAAAAAAGAATTCATATGAATATTACAGATTTGTCAACCCATGAGTGAAGTAGAAAACAATATATGTAAAAACATTTATTTTTACAGCACTTCCACGTAACATTTTGTGGTAAGACCACGTTATAGACCATAAGAGTACCTATTAACGTATAAAGCAGCTCAAAATAAAATATCATATAATGCAAAAAGACTGGATGGGGTTTTAATTATTGTTGTAATTCTGGTAATGAACTGAATTTTTCATCTTCTTTTTCCTGTCAATGATTTGCTTTTCTCAGTGTCAATTTATTTACAGACTGCAACACAACCTCTAACAGAGTGAGAGAAAGAACAGCCGACAATGCTAAATTCTGTAACTGGCCAGCTTGGAAATAAAGTTAAATGAGTTAAATGCAAGGTGTATTAATTTGGGGGGGGGAGGGAGAGAGAGTGAACACTGCATTAATACATTGCTTCTGGAGCTGAAGCAGACTGTTCAGTGTCTCTACATGACACACCATCACACAGTGCAGGCATTGTCTTAATGTGCCTGAGTGTAAAGGTCACCTTTAAAATTAGAGCCACATTAGGCTCAGTCTATTAACTTAAATGGTTCATCAAGGAGAAGATCAACATGCTGCACTCAGGAGACAAATATAGTATCCCACAGTGAAGAACTGGATTTTTTAATATTTGTTTTTGGTATTTAATTAAGATATTATGAATTAAAATTTCCCTGAGTATTATCAAGAGGTTTCCTTAAGGGATAATTCATCTGGTATTATGAGAGTTTTAATGCTGTCAAAGCTGTAACTGATCTTTCTGACAGTTTCTGGTAAAGCATGTCTTGAATTTCACAGCTACTGAAAAATTATTATATTAATCTACAAACTTACAAAATATCAGTCCTTTATCATCTTTGTAAAAAGATAAATGTATATATATATGTTTTTATCATGAGAATCAAAACACACATGGCTGAATTGTAACATCTGTTGCTTCATCTGTCCTCAAAACAGAAGAAGCCAGAAAATGAATCTGTACTGGAAACAAGCTTTTAAACATACCTCATCCCTGGCTTTCTCACTGGAATATCATAGGCTCTGATGATGTTCACTAACAGTTTTATGTCTCCATCTGATAAATTCTGTGCTGTGACCTTCTTCCTTTCTTTTCTTCTTGGCCTTAATGGTCGTTTTGCCTCTGCCAGTTTAAAGAGGCCGAGTCCCAAAATGCTAATAATCATAAACCAGGTATTTAGTCAGTTTTGCATAGAATCCAGGATTCCAGTGTTATCATGACCCACATGAAAATTATGCACTAACACAAAAAGGAAATATTTGCTCCTGCTAGTGCCAAACAAAACTCCCTGAAATGTCAAAATGCTGCAGTTGTTTAGTACTGCACTAATCCAATTCTGTCTTATATTTCAGGAATTATAACTTCAATGTGCAAAAAGTTTGGTTGTTTGAGGTTTTTTTTTTTTCCCCAAAACTATGTAAGGTGCAAAAAAGACAATTACTTCAAGACAGATCTAAACTACAGTGCTATAAACAAGGGATCTAGCAGATGATGATAACCACTGTATAAAAGAGGCAAGGCATCTATCTACATAGCTATGTACACTGAGTAATGGGCTACAGACAGGAAGCAGAATCAGTAAACCACAACATACCCTGGACCCTCAGAACTTATAACCCAAGGCAAAGCAGAAAAGAAAAACAGGAAAACAATAAAATGAAGATGTGTGTTTCATTTATGCAGATATATGCAATGTTTACATCATTGATATCAACTGCAGACATTTAAAAAACACATTTAAAAACTGATAGCTAATGGCATTTCTTTCTTATATGTAATAAAGCCCCCACAGTACTTACTGTTAAAATAACACACAATCATGAGTCACTGAAATATCTCACTATGTGAATATTAAAAAAGCCACGGTGTATTTTAAATTCAGTAACCATAATCTTTGCAAATAGAATACATTATGAATTAGGATTCATGATGAGAAAATATAAATGAAACATTTGATTCTAAACAAAAGCTAATTGTAGTCTTGTTCATATTTTTTTCTACTGTGATGTGAAAACATCAACTAAAACCAAGCATGAAGTCTTTTGTAAGAGAGCAAGTCTCTGTGTCTCCAGCAGATGGGACTGTTTAGATTTATACAGCTGGTTGAAAAACACTTAGACTGTATAAGGGTGTTGTGTTTTGAGTGAACAGAAGCAACTTCTACATGAAAGAAAAAAATAAGTTTTATGACTTGTTTACGTACACAGATTTTAAATGAGCAACACTAAGATCCATCTATGCTATGATGACTGATACATATTAAAATTGATAGGTATGGGATTTGAAACAAAAATCCAAAGAACGTATTCAAGTATTAAAAAAAAATATTTAAGAAGAGAATAGCAGTAATTTCCAAACTCAGTATATTTTTTGAACATAAGCAGCATATGAGAACATTCAGCATCAGAAGTATATGGGAAGTAAAACAAAGAAAATTACAGTTAAAAATCTACTGCACATTATTTACAGGGTATAGGCACTGACTGTATGGAGGCATCACCTACAGAACCAGTCAGTAATAGTGTTACTAACTCTGATACTTGCCTGAAAATTGGAAATATTCAATCTCACACCAGCAGGACTATGCTCAGCTCATCAGAAATGCATCACATCCTGATATATCCTATTTACACACTGTAACTTTATTTCCATCAAAAACAGACTTTTTCTTAAAAAAGTTTTGATTACACTTTGTTTATCAATACACTGTACTGGAAGAGGTGTACACAGTGACTGGAAGTTTATCTATTATATTACACACATAATAGAAAAGTCACATTAGTTAGTCAGATCAACACACTTTGCAAAATAGAAATTTAAAAAGCAGGTGGTTTTACATTAGTTTTTTTATTTGGAACAAATAAAGATAGCTCTCTTACCCCAGGCCTGGAATCTCCTCTTCATTGACAAGGTCAGAGAGGATGAAATGGTGCTTTGCTGTGAGGAAACGGTTGATTACTGATTCTCGCACCTGTGAACGGGGAGGGAGAAGAGACAGAAGTGCATTTCTAATCCAAACCCACTGCCAATGTTTGTATTCTGATTGCTTCACACAAACAAAACATCCACATACATACTCTTTGTTTTTTCCAAATTTTACAAGGGTCACAGTTGAAAGAAGAATTTCTTTCCACCAGCTATTTCTTTAGAATGCAAGAGCAGCTCATTTTACCAATACAATGCTTCTCTAGAAACATACTGGCTAGATTGAAAGAAGAAGATATGAAAACATACAATCAAAAGATTATGTCTTTATCTGTTTGCAGCTCACCATCAGAAACAATTACAAAAACAAATGACACCAACAGACATAATTTTCCACATCTAAATAAAGTTGCAAAAAAGGCTGTAGAGAAATAGTTATGGTACTGGTTATGTGGATCAAAAGAAATACTTTGGACTACAAAACTGGTGAAGCCTGTATTAAAATGTATTAAAAATACATTTTAATGTGATTTCAAATAAATGTTTAAAATTCTTAGTTCCATATGACATCTTTGCTGATGTCATAGAGTGAAGCACAGAGATAAAAGTCTTCCCTCATCTCCTAACCACTATGTGGAAGCAGTCTGAAAGAATATTGCCTTTGTCCTTTTCTCTTAGCACTAATGCTAGTAGTGAGAGGCTTTATCTTCTGGGCTAGTACAACATCAGAAGTGATACACATACAGAGATCACATTTCAGAGTGAACTGAATTTCAGTTCTGGTACAAGAAACCTACTTTTCTAGCCCATCTGACAGTTTACTGAGGTGCAAAGTATCCAAGTACTGTTTTAAAAAAGGCTACTTGTATTTAACCTAAGAAAGAGGCAAACAAAGGTACTACAATATATGCTATTCTGTAGTACTCCATTACCATTCAGTGTGCTGCAAAACCCATATGTTCAATGCCACGCTAAACATATGGGGCTGACACAGACATGACAGCTTTGTCAAAAATAATTTTTATACTCATACTGAATCTGGACTTTGGCACTTGCCTGGAAGATTTAAACACTTTTTTCTCTACGCTTCTTTCATGAAGCGTTTTCTTTCTAACCAATAATTTATTTTGTCCTGCTTTAATTAAACCTTATCATCATCTTTCATGTTTTGCTGGCAGGCTAGGATTTGATACACTTTTTGATATTTACACAACTGGTAAGAAACTGGTAGCCATGTTTCACTCTTGCTTTTTTTGTCAGTCTGAAATTGTAAACTTTTCTTGGTAAGATGATGAATGTTTTCTTTCTTTTCCCCTAAGGATTGAAGAGAATGTCATCTTAATATAATGAAAACTAGAAAAAATAATTAAATCAATATAAGGGGAAGAGTTACTCTAATACCACAATGAAGGTAAATGTGACAGAAAATATGCTCTCTGCCTTAGGCTGCAGGAAAGGACACTGTGTATTACATTAAATGATTTCTTAGAAGTGATTAGGGCCACTTTCATGGAGATAATTAAGCTCTTAGCATGACAGCTCACAACAAGGAAAACAGGGAGGAAGGAAATCACTGAATTCCTGGGACTCAACAGTACAAATCTCTGGGGCACTGAAGCAAAGAAGAATTTTCAGAACTGACAGAAATATCCAGAATGGCTTGTAATTTTGTATATTGCATCATTCTCAATACCATTAAATAACACAGACCTCCACTTGTTCAATTACACCAGTTTCAGGCCTAACTTGGAATTTTAAAGATGTCTGTAGGTAATTTTTAGAGATGAATCAGGTTTTAGTATTTAGGGAAATAAAGTCTCCAGGTACAGAAGCAACATAGGGACTACAGGAATATGGTGAAGCACGTATTTAGCATCTTACCTTCTGGAGATAGTTGGCAACAACTGCTCTGCGTGCATCTAGGTAATTTTTGCTGTCAATCACATCCCTCTCTTGCACTCTCTTCTCATAGTCCTAAAGATATTTATTACAGTTTGTGCTTCAATATATATTCAGTACTTTATCACATGTAAGAAAAAATGCTAAATATTTCATTAACAATAATGTATGGACCACAGTGAACTATAGCAGATGTGAGAAGTTTGTAAAGCTATTTTTAGTACTAGTGTATACAATGTATGCTAAACTTTCATGAATAGAGACAAGAATACCATTCAGTTACAAGATTTATGTGATTTAAATTACAATCAACTACTTGACAATTTCCTTCTCCTTTTTTAAAGCTGAATTTTGACTTGCTGTTACAAACTGAAATTCCATTTGAACTGGAAGTGGCTTTACCTATTGCAGCTTTAACAGGAAGAGTCCTTTACACGCAGAAATAATGCAGGATTCTTGGAAGATGGTCAGAAATCTGAACTGTGTTTTAATACTAGTAAGAACTTTCCCAAATAATTAGTAATTACTTTTCACAGGGTGTAAAACTCAGTGAGTAGAACTGCACTTGGTTCTTAGGAAGAAGTATATTGATGGGATATCTCTCAGGGCTGTGAGAGATAGATGGGCTAACAGTGAAAGCTCTACTGAGTGATTCGACTTCTATTCACAAGTTTTGGAAAGTGACTCATAAATTAAGAAAGGCTAGAGCTAACACTCAGCTTTCAAGCAAAAACCAGAGCTTACAAGCCAAGAGGCTCTCCCAGGATCTGAGAATCATACTGGCTTCAGAACCACAGCTAGTTATGTAAAAGTACTCAGTAAAATTAATCCTCAGGTCTGAGCTCCAACAGTAGGGACAAACAGCTCAATGTCTAAGTAGTGTCCTCTAAAAGGCAAAGGGCCTCTGGGATTGATTATATTCAGTTTCTTCACAAGTGACCTGGATGAGGAAACTCAATGCACTGACAGCAATTTAGCCAAGGATACTTGATTAGGAAGAATGGTTAATAAGAGTGAATGAACCATAGTTCAGAGGGCTCTTTATGACTTAAAACTATGACAAGTGAAGCCTCAGTTATAAAAAGGGAAAATTCTGTATTGAGGGTTGAAAAATTTGCACTGGCACAGACTGGAAATAAACAGAAGAATAACAGCCATATTGAAATAAGTGTGGGTTTAATGACAACCAGTGACATGTTCTTGGCAAAAGGCAAACCACAGGATACATAAGGATCAGCATGTCCTACAGACAAAGGGAAACTACGAGCCTCTCCAGCCTGACACCAGGGGGCATACCTGAAATACTACAGCCAGTTTGCAGCTGCCAGTTCAAGAAGCATGTGGAGACAATGGATGGGATCCACTGAAGGGCTACTAAGACAGCAAGAGGCCTAGAGGACATGACTACAAGAAGAGGTCAGAATCCTAGAATAATGTAAATTTGAAGAGACCTCTGGTGGTCATCTGATCTGAACTCTGAGTTGGAACAACTCCAATCAGAATGCTCAGGGCTTTGGACAGTTGAATTTTCAGCATCTCCAGAGATGGAAATTTTATAAATTGATAATTTTATAAACTTGATGGACAATGTATTCAAGAACTTAAACATGTTCTTAGTGAAAGATGTTTTTATTATATTTAACTGCAAAGTCACTGGGAGTAACTTGTGTCTATCATCATCTCACCTCTAAGATGAGTCTCTCTGTTTGCTCTGCACCACTGGTACCTGAAGGATGCAGTAAGAAACCCCCTCAAGCCTTGCCTGCTTAGGTACAAACAAGCTTAGTCCTTTCTGCCTCTCTTGCAGGTCATGTGCTTCAGCACTGCACATATTCTGGTAGCTCTGTACTGGACTTACTCCAGTGTTTCAGAGCTGTTCTTGCACTGGGCAAGGTGTTCAGATTCATCAGTCTGGTGAGGAAGAGATTAATGAGTGATGCAGTATCTGCCCACAACTCTTTGAGGGGCAGTTACAAAGGACAGGGTGCCAAAATCATCTCTCTAGCTCCAGACAATACAACAAGGGAAAGCAGCCATTAAACACAACCTGGAAAGCTCAGGTTGGACATGACTTATTTTCTTTTTTTTTTTTTTTTGAACAAGCTCTGGAAGGATAGCAAAGCACTGGAACAGGTTATTCAAAAAGGCATTGGAGTCTCCCACTTAGAGGTTTTCAAGACTTGGCTAGACAAATAAACAGCTGACCTCATCTAGTGCTGGCAACAGTGCCACCACTTCAGTGGAAAGCAGGACCAGATGATCTCCAGAGAGTATTTTCCAAATAGTATTTCCATGATTCTACAAACTTCCAGACCTTTTTGCCAAATAGCTAGTAAATCAACTAGGAACAAATCACTTGAAACTTAGTTTTGAAGATCACAGCATATAAAATAAACTTGGAATGGGCAATCATGGGTTTATCCAATTTATCCTTAATGGAAAAAAACCAAGAACACTCAATTGAAATAATTCTTAAACTATGACTTTCAAATTTTGAATGATAACATAAAATGAATGAAAATAGCCCATAAAATGAACTGCTTTAGAAAGGTACATCAAACATGTGGTACATCTTTAAATAAAAGATACAAAACTAACCTAAAATTTGCAAAGAGACAGATACATCTGAATTAATAAATATCTTTTAAAAAATATGTCATCCAATAGAAAGGAAAAAAGTAATTTTTCAAATAAATCTATGTCAGAAGAAGTAGGGATGAAAGAGAATTTGCCAGAATATGAGGTGACTCTGATTCTCCTAAGCCAAAAACACACTAAAATGCTCCTTAGTTATATGAATTGCTAAGAAAAAAAAAAATGCATGACTTAACACTAACAGGAGAGTTGAGATAAAAATAACTGAAGTATATCCCAAATTTAAAAAAAAATGGATACATTGCATTTCAATAAGGTAATTAACAGACAGGCAAGGACAGGATAAGCTAATTGGAGCAATGTAGTATAACAGGAATATCTGTAACACAGGCTCTAACAAAACAAAAAAAAGGTTTTAATTCTTGCTAGAGTTATTGCTTCTAACAGTCCCCCCCCCCCCCAAAAAGGGCTCAAAAGCTAATAGGCCGAAGCTTGAATTATCTCTGAATTACCTTTTCATATCTAAAATCACTTTTTAAAAAAGTATCTCAACTTTAATGAAAACTACTAACTTATAACAGTTTTGTCTACAGCAGTTTTTTTAAACTGTTTTATTTAACTCTTAACAAAGTATGGCTGTGGAAATACTGCCTTGGAAGGAAGCTAGTTTAATTAGATGGAAGTAATGCTAGAAAAGACTGAAGAAATAAAATTCTTGTGTTTTTCATGTCATCATAGCTTTATATTCTTTAAAGAACCACTTCACTTAACTGCAAGTCAAATATTATAAACATTTAAAGTAGAAAAGAAGTATTTTAGATAACATTCTACCTGGAAGATTTTCTCACTGATTTCTCGTTCATGTAAAGGGACTTGTTTGTAGTTTCGGAACTCTGCCACCTCCTCATTTCTGAGCTGCAACAGTCGGAATCTCTTTGATCTATTAAACTCCTCATCAGAAACAAAATTAAATTCTTGCTGCAACTGTTCCAATCTGAAGAAATCAGGAACGTGTGCCTCTCCATTTGTAGCAATCTAAATTAGTAACAAAAATATTAACTTTTTCATACAAAGTGACAAAAATCCATAAAATAGCTTTTATAAATTGTACATGCATATTGCAAGGATGTCCATTTTAAGCAAAAGCAATAAAGATGGATCACACAGACTGAAACACCAAGTATTTTGTATCAGTGTTTTGCTGAGCAAAGCATATGAGATTATACATTACAGAATATAATAAAATTCTATTTCCTTGTATCATAAACAAAAGATCAGAGAGCATGAAAACTACAACATGTCAGAGTAACCTAGGAAACTGTATGGTAAAGGAGATCCATTTACAGAACTTCAGCTTTGTAAATAGCTATGTAAATTAAACAGCTATGTAAATAAACAGCCATGTAAATTAAATAGCTATGTAAACAGCTCCTCAATTTGTTGTTCAGAAAAGCTGAAGCCTTTACAACACCCAAGATCTCTGTGCAATCCTCATTAAAGAGCAGCTTCTTATGTAGTACCATACAAGTACACTGGAAATTCCCTTGCGCTTTAAAGAAACAAACTCAAAAATCCATATTTTGTTTTTAATTTATTAATTAAATCTGATCTGTATGTGCATTCCCTTACACCTATTTTTTGCCACTACTGAATGGATTAATAAATCATATTCATTAATATGTAAACAACACACTACTAAATGCATTAATCACATTTTTAGTAGATATTTTGCTTCTTAACATTCACACAAGTATGTCCACCATGAATTCAAACGCTGCTACCTCCCTGGCATGCATGCAGATTGCCTGGGGAGGTTCTGGTGACTAGGAGTTGCACAGCTGCAGTAGCCCTTCAGCTCTGAAAACACCACTTACCATGATCAGCTGCATTAGAGCTGCATTGTTTGGGTCATTTGGATCAAGCTTTGCTTCAGCTGCCCATTTAGCTAGTTTCTTCATATCAGTTAGGCCTGATGTGCCAATGGATGCAATAGCATCAATATTTTTTAAAGCACTAAAAAGACAGAATTGACATGACTTACACCTAAAGCACATTTGATTTAGTAATATTAAAAAAAAGTATTTAAAACAATCTTAGAAAAGCCCAAAAAGCTCCCCACAACCTGAACAGTAAATTCCAGTTCGCAGTTCTTAGTTGTAGCTATGGAACCGAGGGAATGATCAGTTGCAAAGCAAAGTAAATGGGAAACATGAAGGAACTGGTGGAACTTTTATACAGCTAATAAACTGCTTTTTGATATATTCCTCATATGCTATTCCACATTGCTGCAAGTAAGAAGATAAATTGCCTCACAGTGTGAAAGGTTAAGTTTTGACAAAGAACTTCTCAGACATACAGTCCTTGCCTGTGTTGTATCCTAGCTCCTGTCTTTGACCTGTCCTGGATGGTGCTTTCAGCCCTGCATTTCAGCCCTCGTCTCTGCCTCCTCCTTGCTGTTTCTGCATAGACCCTGGGCCTGAATCATCCCCTCACCATGTCTGGGACTGCTGCCAGCACTCTGCTCTGCCTGCCATGTCCAGACTGCATGCTGGCTGGAGAGAACACTGCCTGTGCTTGGGAAACCCTTGCAGCCTTCTCTCTTGTGATGCAGCACTGCTTATGATCTTCCTGTAACTACAAGTTCCAAGCCTTTATCCTCTGGGTGCTCCTACTCCCCTTCTTGTATTCACAGTAGGCAAGAAGTATGGTAGGTAGTCTGGAGGCCATTTGTACACTGCCTTGCTCACCATGTGCATCTTCTCACAGAAGCCACCTCTGAAGGCCCACTGCTACTCAAATCTTGACACAGAAGGCCAATACACCAGGACATGTGTGTTATTTATTAGCCAAATACCACTGGAGTGGATGTTGCCCCTTCTCATGTTAGGGGTGCTAGTTTCAGTCCTTGATCTCTACTTGAGTATTTTCAAAAAGCTTTGAAACTTACAGGTCTGTCTTGTGCTTGGTTAGAATCAGCCAAATATCCAGCAGTTACTGGAGCAGCAGATAAAGCAGGAACATCAAGCTTATCTTTAGGCATCAGTCCTGAACAAATGCCAACTGAATCACAATTGTTCTGAAAAGCTCATGGGCAGCAAAAGCTAACATTAGTCATGAAAATCCTGTCTCTGACCTTCCCAACAGACAATGCAAAGTCACAGGGAGCTGTTCATCTCCACAGTGTTTCAAAGAAGAGTGTTTCACAGAAAACTTCCTTCTGAAATTCTTCAGTTGTCCATTTATTACAGTGATTAGTCTCCAGAGTTAAAGTTAGCTGTTGGGAATCGATCTGTACATTTTAATCTCACCTATTCTACTCTCACTGAAGTCAGCAGAGTACTGATATGTTGATCAGCAAAGTACTTGAATGGCTGCAGCTTGGTTAACAATAGTAACAGAATGATTTGTAAGCCAATGTCTAGCTTCTAAATAAATAAAAACCTGACAAATGAATCAGCCGGAAGAAGTATTCATACTTGTTCAGAATTAATAACTATGGGAAAAGTTTTAAGGGTTTATAGCAAAGGTACCTAAGGATGTTACAAAAGCAGCCTTTATGTACCATCTCTTTGACTTTATGGAATTAAATAAAAGCAACAGAATGGACAAATAATCTACAATAACCAACTTGCAGCCTCAAGGCAAATTAGACATAGCCTCTCCAAATGCACTTCATATAAGAAAGAACTGGAGATTCTGCTCTTAGCAAAATAATTACAGGAAGGTACCCTGACAATATATTCACTTTCTATTAGAAAACCATAAAATTGAATTAATTAGCTTGAATTTTCTAGAAATAATATGCTAAAAGATAAAATTTCTAACTAAAATACATTTACCAAAAACATGTATCCTGACATACATGCAGAGGGTTACAGCACAAAGTAAAACATATAAATTTAAGGAAAAAGATTATGAAAAGTCTTGATTATGAAATATTTTTTTAAAATAATAGTACAATCAGTTTCCCATGAATCACTGAAAATTCCTGTCTCATTACCTTGAAATACTTGTGTTTTGCTGAGATACTGGAGGAATTAAGGGGATTCCTTTTTCTCCAACTGCCCAAGAAACACTACTGGATACTTTCCCAGAGGTCATGAAAGTCATTCTGTTGCTACCATCAGCTTCAAATGAAAAGGACACACCTATCAAGGAGAAAAAAATCCAAAGTAATGTATTTATGCATTCAAACACAATATCTTAGCATTTAAAAAAATACTTACAGAAAATGAGTAGTCAAATAACCTGTGCCTTTATATAAAAAGTTTAATGTGAAAGAATGATTCTGCTGTGTGCTGTGGGGAAGAACTCTGTTCTACAATAACGAGTGAAAGATTCCTTCACACCTACAGGAAGGGTTTCCATTTGAGCTGCAAGGAAAGGCTGTGCCAAAGGCTCAATTTTTTCCTCCACAGATGCACAGCATTTAATATTTCTGGTACTTTTCAGATTCAGCATACTGTTATTAACAAACCAGAAATTCAGAGTCAAAAGGATTATGTATGATTGAAAAGTCAGTCCTAAAACTTTTGACACACAATTGTACATATGGTCATCATAGTCAGTGACATTTACACACACATTTACTGTAATGATTTTTTACCCTATTTTTTCCCTCATTTTTTATCTATTCTGCTCTAGCTTTATCTGTATTTATATATGGCAAATTTATGCAAGTCAGTCTCTCTGCGGTTCAAATTCATTACACACACTTGCAAGTTCCATATGCTACTATGTATTCTTCTTGTTTCCCCTTTTCCTATCTCTCCTTGTTTTATCTTTAGCCTAAAGCTCCAGGGAAAAGATGTGTGCAGGCTGTCAACAGAGCACATAGGAGGACAAAAAAATTACTCTGCATATACACTTTTACAGACAGTTTTTCAGTGGTTTACAACATTAAAATCACTGGAGCCATAATGATTGATATCTGCTTGCTCTGCAGTGTCAGATTGCTCAAAAAATCCCAAACATCTTCTATAGCTAGTAAAACTCCACTAATACAACAAGACAGATAATAAACAGACAAATTTTTATTATGCAGAGCTTAAAATTATTAAGAGACAAAAATTCTGCAACGAACTTCAATAATAAGAATCATGACTATTCTGGAAGACTCAGTTACAGAAGCTGTAAAGGCTCTTATCAGGATTTACTCTGAAACCCCTCCAGCCTCTTACTGCTACATGGTTCCAGCAAAACAAGAAACACTGAGCTAAGGAAAACAAGAGTCCTTACCACTCCCAACTCCTTCATGATCCAACACCACACGCTGATCACTGCTGAACTCTACTTCTTCCAGAGGAGCACTGCCTGTCAGAACTGCAGTCTCAGGAACAGGCAAGAACACTTCAGCTAACAAGGTGGTACTGCTGATACCTGTAGTTTCATAAATCTAGGAAAAATATATGATGAGGGACAGAAAAAAAAAATTTACATGTGCATTCTTGAGAAGTTGAAAATGTATTGCAGGGTATTTAGAGAAAAGGTTTTACTATGGCTTAAGCATGAAATAAATAATTTAAGGCAATTATATTAATTCACTTTCTAAAATATCCAATTAGCAGACATTTCAGCAGCTATCAGCAGCTTACTTGATATGAATTCTTCCTACAAGTCCATCTTCTTCACTTTTCTAATGCACCTGAGACAAGTATGACAAATCCAGGCTTTTAAGTGCATCACTGTACAATGTGCAACTTCTTGTGACATTCCCTTGGATCAGCTGAAGATTCTGGAAGGATTCTGCCTGACTAATTCTCCCTAGACATGAAAGGCAGGGTATGGCACACAGTCCCCATTCTGGCAGCACTGCAGGTTGCTTCTCTCCTTCCTAGCCAGCTGCAGGCTCAGAGCGATGTCAGTGGTTTCTCCATGCAAATGTTTTGAATCCAGGAAAATGGTATTCCTTCTCCTTTTCAATTTACATGTTAAATAAATAAGCAGACAAGGAGTTTTTACAGCTTTCCCTGAACTACCAGTCTTGCCTAACCAGAGGAGTCTTCTAAAGTAGGATCCTGATCCTCTTTCCTCTAAATGTATTTCAGATTAACACTGAAAAGTATTCATGTGAACCATTTATTAATTCATATTTGGAAGGGGGAGTGGTAGTGGCTTGATTTAACTGCACTGCTGATCAAGTCAAGTGCAGTTATGGACATTACAAGAATTTTTTTTTCTCATTCCCTCCAGTAAACATTATGAGGGTTTTACTGTGTAGTAAACAATGTTTTAAGAAGACCATGTCAGCAACCTGATCTGCAACACAAATCAATTTTTCCAAATCAAGAGGCCAATTCACTAACATATTTAATCACAAGTCCCAATTATTTAATTTTTCCCATCCAAACTATTTTTTTCTACATATTTCTAGAAAGCATAACTATAAAAAACATAGCAGCAAAGTTAAAAGTTAAAGACTGCAGAAGCAAGGAAGGGGCATAAGATTGATGATTTACAAAAGGTCTTTCACAGGTTTTTCAGTCTTTATGACACTATCATAGAGAAAAACACAAGCATTGCAGGAGTAATTACATTTTATATAATCTTTTAAAAGTTATTGCAATAAATTAACATCTACCTGTAGTTTCAAACTCTCTGGCCAATTGATTATTTGTAAATTGAAAATCTGTCCAAAGTGAACTCTAAAATCGGAACTTATTGGTCGGGTAACAGTCCTTGACACTTCTTTGGAGTTGAAAAGGACTTTAATAAATGCTGAGCGTTTCTTCACATCCTCTCGTCGCAAAACTTCTCCTCTGTAAATATGTCAAACAAGCTATCATATCATTTATAATAACATTTTCATTATTTATTTTTAATGCAAATCTGATTTCTCATGGGGAGACAGAACCCACCTAAAAATAGATGGTATTCATCCAAAAATGTCACTATACAGGAATGACTTTAGAACCTTTACTTAACAGGCGTTTTATCTTTTTGTGAATATAAAATTATTTTAAAACTATCAAGTTGAATTTTGGATCCACAAAAGTTAACTCCATACAAAAGAAGTTATCTAGGAAAAAAAAATTCTTTTCCACCCTGTTCCTTCAAAGCACAAAAATTATATCGAGCTAAAATTTTGAAGTTTTCAGTCATTGGGAGTACAACAGCCAAGCAGCATTCCCTGGTGATGCTATTTGTGATCTAAGTACAAAACAAAGCAGTATTCAAATTACTGAAATACAGCAGATGTATGTTAAATTGTATGTGCAAATATGGAAAGTAACAGAAAACAAGTACATTCATTTCTTACAGTGCAATCTCTGGTTTAGTACAAAATTTTTCTGTTCCCTTTGTTGAGTACAGCACAGACCTTGTGTACAGGACCAGCTAGTGAAAGTGGTACTATCACAGCAACCCAGACTCTACAGTGAAACCAGATTTTTTACATCTGCACCCTGTTCTGTGCAGATGCTCGAGAAATAGCAGAGGGTTCAAAGGAATTGTGCAGACATGCATTTTTAAGTGCACTATGTACAAGGTTAGATGTGACTTGAAAATGAATTAAGCTGTATCACCTTCAAAAGCAGAGGTTTCATCACTAGGCTAAACATGCATCTGAAATTGTATAAACAAGCAATTAATAAATTACAGAAATTCACAAGTAAGGTAATTTTCTGGCCAACATTTGTCTTACCGAGGACATTGCTCAGTTGGAGTTATGCTTCCTGAGAGGGTCAGCTCAGGAACTAGAATAGGCTCTCCAGGTTTCCTTCTGCAGTTGTCAGCTTTTTCTCTAACCTGCTGCTCTATTTCCAGGCTATTGGCCATTTTAGGTGGGATGGGTTTTATACGTTCCTCACCAAAATCATCATCTTCTGATTCTTCATCTACATGAGTATCTTTTTTCTTTTTCTTCTTGGACTTCTGCATATAAAAACAATAACATTGTTTCTGATTGTGTTTCAATCTCTGCCATTTTTTCTCTTGTTCTCTTGATTCACAAGTGCTAAACAGATGGTGTATGTACAGTAAAATGACAGTATAATTTCAGTACTACACACAAACACATAAAAGATTTCTCTCATTGTAAAGGACTGCAGCAGTTTCAGAATTCAGCAATTCATTCCATTCATATGGCTTCAAAATCATGATGTGCTCCAAGCAAAACATTTACTTAATCTTCTCTACCAACTTTCAAAATCAGCATGTTTCTTCAACATTTTGGCTAGATGCTGCATTCTCATTTGCCTGAGCTACCACGTACATTCTGTTAGGATTGAAGGAAGACTGCTCAGCCAGTAGACACAGTTGTTTGAGAAGCACTGTCTGCACATACACTGACAAAACAAATGCACATGTGCCACAAACTATGGAGCACAAGTGTTTTTGGCTTAGCAGTATCCTTACCATGAGCAGAATGATCCTTTCCCTTCCTCATGCCAAACAAGAATAAACATACAGATCAACACATGCCTTTCAGCATCGCTTGAGCTACAGAACTCCAGTGTTTAAGTGCATACTCAGTTTTAAACAGCTGCAAAACACTTCCTCCTTCCACAGATTTCTAAATTACTTGGAAGTACAGCTTGCTTGGAAGCAACAAGCCACTTCACAACTTAACACATCATAAGCAAAAGAAGAGGAAGGAGAGCAAACAGATTCTGCTCATTAACTAAAGTAGTAAGCCAAACAACTTGTTCACATATTTTTCTCAAAAAATATTCTTTCTTTGCCGAATTTTGTGTTATCCTTCCTGCTCTTGTATTTGCTTTTAAATTTATTTAGTCTCACCTTGCTCTAGTGTGTTTGACTCAGGTGACCTGTACTAGGAAGAAACCAAGAGGAGTGATTAAGTTAAAAAGTACTTTGAGTAAAATAAAATAAAGCACTTCTGGATATGAAAGAAAGGTAATTTCACTCCAAAAGGAAAGAACCACAATCCTCTCAGTCTCAATATAGTTTGTGACTAGCACAATAAAAAGATGCCACAATGGTATTTGTGAAGGCATGGATGAACAGTTTGCATTAGGATCAATGTTCATTACTGCCTGCCTTCATTTCAAGGTTTACACTTACCTTATCCTACAAGTGAACCTACATGATGCTAATGAGTCATGTGCACACTTGTGTTTTGATAACAGGAATTTCCAATTCCTGCATATTGGCTTCCTCTCAAATAATTTAAATGCCTTCCATAGAGGCTACATGTACAGGAAAAGACTCTCCATAAAAGTATCAGCAGACACACTAGATTCTTGAAAACTGCATTTGAAGCATTTTCTTAAGCTTTATTTTTCTTTGATATCCAAAAACCCAGGGTGCTCAAGCTGAGCAATAATCACATTAAAGTATAATCACCATTACCCCAAGGAATCCAGTATATTGCCATGTAACTGTGAAAGCAAACCTGATTTTGCCACAGTTGATTTCAAAGATAACCTTTTGCAGTGTGTTGCTGAAGCAGCTGTACTTCCCAATATCCCTCTGAAGCACAACCGAGACCTTAACTACAGCACAGATTTAGCAATAAAGCTTTGCAAAGGTGAAAGGCTAGAATATTAATTAAATCTTCCAGACATTCCTGAATATAGCGAGACATTCTCAAACATATATTTACATGAGATGACATTAACTGCGAGTTCATTAGAAACACAACTTAATTATCCTGCTTTGTCACTCATAGGCACAAAGTTCATCCATGTTTTTTCTTTGCAAGAAATAAATTAATTTAACAGGAATGCTGCACAAATACCAAACTGAAAGAAAGAACTGAAGTGCTGAAAATCAGTAGCAGAAAAACAATGCCTCACAAAAACCTAATACATTCTAATTTTTTAATTAACAACTACTTGCCTAACAAATTCTAAGTAGATAGAACATATCAGAACATATACATAACTGAATTTTTTTTCTTATTAGAAGGAGAAATTTTTGACACATTTACTAGTAATTTTTTTTCTGTGAAATTGAATGATTTAAACAAACCTGCTTCTTCTTCCAGGATTTCCAGTCATGTAGCTCAGTTTTATACTCCTCCATTTTCTTTTCGTATTCTTCCATATATTCTTCTAGCAATTCCTTTATCTCGGCCTGAATTTCTGCTTCATATGCTTTTTCATCTGATTTCTGATCAACCTCTTCCCTTCAAAACAACCATTAGCAGCACGTTGCATAAAATTACATAAGAGTTTCAATTAAGTCTGTAACACATAACAGAAATCTACTTCTCCATGAATTAACTTCATTATATCAAAAGTATGTTTTATTTAAAAAGACTAGCATAGATACTCTTAAGTGTTGATAGCAGATAATTATATCAATTCCAGATAGTAACTTTATTTACTCATTAGTCTGTAGAAATTCCTTTCTGCTAGTTTTTAAGTTATTACTTATTTAAACCTTCCCTCTTTCCCAAACTCAAAAGGAATAGTGGCTGGCTAAAAGTGCCTGCAACTGCTCAAAGTCTTACTTCTGCATACCAAAATTCTAAGTTTCTAAATTAACTAATCTTATTACAACCCCACTGCTAGCAAATAAAGTACAAAAAGTATCAAATTATCAAGACATACTTCCTCAAATAAAGTTTCATGGGTGTGTTAGTAAACTTCTGAAAGTCCCGGAGGGATTTAATTTGTTTCCAAACTTTGATAATGGTCTTAAGCAGTATTCTGTCTTTTTCTTGTTCAGCATCACGAAGTCTTCTGGTTTGTCTAGAAATATACATGCATAGCACGAGATCAATCAGAACTGTCTCACTCAGTGGAACAGATTGAAAACTTGGGATACCAAAAGCCAAGTGATAGGGGTTTCAGGGTGATTGATGGCTGCAGTGGTTTACATCCAAGGAACATAAAACCTAGACTTGAAGATTGCAGGATTTTATTTCCTCCTATATTCCAGTCTCTTTCATTTGGAACAATCTGACTTCAATTAAGTCTGTTCTTTACAGATCTCACAGTTTTCGGAAATGCTTATTACAGCTGTACATAATTAAAAACATTTTAAAGTAAATTCATGTAAACATCAGCCCGGGAAATCTACACTGCTGCTATGAAGTAATGCTCATTACATGTGTACATTATGAAAGATGTTTTAAAATTCATATGCTTCTAGTTTCATTAAGAAGGACCTGAAGAGATGAAGTAACGTAATAAGTCCTTTGACAGACCTTCAAGATTCTTAATACAAACAAAATTAACATAGCCTTTTTTTTGGTCTCAGAATTGGTATTTCACATTTCCACCCTCTGATCTCTTTGGAAAAAGGCTATTCATTAGCACTTTTAATGACCACCACACACTTCCAATGTAAATGTCCATGCAGCACAAGCACAAGCTGTTTCACTATTATCCTGGTACAAAACGAAGTCTGTGATTAAAAAATAAACCAATATAAACTAACACATTGCTACTTGTAATATTCAGAGAATGTGGAAAACAGATGGAGTTAGAGCTGAGAGAAGAAAGACATAATACATCATTTAACAGCATAAGCCAATTTAGGGAAAACAATAAACAAAGAAGAAATGCAGACTTCAGAAAGTCATATGAGTAACTTCTCCACTTCATTAGCTAGCAGTCTGCATATTACTTATCCATGTAGCAACTTTTTCTTTTTTGTCTACCAGATGATGCCAGAAGTTGAAACTTAAAGGCATGAGGAACATAGAGATCAGTAACCACACTTATCTAATGTATGGGATTTGGAAGCAGGACCTTTCAGCAGAGAATCATCTCTGCTAAAATACATTACCCACATGAACCTGAAACATAGAATCCACAGCATTCCTACTTCAGGAAGTGAAGATGAATTTCCTAATCTGAAAAGGTTTTCTGTATTCAGGTGACGTTTCTTCCTCAAGCCAATGGAAAATTACAGCTTTGATCTCCAGAAAGCAAAGGGTATACATCTGTTATGTTATTGCAGGGTGGAGAAAACAATTAGATTATTTTCCATGCTACATGTCTGTAACTTCTCTCGAGTGTTCTACATTGACCATCAGGGAAATGCAACATTAAAAGAGAGACAAGGCAGCTCAGATGATTTTACCAACACAAGTAGTCCAAGTTAGTACTGAATACCATGACAGCAAAAATTCCTGAGCCCATCTGAGCTTCACATGTGTAACAGCTTCCAGTAACAAAGCTGTAGCCAAAATGAATTACAGATATGAAAAGCTCTAGAATAATACCAGCCAAACTCATCTCATGTTACTTAAGCAACACTGATCTCAATGATTTCAGCTGAGTTTCTCCAGATTCACAATAGCATAAAACTAAAGCACTCAAGATATAGAAAAACACATCATATACACAGAAGATGTATTCTTTCTTACTGGAGTTCACCATCAAGCAAGCCTCAGGTGCCAAAACCCAAGAATCTCATTCCCACAGTGAATTTTCCCATCACCATTCCCATGCTTTCCCTAGTGAGAGCTCCTGTCTCCAAGGTACAGTATGGTAACTGCACACCTCCTGCTCCTCGTCCCCTAGCAGATATGTTAATAAGATACTGATAAAAGCCATTCCATTTTCAATTGAAGGAATTCTTTTTCTTTCAGCATAAAATAATAAATTATAGACTACTTTATGTTCTCTCTAAGAGGAGTGTGTAGATGTGTAAGTTTAGCAGATGTAAATTTCAAGGCTGAAAGTAGAGTTGTTATTAAAAACATTTTTCTTCTTCATATTGTGTGTAATATGACCCATCATATCAATTTATAGTTCTGTTTCCTTCAATGAATACCTTACTGCCTAGTCTTAGATTGTGGAAAACTTTCAGACTTTTGTTATCTACTAGTTAAAAGGCTGTTCAGCATGGATATCCAAAATAACTTCGTTTTTATCATACTGCTAACACTTACAGTTCATCACTGTCCATTTGCCAAAAATAATACAAACTGTTACTACCGAGCCAAAAACTGTAGTATATTTTTACTACCCAGCTTTTCTCCAAGAACAATAACTGTAATCTTGTAAAACAAAATTCTACCACTTTATTTGTATTAACCCAATGTCAAAAGCATGGCCAAAATACCTTAGAATGGGAAGGAAATCAAGAACATTCATGTAATGAAGAAGAGGATGGAAAAAACTACGGGGTTTGTCTGTTCAAAAAATTACCTTATTGCATTGTAAAAACTTTGTGCATCCAGCTGAAGTCTGCTGAAACTTCAATTATATTTAATTACACAAAACATACCAGTAAATAGCTACTAAGAAATTAATAAACATAATCAAATTAGACCACTTTTGAATGAAAATTTCAGCCTAAACTGTATTTTCTTCATAATGTTTTATGCAACTTCTCAATGAAAACTCTTAAATCCTCAAAATTCTTCTAGAGCTGTTTATAGTAGAATTTAAATGTCTAATATGAATCATATTCTATACCAACATGTAAAGGAAAAAAGGAATACAATTTTAAAAACCAACAATTTAATGAATTTATACTCACCTGATCTCCATTTTGTATTCAGGTATGCTTTGTTGAGCCACAGGAACACCATCACCAGCACCTTCCATACTAGAGTGCACTGCACTCCTCAAAGCATGCAGCTTGAACAAAGAAAAAAGCATTTAACAGATGGCTTAACAAGGTATGCAGAGCACTGCACTTTGAAAGGAAAGAACTAATTACTAATGACAGAAAAACCCGAACTATCCTGATTCGGCATTTACAGGGTTTTGCCATGTTTGAGGTGATTCCTCAGCGTGACAATTTAATTAGGATCCCTGGATACAGGAGGGAGATTTACTAACTTTTATCACTGCAGCAGATCTAATCAGGGGAAGACAGATCTAGGGAGCATTCTGAAAACTCAGGAATCAAAGCTGTAAGTGGAAAAAGACCTAAAGTCAGCAAAAACCCCCAACTTTCACAAAAGCCTTTCTTGGGACTATGAAGGGCTACTAAAGGTAATCCTTGGTGGATTAGAAAATCTCAGAATCATAGAATAGAATCACAGAATCATTAAGGTTGAAAATGGCACAGCTTTTGGCCAGTCAATCCTCTTGACTTGCCTCTGGTTGCCTGGGATAAGAGACTGACCCTCACCTGGCTACAGCCTCCTTTCAGGCAGTTGTAGAGAGCAGTAGGGTCCCCCATGAGCATCTCCAGGTTAAACCATCCCTGAAAGGAGGGTGTAGACAGATCTTGGTCTCTTCCGTCAAGTAACGAGTGACAGGACAAGAGGAAATGGCTTCACATCCCAGGGAGGTTAGATTGGATCTTGGGGAAAAAAGTTTCTTCACTGAAAGTTTTGTGAAGCTGCAACAGGCTGTGCAGAGACACCCACCATCCCTGGAGGTATTTAAAAGATGTGCAGACTGGCACTTGGGGGTTCGTGGGTTAGTGATGGATGTGGCAGTGCTGGGTTAATGGCTGAACTTGATGGTATTAGAGGTCTTTTCCAACCTTAATGATTCTATGGCTTTATAGGTTCCTATAATGAAGACATGGATAACTCAAATATTCTGCTACACACAGCACTAAGGCAAACCCTTCAAAAGTACTAACAGAACAAAGTATACCAAGGAATTATTTTGAGACACCATATGAAACATCTGTCCATCATCAGAACTATTATCTAATGCTTTATATAAAAATTCAGAAATATCTGTACACCACCTACTGACCCTCATTACATTAATCTAAAAATGAGCTTGTCAATGATTATTTTTCCCTTATAACAATTCTTTAATGTATAAAATAATGACCTTCAGTTTATGGAAATCTGAATGTATATATATTTAATAATCCAACTAATTTTTGACAGACAAGTGTTCTTGTGTGCCCTGATGACATCAGAATTGTGTTGACAATGCCTAATGTTCATGTGCATGCTTACACCAGAGGAAACCACTGCCATTACTTTCAATGTAGAGACAGAGGAAGAGTGGTGGTACACAGGGGATGAGCAGCCCTGTCAAGCTCACCCAGCAAGACAGCAACAGAGGAGCCTGCATCCAGCCTTGGGTTTTGCCATGTCACAAGAGTCCCACAGTAAATGTGGCAGCAGTATGCATTCACAACACAGCATCTGCCACAGATACACACCTGGAAACAGGTTCCACTTTTGTACAATCTGGTGAAATTAAACTGCTTCCTTTTACTTTGATTTGATAACTGAAACTAAACTTCACTAACTTCCCTCCATCACTGAATAATGTCTTTTGCTGTCTCCCTGTCAGAGCTGCTGTACACAATCCTGTAATGTCTAATCTGTCACTCACTGGGAAACATTTTGGATACTCTAAGGAATACTATGCAAATGTTATTGTATTCCTTTTACTTCAGAGTTAATTCAAATTCAAAGACCAAAGAAATTCTTTATCTAAAAAAATGCAATTCTGCACTGAACACACAGCAACTCAGTCAAATATTTGGGTTTTTAACTTCTGACAAGTTCAGTTTTTACCTTAAACTGTCATGTCATTGTCTCAACAAAGTATAAAGACAGAACAGAAATACCTTGTCTGTGAGAAGTTTGGTAAGATTCTTCTGTTTTCTTGCTAAATACTGATCATATAACTGAGCCAGTTTAGCTGCTAACACATGCTCACGGCTAAAACAGGGATGATGGGTGAATATCAGTCCAGAAATATCAATATCCAATTGAAACAGTCCCTGAAAATCTCCAGGTCCAACAAAATACTGATTGGTAGATGTCATTTTTATTGCCTGAAAGAAAAAAAAAGAATAAAATGGATTTAGAGATTCTTATAACAGTATCTTTCAAGTATTTTCTTTGTCAGAAAGGACCCATTTAGCATTACCTACATTTAAATGCTGAGTCTTAAACTGTTTTAACCTCTTGCTTTATTGACAAGTGGGTGGTACCAAATCACCATGGATACTCTACACAACAGAATTTTTATAGCCCACGTGAGGCTGAAATAAGAAGTCATCTTCCTGTACTGAAGGTTTTGCTAAGCAATGAAGAGAATGACACTGGATTAGAAAAAGCAGAGCCTGCTAGTTCTCTTTTGACACACTGGTTTAGTACTGCTTTGTTTCCTCTTAGAACTGAGCTCTAAGATAGAGTCCAACTCTCACAGAACAGTTCTCCTTGTAGATTAGGAACACAAGGAGCTCTCCTTGTAGATTGTGTAGATTAGGAAATATATTATATTTCCTAATATTTTATATATTGCTTCCCCATTCAAATACCAGGGCAACTCAGAGCAATGAAGGCAAATGAAAGCTTTCAGAAACAAAGCTTAAAAAACCTAATTCAATCCATGCAACAAAAAGACACCCATGGCTTACAGCCTCAAGTTAATGAAATCAGAAGAGAATTAACACTGCTTCCAGCTTGGCTACTCCTGCTCCCTCCCTTATTAGGATCCTTCAGAAGACATTCACCAGAGGTATTATGGTACTGTAAAAGATTGTTAGCTATGTAGTGTTTGTTGTAGTCCCTTCCTGAGAACAGGAAAAAGTGGGATTTGGAGGAAATTTAGCTGCTGCATAGGAACTTATTTAGGAGTTATTTAACTCTTTTATAGGACTGATATAAATGGCCATGAAACACACTTGAATCCACCTGATCCTTCCACATTCAGCTTCTCATCAAAAGATACCATGTATCATAAAAATGGCAACTTTGAATTCCTTATGCTTCAACCATTTTTCTGCCCATAAAGGACAAGCTCAGTGTCTTACCACTGTGACTTAGGTATTTCCATGTTACTGTCCATGTCAACATGGTGTTCCTGAAACATGAGCTCTCTTGGCCTATCTTTACATGATCTAAACAGTAAATTTTTCCTGCCTGCAGAAGCATCCTGCACAGATCTGTGCTACTGGATGCAGCCTGTGGGTTGCATATTTATCACCAACATCAAATGAAAGGCCACATTTAAATTTGTATCAACAACAACAGTCAGAAACATTTGTGTGTCCCAAATGAGCACTCTATTTAAAAGTCTTAAAAGTCAGCTTTTCCAAAGAGTAATAGACTTCTAACAAGCAGAACAATAAAGCTTGCTTCAAGATTGCTGAATGGTTTTAATGAAACTTAATAAAGTAGAACTGATTTAAAGAACAGATATGAAATCACAAAAAACAGTCAATAGTCATGGTTCTTAGCACAAAACCCTTCAGGTCACCAGGGTTTCTGGTGCAGAAGAACTGGGACACTGAATCTCAGGAATCACATATATGAAATATGCTTACCTTTCTATATACTGTTTCAAGTTCTGGTGCAATGCCCTCTTCAAGTGAGAAGATTGGAGGCCTAGTAGAATACTTTTTAATTGGATTGGGTAATGCTATGATTTTGCCATCATCACCAAACCATTCTTTCCCCTACAAAAGAAAACAAAATTATATATTGTTTATTACTTTATAAAGGAATTTCTTGAAAAATTATAATTCTTGCAAAAAATGCAGAATAAAAAGTGACTATGGATTGTTTGTGACTGAAATAACCAAAACTTTCCTAATACACCAAAATGAAATCTGCAAATATACCAGAGGTAAGTTTTGAAATTAAAAGACCAAGATGTTGCTCAAACTTTGATTATATTGATTTATTTTTCCTTCAACATTCAGTTTGATAGATTTGAAAAAAAAAATCAATACGTCACTTATTTAAATGTTATTTTCTTAAATCACTAAAATGGAAATAATTTTAAGTCTTGTTTTACACAAGAGCTAAATGGCAGCTCAGATGATTCATCAAAGCACCTCTCAAATCTTCTAGACCAAAACCTGAACTACTTAAACAACACCTATAAAAGCAGACCAGTAAGTATTTGACACAGCAATTGCTATCCACGGCTTCACATGTTCACCATTGCCCTCATTCATCCCTCTCCTCCCTTTACCTGGATTCAAATACAGCTTAAATTAGTGCAGCTGTCCAAGGATGCTGCCCTACCCTGTTAGTTCCATTCCTGTTTTAGATACCTTGTATTTATATTTATTATTACTTTCAATATCAGATCATTGAGCCAAATGTTGATGTGGTAACACCATGAAGTCAAGCAGAAAACTAACTGGGTTCCAACTGCCCATTCAAAAATTTTAGATCCAAATGTTCCCAATCTGATTAGCAAAAGCACATGAAGAATACACAGAATCACACAAAAAAAAATAAAGGGCAGCTACTGCTCAGGAGTTTAAGTCTATACTGAATACACATCTTACCATGTATAGGATGATAATACAGGTGGACAAAATATATCCAAGCTACTTTCCCAAGTCTATTCCAAGTCTTCAAGAAATACTTAAAAATCTGAAAGGATTCTAAAACCTCTCTGATAATATATACCAATATTTAATCAGCCTTACAGCCTGATCAGTGATCTGTTCCCCAGCAGGCTACAAGCAGAGCCAAGAAAAGACAACAGTTTTGTAAGATCCACTCTGATGTTCTGACTTTAGCTTACACTAAAAACAGACTCCTAAAAAAATATGTATTTCCCAACATCTGATGCTGCTAAACATTTTGAAGATGAAAGCTCCATATTAGCATGACCATCCACTTACTTAACTATAACAAAAATAAGATACTTATAAAGATATAAAAATATACTGATAAAAGTTACAACTAAAAAGGTAGCAGTGACTTACTTGGTCCTGTCTGAGTATTCTGTTTTCTAAAATATTTTGATTAGACTGTGATACAATGGGCCTTTCTCCAGTGTAAAGACCTTCATCCTCAAGGTACCTGGGCTGCATATTTCTAGGCATCTTCTCAGAAGCAGGCACTAATGAGACATTAAGAAGAAAATCATGTAAAATATCTTGTAACTGTAGTTTTAGTTTGTTAATTCTTGAAATGATCGGCACTGTATATTAAGTATGCTGTCAGAAGTATTTTACTAATAGGAAAAAAAGAAATAAATATAGAATTGAAACAGGTCCTTATCATAATCAAGACAGATCTCTCATATTAGTACCATCAAGTGTCACAATTCTAACAAACCAATAACTAAAAATTTCTTTACAAAAAATACTTCAAGTTACTTTAGTGTTAATGGTTACTTGCAGAACAGTGTAAAAAACCTCGAGCAGCAACTGACTAGAGAAGCATTTCTAAGCCTTTCCAATGGAAAATGAAACTTTCAGACTAATCAGACCTTCAGTTAATAAATACTTTGCTTAAGCTAGTCTCATACAAAATATAAAACATGCATAAAAGAGTTATGTTAGCCAAATGACAGCAGGTGGAATTTGTTCTGAAGACCTGCCTGCAAGGCTGTTTCATTGTGCGTATGGATTCAGCACTTTTCAAGAAGCAATCTCAAAACAGGGAAGGATTGTACTGAGGGTTACAACAAAAGTTTTCCCTTAAATCAGAACACACTGGATCACACAGGAAGTAGTCAGAACTAAAGTACAAGACATGAAAAAACAGAGGCATACAATGTCAAATGTTATGACATTGCACTGCATGCTGTACTGGTACCATTCCAGTATACACTGGGAGACTTGTTTCTATTTCTTCCAGTTCAAATATCAAATAGCAAGTGATACTATAAAGCAATTTTTTGGGACTTTGAATTACTGTGGGAATAAAGCAAAAAAGTCAAAGATATGATCTATGCTGTATACATTAAATAACAGCAGAAGAGGGGCTAGCACCTTGCACTTCCTACAGACAGCAGTGAGGAAATTACCCCAAACCAACTGAGGGGCCCTGAGTACACTTGCCAGTGCAGCAGGTGATGACCTGCTGAGGTGTGCATGCCTCCAGTTAATCCATCTGTCAGCCTTTTTCAGACTCAACTGGATGAGCAGTGTCAGAGAGCTGCAATTAAACATCTCTCTCTGCTGCCAGAGGTAGTCAACACAAGATTTACTCAGCAGATCACAGGGTGCCATGCTATGCAAAAATCCAGGAACTAGATGGATAAGCACAATCTTCATACCTGCTAACATGCTGGGAATGAAGAGAAATTCTTTTTCCCTTTTCACTTGCTCAGTGTAGTTTTCACAATCAACAGGTTTCACTACTACAAGGTCTTCATCTGTCTGCCCTATGAATAAATCATCATCTTTCACTAGGCGTACGTCGTCATCCTATAGTTTAAGTGCAAACATCTCTGTTAGTTTGTCTGTTTCTTAAGAAAGTTTCTTAAGAAAGTACACTTTGAAAATTTTTAAGGAAAGCAAAGATGCTGTTTTATATAGACTAATAAAATTAACAAAGTCTGAATAAAAAATATTAACATTTATCCTATAGTTCTCACCATTTCATCCTCCTCTTGTTCATCTTCATGAGTTTCGACACATTCCTCCTCCACCTCTTCTTCTTCACTTAATCCATTCTTTTTCCTGGCTCCAGCTTTCATTTTCTCTGGTACAGCATCAAAATTGAAGGTAAAGAAATTATATGCTTCTTCCTCAGAAGGAAAATCATTCTGGAACTAAAAAAAGAAGACAAAGATACTGCATGATGGTATTTTAAGAAAATTAGAGCAAGTGAATAAATTGAATAAATGTTCCTATTAATAATATGAAATAGCAAACATTTATAACAAGGTAATTGTTATTGTATCTCAAACATAACTCATTCAAATACTGAAGTTAACTGAAATTTGTAAACAATTCATGAAACTTTCCCTATTTCTATATATTCATTCAATATTTCTTGCAAAGTTTTGTTTAAAAAAGTTTTTATATTTAAAACAATATTAAATTTAATTAAAATTAAAAACAATATTAATTTCAAACAATATTAAATATATTTAAAAGTTTTTATATTTAAAACAATAAGAATTTCAACATTCTTATTGTTTTAAATATAAACCATTTGTGAATCAGAACACCAAAGTTTAAGTTCTGGCCACACTGCAGATACCCAGGTAAATTATATGAAGAGAAATTTCTAATGGCCTTTTGCCTCTAAAGGATCCCAGACCCTTCAGCATTAGGAAGAATCCCCTAAGAAAAGAATTAACATTACTACTTTGTTGCTAATAACTATCAATATACTAGTTGGTAAAATGCTTTAACTGCCAACTGGTGGCACTCAATAAAAAGGATTTAAACAGAAGACACATTTTTCCTGGAAACTCCTGTAGTGTCCAGAAGGATTTACTAGAGCTTTTTGGGTTTTTTAATCAAATGACCCAAAACCATTCTTACATTTGATGACGGTTCCTTTTATATACATCAATTATTGGCATATACTGCTTGTGAATTTTTAAATTAAATAAAAGCTCCACTGCTTACGACTGAATTCTGTCTCCTTCTTCAAACAGAATCGTGAAGCCATATAAATGCTAAATTAAATTAATATTCATTATTGAAATGGAGGAATTGGTACTTACTGTTGACTTTTGCTTAAGCTTTTTTACAGAATCACGAAACTTTACTTTTGATGGTAAGTGTGATTCACCCTCTGGCATCTCCCTGAAATTATCATCATCAGACTGCATAAAAACATATACATAAGTTTTAGCATACATTCAGTGAACCATAAAAAATACAAACAATTGACTACATTTATTGGGTATTGCATTTTTACAGAAAAAAAAACCCAACAAAAAAACCATCACCACTGTGCTAACAAATGGATTCCATATTTATTTTACAAGGGTACATCTTACTATTACTTAATTCCTTTGGGTCAAGAAATAGACTGTAGAGTATGAAGAAATGGTTCACTGCATAAATGACAGTAGCTGTCCTCACTGCTGATGGGATCATTGTTTCTGCACTCCTGAACAATCACATGCTGATGTCCAAAGGGAGAGTGGGGAGGCAGCAATGGAAGCCCTGCCCTCGGGCACACAGCCCCAGCAGGGCAGCAATGCCAGGGGAGCTGCTGCCAGGGACTGCAGCCCAGGTAAGGGAATCAGGGCACTTCTCAGACAACCCCTGCTGCACTCAGGAAAAACCTCTCTGGTATTGTTTAAAACACGTGTGGTCGTTGCTTGGGTGCTGAAATACACACTTGATTATTTATTTTATTCTTTCAAACAATTATTGCTAGGCTACTCTCTAACTCCATGGGTGACACACCCCTGCCTTTACAAGAAAAGAGGTATCATGTTTATCCACTCCCAGTCCTCTCCAGGCTTATGCGTCCTACACTAAGATCACTGGAAAGGTCACTGGCTCTGAGGTTGCTTCAGCAAGTTCATTTAAGTGCTTCAAAGTGATTTTCATCAGGCTTAACCAACAAAAACACATCTACCACTCTATCAGTTCTTCCATTCTATCTGTTCTTCCTCTTTGTGGCTGGAATTGTTAGATTAAAGGAAGACAATTCTTAAGTATACCTGTATTACACCTATATTTCAAAATAGTAATATCAAAATAAAATGTCAGACTCTGTCAATCTGATGGCCATTGTTTAAAAACAATGCCTTGTGTATAAATAAGTACAAGAGACAAAACCAACATGTAGGTTTCACATATACTTGATATAAAATTAATAAACAACTATAATTAAAGAATATCACTTCTGCATTTTCCTAATACAAATATATTAAAACAGCACTACTTAACTGAAAGCTGTCATAATTACTTATTATAAGATAACATTGCCAAGAGTCTTCCCACAACATACATGAAATGGCAATTCTCCCCTAGACAAGTGATTTAGCCAGGCTAAATCATATTGTTTGGAATTCCATATAAAGGTGTTACTGCTATATGCTGTTATTTCCTGGGAATAACGCATTCTTTGGAACACATTTTCTACAGGCACACAATCTTTCTGTGAATTCTGAAGAACATGAGTGGTGATTCTGCACAGGCAGAGCTTTTCTTGTTTTTTTTAATACAAAATTAATTTCATAACAAAAAAAAAAGCTTATACAAAAAAACCAATCAATATAAAATGGTAACAAGGAAATACAATAAAATACAATGACAAAGTTAATACCCAGCATTTAGCAATTGCACTGTTCAAATTTATATAAAGCTCTATTACAGTGGGAGTTTTATTTATATAAAGCTCCTGTTATAGTAAATTTCAAATACTTCAAGGCATCTTAAGCAACAGAAGTCATAAACCTCTAAATGACAGAATTTTCCCATGATGTCCATACTATAATGTAAGCAACTTATTACTGTTAAATACATACAACAAAAACAATAATCAGAATGGTTCCCTTCTGCTTACTAATTCAAACAGCAGCATAATTTTGTTAAATGAAACTGATCTTCAAGAGTGTGCAGACTTTGATTTTTTACATGTTTCACACTCACTTTCTTTTGATAATAATAGCAAGATAGAATGCACATTTTTACCGTTTTATCCAGTCTGACTCCTGTTTTTTTTTCTCTGATGCCTTTTAAGCGCCTTGGTTGTGGACTGGGGTCTTCTTGTGATAAAGAAATTTCAGCTTTTGTCTAAGCAAACAAATGAAAAAAATGTTTAGCTGTAACAGAAACAGAAATAGATCAAAGCTACAATGATTCCCAGGAACTCAACACTTACTTGTATTTGTGTTAGGGACAGAATCTCTAATTATAAAATCAGCTTAAGTGATTTTCCAGATCCATATATTAATGCACCTTATTAAATTGTACAGCAAGCACACAAAGAAATTCACTGCTTTCAAAATAGTGTAAGAAAATTTTTGACAACACAGAAGGAACTTGTAATTATTGTATCATCTGAATTACAAAACAATGATACCTTTTATGTTACTATCAACAAATTAAATATAGACTTTAGAAAACAGCAATACAGAATGTAACTGTACTGATGAACTGAGGACTCTTTCAGCTTCAGAAATAAAAAGCAAATATCCCAACTCAAATCCACATAGCATAAGGCAAGTAAAATGAAGTGGGTGTTCCTTATAAGACTGAGGTCAACCAAACAGGATTTCTGAAGGATTCTCACCCTTGCTGCTTTCAGTTTCTCTCTCATTCGCTGTCTAACAGAAAGCTCTGCAAAGCTTGTTCTTGATGTAGAAGGAACAGGTGGCAACTCTGAAACAGAGAAAATATGGTAAGGTGTTTAAATTAAGTATTTTCTGAAAGAAATTTATGGAAAATAAAACCATTTATACTGGAGTCCCACATTCCAACAGAAAGAATTTGGATGAGAAAATATGAATGAATGAAACATTTTTTTGGAATCCAGTCTTTACAAAGTATAATTTAAATGTCTTGAAACTATAACAGATCTATCTTTCATTATATACTATGAACCACTGTGAGAAATGCTTAAGCAACTTTTAGTCCACTAACATTCAGAAAAGAAAAATACATTAAGATAAACCTCACCACCACTGATTGTACTCAGAATCACCAAGAGATTTGGGGGAATTCTAGTATTTCCAAATTATACAATTTATTACCTGTATTTGTTGAAAAGAAAATTTCATTGTATTTGGAAACTTTCAAAGGAATGAACAAAGTGCTAACCCCCTTTTTTGCACAAATTTTTAGCATCTGCTTCAATCTAACACCTTTAAAAGATTTATTAATAATTTGAATGGTGCAATAGTGTTTATCTGTGTACAGAAAACACAAGCAAGAATTCTCAGGAAGTCACATGTTTCTCAAAGATGGCCTTTGAAAGTTTTTGGAATTGAGAAAAAACTAGCAATTTCTGAAACTTCAGGCTCATGAAAGATTGCAGTACACATAAAAAAGGCTCTGTCTGCTGGAGATGGAAATGATGAACTTTAATTGTAGTATGAAAGGTGGGTATACACTGGAAAAAAATATAACTTTTTATTCTAGCACTGGAACTGAGTCCCTTAAACAGTTATGGAACCTTCACCAGCACAAGCTTTTAAGTTAAAAAAACAAAAACAAACAAACAGATAAACTTCAACCCTCAAAGAAACTCAATCAAGCTAAAAACCCCACCAAACTCAGGTATCAAGACTTAGAAAAAAATATTTCAAGGAAGAAGCTGGTCTAGAGTTACCTTTAGATTTTCCTCATGTGAATTTTTTCTACCATTTAATTCTGTTCAGTTAGCATGCAAAAACATATTCTATTTCATTGCAACAAATGTGTCATTTCAATTCCATTCTGATACATGCAAACTAGAAAGCAACAGATCAGATGATCTGAAATCCTTTACAATTGTCTGTAAACATTTCCAGACAAGCTAGATGAACAGTGTAAACATACAAAATTAGGGCAGAAAAAATCTGCTGCTACTTCAAGCACCTCATAAAGCATCAGAACTTATGCTCTGTATGCAGAATTCTTTACAGTTCACCTGTTCCTTGAGACAACAGGGTCTTTTCTATACATAATGAAAACCATTTTAAGGCTTTGGTTGTTGCATCAAATACTGTGAGATACTGTCATTGAAAAAAAATTACCACATTAAAAATTTTAACCACATTAAAAAATGGTTTAGTTACTTTATTTCTCTGGACATACACTTTTGCTCTGTTGTGAACAGCGGGCTCTACAGCCAACCAAGTTGTGCTCAACTTCAAAATATATCTTGGAAGTGAAGAAAGTAAAACTGATATCCCTGAACACATTACTTTGCAGGATCACCATCAGAAGGCTGAAAAAAATCCACACCATGTTTTGGCTCCTACAGTGGCTCTGTATTTTACATCAGGCAGATCTAACAAGTTTGCTGGATAGTCAAACTGGAATTAAACCTGAGAACCTGAAAATGCCATCTAGTGTTTTCCCTTGATTTCATCTGCACTCAGAGGGGGCCAAAGCCATTGGATGTCAGTGTGGCTTCAAAGCTCTCTGCACTGACTCTGCACTCGAACTTCTGGGAGTGTCTCAACTACAAGACAGATGTCAATGCTGTGACCGAGCATCAGTTACCTGAATGAAAACAGGGGATGGCAACTTCCAGAACAGATCCTAGAAAAACTGCTGCATTTTTCATGGATGCAACTGCATAAATGCATAGTAAGACACAAGCCCAAAAACGAAGAAAAATTTACAGCAACTCTGCAGCTGTGCTGGCTTCACAAGGCAATAACTGCCAGACACAGACTTTTTATTTAAAGCAATTCTTCTTTTGAAATTCTTATTTACTAGTCTAACTAGTGGACTGACATACAGCCATGTCATTCCATTTAAGAAAGATATAAAGGCATTAAGCACACATATAATTGAATTAAGAGTAAAATACTGAATTTCTGAAAACAGATTGCAGTAAAAAAACAGTAGAGACTGACTGAATGTTTGAAAGACTAATACAGAAATCATGCTGAATAGTAAGTGAAGAAGTAGCTGACGGACATGTTTAAAGAAAAGCTTGCCATGGTGGGCCAAGAATAATAATCATTCCATGCTAGAAGAAAATAAACCACCTATTTGATGGACATGACAAATTGATGATTCCAGAAAAATTATCTACTTCCCACTTGTTTTAAAATACAGTTCTCTTTTCCTGAAAAAGGCAGTGTGGGGGTGTATATACTTTTAACACCACAAATTTAACATAATATGGTGACAACTATGACAAACTAAAAAGGCCTCAGAATAGAAGTGATGTATTATCACAGGCACTAAAATAAAAGCAAAACCAGATAGTGGAGCAAACAGACAATGTAGAACTTTTCAATGACACCTGGAAAACTGCAAGGTGAAATTATTATTTTACTTTTGAATTGTTAGTTATCACTTGGCAAGAAGATGAGAATCAGAAATTCATACACAGATCATCACTCCAACAAAGGAGTGAGAATCTCAAATCTACTTTCACTTGATAACTGGGCAACACAACAGCTAACAGCAGTTGTCAGCATATTCAAAACTATAACATGTAAAGCATGGACATTTATTTATAAATCTGTGAAACTGAATCCTCGAGAGGTGAGGGGAAGTGAAATAAGTTTTGAATAGATACATGAAGGCTTCAGCTCAAAGTGTAGTCTCTCTCAAAATGTGAGATGCAACTTCAAAAAACCCAACCAAATAGGTGGACAAATTATACTGCAATTAAGTAAACCAATGCCACAGTCTATCCAGAATATCACATGCTGTACTTTTCCCTTGATCATAGGAAGCTTGCAAAATCACAGGTATTTTGGAAGCAGAAGTAACAGAGCAAAATACTTAGGAAAACAAAACATTTATCACATATGGAAACTAGCGACTAGTTTTTTTTCTGAAGAGTACTGCTGAGCTGTTCTGTTTATTCTTGGAAAATATGCTTCTGTAAAAGAAAATAACCATCACTAGAGGGTGCCTCCATTTCCCCATGCAATCAACTCTGAAAATTGTTTGGACTCTATCTGTCAACAGCATAGCACTTCCTAGCACAAGCTGGTACAGTGAGACTCAAAAAACTTACTAAAGAAATGTAGGCAGACACTGAAGAGCTGGAAACACCCCTAAATTGTAAATGTCTTTAAAAATTTGTCTGTACCATATTTTGTTAAAATGTGTTTAAGGACAGTAAAATGTGTTTAAGGACATTTTATTTTGGTAAAACTTGACATTGATGAAAAACCAAGTATATTTAGACTTCATTAGATTTTTATTCCACTGAAATATTCTGCTCTTATTTAGACCTTTTATGCATTCTATTTAGGTAAACCATAAACCCATGCAGAAAGATTAGACACCCAGTTCTAGCAGTTTCCCACCACCACATCACTCTCTTACACCCTCTTATGTTGTAGGAGTATTTAATGTGCGACATTAAAATACCTGCCAATAAATCCAGACATCTTCATACCCATGAGAAACACTTCAAGCACAAATTATGTGGTTTACAGTACCATTAGGACTGGAAGGCACCTCTGGAGATCAACCAGTCCAACCCCCATGGCAAGGCAGTCACCTAGAGCAGCTTCCACAGGAATGTGTCCTGGTGGGTTTTGAATATCTCCAGAACGGGAGACTCCACGACCTCCCTAGGCAGCATTCTCCAGTGCTCTGCCACCCTCTATGTAAAAAAAGTCCTTCTCATGTTGAAGTGAAACTTTTCAGTTTATGACCACAGCTCTGTGTCCTGTCGCTAGGCTCCACTGTAAAGCCTGGCACCATCCTCCGGGCACCTGCACTAATGAGATCCCTTCTTGGTCCTCTCCAGACTAAACAGGCACAGCTCCCAGAGTCTCTTTGTGTGAGAGAAATAGGCCAGACCCCTCAGCATCTTCATGGCCCTCCACTGGACCTTCTCCAGTAGCTCCATGTCTTTCCTAGTACAGAGGAGCCCACAGCTGGACACGGAACTCCAGAAGTGGCTTCACTAGGGCTGAGTAGAGGGAGAAGGTCACCCCCTGGACCTGCTGGCCACACTATTCCTGATGCACCCCAGGATACCACTGGCCCTCCTGGCACAAGAGCACTGCTGGCTCATGGACAGTTAGTCATCCACCAAGGCTCCCAGGTCCTTTTCAGCAGAGCTGCTCTTTAGTAGGTCAGTCCCCAGCCTGTGCTGGCACTTGGGGTCATTCCTCCCCACGTGCAGGACCCTACACTTGCCCTTGTTCAACCTCACTAAGTTTCCCTCTGCCCAGCTCCAGCCTATCAAGGTCCCACTGAATGGCAGCCCAGCTCTCAGGAGCAGCAGCCACTCCCCCAGTTTGTACCACCAGGAATCTGCTGAGGGTACATTCTATCCCACTGTCCAGGTCGTTGAGAAACAAACTGAGTAAGACTGGACTCACTATTGATTCCCAGGGAATGCCACAGACCAGAGGCCTCCTACTCTGCTGACCATGACCCTCTGAGCTCTGCCATTCAGCCAGCTCTTGACCCACCTCACTGTCCATTCACCTCACCCACACTTCCTGAGCTTACCTGCAAGGACACCATGGGAGACAGTGCAAAACCCTTGTCAAGTCAAGACAGACAGCACCCATTGCTCTCCCCTCGTATGTAAAAACCGCAAGGGCTTTTTATAACCTAACCATATTTGAACGCGACAGGAGCACGTCGTTTGAGTGCAGCGCTGCCCGTCCGCTCGAAGCCCGAGCTGGCCCGGCGGTGACAAGCACAGACCCCAGCCCTGCGAGGAGCAGACCGCAGCAGCGCTGCCCTGTGCGGCCGGGGGGAGCCTCGGAGCGGAGCCGCGGCCCGAGAGCAGCGCGGGGGCTCCACAGCGAGGGGCCGGCAGCCGGAGCCGCGCCCCGCCGCTGGGAGTCACTCACCGCGCACCGTCTCGGGGGCGTCGCTGGGCCGTGCTGCCATGGTGCTGCTGCGCTCCGCCCGCGGCCCGCCGGGACCCGCAGCCTCCGGCGGCGGCAGCGGGGAGGGAAAGGCGATGGCGGCGGCAGCGCGGCCCGGCCCGGCCCGGCGCGGAGCGGGACCCGGCGCGGAGCGGGGCAGAGCGAGCGCGCCTGCGCGGGGCTGCGCGTGCGCGGGGCCGGGAGCGCGCGGCGGGGCCCCGGCCGGGACAGACCGACTGAGGGACAGACAGACAGAGAGACACCGGGCTGCACACCGATATATTTTATATATATCTGCCTTATCTTTACAGTAATCTCCTCACAGCATAGGGGTTTGGGCTTTCTTTTCCCCTGCTGACATTTTACCGTTTAAGCGTGATTACCTCAAAAGCTGCTCTGCGTGTGAGAAAACAAAGTAACTTCGTGGTTTTGCAAATCTACGCACGGCTAAATATATTTAACCAATAATTTGAAGGTAATTTAAACTAAGTGTGGATCAATACGAAATAGAATTAAAACAAAACAAAAACAAAACAAACAAAAAACCCCCCAAAACCAACAACAACAACAACAAAAAAACCCACAAAAAAACCTTAAAAAAACCCCCAAAAACCCCACAAATCCAGAACACGTTAAGGGTACCTAGTTCCAGCAGTGGTACTTAAGAGTTGCAGCGTATTTGCACAGAAATTAATTGTGCCGATCTGAAAGAACTAGAATGGTACTGACAGGTGGGAATAGCTTAAAAGAAAGTCTTGGCTTACTTATTTCACTTTTCACAGCTATATATATAAATATTCCTATTATCCTCAGTGAAAAATGATCACATAACATATATGTCGCTATGAACTGGACACTAACCTCCATGATTATCACAGGGATTCTTCACTGCAGTTCGCCTGGGCAGTGGCTGATTCCTGACTATCACAAGCAACACAGGAGTTACTCATAACACATGAGCTTTAATATGTGCATAATGATCACGAGAGACATTCCACCTGACGTTTTTCCCCCAGCCACTTAAATTACACTATTTAACATACAGGTGTAGTATGTTAATAAAACTTTATTTTTTAATAAAGGAATGATTAAAAATATATGTATCCATTTCTATATAATAGAGAATTACATATAATTCCATATAATAATGAATAATGTGGGCCAGTATCTGCTGTATGAACACTTTTGTTTTTGTTTTATTTTTTTTTTACATAAACAACCCATCCATAAAGCCCACTGCAATATTCAGATATTCAGATCACAGGGATGTGTTCAATCCCTTTTCTCTCAGCTTTCAGCATTGGACTGAAATCACTTCTACCCACCAAATTACTTTGGTTTTGTTTGCACTGCAAAGTAGCTGTATTTGGTTACAAGCATTGGGGGAAGTTTTACATTTATATCTACACAACTCAGTTTGTTGCTGCCCTTCCTGCAGGATCCTGTCCTGCTTTGCCTTTCCCAGATGGAAAACCATCCATGGCAGTAACTTGTTCCTGGCACAAAGCTTGTGCCAGCCTGGCTGCACCCCTGCAAAACCCAAGGGCCGGTGTGCTGTGCTCACGGATTGAGTAAATCACAACAGCATCGTTTATTCTGGATATGAAAATCCCCATGAAACAACTTGTGGGAGTGAAATGTGGGGCCTTTTTGTGTACCTGGCTAAATGTTCTTTGGCAAGAGGGCTAAGTGAGGCTGACACAGGTCACCTGTGGTCTCCTTGTCACTTCTTTGTACTGGGTGTGTACAGGCTCACACATCCTTGTTTCAGAAAGTGCTTCCAGCCCAGCCTAGAAGATGCAGTGATCTTCATATCCCTCCTTATCTCTCAGGAGGGACCAAATGAAAAAGTAGAAGTTTTCTCCTGCCTGAGGCTCAGCTTCAGCAGCTGCTGGCCTCAAGTATTATCAGAGTTCCTAATATATCTCAACTAGCACAGGGAGCTGAACTCACCCTAAGCAAGTGGCTTTCCCAGACAAATGAAACTCCCTCCCAAACCAGCTGTGCATTTGCCTCAGCACCACTTCCCTCAGTGTCTCTCACCAAGCTAAGGGTTATGTATCTAAAAATGGCCACATTTCCTTGCTGCTGGCGAGGTTCATTAAACACCCTCTTCACGGCACAAAAAGTACAGCACTGCAAGGAGCAGCAGCCTTTTTATCACTTGGCACATAAATCTCTTTTTCATATCAAGCTTTATGTATCAAATTTAAAGAGTCTTTCCTAAAGGCACATGTAAATGTAGCACACTGACAATGTTGAAGAAGTGCTTTATGGCAGCTTTCTTTAACAATTTGGTAGCGTTTCTTGAAGTTAAGTACTATAACAGACACTTTAAAATGTAATAAACAACTGGATGCAAGAACTATAAAGCTCTCCAGTAGCTCAGAGGTGGTTTCCTAGTACTGAAAACTAACAACAGTAACACAGAGGTTTCTCACACTGCTCTTTAAAAAAATTATTGCATCAAAAGTACCTAGAAAACGATTTTGAGGATTTTGTGTTACTTAAATCTGTCTCATTCATGAAAGTACACTAAATGCAGTGACACTGAAACAGAGCTTAGGAAAATGTTTGCTTCCTACCTGGGTTTTCTTGTATAGCAGCTCTTGGATCACACACAAGAGCCAAACACCACACTCCCCCTAAAAGCAATGCCCCAGCTGTGCTTTTAAAGAGAGAGAGTCAGATTTCCTGCTTAAACCACTAAAATACTTCTGGCAAACTTCTTTTTGTAAACAATTTCATCTATGGTAAAAGGAAAATCATAAAAAAAATATGGAGAGGATGCAGCTCCAACAGACCTTTTCAGTTACTGCAGTGATTTTAAAAAGCAAATATCCACAGTATATTTTTACACGGTCAAGGATGGTTATTTCAGGCTGAAATAAAATAAAATAGTCACTCAGCCTAACTTTAAGCATCTAACTTTGTTAAATTATCTGCCTTAATTTCTGTGTACTGCTTCTAAAGTAAGTGCAAGAGTGGCACAGACCTTCTTGGGACTTGTGTGAACCAGAGCAGTGATTCCTAAATACCAATCATTTATGGAAGAGACCAGTTCACGCTGTTGACTACAGAGAGGTGTCAAATCTCTGATTCAGACTATGTGACAGCATTCCAGCAAGTAAATATTTTTTAGGTTAGTTTAGAAACCCTTATTTTCACTCTGAAAAAAAATCCCTGGAAACTTCATTAAGGATGAATCCTTGAAGTTGATGGTTTGTAGCCAGTTGTTTTCCTAGTGCTCTCTTTGTTCCAGTGCATTAAAGTACTTGGAGTAACTACTGCAGATGCCATTATTCTTTACAGGGAACCTTTACAAATCAGCATCAGCCTCAGCAAACTTCTTAGCTTGTCATTTGGGGGAAAAATTACAGGAAACATGGCAGAGTTAAAAAGATATCATCTCTCAGAAGCTGTTATTGGCTAACAGGCTTTTTGCCACTCCAGGATTAAAAAATTTATTAGTAAATTCTCAGAGTAAGAAGACAAATCATAACTTTCTAGAGTTATCAATATGCTTTAATAATCCTGTAGCAGAAAAAAAAAAGGATATGAAGTCTATGATAGTTGTTCTAGAGCCTGCTTAAAGGGAATCACAGTCTTGAAGCCCTTGTTGGAGAAACAGAGGAGAGATGGATTATCTGCTTGTTAAATGCTCACAACCAGCATATATTGATACTAGGAATGGCAGAAATGTCAGCACTGTGAGATGCTTTGTAAAAATGTGGATTATCTTATATACCATCCCTAATTTTTGTAGCTACAATTTTTGTAGCTTTCCTGTCAAGTCTGGAGGAGAGTATTTTCTGCTGCACTGGATTATTAATAAAATAATTTCTTATTTTAACATGTGTATTAATATCTCTAGTATGATCAGAGTAAACAAAATTGAGACTACTAAATGGAGTTACTAGACCTATTTATAATTGTCTGTATATAAACAGTCCCTATGACATCTGAAGGTCTATTACTGTGAAATTTTAGTAGCTGGAGTCACTTGAAAAGAGATGGATAAATAGCTTCTCCTTTCTGAATACTATACTAAGAAGGAAACCATGGGAAGAAGTAAACATAGTAGTTAAAAAAGATTAGGAGTATGCATTTTTATTTGTAAAAAGAGGAGCTGTCATAGCTAGAAAAATCTGATATGAGAAAAGCTTTCAGAAAAGGGAAAGATATGTAGTAGGGGGACAGGTTTCTTAGGGCAACATGCACAGCACACATCTCTTTTATCTGCTAAGAATCACTGCATGTGGGACTGTGGAAATGATCCAGTGGGTGAAACTTCATACAAAATTTTGGCAAGAACTCAGGTTCAAGATCTTGTTTTGCTAATAAGTCTGTGTCCCAGCAATATACTCCAGTATCAGAAACAGTTGTACAAACAGCTTAAATAGTGGACAAACATGAGCAGCATTTATCTGAAGAACATTAGTATGGGACCCTAAAGGAGTAGTCAGTCCTTTGGTTAACAGGATGGAAAGCTGCTTAAAAACACATGTCAGTACAGTGACTCTGCTCACAGGAGACATACCCAATCTGAACCACATGTGTTTCCTGGGGTGGAGAACAAGTCATTTATCTTGGTCAGCTTTATGAAAAATGGCCAGCCTGATGCCATTGATCACACTGGGCAGCAGACTTAGTGCTGCACTGAGGTGCTGTGAGCTGCTCTGCTGTGTTAGGTGTGACATGTCACACTTGGCCATTAATTGCTGTTTTGGCTTTTAGAACAGGCACAGTAGATGGCAGCTTGGAGTGCCCACGGTGCAGGATGCTCCAGAGAGGGCAGTGGCATCATAAGTTCAAGAGTTCAGAGTTCAAACATTTTAAAACTCAACAGGGGACAATGAGCCATGGAGTTATTTCTCAGGCTTTGAGGGTAATCTAACGTTTGCTTTGCCATACACATCTCTTATTGCCTGCCTAGAATCAAAGTCAAAATTTGTAAAAAAAACCAGAAGGGAAACAGCAAGTGTTACCAGCCACATACAGCATCTATAGAATACGAGTACATGTTGCTGTATTCTTAGAGTAGGAATTTAGGTATTGTGTGCTACCCTACAGTGATCCCAGTTTCAGGGAGGTTACAAACAAGAAAGAACAAACTCTGCTCATCTTAATTATTTTTAAACTTACTTACTTACAACACCTTATTCCAACATGACAGAAATCTCAGCATTTCTTGTAATTTGTCACATGCAGTTTAGAAGTCTGTGTTCACACATCCGAACGTCTGACAAAATGTGCATGAAGGCAGGTGGAGCATGGAAGGGAAATCAACATCAGTGGTAGGAAAGTTTTCAGATGATGAAAGCGATTGTTGTTCAGCTCAAAAGTTTTAAGTCCTCTTCACTTTCTTCTGAGCCTAGAGATAACACTTCATTAGAAGTAGTGAAATAAAAATCACTGCTGGTACATTTCCTTCATGCAACTCACTCATTTCTAAAAAATCACACATTTTTCTTGCAAAAAAATCACTTAAGAGCCCACTGAGAACCATGGTTCATTTGTGTTTTTTAAGAATTCAGTATTTTTGTCCCTTTGTTAAGATGTAATAAACAAGGTTATTCTACCACAGAGATGATTTTACAAATTCTGCCTTATATTTTTTATTTGACTTAGGATTTAAGACAGACTCTTTAAAGCTGAAAAGGAACAAATTTATTATTTTTTACTTTGGCGTAAGCAGAATCACTCCAGGATTCACTTAAGTATCCTTAAAAATGTAAATATTTTTTATATACTTATGTGTATTGAATTTGGAGGTATGAGAGGATGAGTAGCCCATCCTAATATATTGCAAAATTTTCTGGAGACCAGCCAGGTTCAGGTTACTTCAGTTGAAGTTGTCCCAGGAGGAACCTGAGCAATACTTCATGGTAGTTCTGCCAAGAGGACACTTCCATCATTATCAGGGTACTTCTCATCAATCCACATCTTCTTTCTAATTTTGAGACATATAAATTGCCAAATTATATTATGCCACTTTTTCCATTTAGCAGATTGTTCTTGAGGAGCAGACATCTTATTTAACTGTTGCCATCTCAAGTTAGAGGCTACCCTAAGTTAGTAACTTAGATGCAGGTGAATACATGGGTACCTCCTGATTCCTTCTTTCTTAATAGAAGTCTCTAATACAAGAGATTTGCGAGGTCAAATTACAAGGTCACCCAAGCAGAGATTTGCCCCACCTATTTCTTTGCACTGGTAACAGGAGAGCCAACAAATAATTTAACCCAGTGTTATTCAAACTTTTAGAAATTAAAGTCAGGTAAGAGAAATTTTGCACTAATACTAGCTGCTGCATGAGCAATCTGCATGGAGGAAAAATCTCTACCTCTTCCAGCAGGTAGCTGCCAAAATTATACCAGAATTATACTCAAAATTGAGGAATATGAGCCAAATAATCTAAGACATTTTCTCTTTGTGAATATTTGCTATTAAAATATATCTGTATAATATATAGATTTTTCCCTTTTCCCTTAGGTAGTAAGTTTCATTAATTGATCTGATGTATGCAGCTAGGACAAAACCAGGTATCAGTGACCAAGGATTTTGTGACAGTACTTTGAAATTTCTTCCTGTGGATGTGAGGAAGAATTATGCTCTGAAATTCAGAAATGCTGGTATAATCTCTGTTGGGAGTGTTGACCTAAGGAATTACAGAAAAATGTATAAGACCCCTAAATGCTCTCTGAGCTGAAGTCTGGGTAGTTTATGCTGAAAGGATTAATTTGCTTATTGAAAGCATTACTCATTGGTAAAGACAGTGGTATATTGCTTTCTCAACTCTATTTTTTCCTCTTTACTTTCATGTATTATGTCTTGGATGGGACTCATCAGCTACTGAATGACATATCCAAAGCAAGCCCCATTTCCACACACAGCTGAAGTTCCTGCTGACCAAGCTGCTTAGTACAGCATTAGTATAATTATTCTGAGTATTAATTACCTGCCAATGGGTAAATAAATCAATAAATAAACCAATCAGTGAAAACTAATTTATTCAGCAAATATCTTGGTGTATGAATATGAACAGAACCTAGTGGGTGAGTGTGGAAGGTAAATAGAGTATTAAATGAACTGCAACAACCAATGTAACATACTTGGTAGGAAATGAAATAAATTGCTTCCAGTTTTGTACATTTTTTACTTATCCTAATAATACCTAAATGGTGTTAGGTAGATTTAAAAAGATTTGAAGAATGTAGATAATGTTCTCAGCACTGAGAACATTACTGTCCATCAGTAATTATTTCCTCTATATTGTCTCAGCATTGTAAAACATTGAGGACCTATTGCTCCTGAAGAAATTGTATAACAGCCTAACCATATGAACATGAATACTAGTAGTCAAAAAAGTGAAAGTATTTATTCTATGTGACATACTCATAAAAATTTGAAAATTTATATAAATGTTTAAATAATTATCTAGGTTAAAAATATTCAGCAGTGGAACATGTGACTAACTTCTTCCTAATGACATTCCACCAAGTATAAAGAAAGTCTGAAAGAGTAGAAGACTGTGGAGAACTGTTTTCTTTCAAATAACTTTATTTTTGCTTATTTATCTTTACATACACATATCCCAAGTAAGTATATATATACTCTTACTTAAGAATCTCAGGAATACCGATGTTCTTAATATTGTTTGATGGTTTCCTGATGGTTTGAGGTTTGTATGAGTTCTTGCAGCCTTGATGAGGAAGCCCAAGAGTTGGTACTGCAGTAAAGACATGCTTCCTCCTGGCAGCTTCTCCTGGTGACACTTATTGCTCTCTGGGGACTGTAGGCCGAGTGTAGGTGACAAATTTGTTCTGGATGCCTAATTTTATATGTCATTATGGATGTGCAGAATGACCAATATATTGTGTAGAAATCATTGATTAATTTCAAATTTGATCACAAAGAAATTTTGCTCTTTTGCTCCCACAATGTTTTGAAACCAACCAGACCTTCCCATGTACTGGTATGAATTGTGGGAAGACATCAGCCCAAGGTATTTTCCATATAAATTCAAATTTAGACAGATAAATACCCCAAATGCACTATCATGTTGTCAAAATTGATATATTTTCAAATAATACACTAGCAACTATTTTGCAATTATTTACTTTAAGATAGTGTCTTGAGACCCTTAATGAGGGCAGGGACACATGGTACTTGCATACATATGTTGTCCATATGTGTAGTAGAAGTATCCTTCTTGCCAAAACCTATAGAAATAATCCAGCAGAATGACTTATTTTTAACTCTTCATGCCAAAATATCAAACTGTTCAGAAAAGTGTAGAATCCAAATGGGAAAACCTTGGGAAATTAATGTTACTTTTCTATAATTATACAAACATAAATCTAAAATTGCTAAGAAAAGGAAAGCAATAACTCTTGGTTTACTTATTCCCATGGTGTCATTTTCAGCATGGGTGTGGTTGAAATACCTCTTTTATATTGGACTCATTTTTACAGATTTTTACATGGGAGCACTTTGCTTATAGTTAGGATTGCAACCAGCAATATTTCACTATAAAGCTGTATATTTTCTTTGTTTAATTGAGAAAAAATAGTTTTGTCTGAAAATTTCCAGATGTATTATAACTACAATACATTTCTGTGGAGTCTGGAGAAAATCAGTCATACTCTTTCTTTAAGGCTGGGTTTATCAGATTTTCTAATTCTAATAAAACTAATATGTTACTCCTAACTTTATACTGATTCAAATGTCATAAACCTATTTCCATAGTTTGTAAGGTAATCATATAATTAAACATTTATTTTAGTTGCTTTTTCTGCATGATACATATTCTGGGTCCAGTCCTGCATTTATTGAATTACGTTTCCTGGTAGTCATGGGCTAGATATGATCCTTGTTCTGTCCTGTGGAATTCAGTGCAGGCAGCACTGGGAAATACTGATGGTCTTTGTGCCTCAGAGAGGCACTGATGGCTGTGAGGCATTGCCATCAATCATAACTGTAAATTATGATTGGACTGCATTTTGCACTCATATTGTCCTTAATTTGCAGATGCATAAATGATTGTACAGCAGGGTGATAAACCGAATCTCCACGTGTTCTTTTCCATATTTTTCACAGAAAGCAGCCCTTGTGTGACAGTAATAAATTAGGTGTCTAGTTAGAAAAATAATGTACTATTGTCTTCTATCAGACATCTCTCAGTGTCATAATGGTTGTACAAGCATTGCCAGTTTGATTTGTGGTCAGGGCTTGGCACCTGTTCACTGCATAAAGCAGCAGTTGTGCACTCCCAGCCATGAATGCTGATGTGGGAGGAAGAGGGGGCAAGGGTACACAGTGCACAGGCTGATGTTCCATACATCACCATCCTGCTGGTTCTGCAACCTCAGCAGCATCTTTGTGTCAATTGGTCTGCTTGCAACTTTCTTAATCCATTGTAACTTTCTTAATCCATGAAGTACACAGAAAAAACCTAGAAATTTCCATCTGCCTTGGTCATAGCTAAAGTGGGTTCCAGAGCTGTGCTACACAGACCACTAACATTTAACATTATCTGAATAACTGTTAGAAATAGCAGGTCTCTGTAGATCTGGGATGAATAAAAGATTTTAAATTGTTGGAAAGCAAAAGGACCCATTGGAAGATTGCCAGTCTTGACTGGTGTTGAATGCTGGAGAACTCATGATTGTTCCTAGATATTTTTACAATGATTGGTTGCTGCCCCTGGTAAAATGGATTCCTCATTTCCACTGGGGATTGTTATGGTTTCTCACCAATGGACCTTGCTGTGCTCCTATCTGATAGAGGGAAGTGCCAGGTGCTACCAGATATTTTATCTCCAGATGGGTGCAGGTGGTGATTAAATCACCTCTTAACCTCATTGACAAGAAAAGTAAATTGACCTTGTTACATGTCTTGTGTAAGACCCATGAATAGAAGCATGAACATTTTTTGTCAACTTTCACATTTTTGAAACACTGACCAAAGTAATTGATTCCTACATAACCACTATTCATCTCTAATTTCAATTCCATTTATTATACATCCAAAGGATGGTAGCAACAGCCTACTTTTATCACTCCTATTTTGACGATGATCCATGAGGTCCCATGTACCTTTTCTAAGTTTACTGATCTGCTGAATGCAGTTATTCATCTTGTGTGTGACCTACATTTATTTCATTGCATTTGGCCATATTGAAATATAACTTCTGCTTTAATGATGTGACTCACTTCATTTCATATAATTGACTTTGATTAGTGATTACTGTCCTGTTGTTTTTGGTCATCCACAATTATCTCCAGCAAAAAGTTTATACTTTTCCCCCACATTTTTCATAAAGATAAATGATAGTATTTAAAGAATAGCAAAGACACTTGGAATTACACTGAAAATAGCCACTGAATATTGACTACCTCCAAGTTTCCAGATTTTCCAGTTCTTAATTTATTTGTATGTTTGACAGCTTTGTTCTAGACTTTTATGGCTGCTATTGAGAAGTCCCCAGCTAGTACAAATTCTCATGTACTTACTGTGTGATTGGTTACCTATGAATGATATTTGTTGGTGTGAATATCAGATGGGACTGTTTTTGTGACCTCTGCAGTGGCATCCTGGAACAGTTATTCCTATTTTGTTCTTCTCCCATCGTTTTTTTAATATAGTGCCTGTCTTAAAATGACCAAAGATGATACTGCAGTGAATTGTTCAATTTTACTTTAATGTAATATACAAAATAGCCATTCTAAATTGCAAGTTAATACATTTTATATAAAATCCAATGTACAGTATTTTAAATTTGTTTAAATAGTATTATAAATGTAATTTTAGAGAAGAGTCAGTCTCGGAGTGGTGTAGTTTTATGTTAATTACAGTTCATTTTGGTATCCCTGCTGTTTGTTAAGAAATCCATCCTTAATTTTAGAAACATCCTTACGAGCTCAGATTTTGTTCCAATCAAAGCTAGAATGAATTTCCAGATTTTTTTTATTTCAACTTTGTTTTCCCCACACAGATGAATTAAATCCTTTGTGGGGCCTCCAGTTTGAATGTCAATTGATATCTGCTTCAGAGTTCATCTTCATCTGATAAAGCATCAAGGTAATCTGTATCAACATACAAGAGAAATCCAGAAAACAAACTGTCTGCCCACGTTGGATCAGAAAAGAGACCGTTTTGGTCAGAGTAGAAGATTTCAAGCCACACTTCATCCTCTGGCTGAAGGTAGATCACTGTGGATCCAGAAGCTACGTCGTGGTTGCCGGTGTTCGCGTCAAAAGTCTTGATCCTGTACTTGCCATTGTGAACCAGCCCAATAGCCAGGTGCTTGTTTGCTAAGGTGATGTCGTAAGAGAAATAGTAAATCCCTGGGATGGCACAAATGAACTTTCCTGTGGATGGGTTGTAATGCTCCCCCTCATTGAAGAGGACTTTATTGAATACGATTGGTAGTCTTTCCTCTGGGTAGCTTGTGGTGATGCCAACAGAAAAGGCAGATTTCAGCACTATCTTTCCACACTTGCAGACCCCTGGTGCTCCTGGCTCTCCTCGCTCTCCTTTATCTCCCTTAGGTCCAGGTGGCCCAGCTGGACCTACTTCACCTTTGGCACCAGTCAATCCTTCAGGTCCTTTCTTACCAGACTGACCTTGGTCTCCTTTCTCTCCAGCTGGTCCTAATGGCCCAGTCTTTCCTCTTAAACCTTCAAAAACATTTTAAGTTAGTTAATGGTTGCATATATCACCTCAGTAAATGATTGTGTGGGCTACTGTGTGTGCCTGAACAAACACGAAAAACATGGTCAGAATTTCAAAATACTCTAGAAATACTTTCAAAATTTTCTAGTAAGTTTGCAAAAGGAATGCCAATAATTCCTACTTATCTTCATGTGTCTTGATTACACATTAAAGAATGTTATATGTAATCAATCTGTTGCTGCCTGAGCTATCAGGCACTACTGATGGCAGAGACAGCAGCATGACATAGTGATACTTGTGCAATAAATATTTTCTACAAATAGAGTATTTTTAGTGCACACCTAAGCCCCTCCTAATCTTTTACTCCTGGCTAATGGCACATGTGGGACTATTTATTTGATGCCATGCATGCTGCATTCTTTTAATATTTTTTCTTAGAATCTGTGTGAAGAAAGGTTGTGCATTTACATTTCTTTACACTGATATCTGTGTATACTCTCACTATATTTATATATGCATCACACTTAAACCAACACAGGCACATACACACACTCATCATATATATATATATACACATATGTGGATATATATATATATAAAAAAATATAAATATATATATATGTGTAACAATGATGAAAGTTCTTTCTTGTACTACTGTGTTAGGTTACACAAATATTCAATACCTGCACTCCCTTTTTCACCTTTTTCTCCCTTCCTGCCATCTCTACCATCTCTTCCTGGAAGACCAATGCGTCCATGTGGCCCTGGGGATCCGCTGGCTCCAGGAGGGCCAGCAGGGCCTGGCAGACCTGGGATGCTGCAGATATATCTGGTGTAGTAATTTTCTCCTTTGGTCTGGCTTTGAAGAGGTTGTTCACTTGTGTAGATGGCAAAACTTGTAATGTACAGCAACACAAACATCCTCAGATCTGGAAAAAAATTAGTAAGACACTCTAGTGATGTGGAAATGGCTCTGAATATGCAAATAAGTGTGACACGGTGGTGCATTATGCACAAGCAGAGGTGCAGACCTCAACCTGGAATTTCTGCTTTACCAAAATCCATGTAGGAGGTAAGGAGAAAAGTCTGGAAGGTTGGAGATTTTTCTGGGCACTGTACAAGTTGCTGTATGGCTTTCAAGTAAGTAGCTATAGACTGCCATAGTGTAACTGATGAATATCAGTTTTTTGGGGCCAAGTGCTGACACGTGAAAAAATAATCTGGATTTTTTCAATGCAAAGACCTTTGCATAGTTTATTTTGTCTTTGGTCCTTATAAGATTTATAGATAAAAGCCCTCTTGCTGGAGGGAGTTAGTCTGTGCTGTAGGCACATGCCTGTAGTGAGGATAAAGCTTACACTGTCATTTCATTTTGAAATTTGCCCTTATGGTGGCAAATGAATCTCCATCTTAAATGACTGCAGCAGAAACATGCTGAAGCTGCAGAAAGGATGGCAGTTAGAGCTGCAGCTTCAGTGCCCCTTGGAAAGAGCACAAATAAACACTTCACCCTAATCTGTCAGGTGGAACCAGGCAGCTGCCCTGCCCAGCAGGGGATGGTGGAGTGTGAATGGGCTGCTAACAGTTTTTTGAGTTTTTTCAGCCTGGCTTGGGCTGTCATACACAATGAACATACAATGAGTATTGTGCCACAATATCTTGCAAGAAAATTGGTTAAATCCTTATATATGGTATTTGAGTGTTTTCATAAATGATTGGACAAAAGTTAGATTTCTCTGTCCCACAGCGGGATACTAAAGAAAAAAAAAGTTAACTGCACAAACAGTGACATGCTGAGTAATTGCAGTACCTGATATAGAAAGGTGTCTTAAATTTAGTGTTCCATTACCAGAGAGTCAATCATGGGTCAGGTGAGAACCTACAAGTCAAGCTGTTTTTTCTAGTTCCTTTGCTGTCTTCTCAGAAAATTTGTGTGGGTTTTTTTGTTGGAGATGTTCATTCCGTCAGAGCTAATTTACAGCATTCAAGGAAGTCAGAATCCACAGGTTTCTGTGGGGAGAAAAAGAAAAAATGGAATAGGCAATAGAGAAAAGTATCTGTGAAATGCAGTCTATCTTTTTTTTACAGTGAATCATAGACTCATAGAACCATTAAGGTTGGAAAAGACCTTTAAGTTAAGATTATCAAGTCCAGCCATCCATCTAACATCATCACCATATTCATCACCAAACAATGTAAAATCCACACGTTTCTTGAACACTTCCAGAGAGGGTGACTCCACTGCTTTCCTGGGCAGCCTGTTCCAATGCTAGTCAAGCCTTTCTGTGAAGACAGATTTCCTGCTACCCAATCTAAACCTCCAGTGCCACAATTTGTCATTATTTCCTTTCACCCGTCGCTTGTTCCCTGGCAGTAGAGAGTGACCCCCACCTGGCTACCACCTCCTTTCAGGGAGTTTTAGAAAGTGATAAGGTATCCCCCAAACCTCCTGGCTAAACACTCCCAGCTCCCTCAGCTGCTCGTCATAGGACCTGTGCTCCAGACCCTTCATCAGCTCTGCTGCCCTTCCCTGGACATGCTCCAGCACCTCAGTGTCTTTCTTGAAGTGAGGTTCCAAAGCTGAACACAGGATTTGAGGTGTGTCCTCACCAGTGACAGCACAGGGTGACAATCACTGCCCTGGTCCCACTGGCCACGCTATTGCTGGTACAGGCGAGCTGTCTTTGGCCTTCTTGGCTTCCTGGGCAAAGCTGGCTCGTGTTCAGTCACTGTCACCAGAACCCCCAGCTCCTCTTCCACTGGGCAGCTTTCCAGCCACTCTGCCCCAGTCTGTGGCACTGCCTGGGGCTGCAGGACCTGGTACTTGACCTTGTTGAACCTCACACAACCATCCTCAGCCCACCGATCCAGTCTGTCCAAATCCCTCTGAATTTTTTAATCTAGAAATTGTTGTTCTCATTCTCCCCTCTGTGATACTGATTGGCATTAACTGATTTAAAACCCCAAGCCATTACATTTATTTGCAGTTCATGATATTTCAACTGGTATGTGGATGGCGTGGTAAGATTTGTTCAGCAAGGAAAAGATCAGCATATATGTATATACATGCATGTACACATACACAGTCTTTATGAAGAATCTTTTATTTTACAGAGTGGAAAATTAGAAACTGTCATTGTACCAGTGATAATGCAGAAAAAAAAGAAAATATTGTATTTGGAGAGAAATAAACAATGCTCAAAAATTCTCTTCAGTGATATACATTTTTTTGCTCATTTTAGACATCTTGCATCAAATTGGCAGAAGCCAAACTATTAATTTTGCTGTTATTTGATAAAGCCTTACCATACAGTCAGGCATAGCAGTCTCCACAAATGGATTAGCATATGAATGCTGAACATTACAGCAGAGCAATGAATGATAATTCCAAGGCAGTTGTTAGCTACAAGACAAACTTCACAGTGATGTTTGCTCTGATGTACTACTGAGCAAACTCAAATAAAGCTCATGGAATTTCATAGGACTTAAATCAGGGACAAAAAAGATCTCTGCAGAGAAGAAAAGCTTTAAACACTTAGCCAGGAGGGAACAGCTTGGAGGGACTTCATGCTTAAAACTGCATATGCATTTTACACAAAGCTGGTGGATAAGAAGCAGACATGACCTAAGGATCAAGGACTGGAAAAAAAACCCCTGCCCTTTGCCAGATGAAAGTCTGAATCAGTAGGCTGGATATTCCCACATTGTGTTGCATGTTAGCCAGGCAAAAACAGTCTCAACAATTTCTAGTTTTGCCTGTGTCAAGGATATTTTACACATCAGAGTAAAAACCTCACACAGCTGCTCCTGTCACTGGCTGGCCAGTAATTATTGATGTGTGAAGCTGTCTCCAGCTCCCAGACCTCCCCTGCTGTTCTTCTCATGTGCCTACAGGAAATTAATTAGTCTGGGACATGTATTTCTGAATAGACCATGGGAAAAATGTCATTTGGGGAAGGTGAGGGGAATGGGGTTGTTGAGATAGGGATGTGCCTTAGATGGCTGGGGCATTGTGTTTGGAGAACCAGTTTAGGATGGAGAAGGCAGAGAGAACAATATACAGAGATTTCATCCATGTGTTGGGGGTCTTAAGGAGTGACGGGGCTGTGTAGCTGAATGGTGGGAATGCAGTTAGGCAAACAGAGCTGGGCTTGGGAGAAAATTATCATAATGGTTCAGGTGATGATGCTTACAGACCTAAATTTATTCTTGGGGAGAACACAGAAAGCTGCTTCCAGCAGTGGTAGCCAAAAAATGGCATTTGGGAAACCATGCATTAAGCCAGAGAATCAGGGCTTCTCCTGCCCTTTGAATTCAGGCTCTTGAATTTCTTTGTGCATAACAGTAGTCATTTTATAAGGAGGGGGGAAAGAATTTTGGAGCCTGTCTGTTATTGCAGTCTCTTGGAAAGAGACCCAAAAAGAAATCTCCTCAGACCAAGGAAAGAAGGACAGTGCTGAACCCATGTCCCCTATTTCCCACTGAGTGCCCTTAAAAATGCTACTGAAATGTTAAAGGGAAAAAGAACATATGACCATGGCTTTTGAAATTTCAGGTTGATTTAGGAAGCCAGAATCAGAGATTTCAGTTCACAGGGTTTTAAGAAGTTACAGGGTATAATAGACTTTCCAGATCACTTTCTCAGGAGTCACCTATTGTTGTAGTTTTATTGTTGTAGTTAAATATTTGTTCACAGAGAGTTAACTGAGAAGCAGAACATGAATCATAAATAACACTTTGTTCTTGGCTTCTGGTTGTCCTTTTCAAAGATAAAAAACTTTTGTCCATAAACTGGGGTAGGAAACAAAGTCATTTATATATGCCAAGTGATTTGTCTCCAGAGAAAAACAACATTTGAGGAGTTCAATGTATTTTTCCAAAAACTAAAAGCCAGAATAAGCACATGGTATTCTTCTTCAGAACAATAACAGACATCTTCATCATAGCCATCACAAAAAATAATAATGAAAATGATATAAACTCAGAGTTAGAATAATATTATTCCACATTTAGGAAATGGCATTTCAATGAGTTTCAAATCCACTAGGTAGGGGAAGAATGCACATTCTTGCATTCACTGGAAGATGATGGACATGCTGATTGGTTCTGGTCATAGAATCATAGAATAGTCTGTGTGGGATGTGACCTTTAAGATAATCTAGTTCCAGCCTCCCTGCTGTGGGCAGAGACACTTTTCACTAGATCAGTTTGCTTAGAATTGTTTCTGAAACACATTTTCTAAGTGAGTTCTTAAAGTTATCTCATTCATTTGATACTGGAAAAACATTCAAAAAGCTTTTCTGGACCTTGTTGCAGTCTGTTAAGGTGGCAGATCCAAAGAATCAAAAACAGGTTACCAGGAGGTCAAGGGAGGTGCTTATGCCTCTCTACTCCACTCTTGAGAGATCCCACCTGGAATGTTGCATCCAAATCTGGGGCCTTCAGTGAGGAAAGACATGGACATGCTGGAGCAGGTTCAGAGGAGACCACAAAGACAATCAAAAGTCTGGAGCACCTCTCCTATGAACACTGAGGGAGTCAGTACTTAAAGGTGGTACTTGTGAGAAAGATGGAGACAGACTGTTTAGTAGGGCCTGTTGCAATAGGACGGGGGGATATGGCTTTAAACTAAAATAGGCTAGATTTAAAATAGGCAGAAGGAAGACATTTTTTATAATGACGATGGCAAAACACTGGAACAACTTGTCCAGAGGGGTGGTCAATGCCCCATCCCTGAAAACATTCAAGGCCAGGTGGAACAGGGCTCTAAGCAAAGTGATCTAGTTGAAGATGTGCCTGATGATTGCAGGGGAGTTGGACTAGGTGACTTTTAATGGTCTCGTTCAACACAAACTGTTCTATAATTCTATGATTTCCCTTGAGCACATACTCTGTAAGTTAGATCCCCATTGAAGCCAAGGCTCAGTAGAGGCTTTATCATCAAGCCATTAGAAAATCTCATTTCATTACTGGTACACTCAGACTATGTGACTAACATTTTTTTTAAACTTAGAAATTAAGGGATTGTAAGAAATTCCCAGTTTTGAGACTTTCTGGTATATGATCTAATCTTTCTCCCTTGTTCAACTATGTAAGGCTAATTCTAACATTTATTAATTGGCATTGTTTTGAAACAAGCCTAGAAGATTTTCCATGAATCTCTTGTAAATAAAAACTGGGTCAAGTGCCAGTAGCTATTAGTCACAAGCTACCCTGGCTATGTTCTTACTTTTGTCTTGCCTTGCTAGCTTTGAATTTACGTCCAATACATACACACAGCTGTTTGGGAAGTAGAAGATGTGTTTTAACTTCCTCGTGCACAAAGATGTAGATGAGAAATTGTGATACTTGTGGGCCCTTTCTGTCTGCAACCCTGGCAATGAATTAGTGATAAAGAACAAGATACTCTATATGTCCTTTGGCTTTCCAAATTTAAAGGCCCCAGATACCCCACATAGCTACCAGGAATCCTTACTGTGAGATGCACAGACCTTCCCTGACTCTCCCATCCAGGAACTGTAGGGTAGGAGAAACAAAGTGAATAAGGAGATAAGTCAGGATGAGAAGCAGAGAGAGACATCTTCAGCAATTCATTTGATATCTCACTGGCTGTGCCAGACTTTTCCCTCTCAAAACATGATCCACTAAAGTCAGCTGTGTCCACATGCCTGAAGGGTTCAAATCTGCCATTCAATCTGCCACCACCACTTAGCTTTCTACAAGGTCTTAGAAACAGGTGCTTATGGTTTGGCATGCCACAGTCAGCAGTTTCTTTGCTCTGTTTGATTTTTATGCCATTAAAATGCAAGTCTTAATGACGGATTTCTTTTCCCCCTTGGATTTTACAGTGATCACCCACCTTCAGTTGGCCACAGCTGTATACATCTCCCAGCTTGTTTTGTGTTATGGGGGCTATGCTGAACTTCCAGAGCTTCACCTGTAACACCACACCTTACTCTAATGAATCAAGACTACAGCTGGCCATTACCACATGCTTGGGTTACCTACACAATCCAGCAATCTTCACATAGCTTTACATTGTTTTGTTTCCCTTGTGTAAGAAGGGAAAGTGACCCAACAGTTTTTGAACAGGCTGAACTTCTGATTTCCAGTACCAGAACAGCTGATGGTGGCCAAAGGAATCAATCAGCCAGCGGGAGGGACCATTAGCTAAATATTTCTGAGAAAAAAATCCTTAAAGGCCTCATTAGCAGTGCTGACATTCAACAGTCTCACTCACTTAAGTTTGTAGTCAGTCATGTTTGAACAATCTTCTTCATAACTGTGTTGAATGCAGTCAGATTCTTCAACCATGTCTCAAGCCTCCATTAAAAATCAAGTGCTTGTAATCAAGGCCAGAAGTTTAGTATGTTTGATTTTCAAAATATCAGAAGAGTGAGAGCAATTTTATTTCTCAGTGTCTCTCTTTAAACATAGTCTCCCAGGTATTCCCATTATTTCGAAGGTTGTTTTTCTGAAAAATGCCAGAGAGCCTGGTCAAGGTGTGTATTGGTAAGATAGCTTGACTCAGCTGGTGGGAATTTTAACAAGAATGCTGGCAGCCAAAGCAGTTTCACTGCCAGCTGTAGCAGAACACACAAATAAATACAACCTGACAGAATTTGTTTTGACAGAAAGCCAAGAAGTGAGGCCAGTTGCTTACAGCTGGCAAGTGACATGGAGACAATAACATGTTTGCTTGCAGTGTAGAGAAAAATGGCCAGGATTTAACACTGGGAGACTCAGGATATAAGTGTACCTACACCTCAGGTACAGGATTGTTTGAAATGTGTTCTCTATTTCCCTAAAATAAAATAGGAAAAAGAGACAGGAGACATAAATTAGAAGCTGTCTTCAGGGATGACCTAGAGTTTGAAGGGTTAGTTACGAATCTGGACTGGAATACAGCATATGAAAGCACGTAGGCATTTAAAGATTTGGATGGATGCCTAGAGCAGTGTGCCCATCTCCTGTGAAAAGTCTTTCACTTCAAGCAGGCTTCCTCCTCTTGGTTCCTGTCCAGCCCTTACCAGGAAAATTTCCATCTCCTGTCTTAGATCATTCTGCCTTGCCAACCTTGTAATGATAGAAGAGAAATAAAAAACAGGCTGGGTAAACCATTTTGGATGGTCTGGAAAGAGGAAAAACAGGGCAGAAAAATAAAACGCCAATCTGCAAGGCACGTGGGGACAAATAAGAACAAGTCACAAGTCATGGGGACTTCTCCTGCCTTGTGCTATGTGCTCGCTTGTGTTCCCACCTGGGCTTTGTGAGCAGCAGTCCATAGAGAGCTCCCCTCGTGACAGCAATCACTTTGCACAGGAGTGACTGATGGGGGACAGCCAGCAAAGCAAGAACTACTTTGGGAACTTCACTGGATGTATAGCTGAATATGCTGGGCATGGCTTAATTCTCATGCCCTCAAGGTAAATGTTGGTTATTAGATCATGGACACCTCTGAAGATGGATTCTCCTTCACCCAGTTTCTCCCTTGGCACAGCATGTAGCAGAAAAATGTGTAGAGAAGACAGCCTCCTCCTCAAAAGGACACTCCTCCCCCAGCACATTGTTTTCTTCTGGAAGTTCATCAAATGATATCACCCTGGCACTGTGCCTTTCTGGGAACTGTGTGGAAAAGTCGGCATCCTGCCAGGGACTACATTCTACATTGAACTAGGCAGAGACCAAAGGAGCAGTTTAAAGGCTTAGACTGCACTAAGCTGGGTGATTGTTCTGAAGCAAGCTGGGGAGGGTGCCCATAAACTTCTCTGTCAGGGGAGCAGTGGAGGCTGTGACCTGGGGCAGGGAGCAGCCCTGCCCAGCTGAGTGGCAGTCTCTTGTCCCTGTTCTGTTGTAAATGGAAGAGAGGATATCTCTCCATGGCTTGACACGAGTAAATTTTTTCAAAAACCATCATAGTTAAGCTTTTAGGTGTATGCTTGCAACAAACCAAGCTGATAGCTTTTCCATGAGGAAAACTGGAAGTTTTTCCTACCTGGGCAACACAGATGCTCAGGACAGGAATCTGACACCCAGGCTGTGCACACCTCACAATGCTCAATGTATTAGCTCAATGATATTTCCACATTACAATGTGGAAATATCATTGCTGGCAGCTTTCTTGCAGGACTTCATCCACAGGGCACTGCAGTGTTCACTGCCCAGAGTTAGCTGCAAGGTCTCCATCTCCTGACCCTTGGTGTAATATTGGCTTGGTCAAGAGCAGCAAAGATAGAGCTTCAAGAAACTGAAGTCAAACATGAGAGAGGTGATGGTGAATCTAAATCTCACAGAGGTTGTGTCTCATCACAAATGATAAAGGCATTTAAAAGCTGAGGTTTTACTGTAAATTAATGGTGCTTGAACTTCTGAAAATGTAAGGCATTTTGAAATGGCCTTACAAATGAGAGCTTTGAAGCTTCCTGTGCTTTCAAAATGCCACCAACATTGGCTTGTCCCCAGCCTCTGGGACTGACAGGCTCTCACATCAACCCTGGTGGTCTCCACTTTACTGCTCCAACTTGTCAGTAAAAACCTGGCTTGAAAATCAGCATACTTTCCTGACTCTGGCTGTTCTAAGAAAAGTCCTGTTCTCGTGGAGGGAGTCTACCTCAAAGCTATTACTTCAACAGTATTACTTCCATATTTATATTGGAACAGAAGAAGGAGAATTTGGCCTAGTTTAGTCACATGTGCAATTGTTATGGTTAATGTCAGATTCAGGAGATTGGAGCCAGGAAGATATAAAAATAGAATAAAATTTATGTAATGTCTGCTTTTGGATAATAACAGGTTTTTAAAGTATGCTTCTTCCTGATTAAATCAAACCTTTTATTTTCAGAGAGGTTGACCTCGTTGTGAGACAGAAGGGCATGCACATTAGAAAGACAGCTCGAAACAGTTTGGTGCTGTGAAATAGAATTCCATTTCAATTCTGTGTGGTTTGATATTTTCTTACTGAAACAAAGATTTCAGTTTCCATAGAAAAGCAGAAGGGACAATGCATCCTTGCTCCCAGCAGACTTGCCAGGAGAGCTGTCTGCACCCAAACCCACCCTCGGTATCTCCAGCACCCAACTGGTGCCCAGCACTCACTCAGAACCTGCACTTCTACTTGATGGAGCTGATGTTCTACAGCTTCATATCTTGTGCAGCTTCTTGTGTTGGGCAAGGGCTGGCTGTTCCCTGGGACTGATGGAACTCACAGGGAACAGGGTGCAAAGGCAGGATCTCACCAGCCAGAGCCCAACCCCAGCAGGAACCAGCTGGGGAGATGGCCAGAGACAACGTAGCAACTGAGGCCAGACCAGAATATCAGCTTGTGGATGGGGTCAGCTGGGCTGAAACGGGGTCCTGGACCATGGGCAGGGTAATGGGACACCCCAGGAGAGTCTGGCAGGGATTTCTGGGATGTCAGTGTCCGCAGGGCTCTGGGATGTTACAGGTTGTACTTATACAAAGAGGAAGAAAACATTGTGATCCTGGTCTGGCGGCATAAATTCAGTCTACACATATGGAATTAACAGTTTTCAGTGCAAGGCATTCCAATGTTTGTTTCAATTCCATATGGATCTTTAGGCCTCTCCCCACTGAAGCATTCACTGAGACACGTAGACAACCTGTGTCCTTCAGAATTTTGTATTGCTTTCATCTGTCTCCTAATGAGAACCATTTCTATGTTGAACTGTTTGGATTTGTAGAGTCTCAGTCCAACTTGTTTAGAGTTTGTTTAGTACATGAATTGCCATGTACTGAGAAGTCTCAAACTTGCTTATATGAAAGAAATTTTGGATTGTTCTTACAACACATTGTAAAAATCTAAAATCTGTGTTAAGAGCTCTTTCATGTTGAAATAATATTGACTCTTTTTTTTCTTTATATTTTTGATTTGGACTATTCAGGCAGGAAGTTTTAAATTTTCAAGTAAAAAGTTTATGAAGAAAATAGAAATATTACCTCATTTATTTGTTTTCTAATTTGTACAAACTTTGAAAGTGAAAACCTCATGCTGTTATATAGAACTCTGGAGGATCTATCCACCTGTTTAGTTAACTACTATGGACTAGTATATATCCTAATCACAGTCTGTCCTGACACATCTTTTTTAAAAAAGAATTTAATAAGGAGAGGAGAGGAGAGGAGAGGAGAGGAGAGGAGAGGAGAGGAGAGGAGAGGAGAGGAGAGGAGAGGAGAGGAGAGGAGAGGAGAGGAGAGGAGAGGAGAGGAGAGGAGAGGAGAGGAGAGGAGAGGAGAGGAGAGGAGAGGAGAGGAGAGGAGAGGAGAGGAGAGGAGAGGAGAGGAGAGGAGAGGTTTGTCTTCTTTTGTTTGACACAAATTTGTGTGACACACATTCTCTTAGAAGAATGACAGTTTTTCTTGTGATATAATAGCTTCAATTTGATACACATAATCATTTGTCAGCCTGCTTCTGTATGTACTGAAATCAAATGCAAATCTCTCTTTTATTAGTGGCATTTGATCAAATTCACAGAGAGGAGGAAAGAAAACAGAGCACAGAGTTTTCTTTCAGGAGATCTAATTTCTGTTCCTCGATCAGAAATGTCTATTCCATGGCAATTATTTAATCTTACATGACTCTATTTCTTCACCAGTTAAATAACAATATCAAAAACATCAGGGGTAATGTTGCTCTGTTGATGTAAAAGCAGGTAATTTCAAGAGCACTTTTCAGATTTTGCTTTTTGTAAGTAATTGTGAAGTGCCATTTTGTATTTCAAATCAATTCTCTCATGGGAGATTAAAATGGATGAAGTCAGCATAATTCTTTCAGTTTTTTTCATTACAGTGCAGATGAGGTCTAGCATCCGATAACCGGTCATTTCTGGCAGAAGGTGTTTTCTCACTTAAGTTCTTGCAACAATAATTGGTCTGGTTTCTTTTGAAATCCATCCTGTCTGGGAAGTGTTTGTTTCCTTGGGTTCCTCCAGGGAATAGCACAAAAAAGCTGCAGCTGTCAGTCAACATGCCACTCTTCAGCAGGAGAGTCTGGCCTTTGTCTGGTGAGGAGCAGGCTTTACTTTGCATGTGGTGGGATGTGATTTCAGCACAGTCTCCATGGGACATAAGTGGGCATTCCCAGATGGTCTGAAGGTCACAGACTCTTTAGCAACCAACTAAATCTCATTTTCACTTTAATTTCCCCTGATCTCAGTCTGTCAACAAGTTCCACCTAACCTTGAATCACAGAATGTCAGAGTCACCTTAGGATGTCCCCAGTCCAGCTGGTCCTCCCTTCATTGATGGAGATGCCAGTAGCACCATCCCAGCTGGAGCCATCGGACCCCCACAGCAGCACCAGTGTGCACAGCCTGCAAGGCTCCATTTGGGTGACCCCAGGCTGAGGGATGCCCTCCCTGAGCCTGGGGGGTACCAGCTGGCTGGTCCTGACACAGCATCACAGGGCTTCCTCTGGGGAAGGAGCAGACAGGACACGCAGGTAGCACACAGTCACATCCACGGGTGACACAGTCTTGGGGTGCAGCTGCAGTGCAAACACAACCCCAGGCAATGGTATGTGCTGGGTTATGCCAAAATACACATATTTCTTACAAAGAGAAGTGATTGTAGAGAATCCTCTTCACAATTCCATAATCAGTGAATAAAATTCTGTTATTGTAGTGTCCGGAGTTTTGCTGGAATTTCTCTCAAGTATCTCCAGATATAGTTTACAATGATGACAATAAATTCAGTGTTATTTTGCAGTTGCAACTCCATGGCAGCAGATTGCCACGAGCCTTTTTCCATTTTAAACAGTGACCTTGATTTAAATTTATTTCTTAAGAAATTCTGGCAAGTTTGAGACAAACAGTATGCCAGAATCACTTTTAATGATCTGTCCCCCAGAAATGTCCTTACATAATTGTTAATACAAATAAAATATATATTAAAAAGAGGAGTCATGTAGGGCTTAGAGCATATCAGCTTCAAATTTCCATCAGGGTAAAGGGTTTTGCAATTTCCACTTTAATGGAAACCTACAGAGATTCAGAACATATTGACTTGCAAATAAAGTTGAAATACATAAAACATGGAGAAGCTTTCTCTTGCCTTGGTTAAAATGACCTTTCTTTCTTTCTATTTGAGTTTTATGGCATGGAATCAAGATGTAAAACTGAAAAAAATCGTTACAATTTAAAGTCTTTCAGATCAGTTCAGGCAGTCACTTTTGCCTCAGCTGGGGCATATTTTCATCACAGGAAAACAAGTGTTTGTGTACATGTGTGTATGCACACACATATCCTTACATTTACCAGCCAAACGAGTCCTGTTTCCACATAGCTTTTCTTCAATGCCCTGGAGTGTGGTGGATACATTTTATGTAAAATATGTTATTAAAGATTTTTTTTCTATTTGACTTTGACTGATAGAATCAATTTTCTTTAATTCAGATCTATTCTCTGATGGCCTAAATTACAATGTACTTGGATTTGTTTCTAGCTGATAAACAGTAAGCTGACATGCAATAAGTGTTTTGTTGGTTTTATCTTTGTTTTAGTTATCTTCAGTGGGCTCTGCAAAAAGTTCTAGTTTGATATTTGTGATTTTGTTTATTGCTTAAATTACCCTGTCTTGGACAGGTAATTGCAATTGAAAACTCTCATGCTCAAAATTCGTATATTTCCTGCTTAGAATTCTCCTTTTCTACTTGTGAGAGGCTGTGATTTCTTATGAGTCTTCTCTTTTTCCTCTGTCTTTGGAAAAGTTTGAATGTATGTCTGTTCAAATATCTATGTATTTGTACACACACTGTAAAGTTAAAAATATAGGTCTCATAAATTTATCAGCTCATGGGAAAGAATATTTCATTTGGAGGCAATTTTCTTGGCATAACTGCTCTTTTATGTTTTTTAATCTATTCTGCTTATTTTGTTAATGCAGGAAACTGGGTCTCTGCAGAAGTTCATAAGCCACTGCTGTTCCTTTCCAATAAAATTAATTGGTGTCCCAACTTGTTCTCTTGGGGCAATTATGAAATCAACTGTAACAGTCATTTAATGATGTCTCTGGTTTGGGGTGAATGTTACCTCTGAAGGACTCTGGTAAATATGATGAGAAGCCCTTCTGGCCCTGCATCCTGTCTGGGGCCGTGTCCTGCAGCAGGCTCTTGCACCATTCCCAGGATGTGGGCAGCACAGGGATGCTTGCCACGAGGTTATCTGCCTGCTTCCCGTCCAGCTGAGGGCTTCCAAACTGAGATACTTTCTGAGTCCTTGCTTTCTTGTCAGCCTTGTTGGACTCTTTATCCATAAACTTGAAAGGAGCTTAAACTCTGGCTTTTCACAATGTTTCTCATAACTGGTAAATTTGTTAAATTAATCATGCACAGAATGCATTTGTTTTCCTGAAACCTTTTTGTCCCCATTAAATTGTTTAACTAATAATCTAATTTGGTTCCTTCTATTTCTTGCTCTAAGAGACAGTGATTAATCTGCTCATTAGAATATTATCGTTCTCAGAAAGGTAGTAACATTATGATAGCCAGAGCTTTTTCTTTCTTGAGTATTATAAATTTACAATTAAAAATTCTAGTCATTATATGGTCCACCAAATTGTAAGAGCTGTTTTCCTGTGGTGTATTAACATTAGTAAGCAAGATTGTGAATGACACACAAGAACAGTTTTCATGTTATGTCCTTAGGTCATTATAAACCCATCATCTCTAACAAAAAGGCTGCAAAAAAATGCAACTGCCTGAACTGTGTTATCTGGCCTCTGCCCACTGTAGCAATTGTCATTCTGTTGGACTTAAAAGCCAAACAAAGTCATATATATATAATGTTTTTCTAGGTGACATCAGTGGCTCTTATAGGAAGAAAAAACCCCTTTGAGTTCTTCAAAGCCACATAAACTATGTGCTAGCTTCAAACAGCTCAAAGGACAGCCTTTCAAATACTCTATAAAATACTGCTTTCATAGGCACACTTTTAACAAAACTACCATGATTTCTTAATGCAGACGTGTCTCATTATTATTCAAAACCTGGTGTGTTTATTTATCTGTTTTAACCTCAGACTGTCAGATTGTTCAGGCCCTTGTTTTGCTCCTCACGAGCAGCCAGCTGCACACAGTGGTGTGACTGGTGGCTCCATGTCACAGCCACAATTCTGGCTGGGTTACAGTGTGGTGACACTGCCATTGCCTGCCTGGGTGGCTTTTCCTCTATTCCTCTCCTCCTCCTCCTCCTCCTTCTCCTGTGCCTGCCAGCACAGAGCTGAGCATCTCTCCATGCTGAGCCCCTGACACTGCTGAGCTCTGATACCAGGAGCCCAAAAGTCAAAATCTGTCCTAACAGGCATGTGGGGAAAAGACCCTTTCCCCCTTTGTTCCCTGTCTATTGGGATGTGGATTCCCCTGTGTTTTTTGCTTTAATTGCTAGAAGTGAGGCTGAAAGTGAGGGACAAGGACAGACACAGCAGCATGTGAAGGAAGCAGAGGAGCAGCCAGGGCCACCTTGGTGCACTTCTGTTCCTCCAGAAATTATGTTCCTCCATGCCCATATGGGACAGAAAAGGGCACCTGTCCAAAAAGTTGGAATGGTGGCAGGAAGGTGTCAGTGAGAAGGCTTCTTTCCTCTGAGTGATGCTGCAACTGGCCGAGTTAAAAAATGATTGGGAAAAGTCCTTAAATGGAAATCTCAGACATGGGACTTGCTTTTCCTGCCAGAAATCTGGCTGAAGTAGAGTGTTTGTTGTGGAGAATGTTGAAGTTGTGGTGAGCCCAGATGTCACAGTCACTTCTCCCTGTTTGGAGTCTGTCTTCAGACCTTGGCAGGGATGCAGTCGGCCAGCAGTTACTGAGGAAGAGCCTGTTGGAAGGCCACAGGCTGTAGGGCATAGCCCCAAGCCTCATGCACTGTCACTGCCTTCCCTTCAGCTGTGGGCTTCTGAAGACAAGTTCTCTCTTCTAAGCCCTGGAAACTGAGCTGCTGTGCAGATGGTACTTGTACAGAAGAAATCACAGCCAAAACAGCCTCCTCTCCAGAGACCCTTGGCTGTGGAGAGGGGCAGCAATGACTCACCCTTGACTATTAGCAAATATAGTGGGTTTGGCATAAAAAAGGGATCCCATTACCCAAAGGGGTTGTTCTGGTTTGGAGTCTGCTCTTCAAGCTGTGGGCTTTCTTTTTTCTACGATTTTTTAAACCTTCCATGTTTCTGCCTTGTTGACATGTGTGGCAGGCCCAAGAGCGCGAAGAGCTGGAAGCTGCTGGGGCAGCCAAGATCTGTGTGCCGTGGGTGGCACAGGCACAACGCTGCTGCTGCTCGTTCCTGAGTGCAAATGGTCAGCAGCTCAGCTTGCCTTTGGAATCTGAGAGGGAGAAGTCAATGCAGCAAGAGGTTGTGCAAGTCTCCCTGGGGTAGGCAAAGGGGGAATTTGTGCTCTTGCCTGGAGGAATGTCTGTGTTCCAAGAGTGGGCAGTAGACAGCTCATCCAAGGAGCAGCAGGACATGGCTGGGGCTCCTCAGCCTTCTCACCTGCAGTGGCAGCTAAAATCACAGTGGGCAGAGGCCAGGTGGAGGCTTTGTGCTGCATCCCTCTTGCCCATGCACCCTGTCCCAGATACAGCAGACAGCTCAGGAGTGCTGAGGTCTCTGTCTGACTGTGTGCATTCCTCTTTACCATCCTGGTCTAGGCCAAATAGCAGGAAAAGCCAAGAGCACATGAAATCTGATAAGAGCATTTGATGAGTTACCAATGCTATTCTCTCCATGAAAACAACAGACATTTTTTGAAGGGCATCTGTTCCCTTCAGCTCATTGCTTGCCTATTGCTATGGCCTGTCTGGTCTTTATCCTGTTGGATAACACAGCTCCAGTGTAACAGGGGATTTCATTGCTCATGGTCTTCCCTCATTCTGATTTACTTTTATCACAGGCTGAAGCCTGTAAACCTTTGACTCCTGTTTACAAATAGACAGACTGGATAATATTAGCAAACATAAACAGTCCTCTCCATAAAAATCCTATTTTAAACACAGATTTTGTAAAGACCAATTTTATCTCTACCATCTGCAGCTAGTTAAAATTCCAATTGGTTTTTTCTTAAAAAGGATTTGGATAGTAAGCGTGAGGTACATTAATATAAACTGTAGCCTTTTATTAGGAGTTTAGAAAAGAATCTAATAGAGACCTGGGTTATCTGCAGCCTTGAAATAGTGCTGAAAAAGCAATGGTGCTTTTAGTTTTCATAGGTGATTTTTTTCTTCTTCTTTTAAACTCCACAATATATTTTTCTAACATTTATGCTCAAACTTGCATTTGTTTATCTTCAAATAATTTGTTAGATGAATGCCAGATCCTTAGCTGACATTTTAATTAATCTAGAATCAGCCAGTTTATTTTTATTTGGCCCAAGCTGGAAGAAGGAGTTATATGAACTAGGGATATAGTCAGTCTCTCGCTGCAAAAACCTGTGTACCAGTTTACAATGTAACCATCCCTCTTCAGATTGTTGCTGCCATTCTGCTGGGGCTCCCTTAGTTTGTAGATTTGCCGTTTCCATAAGCTGTTTAACCCATCTGGCACTGCGTTAAATCATTAGCATTCTTTGCCGTCCAGTACTGTTGTGTAGGGCAAAGTGAGAGCCAGAAGGGTAAGGGAAGGTTTCCATGTGGTAAATGACTGCCCAAGTGCAGTGTAACCCATTCCTGAGCTCCTGGGACCCACCAGGATCAGCTCTTTGAGCTCTGGGCTCTGCAGGCACACGTTCCCCCACTGCCCCTTTCCAGGTGTGGCCACCTTCAGCCAGAGATCTCAGGTGGCCACTTCATAAAGCACCTCATCAGGATTCACCAGAAGCATTTGTCAAAAGTTGAGGATTCTGGCATGGCTGATGCATCATCCTTTCCTTTTGACCACTTTGCAACTGGGGCAGGTGAAAAAGATTTTTATCCATTGCTGTTGTCTGCTAGGTGAAGGGGAGCCAAAGAGCTAAAAGTATCCAGATGGGTGCTTGTGCTGGACTAATTAAATCAGTTTTGAAACATCTCTTTAGGCTGTGGGCAGATGTTCTGTTTGTAGAGAGCTGTGCCAGATGAAGATTACAAGCCACGCTGCTGGAGGTTATTGCCCTCCCAGCCCTGCTGGCACAGCCATCCCAGATCCTCTTCAGCTTCAACGGGGAGCAGACCTGCACTTAGGGCTGGTGACAGGAGAGGTCACTACCTGCCTGCCCATGCTGGCCTCCAGGGCACACAGTCAGCTCTGCTGAGAGCTACAAATGCATCTCCTGGACCCTTTCAGTCAAAATTAGTCCAGTGAGTGAACAGAGCTCTTGTCGTTCTGGTTCTTTGTGTCTGCTAGGGATGGGGAGCCCTAACTAGCCAGGGGACAGTGTGGGAACACAGGGGACAGGCTGATGTTGGATCTGGAGGAGGCCATCTATTTGCCATCTATTTGCAGATTTCCTGTGCTGGGGTGGGAGCAGAAACCTGTCCCACTGCTGGTCATGGTGCGTGGCCTCTGGGTGAGGAGTTTTGGAGAATGGCAGGGACTTGATGTCTTTGGACTGCTCATTTACCAAGGTCTTGGCACTGGCTTGAGCTAGGGCCGTGGGGATGCTGAAGGATTGTCAAAGGCAGTCCAATCCAAACACGGAAGCTTTTCTCATCAAGCTGATCTATTTTTACCAAATGTGTTAATGTGTGTACAGACACACTAAATTAAGTATGAAACAATGTTGACCAAGTCTGGTGAGCTGCTTAGCTTCACTGGGCCAAAACTATCTCAGCAGATAGTATTGGACTGTCTATGTAACACAAAGGTCAACTGTGAGAAATAAACACATTTTGTTTATTGCTTTTTGTATCTTAAACTCTATCTGCATTAAGAACTATCATATTTCTTCTCATGACTACTGTCAGTTAGAATGTGTTAGGTTAAAAACAACTTAAATCCCTTACAAAATGTGTCTTCCACTAAAATGTAGGAAAATGTCACTATTGTTTATGGTGCTGTCCTTATGGCTTTCCTTAACTCTGAGAGGCATTTTTTAATTAAGCATGCATGGTGCAGTCCTTCCTCACTGCCTTTGCTAGAGAACTATTCCTTTTGATTGTCCTTTTAAAGATCATGGCTATATGCAGAAATCAGTCCCTATCTGTGTTTTTTTAGAAGTTAATCAAAAAGATGTCTGAAAATAATCCCAGATCTAAGTTCCATCCCTGAAGTCCTCTCTGAGAGTTGCTTGTCCTCCCTGAAGGTGCCCAGCCCAGTGGAGCAGCCAGCTCCCTTTTCCAAGGCACCTTGGTTGTGTCCTTCTCCTCAGGAAACAAATCAGTAATATTCGGTGTATATTGGTTGCTTCCTCAGTCCCCACAGTTTCCTTCCCACCCTCCAAGCAGTGCAGAAAGTGTTCCCTATTCCACAAAAACACAGCAAATACGTAAGCTGAGAGCAGTCCTGGGAATATCCATTTACTCATCTCTTTTTTCAGACCACCTCTTACTGCAGCTTTACAGAGTTTTAGCAGCTCACAGCCATCCCAGTGAAACAGCAGCAGCAGGAGCAGCAAAAGAAAGAGAGGCACAAGCAGCCCTCAGCAGGGCAGGGGCTGTCAGAGCAGGAGCAGGGTTTGCTGTGGCACTGGTGCTGGTGGCACATTGGGGCAGGGCCTGGCATCTGATTTTCTGCAACCACTAGATGGCACAAAAAATGCTGCTGCAGCATCAGCTTGTTCCTGGAAAATTACTTAAGTGTCAGGCCCATGCTGCGGTTAAAGGGGATTCTTATGTCCCTTTAATTCAGAGGCACATTTTAATGTTTCTCTTAGATGCCAGAATGTGTTGGTTGGAGTCATCCTGTCGAGTGGAAATTAATCTTAACAGCAAAATCCAGCTTCAAATATCAAGCACTGCTGGAGTCAGTGCCATTCACAGGTGGAGAGTAACACAGCAGAAGATGAGGGGAAGGGAGGTTGCTCTGCTAATTGCATTACAGGGCCAGGCACTAAGAAAATTCATCAGTTCTTGTCCTAGGGCTGATAACAATTCTCTTTTTAGCTTTGGGCAAATCACATAATCCTCTTCATTTCTCTATTTCCATATGGAGGGCAATGATTTCCTGCCCTGCAGTGATACCAGAGGAGTTAATTAATACTCATAAAGCACAAACAGAGAGAAGAAAAGCACTTACAACTATTGTAAGCTACTTGCAAGGGAGAGATGTCCTGGTCTGTCCATCCTGCACTATCTTGCCATTGCTGAGACACTGTGATGGTTGTAATATGATGATAGAGTATGTGTAAATATAAAACACAATGAAAGAAATACTTAGTTTTTGTTGTTGTTGTGTTTGCAGTGTAATTCATAATAGAAATTTCACGTTGAGTGAAAACAGCCTTGCTGCTGCTCTCCAAAGCCCTCTGAGACAAAGAGCGAGCCTGGTGCTGAGGGATGATGATTTGCATGACCTGGCCCCCACCCACAGTCCGGCTTGCCTCCAGATGAGGGAAGGAAGCTTTGGGGCAGTCTGTGGTCCAGTTGTTAATTCATAATTAAAGGTGTTAATTCATAATTAAATTACCTTTTCATCACTGTGAAAGGTAACCAGCTCTGTGAAAGGAGCTGGTGCTAGACTTCTCAGTACAAGAGACACATGCAGCTCCTGAAGCAGGTCCAGAGGAAGGAAACAAAGATGATTAAGGGATTGCAGCAAATCTCTTCTGAGGACTGGCTGAGGGAGCTGGGCCTGTTCAGCCTTGAGAAGAGAAAACTGAGAGGGGAGCTCATCAATGTCTGTCAGTACCTGAATGGAGGGTGGCAGGAGGATGGAGCCAGGCTCTGCTCAGTGCTGACAAGCAACAGGACAAGAGGCAATGAGCAGAAATTGATGCTCAGGAAGTTCCACCTGAATATGAGGAAGAATTTCCGTACTGTGAAACTGACCAAGTGCCAGAACAGATTGCCCAGAAAGGTTGTGGAGTCTCCTTCTCAAAGTAGTCTGGACACAGTCCTGAAGAATGTGCTCTAGGGAATCCTGGTTAAGCAGAGGGGTTGGACTGGAGGACCTCCCTTCCAACCTTACCCATTCTGTGATTCTGTAACCTCTCTTGTACATCCTCAGGATCAAGACCTTTGGTGAATTTACCGCTGAAATATGCAATCTGATCATAATGGCTTCTAATAGCCCAGACCATAAACTAAGACATTTCTGAACACTATTAGGAGCTAAGTGAAAAGTATAATGATTCCACTGGAAATCATTAGCAGCTGGGAAAATCTCACCAGAGCAGTTGGTATGACTGTTGTGCTCATGAGGTAACATATTTCCTTTTCCCTTTATTGAGCGTAGTGGATATGGATCTAGGAGAGACAAAGAGTTTTACAGGGTATACAGGGAAGTACTTTTCATCATTTACAAAGAAAGTGTTTAAAGGTTCAGATAAGGACAGTACTGAAAAAAGAGAATTTGGCATGATGTCCCTGAGAAAACAAAGAACAATTATATTCAAGCATACTTCATGCACTGATTTCATTGCCAATAAAAAGAGACTGACCGTGTCTTCCCATAATCACGGAGGGTATTTATGGCATAAATGTAATTTTTGGTTTATCTGAAACTGAGTTTTATCAGCTGTCCTTTAGCAAACTGAGAAATCAGGCTGTGAATGAGAGACACAGGAAAACTGTCAGACCAATACAAACCCAACAAAATAAATGATTACTGATTGGGCTTGAAGAAAGCTGAAAAAAACTATTTTTACATTAAAAAAAAAGAAGACACTGAAGTGCTGTAACTGCAGTGCCAAACTGATTTCTAATCACTCACAAGAGTATTGTCGTTGTTTTTCCAGTGATAAATTTAGTTTTTCCGCTTGTCCCAACTGCACATTTTAGTGACGATCTTGGAGATTTTTCAGTTTCCATTAAAGATTTTAAACAGTAAATAAAGTGATCTTGGAAACCTCTGGGAGAGCTGATGCAGCAGATAGGAGATGTTTTAGATAGAAGGGGTTAATCTGTTTTCTCTCTGAAGCCCAGGTGATGCAAGCACTGCACAGCCTCAGGGGCACCCAGGAGTCCTTCACATGGAGCAGCAGATCAAGAGATGTTTCCTTAGCTTGTTTCCTCTCTGTGCTCCTGCTGTGGTGCCCCTGTGCCTGGGTCTCCCTGGCTGAGGTTTATTACCCTTTATAAAGCAGGGGTCCTTTGGCAGCCCCTGTCCCTTATAGCGAGCAGAAAGTGTTTTATTTCCTTATTTTCCCTTAATATAAGAAATACAGTAACACACTCAGTACCATCTTCTAGCTCTTAGCACCATTTTCTTCCAAACAACCAGCCTTCAGATACTGGGATTTTTTTATATACTGAAATCTTGGTATGTTGCTACTCCTCTAAATGTATCTCAAACAATAATAGTAAATTATAGATAATTTTAGTTTTTTAAAAAATTATCAAGATGGGATTGAAAGTTAGAGAAATTAAATGAAAAGGAAGAAAAACACCATAAAGAAGCACAAGCACTTGACAAACAGCTATTAGACTTGAGAGATGCCCTTATTCTTGCTGCTCAGGGAATGGACTTATTTTTCCCACGAAGAACATTCACAATACCTTATTTAGTAATATTTCAAGAAGCTTTTTTAGCATCTGGCATTGAGTGCAGTTGTTGCAATGCTCTGGCAGCATGCTACACTGTAAAGCTAACACATTAGCATATTACAGAGATGAAAATAAATTGGAGAAGACACATGAAATCTTCAATGCAAGGTGCAGCTCCTGTTACATCCAGCTCCATGGAGGATTCATGCTGTAATGCTATTCTTCTGCTTTTCTGCTTTCTCCTCCTATGAGAGCACAGGCACTTTTTCTTTTTCTTTTTTTTTTTTTTTAAGGTGAAAGGGTCATAAACTTCAAGTACATTGTACATTTTGCAATGCATCACTAAGAGGGGCTAGTGATGGGAATCAAGTGATGCATGGGCACTGGTGTGGTTTATAGGATTATGCAAGCTGTAAGGACAGAATCTGACTTGGATCAGATGTGCAGTATTTTATGAATCATCTTTAATGGCATGAGTAGAATTGGATAGAGCCTAATAATAGACCTAGTACATTTTTCTATTTGAGCTTGCTACAAAAATTGCTATGCAGCTGATCTTTAAGTGAAACAGTTTTCCTTAACAGTTTTTAAATACCATCCTGGATGGTGTTAACAAGGTCAATGCATAGATCCAATAATTATTATCAACATTTCTTATAACAGACTAAAACATCTTTTTCATAAAGGAGATGGATAAAATTAATTTGGTTCATGGCATAATTTTGGGGTGTTATAAATTATTTTTCCTTCAAAACTCTACATGAAATGTTTTCAAATACAATAATGCATTCTGGAGTTAAAAAGGCAAGACTCAGAAAGCCTAAGCTGACAGCAAAATACTATGACAAATAAAATGAGAAGTGTGGAATACTTCACAATGTTCACTAAAGACTTTGCAATTGCTTCCCATTTTTATAGCCAAAGTATACAATGAATACAGCAATAATCACAGAAGACCAAAAGAGAGTGTATGGAAGTAGTGAAGCAAGAAAATGCATTTTTAAATAATCCTCAGTAAATGCCATTGTTATTGAACTCTTAATCAGCATTCAGATAGGTTTTAACACACTGCATATATTGTCCATGTCCATTGGGATGTGATGTAAAATCAGTGGACTCAACTGTTCTCATTAGCACTGGTGTAAATCCAGAGGAAATCATCAGACTATATCATGGTCCTTTCCAGTTTTTCAAGGAGTAACCAAATAGAAATTGGTCCATGTTCCTTGATTCTCTCTTATACTCCTTTGAATAAGTACTACTCATAAATAAATCAACAAAAATAAGATGCCCACTGCATCTTCTCCACTTTTTAATAGGACAAAAAATAACACCACAATGTTTTTCCTTATGTACCTGTCACTGTGAAAATTACAGAGTATTACCAGCCTCAATGATCCCAGGAAAAATTAAGCTGGTGGGTCTGGGGAGCAGAGGAAGCATAGCTCTGAAATCTGAAGATATCTGCAACCCAAAGGAATGCCTGGGGGTGTGGGAAGTGACACGAAAGTGTTTGATCATGGTCAGCTTGAAAGTAAGGAGTGTGATAGAGAAAGATGTGAAATGGGAAGCAGCTCTCACTGGAGGCCACCAAGGACCAGGAATTGGGGTAAATGAAGTGGCAGAAGCAGGAACTATTGTTCAGAATTACAAAAACCAAGTTCTATCCTGGCCAAGCCCCATTTGTCTGCCTCCAAGTTCTGCTGTCCAACTTGCACCTTGCTGCATTTTGGTGTGACAATGCATGCAAAGAGAGCAGGCTGGGGATAGCTAAACTCTCCTCTCCACCAGTGAAACACTCAGGAATCTGATGTACAAGTGGTTAATTTATCTTATTTCACAGTGAACACTCAGCCTTCATTGGGTATCTATGGACCACATTCACCATTGCCCTGCTGAGTGAGTGGACAGGCAGTGGTGCCCAGGAAGAGTGTGGTGGGTAAGACACACAGGAGGGACAGCACAGTGCAGATGTGAATCAAACCCTACAGGATCAGCATGACCGAGCAGCTGCAGACAGACATGGACCTTTTTGCCATGGATTTCATTACTGTGGATCTGCTCCACTGTCAGCAGCTGGTAATGGCAAAGCAAAGATGCTGTTAAAGCCCAGACCTGGTAGAAGAGCTTTGCATTCCTAAATGATTGAATCAAAAAGCAGAGCATAAGCCCCATAGGCAACAAGCCTGGCACAAGGTTTATTTTTACTGTGTGGATTAAAGCACTGGAATGTCCTGAATTAATTCCAGAAGAGTTAACACTCTCACACCTCGCAGCCTGGCCAGGCACCCAGTGCTGTGGGTACAGGCTGTATCCCCATTTCCTTATATTGCAGTTACCAAAACAGCCATATCTTTCTAGCCTTTTTTAGCTCAGCATTCCTTTGGAGCCTTCTTCAATTATTGTTCCCATACCTCTTACTTCTCCTTCCCCTCCCGTGTCTATTCCCGTTCCCAGAAACTTTCCCTTCCCCACTGTGGCTGACACCCACTGCCCCCCAGCTCATGGCACTGACCGGGCCCTCAGCCTGCTGCAAGTGGGTCCATGTGAGCCCAGATGAGCAATTTCTTCTTCCAGTCTTCATCACTTTGTTGCTCACTTGGGAAGCATCGCCTTGCACTACCTTCAGAGACAGAGGCACTGTTTTTGTTGCTCAGAGCAGAGCTAAGCAGCTGGCAGACACGTGAGAAGCCATTGTACTGACAAAAGGCAGCACTGCTGGCAGCTTCCTGCTTATAACCTCCCTGGAAGAGTTCAGAGAAAGTGGGAAATGTTTGTAGAAACAAAACTTATTTACTATGATCTGCTTTTAGCTTATCTTCTAAAAAATGTGCTCTTTAACCAAGACTCACTTTAACCAAGATCCCACAGCTGAGCAGCCACAGTCACCTCTTCTCATGCAGCTTTTGAGACTTTTGCAAGGTGGTAGGGCTGGGTTTTCTTACGCTCCTTTCTGGTGAAAAAACTAAGAGGCCACTACTTGAAAACTCCTTAAGTTTTATGACTTTTCCAAGACCTGCTGTGACAGCATTCATTTTTTTCCAGTCAACACCACTTTGGCAGGTGAACAGATTAAGACAAATCCTGCTGCCCTGTAGACATCCACATTTCTTCTTTATCCCATATGTTTTCTCCAAAATGTTCCAGTTCTTTTTCTAAAATTGATTTTGCATCTCCAGCCTAGTCAGGGACTTTTAACAACTTCTATTTGATGAGACAAGATGGTTGAAGAAGGAAAGAAGTATTTGTTCAGGAACCAAGACAAAAACTGAAACAGCTGACTCAAGGGCACAGAGGAGCTTCCTGACAATGAAAAGCTTGAAAATGGGTACTCACTCTGTAGCTGTACCATAAAACATTTCCTTTGTTCAGAAAAGCAATAAAGCGTCACAACCATGAACTCACCATAACCTCAGTTTAAATTTTAAATGTATATCTTTTAAAGGAAAAAAGCACCTCACAAGCATCTTCTTTAACCCCTCACTAACCATAGGCACAGTTTGCCTTTGCTAAGTAAGCAAGAATTGACATTTCTGTAGTTTTTCTGAGAACCCATTACTCAGCTGCATAACCCCATCTCAGCCACCACCACAGATCTGTAGCAAGCAGGCAAATTTATTCATTAGATTTATCCTATGTTTATTAACAGCCCAGCTCAGAAAAAGAGTCAGTGACAAAAACCATCTGGAATAAACATAATGGAAAACAAACAATGTAATATATTCCGTCACTCCAGCCTAATTGCACTGTTTGGTGCAAATGCAAGTGACAATTTACAAGCCAAACTCTTATTAAAGGGAAAAATGAGCTGTGCAGGGAAGCACAAATCAAAGTAACTAATCAACACAGCAACACATTCAGGGATTTAAGAGCCAAGGTACGGCAGTCTTTTATTCCTCTTTGTTTTCATTTTGGGAAACCTGCTGTGATGTTGCAGTACATTATACATTATATATCTACTTATGCAACACTGGGGAGAAGCATGGCTCTGACTGTTGTCAGAGGCACTAGCTACATGTTGTCATTTTTCACCAGCTACAGGCAGTGACTTTTGTGTTTAAACTGTTATTTTCCTATCACTTAAACTGGGAGCAACCACACTGTCTGAGGAACCAGTTTTCTTTTAACATATAATAAAAAATTGGAATTAAGGATAAGGTTAGAAAAGGTTTGAGATAGCTGAAAGCAATGCCAATTTGATCTAAAACAAGTTCTTATTGAGTGAATTGGTCCAGCAAGAGCAAAAGGAAATTCCCTTCCATGCAAGAATCCGAACAACATATGGCTGCTGTCCATGACCCATTTCAGCTTCGAAGCTGGAACTGACTCATTAGATGCATCTGGTGTCCCCAGGGAAGCAAGAGAAAACCCTGGCAGCACTAAAGAAAAGATGGTAAAAGCCATCTGAAGCAGAAATCATCCAAACATCCTGTCTGCACTGGAGTATCATCTTCAAGAATGACTTTAGGCACCTGCATGAAAACGGAGCCCTCAAAGACATAACACTGCTACAATATGTAACACACTCTTAGTTTGGGGAAAGTACTCCCATGACCTGGAAAATACCAGCTCAGAGCAACAGGGAAAACATTTAAGACCTCAGTACAACAAGGAGCAACTATCTGGCATTACAGTGAAATCAGTATGAGTAAATATGACCACGGCCTTGACTGCAGAAGTGTGGGTCATAACTTCCATAAATGTAGCAGGAGATGATTTAAAAAATCCTGCATGGAACAATTCTCTCAGTGATGAGATGCTGAAAAAAGGTTTTTTTCAGTCTTTTTGTGAGATAAAGAAAGTGAGGAAGGGCTTCACTGAGGAGAAAAGATGTCAAAAGACCCATGTGCTGCTTTATCTGCCACAAGGAGGAAGACCACAGCCATCACCATCCTATGTGCAGAGGTGCCTCCCTGGACTTTCACATCCTTCCCTTGTCTGCAAGGAGCCAGGATCCTTCCACATTTTGGAAATGGCCCTGTAGCTCAAAGAGAGATTGTCTTGGAAACAACATTTATCAATGACAAGGCATTTCATATTTCTCCCTGAACTGATATTTTTCTGGAACAGGGTCTGGTGCTCTGTTTCAGGGTCCAGTAGGCCCTGAAACACAGCTTGTTCTCAACCATAAGGTATCTTATTCTGAATGGGAAGGCTGATAATGTGCAAACTTTTTTCATAGCTCATGTCTATGAAAAAATGTCCACATATTAGATTCTGCACATGCTGTTTTCAGAAAGAAATGTGTGACATTTGAAGAGGTGGTATCTTAGATATGTCCACAGCAGGGTGTTTTTTTATTTAAGTGCAAAGTCAGAGAAATACATCCCTGAGAATTCTAAAATTTCAGTACTTCAGAAAAGTAAAAAAATTTATTGCCAGCTAGCTGTACATCCATCTCTCCAGAGCATCATTTCATCATCTTATTACCATGCAAATCAAGATGACATAGCTGTTGCTGACTAATTTCACATATGATATTTACAGCATAGATGCACTGTTGGGATGGTCTTCGGCAACACCTTCCAGGCATCTCTGCATGCTGTTGACCTGAAACTGTAATTTTTTTCAACTAGGAAGGTAACAATGAGAATGACTCTTCCCCTCATGCACTGACTTCACGTCTATTCTTAAAGAATATTGTATTCGGGTCACCTGTCAAACCCCAAGATATTGTGTTCATTTATGTCTCTCATCTTCTACTATCATTTAAGCAGAAATCCCCAAAAGTTGTACTTGTTTTTTCTCTCATTTCCACTTAAGTTACAGGAATTTAGCAAATGTTCAAAAGTGGGTATAAATGAAAGGAGGATGACTCCACATATGTAGATTAAAAAGTTTGAGGTGTATGTGGTGTCTGGAAATAATTACAATGATAAAATATTTTAATTGTCAGAAAATATAGATTCTTTCTCTCTTATTCTATGACCACTGGTGGCCAGTCTGACCAGAGAACAGTTCCTGAACATTTTCTTTCCTGAACAAGAAATGGCCATGGATACAGAGCATTTTCTCTAAGGAGAAGAACACAGCAGCCATGATATGGTCAGCACAATGGTCATATAAGTTGCCAAGTCTTCAGCTTTGTAAGTGGGGATTATTCTGCCCACCTGGGGTGCTCAGACATTCACTTTGTTGCTCTCTTGTACCCTGAATAATTTTTGTAATCCTCCAGGATTCCCCTTTTCCTCTGAGGGAGGGGATTCAGAGGCCGTGCTGGTGACTGCACGTGGGTGGGAGTTGTGCATGCACTGAGGCAGTGACCTGGACATGCTGGCAGTGCCTTGTTGCTGCAACCATGTGAAACTGAATCTGGTTCCTGATTGTCACCCAAAAACCCCCAAACATTCCCAATGCTTTCTTTTGACTCCCTGCACTGTCACCTTTGCCCACATGCTCCATCACATACCTTCAGGGTTGTCAAGGATCTGAACTACCAATAAGTTCCAAAATCAATTTGTGGTGAACACAACTTTTTCTCAGTGTTTTAAAAGGACTTCACAGGGACAAGGTAGCTGAGATACTGAGCTATCTCAAGGAACTATCTAGCAACAGCCCCTCAAGGCAGAAACTACTTGCTAGAGCATCAGCTCATAAACAAAAACAGAGATGACATTCAAAGAAAAAATTGATTTACTTATCACTTCTTCTACTTTAACATTGTTTTAGAAAAAGCTAGATGCAGATCTTGCATGAATGTAATTGCAGATTTCAGGAAATAACTTAAAAGCCACAGAGGAAGCCTTACAAATAAAACAGAATTAATTCTCTCTGGAATATGAATGCTAGCAGATATCCCTCCTCATCCCCCTTTCTCCTTCACTCTTTTCCCCAGCTACCTTTAAGATATCAAGTTTCTAAGTTACTTCACTGAAGTTCAGAAATGGGCAGTCACTCAAAAAAAAGTTGCATGAACAATCAGTTGACAACAAAGGGTGATGGTATTCCTGCAGATTCACAGCAAAAATCCATGTTTCCACTGGGATCCTCCATTGCAGCAGCTCACTCAGAGCAGCTTCCAGACTTGCTTTCCATCTGCAGACTGGAATGTCACTGCACTGCTTCCTTCCCTTCCAAGGGCTTTTCCACTGCAGGCAGCACAGTACTGGTAGCTGCTCTCAGCTCTCCACACTGGCCATCTGGGAATATTTTACTTCTTATGGTCCTTTGTGGTCAGTTTTTCTGATTATCTGGTATAACACCTAGATTGAGAGCTTTCTAGCAGGTGTGGAGTTTTTTATTTTGCCTCTGAACCTATGGCAAAGCTGCAGGCACACAGCACCATGGAAAGGATTAAAAGCTGTTTTCTCTCCTTCTTTACAAAGAACCTGTTTATCTATGTGTGACCATGGATGGACTCATATTTCCAGAATTCAGGAAAACTACCTTCAATTTACTGCATCTTCTCAGACTTTTAGTAAAATCTCAGTTCTACAGGCACTGAGTCATGCCCCAGTCCTCAGGTGTGTAAGCCTGAGAGGTGGTTGGCAAAATAAATATACGTGTGCTGAAGTGTTGTACCAGAGCAGTAAGGGATAGCAGGTCTTCACAAAGAGAAAAGGGGCTTGAGATAGACACCAGAGAAGTCTAAGTCTATCACACATCAGGTTGTAATCTCTTTATATTGCAAGGACTTATTTGGGAGAGCCACTCTCTGAGTTATGCTGCTGTCAAGTAGCAAAATACTGCCTCTGGTTTTTGAAGTATTTCAACATTTCCAATCCTTAAATAATTAGAATTGTCAGAAAGAAAGACAGTCCATCAATCAGAAGCTTTCACAACTCCTTCTCATTTGTATGTAGATTCCTAAACCTGGAAACCTGATATTGTCAAATAATGTACTAAAATAGAACACTTTAATAATTTCCTTTTTTCTCCTTTTTTTTTTAACTCTATGGTATTGGATAGAAAAGAGATCTTAAAACTTTCAAAGTGGAATGGAGGAAATGTTCTCTTTTGTCAAGCTACTGGATTTGTCAGTCTTCTGTTGTTTTGGGTAATGACCTGTCCCAGAAGATGTCTGGGTCTGGAAATGCATAACATTAGGCAGTAATTAAGTGCAAGGCAGTAATGAAAACATCCCCTAGCCTTGGGCATCAGATTTCAAGGGTCAAAAGCTTTCATGCTTTGTTTACACGTGGGTGACTTCACTTGTACCTGCAGAGGTGGGGATTAGCCCCGGAAATTCAAACAGTGGAGAGCTGGGCTCAGCAGCTGTGCTGGGGCATCAGGCCCCTTCTCCAGCCCAAGCCTCCTCTACTGCACAGAGGCTGAACAGCAGCCATGGTGCTGTGGAGAGGCTGACTTGAGGGACACCTGTATTCTGGAAGAGCCTGGCATTAGGACATTCTGTATCCTGAAGAAGGGAGAAAGGAAAAGGTTTCAAGAAGAATTGGAGAAAGAGGGGAAAAAAGAGAGGGAAAGAGCATGTCCTGCATCACCACTGAGATCTAGCACCCCCTCAGCACCAGGAACCCTGCAACAGTCCCATTCCTTCTCAAAGAGGGAGGCAAAAGCTCCAAAGCTTGGTTGAAATGAGGCATTTCTCTTTTTCGAAGTCAGGCTGGTTCACTAGGCATAAGCACTGATAACATATCTTATGTCATTATAATTAATAAAGCCTTTGACAATATGTGCAATAATCCATTCTTAAGATCAACTAAGTAAAGTTTAAACAGTTTGCATGTCACAGGTTATCTCAGGTGATTTCTTTAAAAAAAAAACTCTTCAGGACTGAAAATCAGGCAGAGAGGGAGAAAAGAACTTTTTAGAGCAGTAAATTATGATCCAATAGCAAAACCATTTGGATGAAATCTGTTTGTATGATTTCTTTTCTTTGAAATAAAATGAGTTATTTTATTCTTTCTATTTGTGTCCCCAAATTTATTCCTGATTTAAGATCTTATGTTCTTAGATTATTATTTTCTTATACTCATCAAATTTCATAGCTGTACTGCCTGAAAACAAAAGTTTAGAGTAAGAAATATCAAAAGATTTTTTTTCAGTTGTTTCCATAGGCACTGCATTATTTCCTCTGGGAAACTGTGCAAAAGGAAGCTTTCAACCTGCTCACAGGATACAGCAGAGTGAAAATGCAATTCACAACCAGGGCAGCTCCTTTGGCTCTTTTTGTTTCTTGTTCTCTTTGAGCTCACATCAGATTAGAGCATTTCACAGTTTGTTTCAAGCTTGAAAACACAAGCTGAATAATTAGATGAAAATATCTCGTAACAAATAATCCTGAAAAATATGTCATTTATTGGTTTGTGAACTAGGAAGTGGCATCAAGCATCCAGACATGGATACTTTTCATGTAGTGCATCAGTTCTGCATAGCAAGACAGAGTGCATTCCTCACCATACACAAAGTACTTAAAGATGTTCAAATTCAAAGCCAGAACCATCTGCTTATCACTGACATCTGTTGCTTCAAAGCAGAAGAATATATGAAAGGTTCAGAAAGCTTTAGAACTCAAAAGATGCATTTGCTAAGAGAACACATAAATTGAATAAATTATGAATTACATAAATTGAAAAACTATAATATAAACTGCTGTTTTCTCTCTGGAGTGTGGTTGCACCAGCTAGGTATAAGAGAGTTTTGTATTGCAAAGAAAACAGCTCCTACCCCTCTCTGTGCTGAAAATGAAACTTCTTCTCATTCTCCAAACACCCTTGAAAAGCAACATCTTCTTGATTTTCACACCAGCCCCATTCACCTCTGACTTGCTCCTGCCAGTGCACCTTCAAGCTGTGATCCTAGTTACCCTGAAAACTTCTTTCTGCAGAGCCTTTCCCTGTGCTTGCTTAGGGAGGTGACTCCCCAGCGTTCCTGGAAGCAGCAAACAGCATCTCCCAGCCCAGCAGGTCTGTCCATTTCCTTGCTGTTTTGGCAGCCAGGTCTGACTGCAGGGCTGACAGCAATGAAGGGCCTTCCCATGGCCTTCAAAGGCTGGCATCTCCCTTAATGGGCATTACCCCTCTCCCTGTGCAGATCCTGCACTGCCATGGAAATGAAGGGCAGGAGGAGGGCTGGGAGATGTGGGAGAGGTATTTATTTAGGGCAGCATCCACATTCCTCTGAGCACCTGATGCAAGAGGTGATGTGGTGGCATATCTGCAATGAATCCAGTTGGGTTGGGTGCCTGTGGGTCTGTGACAGGGTTGAAGGGTTGGAGGGAAGGGTTTGCACCTTTCAGACGTATGGGCCTGGAGGAAAGGGCCTATTTAAAGTTATTGGGAGCTGGGGAAAAGTGTGAGCCAAATAGAATGTGAAAAGTCATAGGGATCAGATGCTTTCTGGATAAGGAATACAAGGGAGCTAGAGACTCTCTGAAAAGGAATACACTGGCAATTCTGAGTGCATGAAATTTCAGTCTCAGGGTACTACCACCTGTACCTAGCCAGTGAATCTAATATAGCTTCCATTTATTTATCCCCATGTCTACATTTTGGCAGCAATCAAAATGGCAGGGAGGACTTCACAGACAAGAAGAGAAATTTGGCATTTCAACAGCTCTCTGCCAGGCCTATTGATGCCAAAAAGTGTATAACTACATAGAAGACAAAGAAATATTTAATGACTTTAAGTTACATTGTGGAGCTCAGAGAAGGGTGATCCATCCCCTGCCATAAGCTCCTGACAGCTCAGAGAAAGTGACAAATTTAAATATGAACATAAAGTTACATTCTATAAAGCAATCAAAATATTTCTTCTGTTATTTAATGTTCCTCTTAGTCACATAATCTGTGACTCCTTGAACCTCACTATAAAGCACATAAAATTTCACAAGACCACAAGTTCAACATGGGGGTTACACACCACTTTCGGGTTCACCGACAACACTTTATAAACTACTTTTATGCTCTTTGTTTTCACAGCCTTTTCATTTCCCTGCCAGCTTCTCATTGTCCTTGAAATAAAAGAAATCAGAGAAATCAGAAAGGTCTCTGTGCTGATCACAAACAGGGAACAGAAATGATTCAGAAACAGAATGAAAAAGCAATCAGAAAAGCAAACAGAGCCTGCCTGAGGCGCTACAGTTTCTGCTCCTTACAAGACTCACAAGCAAAACAAGGTAAGATATTTAATTATTGTGCTGACATACATGCATTATTCAAAGAGACAGCAGGATAGCAACATTACTAGTATTAGGAAATTCATCTAAAATTTATATTGTCTCACTGTTTTTATGAGGCAAGAGAACATATAAAGTTTGTTTCAGCAACATAAAACCCTTTACTTACATGGCTTGCAAAAGTTTGCAGCAGCTGGAGCCTCTGGCTTGCACTTTGTGCAAATATTGTCCCTTGTTGAAAGTCTCCTAACTCTGACACTGGAGACAGCACACCAGTGCTTCGGATTGATAAATCCTTTAAAAATGCTCTCAGATGTTTCTTTATCTGTGGTGTGCACTGACAGTAGACTGCAAAGCAGAAAGCCTGTCTGGTGCTATGAGGAAAGAGTTGCCTCTCTGCTGAATCCAAAGAAAGGAGTCCTTGACCTCAACAACTAGAATAAATCTCCTGTATCTGCTGGCTCTTTGCTGAGTGCATACTTGAGCAGTAACATAAGAGCGAGCGACGGGAGCAGGAGCTGTGGCATGTGTGCTCTGTGCTGGGAGGGCACGAGAGCTGCTAGCACAGCCTCAGCAAGCCCAAAACACAGGGCTTGCTCCTGCCTTCTCATTTGTTCACATACGGTAAAAATAAAGCAAATATGACAGGCTTCTCTATTTGAGTTCGTGGGTCCCAAGTGGCAGCGCTCTCAAGCTCTGTCCCCTCTGCTGGGGTTCCTTGTGCTCCAGATGAGGTTGCTGCTGGCTTTCTATTTCAAACCTCGATTTTCTGAGAATCTCTCTGTATCCCAGCCAGGAAATGTAACCCATACTGAATTTAGCATTTTGGATATCATAAATGCAATTAATTACCTGAAAGCAAAATGAGTGGTTTTCAGATTTTTTTTATCCTTCAAAAGAAAGATCTGTTTACTACTTTTTTTCCCCTCTATTTCTTCCCTTTTCTCTACTTAAACTTACTAAATTTCATAAAAACAAGCATAATTTTTGCAACAAGTCCTCGATGGAGCAACTAGTGAGAAAAAGAAGAAAAGGAAAAAGATATTGTAGTTGAAAATAGGCAAATGCAAGGTTTCAGGAAAGAAAATTCCCCTGTTCCATTTTAAAATTACATCTTCGAGACTAAAGACAATAGTTTAAACACATACAATTCTCAGGTGCTAAGGACAGGAGTTTTATGGAGAAGATGAAAAAAGTCATATTAAGAGCAGCAAAGATAAGAAAGGAAATCAAAGTCCTCATTCATTCCATTGTATTCAGTTTCAAAAGAGGAAAAAAAGAGAAATAAGCTTACAGTCCAGAATCAAACTTTAAAATATTGTAGATTCAATTTTTGTGGCTTTATGAAATGTAAAGACAAAAGAAACAAACAAAAAAGCCCTCGAAACTTTTAACAAGCATTTCTAGCTTAAGGAAATAAAAGTTTTTAATGAAGAATGATCAAATTATCTCTTTTTTTATTCTCTTGTGCGAACAATGGACTTGAAAAAATTCCCTACACATTTTCTGTGTGTGTTATCAATGTTTTTCTTGAACCTGAAGACTTGGATTCAGCTTTTATTGTTGCTTTTCTTTTTTCAGCTCTATTATGATACTAAAACAAAAGTAAAACTTCAAAGTTGTTTATTAGTAATTAAATTGTCTTTCTGCATTGTAGCTGACTAGTAACAGTGATATATTTTGTTGAATGAGAGAGACCTCAGTTTCAATTTAGTTTCCATTTATATCCATTTCCTTTGTTGAAAACTAAAACAATAAGTCCACAGTAAATTAATTTTGGCTCCTTTCAGCTCTTCCTGTTGTTTTCACTTTTCCTTTCTCCACTAACAGTTTCAAAATTTGAGGCACTCTCAAACCATATATCTTGAATTTCAAAATATTTGCTGGGGGGTTTTTTTGTTTGTTTGTTTGTTTTTAATTTAAACCCATTTTTGAAATCTATTTCTCTCCTGCTCAGCCATGCTGGGGTGAGCCTGTTGTCAGCTGCCATGCTGGACCTCTTCCCCCAGTGCTAAACCATCGGCAGGAGGCATCTTCTCCCTCCGTCCAGCTCATATTTTCTATTTTTAGAAATAGCTGGCATTTTTGGCTTTCAGTCTTGTTTTATGATGTTGGAGAGCCTGTGACCTGGTGTGTAGGAGTGAGGCTTGGCACGGAGCTGCTCGCACACGCCCAGGGTGCAGGCAGCAGTCCCACGAGTGGGGCGTATCGGGATCCTCTCCAGCTTTCTGTCCATAACTACAAGAGGCTAAACTTCAAAAACGGCCTGGGACCTATGACCTGCTGCTCTGTGAAGTGTTTTGAGGCAAGCAGAATATATACCTAACTTCTGAGGGCTGAACTGAGTTCAATTCAGTAGGGACATCTAAACCACGGTACTAATTTGAGCACCACTTAATTACTCCCAGGCATGACTTGGTTTCTGCCCCAGGGATTTGGCTTTTGACTAAGGAAGCAACAAGCCACCGGGCAGTGCACTTGCAGCCCCCAGGAATGGATGATGTCATTTATCCCCAGCCCAATTCAGCCACACCACAACTGTGTAAGCACTGCAAGCCTCGGGGTGCTTCATCCCACTGTGACCCTGTGCAGTGCTGCCTCACAACTGGAGGCAGCTGGTCACTGCAAATGTCATTTGCCTTGCTGGATATTATTGCATGTGCATTCACAGATGTTCATGCAGAGTAAAGAAAACAGTTCCCAACACAAGAGTCACAGTTACAACTGCAATTGTGAATGTGACCATGGAAGCCTGGCCAGGACCCCACGAGCTGTAATGTGGATAGAAAAAGTACAAGGCTTCTAGGGTGAAGTCTGTGTCATGATCAACCACATCAAAAACATGAGAATATATTTTCTTTTTTTTTTTCCCCCCCGAGGAAGTGAAGATCCTTATATATAAATTAGTGTCTTATGTTTCTCATTTATCTTTCCACCCAAGAGATGGGTTGGGCTGTGCTGCCTGTTGGCTGGGAGCACTGCTCTGCTGGCATGGCACTGATATATATATATATATATATATATATATATATATATATGTCCCAGTAACTATTATTTCCATGTAAAGGCTGAGCAAGAAGGACTGAAACACTGATGCAGTGGTGATGTAAGATGAAATGTCAGGTAAAAGTTAACTAGAGAGCATATTCCCCAACGTGGTAAACTTTAATTACATTTAGGTAGCTAATCTGGAGATGAACCTGCCACCTATACTATTTCTAGAACAAGCCTGGGGCCACAAGCACCAAAGTGCTTTTGGTGGAGGCATCAATCTGTCCTTAATTGGTTCAGTCCACGGCTTGATCAGTCCCTGATGGAGGCAGGCTGTGTCCTGCAGCACTGCTTTATCCATGTGCACTCTGGTCCCCAGAGGCCCAAGGGGATGTATTTGCAGAGGTACAGCATTAGAACAGAGTCACAGGGGTAATTTGGGATGGAAGGGACATTTTGAGTTCATCTCATCCAACATCTGCTTAAAGCAGGTCTAATCAGCTGGCAGCTACCTCTTCAGTGATCACTCTGGTATTCAGAGGTTTCCATTCCATACAGCACACCTGACCCCCATTACCTCCAGGAGCAAGATGACTCAGTGATTATGATCCAGAGGGATTTTACATCTTTTATCCCAGGTAATTACAAACTTGTGGTTATTGCCATAGCTGATCACCCAGTTATTTGGTTATACTTATTTGGCTTGGAAGCCAAAACATTGTATCTCATTTTGCAGATGGGGACCTAGGGCACAAGGATGATATTTGCCAGAGATGACAATCTGTGAAGAGCAAAAAACTGAGTGGTCACCTATCAGGGCTGCCATCCTATTTGCTGTCAGCTCTCTGTGCATTCCTGCTATTAGTTATTAATAGCCACCTTGCTATTACAGATCATTTTTTGAAGCAAGGGTCAAAGTAACACGGCACTTTTGAGATGCCAGCTGTGTAATGGGTTCCAGTGCTGAGGCTGAAAGTGAGGGAAAATGAAAAATGCCAACACTGCTGCTGTACATGTGGTAGGCAGCTGTACTAGGGATCATCAAATAAATGATTCTCCTCAGAAAACAGCCCTTCTGACAGCCTAAAATGGGATCCAAATTAAAAAAATCTGGTTCTGGAAATGAGGAAAGGTCCCCATGGTCATTATTGCTGTCAGTGAGAATTCATATCATAATGATCAAAAACTGTATGAAGGTGAGTATTGCTGTAACTTGTTTAAATTGAAGGCCTAGAAAAATATACTTAAGACACCTGCAATCAATTTTAATTTTGAAATTCAGTTCATACATAAGGAGGGCTTGAGAAGAATTGAAAGGCAAGATAGTATTTTCTTGAAAGACAAGAATGTTTATATTTGAATGAGTGGCTCATAAGCATGGCCCTCATATTTTAATCTCACATCTAGATTTTGGTGAGTAATGCTATTTTATACCTGGTTCCACCATGTTTAAATATATATATATATATATATATATGGCATGTAGCTGGGAAATGATATATCACTTCTATGAAAACAAAACAATATAGTATGGGCCACAGATGTATGCTAGACTAGTTCTGCTTCCTGGAGGGATCCAGTTAAGCTCCTTTGCAACCTTTATGTGGATGTCTCATATTGCCAGTCCCATTCTAGACACTCTGCTGCATTCCTGCTTAGGTCTGCCAAGCCAGCCAAATGAGGAGTGCAGCAATTTCTCACTTGGGGTAAGATGCTAATGACACTAACTCACATGGTCTCAGCTAGTGTGGGGACTAGGGGAAAATGGGCAAGGCCTCAAGATCTGCAAAATCTTGTTGATGCTTCAAACTGCCCATTAAAAAAGGAAGAATTCTGATTTTTTAGTTTGTAATTTATTTTAATATGTCATTAAAATCTAAAAGGAAAATCTGCTTTTTAAACCTGTAATGTGTAATATCTTACCCATATAACTTCTGTCTTGAAATCTGAACAGCCAGTTCTTGAGCTGACATACACCCATACTGCTGCACTGGTTGCAAAGGCAGCATATTGAGTTTGCAGCAGCAGAAGTTGAAGTTCTGGCTCAAAACTGTGTGAAAGCATATATATTCCCTTTCTGGTCACATTGGTGCCACTGGAAAATGACTGAGGATCTGACAGGCATCATGGCTTTATATCCACATCAAAGCTTATCCTTAGGCCTTGAACATACCCCAGGAGGGCTGAACATTGTTTTTGAATGCTTCACTGAGCTGTATAATTTGGGAACATCAACAACATATAACTTTAAAACCCATCAGAAGAAACTCTCACGCTCAGATATAAATGTCCTGAGCCTGCACTCATGTGATCTTCCATCTGAGGGTCAGAAAGGAATTTTTATTAAATTGCCTTTCCTCTCAGAGGTCAGACAACATGGATGAATCCTGGAGATATTTTAAGTCAAGGACATTCTTCCATTGTGGAATGTATCTTCAGCCAAAAGCAAAACCTATTTCAAGTACTGCTACTTCATCAGAGGTAGGAAGGCAAAATAAACTCCCCAGGAATTAGAGAGCAGGCTTTCTATCAGTAGCTTGTGTCACTTTCCCATCAAAAATCTGCTGCTCATGTACCTTGAACATGATTGCAAAACATTATGTTTAATCTTCTGACAGTTTAAGAAAATGGTCCTTTATGCACAGATCAAGTCTCCCATAAGTTAAATCTGTATCCCTTTCTTCTCTATAACCTTGAAAAAACAAGCGGAAATAAAAATTAGGGCCCTAGAATATCATGTACAATATGTATCTGGAAATTTGAAACAACTTTGCTTGTTCAAATTCATCACTTTTTGTCAGGTCTGGAGTGAGGCTGAGGCAATTTCAGACCAAACTATCGAAAACATCAAAATAAAATGTTCTTTTCTTGCAATGATCTGCAATGAATTTCCTTCCTATGAGCACAAAGCTTTCAGACATGAGGATGTCTCTGACCATCCCTTATGGGTACAGAATGAGGGAAGGCACTTCTTTAACTAGGTAGAGGAGAAGCCACTTACAGTGTATATCACCACTTGAAGCACAGCCCAGTTCTCAAGAAGTAAAGAGCTGTATCACTGCTAAAAGTGAATTGAATGCCATCTCTTCATTTGGGGAAAGGCTTCATGACTGAAAAGCAGACAGCACCATTGCAGAAAAAATTGTTTATGGTGCTCCCGTTGTGTGCAGCTTAAAACTCTTAAAGTGCTACAAGCTTGCCTGGATTGAATTACAAAAAGGAGTGATTTCTTTTGTTAGACAAAAACTAGAATTGCTTCAGCTCTTTTCAAGATTAATGTTGTTCCAGGTGTCTTCAGATTTTTTCTCAAACCCACTGTTTTCCAGCTTGCTTTACACATTTTGTGTATGGGAGGGATGGGAATGCAGTAGCTGTGGCAGAGCACTAAGGGCTCTGACTCCTGCTCCCACTGCAGCTGCTGCTTTCCTCCTGGTTTTCTTCTGTTCTCCTTTTCACTCTTCCCTTTAGCCTACCTGACATTTGGACTGGAAGAGAAGTTCAGTGGCATCCTGGTACGCTGTCTATGCTACTACTTAATGGAAATAATAAGAGGAGAAGGATTTCCTGACTGCTCCAACCCCAGCTTACAGCTGAAGAGACTGCCAAGGAGAGGGGCACTGGCCATTGCAACAGCATCCCACAGCCTTATCACCCCTGAACTACCCGCAGAGAGCTGCATACGAGGCTATTTTGTATTTTCTTACAATCCACTCAGCTACTGCAATCCGGCCTGAAAGTCCAAATGTCCAAAAGCCGTGTGCCATGCCATGGCTGCAGTACAGGTTCCCACACCCCTGGGTTGAAGGGGCTCATTCTTGTGTGTGGCATGCAGGGGTCTGCCTGTGCCATTGGGTCCCTCTCTGCAGCAGGGACACTGGCTTGTGAGGAACAAGGAGCACTGCAATGTCTACCAGGCAAGGACGCCCAATGAAATCCTTATTTTTAGAGATGTAGCTGAACAAATCAGTACAGCTGTTCCTTTCCCATGTACCCAGGTTTAGTGTGCCAGTTTGTGCTCCTGGTGCTCCCAGCCTGGCCACCACGGAGTGGGGCTCTGTGGGCTGCCAAGCCCTGCACAAGGACCCCCTCCCATTCCTGCACCAGGTATTTTCTGTTTTGTGGATGCCCAGCTACTTTGACAATCCTGCTGCTGGTTGGGGTTGCCTTTCCCCCTCACCTTTCACAGGCACACAAGGCTTTGGTGTTAAGGTGTTTTTAAGGCTACTGCACTGCTGTTACTTCACTGCTGCTGTGCATGGCAGCTGAGTGCCAGCTGCTTGGAGAAGAGCCCTTTTCCATGAACAACAACACAAGCTGTGAGCAGTAGGAACTGGTGGTGTGAAGTGGGTGTGAGCAGAAGCAGGACACGTGCATTGGTTGTAGGAGCAGGGTGTGTGGATTGTTTGTAGCTGGATGGATCAATAGCTGTGCATGTGCTGAAATACAGATGATCTGAGGTTGGCCATGACCCTCAGGATTGATAAACATAGGGAAACCCAATAATTTTCTCAGTCTAATCTGAAATGGGTTTGTACTCAGGACCCTTCCCATCAGGGCCTTCAGCCAAGTTATGAAGATGCAGTTTTTGTGCAAGCCCTGAGCACAGTCCCCACTGCCAGGGGCTGGCAGCACAGGCTTCTCTGGAGCCATCACTGCCAGGCAGCCAAGGGGAAATAACGCTCCCAAGAGCAAGGTGTATGCCAGGGCTGCTGCTGAGGCCTGCCTCTGGCACCCTTACCACAGAGGGCTGCAGCATCTGTTACACCCAAATAATGGTCTGAAGGGCTAAATGGATAAATATTGGAGTTGTTGATGAAAGGAAACAGTGCCAGACGCTTTTGGCCAGCAGAACAGGAAGGCGTCCCATTGCCTCAGGTTGAAAAGGCTTTGGTTGTTTAGGACTTGCAAAAATTAGAGGGAGGAAGCATTAGTAACAATATCTGACACAGATTTGCCTCATTCATAGACAAATTAACCTTAATCATCCAATTTATAAATCAGCTTTAATTGAAAGCCCCCCCTGCTCACCCCCCACTACTGCATATTTGGTGGATTAAGTTGTTTGGTTTCAGTGATAAATTAGAAACATCTGCTTCTGCTGACAGCCTGGAATGGAGGCGTGCACAGGAACATGGCTGGGCTGCTCTGGAGGGGGGACTCTGTGCCAGGCCATGCTCCTGCCCACCCCTGGCCATGGGCTCTGGAAGGATCAGGCTGTGTCCCCTCTGCCCTGGGACTCAGCGGGCAGGGGAGGCTCATGCCTGCTCCTGGCCTTGCTCAGGAGGGTTCCTGGGGAGGCTGGAGCAGTGGTGAGCATCTCCAGCAGTGTGCTCTTGGCAGAGCCTTCCTTTTAAGGGTGTCTTGGCAGCTCTTCCTTGCAAACAAAATTGTTTCTGCTATGGGATCATCAGGTCTTAATGACAAGGAATCCAAAGCTTGTGCCAGAGTCAATGCAGAGGCTGCTCAAGCATAAACACTGATGGCAGTGAGTGTCCCAGCTGTCCCTTCTGATGAAGAAAATGGTCCTAACTAAGGGAACAGAGAGGTTTTACAAGCCTGGCCTATCCTTGCAGAGGTGATACAATTTCCTGATTGCTGAGTCAGGTTGGAAATGGCCAAGAGACACATCAAAGTACTTCACATGGGTGTTTAACCTGTTCAGGAGGTGTGGAAAGAATCCTCCTGGCTATAAGCCCTTATCTGCAGGAGGAGAAATCTAGGGCTAAATCCTGCCAGATACAGCAACTGAATATGCCCTGGGGCATCCCTGGAGCTGCACCCACAGCAGAGCCAGTCTGTGCCTGTCCTTATGTAACACACATGAAAGGAACTGTGAGGACTCATCTGACCTCAGCTGTGACCTGACTCTCACTACAGGGATTTAATACATGCCCTGTTGGGCTGCAGAAACAGATGTTTTACACACACCATTCAGACATTTTTTTACCAGCCTTTGGCAATCAAAAGTCTCAGACAGAAGTCCTGACTCTTAAGGACAGAGCATGTCTGCAGAAAAGGAGAATACAAGATAATCAGTGGTTTCTAACAGCTCCTCTTCCCAAAGAGCCCTTTTATTTTTTTCCTGGTGAGTTTAAGGATTATCTGTAATTGATAACAAATTTTGTATATCTGTCAGAGGCAGGCATTCCAGGCAGGTTCAGAGCAGACTCTCACTGTACAGAACAAGTCCTACAATTTAGGCACCTCCTGGTAGTGCAGGAAGCACTGTTCAGGTGTGACACTGTGCAAAATGATGTGCTTCTGTCTGAGAAATTCCATGAACAGGAATTTTGAATCAGGACTGAGGTGTGTGGCCTGTCAGCATGGAGATAGCCATCCTTGGCAGTTCTGCAGCTTCTTAAAAAGATGAAGGCAGTCTCCAGTACAGCTTCCAAAACCCAAATTCCAATGTGAGGCTGTGTAACCCGTCTGTAAATCTTAAAATAGAGAGAAATATAGCCCCTTCTCTAGAGAATCAAATAATATTCACTGCAGAGCCATGGAGGCTATGCAGCACAGCCCCTCTGAGACCCCAGGGGCCAACCCAGGACAGGGAGTACCTGCTCCCTCTGGGGGTGCAGGAAGGAGGGGAGAGGGAACAGGATAACCTGTCTCACAGTTAGCCAGGACTACTGGTCCTGCTTATCCTGCCTAAACTGTTCCCATCTGTCTGACTATTGATGGTACTTGATCTTTGCATTCCCATTTGGAAATTTCAGACACATGGAGAAATTAACGATGGTGAAGTTGACTCAGTAAAGGGAACATTTTTTCTTTATTTTTGTTTTCCTTTACCCAAGATAGGGAAAGAAATGAAAATTCCCTTCTTCCAGGAGAGGAGCAGGAGCTGTGATCCAGACACCAAGACACACAGCTTTATGCAAGCTGTTTTGCTGGAGTGTAGGCCATCCTACTCCCACTCCCAAGATTGCTGCCTCTCCCTGGAATAGTTTCTTGCTGCCCCACATCAAAGCTGGTGCTCAGAGGTCATCTGCTGATATGTGTCACTACTTTCTAGCAGGAATATTGGCACTGAATGGAACAAACAATAACTCAGGAAAGGCCAAAGCAGCCTTGGTCTTTCCACTGGGAAATCAGCTGCCCAGAAGCTGGAGAATGCCTTCCCAGATCATTTGAGCAGGCTACAGGATGGCCCATCAACCATTGTAGTTTTGGGAGGAAGGGCTGCTCCCCTCAGGAACCTCCTGGGAGGAAGCAGTAAAGGGGTTTGCCCTGGGTAAACACACAGACACTCCAGGAAAGTGAAAGGTCTGTGAGAAGGAAGCTTCCAGGTTGGGTTCACAGGAGGAGACAAGCAAAGATGAGTGAGACTGCGTGGGTTGCAGGGCTCTGATCTCAGGTTTGGGGGCCAAAAAAGGACAGTCTCTGGGAGATAACTTTCAGAGCTCGTCTGTGCAGAGCTGGAACTTACAGAGACTCAAAGGAGCCAATTGCTCTGTAAAGTAAATACCAACATGGTGTCTAGAATAAAGAATGGATGCAAAGAGTAATCTGCATGCTTCTCTGCATTTCCACTGTTCAGTGATAGTGAAAAGGGTTGGAAACAGCAGACTGGGATGTATTGGGGAAGTAGGCTGAATCCCCAGGTGCATTGAAAGGCAGCAGGCTGGCGCTGTGCAGGAACATCAGTGCAGGCCTAGCAAGGCTGGCATAACATCAAGTTTTTATAGACTCCTGAAGAGGAAAAAGACTTTTGGTCTTGAGTTGTAACTGCTAGTGAGAATAGCAGATGTATGTTCCAGCACCAAGGCAGTCCCCCTCCAAGAAAAGGGAGAGTTTTCCTGGACAAATACAGAAGAAAACCAAATTTCTCTGTTTTTTTCCAAGGGGTAAAAAACCCAGAGGAGGTCTCTCTCTCAGCAGCTCACAAATCACTTTTCCCTGTGCTGCAGTGATGGGACTCCTACGCTGGCCTGAATCCAGTCACGAGGCCCATCACCCCAATGGGAAGAGGTGGGGTGAGCAGGCTGGACACTCATCTCTTCAGCTCTGCCCGTCCAGCTCTCCTTGGTTTTATAGCAAGTCACTCCCTGTTTTTATTGCACATTTTTAAACTACATTTCAGGTCCCACCTCAGCTATTAATGTTCTCCTCACTCTCATTTTTTCCTGAAAGAAAACCATCTTTATTGAAGAATGTAGCAAAAAAGAAGGAAAAAAAATAAGGCGAGAGAGAGAAACAAAACAATGTTCATGAATTACAATACATCAAAAACCCCCTTAACCAAACAGTTCCTTTCCTTAAACCTTCCTTATCCCTTCCCTTAACTTTAACCTTGGACTCCTGCCAAGGAGATGTTCCTGTTTTTAGCAGTATGTCTGATTTTGGGTTTGGGGTCTCTCCAAAAGAGAAGGGGAGAATGTGAGTTGAAAATAGGATGGGTGGCCTAATGGTGTCCAAACATAATCAACTATCTCCATTAAACTTTTGAGATCTGGCCCCATTTGGGTCTGAGAGACGTGATACTCACATGGATGAGGAAGACAAACACAGTAGATAGACTGAAGATGAGCCAATACATTTAAGCCAGCACAACATATGGACTATCACATCTCTCAGCCTAGGAATGATTGCTCCCCACAGATTTCTACTAGGTTTGCCCAGAGTAAGTGAAACATCCCAGCCAGTGAGACTTTTCCCTTCTTTCCCTCTGGATTATTTTATAACTGTATATCTCTCACTGCCAGATGTGTTTTCCCATTATTCATAGGCTATTCTTTCCCTTTCAAAGTCGTCCTCATGATCCTCTTTGATAAGAATTAATTTTATACCAAACAGTTCTGTTCTTCCAAACACCTAAACCTCACAGAAATGTGTAAACTCCTTGGTCATGTGGTCATATCCCAGCTGGAAGGTTTAATGAAACTGTAAAGTATCTTTGAAGACTTAGGTGCTTGGCTGTTCTGTTTTCATGACTTTGGGCTTTCCCATCTGCATCCAGCATCAGGGGAGACTCAGACAACCAAGAACAGTTTCACACTGCTTTTCAAAAAATGAAAGCTGAATCCTAGTTTATGAAGAACACAAACTCTTTATTTCAGCTTTGGGAAATCAGAGTAATCTAGATTCCTTCTTCAGCCCAACAGAGAAACACAGAGAGGTGATGTGCACCTTTTACTTTAGAGAGACTGGGAGCAGAAATAAATACCCTTTGCTGACAGTTGCAGCCCAATATCTGTAACTAAAATATAAATCTACCCAGTGGTTATTTAATTTGCAGCCTTTGTTTTCCAGGTAGGACCATGAAGATGAGCCTGAAAAGACTCTAGATCTCTTTGCCAAGGCAATCACATAATCACTTTGCTGTTCTTTTTGCTAACAGAGAATCCACTTCAGCAGTGAAAATGGAGTTTGACCTGTCTTGTATCTGTGACAAGCAAGGTCTCTGAATCAGAAACTCTTTTTTAATGACCATTATTTGTGTAAAAGGTTCAAACCTTAGGATTTTTGCTTCCCTGTCAAGTTAAGTTTTTCTGGTGAATCTAAGTTTTAGTTTCATCATTTGCAATGTGATCCTTTGGTAACAGGGATGTTATTTGCAATGACAGTATGTGTAATGTTCATACAGCATCTGTTTAAGGGCTCTGAAAATCAGGGTTACCAGTGCATGGGATAGACTTGTGAATTGACATGTCACAGAGAATTAAGGATATAAGTCAGCTGTGTGAATTGGACAGAAGAAATTCTCCTGCAGGCATTCAAACCCAGCCCTCAGAAATATGGATTTCCTTTTACCTCCTCACCTTGTCACTGTGACTGAACCACAGATAAGTGCAACAGCAGAGATGATGAAGGGGATGAAATAACAAAATACTACTTTCTTTGTTTGCATCCTTCCCAGTCACTGCTGCCGAGCCACAATCAGTCCCTTTGGCTGAGATATTCAGCTTCAGAAACCCTCCTGCCTGCAGTATCAATAAGCAACACGGAGCAGCCTTTACCACCTTCACTCCCACCTACTCATCAGATTGCTGGGGTATTGTGGAGGAAAGGCAAGGAATAGGCAAGCACTGAGAGAGTCAATACACTTCCCAATCCCTACACTGTGTAGTTCTCTCCCAGGAGACACCTGATGGAAGTGTTCCTATCTCCACCTTTCCAGAGCTCAGCAAAGATGGTGATGGTGGCCTTCCCATTTTGCACAAAATTAACACAGGGGCTTCAGAGTCAACAGGCTTTTAGCATTTCTTCCATGACAGTGGGCAGGCATATCAGCTCCTTCACTTCCAGTTTTGATTTTCTGCACTCTTTTCCCTGCCCTCCCTGCTCCGTGTTTCTCTGCTCTTGAATGCATGTCTTACAGTGTGATCCATGGGAACACAGCATTAGGGGCATTGACAGCCCACCATTCTCACCAGGGTAAATCTGCTCCAGTAGCACAGCTGAAGTTGTCCCGAGTCAGGCCACACAGGGGACAGGCACTATGGGAAGGGATTTTCTGCTTCTTAAATGCAGCTAGATTCCCATGCTATAGAACACAATAGTTGTGTGATTTCTGAAGCAGGTCCTGTTACTAAATTTCCATGGCTTGTACAGCTCCAAGGGCTGTGGGTAATGCTGTGCTCACACCCATATTTTCCTAAAACTTCACCCTGAAAAGCTTCATAATTTCCTTGAAAATGAGTGGGATAGAGGAATTAGCCCCCAGTGAGGCTATCAGGTTTTGGGCAGCAGACAACGCTCGCCTCAGCCTCGCCTGGGTAATGGTAACCACAGACCAGCAGAAAAAAGGGAGCTTGAAACTGCTAATCCACTTATACTCTCACCTACCAGACCAAGGTTGTGATTAATCACTTACACTCAGCATTTCATCTGTATTTAACAACACACAGTCTCTCACCAGCCTACTATTAGGCACAAAGCACGCTGCTGGTAGCAGTGGAAACACAAAAAGTAAAATGACTTGGGAAAAGACCCAATCAAGCAGAAGAAACACAGCAGAAAAATATCAAATGGATATATTTTTGAGACACTAATAAGGTAAATGCATGAGCTTAATTTTGCGATAGTGCAAGTCTGAAGCAAAACTGTTTATTTGGTATTTATAGATTTTTTTTTTTTGCAAAACAAGTTTCTATGAAACCATAGCAACTGCAGTTAGAGTGAAGATTTGGAATGATGATGGAATCATTAATGAGCAAAAAACCACACATAATCTCTGGTCTGGGGAGGTGGAATGTAAGATTAACACTAGATAGAGAAATAATTTTAAAATGTTTTAGGTAATTTAATCACCCTAAAACCTGTGAAAGGTAGACATTTTAAACAATTTTTTTTCCCACCAGAATATTACATCCTTGATTTTTTTAAACAATCTGTCTGCTAACTTTCTGATGGGGATGTTTTGTGCATAAATGTCCAATTTTATTACTCATCTCTTACAAGAGAAGATACACAAGCAGATTTCACCAAGACACCACAACAGTCTATTTCTAAGAGAATTACATGTATCTCAGCAAAAATACGCATTTTTCTGAAAGATCTTTCTATTGCATTCCTTTCTCCAAATGCATTTCAGAGAAGTCAGTTCAGAAAAGTAGAATCAGTTACAACTTACCTTCACAGTTGAGTAGATGAGTAGATGACATCTGATTTTTCAGGGAAAGCAGCGTGCTCTGTTTGGGTAGTGTAAGAGTTGTAGATTCAAGCCAGCAGGTAATTTTTGGTGATTCAAAATCCTTTAAAAGAAATTTAAATGCTGGGATGACAAAAAAATACTTTGTGAAAACCTATCTGAGGCTTGATGCTCTTACAGAGTTTTCTGTCTGTCTCAGCTGAGCAAGCTCCTGCTCCTTTCCTTGGCCACTTGCCAACTTTTCTAATTTAAAGCAACTGTGGGCTTGCTGTAAAACTCTTTCTGGAAGGAACTCATCTTATACCGTGGAGCAAGGAGCAAGCCTGTGCTCCAGACTGATGTGCTGCGACAGAGTCCTAACAGGACTGGGGCATAGCCTCCCTGAGGTAATGTTATATCATCTTTGGAAAGCATCATAGGCTAAGCTGCCTCCTTCTTCGTAAAAGCACAGGAAAAAGGAAAAAACCAAGCTGCTTTTGGCATATAGTCCTGTCAGCATGGGATCTGGGAGGAGCAGCATCTGCCTCAAAATGCAGGAAGTGACAGACGCAAATACATGAAGTGCTCAAAGCTCCCAAAGGAACCTGGTCCCCACGCTGGACACAAGCCACCAGTCCTTGGCCTTGAGGCTTTGGGCACAGGTCCAGGGGCTTCCTCCAGGGCTTCCCCTGCAGTGCAATGCAGGTGCCTCTAGCACAGGGGGGCTGGGACACCCCAGCTGAGGGTCATGGCTGAGCAAAACCACAAAGGTCTTGGGTTTCAAGAGTTTCAAACTTGGTGCTTTGGATAGTTTCAAAATGCACTCCTGGCAATCATCCCTCCTTCTGAGACACTGTCAATAATAGAGGCTGACACTTGAGTAATAGAGACTTAAATAATAGAGGTATGGTTTTCAAAGGCATCCACTCACTGGGCATGGCTCTGTCCTGCTTTGCTCAAATTAAGATAGTGAAGCAGGTAAAATGTTGTTCATATAGGAGAGTTGTCTATGCCCATGTCAAATTCCTTCTCTTTGCAAGGAATTTATTTCAACCATTTATGGTGTGCATTTATGAACTTACAGAAAAGGTTCCCTTTTGCAAATGTGACTTTTCTCTGCAGAGTAGCTAAAAGCAAGCAAACTAATAAACAAATGATAGAATATTATGATCTGGAGAATTTCAGACTCTGAGTTTCTCCATGGGTACCATAACAAACTATTGTTTAAGAAATGAGGGTCCTGAAAACCCTACCATAGGCTGTGCTCCAAATCTCCCAGCACCTTTGGAAATGCATCCAATTGACCTGCTGATGCTAAGGTGGCCTGAGGCTGATATGGTTGTTGGTAAGTGACTTCAGTTTTGTAAGCCTTATTTTTTTGTGAAACTAATGGAAGTGAAGATGGAAACATTAAAGTGAAATTTTCAAAGGTGTTTTATACTACTAAAAGAGGAAATGAATCTTCTATAAAAAATCAAGTCAGCACTGGAATGCCACATGTAACATAGATAAGAAAGATCTTGTTTGTTTGAATATTCTAATTTCCATGGCACTGAAATATTAAGTATTTTATATTTTAAATAGACAATTAAAAAACAGAGTCCTGTGTGTTCAAAAATGTAGGTAAAATACTGCCCAGTTCTGGGATAAAGGGTTTAAGGAAAAGCAAACAATTTTTTCCCTTTCTTCTAATGGATGTTCATTTCAGTGCTAAATGGTAATAACCAAGATATAGAAAACTGTTACAAAATCATATGGTACCATGAAAACTTCAATATAAGATTTTACAAGTCTCAATTTTCCACCAAAGTATTTCTATCAGAGTATTTTTATTTTGCTCTATGAATCTGCTGTTAAACTTAGTTACTGGTGAAAAATAGTGAAAGTAGAAATAACATGCTATCATGTCACTTCAATATTCCTGGTTTGTATCTTCATTTCCACTTAGTGATCCTGCATTAAGCATGTCTTTTTAGGTACTGGCACCTCTGGGAACTTGGCCCTGCATCCTTGTTTGAATCAAACAGAAGTTTTAAAGATTACTCAGAAGTTTTAAAAATTACTCAAAGATTATTGTCCTCATTCCCTGAGTTGATCTCCTTCTGATTCTGTTGAGGGAAGCATGAGATGGTGCTTCCTCTTCCTGATGACTCTTTCTGGGGGAAGCAAGGGATGTTGCCCATCACATTGGAAAAAACAAAACAAACCCATGTTTTCTAATGGTCTGTGGAGAATTCTGGTTGGAATTATGAACTTAGGCTTTGACACTGATTCATACCTAGATCTGAGCTGGAAATCTTCCTCAATGCCACTTATTTGCCTCATAGGAATGTGACTAAGGCTAAATAGCCATTGGTGAAGTAGTAAATAAGATTAATCACTCTCATTTTATAGCAGCAATAATTAAAATCAAATATTTATTTTAATGTGTTAACATTTTATGCCCACTAAGTCTACCTGAATAGTTTTCTGTGGTCCACAGCACCAAGTTAAAGAACCAGCTGAAAGTTCCACTCTTCGGTTACAGGGAAGGAGGCTTAAGGGGGAAGATGGTGTTAAAGCTTTGTCAGAGGGACAGGGATGTTAGCTCCAACATACAAAAAGTCTGAAAAGGGAGAAGTTGAATCCATTTAATTTGCTCACCAGACTTTCCAGACCAGAGGAAAGAGACAAGGGTAAGAGTGAAGGAGAAATTGCAAAGTGCTCTGCAAGCCCTGGAGAATTAAATGTTCAACAGAAAACACAGGTTCAATTTTTTTGGAAGAAAGATTTTTTTAATAGGGTTGTTCACTGGTGGTTGTGATAGGCTCATTTTTAATCCCTCTAAAGTTCCAATTCTTGCCAACTATTTCACATTTTAGCACTTCACCAGAACACTGATTTTCTGGCTTTTGGCTTTAGGAAGGGATAACTGAGGTAGGATCAATCTTCCTGCTGCAGCAGCTGGACCAGGAATGGTAACTTGGTGTTCATGTCCTCAGAGACACAATGGAACAGCCAACAGAGGGGTTAGGAAAAAAGGAATGAGTCGTCTTGGGGAAATTTCAATGGGAAAGAAAATGCCCCTTGGCTCACCTGTGGGTGCAAGTCTTCCTATGGTCCGGTGTGTGTGGACATTTGCTGCATAACAGATTGCATCTTGAGGACAAACCACATGAATGTTTGTAAGAGTCACATGAGATTACATGTGCTCTAAAGAATAGAGTTGTCACACCCTTGACGAATTGTGGTCCTTAATCCTCTCATGTGGCAAGCAGCTGATAAATTTTCCTGGTTACATCTCTAAGTCCCTTCTCTGAACAAAACATTTTAAGATGCAGCAGGCTTTAATAAGTATAAAGGATGTTTCCAACACAAATATCTGAACCAACAATCAAACAAAATCCTTCATCTGTGAACCACTAAGAAGTTGTTTTGTTGGCAGAAAGGAATTACGATGTTGTGGCATTAAAAAGAGAAGTATCCTTTGATGCTGAGATTTGGGATTTTCCTGTGCTATGGCTGAATGCATTCACATCCATTTAGTGCTCAGTTCAGCTGCCAAGATGTGGGTGTAAGGGCTCAGGATTCATCTTGCCCCAGTGCTCAGACAATGAGCAGGTATAAATGGCAAGTGGAGGTCACAAAGCTGCTAAAAGCCAGAAGTCTAGTTGTCCCCTCATACAGAAGACTGGCTTCATCCAGGTAAACAAAAATATGTCATTGTCCAGTGGCTCCAAATGAGAAGAAGAATCCTTTGCTACATAGAAATAAGATGTCAAAGAACATGGTCATTTTTGCTTAGTTTGATGGGTGAGCATTGGAGGATATTTTATATAGCTGTTGCTTCTTTCAGTTTGGTTTCAGTTTTTGGGTTACAAGATCCTGGCCTTTACAGCTCCAGGGAAGAGGAAGGGATAGGAGAGCTGCTTTTGTCCTGACCCATTTTAAGGGATGCTACTTTTGATTGATGAGAAGCTCAGTATGGCCTGGCAATGTGCCTTTGCAGCCCAGAAATCAGCATGACCAGAAGGTCGAGGGAGCTGGTTCTGTCCCTCTCTCTGCTCTGCTCTCGTGAAACCCCACCTGGAACTCTGCATCCAGCTCCAGGGCTACGACATACGAAGGAGATGGACCTGCTGGAGTGAGTCCAGAAGAGGCTACAAAGCTGATCAGAGGGATGGAGCATCTCTACTATGAAGGCAGGCTGAGAGAGTTGAGGTTGTTCAGCCTGTAGAAGAGCCCAGGGAAATCATATAGCACCTTCCAGTACCTAAAGAGGCTGACAAGAGACCTGGGGAGGGACTTTCTACAAGATACGTCATGATAAGACAAGAGAGAATGGCTTTAAACTGACAGAGAAGAGGTTTAGATATGATATTAAGGAGGAATCCTTTACTGGAAGGGTTTTGAGGCACTGGCATAGGTTGCCCAGAGAAGTTGTGGATGCCTTATTCCTGCAGGAGTTCAAGATCAGGCTGGATGTGGCTCTGAGCAATCCTGTCCAGTGGGTGGCATCCCTACCCATGGAGGGAGATTGGAATTAGATGACCTTTAAAGTCCCTTCCAAGCCAGACCATTCTATGATTCTATGATTTCTAGCTGGTGCATCCATCTGGAGATGCCTATCCAGTGAATGGCTGCAGGATGGGATGGATTCATGGGAAGAGCTCATGTCCAGGTGACTGCAGGTGCTGGGGCTGTGCACCTCAGGGAGGCAGCTAAATACTAATGGATTAACTACACATGCATTTTCTACCTATGTGAGATGCAAAGTGCAATTCCAACAGGGCCTGTAATTTTTCAAAAAAGTGTAATTTATTCTAAGGCTAAATTTGCTAGAAAACACAGTCCAAATCTCATTTACCCAGTGAGATTACCTACCTGAAGATACCTCTGTTCTGCACCTCCATTCAATCATTAGTCACCAATGTAAAGCTAGCATGCTGGGTTTAAATCTTATCTGCTTGGAACAGCTTGGAACAACTCTGGTATACTTACTGTTTTGAAATCAAATGTTGTTTGTGGCAAGCAGTACAGCACATTAAATTTCTCACCCTCCAATGAATCAAATCACCCCAGTGTTAGGGCTTGGAGTCTTAATGGGGCAGAGCATTACAGCTCCATTTCCTCCACCACACATTTGCAATTAAAGTTGTAGTTGGAGTTTCACTTCACATGCCTACACCTCCAGATGATGAGGGCTTTTCCACCCCACCTCCCCTCCCTTTTGCCTTCAACCACACTTTTCCAGCAGGAGCCTTAAATACCAGAGCCCAGACTTGCAAAGGTGTTTTGACACCTCATTCCATCCCTGAAAGTCAGTGGCATTTAAAAGGCTCCCAAAATGAGTGGGCGCTATTGTAAGCTGACAATACCTGCAAAAAGCAATGCTTTGTATAGATCTTCTAGTTAATTTTATGTTTGTTAGTCTGTTTTCCCAAAGCAGAGAGAATGGCTTTTGTATTGAATGCAGATCCAAGTATTTCTTCTCCCAAAGCTGGACATCTGTGTTTCTCAGAAAGTGCCAGGGTAATATCACCGGGCACAGGTTCTTCCTGGAAGTTACAACAAGGTCTACCTCCACATTACTTGACTGGGAATTAGGATCTCACATGGGCTGAGATGAAGCTCCTTCACAAGATTAGAGATGTTTCATTAAATACCCTGGGCTTTTATTATTTCTTCTGAATCCCCACAAACTGTTCATGATGAAAATAGAAGTAAAATACACATCTGTCACTCATGTCCCTTTCAGAGCAGTATTATTGTCTTTATCTCATATGTGGTTGTACAGATGTACCCTCCAGAGCCACAGCTTCCTCTGCATGAGGTCTTCACTTATCACTCTCCTTTATTTTGGTACATAAAGAGGGAATAAGCTGCCAGTTTATCTTCTACTCATGTTAGCTAGATGGAATGAAAACATGCTTGGTATTCAAGATAGTGCAGCAGTAATGGCTTATATTTATTTCTCTCCTGCCAAGTGCAGCAGAGCAGCAGCTAAAGATAAGCCTGAAAGTAACAGAAACCCATTAAAAATTAGCACACATACTGATTTGGGACTATTTGTCAAACCAAACACTTCCTCTGATGATTCTGAACAGTTTCCCCTTCCCAGATGCACTGAGTTTGTCCAGGTGAGAAGGCAGGTTCTGCTGGCCCTGGGCTGCCAGCAGCCGGGCCCCTCTGCCACGACGGGTGCTTTCATCCGTGCTCTGCTGACACCAGTGGAGTTCCCACAGCCCTGCTGCTACTGGCATGCTGTGGGCAGGAATCCCCCAGCACCACCCACCAAAACACTACATCTTGGGCTTCAATTCAGTCATTGCAATGTAGAGCTGTTGGCATTGAGACACAAAGAGAGAGCATGGCAGCCCTCCTGTGCTCCTTTTGCTTAGCTGTGTCCCTTGCCCAGGAGCTAAGGGTACACACACAGGTCGTGTTTCCACAAGCCTCTCATTTAAAACCCTTACAAAGAAGGAAGATGTAACCATACACAAAAGTTAACAACATCTCTCTGCTTGCACATATCAGTCTTAATTTACTTTAAATGTTGACACAAATCTATTCATCATTGCAAATGCAAACTATTTACTTTTGTTCTCTTCTATTTCAACAGGATAGATCAGGAAAGGAATTTTATCCTGTTTTGTACTCCACAGTACTATGCATGGTGGTCATGAAGAAAACATTACTGCCTTGAACTACTTCTAGTTTCCTTGTTTTGTTTGTTCTAAGAGAAACTTATCTGACTCATTATGCTTGGGCTATCTGGAAGCAGCCTGCAGTGTGCTCACTGAGTGCTTTGACCTTTTCATATTCTGGAGTTGATTGGTTTGGCCATCCATCTTCTTCACTTGTTGAAACCCTCACTTAGCAAAGAAAGGCCAACAGCCAAGTCTGTGTGAAAAATGTGGTGCAAAAGGAATCAATTAAGAACAGGGCATATTTCATTGTATTTCACATAGATTTTGACGATTTTGTAAAATTTGAAAAGTTGGCTGAGGTGCCTAGGCTTCACAATTGCTGACAAATTATGATGATATTACAATATTTTGATAAATCTTTTTTGGGAAAATAATAATCTTATGGGATCCCATCACCCCTGTACAAAGCAGTTAATATTCCTGTTTCTCACAATGATCTAACTTCTACTGTTGGTCCCTACACTTTCTTTCTAACTATCTTGCCAATTCCTTTAATTTAACACAGCTAAAACGAAACTCTGTATTTTCCTTGTCTCTAACCTATCATTTTTCCTCCTCTAACCTATCATTTTTTCCCAGGAATATGAATAGGCGTAAAAAGATGGAGATAAACAAGCTGATACAGAGTTAGGAATTTAATCATAGCTGTCAGACAAGGTTCTCCAGACTATGCCCACTCAGCTGTGCCATGTACCTGTTCAGATCTCTCACATTTCCAGCTCCAAACTCCTAAAAAGATGCAGGGGTCAGTGCTATGTTTATTTTAACACTAACATTGCTAGTGCTAGGAATGGGTACCAAAGCACAAATGGGAATGAAGCTATTCCTTTTCCAAACAAGGACACTTGTTTGAACACAGGGCTAAGGAGAAAATAAAGCTTCACTCAGTGACCCTTGGATCCACAACTTCTCCACTGCAGCATGACACAGAAGGGCAGAGAATGTCCTTTGGGCATAGCCTGATGGTCAGGCACCCTCCTGAGCATTAAGAGGTGTAGACTTGAACTCTTTCATGCTCACCTGCATATAAAACTCCCCTGGACAAACAAAGGAGCCAAGTCCATGGATGTGAAGGATGCATCTATTCTAGTAATATTTTACAAGGAGAAAGTCCTTCAAAAGTAAAGGAAGTGCAGAGAACACCAACCTCTCAAACCTCTCAAAAATGGGGTTTATGAAAAGCCAAACTCTATTGGTCTTGAGTAATTGTGAAAAAACTCACTGTGAAAGAAATTCAAACAACAAAAAAGTGAATTTTTAAGTGTACATGCAAAACAATTTATGCTGAGATGTTGGCAGACCTGTCCAGACAGAAATGCAGTATTTAGATGAGTCGCAGCACAGTTACCCAGTCTCAAAACTCATTATTAAATTCTAACATTTAGTCACTACAGAAAAAAAATTGATAAGAAAAGGGTGCATACCTCCAAGAAGGACAGGAATTGTACTGAATTAATGAACCTTGTAACCAGAAAGACAAAAGCATTAAAACAATTACACATTTACTTTATCTGCTGAGAGTGGTTTGAATGAATGGCAAAATGAAAAAAATCTCCTTCTTTAAGAGGGACAGCTTTTCTACATAATTCAGAAAATGTCCTGCCTTCCAATGCCTCCAATGTGTCCCTTGATCCATGAGTCTCCCAGGCAGAAAGGGCAGCTGCCAAGAGCAGCTCAGGGCTCACGCCATGAGACAGTCTTTAGAACTATCTTCAGAACACAGCAAGTATCAGCCTTGCACAAGAGGCACCATATGGCTCTCCCTGACTGCACATACAGCTGGCTTGGGTTTGAAGAAAGCATTATCTGACACCCTCCTGCAAATGATTCAAGGGTTACTCCAGGATAAAATGGCAATTGCTCAAGAAAACGGAGCACTACATATGGGTACACATGTATATTCATTTCTGCTGCTCCTTCCTGGCTGCCTGATAGACGATCCTCCTGGCTGCCAAACTGCTATCAGAGGGTGGCATTTCTTTTTTTAAATGCTCTTTAATTTAATGGAAAGAGGATTCTTTTAATTTTTAATCAGCACCTTCCTACAAAGCTTAGACAAAACTAATGCAGGAAGGTTGAAGGTTCATTAATTACAGATGGCCCCATTGTGCAGAATGGCCTCATTGTACAGCAGTGGAGAAGAATGCAGCCTGTGCTACCAGCAGATACTTAACTAAAAGGATTCAGCATTAAAAATCATTTATGTTTAGCCTCTTTGGAAAGTCTGGAAAGATCCATGCCATTAAACTTCTGTTCATAAAACTTTATTGTCTACAGATACCTTTCCAAGTGAGTAGACTGCTGGCTCTACGCATTTCCTGACCTATACAAGTTCTCTGACACTAATGGTAACAAAATATAGCCAGTAACTTTCTGTAATGAAACTTCTGATTCGGAACAAACAAATCACTGCTGTCACAATTAGCTTGAATACTTCAAGCTGTTGAGGTAGCATAGCAGCAGTGACCAGAATGAGCAATTTATCTTAAAAAGCTGGAACATTTATTATTGCTTAGCAGAAAAATCTGTCTATCATGCATTCAGAGATGTTCTAGAAAGACCAGAAATTTAAGTTAGCAACTTCAACAGGCACTGCTGAAGGTTTTAATGCTTATCTTAAATCCTCAGGGTGTGCTGCCATGGTGGAGATTTACTGCTACCTCTGTGCAACTGAGTGTTGTTACTAACAGAAGACTGGGGATCAGCTCATGATGGGCCATGCAGATATGGATTTAAATACACAGGCATTGGGGAACCAGCTATCACTGGGTACAGTCCAAAAGACAGACTGACCTTATCTGGCAGTTCCCCACTGCCAAGAACAGGGTGTCTGCCCCTCAGCACCCTGTCCTGCTCAGCTGTGTGCTCCTGCTGCTGGTCCTCCCACTTGCTGGCCACCTCGCTGGTGGGAGCCCATTAACCTGGGACTCACAGCATGAAGTCACCTGCCTAATTAACAAGCTGAAAGTGGAGGACTCAGAGCACATCAAACTTGGTGAAGAGCAGTGATGGAGTGATTCCCTGCAGCAGGATGCTGTAGGGATGCACCCACCCATGTCAGGCAGCATGTTAGACCTGGGTGGCTGAATATGTTGCCACCCCCTGGCATCACCAACTCTTCTCTGCAGGCTGCCTATCCCAGAGCAAATGATAGTGGCCTGTGCTGGATCAAGATACTGCAGTTCATGTTTCAGTCCAGTTCAGGTCCAGTTTTCAGGAATGTGGCTGGAGGCAGTGATACTGCAACCACTTGCTGAGACTGGGAGTGCACAAACTTTCCTGGGTAATGGGGTTTGATTTAGGTTTGAAGGATATATTTCATTGAATTAAAGGAACAGAGGCTAGAATCTACTAGGCTCCATTCTAGGTTTTTATTGGAGTGCCTCAAGCAGAAGATACATCAATCTTACAGCCACCTCCCATGGTTCTGTGGTTCAGCATCCCTCTCTGTGGGAGAGAGGGAAGCTGCCTAGCCTGGCTGCTGGAGCACTGAACTGGGAGAAAAGTCTTGGAAATTCTGCTCCTTCCTACCCCACTGCTCTCACAGCAAAGCTTGGTTCTTGGGTAAAGCAAAGCACAGTGCAGATGGAGGGAAGGTGCTGAAGCAGCAGTGGGGGGCAGCCCAAAACTGGCTGGTGGAGTGATGTGGTTTCAGCCAGGCCAAGGGTACAACAGTCCATAGGTGTGGTCAGATAGTGGCTGTGGAAAAAGGAGCAGAAGGGGAGCAGAGGAGTGCTAAGGCTTTCCTTGCTGCTGCCAGGAACAAGGGCCTCTGCAGCTTCACTGCCCAGGGAAGGGACACTGCCAGAGGCTGAGTCCTCCCCACTCTGTCCTTACCCAGCCCCCAGCTCAGCCTTCACCACTTGGAAATGAAGGTACAAATGTAATATGAAGAGCAGCAAGGAATTTGGAAAATCATGGCACACAGCAGAAATTGGAGTGGTAACAAGCCCAGAAAGCTGCAAAGATCATCACAGCCATGTCCTGTTCCCATCTAAGGCTGGGAGCTGTTAAACTACCTCACTCCAGCAAAGAGAAGAACATGCATCATTAGATTAAAAACTTGTCTGTGCCTGGATATGGAAGTCTAAAAGGAAAAACCCAGTCTTACGTACCCTTATTTTTTATCCTTGTGCATCTATGTTTCCTAACCCATTGCTAATTCAGACCATCTATAGTGAATAAACAGATCAGTATTCTGGAATGTGTTTTTAATTACAGTCTTGTTTCTTTCTAATGATGAAAAATGAGGATATCCTTTCTGTGTCCCAGGTGACCTGTTTTCTAAAGGGTTTATATTTTAAATGTTTCCAAATATCTTTTTCTCTTGTTCCAAAATGTCACCATTCTCCACCCCTTATATTTTCTGGACATGATTTTAACTCCACAGCAGTTAATTTTGCTGTGAATATATTATCCTCACAGATATGAGAGAAACCTCCAATTTCCGCAGTGCTGTTTTCCAAAGTTTCTTGAAGTTTCCTAAGTGACTCCAGCCAAACAACCCAGGAGTATTAGTGCTGCAAAGCAAAAGAATTACATCATTAGGAATTGCTAAGAAATCATGGACTTGATCTCTTTTTGCACTAATGTGTCTTTGTGCCTCTTTGTGGCATTTAAAAGGGCTCATTAAGGGTTGCTGTGCTAGCACAGAAGGACCTGAGTGGGCTCACACATAACAGGCTCATCTTTGAGAGACACAATTAGTTTGGCTCCCAAATGGCCCCAGTGCAGAGATAGCTACTGTGGCTTTAATGATCATTCTTTGATACCCTCTCTGCCACTAAAAGCCTGTCCTTCCAGTGAGAATGGAACACCTGAAAACCGAAACTACTTCTATAGGGTATTTTTGCTATTTTTAGCAGATCTTTTAAACAGCAACCCCCACCTGGACAGGATGTTACCCTGCCCATGTCAAGCTGCTGGTGAAACCAGCAGGGAGAATCCCACTGGCATCAGGGAGGGAGGGAGGGAGGGAGGAGGTCATCCACTGTGCCCAGGTGTGCAATTCCCTGGACTTGCTGAGCCATCCAGACCTGGCACCACAGCAAGTGGCCCCAGGGCCAGAGGCCATCACGCTAAGGGACAGGCTGCTCCCATCCCCAGGTTCCCTCCTGATGCCAGCTCAGTGCAAGGAGAAACAGTAACTTTAGGATGGGTTGAGATATGGAATGGATTTGAACAGCACTTGAAAGAAAAGAAGTAATTTTTTCCCCCCATAAGTTCTTGGTTAAAATTACTATTTTTCCTCCTCCAACATAGCACAAAGCCTCAGAGCACCAAGGAACTCTATACATATTCCATAGAAAGGGAGCATGGCTTGACCTTTCCACTTGTATACCACCACATACACAAAGAGCTGATTCTCATTCTGACCACTTCCCTCTATTTTCTACATAAGCTAAACTACTCTTCTTCCCACTTCTGTGCTAGAATTTGTGTGTGTATGGTTTTTACCCACAAACAAGGAATCTGCTGTTTTCAAACATCCTTGTTTGACACCTTTCAATAGGAGTTAAAAAGTCTAGATAATAGTTTTGCGGCTCATGGATTGTTTTGGTTTAGCTGCCAATTGAGAGAAAAATTTGGCTAAGCTGCTTCCGAATACTTCATTTTCTTTTCTCTCTCTTTTTTTTTTCCAAAGCAAAATCAAAATTAAAAATGGAGGAGAATGGAAGAGCTGCTTTGAGTTGGAGAAAAATATTAATTTTTTGAATACTGATATTAAAAGCAATGAAACAAAAAAATGTGACTGTCATGAAGTGTGGGAGACAATTAGTTTCTCTTCTTCAGAATATCTGAATCTGTCCCTCCCTCCAGGAAAATATCCTGATGTTCAGCTGTGATAATATTCTTGGGTGGATCCTCTGAGCCTTGCTGACATAAGTTCAGCTTTACAGACTAGGTAATGAGATTATTTTATCATTGAGAGGGTGAGGACACTCCCCAGTGAAGGGGGAGGTTCCACATCCCAGTCTCCCTATGACTCAAAGAAAATCTCCGTATGAGTTCACAAATTACATCTGCAGCTTCTAAATAATTTTATTTAAAGAGAAAGCTATTTGTTCCCTTCCCCCCTCCTCAAAGAAAAGACATAGGAAATAGAATAGTCTTCCTAGCTGTACTCCAGAAAATCCATCTCTTAGTTTATTTGCTGCTTTTAAACTTTTCTGAAGAGAGAAAAAAAGGGTGATGTAAAAGCAACATTTGCTATGGTCACAGTTGGATTCCACGGTGAGAAATGATGGAATCACTGCTCCCAAGTCACTCATCTGCTGCTGAGCAACGGGGGGAAAGCCCCTCCGGAGCAGATGAGCTGCACCAGGGCAGGGACGGTCTGGGCTGCTGTGCTCAGGCAGGGGGGTGTGGGGATGTGAAGATATGGGGGATGCAGGGATGTGAGGAGGTGATGGCCTCCTTCCTGACGTGGAAAATCCTCACAGCTCCACGGGTCCACAGGCACATCTGCCTGAGGTTGAGTCTGGTTCCCTCTGCAGCCTCACTCTCCACATCAGCCATCCAACCAGCTTTTCCTAGGAATGAATGAAACCCAACCCCAAAGAAAGAAAGAAAGAAAGAAAGAAAGAAAGAAAGAAAGAAAGAAAACCAGCGGAAAGCTGGCTGTGTAGCTGCAGCCCGTGCGCTGCCCAGCCGGGCCGGGTGCAGGGACGTGCTCCATCCTTAGGGATGCTGAGTTTCCCGGCTGGGAGCTGCGGGCACAGCCCCGGGCTCGAGGGGCTCTGCGGTACCTGCGCTCCGCTCCCTGCACGGACACAGAAATATTTACGAAATCTTTGAGATGCAAAGTCCTCCCGCATTGCCAAGCAGGGTGCGCAAGGCAAACCACAGGGAATATTTTTTTCTCTAGGACAAGTCAAAGGACCTTCCACGCCCGGAGGCGAGAGTTGCCCAGCCCCAGAGAGCCCAGGGTTCTCTCGTTTTCTGCCTCTGATTGCCCTCTGGTGGCACTTGTGGAAATGCCATCGTGGCTGTCTGTCCCTGGGACCGCCGTCCGTCCCCCATTGCCTCCGCTCTTGGTGTTCTTCTTTCGCAGTTTGCCTCCAACGTGTTTCACTGCCAGCTTGAGCAGCTTCAGAGTGGTGATGCTAAAACATAATTGCTTGGTTACCAAGCTCTTGTAAAAGATCCTCCTTCATCAGTAGGGATTTTGCTACTGATGTTTCACCCACCTAACCTGCTCAGGGTGATACTCCTGCACACTGGATTGCGTCAGGTCAGAATGTGCCCTTCTTGGTTTAACACACTCTTGGAGCAGCATCTCCCAGTGGGCTGGCTTCAATATTCACCCCAATATTCAAATTGCTTGTTTCTGCTCAAGAAAGGTTTGGAGTTTTTTTTCTGAAGCCAGGACAAGAGTGAATTGTTTTCTCCAGGACATCAGTGAAAATGGATGGAGATGGTCTGCCCTAAAACAAGCTTAGCATTACAGCTTCTCAGAATAACTTCTGTACGTTTAGAAGGACGAAGACTCGGAATCAACTCCACCAATAAAAGAGCATCTTTCATTAGAGATATAACTTAAAGCTTAGAGATCTTTCATATAAAATAAAAGAATGAACCTTCCTCACCCAAAATTCATAAAATTTTGGAAAACATCCACATTTTTAGTAAACTTGACTGAATATGGGAAATATCCCTCCAAAACCAGACTGTCCACACAGGTGGTATGAGGGTTGGGTGTGGGAGGGAAGGATGTAGGGTGTCAGGGTGAGGAGGCTGCAGACCCACTGTGTGGCTGTGAAAGAGCAGACCCAGAGCCTCCCGGTCCCATAGCCCTGTCCATGGCAAAAGGAGTATGAGCTCTTCAGTCTCCTGTTCCAAAAGGTATCTCGGCTGTCAAATACTTCTCCCGCAGTTGTGCCCTGAGACCATGTCTTGGCCAGCTGAATTCTGAGTACAGTGTTGCCTTCACTCCCTCTGTGCATGTCTTGCCCCTGCTGAAGAGGCTGCAGAGCTCCCAGCAAGTAATTTTGGTGAGACTTTGATTCTACAGCAGAGGCAACTTCAGTGCTAACTGTGCTAAAGATCGTGAAAAGCAGCGACCCCAGTAAACCAGCTGGCATGTGGTCCTTTCTTTTCTGGAGCTGGCAGACAAACCACCTTGATGCACCAACAGGATCTTCCACTTTCATGGCTGAGTAGCAGACCTGGTCTGTAAATAACACAAGATAAGATAGCATAAAAATGATGATTTACGTCTGGATTTCCACTCTGAACCATTGAACCCAGCTGTTCCCAAAATCAGAGAAGCTCTTTCACAGAGGTTTAAAAAGAATTGTTGCAGCCTCTGAATGAGAATTCAGACCTAACAACAAACTGAGAAACAAACCAACAAACCCAAAAGAAATGCAGAGCTCTGATCTGAACCCTGAGACGAGCAAAGCCAAACTGGCATTTCAGAGTCTCCTGCTGTTGGAAATATCTTCTACACTTACAGGCCTTAGGGAGTGCCTCAGGTCAGAGTGAGGAAAGTACATTAATGTGCCCTTCTGGTGGGAAGTCTACAGCCCCTGGGGCTGTGCAAAGGAGAAAGGAAGGACCAGGGAGCTCACAAATGCCTGCAAGGATCAAGAGGCATCTGCTGGGCTGGGAGAAGGAAGCAAGTCAAAGTTACAGGGAAAGGAAAAGAGACATCTTAAAAGGATTTAATGTGCAGGGAAGGCAGCAGAGCTAAACCCAGGCACTGAATCTTCTGATGCAGTAAGAAACAAGAAAGTAGATCCTTCCATAGTCCTTAACATTGCAAGTCTAGTAAATTAATTCCTCATTATGGAAATGGATATGACAACAGAATGAGCTTTAACTAATTAAAAAAGATAAAGAACTGGTCTTAGCAACACTGCTGAAGTGGCTGAAGGGTGGTTCTGAGTAGGCCCTTGGATGCTCAGGCACTGGCCTTGGATGCTGGCCATATCATGGTGCCTTGAAAGTGGGTAAAAGGGCAAGATCTTTATCTTTTAGGCATCTGCCTGGGAATGTGATTGTGGTTTTGTCTGGTGAACCACAGGGCCAGATTTGAAGCATGGAATTGGGAAATTTTGTACAACATCATCTAGAAGATGCCTTTTTTATAAAACAAGGTAAGAAGAAAGCCAGGGTCTTTGGTGTGTACTTTTTGTTTTGTTTTGTTATTATTATTGGGTTTTTGTTGTTTGTTTGTTTTTTGTTTTGTTATATTTATTTTTTGTGTTAGGGGGTGTTTGTTTGTTTGGTTTGGTTTGTTTTCTTTTGTTTTTCAAAGCCCTTGAATTCAAAGGAATACATTCCTCTCTCATTTTGTTAGCATCTCCTATTTTTTTTCCCAGAGATCTGTGATGCTTATCTCCCATGATATTCTCAATAGCAGCTGCATGACACACCCTGTCCTGCTGCTGAAAGCAAGACCATAATTTGGCTTGTCGTTTCACTCCAAGAATGGTCTTAATATTTCACATTTATTTTTAACTGCTTCACTTTGAGCTTTTGAATGTTTCAGTATTTCTTTTTGAATATACAATTATGGGAATCCAGTACCTGTTCAATCACCAGCCAGGACCTGAAAAATCTCCTGAGTGGGATCAAACACACGTTTTACTTCAGCAATATCAAGAACTCTGTTGCAGTTTCTTCTTACAAAAGTTTGAATTATTTACATAATATAGAAAATTCAATAATTAACTTATTTTTGGAAGTGGAATTTTGGGTTGCTATTATAGCTAATTAAAAAGCACAACAATTTGACCTCAAGACACATAACTTAAAAAACCAAATCTCTAAAGGCAGAACAAGAATATTATGTGCCTTTTGGGATGAAAGTAGTAAGACGGAAGAAACAATGTGGTTATCAGTTTACCAACCATTTGCAATAACTGAAATGCCATTTTTAAACTAAAAAATGCTAGTGTTGTAAAGCAGCGCTTTCTTCACACTATAAGTGGAGTGAATTAGGTGCTGCTGAGGTTATTTCCATATAGACCAAGGTCATGGGCAGGCACAAGGAATGGGGACACAAAGGCTTGGGGAGGGAAGCTGGGATTGGGCTGCAGAGGAAGGAGACAGGAAACAGATGCAGAAGAGACTTGTTTTCACTGATGTGCAGGATTAAAGCAGCCATAGACAGGCTGGGGAGTTGGGTGCTGATGTGCCCATCACAGCACCCAAACACTTAATGGCCATTAATCTTTTTCCTCAGGACATCTCCTGTGGGAGCACAGTGCTGCTATCCTTTACTCCATTATTTTACAAATGAGCAACAGAGGGAAGAAGTTTTACCTGCAGGGTCAGTCTGCTCCCCATCACTCCCCCCATGGCCCCTTCACTGCTGGGGAAAGGCTGGTGTGATGTCCTAGCACCCCGGGGAAGAGAACAGGGAAGTGATGGGGGCTGAGCACAAGACCTGATGGGCACAGCAGTCATCTAACAGCCTGGAGCATCCAGAAAACAGTTTGGGATAGCAGGACAACAATTCTTAGGGTTGAGCCACCCTGCACTGCTGGGAGATCTGTAGGGTCAGCAAGTGGGTGACACAATTCTCACAGCTCTCAGCCTGAACTGTGATCAGTTCAGATCTATGCCAGTTTCTTTCTTTCTTTGTTTTGGTCTGTTGATGGGGTTTTCTGATGCTCCACAATAGTATGATATTTATCTGAGACGATGAAAAATGTAGCATTTGTGAGCATGCAACTATTTTAGTATTTAGCTTAAAATAGTGATGGAATTAATTAGCACATATAAAAGCCATTCAGTTAAAACCTGTAAAGAAGTACATGCCAAACACATCCTCTATAGATCCTTGAAGGGTTTTTTATTAATGTTGTGAAAGCAGTGCTCCAATACCCTTAATTTTTGCAACTGACAGGCTATTTTATGTTTAAAATAAATAAATCAAAACTAGAGAAGTGTTGTGCAGAGGTGAAAGCTCAGATTTTACAGCAACCGCCTGAGGTGTGTGGTATGATTGCAGACACTCTGCATCTGCAGAGCTAAACACAGCTCAGAGCTGCGGGAAATTTAAGGATGTTGTTTTATTTTGAATAATTCTTTTGTTTAGCCTTTGAAGTGAATGTTGCTCCAGAAAAAGGCAGGCATTTGTCAAAAGAGGTGTCTGATTTTCAGCAGTAGATGTGCAGACCTGTGCTGAACATTTCATTTTTGTATCAAGGGTTTATAGTAGCTGCTTTGGTAGGACATGCCTGGAATATCTGATCAAACCATTTGCAGATCCAATTTAAAAGCATTTTGCGTCATTCTTTTGTCTCTCACACTCATCTGGTCATTTGGAAAGCTTTCATTTGCACATTTATAAGTAGTATAAGTTTTTTTCTTAAATTTTCTATGATCTCCTCAAACTAGATCTGATTATTGCTACTTACATTTGATTTAGGCCATGATTATAACAAGAGCACTTCCAAACATGCAAAATTCATGAATTCAACTATTCCCAACTCCAAATGATAAAATGTTAAATACAATATATGTGAGTCTTCATTTCCTTCTAGCTTTTGAATATTTCAAATGAAATCAGCCCATATTTTCAAGCTTTTCTGCATAGGCAAGAGTTCTAAAAGCTTTCTATCCTCCAGGCCGATTTGTTCTTAGTTTTTCAAGCACAAATGCACACAGTAAAGAATAGGCCACTCAAAAAGTTGCCAAAAATCTCTGTGAACTGTCTGCAGCCTCCAAGTTGTGCAGGAAAATAACACAATAAAAACTGTAACTAAATAACAGCAGATTAGAAGCTGTGTGAAAATATTCACATCCCAAAGCCAAACACACTAAACTCACTGTTTGGGCAGAGAAATTTTTGGCATCATTACTGAAAAGCACCAAAAAAAGAAAGAGAGAAAAAGGAAACTAATTTCCCTATTGGATTCTTTCCTGCTTGTTGGAAAATCATATGAGGATGTGCTTTGCAGGTGTAGCAGCTAAAGCTTTGGTAAATTAAACAAACTGTTGGCTTGAAGGAAATTAATTCTGCAAAAACAGGAACTGCAGTGGTTTCTGTTTCTGTCTCACAAACCCAAAATGGGAGCACAAAAAAATATTGTCTCAGAAACCCAAAATGGAAGTACAATGTGTTCTCACATGAAAGCCTGGAAATGCTGCATCCCTCTGAAAGATGTGAGTGCAGTGTAAGGCTGGAGTATGGAACAAGGACAGGGACACACAGACACATGATATACCCCAATTTATTTTTTGCTGCTCCAAGTTGGCTTTTAATTCAAACATAATTTATGGGGACTGAGGATAAGGTTTAAAACTGACAGGTTGTTGAATCCTGAGACATTTCCACCCACTCTGTTTCCACTGCATAAATCAAAGCCTGCCTTTGTTCAGCAGCAGTATTGTAGCAATGTCTATGAGTTCAGAGCAGTGATTGAGCTATCTTTGAGTTAGCTGCCCTGAAAAAAAAAAAAAAAGAGTAAAATCCTCCCGAGTGGAAAGTTCATGTGCCACGTGCCAGGTTCAACAGGCACCATGCAGAGCTGCAGGCATGGCTGAAGTCTCTATTATACCAAGATTGGTCCATCTGCAGCTTGAGCTAAGGAAGGATCAGGCAACAAACAGCACACTCATCAGCATGCTGTAGTGGCTATACATAATCTGTAGATAAAAAAGTCTATGGTAAAAAAGTGGGAATCTGTGTACAGCACAGAATAGCACTAAAATGAGGTCTCTGCTAAATATGAAGCAAGAATCTTGGCTTGTAACTGGCTAGTTGGGCACCTGGCACATCTCAGGGACTAGTGCAGCAGCATAAAGGTTTTCTGGGGCAGGTAAAGGATCAGCCATGTGGCAATGATGGAGGGGCCCTTTCTCCTTTTCTTCCTGAACAGGAGAAGCTGCCTGTGGAAAATATGAGCATGTTTGAGAGAGGGAAGGGGACAGCAAGTGATAAGGAAGGTCAGCATTGCTGGAGGGCCAAAGGCTGGGCTTGGTGCTGCAAGGGGGTCATTGCAGGGGGAATGACTGAGACTGTCTGCACTGCCAGGGATACAGTGGCTCTGCAGGGCCCTCCTGCCACTCTGGAGATGCAGGTTTATCTGGGGATAAACCAGATCTCTGAGGGAGGGCAAGTAATCCAATAACTGTAAGATGAATTACATGATGAACTGCGACAGTTATTATGTTTGTAGTATATGTACTTCCATTATAGCTAAATTAATTGAGGTAGCTGTATGATATGAGCAGGGGTCTCAGGAATTAACCTAATCATTCAGATGTGACCTCTCTCTCTAATGCTCAGAAATTAGCAATACATCATTTGTTCTTCTAAGATTGGTGGTATCTTAATCTCTGTCAGTGCTTACAAAAGCAATTGTAATTGTGCAAAATAAGCAAAAGGAATGGATAACACTATTCAGACCAAAACTGTGATGGATTCACCTGACTCTCAACAGATTTTGGTTTAAAGAGCTGAAAGGTTCTTCTCTTTTTCTCTTTCCTCCTTTCTATAATTCCTCAGCTTGTCAGACCTGACAGCACAACTGCATGTGTGAGCTTGTTTTCAAAATGAGATGCATTAGAAAAGCTCTTGGTGTGATTCTTGTGGTGTCCTGCACAGGGCCAGAAGTTGGACCCCAGCCTGATGGGTCCCTTCCTGCTCAGCATGTTCTATGATCCTGTGATTCTAGTGCTAAAAGCCACCCAGTCACATCCTCTTGTTGGGAGATCTGAGGATGATGAGTCACCCTGCATCTGGCCTTGGCTCAGCCTGGGCACCATTTCTGGGAGCCCCAGGCATGACCCAGCTGCTCTGCATGGTGCAGGGCCTGGCACAGGTCCCTCAGCAGCAGTGGAGCTGGGACCAAGCCGTGTCTCTGGGACTGCACCTGCCTCCTGCAGGCACAGCCATGGACCTGGGAGGTGGCTGGGGACCAAATCCATGTTGGGCTGGGCTGGGGACATCATCTGGTGATAGCCAGCAGGGTGGACACAGAAGATCAGGAGTTCTGGAATCAAAACAACACACCAAATTGCATTTGCTCTCCAGGAAAACCAGCGCACTCAAAACCAGAGGTTTCCCAAGCAGCCTGCTCACTAGCAGGGCTCCTGGAGCAGCTCTCTGGTGAAGCCAGGCTGGCGCATGAGTGGTGTTCAGCTGTCTCCAGAGAGTGTGCAGAGTGAAGAGTCATTACAGGATGAGCCTCACATGTCAGGTTATGTGTGTGTGCGCAGCTGGAGGTGGGCACCACCCATTCTCCAGCACAGCTCAGTGTGAGACACTTGCCTCTACAAACCTCATCATGGTTTTGTTGGTCTGACATGGTGCCAGTGCTAATGCAAAGAGATGAGGCTGAAATATTGAGAATCCTGAGGAATGCTACTGTCCTGTCCAGGAATGGAGATGCACCCCACCTATGTCAGCAAGCCAAAAGAAATCTGCTTTTCTATGCACTGGAATTTTCCTGAGCTAGAAATCTCAGTTTGGTTTTATAACCAGGCAGATATCAGTAACCTACATCTCACTAAAGAAAGGATTTATCTTCTCTTATAAAAGGTTCTCTATATTTTTATCCAGGGGCTGAAGTAGGCAGAATGAAAACAGTGAAAACAGCAAGAGAGAGAAAAGGCAATTCTGGAAAAGTGCTACAAGAGCTTTTCCTCAGTGCAAGCCTGCTTTTTCCCCCCACCCTTTTGCTTCTGCACCCGGTTGCCTGACTCTGACTCTCTTCAATGTATTTCAGAAATAAAATCTGTCACAATATTTCCTCTCCAAGTGCCACTGTGGAGGTTTCAGCTCCTGACAGGTGTATGAAATACCAGCTCCAGGAGATGCATGCAAACGTGGAAGATTTAAAATGGCTCCACAGGCCACAGGCCCACTTCACCATGCTGTGTCACTGGGGACAGGTGTCCTTTCAAAGGTTTACTTGTAAAAAGAGAGACTGATCCTGGTGGTGACATACTTAAAACTGCTGAGTGATTTTTTAAGAGACAGGCAGGGAATGCTACCTGAAACCTGCATCTGCAGGGCAGGGAAAGGGGCTGAAGCTCCTCCTGCAAAAAACTGTGTCAAATCACAGGTATCTTAGCTGAACTTTATTTTCAAATACTTTAATCCCTTTCTTGGAGGCAAAGTAAAATCTTCCCTCCATGGCTTTGATCTCAGCTGCTTTTCTGGAGTGTTGGCTGGAAAACATAAGCAAAGATGGGGGGAGATACTGTCCCTGCAATGGAGCAATCTGGGTTTTCTTCCAGTCATATATGCCCTGCAGCCCTGTAATGCATTTCCTGCCTTCTGTGTATCCATAAACTCTTTTTACTCTTGCATGAAAAAAATGTTAAAAAGGATGACTCCTTTTTGTTCAGCACGAACCCACAGAATTTTGGCTGTTTTGCTGGCAATGGTAATATGTCGATCTGCTCATACCACAATTTTTCCATCTTGGTCCATTTAATTTTCTGTTTTAACATTTTCTGTGGCTTTGATTGCACCTGAGGTTTTTCTAAATAAAAAATTACATATAAAGGCTGAAATGCTTACTGAAAGGTCTGAAATTCTACCTGAAATACATCATTCCTGCCACAGAGGAGCTGCAAGAGAGGTAACAAATTTTGATGGCCAGCATTGGGATGAACCCAGCTCCCATCACAGGTTGGGGGACTTTGTCCTTGCTTTCAGCAAACCACATCTAGCCTGGTGCTCTTCTGCTTTTAGCATGCATCACACTAGCAAAAGACGTCTTTTTTGGGCCCTTTTGTCAGGGCCTTTTCCTGACGCTGCCATTGTCCTTCAGTGACGGAGGAGGCTGTAGCACAAGGGCAGCCAGAAGGGCAGGGCAGGACGGGGCTCTCTGTCCACCAGGAGATGGCAGTGCATATACTGAGTTAGGGGCTTTCCCCCTTTATTTCTCTTTTACAGTCTCCCTGAAAGAAAGTGGGTCTTTTGAGGACAACAGACCTGTAACACTTTCATTTCTATTTAGTTGCCTTTTTTTTTCTCTTTTTTTTTTTCATTGCTTGCATTTACATCCTTCCCACACCTCCCTCTGCAACACTATGCCCCCGCCACTGGTCACCTTCCCCGTCTCAGTGGCTCTGCCCTAAGGACAGGCACAAAGCAGTGTCACAGATGCTGAACACCTATACTGGAGGAAGAAAAAGAAGAGAGGGTGACCTGTTTTGAAGTTAGCAAGCAGTGTGTGCACAGGCTGCTGTTCACCCAGTGCACAGGCTTGATCGCAGTGGTTTCTGCCCATGCTTTTCTTAAAGAAAAATATGCCCTTGTAGGAAAAATGAATTGACATTTAGCTTCTAGGCTTCATCCTTGACATTCTCAGCTGGCCAGAGGATGGCAGGAGACACAGCTCCTTGCCTGTGTCAAGCCTGTGTGCCTTTGGGCCATATAACTCACAGCACTCGAGTCTCTTGCTAAGGACTCTGACATTTCCTGCTGCAATATCTTCCATCAGAGGGCTTCCAAAAAGGGTACATTAACATATGAAGTCCCATAGATTTTGGGAGAAGAGAATGAGACAATAGCTCAGAAAGGGTCAGTTTTCTGCACCTGCCCCCTCAGCAATGCTCATGGAGCAAAGTCCTTGTGTTCTCCCTTCCCTCACCATTTTGGAGCAGACCCTCAGGAGTTTTGTGCCTTCTGCACTTAGTGATGAGAGGCTGTTCAATGAATTGCAAATAGATTCAAATGCCACAGCTGAAAAGGTGGACTTTTTTTGCAGGTAGTGCCATAAATAAAGAGACTCCAAGTCCCTGTTTCACATAATGCTCCAAGAACTTTATCTTGAACCTGAAATGCTCCAGTTTTCCACTTCTCCTATCAAAACATTTTTCTAAATAATTACAGAGTGTTAAAATGGATTGCTGTACCCAGGAGAATTTGCTCTTTGTTTGCCAGGAACAAATAGGGCAAGAGAATGTGCGCTCAGCATCACGAGTGGTGTTTGAAGGAAAGAGCAAAGTCAAAAACCTGTAGACATCACCAGAGATGCTCTTTTTTCAAAATGAATTTTTAATGCACATTGTGCTCCTAGGGGCTGGGGCAAAAGAAGGAATCTCCTCATCCCTGAGCAGTGCACACGCTGCTGTTGACACAAAGGAATTTCTATTAATCTTTCTGGAAGTGACCTCTTCAAAAATATTTTTTTGCTTCTTAAGATGCCACTTCCAAACAAGTACTGGGTTTTGATTACAACAGTCATGTTCACAACAGTTTGCACTTCAATGGCATTACTGTGCCTCCTCGGATAATCCCTGAGCCCTAAGCAAACACAAACCTGGAAATGTTCAAAGCATCCTGCTGTCATCAGTATCTCTGCAAATTGTTTTTCACTTTTAGAGAACATTTTTGCATTTGGTGTGCCTGAACAATCTGTTTCCTACTGTAATGTGATGCCAGGTGTTAGGAGGATGAAAAATGGACTAAGCACACCTAGTTTCCCCTAGAAAAAGGAAAAGCTGGCCTAAGCCCACAGCCCCCAGGAGAAGTTCAAGACATGCTGATTTCCCTGTGGGTTTGCCAGGTTGAACCTCCTCACCCACACACATGAGAAGGCCTCGCCCGGGAAGTGGTTGGGGATTCTACAAGAAGTAAGACCATGCAGTAGTTGTTTAGCAAGACTTAAAAGAAATGTGAAATATTTAAACAATACGCAAACAAACAGATCTCTTTTATGTGAATTTTTCTGAATTGATTTTCTTCCCAGCTTGATTACAGTCGTAACCCAGGCAGCAAAGAGCAAATGGCTGCAACACAGCCCCCATAGACTTCACATCAAGGCCAGTTTGCACAGAGCTCTTATTTCTCCTGCTTCCCAGGCCAAGGCTGTGAGGTCAAACGGATGTACTATGTACACTGAGAAACAAGAGAGATTTCAATCATATAATCATAGAATTGTCTAGGTTGGACAAGACCTTTAAGATCATTGAGTCTAGCCAGTTATGTTACTGCTGCCTGTGAACTGCAAAAGTGCTCGTGGTATGAAAAAAGCCGAGTCAAACCCATCTGTGTACATTGCACCCTCAGCAAAGAGCAAGGCAGGTCTCTCCCATCCTCCAGCATTCCACTCTATGTGTGGATTTATTTTATAAATTATTTCTGGATGCCTCATATTCAGGTTAAGTGGCTTCTGAAATATCTGTGCACACATTAATCTGTATCTAGCATGTGTGTGTACACATACAGGGACTCCAGGGACAAGTGCTTTCCACCATTTCCATCAACCCTCTCCCTTCTAGTCTCTCTGGTTGTTTGTTACTTTCACTTGCTTTCCTTGTCTTAAATTAAACTGTAAGCCTGTCCTCACAGGGATGTCTTTTATTGTGGTTGTTGGAAGGGGTTTTGCAGAGAAACTGGAGCAGCAGATAGAGCTCTCCAGGCACTACTGAAATAATAATGAAGTAGTTTCACCAAGGTTGGACGAGAGAGCGTTGTCGTCTGCGTCTGAATTCTGCTTGTCCCTGAAAATTGCTTAGGTAATAAGATAGCTGCTTTAAAATTGCTGGGGGTATCCCACAGGATTCTGCTTTGACTCTGATTTCCATTTGCAGCACATGTTCTGCCATTTGGCCAGCAACATCCACCCGTGTGAGCTAATTTAAGGTTGCTAAACAGATGACACAGAACATACATCTTTTATATTTGATCTCTGCACTGGTGAGTTATCTGACTGATGGTTAATCTCAACTTGTAATAGGATTTGCCTACACTTCTTGAGAGTGAGATATCTGTCTTCTTTAAACAGCATCTTGGGGGAAAGCATGCCTGGGGGAAAGGTGGGAGTGTTAATTTGTGCTTTTTCGGCTTTTTGTTTTTGTAGGTTGGATCCGGTGCTGTGTGTCTCTGTGAGGAACAACAGGGTCATCAACCCAAGGAGCTCACCTGTCAGAGGGGACAGCATCTTCCAGCTCTAGGGTCATCCCTGCACACCAGCAGGGTGAGGAGCTGGCCTCCTGCAGCTGGTGCAGGGCTGGTTGGGCTCAGCTCCCATCCAGGCTGGTGGGTGCTCTGCACCTGTGGCCAGCCCTGTGCTTCACTCTGCCTTCCTTTGTACACATCAGAGTCTTGACTTGGTGACTGTCTTCATGTTGGGGGGATTTTCTGTGCCTCTATCCACTTCATCAGTACTCAGACTTTGGGTATTGCTATGTTCTGCTCTCAGGCCAAGTCCCCATTCCAAACATTAGGTGCCCTCTCTGTGCCCCAGTCTGCCAGCTATGCTGCTGCATTTTCTCCCCTTAGTCCCTTCATGTCTGCCTATCCTCTCCCAGAGGTACAGCAGAAACAGACTAGGGAGTACACTCTGCAAGCAGCACACTCACAGCATCCCAGCTTTACCTGCTGTAAGGTGGGAAAAGGTGTCAGCCAGCCCCCAGAAGAAAAAAGGCTTCTGGCAGCACAGCTTAATCCTGGTAGAGTGGACAGAGGAGGGAGCTGGCAAGAACTAGCTGAACTCCTTGAGCTCCTCCTAGCATACCGACAGCATAGGGGGGAAGAAAATTGTGCTACAGGACCATGGAGACCATGAAAACTCAATGCTTCTGATTGTGCAACAACTTGTATTGACACTTCAGTTGCTATGGTCACATAGTCCTTGACTGACATCTGCAAGTGAAGGACAACAAAAAGAAGCCTGAACATGAATGTCCACAATAAAAAATCTTGCTCACACAGACAAAACCTTCTACACATCCTGCAGCAGCAGCAAATCTCTCAGACTGCACTGAATGGTGCCCTGGAATGATGCTGTGTGTTCTAGGTGAGGTGGGTTTCAGGTAGGTGCTAATTGCAAGTTTAGAAGGTTTGTCCAAATTTTCAACAGTGTTGCCAGCATGCAAATCTGTTGTTTATTTCTGGTGCAGGTCAGCAAGTAACTTCTGATGTTTCGGATAAGAGCCAGACAGTGCCAGTAGGGCAGATTGAGGTCTGTGTCTCTCCCACCTCTCCTGAAGTTCTCCTGACCTTGGTCAAAAGCCAAGGTGCCAGGCGTGATGGGGTTCTTATCCTGACTCCTCGTCATGGCACCTGCCAGGGGCTGGATGCCTGTTGTACATTAACTAACTTGTACTATGGAAGAAAGGTCATGTGTGCAACCTGGAGAAAAAACAGAACAACAAAAAAACCACTGAGTCATCTGTGCAAAGTGTTTCAGACCTGAGCTGACCCAGTTTTCTGTGGAATTATGTTCCTACACAGGGCAGGGTCACCTCATGGGGTGAAATGCTGGTACAAATGATGCTGTTGTGCAGCACATGAGAATCTATTAGCAAGATCCATGTTACAAGGCCTTGATTTGTCTGTCATCAGATCCTTTCTGAGTATGCTGTCAAGGCAGTTGATTTCAAAATGATCTCTGTATTGTTTGGGTCTGTTTTGGTGTATCATGACATTCAGGATTCCTTTACAGGCAACAGTGCAGAGCAGGAAAATCTATGTGAAATGCTTCCTACTGGAGTCACCATCTGGCCAATATTCATCTTGTTTAGTGAAATACCAAGATATCCATAGAACGCAGGTGTTAATGCAGATCATAAGGCACAAGTGACCGCAGTAATAAACCAACATGCAATGAAATGTAATTAATGCACCTGGTGCTTGGGTTTGAAAAGAATTTCAGTGCCTTTTTATTTTCCCTGCACACTGAGTGTATTTTAATAGTTGGAACTTCAATCATCACTTCTCAACCAACCCTTTAATCATATTAATCCTCTTAAAAAGTGAACTATAATGTTTTTTAGTAAATAATATTTCATAATTCAGTCAGGAGGGGCAAAGTGCAAACACACATGAAACTCTATGGTGCTTAGTAACATTTTTGTGGCATGAAAAAACTCTTGTCCTGTTTCTGTCAGTCTAGTTCTGCTGCTGGCATAAGTTTGTTTTCAGTCATGTAAGCCTTGTTGATCTGTTCCAAGTGTTTTTGAACCAGCTGGAACAAGTGAAAAGATCCCAGGCAAAAAATAAATTATTAAAATTTCTATCACTGGATTTCACAGTGTGTTTTTTATCTCACCTCTGTCCTGCATTAGTAATGAATGCATTTTTGTAAGGTTAAAAACCCCCAGGATGACATTTGTTCCAAGCAGACTAAAAAAACTCAACTCCGCACTGGAAATGTAGATTATATGTCTGTGTTTCTGAGTTCCAGAAAATCACATTATTTTCAAATGTCTTCTCAGAGCAGAGATCAGACCCAATCTCATCAGTCAGCTGGCAAATCCCAAGCAGACAGCGTATTTGTGGAGAAAGGTCAAAAAGTCAAAGAGAGGGGTCATGGGCAATTTTTATTTTTGCATGGATATTTCTCAAGGGTGGTCTGAGGGTTGTGAGGAACATAAATCTGTGGGTGGACTTGTACACTGACAGAGAGGGATGGTCACACCAAGTGACTTCCCAATCTGGTGCTATTTAGTAGGGACTCAGAGTGTGCTACCTCCCCAGAGAGATGTCTGCTGCTGACACTGGCATTGCTCAATCCCTCTCCCCAGGCCTGACACAGGCGCAGATCACACTGTGTTCTGCCACCAATGGTCACTGCTAAGACACAGGGAATTAACTGCTGGCAAGCCAGGGCCATGGGCAAGGGTCAGCCACCACCAGCCACTCATGAATGGGTTACTCCACCACCTTTATGGACACTGGCTACACTTTCACCTTCATCATTGGACCACCCTTTTAAAGCAGACTTTGGTTTCCAGTCAGCAAGGATGGGCTGCTGACGGTCACTGCCAAGTGACAGAACACCCTGTTGTCACATAGTTGAGAGTACAACCAAGACCTCTGCAATGTCCCCATCTTCCACAAGACAAAGGAAACTGGGAGAAGGATGGTCCATGTTGCTGCATGCTGCTGAATTTTCTTGTGTTCAGAGAGAGACAAAGAAATTAAGGAAGGCCTGCTGACCCCAGCTTCTCTTACTGCCTCCCTGTAAAGTTGCTTTCTTGGCAAGCCCCGTGAGAAGGGCACAGGCAGCACTGGGTGGGAGCATGGCGAGTGACAATGAGTATGAATATTCACCTGGTGGGGCAGGGCTGCAGAAGGGCTAATGGGGATGTTCCCTCCTGTCCTTGCGTGTTGCAGCATCCCTGCAGTCCCTTCAATGACCTGGGTCAGTTTTAGGAAACAAACTACTTAGAGCTGTCCTTGATGCCTCCTGACCTTTTTTTACAGCCACCAAAGCCCACTGACTGTTCTCGGGCATCTGACTTTACACTTACATTAATAACCCCATCATGGGGTGCCAGCAGCAGGCAAGACACGCAATGCCCAAACCCTTGCTGACAGAACAGGGCACTGCAGGCAGTGCTAACCAGGCTATCCTGAACCCCAGGACTGAACTCATAAGGACTAGGACAAAATCACCAATCTGTTTTTTTACTTCTTGACCTAAGTCAGCTTTTGAGCCCAGGACTGCAGAGGTGAAAGGTTAATGTATTAAGCTGTCTGCTCTTCAATTAATCCCTAAATCCTGGGCAGATTTACAAACTCTTGGAAGATTTTAAATCTCGCCTGATTTATGAGATGCTTTTTTAAAGTTCAGATTGCCTTTACAGACGGTCACCATAGAGGGCAATAAGGATAATTGCTATACAGATTTATTATCAGGATGGAAATTTTAATTTCCAGAATAATGTACACCTGTCTATCCTGACACTGTGGCAAAGCTGAGCATCTGAAATGTTAAACTCTGATGTCCCTTTATTTTCTTCATGCCTCACTGAAGAAAGCAGTTGTGCTGAGGATAAGCTACGAGCCTGGCAGACAAAGGAACAGAAATCCTTCTGCCATTGCAGCAATGCAAATAACTTGTTGAAAATAAAGCTATACACTGTTACAGCATCAAGAATTTTTCTCAGATAATACTGTAAAAATGCACCTTTTAGAGGAAGCTCATTGTCTTTTAAGGAAGAACTTGACAAGGGAGAGTTATGGGAGCCTGTGCCAGAAGCTAAGGGAGTTGGCAGGCTAGTGTATTTGCATATGGATTTTCTGCATCTATTAAAAACCTGGAGCCTCCAATACACAGATGTTTCAAAATGCATTCTAGTGCATTCTCTGGTGCCCTGAGAATCCCCCAAAGCCAGGGAGAGCATAACTAACATCCAGGCCCAGTAGTCCAAGAAAAGCCTCAGTGCCATCACCACAAACACTGAAGAAAAGGCCAGGGAAGTTCTTTTGTTCCAAGGTAAGTAATCATAGAATCATAGAATTGTTTGGGTTGGAAAAGGTGTTTAACATCAAGTCCAACCCTTATCCCAGCACAGATAAATCCACAACTAACCCATGTCCCTGTGTGCCACATTTGCAGGTCTTTTAAATACTTCCAGGGATGGTGGCTCCATCATTTCCCTGGGCAGGCTATTCCAGAGTTTGACAATCCAGAGTTTGGTGTAGAAAATTTTCCTAATGACCAATTTAAACTCTCCCTGGCACAAGTGGACTTGGCTACTAATCAATCTGCTCAGCTAAAAGAAAGGGTTGGATTGTAGGCTGACACCCCAGTCAGTAAAGGGAATCCAAATACTCCATTTTATCCTGTGACTAAGAGTACCACTTGCCAATAAAAGACTCCATCTCCAAGAGATTTTACTGGTACAAAGCCAGTTACCTGGCTGTCAGACAATGGGCATGAATCACACCCATTGCTCATGATTCATGGCTGCTCACTAGGCTGAGCCTCCTCAGGTATTTCCATATCCAACAGAGGTAGGAATTTTCAATGGCTTCCCACTCGGGTGGGATTGAACCAGTGGTGCAGAAGAAAAGAGCCTGTGTGCAGGCCTGGCCCCTGGCTCCTCAGAGCAGCTGCTCACTGTTGCAGAGGAGACCTGTTCTAAAAGATGTCAGACAAACTTTGGTCATGCAGCCTTTGCAGACATCTAGGGGCTCAGTTGTTATTGTTGAATATGCTCTTTGTTTAAAAAGTGTAATGTCTGGGGAGGAGTTTCATCCACAACAGTTTGAAGAACAAGGAATAGCTCATTCCTTTCTCTTCTGAGCAGACACAGTCCTCCATGCAGAAATATTGTATTATTGGTATTTGGAAGAGAGGGGGTGAGGAATGGGAAGGAGAAAATGCCAGGATCCCAGCCCCATCAATTGTTGTCAGCTCTGCTCTGGGAATAGAGTGTAGCTGTTAATTGCTGCTGCAGATGCAGCAGATGGTGGGTAAGACATTGTATTTAATAGAGCCCCTCAAAAAAGAGTGGCATCTGTTTGTTTAATTTCTTGGCAACTGAATGGCAGATTTAAAAAACAAACAAACCAAATTGGACATTTAGCTATGAACATCCCCCTAACAGATTATAAATGTTTTAAGATAAATAGGTCAAATTAAGGAAAATATCAATTGACACATTTGAGAAGTAAGCCAAACTTTTAGGTATTTTCTCTCTTAAAGATTAGATTTTCAACATATGGCAATGAAACTCCTTAAAGACACTTTTAAATTAAATGTTGATACTATCCTTTTGACTATGAATTTGTCTAAGTGTTCATGGAACTATTACAAGCATTAATTCAGAAACTAATCTATTCTGCCTCACTCTGACACACATGCTGAGATTAAAATATGATTTCCAGATCTAGACACTTTAATCATATGCATCTCCTATATTTATAAACAGCAGCAGAAAAACAAGACAGAAAGAATTCCTCTCTTTAACAGTTGGGACAAGCAACTCTGAGGAGCTATTGCCATGGCTATGGCTGCCACAGCTCCAGTATTAATGCAACTCCTGTATTTCTGGAAATTCACTGCAGCAGAAGTTGCCATAGTGGAGTTTGTCATGGATCCATCTGTAACAGGGAATATGATATTGTCTCTAACAATGGTCAAACCTGGATGCTTTGCACAAAATGTAAATGTCCTTGATCTTTACTGTCTATTCAGGGCTGAACCACGTGAAACCCACCCTAGCCCCACTCATTGAGCACACAGCCTTCCAAAGTGTAAGAGTGGATGACTCTCCAAGGATCTCCCCCAGTACTTTTTCTGGGAAGCCTTCTGCACCATTTGTCAGATTTTAGGCATGTTTTTTACTTTCCCATTTTAGAGCAGAGTTCAGATAGGATGCTTAAGCTGAGAAACAGCCCACGTGGCCTCTCTGTTTCCAGCTGCTGATCCAAAAAATGCTGCTGCTCACTTTTTCCTACCAGCTAACTCCCGTCCACGTTCATTGCTGCAGGCTAGGCAGAGGATTCCCATCCGTGCCAGGAAGCCATTCCGTGGGACGTTTTCCTGGATGGCAGCTGCTGCAGGGCTGTGCCACCCGGGCCGTGCGTGCTGGGCCGCGCCAGGCCTGGCGCTGGCAGGGCGGCAGCAGGAGCCCCCAGCCACGGCTGCCAGCGCTGCTGGGCTGCTCAAATGTGTCCTCCCTGGCACGTTTTGCTGATGGCTGCAGCTGGCTGAAGTTGGGCTGTGTTCTGTTCCAGGGGCTGATTTCCTTTCTGGCACTGGGTGTGCGCGCGCTGTCCCCGGCAGCAGGCCTGGGCACGGGGCACAGATCTGGGCGTCCCTCAGAAGCGCTTTCTCACGAGTGCCGGAGGAATGCTGCTGGAATTCTTCCAGGTGAAAAAGGCCAGGGCAAAGATTCAGTTTAATCTCTGTGTGTCTGCACTGCCCGAGCAGGACAACCTTGGGCCACAGGGGGTAACTCCTCAAAAAATTTTCCTCATACCCTCTTGTTGACACAAAGCCACCTCCTCAGCCTATCCCCAACCCTCTTCTCCCATTTTTGTCCTATTCCACATGGACATGAGTGAGGAAATAAATGGGAAATATCAGCACCATAAACCAACTGTCAGTATTTCACCCTGGTGATTGAATTCTTCAGGGAAACATATATCTAAATATAGTCATAGGCTGTAGTCAGCCAATATTTTTACAGCTTTTTATTAAGGACATTTCAGATATATATCTTTCACTTTTGTTTTTATTTTTATCATTCAGGTCATAGCTTTGTGAATATTCCAGCTTTTAAAATAAAGGGAGGCTGAGTTGTTCACATAGTGTATACCTTGGTAATGTCTGGTCAGTTGTGATGAAGCAAAGCTTCTACCTCAGCTCCCCAGTCTCTGAATAGGGCATAATAACATGCAGATGATAATAACAGACAATTTTTCTCACTCATAGAAATAAAAACAAGAGCTATCCAATCTTCCTGTTATGATTTCAACATCAGCAATTTCTGTTAATTTCACATCAACAGAAGCCTAAGACTGTTAAAAATACCATTAGTGCTCTTATTTCAGATACGAGCTTTTTCTGATTCAAATTTTTATCAGGTGAATGGAAGATTAAATGTCATCTGATATGACAGTCCATAAGGTTTGTTCTTTTTCCCCTCCTGGCTTACTCTTAATAGAACTTGTATTAAGCCACTCTTTAAAAAAAAAATTGTTAGAAGCTGCACTAAGAAGACACTTCCCCATACACTGAGTTGATAGTTGATTTCACAAATGAGGTCAGTACCATCTTGATCAAACAGAGCCACTCCTCTGACAAGAAAAGCATCCTGTAGTGAGTCAGGACATATGGAACAGACCCAATTCTATTGGAACTAAAATAAGCATGAAAAGGTCTCAAAAGAGATAATTTAAATGCCTCTCATGGCTCTTACCACATATCACATGCCTGGCCTATAAAAGGTTAGACTGGAAAAATCTACTACTATACCTATCTTGCAAAAGGAAGAAAAAAACCACCCAACCCACCTCTGTAACATTCTTAATTAAAAGATAAGGAAATATTCCTCCTAAATACTCACACCTTGCACTTATCTATGACACTTCTGCTAAGGAGCTGAAAAGAGAAGATGAGGGCTGTTATCTACAGTGGCTCAGCCTGTGCCAGGATGAGGAGCTATCCCAGCTGTCTGTGTGAAGCTCCTCACCACCCGAGGCACCCAGCGTGGCGTGCCGGGGCTGCTCCTGCACACTCAGCTCCTGCAGCAGCTTTGCCTCTGCCTGCCAGTGCTGCTTGGCCTCCTGGCTATTTTCATGATTGCAGGGAAATGCTAAATACTGCAAATTCTCCCATCACCCTTTGTTTTCCATAGCTCTTCATAAAGAGTGCAGCCATTGGGAGCTGAATTTTAGAGTTAGCTTAGAAAGTAGCGGCAGTGAATATTTAAAGAAAGACTTGGGCATGTCTGCCCCTTTCTGTTCATTCTGCAGCTCTGCTTTCCAGCATGACTAATTAACCTTGTGATGTAAATACAGGTTCTTGCAGGAAAATACTCATTGGAGTGCGAATGACAAAATCTCAAGTACCAAATATAACCCGTGCATCTCCACGGAGGTGGGAACAGGTAGGCAATTTTGCCTGACAAGCTTCTAAGATCTGCACTTTCCTAGTCAGCCTCCCTTCTATTTTCTACCTCAGCTTCAATAGACTCATTTGCTAATTTTTCCTTGATGATACCCTCCACATATTTGCCTTCCTCATGCTGGCAGCCATCCCTTTATAGAGCTCTCTGCACTCATTCACAAAAGTCAACTGGGTAAAGAGGCCCCATTTCCTAATTTAGGGCACACTCCTTGTTTCAATGCTTTTGGTGAGGCTTGTGCTTTCATCCAGAATGAGACACCATTGCTTTATGCTTTTCAAAAAAATTTTAGTTATTCTTTATTGTCCTATTATAAGGGAAAACCAGGCCCCAAGACTTTCTATTGTTCTTGATGATGTTTCTAATATGTGGTCATTTATTGCCTTCTGCCAGGTAATTATTTCCTTTTATAGACAAGGTATTTTGACATTTCATTCTTCTCAAGGGAAGAAGACTAAACAAATATTACTGTGTTTACTATAAAAGACAGTTGATTTTCTCCAAACTGACTTGAATTATTTTCAGTGCAGGTTAAAATTAATGGTGAATGCTCACTTCTTTTTCTTTTTGTACCACTCTGAGATTATTTTCTCCCATGACTTCTCACTTACTTACTTTTCTGCTTTTGAAGTGCTTCATACAGGAGAATTATAACATGGTGCAGTGCAGGAGCAAAGAACAGCATTATGTTTTTCCCCAAGGCTGGCAAGGCCATGCAGTGGTGGAGCAGCCTGCTGGGCTCCAGGGCTGACCTCCTGTACTGGCTGCAGCATCACTTGGAGATGTTTTCAGGCAAAAGGGACCTGTTTTCTAAAACATCCAGCCTGACCTGTACCTTGGCAGCTACAACTCTGGGGTCTGTGGCTGCAGTGGGAAGGATGTAGCCAAGAAATTGCAGCCAGAGGAAAGGCTGTGAGAGTCACACATGGTGCCAGAGACTGGCATGTGATTAGCAACTAAGGCTGTTTTAAAACTTGTTAAAATGTTTTATAAATGTGTCTGTGTTTTGAGGAAGAACAAAAGAAACTTAGATAGGGAATCAAAACATGTGTTTGGTCATATGCAGGAAAATAAAGTAACTTCTAAGGGGATTAATGTTTCTGTACACACAAAGTTTCAGACTCATTGAAATCAATATCCTCTAAGCTCTTTGCCATTTCTGAAGTGCAAGTCTTCAAATTAGTTTGACACACTTTGTCAGAGAGCAAAAAGCCCAGTCAGCCAAAGAAACCTCAACCACCTGAGCCCACTGTTCAGAGTAGTTTGTCAGCACTTCACACAAGAACTACTGAAATGAGGTTCAGAAGTCTTGAGCTTTGCAATATTTTCAAAAAACTAATTTTTTATTGCACTTGAAATAAAAAGGAGTTGGTATATGAAAATCAAAGTACTGCACGCCTCAAAAGATAACAGAAGTTTATTACCCTATAAAGGCTTTAGCATATGTGAATGCTTATTTTATCTGAACACATTAGCATACTTATTAGTCATTCTAAATGATTAAATTTTCCTCTCATCCACCTAATCTGCATTATAAATGAATATACTAAAGAGCAATGTACTTTGTTGATAAAGCACTGACTTGGCAGTCAGGAGACAGGATTTGTTTCTGGGCCTGATTTTGACCTCTTGAGTTGCCCAAGGCTGGTCGTTTTGCCTTGAAATGCTTCAGCATCTCAGATTGACTTGTAATATTGACCAATCTGAACAAACGCATCAGTATCAATATCCAATCAATATCCATCAATGTCCAATCAATATTTTAAACTGTTTTACATAGTTTCATTATTTATTATCATAGGAAACCCTGTTAATAATGCTTAATGAAAGGGCAGAAACTCTTAGGCTATGGATTTTGATATGCTTTGGTTTTCATTGAGTGAATTTTTTTTTTAGTTTTTTTTTTTTTTTTAATTTAGTGAATAAAGGCAGAGATCCCCCTTGCAGCAGTGGCAGCTCCTGTGATTTAGGGCACTACACCTGGCTATCTCTCCATTTCTCTTCAGCAGCAACTGCTAGAAAGGAATTAACTCATAATATGTTTGAATGAAAACCAAATAAAATTTAGTTTTGAACTGTCCAAAGTTGATTTCATCGTGGTCTTGAAAAAAAAACATGTTCTGCTCCTCAGTCCTCTCCTTCCCACCCTTTAAGCATTGCGTGTCATTGCTGTGGCAATCTGTGGCAGCCTGGAGGTGAGTGTGGATGCCCAAAGATAATGTGATTTTCCTTCTCCTGGAAGTGAGGGGATGGTCTCTAGATCTGCCTGTCTCCCCAAGAAGTCCATAATCCTTGGTCACAAACCAAGGATTTGTGATTTGAGGATTTTCAAATGTGAAAGAATAAAGAGTTGACAAGAGCCCCACAGCTCCTCGTGCAGAGCAGCTGGTGCTGGGAGTCCTGCATGCCCTTCCCAAGAGGGCAGGTAACATTGCCTGATAATCACATGTGCTCACCAGGGAAAGCCCTAATTTTTCTTATGGTTTTACTGTGCCCCAGAAAGTTTACTCATGGTCCCTTTTGTGTGTTACTTACACTTGGTAACCATATGTAACTGGTTTTTGTTACAGCCAAGCCAAACCTCCGCCAGTAGTTTCAATAGCAAATGAAGTCCTTCCTTCCTGATAGGATGGGCTGCAAAAGGACTGTGGCAGTTTGCTTAAGTAGGGTGGGGCTGGTACCAATAAATAGTTGAATTCCCCTGGAGGTCAATAGTATAGAAAATGAAAAAAAACCTCCCTGGATGATTGTGTAAGGATCACCTCTGATTTAGTCATATTTCCATGAAGTCTTGCTCCAGTGGAGTAATGCTCCAGGACTTCTTCAGGCATTGAACATAGATTTGTGTTTTACTGAGATAAAGCGGGATGTCATCTGTGAAAAGAGCAATTTATGTCCTTTGTCATGGATTGTGATGCCTCCAATCTCTGGAGACTTTCTGATAGCTATTGCTAGTGGTTCAGTGGACAGAGCAATCAGAGGAGGTGACAAAGGACACACTTGCCTTCTGCCTCTCTAAGGAAAAAGTCATTCAAATAAAGGAGTCTCCGAGAGTCATTCAAACAAATGAGTGCACACCCTCTGGCTTTCTGTGGGCTTAATGAACCCTATTCACCAGAAGCACAGCCATGTTGACAAGCCTCTGTCTTTGGAGGCAGAAGGAGAAAGCCGAAGGAAAGTCGGTCAGATTTGTTTTCTCTGAAGGACTGGAAAGACAATTTTCTGCCCTTGCCTAGGACTGTGGGAGCTGCACAATCCTGGGCATGCAGCGACCTACTTGCTCTGCTGGCTCAGGCTTTGCTTTTCTTCCTGGGATTTGCTCTGATTTCAAACAAACATTTGCTTCTCTGCTAAGAAATGGGTTTCACACGGTCCTGAGGCAATCATGATTTTAGGAGAGCCTATTTGCTTCTTCCTCTGCCTTGTATTTTATATGAGGGCAGCAATTTTGTGCATGAAATAATTTCAAGAGCTGGCAGGTTCCAGAAATGTCTAAATTGTATGTGCATATGAAGCCATATGGCGCAACTGTGCTTTGTTTTCCTTGTTTGTTTGGGTTTTTTAAGTTTATGTTCCCCTCCCCGGGATAAAGGACAAGGAAGCAAAGCAGCTACCCAGCTTCAGGTACTAAGTTGCCCGCTGTGCCTTTGATATACAGCCCCCTGGCCCATATGTACAGTCATGTGCTCACATAACTCTTCCTAACTGTGGGAAATGAAAAGGAAAATGTTAAATTTGGTAATATTTATCACAATCATTTTTCAAGAGCAAGAGTGAGACTACCGGTCTATTGAGAAATGTGGCCTTTTAATAGTCATCTAGGATTACCCATTTATGTGAATAATAAAAATCTCTTACGCAGATAGAGAAAGTAGGGTAAAACTTCATAATGGGGTATATATTCTCTAGCACAGATAATGACTGAAGGCCTTGGACTTTGAAGAAATGTCAATTCATCAAGGTTTTGTCTTTTTTTTTTTTTTCAAGCTCTCCATTTTGGAGATTTCATGGAAATAATTGAGTTCTCTACTATTGGACCAAGAGTCTTATATATGCATGACTTTAAAGAAAGAGATTATTAAATATCTCAGCATTTAATATCTAGATAATTTCATCCAATAAAATCCTGTGCAGCAAGTAATTTAAATTGGTACCCTATTTATGGCAGACAAAACTGCTCACTACCATCTGCTTCGTGGTTTTAATAGATGAAGTGTTAACTGCATGTTGCATAAAATTCATTGCGACTAGGTTAATTAAATGGCTGTGCTTCACTTCCTGCACTCTGGTAATAAGATGACAACCTCATCTGAATTTATTAACCCTTGCCACTTTCAGTACTGTTATCACCCATTCAACCACCTTTGGTCAACAAAAATGAAATAAATCACAATAACCGGAGACATAACCATATTGGCTAACAAAATAGATATTGATTAGCATCTTCTAAAGCAAATATGTCAATCTAGTCTGATTTTATTTTTGAGAAGGTCATTGAAATCTGCTGGAGTATCAGTAGAGTGAGTAAATGATGATGCAATAGGTTATTGGAAAACAGTGCAAATCTAATCTTGGTGCTAAACAGCCTAAATGACAGCTTCACTATGGGAAGCTGGAGAGGCCTTTAGAGTCTTCAGCTTTCTATTTGAGCAAGCAGACATTAAATATCCTGCTGCAGCCTAGGCCCTTAGAGGGGGCTGAAAGCCAGACCTCTGGGTGTCACTCCGGTCAGAGCCATTTCTATCCCTTTCAAAGAGGGAGCATGAGGTGAAACTGATTAATCTACATCTGTGCCCTGGCCACCCCAGCAGTCGGTCAAACCTTAGCTACAGCAGATGCAAGGATTCTTCTTAGCTGTGGCCAACAGAAACTATCTGCAGGTGGGACTGGGCTGGTGCATGGTGAGGAGGGACCTGACAGAGGCATCTCCAGGCACCAGTTCCTGGAGCCAGCCTCTTCTCCACCACTTACACTCTTCAGATACTGAGAAAAGTTAATTTCAGGCAAATACACAAAAAACAGTCTAGTTTGCTCTACTGAGATTAACCAGGCGAGATCAAGACCATGCATCAAAGCCATAGTAATTTTTGCCCTTCAGATACAGGCATTGAAGGCTTTTTGGAGGACTTCCAGACATTCCCACTGTAGGTTTCCCTCTCTGCCTTGCTCTCACCTGGCTATCACTTCTGGAAACAGCTCCTGTGTCATGTTCAGCCCCCTGGTCTAAGCAGGCTGCAGACACTGCCTGTGAGGGTGTTTTTATGTGGCCTAGTGAGGAAAGTCATGTGGCTCCCTCCTTCTATGCACCAAAGTGGTGGAATGAAATCCAGCTCCGGTTCACAAGTTCAGCTGCACCAAACCGGTTCAACCTGTCTTGGGTATTATAGTGCCAGCACTGGGCTTTGCCTTCCAGGGACATAGATAAGATTTGTTTTTTAAACACAAGAGGGAAGTTTTCATTTATGCTGAGGGTTGTAGTTAGAAATAAGTTCATAAGATGAATCAGAATTTATAACTGTTTACACACCAGAACAAAATATCTTACTCCACTTGTACTCAAGAGGCTGCCAGACTTCCCCCATTCTGTCCCCACACCCAGCTCCCAAACCTTGTCCCTGCCCCAGCCATAAAGAAAAATAGCAGAATAAAAGCAACTTGCCCCATACAGTCTCACCAGTGGTGGGGACCAGGAGACCATCAGATAACTGATTCATTTCTCAGATGATGGAAATCTTGGTCTGATGTCAGCAGGCAGTGCAACCAGATTTAACAAAAAGTCCCTGCCCAGACCAGGGTGCATTCAGTTCCCAGAGCAGACTGGAAGTAAAGCCATGGCAAAGTTCTGGTAGGCAGAGAGCAGGATGGATGGCATACCTGGAATTTAATGAAACTGTTATTGCAGCTATGAGCTACCTGTGACCAGGAATGGCGATGGCATTGGTAACCATTGGATGCTGTCTCTGAATATTCAGTCTTCCAAACACTTTTTTTTGCCTGATTATTGTTATCAATGAATAAGTTATTAAAAATAGTGAAGGACAGCCTGTGTTTCAATCTTTTCCTTTCAATATTAATTTAGACCCCAATTTTTACCAGATTACCTTTAGAGACATGAAGTTCCCTGACAGTATTTATTGTAGTAAATGTTGTTTGATTTTGAATTCTGCTTAAAGAAGCTCTTATCTTGTACAAGGAAGTAACATTTCAGGCAACTACTATTCACGTGCTTTGAAGAACTCGGTCTAAAACAGCTGTAGGTCTCAGAAGCACTTTTTTCTCATGGGTCTCCCTGTAGAGTCTCTGTACACAGCATTTGAAATGTTGGCCAAATGCAACATGTTCTCAAGCAAAATGGGTAACTTAGAAAGATGGTGTCACGCTAACCCAAATTTAACCTTAAAAGGCTGAAGTTCAGTTCTTGGAGAAGGTCCATGCATAAGCTGAAGCTGCTGCAAGTCCTATTCCAAAAGCATATGTAGGAAATATCCTCTATAGGGCTTGTGGGATTCTCCTGCATGAGAGGTGGATGGTGTTCACTGTAGTTGTTTCCTCACACAATTGCAAGACACAGACAAAAATATCATGTTTGGCTCATCTATGGGTGCACTTTCTGAGTAGGGCAGGTATTGTGTACCTTCCCCAGTTAAACGTTAAAATCTCTTCACATTTTCAAAGTATTGAAATATCTTCCATCCCAGAGACAACAGTTCAGCAGGGAGCAGCTTACATCTTCAATGGGGTGTGGACAAAGGGCTTCTCTCGACAGTTCCACACACCACAACAGTCAAATTATAGTACCTCCTTATGTTGTTTTTTTCCCCCTCACACAAAACACAATATTCTAGATGATCTGTGTTTTGCATCTCCCAACACTGCTGGCAAGTTCAATACAGCAGGGTGAAAGTTTTTAGTGGAAAGAAAGCAGGAAACAAGATGCTCTATCTAAAGCCAGGAGCTGGACTTTGAACGTTCCTGCTGTAGAAACTAGAATTATGGGATTTGAACAGATCCAGGAGCACATGTGTACCCTAGAAAGGTCTTGAATATATCTATCATGTCCTGGAGATAACAGGGCTTTTACTAAATTTTCCTCTTTGTAGCTTCATGTCCACAGGATGCACCCAGGGCAGGGAGATGAGATCATAGCCAGGCCCTCTGGCTGGGTAAGTGGAGAGCAGCTTCACCCTTTGCTGTGCTGTATATTTGCCACAGAGTCAACAAATTTAGTGTACCAAGCTGTCTTAATTCTGATAGAAAGGAGTAAACAAAGGATCTTCTATTTCTGGAGCACAAGCAGTGGGTGATCAGGGCTTTCATCAAAATGTCAGTACACTGGTTCAAGTCCCTGGTCTGCACCAGGCATGCAGAAGATAGATAAAATTCCCATTAAGTGTTCATCTGTCCACAAGCTCTGGGTAAATTGCAACACCGGGGTGTCATGAACCTGAGGGTAAAGCAGATGGAAATAAAATGAAACATCTGAACCTGTTAAAATGAGAGATGTGGAGAGAACATCCTGCCAATCCCCTCTTCCCTGCACGACCCAGCCAGCCAGCCCCAGTGCCTGCCTTCTGCAGTGATGCAGCAGCACTCAGCTGCACAAAGCCCTTTAGGTACAGAGGGTGAAATCTCATGGAATGTCTCCTGGTGAAAGATCAGTGATTACTGTGAGACATGAGTGAGGCACTGCAGATGCAATTTGTGGCCAGAACATTGACCTAGACCTCAGCTCTGTGATATTTTCTATTTAAAGAAAATAGAACAGCTTTACACACCACCCTCCCCTTGCCCACTGTGCTTGTAGGTGGATCACTCCTGCTTGTTCTTCAGGTCAGCTGGTGGCTCTCCTAGCTACAACAAGCTCTGCCCTGTTCTTCTGTGCTACCTCAGAATCTCTCCTTGCCAGTGCCTGGGTGGCAGCTCCCTGCTGTCTGCAGCCTTCTTTCCACCAGCGCGCTCAGTGGTTTGAAGGACAACCCAATCTTCTATTTATACTTAACACAAGATGGAGAAGTGTTTAGTACCTCTGTGAAACAAAAAACAACACAGCCTTAACTCCGGAATGGCCCAGCATCTTCAGAAGGCATACAAAATAGCCCTTGGCACCCGAGGCTCTGTGCCAACAATTAATTGCTAATGAACGTGATGGCATATAAAAACCCTACCACTGACAAGAAAAATAAAACAAGACCAAACTGACTGTGGAAAACAAATCTTCAACTCTTCCAACATCACCAAAAATAGAAAGCTAGGGAATTGCCATTCACACCTACCACTGCTCTCCCTCTCCTCTTACAGCTGAGATGCTGTGATGGATTTAGAGCTCCCCAGGGATAATTTAGGAACACTGCCTAGAGGCATGGTTAATATGATGTTTAATGTCTTAATACATTGGATTTAATAGGAGATTTTCTGGATTAAAAACTAACAAAATAAAAGGTACTAACTGGTAATTTGGAAACCAGTGATGTAGAGATAGGACAAAGGGATGATGGCTTTAGACTGAAAGAGGACATCTGGACAGCTTTAGATGAAATATTAGAATGAAATTCTTTACTGTGAGGGCAGTCATACACTGGAACAGGCTGGCCAGAGAA